>NC_060138.1:668475870-669725870 GCF_021461385.2 Schistocerca piceifrons | reverse complement strand
ATTTAGAACCCTGTATTCACCTGACTAGAAGTCCTGTTCCTCCTGACAACGAAATTCCCTGAGTCCTACTATATCTAGATTCAGCCTATCCCTTTAAAACTTTTGTTGGCTATTTGCCCGGTTAATAGATCAGACATTCCGAGCTCCGATCAGTATAACGCCAGTATTGTTTCTCGTGATAACGACGTCCTCCTGAGCAGTCCCCGATCCTAGTGGAGGGACCATTTTATCTCCGGAATATTTTACCCAAGAGGATGCCATCATCATTTAATCATACAGTATAGCTGCATGCTCTCGGTTAAAGTTACGGCTGTAGTTTCCCCCTGCTTTCAGCCATCCACTGTATCTGCAGAGCAAAGCCGTTTTGGTTGGTGTTACAAGGCCATATCATTCAATAATTTAGACTGCTGCCCCTGCAAATACTGAAGAGGCTGGTGCCCCTCTTCAGGAACCACACGTTTGTCTGGTTCCCAACAGACAACCATCCACTGCGGTGGTACCTATGGTACGGCTATTGTAGTGTAACGACGTTAGTTAGTTTTTTATAACCGATTTTCGTTTGATATATGACCATGTGCAGACTTCGTCACCTACGTCAGTTACAACCCACTTCAAAATGATTTATATGCTTTTTTAAATTGTCATAGAATGGTTCTTGAACGAAACTGTAAAACATCAGTTGAGTCGTATGCAAAGAATTACATCACTTGGGCCAATTGGTTTTCGTAACTTTTTCTATTTAAATTTCGTTTGTTTCTCCTCAGAAATTATATTGACACACGTTATCTTGATCTAATCGATATCAGAATCTCACATGAAATAAACTTTTGAGATTCAAAGTTTCGATGAACGCTGTCAGAATCAATAATCTTGTCAAACATATTATTAATCCGTTAACATAATTTTTCATAAATAAATCCTCAGAACACGTGTTTCAACTTTAGTAGCATACACTATTTTATTAGCTTCCTACACATACAGATGTGAACTTGACCGTTGGCAAAATAGGACTGACTTTTCAATAAGATTAAACTCTATATGATGTCATTGTTGTACAAAAAGAGTATAAAAAATTCATTTTTAATTTTTAGAAGCACGACGCAACAACTCGGTTCCAGGATCTTCTGTTGCTCCTTGGCTGTCGACCCGCGACGTATAGCGGCCAGCAATTTCCTCTCTGGTCGCGGCAACGAAGATGCTGTCTCCGTTCGTTGCGCCGCCCTCTCCGTATATGAAACACACAAAAAAATACAAAACTTTTAGATAATTCACATCTATTACAAATATTAAGAAAAATACATAAACAAAACTAAATTAAACTTATAGTCACCTGCAAACTGGGCTGACATTGGTGGATGGGTGATGCTTAATTTCGTCCCACTACACTATCTGTATCGCCAAGGCACGCAAGCCACCCCACCTACGGCAATGTCCATGGTGAATGAAGTAGAATTATTATAACAAATCCTGCAAATACATTTAAAAATGTTATTTAAATTTGTGGCTTCCATATATTTTTAATTCTCGTTGAAAGTGTGTGGAAACCAGAAAGGAGACCCAGAAAATGACCTCGGAAAAAAAACTACGTACTGGAGGCAGGAAATTTAAAAGTGACAGTTTTGTAATGAGGAAGACTGCGTTTCGGCACTTTCGCGTAGGAAAACAATTTTATAAATTTTAATACCCGAAAATAAGTAAACAAGTTTCACACAAGATATTCTGTAACATATAACAAACTAACTTTAGTGAGTCTTTGTTTCCATGATAAGAATAACAGCTGAAACAAAATCATCAAAAATCTGGGTGATGAGCACTGGCTTTTGTACAAAAAATAAAGATTTTGCAGCCACTGTGTTATTAATAAGCAATGTTTTTGTTTATGACCTCTACAACATCAGAAAATAGGAAAACGTACTCCGACATACTGGTATATACGTTTTGTCGAAACAATTCGCGCTATTTTTGCGGCGGCATCTGCTTTCGAAAAGCGATGCACTGACATGTCACCGTCTGTATGATTTCCTCGAACGTTTACAGGCTCCGCAATTCAGGATAACACTGCACCCAACACGCAACCGGAGTTAGTGCTGTTAATAGTCACCCATGATACATGTGTGTATATTACCGTCCTATTGCGCTATGAACAACTATTAGTTCATTCGAATTCAGCCAGAAATATCTTGTGCACCGTGTAGTTCCGTTGTATACATCAAACTTGTGAATATATGTGTAGTGTTTAATAAGAAATCATATTCATTGTGTATCTCATCCCAGTGAGAATTTTTTGCGTGTCTGCAATATTCCCGGAATTGTGTTGCATTTAAATCATGTCAAACCACCTTTAAAATAACAATAAAATTGGAGTACTGTATATGTAGATGGGGACCAATAGTGCATACTGCCCTGGGTGCAGTTCTCATTCTCAGAGGCCCCGCCCTTCGCCACATTTACCAAAAAATTCCTATGACAGTCTTTCACTTAAAATCATTTTCAAAAACACAAATATTTTTCTGTCTCAGAATATACAATTTAAATTAAAAGTACAAAAGGCTATAATGGCAACAATGTTGCCGATACTGAAGACCGTCGCTGTAAATTGCTAAGTACGAGAAGTTATATTATTACACGCTGAGCATCTAAAAATTACGTAAACTCATTACTACGTTTTCTGGCAACCGAGAATTAACAAATGGTCTTTGGAAGCATTGGTTAGTGTGGCGTTCGCTGTTTTAGTCAGTGGTTTGGTATTTAACTAAGTTGTAAATGAAAATGATAATCTTATTTTATTACATTGAGTAATTACTAAATAATTTTTCTCCCGGCTAAAGATTTGGTCTAGTTACTAAAGAACTCCAAGTTAACGTCGTGTTAAAGTGTTGTCTGTAAGTTGTGTAAGTGTTACTAAATCACAGTTCATACAACAAATTCTATACAACTATTGATTATGATGGAAGCAGTTATCTTCAGCAAAATGATCATTAAAACCACCGAATATCAGCCGCGCACAACACTGACGTATGTTACCTGAAACAATACTCTTCGCAATTCGTGCGCAATTAATTTCGGCTCCATACATCAACTAGAAAAGTTTGTTACAAGGATCGTGCTACGGGCACTGTTTTTAAAGAACCAATCTGATTCGAATTATTTTCATTAAAATGAGTTCGGAACCACCGGTGCACATTTATTTTTACACATTTGTATTACGTTCGGCATTTATGTCTGCAGAGTTACGTAATTTGAATTTGCCGCTGAGATAATTGTTAAGATGGTGGCAGACAATTGATAGAGACTTTCTATTGTTAGACCAAATAAGTAAATGTTTGAAATGCTTATTGAACTCTATAAACTCGACTTTCGTATTGTGCACTATTTAGACTTCATCAAGCAAACATTCGATTTGTTTCTAAGGAAGACACAGACAAAAACGCGATACAAATCGCTACCATCAATGGCTGCGCTCCTTGCAGCAGAAAGAAATAATTAACACAGATAATGCTTACTGAGAGAGGAATTAAAGTTACAAATAATTATTCACTCATATTTATAATAATAATGAACCCTATTCTCAAGTAAAAATTAACAAATAATTACAATTTCTTAACAGACCTCAGTTTGATATGCGTCCATAACCTACAAAAGCCAACCAACAAAAGGTAAAAAGAAAGGAAGACAATCGCAGATCATAAAAGGAATTTACAATTATCATTGTCTTTGTATGATACACATCGGTATGTCCAATTACATCATAGAATATTATATAAATAATTAATATTTATTATCGTTTTCACTATTTTTTCATACGTCGAGTAGATAATGTTTATAGCTGTTAGAGGCATAATTTTCTCTCGTCGCACTGTAGCCAAAAATTTATTTCGTGGATGTTACATTAGCTTAGGTGTTTTTATGTGTACCGCGTATGTTACATACTTTATCAGTCTGGTGTGGGCAACTGGATCCTTTTTCTATCGTCCATTTTTCCTCTCTTTTACTCTTAGCTATCTTCATTTGCAGTGCAGTTTAGCATTTAAGATAAAATTCACAGGTATCAGCATTCATTCAAAGAACTTCTGAGTCCAACATATATCGCCTGCCACAAAACGGGAAGCCTGCAGAAGACATGTTCGGATTTCAGTGTAACAATGTACACTTACACACCATCGAAGGATAGGTAAATGACTTGGACTGCAATTAGTGTGGATTTGTATTATAGGTGAACAGCGTCAGATTTTGACTGCCTACTCTTAAGGAGACGGAGATGTTCGTATGTGATAGCGTTATGACACCTGACAAAGTTTGAAAGGGACCTCCAACGGGACCGCTGGGCAAATCATGTCGTATCTCAATTTGTGGTGCACTCGGAGGTGATGAGTATCACATTGTTGGACTGCATGGGACCGAAAGGCATACTCATCTTTGTTCCGGTCGACCATGCTTGACCAACACAGTACAATAATTACGAACCAACCAGATCGTAACCCGTTCACATCTACTGCCATCCGAGAACAAGTCAATGGACTCCCTGTAACGTTCTGGGTGACCCGCATCATTGGCCAGAGACTAGAGAATGTTACCATCATACGCGCTGGTTGCCGTTATCACCACAACACAAACGGTTGAATCTGGAATGGTGTTGTGACGGGAAGAACAGAGTGCGGATGAGTGGAATCGCAGTGATTAGCGATGAAGTGCGGTACTGCACTACGGCTGTCATCCCGGCGGCGGAAGGAGGGGGGGGGGAGGGGGAATCCCATTCTTCGAATGTTCTGGAGAAGAGCACGGCTACCCCTGGTGCGGGAAACCAACGTATACGATTTCCAGTCACCGTTGGTAGTGACTGAGAGAACTCTTGACTCCACAACTGTACGTCACGGACACCCCGCGGTCTCATGTGTTACCTCACATGCGAGAATATCGTGGCGCCATTTCTCAAAGGGTACTGCTCGTCCACACACAACACGTGTGATTTTGATGTACTCACGCCAGTAAGATCACTAGATATGTCTCCGACAGAACACGTATGAGACTAACTCGGACGTCAAGTCCGTCCCATAGCCAGCATCCAGGATATCAAAGACCAGTTACAAGACTTGTGAGCCAGCGTGCCTCATGAGAGGATACAGGAGCCTTATGACATCCTTCCCAGTCGAATCAGTGTCTGCATCTAGCTCAGAAGGGATGCGAGTTCATACTGATAAGTAGGCCCATATTGCCGAGTTTTTTGTAAATCTGACTCGAATTTGTAATCACTGAAATGACATCACATACGCTTTCAACCCTTGAAGTTTCATTTCTTTTCCTCCTCCCTTTTTGGGCGATTAACTTTTTTTAGGTACTGTAAACGCAATTAATAAATTTTAAACATGATCAAAAAATAAGAATAAGCCGACAGTAGCATGGATACCAGATTTGTAAACTAACGACACCAGGTTTTCATCCATTACCAGATTTATCACGCATCGCCCCATTCCTCATCTCATACCAGATTTTACCTCCGTTCTTAGCTGATACAGAGCTAAAGTAATGATGGAAGTGTATCTTGTGTTTCTCGAAAGTCCTCCAGTTCGACAATAGAGGGCATTTAGCAGTTCCCTTTGACTCTGCCGGAGCTTTAGGCTATGTAGTACCACAGAAATTCACGTGGTCCCTTTCTTCTGTCATGTATATTGATATTAGGCTCTTGCAGAATCTGAAATCGTTAACATCAGGCTCGTGCCCAATTCACCATGGTGGGCGATATGAGTAGTTACAAAATTCGAGAGGCTACAAAACAGAGCCCATATTCGACTGTCCGCAGATTTGGTGTTTCTGTGTGTCTTCCTTGTGAAATAAATATAATAGCCAATTTATCGGCTGTCTACCACGTATAAATATTCTCGAAATGTATGCGTGAAAATTAATGTTTGCACTTGTAACAATACCGCAAGCCACGGAAATTAATGTCTGTATGTTAACACACATATATAGTAGTGCAAGGCCCGCATCTCGTGGTCGTGCGGTAGCGTTCTCGCTTCCCATACCCGGGTTCCCGGGTTCGATTCCCGGCAGGGTCAGGGATTTTCTCTACCTCGTGATGGCTGGGTGTTGTGTGCTGTCCTTAGGTTAGTTAGGTTTAAGTAGTTCTAAGTTATAGGGGACTTACGACCACAGCAGTTGAGTCCCATAGTGCTCAGAGCCATTTGAACCATTTTTTTACTAGTGCAAATAAAGAAGCTACCACTCGTAGAGGCAAAGCGATGAATTGTGGAATAATGGAAATATCTCCGTTGCTGAGAGTGCCTGACGGAAAGCAATAGTTAGCTTCGATAAAATCAATCTTGGTACAGTCTCGGTGCAAAAGATTTTCTGTCAGCGAGACACTATTAGTAATGCTCTGCTTCTACCGTTGAAGACAGAGGTAATGCTCGAAACGCAGTATTGAAGTTCATTACTGATGAAGCTACTACGTTAGGCTGTCGAAGACTTAACACTGCAAAAAAGTGTGGTATCATATCCAAACTGTTCTAGAAGAGATCTAACCCACTGTAGCATACTTAGCTTTCGAAGAACGATGTGTAAATAGTTCACTTGGTGTTTAACGGATGGAAAGCAAAGAGTTATGTTTGACGACTTCTGCAACTCTCATCACGAGCCTTCTTTTAACGACGATAAATTACAACTGACATTCCGCAAGATTAAATTCTGGGACTACTCCGATTCTCTCTGTATAAAAATGACGTTTCGTGTTACAAATGAAGCAGAATTACTACCGTTTGCCGGCACTGAAAGCATCATAATTAATCCCACGGAGCTACAATAACGGGAGAAACAATAAATGAAATATTCAAAAGTGTTTTTAGTTGGTTCCCGGTAAATGGCCCGTCACGAGGAAGAAAGGCAGGTCAGTCACTTTTGACAAGGTGAGGTGCTCGTATATTAACACCAACAACACAGTACGTCAAAACGGAAATGTGAATATGTGTAATGACTAGAACTTGATTTGAAAATCAGACCTAGCTATTGTCAAACGCTTGAGTTCAGCATTTACTCTATGTGTAAGTGCTTATTTAGGTGATGGAAACATTAGAAAGCTAGCTTATTTTGAATTCTTACATTCATTGATGGCATATGGAATAATTTCCTGGGACAATTCCACACAGACACAAACTTTTTATTGTACATGAACGTGTATAATGGGTGATGTCTAGTGTCCATCTTTGAACTTCTTGAAGGAAACAGTTGAAAAAAATTAATCATACTAACAAAAGCCTCACAATACACACCGAAGCTCCAAAGAAATTATTGTAGGCATGCTTATTGAAATACAGATATATGTAAACAGGCTGAATACGGCGCTGTGGTCGGCCACTCCTATATAAGACTGTCTGGCGTAGTTGTTAGATCGGTTACTGCTGCTAAAATGACAGGTTATCAAGATTTAAGTGAATTTGAACGTGGTGGTATGGTCGGCTCACAGCGATGGAACACAGGCGAGGTAGCGTTGAAGTGGGGATTTTCCCGTGCGACCATTTCACGAGTGTACCGTGAATAGCAGGAATCCGGTGAAACATCAAATCTCCGACATCGCTGCGGCCGGAAAAAGATCCTGCAAGAATGGGACGAACGACGACTGACGAGCACGGTTCAACTTGAGAGAAGTGCAACCCTTCCGCAAATTGCTGCAGATTTCAATGCTGGCCCATCAACAAGTATCAGAGTGCGAAACATTCAGTGAAACATCATCGATATGGCCTTTCGGAGCCGAAGGCCCACTCGTGTACTTGACACAAAGCTTTACGCTCGCCTGAGCCTGTCTACACAGACACTAGACTGTTGATGACTGGAAACGTGTTACCTGGTCGTACGAGTCTCGCTTCAGATTGTATCGAGCAGATGGACGTGTACGGGTACGGAGACAAGCTCATGAATCCATGGACCCTGCATATCAGCACGGGACTGTTCAAACTGGTGGAGGTTCTGTAATGGTGTGGGGCGTATGCAGTTGGAGTGATATGGGACTCTTGATATGTGTAAATACGACTGTGACAGGTGACACGTACGTAAGTATGCTGTCTTATTACCTGCATTAATTCATTTCCAGTGCGTATTCCGACAGATTTGGGCAATTGCAGAAGGACAGTGCCTCACCCCACACGCTCAGAATTGTTACAGAGTGGCTGCAGCAACAAACACTCTTCTGAGTTTAAACACTTCCGCTGGCTGCCAAACTCCCCAGATATGAACGTCATTGTGCATATCTGGGAAGCAACATGCTGTTCAGGAGAGATCTCAACCCCCTCTTACGCTTTCGGATTTATGGATAGCCCTGCAGGATTCATGGCGTCAGTTCCCTCCAACACTACTTCAGGCATTAGTCGAATCCATGCCTCGTCGTGTTGCGACACTTCAGCGTACTCGCGGGGGCATTACAGGATACTAGGCAGGTATACCAGTTTCTTTAGCTGTTAAGTGTATGTACTTTCATATCCAGTTAGATGTGAAGAATCAAATTGAGTATAATAGTAGCATTTCATAATATAGCACTTGGAACAAGCCTCAGTAATGCACAACTTCACTTTTGCACAGAAAGTTGCAAATTTCGCAGCCATAAAATATTTCAGCACCTCTTTTGTGTTTGAAATGAGTTGGCAGGTAATTACAGTTTTAAAAACAAATAGAATTAATTTCTTCTTTACAATACATACTTCATACATGAACTTTGGGGTAACTGTGTAACTGTGTTACACCTACCAAATTTAGTTTTAGTTTAAGTGAAAAAAATTCCGCTTGTATAGGACTAAGTTAACTGCACGAAGCCAAGTTTTCAGAGATAATGCATCATATTTGTAGCCGGCCGGGGTGGCCGAGCGGTTCTAGGCGCTACAGTCTGGAACCGCGCGACCGCTACGGTCGCAGATTCGAATCCTGCCTCGGGCATGGATGTGTGTGATGTCCTTAGGTTAGTTAGGTTTAAGTAGTTCTAAGTTCTAGGGGACTGATGACCTCAGAAGTTAAGTCCCATAGTGCTCAGAGCCTTTTTTGAACTATCATATTTGTAAACCTATTGACTCGTTCCACTTAATGGCAGGACGTCGCAAACACGATCCACGGACCCTGCAGAAAACTAACTAAAGGTGTAAACCGTTATCCATATTAACCAGTCATTCGTGTCAGGCACATTTTAGTAGCACCAAAAGATTTCTGTTTTTAACGGTCCAAAAAGCCCTGTTAGTTGAAAGCAGACAAGCAGAAAATCTTACTTCGGCAACGTTTACACTCAAGAAATTAAATCTCGTTTAACGTCGCACGGCACTTGTCTTTCTATAGCTGCGTTTGTCATGGGCCGACTCCTTGCTTGAATATATTACTTCTTTGCTTCGATGTCCAGTCAGTGGCCAATAAATGGGTTACCTTCGCCATCGCAGCATTTCTCATTGTCACGCGATGACACGGTCATTCATGTCGGAAAGAAATTAAAGATAAAACAAACACTGTTGGTTGATTTCCTAGCTAACAGACCAGAGTAATTCAAACGACATCACACCGTCCTGTCTCTTGTGGCAGGATTCCCTGAGTACATCCATCGGCGCGCTTCTGTAAAACATTCTTCTTTGGTGCTTCTTCAGGCACACTCATTCCTACAACTGGTCTAGAAAACAACAAAAATTTCTAACATTCCAGTCTTTGTTTCTTAAGCTCTCATCGACGTGATACATCAAAGGATTTCAATGTAGACCACGGATCTGCATTAGCGGATTGCCAGTTGCGTGCTACACTCGGAGCCATATTGGAATCCCTTTTCTTCAAGTGAAAGGATTGTAAAACAAGTCCAACTTCTTCTCATTAGACTGGTGTAAGTGCTACAGAAACGTCGATTTATAACGTGCCAAACTTCCACTTTAGTTACAGGTATGCTCCTGACGAGATTTCCTTTTTCAAATTGTGAGATATTGTAGATACAAAAACAAGGGACTTTGATTCGGAATACTCTAGCGATTAATGAGCACAACATAAGAACTGCACATTCAATACTCTTGAGTCAGTACTACTTTCTAGCTTTTGTTTGTTTTTGAGATATAGACCTAGCGAAGCACCCGATGCTCTGACGATGAAATGATAAAGGCTTAAACAACAAACCAAATATTTTTCTGTATGAATTAGGTGCAGTTAAAATTAACTGTGTACTTAATCAGTTAAGTAATGTAATGCACAACACTAACCGTTTACTATCGTTCTGATCACTTTCCGCACGTAGTCAGTCACCAGGTTTCCGCTTTTTTAAAAATTAGGGTCACACATTTCCGTAGCCAAGTAATAATTTCGCTTCTGTTTGTAAAGTAACATAACTCCCGGGACCTGAAATCTTTACCACAGCACAGTGTATCTATTAACAAATGAAAAAATGTAAAAAGTAAAAAATAAATCTGATATGACAAATAATAATACAGAGAAATCAAAATTATAATTAAAACGAGCTGGTAATAATGATAAAATTACCAACTGACTGTCACGTTTCTCGTATTTTATTGCAGAAAAATGTGTTTCCTTCTCTAAAGCATTGCCATTATTAATGTTATTAACGCACCTTTCATTTCTGTTATCCAAATTATGCACTCGTGCTATCGTACTGCGACTTGTGTTCATCTCCAGCGTAATTAAGAAGACAGGGTTTCTGCAGTGTTAAAACCATACTGTAACATTTCACGTCTGCTTTATTTACGTATGAATTCTGCTAGTTTTCATGGACCCAAGAAATATTGGAAAATTACTGCCGCCAAAATAAAAAGGTAAAGTGAAATATTATTTCATCATATTCACAAGTACAGTAGTATTAATAGCTCTTACCATAATATTTTGAGGGTATGTTATGGACGCAGAATTCCATTAATTTATTATTTATTTCGAACAATTGAATCTTCAATAGTTCTCTGAATGGAAAAAAATCTTTTTTTTATTCGTATTAACCGTCATTTTATATTTTTGTACCAGCTTTCTCGTGGAATAATGTGACTTACTCGTTCTTATTCTATTTCCTTTTTCTTGGTTTACGTCCAGATATTCCTTTCCACTTTGTTGGCTTACGTACATCTCAGCTAGCGTTGGTACAGAATTCGAGGCTCTGAGCGCAGCACTTTCCATATACTAGCAGGACTACAACTTTGCTTCCTCAAATTTTTCTCGAAGTTCGAAGCATTATTGTACAAAACTTACAAAAATTTACGAGTCAGAGTATTGCTCATCGCTAGCTACTACTTTCTCCAATCTTTTGGGCAGCATACATATCCCGCAGTGGAAGAATTAGGCACCTTTTCAGAATATCCATGAATCAATCCTATTTTGCACTTCTTCGTGTGGCCGGAAGTGCTGATCAGCCAGGCCGTGTGCCATTGATCGAAAAAATGGTAGTCAGAAGAAGCAATGGCTGTAGAATATGGCCGGTGTGGTAGGACTTCGAATTTCAGTGTTTCCAAGGGGTTCAAGCATTGTCATGTTGTAAAATCTCCTTCTTTGCTGTCTCTCGCTGCATTGCAGCCGTTTGTCTTTCACCGCTCGTCTCTAATGCATCAACTGCTTTCTACAACAGCCTCCTGTGATTATTTCCGTCGATTTCAATACCTTAGAAAACCTTCTCTCTTCCACTGCCATGCCCATCTTCTATGTTCTTCGAATGATGAAAACATTCTCTGCACGTTTGTTCACTATCAGGCGCTTCACCATAGGTCTTACCCAGCATTTTAGCATTTTATGAGCTTTAGCGGCAGAGCTATTCATGTTAAAGCACAAAATTAAAGCTTCCTGAAAATAACGAGAATTGGACCCGTCAAATGACATATTCAGTCGAGAATAACTTTATGATGCAGGCGCAAATCGACTAATATTTTCATGGCGTTCTGTTTAAAAATACCTAAACTTACGAGCGACCGCGTGCACTTCACTTGCCGCTACTGCCATCTATCGCAGAACGTGGAAGCTAAGTTGTAGATATAATAACGTTACGTACTGCTTATAGGCCCAGGGGAAGATGAGATGCTACCAACCGCCCACTACTGTAAACCTTCCATAAACTGTCTCTTAGCACACCGCTCTGTTTCTCGTTCAGGCAGGTTCACTATTGTCGTTTCAAGGCTAAATGGACTTCGTCGCATTCGATGCACGTATAACCACTCTTTGGAGATGCCAGACATGGATTCCTAGGGCTACGTGTGGAGGTCTTGTACCCTGCTCGTTGCTTCTTCTTTTGCTGATGCTGATTGGGTGTCTACTACGATAACCAAAACATTACTCTGTCATATCCTTTTCTTTTAAGCTTACCCGACTGCACATAAAAAGCAAAAGTGAAGGTTTAAAGTATGTGAGTGTAGAATAACGTAGCAAGCAGGCAGGATGTTCCTTGCCGAGAACTCGTGGCCTAAGCGCACTGTTCATTTAATAGTGTGCGTTCGACTATCACTTTTCAGCGTTAGGATGGTACCTGACGCTTTCGTGCCGTAAGCCAGATGTGAGGAATGTGGCCAGGAGGCCACACGGGCGAGCGAAGTACCAGCCCATCCAACGCACTGAGCCCTCCTTGTGCCCAGCGCCGCCTGTTATCTGGCCGGCCGTCCCCGAGGTGTCCTCTGTTGTGGAATTACGGCGTGGCACGCTCTGCCGCTCCCCCTCTCTCCCGCCACCCCACTGCCTTCTACACGCCACACCACACCACGGCCGCCGGCAGCAGCAAACTTTGTCAAGCGAGAACAAGTTGTTTGTCCCGCGGTTTCGCCAGCCAGCTAGAACCACCGTAGTTGCTTGTGATGGAAACTATTGATACGCAATTATTTGCAGATAAGTCAACCACCACTGACCGTATTCAAACGATAGTTCAGCTAAATAAATAATATTACTTGGTATTTTGCACATTAACGAGTTACGTACAAGATTACGTTTGCGTTGTGCTACGATAATCGAGTATTTTCCCGTAAATGGAACGTACTTAACGATTTTGTAACTGATTGTTTATCACATTCTTCCCCAGCGGAATTTCTATCGCCTTTGCCTCTGAGGTTATGATGATTTCATTTCTAAAATCTACCCTTTCCTCCACCCATAACGTATTCTATCAATCTCGTTCCAAATGAAGACACGAACCCAACCATCCGTTGTCCAGTTGGAATCTCACTCATCTCCTAATTCCTACAGATCACCTATCACTTCCATTACACAGAGACGTCCACGTATTTATTTACGTAATACTCTCTCTTACGCTGCTACACTTCCGCTCATTAATTTCAATACACCCAGGAATTTCAGATTTATAACACAAATCAAACGTTATTTCTCACAAAATATAATTATATTAACTTCCACATATGTAATACAATCACAATGATTATATTTTAATTTCATCAACGTATCCTCCTTTGGATTTAATGACTGCCTCACAAACTCGAGGCATGCGGTCAACCATCGTGAATCTATATGATTCCACACATCCTTAACAATATTCCAGAGACGTTCCTTGCTGGATATATTAACTTCCTTGATACGTCTGTCCACTTCATCCCAGACCATTGCAATGGGATTACAATCTGGGCTTTGGGACGGCCATACCATATCATTCAGTACTTTCTGTTTTTCCTTTGACGCAATGTAGTTCGTACAGAATGCCGACCGATGTTTTAGGTCATTATCCTGTTGTAAGGTGTAGCCTTTCCCTGTGAAGCGCAATCCGCTTCGTATTGCGTGATACTGAAGTATGCGGTGGTACAGCTTCTGATTCATCCTTCCATTTTCACAATGTCGCCAACTCTTTCGCCGACAAAACATCACCAAACCATAGTACAACCTCAACCGTGTTTAACTGTAGGTAGAACACATTACTGGTCTACCATTTCCCTTACAAATCGGCGAACAAATATTCTCCTTCTGGTTCCAAAGATCTCGAACTTCGATTCATCGGTAAATAAAACCTTCGTCCACTCTTCCGATGTCCGATTACGATGTTTTCTAGCCCATTCAAGTCTCTTCTGTTCATTTATGGGCCTTAGAAGGGGTTTTCTTGCTGTGACACATCCTTTCAAGCCGGCTTCAGTCAGTCTCCTTTTCACAGTTGCAGCAGATATTACTGTCGTGTTCATTTCTACGAATTTGGGTCGCTGTTTCGAATCTGTTTCTTTTACTCGTAATTCTGATACATTTATCACCACTTTTAGTTGTTTTACGAGGTCGTCCTGGTCGTGGAATGTCCTTATTGCTGCCTATTGTCTTCTGGCGGTGAAGGGTGTATTGCACGCCCCCTATAGACACACTACACTGTTTCGCAATTTCGAGAACGGATAAACCTGCTTGGCTAAGTGCTACAATTGCAGCACGATTTTCCTATGGATATCTCCACTCGTGGAGCCATACTAGCGATATGCACACTTCAGTGTCACTGACGTGCAGGAACCACATGTTATGTATCGTAGCAATGCTTGCCGTTCGCTACAGGGAACAACACAGGCGCACCAAATGCGGCGTCCGTCGGAAAATAGGTAAACAAACATATCAGATAGATACATAAAGTTTATGTACACAAACAAAAATAATGACATACGTACAACTATTGAACTATTCCTTTGCTTACTCAACCGTAGATACTAGATGTCATTTATGGGTGTATTGAAATTAATGAGCGGTAGTGTACATATTAAGATTCTGGTAAAAAATGGAAATGTCGTGTGGCTAGGGCCTCCCGTCGGGTAGACCGTTCGCCTGGTGCAGGTCTTTCGATTTGACGCCACTTCGGCGACCTGCGCGTCGATGGGGATGAAATGATGATGATTAGGACAACACAACACCCAGTCCCTGAGCGGAGAAAATTTCCGACCCAGCCGGGAATCGAACCCGGGCCCTTAGGATTGACAGTCTGTTACGCCGACCACTTTTTTTTTTTTTTTTTTACACTCTACCACTCGAACGAATATATATATATTGAAAAAAATATTAAAGAATATCCACCACACAGCCACGTCAAAAGAAGTACAGTACTGAAATTAAAATCCTAAAACATGACTATATAATGTAGACTGCTTACTGAAATAAAGGTTAAAACACGAAAACTTCAGTCCTGGTGTAGAGAAGAAACATACATAAAGGCGGCAAAATCAGAAACAGTATAAAAGAAAATGGCTCACACAGGTGACCTTAGCCAACACCCTCTCTTTCAAATGTCAGGCTAAGCATATTGGCAAAATCATCTCGGAGGCCTGGCAATCGCAAGCGCTGCCAGTAAGCAGTAAGCATGTACTGCCGAAACGCTAGGTGTCCATCCTCTTCATGACAACTGTTGACAAAATGTACGAAATGGCCAATCAACCACATGACGGTATGGAGCTTCGTCCGCGGAAAAAAGGAAGAATCGGGCCGGACGATGATGTCAATAGTATAAGCGGCTTCAGCAGACCTAGTGACAAAAGCAAGTTGTTTCCTGAGCCAACGCCAATTAGCAAGGTGCCCACAGCAGGTGAATCGATGTTCAAGGGTATCCAGGAGACCACACCGAGTACAGGTGTCCGTGTCAGAAAGACCAATACGGTGCAGTCGTACATTGGTGGGAACCAAATTATTTATTACCCTATACCACGTGGACGCCACGGCCATAGAGTGGATCGGCAGACTAACGTTCTTCCAGACGTTCCTCCAGGACACGGATGGAGACGCCAGTTCTATTGGATTGGGACTGGCCAGCCCCTCCCAGCGGGCAATCAAGCTCTTGGTCGTTGGCACCGGTCGCCGCAAGAAGACGTCACCGAGGTAACTCACCGCAATGTAAAATTCCCGAATGTGTTTCAACTTAAAATTTAGGCGTCCGACATCGACAGGTGGAGCAAGGCTCACCGGACGCACAACAGTAAAAAGCCTGGATGTAATTGAAGTCACTTCTTGCGTAACAATTAGAGTCGTTCGGCGGACGTACAAAGCAGACGCCTTGCGAGTAATGTCAGAGAGGCCCAAGCCTCCGGAGAGACGCGGTTTCGTCATTACCTCGTAACGTAACTTGAATAGATGGCCCTTCCATATAAACCTGCTAGACAATTGGCGCAACCTTTTCGCCACCATCATGGGAAGTGGGAACAGCTGAGCAACATAATAAGCTTTACATAGGACGTAGGTGTCTAAAATTCTGACTTTTTGCAAAATGGTAGCAGAGCGCTGCTCATGGACCATCAGAGCCCCCTGTATCTTCTCGGTGACAGATTTCCAATTGAGAGCCGCCATTTTTAGAGGACACCGATCAATGATAATCCCCAAGGACGTATGGCGATCGACAAAAGTGGCCCAAGGGACGTCAGCATCGCGAAATCCTCGAATATCAAGGAACTTACATTTACCCTGATTGAGACGCGCTCCAGAGACACGACAGTATGCATCAACTGCCCCTTTCAACAACGGAATATCGTCTCGTTGACGGAGGAGAACAACGACATCATCCGCATATGCCTTAACCGAGAGCTTCCCACCAGAGAGGGACATACCCTGAAGCTTGAGAGCAATAGTCCGAAGCAGCGGTTCCAGGGACAAAACGAATAAAGACATAGAGAGCGGACTACCCTGAGGCACTCCGCGGCGGATAGCAATGGGCGGCGTCAGCTGCCCATTGACTGACACCCGAGCTGTTATTCCCCTGTACAAATTGCCAAGAACACCACGTGATGAAGCGTTAAAACCTATTGTACCTAAAACACGATCTAAAAACACATGACTGACGTGATCAAAAGCCTTATAAAAATCAAGGAAGGCAAAGGCACAATGGACGTTTGTAACCGCCGCAACCGAGACAACATCCCGATATTCGGCTACTGGTGTCAGAATAGATCTATCATGAAAACAACATTGATGTGCACCAATCACACCCCGAAGCAGAGAAGACAGCCGGCTATTGAGCGCTCTAGCAGCTGTCTTATAGTCAAAATTCAGCAATGTGAGCGGACGAAGATTGGCAGCAGATAAACGACCAGAGGACTTCGGAATTAAAACAATTTTCCCTACTTTAAAATCGGCAGGCACATCCATCCCTCTGACAATCTCATTTAAAATCTGCGTAAAAATGCCACCCACAAGAGGCCAAAAACGGAGATAAAATTCTTTAGGCAGGCCGTCTGGACCCGGCGATTTACTGGACGGAGAGCGAGCAATAAAATCGAAAACATCATCTACCTGGAACTCCCGGAGAAATTCGCCGTTCGCGTCAGGCGCGATCGTCGCAGTTAGATCCCCAAAGACATCATCCGAAAGAGACTCACCAGAATCATCGGCAGAATAGAGACTAGTGTGATACTGATGAAGAGCACGAACCATTTCCTCCTGTGCACTAAGCTGTCGCCCATCATCCACCGTAAGAGAAGAGATGAAGGAGCGACGACGACGAGTCTGATGCCGTAGCAGGTGGTACAAGGATGTCAGTTCACCTTCAACAAGAGAGTGAGGTTTCGACTTAACTCGCAGACCATCCATCTGTCGTCGTTTAAGGCTCAAGAGCTTGGCTTTAATACGACGAACATCATGGATCCGCAGTGGAGAGGTACCCGCCGCGTCATATAGTTCACGCAGGACAGAGTAGTAATATTCATACGTGTTCTTAAAATCACGCGTCCTAGCAGCACAGTAGAAAATCAAAGTCTGACGAATCTTGGGCTTGGCAAACGCAGTCCACCAAACCAGCAAGGAGGGGTATCGCGGGACAGAGCGAAGACATCGCTCCCACACGCCACTTATAACATCATCCATAGCACTGTCGGCAAGGTGGGAAACATTTAACATCCACTGGGAACGATAAAGTTTTGCAGGTTGGCGACTAAGATTTACAGTTGCAGTAAAAGCACAATGGTCAGAAAAACTAGTAGGAATAACATCGACAGAAAGAATTTTATCACATAAAAAATCAGATAAATAGAATCTGTCGAGTCTACTGCATGAGGACGCGGTAAAAAACGTATATTTCACCAGGGTTGGATATTTGTGTTCCCAAACATCACGCAGATGCATCGTACGAACTAAGTCATGTAAATCACGGCAATAATTAAAATTGGGGGACTGGTCTGCAGGGCGTAAAACACAATTAAAATCGCCTCCGAGCAGGAGACTCCGAGGACTCTGGCGCAAAGGATAAATAAGCTCTTCTTTATAAAAGCGCGATCGAGCCACAGTGTGACCCGAACCAGAGGGGGCATACAAAACAACGAGGCGGAGATCAAAAAGACGACAACCAATCCCACGGCCAGAGTCAAGGAATTCAATGTCAGTAATAGGAATGCCCTCTCGAAAGAAAAGAGCAGTTCCAGTTGAATATTCCGGCGCGACATTAAAAACAGTTTGAAATCCAGGTAGAGAGAGATCAGAAAACAACACTTCCTGCAAAAACACTACGTCCGCACAGGCGTCGTAAATAAACTGCCGCAAAGAGGCAATGCGAACGTCGGACTCAATACGGTTAACATTTAAGGTAAGAAAGGTGTATGCTTGAACCATAGAGAGAAAAGCGAGAAAACAAATCACCTACACCGACGCACCAGCGTCACAGTCCATAGCAGGGGTGACGGAGGCATCCGAGGGAGGGGGACTGCTACCCCGTTCCGCGGATCCCTTACGTTTCGGTTTTTTACGAACAGCATTAACGTTCGGCTGAACGCGTAACTTGCGTCGGCTGACGGGCAAGGAAACTTCAGCCGCCGGTGACGTAGGAGGGTCAAGTTCTGTATCCGACACCACCCGCGCCGGTCCACATGCGGGATCCGGGGTCGCGGGGGAAACATCCGACAAAACGGAATGGTCAACACCTGCACTAGCTTCCGGCAAACATGGACTGCACGGAGGCGAAACGTGAGCAGGAAGGTCCGAGGCCGCAGAGTTGGAAAGAAGCAGAGCAGCTCCGCTGGCAGAGGTATGGGGCAGCGAAGCAGGAAGTTGTCGCGGCTCCACTTGTTGTGACATCGAAGTCGGTTCGGAAGACGGCGCCAACAGGCCCGACCGACGACCCGACTCGAGAGAAGCTGCGTCGGAGGCCGGAGGGGCGCCAGCAGCCGCCACCGGAACCGCTACCTCAGGAGGGCAGGGAGCAGCTACAGTACACAGTGGCTCGGAGGATGCCGGTCGCTCGGACTGGGGCATCTCAGGGAGATCCTCATCCGTACTATTTCCATCGTGTGGGCGACGCCTCTTATTATTCAAAAGTGGCACACCCACCTGAGGGACAGACGGAACAACATCAGATTTAGCACGCAAAGGAGGAAATTCTGTATCAGGGGTGCGCAAAACCCGTGGCGGGGCGCTACTACCACTGGACTGTGCTACACCAAGAGCAGAACCACCTGCAACGAGGTCAGCGACCGTTAACTTGCGACGCTGTTCGAGAGAATTTTTTAAAACAAAAACTCTCCGCGGACAGTCGGTACGCACGTGACCACTTTCATTGCACAAAAAACAGGTGCCCACCTGACCACTATATGTTACATGGACACGATATCCACCGATCTGCAGGTGAGATGGAATATTCTGCTTAACGTGCATTTCGACTGAACGAATACCACTGTAACATTGCAGCCGATGTTGGCTTGACCAGCGTTCAAGGCGAATGCTCTTTACATCACCATACTTCTGTAGACCCTCCTTAAGATAGACATTATCCACCTCCGGTGGAAGGTTGTAAACACGAACATTGGTATACGTGATGGAAGCATTGGAAAGCAGCACGGTACTTACAGAATCATCCCGATGCCGAAAGAGAACTTGATGACCATATTTAGAAAGAATTTTATCAACCTGAAGTGGGTCCATAAACTTAACAAAGAAAACATACAGTTCGGTATCAAAATAAGCAGTGTGCACCTGATCCGAATGAACACCAAAGGTATCTACCAACCAATCATGAATCTCAAGAGAACTAGGTTGCACATGGCGGGTTGACTTGTCAAAAGCAAAACTAACTGTAGCCTGACGAGGAATAACCTGGGACGACATTTTCAAAATATGCGGTCGAAACCGCTACACAAAAAACACTGAAATAAGGACAGAAAGTAACACAAGGTACGAAACAACGACGGAGAAACACTCACAGAAGTTGCAACACAACACGTAAACAAAAACGATAGTCCACTATACGTAACGCTACGGCGGAGCGGAAGACTAGGCACGTCCACACTGCACGGCGTCTAAAGCGGAACTTCCACTCAGCTACCGGGGCGGACAAGATTCTGGTATTAAAGGAGGAGTAGAATAACTTCAACCGAGACAATGACTAAGGGAACCTTGGATGATTAGTGGACACATAGAATTGCACTAAATTGTTTACGTCCCTACCAGAGCACTGGCGCCACCATTACCTACGTGGACACAATCTCTCGTAGTACGACGTAATGGCGACTCAAGACAAACCAATTACAAGCCGCCTATGGTCCATAAATGGTCACCACAGCAGCAACCATGACAGTTGTTGCTAACCGAAAAGGACGATTTCGTCAAAAACTTGAGATTTTACCCAGATACGACGCAACAAGTAAATAGAGAATGATTCATACATCGACGTTGTCGACAGAAATTTCAATCTTCTCCTCTCGTATATTCCTCACCTCTCAGTTCCATCTACAGTTACCAGCAGCCTTCTTGACATCATCTTAATATTTTAAGAAAATGTATTTCACATCACCATCATCTTTTCATAACATCGTCATTCATTTTCGTCTTTTTACATTATTTCTCATTAGTCTAGAAATCTTAGACAATTCAAACGCTGGAGAGTGGAAGTTCGGCCGTTGTCAGCCCGACCCGAACGTAAATCACTGTCATTACGCTAGATTTCATCAAAATAAACGAACAATTATCATCTTTATTGTATATAAACATAAATAAATAAACTCGTACATTCACATTTTTGTCATAGTGTCCCAGAATTATATTACAACTACATCTGCATCTGGATGACCACTCTACAATTCAAGCTTAGTGCTTAAAAACAGGTTCCATCCCCTGGTTCCCACTACGATTTTTGCGAGGTTTCCATTGAATGTATGCCAAGTGCCTCCTGGTTGCTTAAGAGCCTAATACGTCAACTTTTTCGCCGTATGTGGGTGCTTAATCATTATCACGTTAATGTTGAGACGATGTCTTACACTGTAATTAAGTTTAAAATGTCAGTTGGCTGCTGATAATGTAAACTGGTATGCCACTATTTTAAATCGCAACTGTGACTGTAAGAAATTATCAGTTACAGATTTCGAACGGCTGCTGCATCTATTGATAGACCTAACATCTGTCCTTATAGTATTAAATAGTCGACAACGTCGAGTTGTTTAGAACGTTATTTATTTGCGTCATCGAGCGGTCAGTATGTCTCACAAATACACGAAGAAAACGATGCTGATCGACAACACAGGCAAGGATTGCTTTCGTGGTGCGTGGAGTTGAAGCGACTCCTCTCGATCTTAAGACAACTAAAGAGTTATTTTATCCATTTTGGTTAGAGAACACTACACTTGTTTACACTGTAGGAAAAACTGCAGTCAGCCAAAAGATTTTTTCAAATGAGTTTACTACTGTCGGGCCTGAGGCAATCGTCACACGGTAGCGTTGACTTTTTGCAAGTTTTATTTTGTGTCCTAAAATGTAAAAAGATTATTTGATAACGTAGTTTTACACTTTTATATGCTCTTCTTGAAGTAAGCTCGATATATAGATCATACAAAAGTACAAAGCCATGGAATCACAAAAACTTTGTTACATTTTAGTATGCGAACGCAAAACCTTTTGTAAACCATAAAATCACAAAATCTTTGTTATATATTAGGACACAAAAGTAAAATAGGAAAGAATATCAATCTTAGTAGCAAATCTAGATTTATCCTCCAATGACGCGTTTCGTCTTACATCTTCAGGTTGGCCTGTGAGAGAAAATACAACTTTTCATAAAAATGGCGTGAGCCCGATTTAGCAACATTGGACTAGGAAGAAAAAATAAAACACCTTACTGGCAAAATTTGGTCTTAAGCACATAGGATGCCACGCGTATAAATGTCCCAGCAGTAAACCGTAGTGGTCAGAATTTGAAAAAAAAAAAAAATGTGTGGTGTCCCTAAGATAAGAGTAAAATATATCGGAATCTGGCCAGTGAAATGTTCAGAAACAAGTAATCAGTCCAGTGTGCTAAAAGCCTCAAAAAAAATTTCAAAAAATATACAAAAACCTTATTGATATTGAAGGTGTTAAAGACACGGGAAACCAAGCCTAAACCAAATGAAAGCCTCAGCGGGTAGGTGCCCTTGTCAAATTTTTAAAAATGTTTCGTGCGGCGCCCTATAAAGCACATCACCTCGAGAATAGTCGTAAATAATGTTTCAATAGAGGTACGGATGTAAGTATAAATAGACAGCAGATTACCTTGTGAAATATGAGGCGCCGCCGCATCCACTAAAATAGAACAGAGCCTACATAGAGGCGTCACACAGTAAATACGTAGGAGGCGAAGTTGCTCATGCTCCCGGCAGAACACACTTACTAGGTATAGGAACGTACAAGAAGTATATGACTAGAAATTTTTTTAACATCGAGAATAGATTTAAGTGTCAGGAAGTCGTTTCTGAAAGTATTTGTATGGAGTGTAATCATGTATGGAAGGGAAACATGGACGATAAATAGTTTGGACAAGAAGAGAATAGTAGCCGTTCGCCTAGAGGACGGCGTTTTCTGCAGACATAACTGATGTTGCTGGATCATCATAGGAAGAGGTAGAGTGCGCGCAGAATAACGTGGCCGGTAGATGCGCAGTTGGCAAAGCATGCGTGGAGAGAGCGATAGTGCTGGGGTATGTGGGCAGGTCATCACGCTGCATAGGGTAAATGTCGAACGCTGGAGGGGAAGCGCCGTTCTACACTGAAGCCTGCAATTAGATTATTTGTAAACATTAAGTGGAGCCCTTCCATACCTACACTTCCGTGGTGACCATCCAAAAAGATCTGCATATTCTGATTTTGATAGTATCTAAAAAAGAATTCTGCTGAAAATGCAACAAAAGGAGCGATTTATTTTCGCCTAACTAGTTAACCATTTTAACTTCCAGAAAAGCGTCACGAGTGGCGAATTTTGAGTGAAACTTACATTTGCCTTGTTGCCATGTTAAAATTTCTTTCTTTTGTCAAATACAGTATAGTTCACACAATGTCACCTCACTAACATTTTGTGCAGATACAACTGGGAGAGATTTCTCAAACAGCGGATTATTAATTATATTAAATGAGTAACTGAGGACAAGTAAGGTAAATAGCCTATGAAAAAGCACATCCTCAGTAGAAAAATAAACGTGTATTGTCTTCAATTATGTTGTTCCAAATCCTCAGTACAAAAATAATCGTGTATAATACAGTATAGTTCACACAATGTCACCTCACTAACATTTTGTGCAGATACAACTGGGAGAGATTTCTCAAACAGCGGCTTATTAATTATATTAAATGAGTAACTGAGGACAAATAAGGTAAATAGCCTATGAAAAAGCACATCCTCAGTACAAAAATAAACGTGTATTGTCTTCAGTTATGTTGTTCCAAATCCTCAGTACAAAAATAAACGTGTATTGTCTTCAATTATGTTGTTCCAAAATCCCCCAGCATTTCTCGTTTCACCAACTGTTGATGGCCCTTAAAATTACGTTCTTGCAACGAATAAGTTCTGTACTCAGTGGAACAACATGGCAGATAATGAAATTTTGCCTGACGACCATATGGAAAAATACTCTCCCCTTTGTGTGCTATCATTTGCCACAATCTTGTTTCGATATCTCAAACCGTCTATGAAATATGAGTTTTATGGATAGTGCATTCTGGCTTTATCGCCGTGTGCGAAATTGCAAACGTGTGTGCTACACACGATCAATTTTCCCGAAATTGGTGAAAGAGCGCTCTCCAACTTCCATGTACTTATTTTTATTTGTCTGACAAACCCTATTCTCAGGGCTATATTTTATTTGGACTAATGGAGTTATGCAGATGTTTGTAAAAACGACAATGACATATCACTCCATGTTAATGTAATACTGCCGCCTTCTGAAGAAGATAGATTTAAATCTATCGAAACCTAGGTAACGATTACTTTATCCTTTGCAACTGGTCGGCTGTTTTTTTAATCTTATTACGTGGAACCGTTGCTGTTGCGCAGCTATGTTTAAAATACTGAAATGAGTAAACTCCTCCACCACTTCATACGAAAATTGGTCACTGCGCACCAGCCACTGTATCGTGTGCAGACTGTAGGCGACCTCTGGTGCGGAGTCAGATGTTCAAGAATGTGCGCTAAACCTTCACGTTCCGAGGCGTGGATGTCTTTGTCGCCTACTCTTGGTTTCGACGTCCCTCCACCACTTTCCATACACGCTCACGACAGACAGGCACCATTCAGTCTCGCGGTGAGCGGTGGTCGTAATGTTTTGGTTCGCCAGTGTTAATTACGCGTGTCAACGATCCCATATGCCCGTCATTGGTTTTGAGAAAGTGGCACTGGCGTATGACGCGGCCAAAAGCGGAGTCACATACTGCAGCGCGAGAAGAGATACCCGGGAACCGCAGCGTGTGGGAGCGGAGGCGGCACTGGGGACAGTGGTTTCCCCTGCTCTGCTCCGCCCTTGTCTCCTATCCTGTGTTTGCCGGCCACCTTAGCGGGCGCCGCGCCTCCTCCTCGGAGCCGCAAAGCCGCACAGACCACAGCAACCGCTCCAAGGCCGCCGGGGGATCGCCCAGTCGGCCGTACACGCCTACAGCCACGCTCCGACCTCTCGCGTCCACAGTTACACGCACACTAGCTAATTTCTCGGTGTTGCTTCGTTATTTACTTCAGTTTCTTAGAACATAAAAGTAGGGGAAAGAGATTTCTTACGCACTTCTTTCCTTCTTTCAATTTACCTCGGAAGATGTCTCCTGCAATTGGAACAGAACGTCAGTGAATAGATTTATAGACTGGCCGTGGCCTCTCAGCACGGAAGGATAACTAAAGTAAATACCAGGGTTTATAGCTGGCTATGTATAACTGACCCTACGACTTATCTTAGAAGCTAGATTAAGAAAGGCAAATCGACGTTTCTAGCATTTGTAGACTTAGAGAAAGTTTTTGACGATGTTGGCTGGAACACTCTCTTTCAAATTGTGGAGGTGACAGGGGTAAAATACAGGGAGCGAAAGGCTATTTACAATTTGTACAGAAACCAGAAGGCATTTATAAGAGCCGAGGGGCATGAAAGGGAAGCAGTGGTTGGGAAGAGAGTGAGACAGGGTTGTAGCCTATCCCCGATGTTATTGAATCTGTATATCGAGCAAGCAGTAAAGGAAACAAACAAAAATTTGGATTAGGTATTAAAATCCATGGAGAAGAAATAAAAACTTTGAGGTTCGCCGATCACATTGTAATTCCGTCAGGGACAACGAAGGACCTGCAAGAGCAGTTTAAAGGAATGGACATTGGCTTGAAATGAGGATATAAGATGAACATCAACAAAAGCACAACGAGAATAATGGAATGTAGTCGAATTAAATCGGGGAATGCTGCAGGAATTAGATTAGGAAATAAGACGCTTAAAATAGTAAATGTGTTTTACTATTTGGGTAGTAGAGAGGATATAAAATGTAGATTGGCAATGGCAAGGAAAGCGTTTCTGAAGAAGAGAAATTTGTTAACATCGAGTATAGATTTAAGTGTCAGGAAGTCGATTCTGAAAGTATTTGTATGGAGTGTAGCCATGTATGGAAGTGAAACATGGACGATAAATAGTCTGGACAAGAAGAGAATAGAAGCTTTCGAAATGTGGTGCTACAGAAGAATGCTTAAAATTAGATGAGTAGACCACATAACTAATGAGGAGGTATTGAATAGAATTGGAGAGGAGAGAAATTTGTGGCACAACTTCACTATAAGAAGGGATCGGTTGGTAGGGCATATTCTGAGGCATCAAGGGATCACCAATTTGGTATTTGAGGGTAGCGTGGATGGTAAAAATCGTAGAGGGAGACCAAGAGATGAGTACACTAAGCAGATTCAGAAGGATGTAGGTTGCAGTAGGTAGTTGGAGATGAAGAAGCTTGCACACGATAGAGTAGAATGGAGAGCTGCATCAAACCAGTCTTAGGACTGAAGACCACAACAACAACATGGTGGTTTCGACTGAAGTTGCATTAGCTTCAGTATATCTAGCGATAAATAAAACTGTGGATTCGCTATTAATTTCGGTTGGTTTCGATTCTTGATAAATATCACAAGCTTATAACTATTGAGGATTTAAGGACTGCCCATCCACGGAATAGATTTTTTTCCAGGTTATAAGTGTATGGGTTGCAGGAATATACACTGAAGCGGCAAAGAAATGGTATAGGCATGAGTACTCAAATACAGAAGTATGTAAACAGGCAGAATATGGCGCTGCTGTTGGGAACGCCTATATACGACAACAAGTGTCTGGCGCAGTTGTTAGGTCGATTACTGCCGGTACAATGGCAGGTTATCAAGATTTAAGTGGCTTTGAACGTGGTGTTGTAGTCGGCGCATGAGCGATTGGGCACAGCATCACCGAGGTAGCGCAGAAGAGGGGATTTTTCCATACGACCATTTCACGGGTGTTCCGTGAATATCAGGAATCCGGTAAAACATCAAATTTTTCGACATCGCTGTGGCCGGAAAAAGATCCTGCAAGAACGGGACTAACAACGACTGAAGAGAATCGTTAAAAGTGAGAGAAGTGTAACACTTCCGCAAATTGCTTCTTATTTCAATGCTGGGTCATCAACAAGAGTCAGCGTGCAAACCTTTCAACGAAACGTCGTCGATATCGGCTTTCGAGCCGAAGGTCCACTCGAGTACCCCTGATGACTGCACGGCACAAAGCTTTACGTCTCGCCTCTGCCTGTCAACACCGATGACTGGAAACATGATGTCTGGCCGGACAAGTCTCGTTTCAGATTACATCGAGAGGATGGACGTGTACGGGTATGGAGACAATCTCATGAATCCATGTAGCCTGCATTTCAGCAAGGGACTGTTCAAGATGGTGGAGGCTCTGTAATGGTATGGGGCTTGTGCAAATGGTTCAAATGGCTCTAAGCACTATGGAACTTAACATCTGAGGTCATCAGTCTCCTAGACTTAAAACTACTTAAACCTAACTAACCTAAGCACATCACACATATCCATGCCCGCGGCAGGATTCGAAACTGCGACCGTAGTAGCGGCGCAGTTCCTGACTGAAGCTCCTAGACCCTCTCGGTCGCAGCGACCGGCCGGCACTTGTGCAGTTGGAGTGATATACGACCGCTGATACGTCTGCATGCGACTCTGACAGGTGACACGTATGTAAGCATCCTGTCTGATTACCTGCATCCATCCATGTCCATTGTGCATTCTGACGGACTTGGGCAATGTCAGCACAACAATGCGACACACCAGGCGTCCGGAATTGCTACAGAGTTGCTCCATTAACACTGTTCTGAGTTTCAACACCAAACTCTCCAGATATGAAAGTTGTTGAGCACATCTGGGATGCCTTCCAACGTGCTATTCAAAAGAGATTTCCACCCCATCGTACTGATACGGATTTATGGACACCCCAGCAGGATTAATGGTGTCACTTCCCTCCAGCACTACTTCAGACATTAGTCGAGTCCTTTCCACGTCGTGTTGTGACACTTCTGCATGCTCGCGGGGGCACTACGCGGTATCACATACGTGAACCAGTTTCTTGAGCATGAAAATGAGACAGATGGAAAAATGTATGTACACTATCTATTATTTAAGAAACGTAATCGCCGTAACTGTTGATACATGCGCCAACATATTGCCAATATTGTTTCGACTACGCTGCATAAATTTCTCTGGGAAGCCCTTTCACATCTTCCATACAATCCCGTTCTCACCCCAAGTGATTTGCTTGTTTCTGATGTTCTGGAGGAAGGCTTTTGTGGCCATCGATTCTAATCGGACGAAGAGGTGCACGCTAGGGCCAAATAATGGTTCCGTAGAGAGAAACACATATTTTTCCATAATGCATCGACTGTCTTGTCTCATGGGGGATAAATGTAATAAATAACTAACAGTCTACTATCTTTTTCTCCACCTGTTTCGTTTTCACTTGATTGCACCTTACATTGCAATTTGTATGTTATCGTCTTCCCACTCCAAACTTTACACTACAACTGTATCTACATCTACACCCTGAAAACCTCTGTGAAGCGCTTGGCGGAGACTACTTCACATTGTACCACTAATTAGTTCTTCCCCATTCCATTCATATGTGACTGCTTAAATATATCTGTGCGCGCTATAATTAATTTTGTCTCACCTCCGTGGTCCCTACGGTAGCGATACGTAGGGGAGTACATTCCCAGATTCCCCAGATATAATACTTGAAGCTTGGTAAGTAGGCTTTCGCGCGATAATCGACGTTTATACTAAAATTCCTAGTTAAATACGTCTGAATCACTTAAGTATTACTTATTTCAAAATTTTGATCTTTAATCATCGCGTCGCTCTTTATAATGCTTTCAACGAAAGGTATTACTCGTCTCTATGCCTTATTGCGAGATCGCTGTTATAAATGAAGTTAGATGTTCTGTATCAGGTGACACACCACAATACAGTACATCATTTACAAAGTTGGTGATTAAGGAGACCATTCTTAAGTACTTAGTTTAGGGTCGGTGAGATTCAATCGTTGCTTGGAATAATGTTTGGACTAGTGAATAAAGACGATAAGCTTTAAGAGTTTCATGGACTTTATCAGATACCGTGACTTCCATTATGTCTGAAAAATTCACAGAAATTCACGATATGACAGGTAAAAACCCCACCATGGGTCGCATTCGGAAGACGACAGCGTGGATTGTTCTATAAGGACATTCTCGATATAACAGGTCCTATGGGAAAGATAGCGTGAAAGTATACTAATATAGTTCCTTCGGCTGGGTTGAGTTTTTGTTCTCCTTTCGTCCCTAAAGCCTCTTCTATTCTAATCCATTGGCATTCAAGCATTAATAATTATTTTACGGACGGTTTCATACATTTCCCATGACATTATTTTCTTTAGCACTATGTGTTGTAGAAGACTGTATGCTGAGAAGTCTGTCTGGTGATATAACTCTTATTATGAGATGTAACATTCCTTAACACGCTCCAGATTGCTTCAATGACATGAGATTCTCTTATGCTCGTGAGGAACCCGTATATACATCAAACACCGTTCGATGTATGAGACGGATATAGTGACACGTAAATTTTTAAATAACAGTGAAACAACTAGACAGCAACTAGCAATCCGTGTTTAAAAATCTGTCTACAGTTTATTGAACTATCCTGCCAACAACAAAAAAATGGTTCAAATGGCTCTGAGCACTACGGGACTTAACTTCTAAGGTCATCAGTCCCCTAGAACTTAGAACTACTTAAACCTAACTAACCTAAGGACATCACACACATCCATGCCCGAGGCAGGATTCGAACCTGCAACCGTAGCGGTCGCGCAGTTCCAGACTGTAGCGCCTAGAACCGTTCGGCCACCCCGGCCGGCATACTGCCAACAGCTTGGTTGAAATATAAAATCGTATTCAGATAGAAAACGTATTACAAATAGTTTCTACAGTGATTTTAAATCATTTTACAAGTTGCTTGTAGGTTCAGTTTTGATATACACGCACGTCACTATCTCGTATAAGACAAAAAAGGCTTTGTATATTTGATGAGCTTCATGACAGAATGAAACAAAAACTCTTATTGCAAGGGGCACCTTCAGTTTCACACGGTTTGGCTGTGAGAGGCTTTGACGTGTTTCGAAGAAACTGCAGGGAAATAGAAAGTACTTTACATCTCCTTCTTTCTCCTGGCGGTCACAGAAATGGTTATCCTTTATGCCATCCGATATACGTGGGCCGGAGTTGAACAATGGTTTGCATTCATTCATTCCAATGTGATTACCAGCTTCCCCCTTGCCTGAAATTTTAGGAATCAGGGGAGCTTCTAATTATTGGTTGGATCGCAGCTTTGTATTAACCTTTCTGGCAGAATGAAAGGCTCCAATCCTCTGCCAATTTCTCCTCAGCCAGTTCTCGCATCCGTAACTTAAAATCATAGGATTGTTGAGTGACATTCATTACAGGAGAAGAAACACTAGCCCCCTTTACCAACCGGTAGGCCTTCTCACTCTAAACTGAACCTATACGGCACAAGGAAATTAAAGGGATTAGCTGCCAGTGGGGATTGATTCATATCAATGGGAAAAGTTGAAAATTTGTGCCAGACCAGGATTAGAACTCGTGTCTCCTGCTTACTAGGCAGATGCGCTGACCACTGCTCCATCTGAAATGAAATGAGCGTTGGGCGTCATTGGCAGGGAGGCTCCTTACGGGGTAGGTCCGGCCGCCTTGGTGTAGGTCTTATTACATTCGACGCCACATTGGGCGACCTGCGCGCCTGATGGGGATGAAATGATGATGAAGACGACACAAGACCCTGAGCGGAAAAAATTCCCGACCCAGGCGGGAGTCAAACCCGGGCCCGTAGGATGGCAATCTGTCACGCTGACCACTCAACTATCGGGGAGGACACTCCTCCATCTGAACGCAGTGGACACCACAAGCACGCAGACTACCCCAGGACGCCTCCTGTCAGATCTAAATTATTGATTTATACTAATGATGTAGTGCCCTGCTTATTAGCCTTATTGCTCGCGGCAACTCACTGATTTCCATAAGAGACATGTCCATAACAACAGACACATGTTTGTTCCTGCGGCGACTATGAACCAAGACATAAAGGAATTAAAGACATTGGGCCTTGATTCCTAGTGGGTGTCACGAGTGACGAGGCTAATGAGCACGGCCAATGCAGTAGAATTTGGATCTGACGGGAAGCGTGCTAGGGTAGTCCATGCGCTTGTGATGACCATTGTGTCCAGATGGCGTAGTTGTCAGTGCATTTTCCAAGAAAGGAGAAGACCCATGTTCGAATCCTGGTCCAGCACAAATTTTCAACCTGCTCCATTGATATCAATCACCGCCCACTGGCGGCTAACGCCTTTAATTCCTTTATGTCTTGGTTTGTATATGAATATTCATTTCACCGCTCCATTTTGGACTTTTAATATGATTTTTGAGTCTGACGCTATTAACAGGTTCTAGACTAAATTTAAGAAACACCCGAATCGCCATCGCTTCCATTGAAAAAATTAAACAGTATGAGGCGGACGAAATTGTCTGGAATATTTCAGCCTGCGGACAAGAAATGCACGTAGTACTGCTGAAGTCTCTTAGTATCGAGGGCTATCAGTATGTACATGAACACAGTGCGATCAGTAGAGATAAACGTAAGCACTGAAAAGTGAATTCATCGTGCCAAAGCAATTATTTGTTAAACTGTAACAGTGAATAATGAGGTTTTAAAACTGTAACGGGAATAGAAGTGGAATCCAACAGTCCATGTTGCACAATGAGTCTAACGCAGCCACTAATGCAGTAGAGTGCATAGATTCCGTATTCTCGATTTAGACCTTACGATAGGAAGAATGTCTCTCGTTTCTCGTTGGAGGGTGATTAATATACGAAGGTTGTCCGTTAAATAAGGTTCTCATGGCGCTACAGTCATGAAAGGTGCTGCTACGGTGGATCCCGCGATTCTGCAGTGTGCCTTGGTTCCCCCACTCCAAATACCCTCCCTAGCGAGCTGCCTGCGGAGCTCAGTCTTGGCTTGGCAGCCGCACGTGACGGATTCACCCCCCCCCCCCCCCCCCGCCCCCTCCATCGCTTCGCCCACCAGGTGTGAGCTGCGCTCCGTGATCCATTTCCTGCCTGCAAAAACATTGCGCTGGCAGAAATCCATTCCCAGCTATGCTAAATCTATGGAGACAAGTGTATGAGCGTACATGTGCGAAAATGGTGCAGAACGGGCGTACTGACGTTCATGATGAGGAGCGTTCCGGACGAAAGAATCGCAAAAGTGGAGGCAGCGGTTCTCTCAGATCGAAGAGTAACGATTCGTGAGCTCTCCGAAATGATCCCTGACGTCAGCAAAACCTCTACTGACAAGATTTTGACGGAGCATCTAGGGTATGCTAAGGTCTGCGCGAGGTGGGTGCCATGAATGTTGACCGAAGACCACGAACGTCAATGCGTTGAAACGGCCCAAGAACTTCTTCAAGATCACGGAACTCATGGCGAGGAATACCTCGACTCCATCGTCACTGGAGACGAGTCTTGGGTGCACTACGGCACATCCGAAACCAAAGAACACTCCAAACAATGGAAGCACTCAGAGTCGCCGAGATCGCGAAAATTCAAACAAACGCAAAGTGTCGCCAAAGTGATGGCATCAATGTTTTGGGACAGGAAGGGGCTATTGTTGTGCGAATTCTTGCCCACCGGTACAACAATCAACGCTGCCGGGTACTGCGAGACACTGCAAAAATTGCACCGTGCAATTCAAAACAAGCGGAGGGGTATGCTGTCCAAGGGGGTGCGTTTGCATCAGGATAACGCTCGACCGCACACCGCTTAAGTCACCAACGAGCTCATCCTAAAATATGGATGGGGTATTGTCAAACACCCAACCTACAGCCCGGACTTAGCCCCAAGTGACTACCGTCTCTCCCCTAGCATGAAGAAATACCTGGGTGGAACGCATTTCGGCGACAGAAAAGAGCTGGAAGAAGCGGTTGTCAGGTATCTGCGCCGCTTGGCGGCAGATTTTTTTGACTCGCACATTCAAAAGCTAATACACCGCATGCAAAAATGTATTGATCTCGGTGGAGACTATGTAGAGAAATAGGTGAAAGTCTGAACTTACGCATTCATGAAATAAACATGTTTCACGCTGTGAAAAAAATTTACCTTATTTTACGGATACCCTCGTATTTTTGGGCTGGTGACTATTTTGGAAAGTAAGTTCTCTCGTAAAGTACTGATGTCGAATATAGAGCGCAGGTTCGACAGGTTCTACTAGCAAGGTGGTCGTCAGAGTCGATCGCATTGTTCCAAGGCACGACCGCAGGCATCGGAATACACCACGTCAAGCACACGTCCAGCGGCACTGTTATATAAGACTCAAGATAATGTTAGTATCTGCAGATTATTAGGCCGTTAACATCCAATCATCGGGCAACAGAATCTGCCTAAATATACTGTGTAAAGTTGGCAAAGAATTTCAAGTTCTACTAGTAAGGTGGTCGTCAGAGTCGATCGCATTGTTCCAAGGCACGACCGCAGGCATCGGAATACACCACGTCAAGCACACGTCCAGCGGCACTGTTATATAAGACTCAAGATAATGTTAGTATCTGCAGATTATTAGGCCGTTAACATCCAATCATCGGGCAACAGAATCTGCCTAAATATACTGTGTAAAGTTGGCAAAGAATTTCAAGTTCTACTAGTAAGGTGGTCGTCAGAGTCGATCGCATTGTTCCAAGGCACGACCGCAGGCATCGGAATACACCACGTCAAGTACACGTCCAGCGGCACTGTTATATAAGACTCAAGATAATGTTAGTATCTGCAGATTATTAGGCCGTTAACATCCAATCATCGGGCAACAGAATATGCCTAAATATCCTGTGTAAAGTTGGCAAAGAATTTCAAGTTCTACTAGTAAGGTGGTCGTCAGAGTCGATCGCATTGTTCCAAGGCACGACCGCAGGCATCGGAATACACCACGTCAAGTACACGTCCAGCGGCACTGTTATATAAGACTCAAGATAATGTTAGTATCTGCAGATTATTAGGCCGTTAACATCCAATCATCGGGCAACAGAATCTGCCTAAATATACTGTGTAAAGTTGGCAAAGAATTTCAAGTTCTACTAGTAAGGTGGTCGTCAGAGTCGATCGCATTGTTCCAAGGCACGACCGCAGGCATCGGAATACACCACGTCAAGTACACGTCCAGCGGCACTGTTATATAAGACTCAAGATAATGTTAGTATCTGCAGATTATTAGGCCGTTAACATCCAATCATCGGGCAACAGAATATGCCTAAATATCCTGTGTAAAGTTGGCAAAGAATTTCAAGTTCTACTAGTAAGGTGGTCGTCAGAGTCGATCGCATTGTTCCAAGGCACGACCGCAGGCATCGGAATACACCACGTCAAGTACACGTCCAGCGGCACTGTTATATAAGACTCAAGATAATGTTAGTATCTGCAGATTATTAGGCCGTTAACATCCAATCATCGGGCAACAGAATATGCCTAAATATCCTGTGTAAAGTTGGCAAAGAATTTCAAGTTCTACTAGTAAGGTGGTCGTCAGAGTCGATCGCATTGTTCCAAGGCACGACCGCAGGCATCTGAATACACCACGTCAAGCACACGTCCAGCGGCACTGTTATATAAGACTCAAGATAATGTTAGTATCTGCAGATTATTAGGCCGTTAACATCCAATCATCGGGCAACAGAATATGCCTAAATATCCTGTGTAAAGTTGGCAAAGAATTTCAAGTTCTACTAGTAAGGTGGTCGTCAGAGTCGATCGCATTGTTCCAAGGCACGACCGCAGGCATCTGAATACACCACGTCAAGCACACGTCCAGCGGCACTGTTATATAAGACTCAAGATAATGTTAGTATCTGCAGATTATTAGGCCGTTAACATCCAATCATCGGGCAACAGAATCTGCCTAAATATACTGTGTAAAGTTGGCAAAGAATTTCAAGTTCTACTAGTAAGGTGGTCGTCAGAGTCGATCGCATTGTTCCAAGGCACGACCGCAGGCATCTGAATACACCACGTCAAGCACACGTCCAGCGGCACTGTTATATAAGACTCAAGATAATGTTAGTATCTGCAGATTATTAGGCCGTTAACATCCAATCATCGGGCAACAGAATATGCCTAAATATCCTGTGTAAAGTTGGCAAAGAATTTCAAGTTCTACTAGTAAGGTGGTCGTCAGAGTCGATCGCATTGTTCCAAGGCACGACCGCAGGCATCTGAATACACCACGTCAAGCACACGTCCAGCGGCACTGTTATATAAGACTCAAGATAATGTTAGTATCTGCAGATTATTAGGCCGTTAACATCCAATCATCGGGCAACAGAATATGCCTAAATATCCTGTGTAAAGTTGGCAAAGAATTTCAAGTTCTACTAGTAAGGTGGTCGTCAGAGTCGATCGCATTGTTCCAAGGCACGACCGCAGGCATCGGAATACACCACGTCAAGTACACGTCCAGCGGCACTGTTATATAAGACTCAAGATAATGTTAGTATCTGCAGATTATTAGGCCGTTAACATCCAATCATCGGGCAACAGAATCTGCCTAAATATACTGTGTAAAGTTGGCAAAGAATTTCAAGTTCTACTAGTAAGGTGGTCGTCAGAGTCGATCGCATTGTTCCAAGGCACGACCGCAGGCATCGGAATACACCACGTCAAGCACACGTCCAGCGGCACTGTTATATAAGACTCAAGATAATGTTAGTATCTGCAGATTATTAGGCCGTTAACATCCAATCATCGGGCAACAGAATCTGCCTAAATATACTGTGTAAAGTTGGCAAAGAATTTCAAGTTCTACTAGTAAGGTGGTCGTCAGAGTCGATCGCATTGTTCCAAGGCACGACCGCAGGCATCTGAATACACCACGTCAAGCACACGTCCAGCGGCACTGTTATATAAGACTCAAGATAATGTTAGTATCTGCAGATTATTAGGCCGTTAACATCCAATCATCGGGCAACAGAATATGCCTAAATATCCTGTGTAAAGTTGGCAAAGAATTTCAAGTTCTACTAGTAAGGTGGTCGTCAGAGTCGATCGCATTGTTCCAAGGCACGACCGCAGGCATCGGAATACACCACGTCAAGTACACGTCCAGCGGCACTGTTATATAAGACTCAAGATAATGTTAGTATCTGCAGATTATTAGGCCGTTAACATCCAATCATCGGGCAACAGAATCTGCCTAAATATACTGTGTAAAGTTGGCAAAGAATTTCAAGTTCTACTAGTAAGGTGGTCGTCAGAGTCGATCGCATTGTTCCAAGGCACGACCGCAGGCATCGGAATACACCACGTCAAGCACACGTCCAGCGGCACTGTTATATAAGACTCAAGATAATGTTAGTATCTGCAGATTATTAGGCCGTTAACATCCAATCATCGGGCAACAGAATCTGCCTAAATATACTGTGTAAAGTTGGCAAAGAATTTCAAGTTCTTGATATGTATAAAAAAGATATAAATCATTTGTATACAGGGAATTTTATTTCCTGGTAAAATGATATTCTCGATATCTCATATACATATTGAAAACAGAAGGCTGTGAAATGACGCTCGAGAGAGTCGTCTTTGCGTTATACGACGGCCGAGTAATTTGTACTGGAATCTTATTATGCAGTTTTGTACTCTAGGAAGGCTTGAATGCCATAGACAAAATATTTTGGAACGCTCATGTCGCTTAATTTTTGTAGCAGAATCGGAACAATTTCGTTTGCACTTCTAATGTCAGTAAATGCTACTGTTAGACGTTTCCTGTTAATAAATGCCCGAAGAGTTTCAGAGTGCAGAAGGGAAGACTATCCAGGGTTCCTTTACGCTTTTCGTATAAATATTCTCGTCCCCCGTTTTTTTAAGGGTGGTTTCCCAGCCCAACAAAGTTGCTACCCGCAGTCATTTCTGTTTCCGTAGAGTTACAACAGGTTCACATCTGTTGTGCTCTCACAACTCTGAGTATTGTAGTTATTTGCAACTGTTGCCGCTGTACGTCAGCTTAACGCAACTAACAGTCATTGTTTGATGTTTGCAAGCTCCGACATACACTATGTGATCAAAAGTATCCGGACACCCCAAAAATCATACGTTGTTCATATTAGGTGCTTTGTTCTGCCACCTACTGCCAGTACTCCATTTGAACAACCTCAGTAGTCATTAGACATCGCGAGAGAGCAGAATGGGGCGCTCCGCGGAATTCACGGACTTCGAACGTGGGCAGGAGATTGGCTTTCACTTGTGTCATACGTTTTTACTCGCGATTTCGATACTCCTAAACATCCTTAGGTCCACCCTTTCCGATGTCATACTGAAGTGGAAACGTGAAGGGACACGTACAGCACAAAAGCGTATAGGCCGACCTCGTCTGTTGACTGGCAGAGACCGCCGTCAATTGAAGAGGGTTGTAATGTAATAGGCAGACATCTATGCAGAACATCACACATGAATTCCAAACTACATCAGGATCCACTGCAAGTACTATGACAGTTAGGCGGGAGATGAGAAAACTTGGATGGAATTCGGGGATGGCGATTGCATCTTTCAACACGATCGATCACATGTTCATAATGCACGAATACCTTTGGGATATTTTGGAACGCCGACTTCGAGCCAGGCCTCACCGACCGACATCGATACCACTCCTCAGTGCACCACTCCGTGATGAATGGGCAGCCATTCCCCAGAAACCTTCCAGCACCTGATTGAACGTATGCCTGCGAGAGTGGAAGCTGTCATCAAGGCCAAGGGTGGGCCAACACCATACTGAATTCCACATTACCGATGGACGGCGCTACGAATTTTTAAGTCATTCCCAGCCAGCTCTCTGGATACTTTTGATGATGATGATGTTAGGATTGTGGGGCGCTCAACTGCGCGTCCGTACAAATTCCCAAACTCTTCTCAGTCCAATCTTGCCACTTGCATGAATGAGAGGAAATGATGAGGAGAACACAAACACCCAGTCATCTAGAGGCAGGTGAAAATCCCTGACCCCGCCGGGAATCGAACCCGGGGCCCCGTGCTCGGGAAGCGAGAACGCTACCGCGAGACCACGAGCTGCGGACGGGATACTTTTGATCACCAAGTGTATATCTGGCGTTCGAAAAAAGGCGCAAGAATTTCATAAGCTCTCGCTCGCTACGACCAAACCTTATTCCTACAGAACAAATTAATAGGACCACTTTCTGTAGGAAGTTTAATATACTTAATTCTCGTTTTGCAATACGTTTCCTCTGGAAGCCACGATTTTAAAGATAAACGTACAAAAGTGACCTTCTAACGCGCCTTCATCCCCACACTCGTCCCTCACCAGTCAGGACTTCTGGTATGCTGTTCGTGACACACCCTCCTACCACTGTACAAAACTTCTCGACTGCAGGAACTATTCGCGATATTCGACCTTTTTGGACCCTACTGATAGGGATAGGACTATTACGACACCAGCATAGTCTGCTCGTCGTTAACATTGTTCATCTAAATGTGCCCGTGAGGGCAATGAAAGGAAAACGGTCAGTTGACAATTAGATCGAAATTAAAATCTTACAAACACAGTAGTTCCGTAGTCTAAAGGCTTAAAGAATACGACGATATAATTGTTTATTCTATGCTGTTAAAATTGATAAAATGTTCAGGTAAAATTTACACAAACGTCAGTATTCCAATTTGTGAGTGTTAGAATAAACCGGTGGTGTAATAACTCTAGTCATTGAAGACCAAAGAAGGCTGAATTTGGTAAATAATTCATGGGTCGCAAATATTTGTTAGTGGTAGGAGGGAGTGCTATGAACAACATACTAGGAGTCCTCACAGGTCGATGGCTGAGAATGAAGGCAGCAGTGCGTTTAAAGGTCAGTTTTGTACGTTTTTCTTAAATAAATGGAAACTTACGGCCTCTAGCGGAAACGTATTCCAATACAAAATTAAACAATATTATATCTCTCACAAAAAGGATCCGTTCATTTTTTTCTTCCTTTTCTGTAGGAGTTATAGTTTGCGTGCAGAGAGCGAAAGACTATGAAAATCTCGCGCGTGGTTTTTGAACGCCAGTTATAGAATTTCGGGTTGCATGAAACGATACTGGTAGGGGCAGCCGACTCACGCTATATGTAGTGTAGACGATATTACTCTTACTTGCTCTTTGCAGCTGTGATAGAATGTTAATCATTTGAGTATGTGAGCATGTGCATGCCGTCTATATGATGTCGTGGCAAGCAGTCTACTCTTGCAGAACTATTGAACGAATGTATTCCATTTTCGTCTACATCAAATTGTATTGTTTTATTCAGAGAATTATTCACATGTCGTAAAATTTGAATCATAGGCTCAGAAGTAATGTAAGTCAAGCAATAACGGGAAAGATCTGTACCGGCGGTTCCTTTTTATGTTAACAAGTTAAGACGTAGGACGACGAAGCACAGCGACATTTCCCACCTCCGTATTTTTAGCTTTGTGACGGGACAGTTATTTGCCCCCAAGAGTTCTGAGGCGGGCCATCCAATTTCTGCTGCGAGTAGCCTTTTCGCGGCGCACCTGTTTATGAATGCAAACAGAGCCGTTCCGCCACGCGCCGACGTATGCAGACTCCGCGGGCCGGGCTCGGCCGTGATGAATTAAACAGCCGGCCGGGCCCGCACTCCTCGCCTTAAGCAAAGTTTCCCTCTGCCTAGCGCCGGCTTCAAGTTTAATATCCTTGACGAAGTGGCGTCTGTGAAGAGAAGAATGAGCCTTCCTCAGCTTTTCGGGAAGTGTAGCGCCTACACAACGTGCCGCGGAGATTTTTTCACTCGACTTTCCACATACAGAATTTGATGTCATCTGAGAAGGCCGGCATCACTATAAAAGAGAGAAGTTGCAGAACAAGCAACAGATGTTCGTTTGCAGAAGGATGGGACAGGGACGCTTCGTGACCCACTTAACGGGAACATGCTGGAATTGCATGAATTCATAGAACCAATACAAAACATAAATATGGTTTATTTAACATATATTTCAGCATCACTCCTCCTGAAAAACAGTCCTGTTTCTTAACACCGTGTCGTTGCACTTTGTTAAAGCTCTCTACAATTTTTCATCTTAGACTTTGTTTTGTTAAAAGGTCCTATCGCTTCTTTCTTATCGGCAGTTGCATAAGCTGACATAGAAACTTAGTTACAACAATAAATCTACAGTAATAACTACAATACAGTGTGTGCCAGGAAGAATGGCTAATATTCAGGGATATGTTAGGAACGATCATTCGAAGCCAAGAAAAAGTCTAGTAAAGATGAGCTCAAAAATGCGTACCTTAAGAGGTATGAGCACTTTTTCAATAAAAGAGACGTGTTTCACAGCACCGAAGATGAACATGTGCTCATACCTTCAGTAGAAGAGATGTATTTCACGTACTGAAAATAAACAGGTGCTTAAGGTGTGCATTTTAGTGCCCATGGTTACTAGACGTTTGTGCTTCGAATACCCGTGAATACTGACCATTCCTCCTGGGGCACCCTGAATGTGCACAGAGATTCCACGTTATCTTTTTTATTATGTCAACAACAGTTAGTGTACGAAACTACGTTAGAATGTCCACAAATAGTGCAGTACTTTCTTTTTCGGCGTAACATGTACTGTTGTTGCAATGTAAAAATAAGGGTGTTTCCGGTTTTTACGTACCAGAGTACTTTAGTAACAGTTTGCGGCTTCCACAGGTTTCCAGATCTACAAGCATTTCACGTCATAAGACTATATAACAGAATTAGTCTGCCCTCATGCATACCGATCTGAGGCTAGAAGGTGCTACTCAGTAAGGTACTATCTACAGGATATCACTGCTGTCAAATGTCAACATGTTTTCTAACATTACACAGGACTTTCTCTGTCGTACTTCTGGAGAAATTTCACGTCGGAGGCAAATGCTCACTCCTCACCACAAATCCGCCCGGTAACAGCAGGCGAGAAGTTGGAAACAGTGGACGGTTGTGGCTAGAAGCTAAGCCGCATTTTTGTCTGAATCTATTATGAGCGGCATCACGTTGCAGCCCACCCACATGTTGCCAAGGTTAAATCGAGTGGGCTGCAGATGTCTCGCTGGGAAGCCCTTACACATCCTGCAAACAGCCCCGATCACTCCCATTGCGTTTTTTTCTTGAGCCCCGAAGAAAGACATTCGTGGCCTTCGATTTGTTTCGGACGAAGAGGGGCATGCCTCGGTACAATCATGTTTCCGTAGGCAACGGCAACATTTTTTTCATGAAGGCATTGACCATCTTACAAGGAACCCCATGAGTACGAAGTCGCAAAAGCCCAATAATGCTTACAGCATTCGACGCCCCACATACCGTCTACCGTGCAACCACAATATTGGCTGCCACTGGGAATTTGGGGCGGGACTCCGGGTTTCCAACGGTGAGTACAAATGTTCAAATGTGTGTGAATTCCTAAAGGACCAAACTGCTGAGGTCATCGGTCCCTAGACTTACACACTACATAAACTAACGTAAACTAAGTTATGCTACACACACACACACACACACACACACACACACACACACACACACACATGCCCGAGGGAGGACTCGAACCTCCGGCGGAAGGGGCCGCGCAATCCGTGACATGGTGCCTCTTGCTGCGCGTGGAAGATCATCCACAGCATGGTAAAATTAAAAAAAAAATAATAAAATTCGAGTATGTCCGCCATTATATGGCCGTATAGTGCATAAGAAAAAGAAATTGCGGATTATCAAGGGAGGATAAGATGCGCTTGTAAGAAGAACTCATCGTGTTCGCGGATTTCAAGGATGCTCTATACAGTTTACAGGATGTGCATGATAGGCTGTAGGGAAATGGCAGCTGATAATTATAGCATTACCGAAATGGTGCTTCAGCAGCTGCTTAACTGAATTTGCTATGTGCGGAGGTGCGCCATCTTGCATAAAAATGATCCAATCCACATATCCACGCTGCTGGAGAGCTGGAATGACGTGGTTGCGCTAAAGACATTCATAGTGTTTACCAGTGACGGTACAGTAATAGGACCGGAAGCACCTGTCTATTCGAAAAATATGGCCCTGTGATAAATGATGCCGTAAACCTGCACCACACAGTTACCTTTTCAGGATGAAGTGCTGGCTGATCTGCGTGTGGATTTTCCGTTGCCCATATTCGACAATTCAGTGTATTGATGTATCCTGACAGATGGAAGCGGGTTTCGTCGGTCCACAAAATCCTCCACGGCCAATCACTGTCCACTTCCACTCGAGCAAGAAAGGTCTGTCTTGCTGGCAGGTCAACAGGAAGCAACTCGTGCGTGTGGTAATTTTGAATGGATGACAAAGAAGGATGTTTCATAGGATTTTACGCACGGTGCTCATGGGTATGTGCAATGCTCGGGCAATTCTCCATGCACTACACGTTTGCACCCCACCACTCGTCTCCCCCTGCATTGCTGTGGCCACTGCTTCCACTGACGTTGAATCAATTCGTTTCCTCCCTCTACCAGGTTGCACACCGAAAGAACCCGTCTTTTCGAATTTCCTAATAATTTTCTCGAGACCCATGGCAGTCATCGGACCAACGCCTTTTTTCAAACCCTTCAGTGTCCGGAACTTCTGCAGAACGACGTGTGCACAGTCACCATTCTTGCAATACAGCTTTACAAGCAGAGCGCTATCCTGCATTGAGACAGTCATGGCGACCGTCCCAGACGGGAAACGAAGAAAAGGCGTGTACCCGGCGTGTTTATAACAGCTTCAGTTGGCGGTGTTCATGACATTTACGCATTCTGACACATACAGCGCCGTCTAGCGATCGATTTTCACACTATTTTGTTTCTTCTGCCATATGTTTTCCCCCTTCTCCGATAGTATTGCGTTGCAATTGGACGTCATTCTGGGCAGCGTTTTGAAAATGTAATTATAATCACCCTGTATATATAGAATAGTTCAAATTGTGTGTGTGTGTGTTTTATCTGTGATTTCGTATGTTTATCCTTGCTTGTGGCCGAAAATCATCATAAAATTTTCTAAATAAGGCTTGTTTGTTCTTTGCGTAAGTTATTCGTGAAATTATTCGTATGAGTGTATATCTCCAAACGAGAAGAAATATGAGTATTAGATTTAAAGAACATACGAGAACACGCTTCCCACGCCCGGGTTCCCGGGTTCGATTCCCGGCGGGGTCAGGGATTTTCTCTGCCTCGTGATGGCTGGGTGTTGTGTGCTGTCCTTAGGTTAGTTAGGTTTAAGTAGTTCTAAGTTCTAGGGGACTGATGGCCATAGATGTTAAGTCCCATAGTGCTCAGAGCCATTTTGAACCATACGAGAACATGTGAAAACACCAATCAACATTCTACCTGCACCTTAAAAGAGATAACCGAAAATCAGAAAGGACTGAAAACATTGAACAAATTTTACGCAAAATATCTAAAAGATGTTCTATGAATATTTAAAAATAATTCGAGAAGAACACTCGTACGAAAGCTTTCCGGAACGACTTACCCAATGTTCAAGCTGATGTGAAACCCAAGTTCAAAAATGGCTCTGAGCACTATGGGGCTTCGAAGCAGGATTCGGGCCTGAGACCGTGGCGGCCGCGCGGTTCCAGACTGTAGCGCCTAGAACCGTTCGGCCACTCTGGCTGGCTGAAACACAAGTCCTACTTAGATAATTTTAATGAAATTTTCGACTACGAGAAACAATAAACATATGAAATTGCAGATAACACATACACAATTTTTTTAAACCATATACTATATACGTACAAGAAACACACTATCCCTGACTCCCAAAGGTGAAAAAGATCCGTAAACACATAGCATCTAAGGAAACCAGTCAAACAGCTGTCTCACGAACAATTTCATAATGTAACAGCTACGTGATTATAATGAAATGAAATGTCGTGTGGCTAGGGCCTCCCGTCGGGTGGACCGTCAGCCGAGTGCAAGTCTTTTGAGTTGACGCCATTTCAGCGTCTTACGTGTCGATGAGAATGAGATGATGATGATCAGGACAACACAACACCCAGTTCCTGAAAACTCCGACCCAGCCGGGAATCGAACCCGGGCCTCTCTGCTACCGGGGCGGACACGTGATTATAACAACAATTTTTTACAACAGAAATCTTATAGTTGATCCTTGGATGCCATATGAGCGTCAACCCCACCTAGACGTAAGTAGTAATGCAATCTATAAAAACACGTTCTTGGTCACAATTAAGACGCAAATAAGATATATTATTCACAAATCGCCCAGGTGCACTTAAAAACGACTTTTTAACGCGGAACAAGCAAGCTAGATGTCCGGAAGTATCTAGATACAGGCAAATGAATATTACATTCCCGCTATTGGAATCGATTTCTTTAAAGATATGTCTTGACGTGGTGTACGCTGCATATAGTGAGAAAAACTATATTGGAGGTAACCGATCAGCAAGCGAAGGAATCGAATCATATAGAAAGACGCAATGAGTTCTTTACTTAACTGAATGTTATTCAACCGCGATTTTGAGCACTTACCCGGTAGAAATTCACGACTCTCAGAGCAGCGAGGTTCCCTGTGCGGCGTGACTGGTGCTCGGCTCTCCTGTCGATAAAGCCGGCCGTCAAATTAACGGCGCCGCTGACAGTGACAGCGACAGCGTCAGGGCCGGTGGAGGTGGCGGGGGCGGCGGGGGCGGCGGCGGTGGCGGCCTGCCGGACAGCGGAGCGGCGCGACAACTTGTCACCGCGAGGCGAGGCGGAGGGACGGCCCGACCGGGCACTGCAAAACAGCGCGAGCCCGCCGGCTGCAGGTAAAGCCGGTAAAAGCTGTCCAGACGCGTCGGCTACTCTGCACTGCTCCAACTGAAGCACGATGCCACCGCCCACCGTTTCATATCGATGTATACTATTTCCTCCTTTGATATTAAGAGGCAGTAAAGCTTAGAAAGTCTAGGAAATTCTTTCAATGTAACAATAATGAAGTCCGCGCGTAGAATTTCACAGCTGGAGTCAGATTCAATAAAATTCTTCCGGTTTTGTGACCACATAATATGTGATAAAACTACCTACATTTCACCTACTACTGCATCACCTTGATAGAGACTGCCTGCAGTAGCAGCCGAACTAACGGCAATTGTACTGCACATTACGCAGTCAGTCACACATCCCGAAGAATTTTACTTAAAAGACCACTTTCACAGTTCGTAGTGATAGATGGTAAATCATCGAGTAGAACAGAAATGATATCTGGAGTTCCGCAAGGTAGTGTCATAAGCCCTCTACTGTTCTTGATTTATATAAATGATCGAGGTGTTAATCTGAGCAGCCCCCTAAGATTGTTTGCTGATGACGCTGTAATTTACCGCCTAGTAAAATCATCAGACGATCTAGAGAGAATTTCTGTATTGTGCGAAAAGTGGCAATTAGCACTAAACAAAGAAAAGTGCGAGGTCATCCACATGGGTACTAAGAGAACTCCGATAAATTTTGGGCATACAAGAAATCGCACAAATCTAATGGCTGTCAATTCGACTAAATACCTAGGAATTACAATTCCGAGCAAATTAAGTTGGAAAGACCACATAGATAATATTGTGGGGAAGAGGAAACAAAGATGCGCTTTGTTGGCAGAACACTTAGAAGATGCGACAAACCCACTAAAGAGACAGCCTACATTACACTTGTCTGTCCTCTGATGGAATATTGATGCGCGGTATGGGATCCTTACCAAGTAGGATTGACGAAGGACATAGAAAAAGCGCAAAGAAGGGCAGGTCGTTTTGTGTTATCGCGCAATAGGGGTGAGAGTGTCATTGATATGATACGCGAGTTGGGGTGGCAGTCATTGAAACAAAGGCGGTTTTCTTTGCGGCGAGGTCCATTTACGAAATTTCTGTCACCAACTTTCTCTTCAGAATGCGTAAACATTTTGTTGACACCCACCTACGTAGGAAGAAATGATCATCATAATAAAATAAGACAAATAATAGCTCGAACGGAAAGATTTAGGTATTCCTTTTTCCCATGTGCCCTTCGAGAGCGGAATGGTAGAGAAGTATTATGAAAATGGTTCGATGAACCCTCTGCCAGGCACTTAAGTGTGAATTGCAGAATAACCATGCAGGTGTAGATGTAGACTGTCATAAACAGCATGTCCATAAGATCTAGGCTAATAAAAACATTTACTCTGTAACTATCTACGTCTACATCTGTACTCAGTAATCCACGATACGGTGTGTGGTGGAGGGCACTCTTAGTATCACTATGTGTTTCCCCCTTCCCCTGTTCCATTTGCGAATGAAACGTGGGAAGAATGATTTTCAGTAAACCTCTCATTTTTCGGGTTTTCTCATCGTGGTCATTTCGTGAGACGTATGTCGGAAGAAGTAATATGTTGCCGAACTCTTTCCGGAAAGTACTCTCACGGAATTTCATCAGAAAACTTTTCCGTGGCGCACAACGCCTTTCCTGTAGCGCCTGCCACGTCAATTTCTTCATCTTCGTAACGGTTTCTCGCCACTTAAACGATCTAGGGACGAAATGCAGGATTCTTCGTAGGATCTTCTCTGTCCTATTTATCCAACGTGGTAGGCTAAGGGTTTCAGATATAGTTTGTCACGTGGGGTCGTTCCACATTAGATGGCTACAGATGGTTATTCGTAAGTATTTTAGGGTAGCAGTTGTTTCCATTGATTTATCGCCAGTAGTTTAATCGCACAGTAGTTGGTTTCTTTGCCTATTTATGCGCAATACGTAACAGTTACTTACGTTCAGAGTCAGCTGCAATTCCCTGCACCTATCGTCGACCCTCTGCAGGTATTTCTGCAGCTCTCTACAGTCGTCCTGCAACTCATTACTATATCATTGCAATCTTCCTGTAATACTCTACAGTCTTCCTCTAATTCTCTACCGTCTTCCTTCGATTCTATGCAGTCCTATAGCATTGCTATCTTCTCACTGACAATCTGTGAACAGCCTTATGGAGCTTCCTACGTTATCCACTAGATTATTTATGTTTATTGTAAATATCTTTACATCTGTCGAATTTTTCCCGTTAATCACGACACGTTGATTATCTGCAAGGAACTCCTCAATTCAATCACAAATTTGGCCGATTCTCGGTAAGCTCGTATTTTCATTAAAAGATAAGGTGCAAATGCCTTTCAGAAACCAATGAACGAGGCATCAACCTGGGCCCCGATGTCTACAGCGCTGTGAATCTCATGGATACACACAGCGAGCTGAGTTTCACAATATCTCTTTTTGTGGAATCCATTTAGAATTTTACAGCAGGTTTTCGTTCAGTGAAAACGTTACAATACTGAGCTTCAAACGTGTACATAGTTCTCCAACAGATCGACGTGAGTCATACCGGCCTTCAGTTATATGCATCTACCATATAACTCTTCTTGAAGTCGGGAATGATCTCTGCTTATTCCAGTCGCTATGTACCCTTAGTCGCAGCAAAGAATTGTGATAAACGATTGCTAGAAGGAAAGTTTTCCTCAAGCGAGAGTCATAGTTGGTGGCGCTTGTAGTATGTTTTTGAGTCTGCATCTGGTACGTTATTAATTCTTCCTATATTTTGACTGGAAACTTTCCAGGAAGGTCAGTCGCTGACCGCAGACTATGAGCGTCCCATAATAGGTGAGCGCTATGAAGCAAAGTTTTAGGGTGCAAAGGAAGCTCCTGGAAGCCTGCATCTGCAAATCCTTATGGGCTAGCGTACGTTGAACGGAATGTTTCAAACATCCAAAGTCCTTTCTGTGAACTAGTACATACAAAAACGAAACGCGTCTATTCTTTTACCGTGCCGTGCAAAATTTAATATTAGCTCGCATGTACCTGAGTTTCCGAAAGAGCATCAACATTTCTCTTCAGTATAACGATGAAGCACGAGGACGTTAACAAAAGTTTAAATGAAGGTTTTAGGTCTAGCTAAAACTTACTATCAATGAAAGAAACTTAAGAAATAAATTACTGCACAGAAAAAACATCAAGGATAATAAAACTGACCTGTTGACTCGAAGTATTTAACCTAACAGTAAAATCAGCAGAAATACGCATATGGGCACGTACACTTGTCAACAAATGTTATCAACAATAAGATGAAAACTTTGACCAACCAATAATTAAGTGCGTCTATGTTACTGGCCTTTGATCGGAAGTGCAAAGATTTAAGTATTTACAGCGCCTGTTTTCCACATTCTTTTGAACCAGATTTTTGTTCGTCACTTCGTGTGCCGTCATTTTCATTTACTTTGGAGTCCGAGCCATATATGTCTACATCTGCCTGCCTTGCCGTTTGGCTCATCGACCCTCAGCATTCTTTGTGTAACTTGGTGAATTTTGAGAGACTGTTCCGTGGCTTCAGCTTGCCACAACGTTCTGTGGTAGACAACTGGGGTTAAAAAAAAATGGTTCAAATGGCTCTGAGCACTATGGGACTTAACTTCTTTGGTCATCAGTCCCCTAGAACTTAGAACTACTTAAATCTAACTAACCTAAGGACATCACACACATCCATGCCTGAGGCAGGATTCGAACCTGCAACCGTAGCGGTCGCGCGGCTCCAGACTGTAGCGCCTAAAACCGCTTGGCCACTGGGATTCAGGCGACGTTTTTCTTTCTAGAACAACATAGGGGTTTCTCCCTTGCTTACGTGTGAACTATGTGTCAGAGATGTGTTCTATGGTGTACATCACTATGTTGACGCGAGTCAGCGTTGGAATGAAGGGACACTATGAACTTGTCTTTAGCACATACAATAGACCGTCTACTATTTGTATTTAGGCTGTATGTCAGACGATTACATAGAACGGACGCACTACATTGTCATGAATGGCGAGTGTTCTTTAGAAACAAGTATACTATCGGGAGTGCCCCAGGAAAGTGTGATATGACTGCTCATGTTGTCTATTAGCATAAGTGATTTGACGAACAGGGTGAGCGACTGTTTGTTGCCACTCTTTGCTGGTGGGACTGTAGTATATGGAAAAGTATCGTCGTTGAGTTGCTTAGAATAAACTATGACCTACAAAGAATTTTTCTTTGGTTTAATGACAGCTTGCTTAAATGTACAAAACAGTATGACAATGCAGTTGGAATGGAAAAACTGTAACTTTCGAATAGAGTATCAGTGGTGTGCTGTTTGGCACAGTCATGCCGATTAAATGTGTAGCCGTAACGTTGCAAAGTGGTACGAAATGTAACGAACACGTAAGCTCGGTTGCAGAAAAGATGAATGGTCGACGTCGTTTTATTGGGAGTATTTTGGGAAAAATGTAATCCGTTCTGGACTATCCTCTAATGTTGGGGATCCCCACCAGGTCAGATTAGAGGAAGACATCGAAGCATTTCAGAGGCATGTTGCTACCTTTGTTAGCGGTAGTTTCGATCAGCAAGCGGGTATTACGGAAATGCTCCAAGAACTCAACTATAAATCCCTAGAGGGGAGACGACGTACTTTCCACGAAACACTGTTGAGAAATTTTAGAGAACCGGCCTTTGTGCTTGACTGCAGAAGGATTCTTCTGCCACCACCGCACACTTCGCGTAAGGACCACGATGGTAAGGTAGGAGGAATCAGGGCTCGTATGGAGGCATAGATAGTAGTTTTTCCCTTCGCTAGTGAAATAGGAAGGGGAATGACTGACAGTGGTACAATATACCCTGCGCCATGCAACGTGTTTTGGCCTGTGGAGTGCATAGGTAGATGTAGTAACTGGGGGAGAGTGCACCATTGTGTGAAACAATTAACGCGAGAAAACTGGTAGTACAGCGCAGAAAACTAATTGGATATTACAGCCGAAACAAGGGAAAATCTCTTATTGATTCATTTTTCTTATGTCATAGGACCACCGTAAATATAGTCCGAAAATAATGGAACAGGTCGCAACATTGGCTAATTAAATATATCGAATAATAACATAAATATTGTACCATGTAAGATTTTAAATTCAAATTCCTAAAAATTAACACACACTATTAAAGTTTAATGAAGTTACTTATTCTTAGGAACTATCGCAGTATTCACCTTGAATGATTTTGGAAAATAATGGAAGACCCAAATGAAAGTGGTTGGACAACAATTCCGAATCTTCATTACATCCAGAATTTTATTTATTTTGGTATTGTCATAGTGAAATAATTATTATCTGTTCCTGTAGAGAAGAGGAGGCCATAGAAACAATTTCCATCGGGTCTAAAAAATAGGGCTTTATCTAACATCTATTCCATGCAGATGTGATGAAAATGTAGAGTGACTTTTCTGAATAGTATCCAGGGGCATGCTCTCGGTAAGTAACTCGTTTACCTGTTTACCTACACTGTATTCACAAATTAGATTCCTTATGAGAGAGGAGATGCACGTCGACGTAACTGTAACGTACAGAGAACTTACTGAATGGTGTAGCACCCTGAAGACTTAGCTGCGGCGAAGAAGCAAAAAGCAGAAGGTCAAACCAAGGTTAATGAACTCCCTTCTTTGGCTCCATTACGTCTACAAAATTCTTTGGTGCTCTCCGCTTCTTGTCTATACTGGCAACATTACGAGTAATCAGTCTTGTAGGTGGTCGCTCACATAACCTTCGTTGGATTAATTCTGTCGTAATGGTCGTCAATTTGTGACAACCTGTCCAACATTCTGCGTGGTGTCTGTTTGTTCTAAGTCGTGTCTCCCTACCACTTTCGCGCAACGACGCTCTGAGCGTGTTTTTTAGGGAATTGACTAGTTTGAACCTGGGACCTGTTGCCAGACCACTTATGACATGTAGAGTTCAGAAGAGTTCAGTGAGACTAGCGATGATACAATCAAATACTTAATGATTTCAGCGTCAGCTCCACTGCACTCCCTGTAAAAGAATCTTAATACTAACTAAATTTAGTGGAAGGGGTTCAAGGCTTTCCTATTTTTAGTTAGCTGGTAAAATAACGTCGAAAAAGCAGTTAAGTTTACCATTGGAATTTTTGTTCTACTCACAAAACATTGTTTATAAATTGCGCTATTGATAAAAGGAAATAATTTAATACAGGATGATAAAAGAACCAACTGCGTTCAACAAAAATGTGAACGAATATTCCCCGAATGGGTTTCCAAGTTCTACAATGGATCGAAGGGTGACCTATGCCATATCACATCTATAATCTAGGTTTAAATTAAGTTTCATAAAGGAGAAAACTATCAAAATGGTCTACAGTGACCCTCAATTATCTTTAATTACTTATTTAACTTGTCATAAATTACAGTTGCTGATGTGGCTTCTCAATAATTATATAACAGATTTTAACTTCCAGTAGCAAATGTGAATACCATGAGCTTTAATTGACGATCGACACTAGTACTAAGTAAAAAGGGGGTGTAACAGATGAGACTTCTGCAGTTCTGAGTGAAGCCTTATGCGGCATCGAGTGTGTTCATTACCTTGTCGTTGGTTAGGCAGCGTCAGGGGGCGGCGAGCGGCGCAGCTCCACACACCTCGCTGTCTCGGAAGCAACCCCTTTCTAACCTCTCTTTACTACAATTTACCGAAGTTGGTTTAAGAAAAGCTATTTGGCTGTGTTTTCAACTGACCAATCAGGTTCTCAATGTTAAACTTAAGCTCCGCCTACGAAAATTCTGTCTATCCAATGAGAAACGTTATACTTTACGGGGGGGGGGGGGGGGGGGGGGCAATGTTTTTAACGTTTGCAACGTAACAGACGCGTATAGTCTCACGCTAAAACTTTCAGCTGGTGTGGCCCTTTTAGTGTTATCGTAAGATCTATACTGTTCTTCTGGAGGGCTCTATCTTTTAACATGGGCTGGGGATGGTCTTGGTGGTCGGCTGGAGACGTGGGTGTCTGTCCCTTATCGTAGGGCCTCCTAGCCTACAAGATTCTTCTCTCGGCTTCTGTTCTCGTTTCTCTCCTCGGAACAGCGTCTGTTTCACGGTGGGAAGGTATGATATGCATTTAGGCGTTCTTGTGTTAGTCTGTGGTATTCCATTTGCTCACTAGTTGATCGTATTACTTTGGTTAATTTAATGCCAAGATTTATTCGGAGCTATGTGACATACTGCCGGATTTTCTATCATGTCAGGGTTTTCATGGAAGGTGTTGGATTTGCCTGACACCTTATACCTGGAGAGAGAGAGAGAGAGAGAGAGAGAGAGAGAGAGAGAGAGAGAGAGACAGACAGACAGACAGAAGAGCTGGGAAGCTTTGTGTTTGTTCAAGCAATGTATCAGAAGACCGTACATGATGGAGACATCTACTTTCAGATTTTCAGAAGTGCTTATAGTCACAATAGATGTTACTTCCTAAAACATAAGTGCTCGCATAATTTCCGCGTCAGTAAAACTATGGAATTCTTAGATAGAGGGATACCAATAATGATCTGCAAACGGAACAGGATTGGGACGAATGATTCCGGTTTACTACGAAACCTCCGTCCCACGAAGTATCATGACATGCTTAGTACAAATGTAGATGAAGAGGTACAAGGTGCCCCTCTATCACTTCAAAACATAACTGTGAAATTGTTAGAGAATCGTGGTTTATTGCAAAACGTTTTGGAGGTCTCGAAGTGTTGCAGATCTGACTTGGAGTGCATCGGAATGCTGACAGACAGGAGAAGGCTATATGTCGTTTGGCATGCAGAATCAGAATCGAATCTATGAGAACGGCACTGCGAAATTCTCGACGTTAATAAGGGAAGGCACCACTAGTACAATCAAGCCCAATTAGGTGGTGCAAAAACAGGCAGTTCAAAGACCTTCCTCGATGTGGACACCTCCACGTGTCTCTACCACGTGTTGACGGAGTGCAAGCTGCATTTCAACGCAATCCCCAAAAATCAGTTCGCCGTGATCCCACGAATTCCACGAAACAGATCAACTGTCTATATAGCGTTCCATAGGCGTGATGGTGCACCCTCACAATGTAGTCTGAACTTGCGTGATGCGCAGAATGACACTTTCCTAAGAGATGGATGTCTCGTGACGGGTCCATCGCATAGGCCCCGCGCTGTCCCTGCGTCACGCCGTTAGACTTGTTTTTTTGTGGTTACTTCAAGGATCGCACGTACACATCACATTGCTACCCTTCATGCATAAGTCAATAAGGGAATCGGAACTGTTGATGCTGCAATGTTGACCCATACATAGGCAGAGCTCGAATATGATTTTAATATTCTAGGAGCGACGAGTGGGACACAGATGAATTTTTCGCAAAAAAACCTTTGTGAGCTCATAAACATTTTACAGGAAAAAACCAAAGATGCTCTAATAGGTTAATAGTTTCCAAGTTACGATTTTTTAAATAACAGCGGGACTTTATTGACATTCTGTACAATATTCCTACGGAAGCAGAAGAAAATACATTTACAGGTTCCTGTATCAATTCAACAGCATCTAGTTCACATTGCAAGTAGAAAAAGACTATGCCTTGCCCTTCCTAAATGTCCCTATCCACCGTAAACGAAATCGATGCCTTGGCCACAGCAAACGTTGGTACATCGTGCGAGAACGATATCAGACGCCAGTAACTTAGACCGTGAGCTGAGCCTCCCACTTAACGTCTTTGGGAACAACGGTTAGAACAATGACCGAATAACCAAGTAAGAATGACAAAATGACGTCAACGAGGACTAGGAAAATCAGTTTTGAATTTGGCCGTTCTTTGGCTCCACGTGAGGAAAGATACAAAAAAGAATGGATCTTCGAGCCTGCATTATAATTCCAGCTATCACTGCGATCTGTTGTAGATGGGGCAGGTCAGAATACTCTGCGAGTCGGACAAACAGTGCACAAGGTAGAACAGCGCAGGAAGGAGGTTTCTTCGCCAACGCTACTCCTTGAATGAGCATGCCCCAGGAAACGGTAGCCGTGTCGAATTTGGCGAAACCACTGCCATGGCCCCCACTGCCTGCTTCTGGGACTGTACAGTCAAAGAAGCTATCGAAATAAAAATAATCGATAACACGCTTAATAGAAGTGGCAGCCTACGGCAGAGCAGGGCGTGGTATCCAGCGATCGCGAGGTTGAAGCGTGAGCATGGAACGCCGAGTCAATGTATGCCCACATACGGCGAAGCCGTTATCACCAGTGTCGTCACAGACGGCAAATAGAATATAGGTCCATTGATAGTGACTGGGCCAAATATCTCACGAAATAAGCATCACACGAAAAAACTACAAAGAACGAAACTCGTCTATCTTTCAGGGGAAAACCAGATGGCGCTAGGGTTGGCCCGCTAGATGGCGCTGCCATAAGTCAAATGGATATCAACTGCGTTTTTTAAATAGGAACCCCCATCTTTTATTACATATTCGTGTAGTACGTAAAGAAATATGAATGTTTTAGTTGGACCACTTTTTCGCTTTGTGATAGATGGTGCTGTAATAGTCACAAACGTATAACTACGTGGTATCACTTAACATTCCGCCAGTGCGGACGGTATTTGCTTCGTGATACATTACCCGTGTTAAAATGGACCGTTTACCAATTGCGGAAAAGGTCGATGTCGTGTTGATGTAAGGCTATTGTGATCAAAATGCCCAACGAGCGTGTGCTATGTATGCTGCTCGGTATCCTGGACGACATCATCCAAGTGTCCGGACCGTTCGCCAGATAGTTACGTTATTTAGGGAAACAGTAAGTGTTCATCCACATGTGAAACGTCAACCACGACCTGCAACAAATGATGATGCCCAAGTAGGTGTTTTAGCTGCTGCCGCGGCTAATCCGCACATCAGTAGCAGACAAATTGCGCGAGAATCGGGAATCTCAAAAACGTCGGTGTTGAGAATGCTACATCAACATAGATTGCATCCGTGCCATATTTCTATACACCAGGAATTGAATTGCGACAACTTTGAACGTCGTGTACTATTGTACCACTGGGCACAAGAGAAATTACGGGAAGGTGACATTTTTTGCACGCGTTCTATTTAGCGACGAAGCGTCATTCACCAACAGTGGTAACGTAAACCGGCATATGCACTATTGGGCAACGGAAAATCCACGATGGCTGCGACAAGTGGAACATCAGCGACCTTGGCGGGTTAATGTATGGTGCGGCATTATGGGAGGAAGGATAATTGGCCCCTATTTTATCGATGGCAAACTAAATGGTGCAATGTATGCTGATTTCCTACGTAATGTTCTATCGATGTTACTACAAAATGTTTCACTGCATGAGAGAATGGCAATATACTTCCAACATGATGGATTTACGGCACATAGCTCGCGTGCGGTTGAAACGGTATTGAATAGCGTATTTCATGACAGGTGGATTGATCGCCGAAGCACCATACCATGGCCCGCACCTTCACCGGATCTGACGTCCCCGGATTTCTTTCCGTGGGGAATGTTGAAGGATATTTGCTATCGTGATCCACCGGCAACGCCTGACAACATGCGTCAGCGCATTGTCAATGCATGTGGGAAAATTACGGAAGGCGAACTACTCGCTGTTGAGAGGAATGTCGTTACACGTATTGCCAAATGCATTGAGGTTGACGGACATCATTTTGAGCATTTATTGCATTAATGTGGTATTTACAGGTAATCACGCTGTAACAGCATGCGTTCTCAGAAATGATAAGTTCACAAAGGTACATTTATGACATTGGAACAATAGAAATGAAATTTTCAAACGTACTTACGTTCTGTATTTTAATTTAAAAAACCTACCCGTTACCAACTGTTCGTCTAAAATTGTGAGCCATATGTTTGTGACTATTACAGCGCCATCTAGCACAAAGCGAAAAATGTGGTCCAACTAAAACATTCATATTTATTTACGTACTACACGAATATGTAATAAAAATGGGGGTTCCTATTTTAAAAAACGTAGCTAATATCCGTTTGACCTACGACAGCGCCATGTAGTTGGCCGACCATAACGCCATCTGGTTTCCCCCTTCAAGCTAGACAAGTTTCGTTCTTTGTAGTTTCTTCGTTTGACGCTTATTCCGTGAGATATTTGGTCCGGTCACGATCAATGGACCAACCTGTATAAGGACGTACCAGCAGCCCATCAGCAGTCATCCCACTTGACAATGCCCAAGGAGTACTTGAACGAAAGCTTTTAACCACTTAACGCGTCTTGAAGTCTGAAAACATTTTAATCGATGTTAGCGACACGATACTGCATTCTTACAGAAGAGAATAACAATAGTTTTATGGGAAAGTTTGCCATCTACAGTAGTTTACAGTGCTTGAAACGTCCGTAAGCGCTTGGCCTGCGAAGTAATTATGCCTCAGTCAGCTGGCAATGGGCGGCTCGCGTGCTGCAGCTGGGGCGCTACCTGCACGCCCGGTTGATACTGTTGGCGCCAGTTGTGATCTCACTGCAGGCCGTGGCGATACCGTCTGAGGAAACCAGGTAACTCGCCTGAAACTGGAACAATACAGAAAGCTAAAGAAGGGCGACAGTAAATAAATCAGTTGAGGTGAATACCAATATGTACCCTCAGATAGGACCCGGCAAAAATCCTACACCGTCATTACCCAGCAAAATATATTCTCCTTTTCCGATTGCGGGAAATACGTCGAGGAATTTAATTTTAATCACTTCTTTCATCACATCTATCCTTTGCAGCTAGCTGAAGTTCTCGCTGCATCATAGGATCAATTATGATATTGCCAGCCTGTACCCCTATCAGTGGCTGTCGAACTGTTAACATTATTTTTTTCTGGAAAAGAATAGCTTTTGCACTGTCCATGCGTAAGTGTACTTAGCATGAGAGACACATACTTCTACTGTTCACTGCAAAGTCGAAATTTGATAACTTTCCGCCTGTTCGCGTAGACCTAAATGTTTTGGATCGCCCTGCTCGAACTGTATTCGAGTAGTTGAAGAAGTACACTGTTCCTCGTAGACCAGCTATCACTTTTCAGAACTCAGCCTTCAAACAGGAGTTTGCTATTCACTTCCGATTCACTCGTTTTATATTTTTATTCTGCTTCTTGACACTGAGGAACAGAGTGAGATGGCGCAGTTACTAGCCACTGGATTTGAATTTTTCCCCAATCCGAGCTTCTGCTATGTCTCTGATGACCTCATCGTCGACAAGACTTTAAGTCCTAACTTTCTTTCTTCCTTGTCTTATCGCTTAGAATTTTTGTCCCCTGATACCGGATAGAGAGAGAAAACTAATTCCTTTAATAATAAAAATAATAGTTTGTTTCTGGTGGGCACCTAGTAGCATGTTTTAATTCCAGCTTGGTGTTGATTAAATATTTACTATTGGAGTGACATCCTATATTATCACAGTAAATCATACATTCTGCAGCGGAGTTCACAGGCTCCGACAGGTTAAAACTGGTACCAGACCGGCCTCATATTTTCTGGGTAGGATTGTAACGACCGTTTTCTCGAAGAGGAGAGTTTCAATTCGTAGTGGAGATTCAGTAACAGGTTGCACTCTGTTGTAGAAAGCATAAATAGTTCTCATTATAATATTCTTTTAGTGGCAAAGCAATTTTCCTTTGTACTAGTATAATAGAAGTCGAGCGAAAGATGAATGAGAAATTCTGTTGAAATTAACTGCTACTTTTTCTTTTTTGGTGTCTTTCATCTTCTATTGATTACTAGTTAACTAAGTTAGGGCCTGCGTGGATGCTCAACTGAATGTATTTGGGAAGCGAATACTAGTTCCGGTATTCATCTTATAATCAAGGGAAACTTCCTGACAACTTTCCCGTAATCGGGGAAGGTGGGTGGAAGGGGGGGGGGGCAGATCGGAAGAGACTTTAATTGCTCTTAGGGTAATGTTAACCACTGCCACAGATAAGAGTAATAAATAGAACGCACGTATATATTCGTGTTTGTGTTTGTGTTTGTGTGTGTGTGTGTGTCTGATTTCGTAATTATTACGAAAAGTACTAAGAGAATTACCTCCCAGTCACCATGATTGGGGTTTTCAGAAAGCTGGTAGGAAAACTTCGCTCCGGTTGCTAATGATGATGTCCTTACTGTGTCGGCCATAACAACGTTCTTTTGAAACATTACAGAGTATCGAAGAAGAGTACACCATTTTTATATTGATATGTTTACTGCAATGATGAAATTAGAAACTACGGTATGTTTTCTAAAAGCAATCTGCAATTGATCTTGTAACTTCCAGAATCAAACGAAAGAACGATAGAATTCTGGTGAACTAGACGGGGCGTTAAACCATAATGGACACTGTCGTAAACGACTTCTACAAGTTCTTGCACGCAGCCTAGAGAGTCTCTTGTGTGTCGATATCGCCCTGCAGCGTGAAACGATAAATTGGAGTACAGCTCTGCGTTGAGATATCGTATATTAGGCAGAAAGAAACGCTGATATGTTTTTTGGAAGATCAGACATGACGGGAATCAAAATGAGAGGAACTTTTCAATGGTAGGTCAACATTGGTGGGTGTGTAGTATGAAAATCGACGCAGCACCATGAATCTTCTTCCTCGCAAGAGAACCACAAACAGAATGGAAAAATTCAGAAGATGAACGCCATAGTGATGCTTCATACGCAAAAGTTTTTCCACCGTCTGCACTGTTTTATGAAATGAGACAGCCCCCTCAATTAACTCATAAAAGTAAAATATTTTCTAGATTGTCTTCTCCGCTGAATGTTTCAATCTCTTACCCATTTTATTTTATTCAAGATTCTACATTTATATTGGTTTTCTTCGTTCTCACTTTGGAAAGTTTTCGTTACTGATAATCTCCAAGGAATTTTACACCACTGAGGAAAAAAAAAAAAAGTTTCAGATCTCCACATTAGTCAGAATTCGTGCTTGCAATGTACACGTTTCTTATTAGCAAGATCTTTACATCGTGAAACACACAAAGTCAATAGAGAGAATTTGAGTATAAAAGAAGAGTTCCGACCAGACGCGAGGATACTTGTCAGTGATATAATTAAAGCAGAGCACACCCTTGACCTGGTTCCTATGAAGCAGCGCAGAAGTGATGGTTCCACGGCCTGTGTTTCGCCTCTCTGTGATTGAGACATCTTTCGTATACTGCCGACATAAAGAGAAAGAGGCGGAATCCACGTCGAATGAGTATAATGACGACTTCACTTGCCCCGAACTACGCCTTGCTGCTCGGCCTGCGTAGCTTCTTCGAGAGATGGAAGCAGAGATATTTTCCGAAACGTCAGAATGTCATACAGGTTCAGCGGCATTACGTAATAGCTTGGAGCTCCGGTAGGAACCTTTATAGCCCAGTTATGAATTTTCCGCAGACGCTTGCCTACTACTGTTCTGAATATAAACTGCCAAATTTTCCGCTTCATTGGATGCGCAATAATAAAGAAAAAATATGGGTCATATATATTAATAGCATTTTTCGTCGGTTGCTACTCTTCAGAGATATCTGTATAACACAAAACAATTTAATGTTTGCAATGAAACCTGGCTATAAACATCAAATGTGTATCGTGTGACGATGTGAATTCGAAGCCGGAAATCACACACAAGTTTTAACAGCTCTCCAATGATTGCATTTTGCAAAATGCGTCTAACTACACTGTACCACCATACGAGATTTTCGCTGCTTAGCACATATTCCGTCGAGGTTTGTAGAAACCATTACTCACAGTAATCATACGCATCTTATCATTCTTCTCACAGTAATCATACGCATCTTATCATTCTTCTTTTTTCCGGCCTGTCAAAAGATGTCAAAAAATACATATCCCAGTCCAAAACCATAGTTGCTCCAGTATTTCGATAGATAAAGAAGTTGTGACAATTACTTAGAGAATTTCTAGAAATCTACGTATTGTCATACACTGGAAACCTCGATTCGATAGTTTTACAGTGTGAAAAATTTGAGAAATCAATGTGGCCCAATAGGTTTTTACAAGGGGAGATCAAAACTTCTCCGTTCTTAAGCCATAAAGTCCACTACCGGTAAACAATCAGCCAAAATCGCCGTGAGCATTGAGCCAATCGTCCGAACGATGTTTTTGTTGTTGTTGTTGTTGTTGTGGTCTTCAGTCCTGAGACTGGTTTGATGCAGCTCTCCATGCTACCCTATCCTGTGCAAGCTTCTTCATCTCCTAGTACCTACTGCAACCTACATCCTTCTGAATCTGTTTAGTGTATTCATCTCTTAGTCACCCTCTACGACTTTTACCCTCCACACTGCCCTCCAATACTAAATTGGTGATCCATTGATGCCCCAGAACATGTCCTACCTACCGATCCCGTCTTATAGTCAAGTTGTGCCACAAACTCCTCTTCTCCTCATTTCTATTCAATACCTCCTCATTAGTTATATGATCTACCAATCTAATCTTCAGCATTCTTCTGTAGCACCACATTTCGAAAGCTTCTATTCTCTTCTTGTCCAAACTATTTACCATCCATGTTTCACTTCCATACATGGCTACACTCCATACAAATACTTTCAGAAACGACTTCCTGACACTTAAATCTATACTTGATGTTAACAAATTTCTCTTCTTCAGAAAGGCTTTCCTTGCCATTGACAGTCTACATTTTATATCCTATCTATTTCGACCATCATCAGTTATTTTGCTACCCAAATAGCAAAACTCCTTTACTACTTTAAGCGTCTCATTTCCTAATCTAATTCCTTCAGCATCACCCGACTTGATTGTACTACATTCCGTTATCCTCGTTTTGCTTTTGTCGATGTTCATCTTATATCCTTTTTTCAAGACACTGTCCATTCAGTTCAACTGCTCTTCCAAGTCCCTTGCTGTCTCTGACAGATGTATCTGACTGAAAATACCCGTTTGGTAAAGCACCATTTCCTTGTGCGTGAATGCCTGCTGCACATCCTCATCCGACAGGATTTGTCGGCTCTTCAAGCCCTTTTTTAAGGGACCAGAGGTGTCATAATTGCATCATGACTATAGGGCGGGTGCTCGAGTGTTTCCCACTTGAGTTGGCGTAACTTTTGCATTACGACATTTGTGATTGTTGACTTGAATCACCACCGGCGCACAACTTGATTCACCATTCCAAAATGTTGGTTTTCGGCAGACGTTCTGCCTGATACATACTCTTCATTCTCCAATGGATGTTCACGCGTGGTCGTTCTTCGGCAGCCAAGAAAAGAATAACAGCACGTTGGACTTGCCTGTGTGGACGCATTTGGCAACAACATCGCCACAATTCAAGTATCCACATTTAACGCACGGAGTCCAAAAGACATGAATGCCACACTAATCGGTGCTTATAACCGAATCGGAGTCGCGCTACGTTGCATATACATAGTTTATGGAAACTTTTTGATCGTCCGATGTAGTATTAGCCACAATCAACCAAAAGTGTTGTTCCTTCCGCACACGATAAATCCGAACTACACCGCCAATTTTCCTGAGGTTGTTCACGGATGCTTTCTGAGTATTTAGGAATAACAGACACATAGTCTCTGGTAGGTCTGTGCAGACTAAGTGCATTCCAATTCACATCTTAGCCATTCTTACCTTTGTATTTGTACTGCAATGGAAATAAGTGCATGACAGTGCAAATGTCGAGGGCGTGTCTTATTTGGTAACAGACTTGTGCTACCCCCTTACGCCACTTTCTATTGACATCAGTAATGCCCAGTTCCTTACTCTTCAATGTCAAACAGCACTCAGTACTGGTCGTTTCTGTTTGAGGTTTGTGTTTTAATTGTGTAGAAGCAGCGAAATGCAGCAGTGCCAGGGATGGGAAAAACCGACCAATTAAAACCATACTAGTATTTTACTTTCAAGTAACTTGCATTTTTCAGTCATCATCATTTCCTTAGGGCCTTTGCCCCACTCCAACGTGGAGTCGGCCTTGTTACTATAGATGTGGCGATTTGGTGTCAGAGGGTGTCTGGACGCCCTTCTTGTCGCCACCCCACACTCCCCAGGAAGGAATGAGTGTGCCTCAGCTGTCTGTGTCTAGTGTAAGCCATGAAAAATAGTGCGAACGTTTTCAAGAGTCTGCGAGTCGTGCAAGTGAGGCGGAACATGGGGACCAGCCCAGTATTCATCTAGTTGGATGTGGAAAACCTAAAAACAAAATCCAGGATGGCTGGCACACTGGCCCTCGTCTTTAAGCCGCCAGGTGGATTCGATCCAGGACCGGCGCGATTACCCGAGTCCAGGAAGCAGCGTATTAGCACTCTCGGCTAACTTGGCGAGTAACTTGCATTTTTCGGTATTTTTTGATTCTTGTTATAACACGCTTTTTTTTCTTTTTTACTAATAACCGGGTGAAAACTTCGAAATACAAACTAGCCATAGCAGTAGTGCTAAAATTTATGGTAAGTAAGAAAACCTTTTTTTTTAAGAAACAGTAATTTTAACTTTTATTCGTAAAATTTCCATTTCTCTGTGATTTTTCATTATTATAGAAAATTGAAAAAGCGGTCAGTGCTATTTTAATAACAATGTGTATCGAGCAACAAACTCATAGCATAAGAATTTGTATCAGTCGACCACAGTGTTATTGCTCCTGGCAGTTAGGGCTCTTCGGTCGGCTTATCGTGCGTTTTTATCATGATAGTTCACGAGGACACGCTGAAACGTTTGACAGTATATGCACAACTGTCTTGAAATCATTCATAATGCTATTCGTTTTCCTTAGTCACCACTGTACTCGTTTAGTTTAACGTCACCGCGCGTTTCTGGTAATGACCCCGAGAGGCCAAGTGCAGTAATATCGTGCAGTAATATCGGATACTACGATATTTATGAGACAATGATGTACCTGTTGCCGGCCTGGGTGCCGAGCGGTTCTAGGCGCTACAGTCTGGAACCGCGCGACCGCTACGATCGTAGGTTGGAATCCTGCCTATGGGCATGGTTATGTGTGATGTCCTTAGGTTAGTTAGGTTTAAGTAGTTCTAAGTTATAGGGGAATGATGACCTCAGAAGTTAAGTCCCATAGTGCTCAGAGCCATTTGAACAATTTTTTGATGTACCTGTTACCATGTGGCATGACCTATTGGATAGTAAGCGTGTACACGTAGTGTGTACGACTTGGCGTATGTGGTCTATACGGTAGTTTTTCGCTGTTGTCGGACATTATCTGTACAACGGAATGGCACCATTCCATTATCTGTACAACGGAATGGCACCATTCCTAGTCTGGAAGTATTTTACGAAGTGCCGTATCTATGAAGTACTCGTACAATACCCCGTTTGCTTTCAAAGGTTAATAAGGAAAGGAACCGCTACAAACTTGCGACACTATATGAGCAGAAAAATTCAAACGTAACAATTCATTCACAGTTTACAATAAAAATAGGAAGTAGTTAATATGTTGCCTGTGTCTACGTAGTACGAGCTCATCTATTTGTATCTTTTGAAAACGGACAAAGTAATATGAAAAATTGAGTTCCTCAATCTCAGTTTTCACATCTTAGCACCGACTAATCTAAAGCCGAAATAGTGGTGTGATCCTCGATTACGACATGGACAACTGTTCGTCAGTAAACTTATTCATATTGTTGTGTGTCATTGTTGCCGCGACGTACCAGGACAATACAAGTTGCGAAAATACCAAGCGTCTTCGCAGGTGAATCTGCAATATAGTTCAACTTTTGCGTTAAAGGTTTCTTTATTAATCGCGACACCCAGAAACAATTATCCGAATGAATAAAAACTAGAGATATTTGTGTAAGAGTGTGCCAAATAACAGTTTGCGTCCTTTGTTTAGGATAGGACAGATAGAGTACGTAGGTGGGACTCAGGACTTACTGTTTATGACGGGGGAACGCTTAAAATTACTCTGTGAAAAGGTACGAAGTAATCAGAGATAAAAGTCGGGTAAAAATGTTGATAGAATTGAGTCAGCAGATTAGGATTCTCAAGCAAGTCGAATGTAATGGGAGCATTGGGATTCGAGTTTAATCGAGGTGCATAAATGATGGTGTGCGAGGTGCATGTCAAAAAAAGATGGCAGTTTCCACTTTTTCTGTGTTAATTTCTTCACAACTAATTTCACGTTTAGAAATGTAATGATGTAAACAAAAACGTATTTTGAATACATTTACCAGCAATACAAAACTACGTGTTTAGTATTGAAATGTCAGCGTCTTTAAATTTTTCTGTTTTCTGTTCGCCTTGGTTCACAAATTCTGTGTTGTTGGTTTGATAGCCTGACATTTACAAAGGTATTATTTTGATGAAAGTGTAAAATTAAGAATGGAATTTAAAGACGCTGACATTTCAATATCTAAGGCATAGTTTTCTGCTCCAAGTAAATGTATCTAAAATAAATTTTAATCATTACATTTCTATTCGTTGAGGTTGTATATTCTATTTTGTACAGAACACAAAATCACTAGAAATGGGGTATCAGGCTGAAACTAATTGTGAACAATTAAAATTAGTGCAGGAAAAGTGGAAAGCGCCACATTCTTCTAATAAATTCATCCCTGTGACATCCTCTACGAATTAAAATGGAGTGTAAGTCGTACAATGTAAACATGTAGACGCGAGGATACGTGCAAAATTTTGATACATGACAACAGAGCAGATGTTGATCATGTGTTTATGGGAGCTGACTGTCGAATGTAAGTAGAACCTCTGGCGACAGACAAAAGTAGATTTTGTATTAACAGTCATGGCCGGACGAATAAAAATATTCTGGAATGTAAACTAAACATTTCACAATGGATTGACAGCTCATCTGATTGTTCTATAAGAGAACCAGCGAAGATCCAGTATACACTGCTAGCTCAGTCAACGAAGACCAAAAAAGGTCTACTAGGGGAAAAAATTCGCGAAGTCACAAATTTTTTACAGTGGTAGGAGGGAGTTCCATGAACAACACACTAAAAATCCTGAACGGAGAACTGTGAGCGGAGGAGGGGGGCGGGAGCACATAAAGGTCATTTTTTAAGTTTGTCTTGAGCAACTCAAAAACTGTGGCTTCTAGCTACCGACTCGTTTTTTTTTCTCTAGCACTAATAGTTTCCACGTTGCTGGTGATGAAAAAATCGTAGATTATTAACAATTGGGCTTTGATGGCATAAAATTAATGTTCATTGTCCAGTGAACCGGATTAAAAACCAATATCAAATATGTGTACCACATCTGAGTACAGTAGAACAGGATTAAGGGACAAATTGTGTTCTCGCGGTGCGACTAGGGGGGGGGGGGTACTATAGACGCATGAGGGAAGGGAGGTCGCTGCATTGCGGTAATTCTCTTACCACTTGCCTCTTTCGTAGGTATGCAAACGGAAGAACAAGCAGTGAGTCACCACTCTATCACAAGGAACAGCCACAGAGCCTTCTCTTCCGCAGTCTGCTTTATGAATCACTGGTGACGCAGTACACAGACGCAGACACACTCGGGAAGTGGAGGGGCGGGGGGGGGGGGGGATGTATTTTGCATAATGTACGTTAACCCTACATCCAACATAGATATGACCTATTAATAATATTGATGCAAGAAACGCATACGGAGAGATTCTATGTAAATCTCAGCCGAGCGGTCTGGGGCGCTGCAGTCATGGCCTGTGCGGCTGATCCCGGCGGAGGTTCGAGTCCTCCCTCGGGCATGGGTGCGTGTGTTTGTCCTTAGGATAATTTAGGTCAAATAGTGTGTAAACTTAGGGACTGACGACCTTAGCAGTTAAGTCCCATAAGATCTCTCACACTATTTTTTCTTTTTTTTTTTTAAAAAAAAATCTCTCCCAATTTTCCACATTGCCTGAGGGCAAACCATCTACGGCAGTTGTAGCATTCGCCTGGGAAAGGCGACTTCCTCTACCACAAGCGCTGCACGATTTTTAGTTAACAGGCAGACTGTACCTCCCCAGCATTTCCTGTCCAGTTCTCTTCTGAGAGTAGACAAAATTACTTCATTGAGCTCGTGAAGTTATTCTGTTTATTAACTACTTACTTGCAATCGTTAAGTGAGCTATTATGTAAAATACATTTCCATAAACGATGGCTGAAAAGTGTCTATTTTGCGAGTGTGAAGTTGTCAGTGATCTACGTAGTGTTGTTGGGAAAGGGATTGGATTGGTTCAAATGGCTCAAATGGCTCTGAGCACTATGGGACTTAACATTTGAGGTCATCAGTCCCCTAAAACTTAAACCTAACTAACCTAAGGACATTACACACATCCATGCCCGAGGCAGGATTCGAACCTACGACCGTAGTGGTCGCGCGGTTCCAAACTGAAGCGCCTAGAACCGCTCGGCCACCCCGGCCGGCTGGATTGGTAAATGTGGCATCTTGCTGCAATCTGTCGTTGACAGTGTATTGTAAAATCGTGCAACCGTGTTGCAGGCACTAGGTGATGAATTAATGAATGTTACTGGTAGACTGCATAAATGTCTTCCATTCAGGAGTACTGGCTCTTGTACAGAGGACCGTCCTGACTGAAGCCGCTCACTGCATGGTCACAATATATTTTGCAAGGTGATCGTGAATGTTTCTAATGTAATCAGACTTGTAATGCTCAAGTCCAGAACAGTAATCTGCTGTAATGCGTTGTCGTAATTACGTTAAAATATCTGAAGTTCCATATCACAACTTCTGTTGTAGAGGGAGACAATTTAAGTCTCTGGGCAGTAGCCAATTGACAGCTCCAAACGTTTAGCTTTTTTAAATAAAAACTCACTTAACAACTGCAATTTTTTTGAGTCATCACTCTCACTGGTTGACACAGACCGCCATGAATTCCTCTCCTGTGCCAACCTCTTAGTCTCAGAGTAGCACTTTCAACCTATGTTCTCAGTTATTTGTTAGATGTACTCCATTCTATTTCTTCCTCTACAGTTTTTACGCTCTACAGCTCCCTCTAGTGCCTTAAGAGGAGTTATTTCTCGATGTATTAACCGATGCCCTATCGTTCTGTCTTTTTCCTCGCCGATTCTGCGTAAAACCTCGTTTCTTACCGTATCAGTCAATCTAATTTCAGACATTCTTCTGTAGCACCGAGCCGCAAATGATTCTTTTTTTTTCTTCTGTTCCCGTTTTCCCACAGCTCATGTTTCACTACAATACAATCCTGTGCTCCAAACGTGTATTATCAGAAATTTCTTCCTCAAATTAGGGTCTATGTTTGATACTAGTACACTTCTCTTGGCCAGGAATGCACTGTTTGACAGTGCTTGTTTGCTTTTTATGTCCTGTTTGCTCCGCCCATCATAGATTATTTTGCTGCCTAGATAGCAAAAAGTGTTCAAATGTGTGTGAAATCTTATGGGACGTAACTGCTAAGGTCATCAGTCCCTAAGCTTACACCCTACTTAAGCTAAATTATCCTAAGGACGAACACACACACACCCACACCCATGCTCGAGGGAGGACTCGAACCTCCGCCGGGACCAGCCGCACAGTCCACGAGTGTAGTGCCTGAGACCGCTCGGCTAATCCCACGCAGTCCTAGATAGCAGAACTTTTAACTTCATCTACTTCATGAGTAGACGTTTCAGTGCTCTGTCCAGTTTTTCTCGCAGTGTCGTATCTCCCATTTTATCTTCTACCACGTCCTCTTCCCTTTGTATAATATTCCCCTCAACTACAGCTCCCTTGTGTAGACTCTTTACGTACTCCTTCCACCTTTCAGCTTTCCCGTCTTTGGTTAATACTGATTTTCCATTTAAGCTCTTGATATTCGTACAGGTGCATCTCTTTTCTTCGAAGGCCTCTATAATTTTCCTGTAGGCAGTATCCAACTTTCCCCTAGAGAAATACAGATATGCTTCTAAATCTTACATTTGTCCTCTTGCCATTCTCGCTTAGCCATTTTGCATTTCCTGTCAGTCTCATTCTTTAGACTTTTATTTACTTTCGGCTGCCTCATTTATTGCATTTTTATATTTTCACCTTTCATCACTGAAATTCAAAATGTCTTGTATTACCTAAGGATTTCTACTAGGCCTCGTCTTTTTACCTATTTGAACCTCTGCTGCCTTCACTATTTCATCTCTCAAAGCTACCCACTCATCTTCTACTTTATCCCTTCCCCCTATTCTTGTCATTCGCTCCATAACGCTCCCCCCCCCCCCCCTAAAACTCTCAATAACCTCTGGTTCTTTCAGTTTATGCAACTCCCATCTTTTTAATTCCCTGCCTTTCTGCAATTTCTTCGCTTTTAATCTATATTTCATAACTAATAAATTCTAATCAGAGCCCACATCTGCCTATGGAAATGTATTACAATTTAAAATCTAGTTCCAAAAACTCTGTCTTACGATTACATAATCAGTCAGAAACCTTCCGGTGTTTCCAGGTCTCTTCCACACATACAACCTTCTTTCATTATTTTAAACCAAGTATTAGCGATGATTAAACTATGCTTCGTGCAGAATTCTACCAGGCAGCTTCCTCTTTCTTTCCTTTCCCCCAGTCCATATTTACCTGCTATATTTCCTTCTCTTTTTCCTACTATCGAATTCCGGTCTTCCATGACTATTAAATTTTCGTCTATCTTAATAATCTGAATAATTATCTATCTGAATAATTATCTATCTGAATAATTATCTATCTGAATAATTATCTATCTGAATAATTATCTATCTGAATAATTATCTATCTGAATAATTATCTATCTGAATAATTATCTATCTGAATAATTATCTATCTGAATAATTATCTATCTGAATAATTATCTATCTGAATAATTATCTATCTGAATAATTATCCATCTGAATAATTATCCATCTGAATAATTAACCATCTGAATAATTAACCATCTGAATAATTAACCATCTGAATAATATCTTTTATCTGATCATACATTTCTTCAATCTCGGAGTTACTTGACATATAAACGTGTACTATGTTCTGGGTGCAGGCTTTGTGTCTATCTTGGCTACAATAATGCTTTCACCGTGCTGTTCATAGTAGCTTACTCGCATTTCTGTATTCCTACTTCTGCTTTACCCCTATTTGATTCTGTGTTTATAATCCTATATTCACGTGATCAGAAGTCCTGTTCTTCGTGCCACCGAACTTCAGTAATTCATACTGTATCTAACTTCAACCTATCTATTTCCGTTTTTAAATTTTCTAACCCACCTGCCCTATTAAGGGAGCTGATATTCGACGCTCCAATCGGTAGAGCACCAGTTTTGTTTCTCTTCATAATGACGTGCTCCTGAGTAGTCCCCGACTGGAGATCCGAATGGCGGACTATTTTACTGGCGGAATATTTTACCCAAGAGGATGCCATCATTATTTAACCATACAGTAGGGCTTCATGCCCTCGGGAATAATTACAGCCGTTAGCAGTACCAGCACAGCAAGGCCGTTTTGGTTGATGATACAATGCCAGATCAGTCAAACATCCAGACTGTTGCCCTACAAATACCGAAAACGCTGCTGCCCCTCTTCAGGAACCACCCGATTATCTGCCCTCTCAACAGATACCCCACCGATGTGGTTGCACATACGGTACGGCTATCATTATTACTTAGGCTCACAAGCCTGCACACCAACAGCAAGGTCCATGGTACACAAATTTAATGTGTGTTCACTACTCACTTCATTTAACAATAGAGATTATTTTTATATTATTAACCAACTGTGATTTTTCCAAACCCCGCAATTCGGAGGCAATTAGTGCTAGGACAAAAACGAGCAGTCTTTTTTGTACTGGGAAGCATTTTCACTAGATTTTCGAGTTACTCAAGAAATGTTCAAATGTGTGTGAAAACTTATGGAACTTAACTGCTAAGGCCATCAATCCCTAAGTTTACACACTACTTAAACTAAATTATCCTAAGGACAAACACACACACACACACACCCATGCCCGAGGGAGGACTCGAACCTCCGCCAGGACCAGCCGCACAGCCCATGACTGCAGCGCGCCTGACCACTCGGCTAATCCCGCGCGGCTTACTCAAGAAAAATATGAAAATTTGTCCTACAAACGCACCCTTATCTTTAGCCCACACTCACACCTCATAGGTCAGGATTTTTAGTATGTTGCACGCCATCCAACCACTATGCAAAACTTTGCCACGAAGCGGATATTTCTCCCAATTCGCCTTCGCTGACTGGGCCACGTGGGAGGGCGGGTGTAATGGACAAGGAAGGCCTCGTTGTCGATGCCCTACCGGGAGACTGCTGGCCGATGAACGAGACTGCGGGCTCTGGCGGCGGTGGAGTTAATTAAAACGGGCCGCTTGAATGGACGCGGTCGTGATGGACGTCTGTGCCTGGCCAAATGAATGCCCGCGCTGCCCGACTGTGAATGGCGCGCCTGTCAGAGAGGGACGCAGCCGATAGGAACCATTACAGCCGGGCCCTGCTGCTACTCCCGGAGATAATCAAGGCTTTCTGTTGCACGTGTTCTCAGCCAGTGTGTTTTGCAGACGGTGCATCCGTGTGTTTTAAATAATGGATAATTCCTGCATAACCATATAATGAAGTCACTGGTAATTCTTCGTGTGACTTACTGGCCACATCGAGCAAATCGGTATGCTGAATAAGGTATTGAATTCGTGAATAAAATGTTCTCGGTTTTCCAGCCGCGTCAATTCAAATAAAATGCTCGAGCTTACGATGGCCATCTCCGCCATCGTCGTCAGGAGTTCACTGGTTCCTGTTGATTATCTCAGTAGGTGGGACTATACCAGGCACGGCCTACATCTCAACAGGAAAGGGAAGGGGAAACTGGCTGGGGTAATAGCAGGAAATCTAAGGGAGGGAGGCACTGCCATGAATGGTAAAATACCAGTGGTTACAGGTGTTGGAGCAGCACCTTTTTTAGGATAGGTAAGACAGAAAGAGGTCAAGTTCTACGAGAGGTCAGGATTGAAACAAATCTTCAGTTTAGGAAAGAAATTAAACAGCACAATTCTAGCACATTGGATCACCAATCACAGCTATCAATTATAAATTTTCACCAATCACCAGAAATTTATCTCCATCAAGTTGTATCTCAGTCCTAGGTAATTGCATTGATGAATTAAAGTCACCCAACCCAGTTGACATAATCTGCCTCTCTGAACACCGTGTGACCACTTGTATAGGAACTAGGCCTAAGCACAATGAGAAACTCAGACAGGAGAGTACTGCAAATGTTAGAATAAGGAAAGGTTCTCAGAAAAGTGTAATTAAAAATAATGTAAGTATATTTCATCAAAATATTGGGAGTTTAAAGAATAAAGTAGATGAGCTTCTGGTTTGTTTAGAAGATTTAGAAGCTGAGAATGAAATAGATATACTATGCCTGTCTGAGCATCACATTGTTACTGATATGGATAAGGTAAATGTAAGTGGATATAAGCTCTCTGCACATGTAATGAGAGAAAATATGGAGAAAGGAGGAGTTGCCATATATGTCAAAAGTTATCATTGTGCAAAAAGTATAGAAACAAAAAAGTTTTGTGTAGAGAAACACATAGAAGCATGTGCCTGTGAGCTTAAATTAAATAAAGGCACATTTATAATTGTAACTGTATATAGGTCCCCATCAGGAAATTTTCATCTATTTCTGAAAAATTTGGACTCCTTGTTGTGCTATCTGTCAGACAGGGGGAAGCAAATTATTATTTGTGGGGACTTCAATGTAGATTCTCTGAAAGAGGGTAATAGGAAAAATGACCTTGAAGTATTACTCGGTTCTTTCAATTTGACACCTGTTATTGATTTTCCTACTCGGGTGGTAAAGGATAGCAGCTCACTGATAGATAACTTCTTTATAGACCAAGATAAGTTTAACCAGATAAATGCTCAGCCTGTTGAGAATAGTCTTTCTGATCATGGTGCACAGCTAGTTACAATATATGACATAGCTCCATTCAGCAATACTAAACAGTCCTCCAAAGTAGTACGTTCAGTCAACGATTTAACAATTGCAAATTTCAGGGGAAGCCTACAGCAGATAGACTGGGATGAGGTGTACTGTGAACCTGATGCAAATTTAAAATATAATTTATTTCATGACATTTTTGTAAATGCATTTGAAAACTGCTTCCCCAAGAAAATAGTTAAATATACTCGTAAGAAACCTTGTAACAAACCATGGCTTACTAAGGGTATAAAAATATCTTGTAACTGGAAAAGGGAAATGTATCTGACAGCAAGAAAGAGTAGTGACCCAGAAACTATCAAAAATTATAAAAACTACTGTGTTATATTAAGAAAAGTTATTAAAAAATCCAGGAGTATGTGTATCATGTCTGAAGTCAGCAACTCTGATAATAAAATTAAAACAATTTGGAATATTATTAAAAGAGAAACAGGTGAACCAAGAGCAGAGGAAGACAGTATTACCATCAAATTGAATGAAAACTTTACGAACAAAAAGTCAGAAGTTGAAAATATTTTTGATAATCATTTTCTAAATGTTGTAGATATAGTAGGATCCAGGTGTTCATTAGAAGATGCTAGGCTGTTAATGGAAGAGGCCATACCTATGCAATTTGATACAATTGAAATCTCACCCACTTCTCCCTCTGAAATTAGGAAAATAATAAACTTGCTTAAAAGCAAAAACTCACATGGAATTGATGGCATTTCCAGCAAAATACTAAAAGCTTGTTCTCAACAGATAAGTAAGATTCTCAGCCACCTGTGTAATAGCTCTCTGGAACAGGGCATTTTCCCTGATAGACTGAAATATGCTATTGTTATACCTTTGCATAAAAAGGGGGATAGATCTGATGTCAACAATTACCGTCCAATCTCCCTTCTAACAGCTTTATCCAAAATTTTTGAGAAAGTAATGTATTCAAGAGTAGCTTCACATATCTGTAAAAATGAAGTACTAACAAAATGTCAGTTTGGTTTCCAGAAAGGTTTTTCAACAGAAAATGCCATATATGCTTTCACCAGTCAAATTTTGAATGATCTGAATAACCGAACACCACCCATTGGGATTTTTTGTGATCTCTCAAAGGCTTTTGATTGTGTAACTCATGAAATACTGCTAGACAAGCTCAAGTATTGTGGCATGAGTGGGACAGTGCACAAATGGTTTAATTCGTACCTAACTGGAAGAGTGCAGAAAGTTGAAATAAGTAGTTCTCGTAACATGCAAAGATCAGCACGTTCCTCAAACTGGGGAACTATCAAGAATGGGGTTCCACAAGGGTCAGTCTTGGGTCCTTTGTTGTTCTTATTATATATTAATGACTTGCCATTCTATATTCATGAAGAGGCAAAGTTAGTTCTCTTTGCTGATGATACAAGTATAGTAATCACGCCTGACAAACAAGAATTAACTGATGAAATTGTCAATACTGTCTTTCAGAAAATTACTAAGTGGTTCCTTGTAAACGGACTCTCACTGAATTTTGATAAGACACAGTACATACAGTTCCGTACAGTGAATGGTATGACGCCATTAATAAATATAGACCTTAATCAGAAGCATATAGCTAAGGTAGAATATTCCAAATTTTTAGGTGTGTCTATTGATGAGAGATTAAATTGGAAGAAACACATTGATGACCTGCTGAAACGTTTGAGTTCAGCTACTTATGCAATAAGGGTCATAGCAAATTTTGGTGATAAACACCTTAGTAAATTAGCTTACTACGTCTATTTTCACTCATTGCTTTCATATGGCATCATATTTTGGGGTAATTCATCACTGAGGAACAAAGTATTTATTGCACAAAAGCATGTAATCAGAATAATAGCTGGAGTCCACCCAAGATCATCCTGCAGACATTTATTTAAGGCTCTAGGAATATTCACAGTAGCTTCTCAGTATATATACTCTCTTACGAAATTTGTTATTAACAACCAAACCCAACTCAAAAGTAATAGCAGTGTGCATAACTACAATACTAGGAGAAAGGATGATCTTCACTATTCAAGATTAAATCTAACTTTGGCACAGAAAGGGGTGAATTATACTGGCACTAAAGTCTTTGGTCACTTACCAAATAGTATCAAAAGTCTGACAGATAACCAACAAGTATTTAAGAAGAAATTAAAAGAATTTCTGAATGACAACTCCTTCTACTCCATAGAGGAATTTTTAGATATAAATTAAGAAAAAAAGAAAAAAATATTAAAAAATAAAAAATAAATAAAAAATAAAGTTGTTATATTAACTTAAGTATGTTGTTAAATTAACCTAATTATGTCATGTATTGGAAAATTTGACTCGTTCCACATCATTACGAAATATCGTATTCATGATCCATGGAACTAGTATTAATCTAATCTAATCTAATCTGACTGCCGGGGCTGTTACGGTCTCTCGCTTATATAGGCCTGATGACATCATCAGCAGCCAATCAGATCGATCCAATGTGGCGCGCGCGCGTAAGTCGACCCGGGCAGCTCGTGGCAGCACCGGTGACGTCAGGTGGCGCCAGGGGGAGGCGCCACGTTTGAAACTGCCGCTCCCGCGTCGCGCATCTGTCTCTGCTTTCTTTCGATGTCCAACGCCCGTCCCCATGCCCTGCTGAGTGTGTATCCCTGGTCCCTGTTGAAATTGTTTCTGTTTAAGCGAATCTCGGCCGCTTCCTTTATAACGGAGTCCCAATATGTAGAAGCATGAGCCAGCACTTTCGTATTTTCGAACTGTATCTTGTGTCCGTTTTCTAGGCAAAATGGATATAGCAAAAAAGACATCGCAAACGCTTTCAAGGGCCGCCGACGAAAGACAGCTGGCGAATCAGAAGAAGAGGCCAAACGGACTGTATTCCTGCCTTACTGTGAAGCAACTTGCAGTAAGTTAGGACGTCTGCTGCAGAAACATGGGCTAAAACCAGTGTTCCGGCCCGCCCCCAAGATACGAGATATGTTGCGCCCTGTTAAGGACGACAATGCTTTCCGAGTGTCCGGTGTACCTTGTGAATGTGGCAGCATGTACATTGGACAGACAATTCGCACGCTTGTGGAGCGTTGTACTGAGCACAAGCGCCATATAAAACAAAGGGAGCTTGACAAGTAGGCTATAGCGGAGCATTGCCTAGAAAATGGACATAAGATACAGTTCGAAAATACAAAAGTGCTGGTTCATGCTTCTACATATTGGGACTCCGTTATAAAGGAAGCAGCCGAGATTCGCTTAAACAGAAACAATTTCAACAGGGACCAGGGATACACACTCAGCAGGGCATGGGGACGGGCGTTGGACATCGAAAGAAAGCAGAGACAGATGCGCGATGCGGAAGCGGCAGTTTCAAACGTGGCGCCTCCCCCTGGCGCCACCTGACGTCACCGGTGCTGCCACGAGCTGCCCGGGTGGACTTAACGTGCGCGCGCCACATTGGATCGATCTGATTGGCTGCTGATGATGTCATCATGCCTATATAAGCGAGAGACCGTAACAGCCCCGGCAGTCTCTGAACTCCTGACGACGATGGCGGAGATGGCCATTGAAAGCTCGAGCATTTTATTTGAATTGATGCGGCTGGAAAACCGAGAACGTTTTATTCATGTATGCCGTCGCGAAACACTCCGAGGACATATTGGATTCGTATTCGGGAGAATCTAGGTTCAGATACTTGCCCAGTGATTCTATTTATGATGATCAGTAGCGCTTGTGTTGTTAAGAAGTGATGCAATGTCCACATCCCCCTTCCCCTGCACGGGAATTTCATAATGTGTAAGAGTGCAGACTATGAAGCACGAACGACGACACATGGAAGTTTGCGTCTAGCTGGGCGTCGTGCACGGATAGCAAAGCGGTTAAGGAGACCACTCGGTAAAGCGAGAAATCCAGGTTTGAGTCCCGGTCCGGCACGAATTTTCATTGCCGTTATTACATTATAGCTGATGGTCGTCCGTATTCACATTTCCAGATACATTTCATGCATTCCGTTTACGTTATTCGTGAAGAGTTTTCATCAATTGCTCTGATGCAGTCTCCAACCACACCATGCCTTATCCTATCCGACCTGCCCTTCGCCTGTAATGTCCTTTCTGGACTAGATTTTCAGCCAACAATCATTGTTCAATCATACTTTTTACCCACACTCACACTGAAACAAATCGCCTGAGGGAGATTTACAGATGCTAACACGTTCCCGTGCGCTAGTTTTCTAATGGTATAGCGATCGTCACTGAATACTGTATTGGACACTAACTTTAGATGTCAATAGATCTTCTGAAGAATCTATATGAGTCTACGGAAAGAAACCATATGTTACTAGATACAACGTGCAACAGTTCAACCAAGTTCTGGAACGTAAATAGAGCAAAACTGCGGCGCATATGCAAGCTCTCATGGGAACGTACTTTGAGGCTTTAACCAAGAGTTGTGGTAAAGTGGACTCTTAGTATAGTGGAATGTAAAATGAATCTTACACTAGTCATCCTGCATTAATTTTTCTGAGGTGTCTGAAACTAACACCTGTATGAGTCCTTCAGTAAGGTTACCCATCCTTATCCTTTACAATTCCCTACCCAGACCCTAATGGTCGTGATCTAGAAGGGATCATATACTCCCATTTTCTTCCTTCTTGATAACAATACATGTACACATCACTCTGAAAGCCTGTATTGTCTGGCCGAACATATGCCTCAGTTATATTATGTTAAGTGCACTAACCGTGGCAGAGAGAAAACTGACATCTAGGCTAGTCATCAGCTGCTAATTTAGCACTGGCTGGTTTCGCTGTTCTTAGGTAACCCGCACGTCTTGACGTCATAACATAATCCTGAAAAGCTCTTGACTTCTGTTCACTAAAGACTGCCTTCAAATCCCGGTTCATCGGTGCTTGGGTTATCACTAACTACCAAAATAGTTTTCGGATGATTTTATGTCCCCTTCCACCTTCACCTTATTTTTCTTTGAGTAAAATGTCCTAGGTAAAGCCAGCCGCTGTTGCCGAGTGGTTCTAGGAGCTTCATTCCGGAACCGCGCTGCTGCTACGGTCTCAGGTTCGAATCCTGCCTCGGGCATGGATGTGTGTGATGTCCTTAGGTTAGTTGGGTTTAAGTAGTTCTAAGTATAGGGGACTGATGACCTCAGATGTTAAGTTCCGTAGTGCTTGGAGCCATTTGAACCATTTTGTTCTAGGTGATCAGACTTGTAGACTTACTTGCACGCCAAATAGGTTACACCTGATATGAGTATAAATAGGCCAGAGGCTACCTACCTCGAAATCACGATGCGTCTTAAGGTACTAACTAGTATTTACTATTATTGCGTGACTTAGGCATTTCCATATGAAAGAGGACGTATATTTCGCTGATGTAATCACGTAATAGTTTCGATGTACTCCTGATGGTTGGTACACTGTCTACACTGTGCCTTTCATCTCAGTTTTCTATCCACACTAGAAGAAAAGGACATGAGTTGGATTGCCCTGCAGAGATCAACATGGCAGTTCTCGATTTAGTATTTGTTGTGATTGGCGTTGGAATTTACTTCACCTTATTGATCTACGAAGGAATGGCATACGAATTTCAGATAACAAGCGTTAATTGTGCAGTAGCTTTCATCAAATGATGTCTATTTGGTCCACTCTTCATCACTATATTTGCCCACTACTGCATAACTGTAAATGGGTCCCACGTCACTCTCCAAACTAATGACATACCTCTCATCGTACTTGATTGTCGAGAAATGCTCAGAAAAGTCAGGACTCATAACGGCGCTCAAACTACGCGAAAATCTTTAAAAAAAGTCAGCTCGACGAAAATCTCAGGAGCGTAAAATACGATATTCTTACAGAGCTCGTGAGCCATTTTGCCCACTGTGATCCTAGAACATTTGCTCCATCTGTGAACGAGACTTCAGACCTTCTCAGTCGCTGTTCATAGTGGATGGGCTGGTGCGCTGCAAGCGAGATCTGGAAGACGAGCACAGCAATGAGGCGCTGCCCGGCTGGTAATAGCATCGTCGCTGCCAAGCTGGCTGTACCTGTTGCGGCGAAGCCTTTACGCTCGCCCGGAAACGGCCATTTTCGTCTAGTGGCTGATACTCATAGGGCTTGTTCTGCAACATGAAATGGGACGAAGTTACAGCGCACAGAGGCACTGTGCGTGCTACTAATGCCGAGACGGCCGAACACACGGAAGGGATCGATCTCCGCGACGGCGATCTACTTGTCTCTAAGAAAAAGGGAAGGAGGAGCGGGCCCGTACACAAAACCCCAAGGCATGCAGCCGAACGTTATTGCGTATCTTCTTCCTGTGTCATTCGACAAATACAATGATAAACTTGTGGTTGCTACAGTTCGCTTTAGTTACGTCAAGTTGAGGTAATTACGGATAAAGTACTGTCTCAACTGGAAATCGATGGAGGCAAGTGATGCCTGTGGTATAGTTAAGAAACAGTTCATGCATTCGTCTGAAACCATTTAGAGTGTTAACCGTTTGCGAAATCCCCTCTTCGTGTAAAACTAGTTGTGAGCAGATCCTGAAGTGGAGTATTTAGACAATAAATTAAAATAGAAATGATCACAACTCATGAAAAGAAGTCACTGAAACAGTTGTCTAAAGTTATCTGTATAAAAATTAAGATTTGCGATTAGGCGGATAATAGTGTTACTCTACTGCATGAGAAATTACACACTTTTAACTTAAAAATGACGGTCGGAAACTAAATTTCTAAACTCAGTATTTCCTGATGGAGAACAGTGACTGAAAACTTGGTGACTGATTGAAATATTCATATATTCAACACACATTCGTTGAAACTGAAACAGAGAACGTATACAAAAAATTACGCAGGTGGAGACTAAGAATGACCTAGCTCGCAGGTACTGCTGTGAATGCTCACCGTAATTTAGCTGCCGTGCAATGTGATGAATGGTGCTGTGGTGCAGGCTTCTTCTAGAAGATGATGGCCCGTTTCCACAATTACACCACCGTTCCCTCGACGCCCCCTAAGTCACTGTGGTTATAGCATTGCCGGCCACTATTAAGTTAGTAATATGTCGATAATGTTATTCCTACGAAAGGATACTTCTTTGACCGTGATCGCGCATAATGGAAAGATATCAGACTAATTTTGTTTCCCTAAAGATTTCTATTGATATGAAGCAGTAGCAGGATAAACAGGAATCGAACCAAGATTCTGTTAGTAATCAAGTAAGCAGTAATTACGTAAAATGAAGTTCTCATCAGCCTAATTAGGCAAAGATGTACTCAGTACTAGCGTGATTCACAAAGGAAGTGAACTCTTGTGTTAACTTTACTTGATACTGAACTTCTGTTTTGCAGGTAAGATACAAGACAGTAGCACAATTTAGCAAATAATGTCCCAGTGATTTGATTTCAACTTCAACAGAGGGAACAACTGGCTCTCCATAGCACTTGATATTTCTACATTACAGTAGGACAATAATGATAATATAACTAAAATGCTTACTAATGGTGGAGCACTACTGACTTAGACAAGAGGTTCTTTTGTTAGTTTAATCGTAGGAAATAACTACCATTGAAATAGTTATTAACTGATTGTATCTTTTGTTCTGATTATTATTTGCGTTCTCAAGAAATATTCATTTCCTTATATTATTTAGCTCAAGGGGAACATGTGATACTTGAGTCTAGTAGAGTTTGAATATTTGTAGCCGGTTACATATTCTTTGCTATTATTGTGATACGACATTCACTGGAACAAATATTAGCTTGGCGAGCAAGGACTATTTCAGATCGTGGCTGAACACTTTAGTCACAACATGGGAAACACTGTAGACACTATTACTTCAACTAGAGGAATCTTTAAACTGAATAGTTTACATCTTCTCTTAGCACCCATACTTTGATGAAACTTTAACTGTTCATTTATGAAAACTCCGTGGAGTATTTCAAAACTTATGCTCACTAAATAATTATGTATTTTACAATTCCACAAAGTTTGTTAACTTTTGTTAAGGAAGATAAATGCTTTACAGATCGATAAAATAGAATACTCGGATTCATCGTAGCACTTGAGATAGGACCCTGTCTAGGTAAACGACTAAGGATAAAATACGGTGGCTCAACATAAAATTTAGAGGACACAAACTTGTTATAGAAAACGAAACCACATAACTAGTCCATGCAATTGTACAGTGTTCAGCCGATAATTTGAGATGAAGGTGGTGGCAGCTACGATCTCCTGTGCTATTCAAAAAAGACAGCAAAAGTATCCGTGGCTCTTCCTGTGTAGCAGGCCCTGAAAATTCTCTTCTTAGCGTCGAATTTTCATACTACAGAGACAACCAAAGTAAACCGAATTACTTCCACATCCAAGGCTTTATTGCATAATCTTGCAGTTCTTCTTGCCTCTTTCAGTTCACAAGATGCGCACCCTTTGCCGGCTAGCCACCGACTTACTCATGCCACAAAGGAGCTTTGCAGTTCGACAGCCATCATCCACATTTTCTATTCCCGCTTAGTTAGTCCCGTTGCGGAGGGACTTCCCTGCAAGTTTTACATGAGTACAAACCCACTTTTCCTTTGCATGAACCAGTATGACAAAGTTTTGGTTGTTAAATTCTTTAACAGTTAATTACATTTGAAATTATATCCATAGGTTAATTACAATTACATGAATTATGATAAATAATGAATAAAACGTTTATTGGATGTTCACCAAAGAGCATGGTTATGCGGAAGTCACATTAAGCAAAAAAGACAAAAAAAAAAAATAAGATCATCATATCATCATTTTCTATGGGCCTTTGTCCCACTTCAATGCGGGGTCGGCCTTGTTACTATGGATGTGGCGATGTTAGTGCAGAGGATGGCCGGGTGCCCTTCCTGTCGCCACCCCCCCCCCCCCACCCGCGAAGGAATTACTGTACCACAGCTGTCTCCGTCTAGTGTAAGCTGTGAAATGGTGAGAACGTTTTCAAATGTCTGCGAGTCGTGTAACTGAGGCGGGACGTGGGGACCAGCCCGGTATTCACCTAGTGGGATGTGGAAAACCGCCTAAAAACCACATCCAGGCTGGCCGGCACACTTGCCCTCGACGTTATCCGCCGGGCGGATTCGATCTGGGACTGACGCTCCTACCTGAGTCCAGGAAGCAGCGCGTTAGGGCCCTCGGCTGTCCTGGCGGGCCAAAAGAAAAAAAGATCGTTGTAGGTAATATCGATAACGGTGTTACACGGACATCGTCAGCATCACGTCTCAGTCGAAGTCGATGCCGTCTCCACCGTCTCTCGACCCAGAGTCGATGCTGCCGCCACCGCGTCTCAGCCTTTGGCGGTATTTTTGGCTCTTACTTACGCACTAGAAAGAAGAGACAGTAACAAAACACTACAACCCAACAGCGAGGTTTCCCGCCGACGTAGAGAATCGCTGCAAATCCGTACATCCCGATCGGACGCAAATCATACAGCCAAACTCTCCTCTACTACTAAAAAACATCCGCTCTGGATCTGTACCCAGCATGTCACACCTAATAAACCGACAGCGAGTTACCTTGCCTATGGCACTATCCTCGCGTCAGAGGGTCTCTGAATTTAGGAGCAACAGCTCACGAGGCTAGCACGTTGTGTTTTCTAAAGCGGCCGATGGCTACCTACAAAGGCGGTCCACAAAACATGAGGAAGTGGCCTCCGCCGATTGCTCATGGCACATCTTTGGCCCTGGCGAGACACTAGGCTGGTTGAGGTTGTAAAGCTAGACATTGGTTTGCACGTCCTGGGACGCCTCGGCAGCCCCAGTTCTGCGAAGTCCACCAGAGCCTTCGGACCAGCAAAGTGTCGTTTCCCGTAGCATCTTGTGTTTGCCACGCCTCAGCTCCAACACACCTGTCTTCTCAAGCACGCAATAAACATTCAGCAACCAGTGAGTCCATCACCTTATTGAAGAAGGGAAAGAAACTACGTAGAGTTTTTTGTTACCAGTCACTATGATCCAAGATCTTCAATAAAAACAACCTCAACTGAATCCCCAACGTTATCATCCTGTAATTACACAACCATCAGTCCCAAATTAAACGAAAAGACGTGCAAAATTGCCTACTATGACTCGCACTTTTAGCGCAACAGTTCATGAAAATATATTAATGTGGTCTTTAATAAGCCAATAACCTAACTACACATACGAAAGTTAGCCTTACTGTGAGCATTATCTTCATTGTTTCATGTTCGTCATAAGAAGCTGTTTTTTTCATTACTTGTGGATTTTAACCCCACTCCTCTGAAACACACTAGTCCAATGAGTTCTACGAGATGCATCCGTAGACACCTTGTTTGTTGCAATCGGATAACGCGTTGCTCAGATATTCACTTTTACAGTTCAGGAATTATTTACAGCAATTTACATACAGTAACTTATAAACTAATGCGGATATCAAAGGCGCGTCTTCACAACCGTAATCGCCCATCTTTTCCACTTCAAATGAGACTAACGGCTCTTCATTGACACATATGGTTTAATGTTTATTAACTTTGGGATAGACTTTAATTTGCACTGGACGCGAAAAGCGGCCATGAGAAATGAGCAACCATTGTGCTACCCAACGGACGGGTTCTCTCTGTGACGTAGTCAGTTTAGCGGCCGGTGAAGTCCAGAGACAAGCCCATCTGTGGAGCATAGTGTGAAATTGGCCCTACGCGTGCTCCTCTCAAGCTAATTTCGGCTGTCAACACGAATACGACCCGATCTTAGCCTCCACCTGTGCGTCCGCCGTCGCGTGTTTCTGATTGAATAATGTGTGTCTCCCTTTACAGTAGGCTGTCGTGTTACAACTGCCAGATGCTGCAAGAGAGGCGTTGTGTATCACGGAGAGATTTGTTGTTGGAATTCCGAGAACATGTATTCCAAGTGGAAACGGGCAACATGTTGCTTCCTTCCGCATACGACTGGCGAAATGACAATGAAGAGGAAACTTGAGCTCATATGGATGTTTAGAGACAGCTTCCCTCGTACCAGTCGGAGTGGATCAGGGAAGCTGGGGAAAGGTTTTGCAACCAAAACTACCCCCGACGTATACAGAAAGATGGCCTGCTGAGTATAGAACTGTTCAGTCTACCCAGAACCTTACACGCTGGATCTCTTCACAGGAATGACTGTGCAGTTCTCTCTGGAATGGTAGGATTCTATTATACTCAGTGAAATGGATCACTGATTAAAATAAACGGAACAGAGGTGATATACGCTACACGAAGGGTTCTCAAACTTTTGCGTCGTGCCCCCCTTCCGAATTATAAACTATTTTACCCCTACCCCCGCACAATTTTTTTCTCTTCATAATCATTTCTCGTACTTGGCACAGAAACGGCCCATGGTACCTATTTAATTGTGTCCAAGTACTGCAACTGTCAGTTACAACAATAAAAATAGTAATAGAGACTTATCTTCGAGCACATCAAAGTAAAAACATCTTCAAAAAAATTATCATAGCTTTGTATTATTCAAAGGCTGTGAAAGTTAACTAATTTATTAAGAACCACATCTGGTAATGCAGTTATTGGAAATGATTAAAAATATGTATTCCGCTACACTTTTTTTTACAAATTAATTCATATATTTGTTCGTTAGTTAAGATTTAACAGTTTCTATCTGGATTGTTTTTAATTTATTTAGAACGTTTTAATATTTGAAAGATCACGACGTACAAATGACGATAGAACAATAGTTAACATTCAAGTGCGCGTTTATAAACTGTTATATCCAAACAGAATATCCAAAAGGGAAATAAAAAAAGTGAAAACGTACCCAGTTCAAAATTAGGAAATTTTTTCACATTTTCAGATCTAGTGCGATGTTCGTGCTTGAATTTGTGAAGAAATCAGATCCATTCTTGGTTGGATCTTTCATACAGCAACACGCATTTCCATTTCCAGCTACAGTCGAGACTGATGTTTCGTCTTGATTAATGCCGTTAAGAAAAATGTTGACTCTCACATGTAACTTGTAGCGAAGAGTGATTACATATGCATTGACCTTCTTGCTAAATTGGAATATTCATTGTGATTCTAAACCCCAAAAAATTCAAGAGACTTTGATTTAAATTCATTCATAAGTGTTCTGTCACATAAGAATTCTATTAACTCCTCCTGTTCTTCTGCCAGCATGTGGTCTGTTATCGTATCGAATGGATTGTGGAACTACTCGTATTTAGATGAAGGTTCTGGAAATTTATCCTCGAATTGTTGAAGGTTTTCGAGTTGTTACTAATTTTACCTACATCTAACTCATTTTCCTTCACGAAATCATTCACATAAGAAAACATCTCGCCGCTCCCCTTCACCATCTGCATCCATACCACGAGACACGGTACAATCTGAGAGGGGTACAGACTTCAGACTTTCGCCAAACGCTTTTCCATGAATGATTTCTCACATTTTGACGGGAAGAAGTAATTTCTCATCAATATTGTGTAGTGGTTTGGATTTTACTATTTAATTAAGGTATCTCTAGGGATGCTCTTAAGGCTTTCTTAGTAACTGTTTGTGCGACAATCTCGGACTCGTCGGCTAGTGTGAATGATATTTTTCCGAAATTCAGCTGATATATTGCCAGGCTTTTACATTCTACACACCAACGCGAATAATCGTTTTGTTGCCACTTCCCCCAACGATTTTAGAAATTCTTATTTAATGTTACCTGTCACTTCTGACTTATTTAATTTTAAGTCTTCCAAAGCACGTTTAAATTATGATTGTAACAGAGGATCACCTGTCTCTTTTATATCAATTCTTGTTTCTTCATCTGACACGTCATCAGGCTAGCCTTCCCCTTCACAGAGGAGTTTAATGTACGCTTTCCACATATCCGCTCTCTCTCTGCCAAATTTGGAAATTTGTGGTAAGGTCTTATAGGACCAAAGTGCTGAGGTGATCGGTCCCTAAGCTTACACACTACTTAATCTAACTTCAACTTACGCTAAGGATAAAACACACACACACACACACACACACACACACACACACATACACACACACACACCCATGCCCGAGGGAGGACGCGAACCTCCGACGGGGGGGAGCCGCGCGGACCGGGACAAGGCGCCCTAGACCGCTCGGCTACCCCGCGCGGCTCTCCTCTGGGTTTAGCTGTGGAATCCCCATTGCCCTCTTAATGTTACCACCCTTGCTTTTAATTTCAACGAAGGCTGTTTTGACTTTTGTATATGCCGAGTCAGTTCTTCCGAGACTCATCTATTTTTCGATTTCTTTACTTGAGGAGTTTGTGGCACAACTTGACTAGCAGAAGGGATCGGTTGGTAGGACATGTTCTGAGGCATCAAGGGATCACCAATTTAGTACTGGAGGGCAGTGTGGAGGGTAAAAATCGTAGAGGGAGACAAATAGATGAATACACTAAGCAGATTCAGAAGGATGTAGGCTGCAATAGGTACTGGGAGATGAAGAAGCTTGCACAGGATAGAGTAGCATGGCGAGCTGTATCAAACCAGTCTCAGGACTGAAGACCACAACAACATTACATTCTTCATGAGCTGTGCCTTAGCTTCCCCGCACTTCCTATTCATTTCATTCTTAGGTGACTTGTATTCCTGAATCTCCCTGAAAATTTTTATACTCCGATCTTCGCGTGGCATAAGAAAACTTAAAAAGTTGCTTCCAGGAATTTGAACGTCGCAAGATTTCTATTGTGGAGTTCTTTGTCTTACGAAGCTCGTTTCTGAATAATTACATGTATGACATTTTTCTTTTTCCTAGTATTTATTCCGTCTAATACGGAATTTGCTCTTTTACTTCATTATTTAACTTCAGGGTCGGACGTCCTTCCTGACATCACAGTCGTGGAGGTAACCTAAGGGAGCGAAGTTGTGTGCGCCTTGTGTCTCGATCGTGGAAACTTTGTTCTGTTATCGCATTTTAACTGTTTGTGTATAGTATCCTCTGTGGTGAGATATAGGAACCAAAGGAGCATTTGCCTAAACTTACGCGAAAAACCGCCTAACAACCACACGGAAGCTGGTCGGTGTACCAGCTGACGATCATTTATCTGCCACGCGGATTCGATCCCGGTCTGGCTCACTTTGCTGTCTCATAAGCTTGCGCACTGCGTTTTACGCTATACGAGCTGGTCTGTTATACATATCACGTAATATAAATGTGACATAAAGTCATGCAAGACGCAGGAGCGAGTATTTCTGTATTCAGGCTGGCTGCTTGGAAAAGGTATTAGTCAGACGTACGGAAGGATTGAATTTATTGCTCATATGATGCGTTCTGGAGTTTATCCTTCTTCAAACATCCAGGAGTGATTGCTGCATGTAGATACGGCGTTTCAAATTGTACATAAAACAAACATTCGCAGACTCATTTTTAGTCTATTTCCCATACAACTTGAAACGCCATATCTACGTGCAGCACTCAATATTGGATATCTGATGACGGGTAAAATCCGAAACGTGTCATGTGAGGAATAATGTTATTTTCCTGATGTCTGACTTTTACCTTTGCGACAGAGCCAACATATATGCAGACTTGCTGATTACATACCAGGTAGTTCTGTAAAATAAGTCACTGCGCGCAGGCATCGCTCTAATACTACGTAACATCAGTCTATCTATGAAGAGACTACATCCAGCTGAAGCCACCCATTGGTGATAAAATCCAGTAGAGTTGCCGAACTGAGGGGATCTTGAATGCTACGTTTCACGAGCTGCTCCATATTATCCCAGACACTTCTATGGAATTAAGAGAATTTAACGCCAAACCAGGAACGTCTCCTGGTTTGTTTTTACGGGAGTGGATCCAAACTTTCCAAACTTCACAGAACTACATCAGGTCGGAACTGTACCCTTGACACACTGAGGGGCTAAAAGCCTCATTTGACCGTCTGTGCGTACGACGCCTTAAATTACGAGAGCTATTCGGAAAATAAGGAACGATCGGTCGCGTAATGGAAACCACACTGAAAATCCGATGAAGCTTCCACAGATGTGTTGCACAATGTCACTAGTACGCCCGTAGTTAGCGTCACGTTGCTCTTCTCAGCTCCGAGCGCACAACGAGCGCTTAAAGATGCCTGAAAAATTGCGTCTCCCACTAACTATGGGTGCCTTCCGTGAGATTTCGCCTGATTTCATGCAACCCCACAAAACATAACTGTCATGCATTTACTTCTTCATGACAGTTTACGGCCACACACTGATGGGACAATGAGGACACCCCTGCAGCGTTTTCGATGGGAAGTGTTGGATCACCCACCATACAGCCCGAACTTGGGTCTCTTTGATTTTCATCTCTGCTCAGATGAATCGCTGGTTATGAAGACAACATTTTGGCACAAATAACTATCTGCAGTCAAGCGTAGAAAATAGTCGGAAAGCACAGGGGCCGCCTTCGATGACGAGGATACTGGGAAATTGGTACAGTGGTTGTTGTTGTTGTGGTCTTCTGTCCAGGGACTGATTTGATGCAGTTCTCCATGCTACACTATCCTGTGCAAGCTTCTTCATCTCCCAGTACCTAGTACATTCATCTCTTGGTCACCCTCTACGATTTTTACTCTCCGCGCTGCCCTCCAATACTAAATTGGTGATCCCTTGATGCCTCAGAACAGGTCCTACCAACCGATCCCTTCTTCTAGTCAAGTTGTGCCACAAATCTCTCTTCTCTCCAATTCTATTCAATACCCCCTCATTAGTTATGTGATCTACCCATCTAACCTTCAGCATTTTTCTGTAGCACCACATTTCTAAAGCTTCTATTCTCTTTTTGTCTAAACTATATATTTTCCACATTTCACTTCCATACATGGCTACACTCCATTCAAATACTTTCAGAAAAGACTTCCTGGCACTTAAATCTATACTCGATGTTAACAAATTTCTCTTCTTCAGAAACGCTTTCCTTGCCATTGCCAGTCTACATTTTATATCCTCTCTACTTCGAACATCATCAGTTATTTTGCTCCCCAAATAATAAAACACCTTTACTACTTTAAGCGTCTCATTTCCTAGTCTAATTCCCTCAGCATCACCAGACTTCATTCTACTACATTCCATTGTCCTCGTTTTGCTTTTGTTGATGTTTATCTTATATCCTCCTTTCAAGACACTGTCCATTCCGTTCAGCTGCTCTTCCAGGTCCTTTGCTGTCTCTGACAGAATTATAAAGTCATCGGTGAACCTCAAAGTGTTAATTTCTTGTCCATGGATTTTAATTCCTACTCCAACTTTTTCTTTTGTTTCCTTTACTCCTTGTACTGTGATATGTTGGTACAATGCTTCGACAAATGTCTCAGTCGGAGCAGCGACTGTGTAGAGAAGTAGCAGGAAGGTGTAGCTGACTATTGAACTGTGATTTACATTTCGCGACCGATCGTTCCTTTGTTTCCAAGTAGCCCTCTTATATGAGAAAGCGGTGAGTTAGCGACTCTTGGAACTGACTCCGCACCTCGAGTACCACATGGGTACGAAAAAGCTTTCCATTATATGTCAGTTAGTGCCGTAGCTTTTATTTGTCAACGCGGTGAACAAAATAAAAAAACAGACTGTGTTTTATAGGGAAGTAGTAACGATCGAGCAGTCCAGGAAATTGGCCCCATTTTGATGATGAAACGCTTCTGTTTTTATAACCTGCGCCCGCGAGTGATATGGAGCCCGCGGTACAGACAGGGTCCGGCCGGCCGTGTCCGCCCACTAATAGAATGATTAAGAGAGCGCCGCTCCGAACCTCTCCCGTGTCAGGCCCTAACAGCCCGCGCTAATTGATGCGCAAATTAATATCGACGTGCTTAATGCGACCAAAATGTGCTCCCTCAGGCACAGCTTGAAAATGATTTCGTAATTAGTTTACGGTGCAGCCGCCGAGCAACCTGGTGCACCGTACAAGACTGTAGATACCTATCAGATTATTGTCTTTTATTAGGGACACAACAGCTGATTTGTTACTAAAACAGCGCTGTCTTCGCTGCCATCTCACACAGTCTGTCGCGCGCCGACACACGTGGAACTCCATTACACTACTGCAGTGATATACATACACGTGCTGTTCCGCTAGCTGCTTCGTGGTCTCATTGGTTAATTCAATTAGCACGCCTGACAGGACCTAAATGGGCCATACATAATACAAGTCCTCCAGGAGACTTCATTCGCAGTAGCTGCTACTTTGATGTCGTAGTTGTAGAAGACGGGTAATATACAATATGTACGAGGGTGAGTCAAATGAAAACCTTACATTTGTAATGTTGTTGTTGTTGTTGTGGTCTTCAGTCCTGAGACTGGTTTGATGCAGCTCTCCATGCTACTCTATCCTGTGCAAGCTTTTTCATCTCCCAGTACCTACTGCAACCTACATCCTTCTGAATCTGCTTAGCGTATTCATCTCGTGGTCTCCCTCTACGATTTTTACCCTCCACGCTGCCCTCCAGTACTAAATTGGTGATCCCTTGATGCCTCAGAACATGTCCTACCAACCGATCCCTTCTTCTGGTCAAGTTGTGCCACAAACTTCTCTTCTCCCCAATCCTATTCAATACTTCCTCATTAGTTATGTGATCTACCCATCTAATCTTCAGCATTCTTCTGTAGCACCACATTTCGAAAGCTTCTATTCTCTTCTTGTCCAAACTATTTATCGTCCATGTTTCACTTCCATACATGGCTACACTCCATACGAATACTTTCAGAAATGACTTCCTGACACTTAAATCAATACTGGATGTTAACAAATTTCTCTTCTTCAGAAACGCTTTCCTTGCCATTGCCAGCCTACATTTTATATCCTCTCTACTTCGACCATCATCAGTTATTTTGCTCCCCAAATAGCAAAACTCCTTTACTACTTTAAGTGCCTCATTTCCTAATCTAATTCCCTCAGCATCACCCGACTTAATTAGACTACATTCCATTATCCTTGTTTTGCTTTTGTTGATGTTCATCTTATATCCTCCTTTCAAGACACTGTCCATTCCATTCAACTGCTCTTGCAAGTCCTTTGCTGTCTCTGACAGAATTACAATGTCATCGGCGAACCTCAAAGTTTTTATTTCTTCTCCATGAATTTTAATACCTACTCCGAATTTTTCTTTTGTTTCCTTTACTGCTTGCTCAATATACAGATTGAACAACATCGGGGAGAGGCTACAACCCTGTCTTACTCCCTTCCCAACCACTGCTTCCCTTTCATGTCCCTCGACTCTTATAACTGCCATCTGGTTTCTGTACAAATTGTAAATAGCCTTTCGCTCCCTGTATTTTACCCCTGCCACCTTTAGAATTTGAAAGAGAGTATTCCAGTCAACACTGTCAAAAGCTTTCTCTAAGTCTACAAATGCTAGAAACGTAGGTTTGCCTTTCCTTAATCTTTCTTCTAAGATAAGTCGTAAGGTCAGGATTGCCTCACGTGTTCCAGTGTTTCTACGGAATCCAAACTGATCTTCCCCGAGGTTGGCTTCTACTAGTTTTTCCATTCGTCTGTAAAGAATTCGTGTTAGTATTTTGCAGCTGTGACTTATTAAGCTGATAGTTCGGTAATTTTCACATCTGTCAACACCTGCTTTCTTTGGGATTGGAATTATTATATTCTTCTTGAAGTCTGAGGGTATTTCGCCTGTTTCATACATCTTGCTCACCAGATGGTAGAGTTTTGTCAGGACTGGCTCTCCCACGGCCGTCAGTAGTTCCAATGGAATATTGTCTACTCCGGGGGCCTTGTTTCGACTCAGGTCTTTCAGTGCTCTGTCAAACTCTTCACGCAGTATCATATCTCCCATTTCATCTTCATCTACATCCTCTTCCATTTCCATAATATTGTCCTCAAGTACATCACCCTTGTATAGACCCTCTATATACTCCTTTCACCTTTCTGCTTTCCCTTCTTTGCTTAGAACTGGGTTTCCATCTGAGCTCTTGATATTCATACAAGTCGTTCTCTTATCTCCAAAGGTCTCTTTAATTTTCCTGTAGGCGGTATCTATCTTACCCCTAGTGAGATAGGCCTCTACATCCTTACATTTGTCCTCTAGCCATCCCTGCTTAGCCATTTTGCACTTCCTGTCGATCTCATTTTTGAGACGTTTGTATTCCTTTTTGCCTGTTTCACTTACTGCATTTTTATATTTTCTCCTTTCATCAATTCAATATTTCTTCTGTTACCCAAGGATTTCTACTAGCCCTCGTCTTTTTACCTACTTGATCCTCTGCTGCCTTCACTACTTCATCCCTCAAAGCTACCCATTCTTCTTCTACTGTATTTATTTCCCCCATTCCTGTCAATTGCTCTCTTATGCTCTCCCTGAATCTCTGTACTACCTCTGGTTCTTTTAGTTTATCCAGGTCCCATCTCCTTAAATTCCCACCTTTTTGCAGTTTCTTCAGTTTTAATCTACAGGTCATAACCAATAGATTGTGGTCAGAGTCCACATCTGCCCCTGGAAATGTCTTACAGTTTAAAACCTGGTTCCTAAATCTCTGTCTTACCATTATATAATCTATTTGATACCTTTTAGTATCTCCAGGGTTCTTCCATGTATACAACCTTCTTTCATGATTCTTAAACCAAGAGTTAGTTATGATTATGTTGTGCTCTGTGCAAAATTCGACCAGGCGGCTTCCTCTTTCATTTCTGTCCCCCAATCCATATTCACCTACTATGTTCCCTTCTCTCCCTTTTCCTACACTCGAATTCCAGTCACCCATGACTATTAAATTTTCGTCTCCCTTCACAATCTGAATAATTTCTTTTATTTCATCATACATTTCTTCAATTTCTTCGTCATCTGCAGAGCTAGTTGGCATATAAACTTGTACTACTGTAGTAGGTGTGGGCTTCGTATCTATCTTGGCCACAATAATGCGTTCACTATGCTGTTTGTAGTAGCTTACCCGCATTCCTATTTTCCTATTCATTATTAAACCTACTCCTGCATTACCCCTATTTGATTTTGTGTTTATAACCCTGTAGTCACCTGACCAGAAGTCTTGTTCCTCCTGCCACCGAACTTCACTAATTCCCACTATATCTAACTTCAACCTATCCATTTCCCTTTTTAAATTTTCTAACCTACCTGCCCGATTAAGGGATCTGACATTCCACGCTCCGATCCGTAGAACGCCAGTTTTCTTTCTCCTGATAACGACATCCTCTTGAGTAGTCCCCGCCCGGAGATCCGAATGGGGGACTATTTTACCTCCGGAATATTTTACCCAAGAGGACGCCATCATCATGTAATCATACAGTAAAGCTGCATGCCCTCGGGAAAAATTACGGCTGTAGTTTCCCCTTGCTTTCAGCCGTTCGCAGTACCAGCACAGCAAGGCCGTTTTGGTTATTGTTACAAGGCCAGATCAGTCAGTCATCCAGACTGTTGCCCTTGCAACTACTGAAAAGGCTGCTGCCCTCTTCAGGAACCACACGTTTGTCTGGCCTCTCAACAGATACCCCTCCGTTGTGGTTGCACCTACGGTACGGCTATCTGTATCGCTGAGGCACGCAAGCCTCCCCACCAACGGCAAGGTCCATGGTTCATGGGGGGGACATTTGTAATAACAAATCGAAATTTCGCGCCGTTATCCTGTAAGTTGGTAAGCGTACTACAAACAGCGTGCAGAATGGCCTGTAGGTGGCAGCGTAGTGCAGATGCACACATACCGTCGCAGTATCAGTATAAAGATGGTCGCCCCACTTGCGACTTGCACCAGGGAAGAACAGCGTTCTGTTATTCGGTTTTTGCGTAGTGAAGGTGTGAAACCTATTGAAATTCATCGACGAATGAAGGTTCAGTACGGTCATGCATGTTTGTCACGGCAGCAAGTCTACGAATGGAGTAAGAAGTTCGCAAATGGTGTGACTTCAGTGGAAGACGCTCCACGTCCAGGTTAGGCACAACGTGTTGTGACTCCACAGAACATTGCAGCAGTTGAAGTCATAGTGAAGGAAAACCGCCGAGTGACACTGAATGACACTGCAGCATGTTTACAGATTAGTCATGGGTCAGCACACCACATTGTGCATGATGTGCTCCAGTTTCACAAAGTGTCTGCAAGATGGGTGCCAGGCAGCTGACTCCTGAAATGAGAGAACGACGTGTTGATGCTTGTGAAGAACTTCTTCGGCGCTTTGAACAAGAAGGTGAGGGCGTCCTTGCAAGAATCGTTACTGGGGATGAAACCTGGGTTCACTTCCACCAACCGGAAACGAAGAGAGCGAGCAAGGAATGGCGCCATTCCTCATCACCAAGTGATTTCCATAGTTTGGACCACTCAGAGACGCAGTGGGAAGAAATAAGTTCCGTTCTGATGAAGAGGTACGCCGCACGGTGCATGAGTGGTTGCGCAGACTACCAAAAGAATTTTTTTCTAAACGAATTTATGCACTTTGTAAGCGCTGGAGGACTTGCATTGAGCGAGCGTGGGGGAGATTATGTTGAAAAGTGATACAGCTTTGAACCGCTTCTGCACAATAAATAAAATTAAATAAAGTATTTAAGGTTTTCATTTGACTCACCAGCCGGCCGAAGTGGCCGTGCGGTTAAAGGCGCTGCAGTCTGGAACCGCAAGACCGCTACAGTCGCAGGTTCGAATCCTGCCTCGGGCATGGATGTTTGTGATGTCCTTAGGTTAGTTAGGTTTAACTAGTTCTAAGTTCTAGGGGACTAATGACCTCAGCAGTTGAGTCCCATAGTGCTCAGAGCCATTTGAACCATTTTTTGACTCACCCTCGTACAAGAACCAAGACGGAAAATAAGAGTGGAAGACGAAGAACGAAGTGCGCGGATTAAAAAGGGTGTAAAGCAGGGATGTAGTCTTTCGTTCCTACTGTTTAATCCGTACATCGAAGATGCAATGGCGGAATAAAAGAAAGGTTCAGGAGTGGGATTAAATTCATGGTGAAAAAATATCAATGATACGATTCGCTGGTGACATTGCTGTCCTCAGTGAAAGTGAAGAAGGATTACAGGATGAGTACATAATATGCCTTGAGTAATTCGAAGAAAGACGAAAGTAATGAGAAGTAGCAGAAATGACAACAGCGAGAAACTTAACATCAGGGTTGATGATCACGAAGTAGATGAAGTTAAGGAATTGTGCTACTAGGCAGCAAAATAACCCTTGACGGATAGAGCAAGGATGACATAAAAAGCGGACTAACACTGACAGAAAGGGCATTCCTGCCCTAAAGAAATCTACTAGTATCAAACATAGTACTTAATTTGAGGAAGAAATTTCTGAAAATGTACTTTTGGAGCACAACACTTTACGACAGTAAGACATGGGCTGTGGGGAAACTGGGAAAGAAGAGAATGGAAGCATCTGAGACGTGGTACTACCTCCGAATGTTGAAAATTAGTTGGACTGAGGAGGTAAGGAATGAGGAGATTCTCCGAAGAATTGGCAGGAAAGGAATATATGGAAAACACTGACAAGAAGGACAGGATGAAAGGACACATGTTAAGACATCAAGGAATAACTTCCAAGGAGTTATAGAGGGTAAAAGTTGTAGAGGTATACAGAGATTGTGGCAGAGCAGAGGTGGACACAGGAGAGAAATTCGTGGCGGGCTGCACCAAACCGACCAAAAAACAAAATAATTTTTCAATTTTCGTTACTGCTCTCGTGCTGTGAAGTATCCGCCCTGAACCCTTTTCTTTACTAGGTTGCGAATTGAGTTCTTCGGTTATTTTGGACTAATAGATGATAAAAACTTATGACAAACAATTTGTTTGTCTAAACGGGAAAAGCTTTAGCATGATGATGCTGTCAGGTTTTATTTCGCCTGAATCCTATTGTGATTTACTGTAATGTATTTGATATTGTGAGTAACAGTATGAATGTTCGTCTCGATTTTACTATAGAAATATGTTACAACCTTACAGCTCATATTTTATGGCATAAAAACGATAGTCACAACGAATTTATAACTTTTGTAGTACAGAGACATTTTCAAAATCTTTTTCATTTGTAGCGCACAGGTATCGGTTACATTTAATGTGTTTTTTCACTTTTAGTTCTGCTAAGCTAACCTGATATTAACATATTGTGCGTCAGTGCTCATAACTGCCCAATTGCTAGTCCAGACAAGGTATGGATGAGGTTTGTAAATTTTATTAGGTGCCTAACACCTCTGCCAACAGTGCGTTACTCTCTTCTACCCTCCTCTGTCCAGAAAATCTTAAAGAATCTACACCAGAGACATCCTAAATTTAAGAAGATCCATAACGCTCTAACGAAACGCCACTTAGATCAGAATCCTCCAACAGAGAGAGAACCTGATTTTCTGTTAGGCCTGCATATAACGAAACATTCATCAAACTTTTCCCATAAGAAACAGTGATAGCATAAGAACACAGCCGTTATATTCAAGGCTAAGGTTACGCAGTAAACACGTACTTCCACAATCATGCGAATTCAAATTCAACGCAAGATTACTTTGCACTGACATGATATTAATGATAACTGTCGATGGTATGTTACGCACTCCTTTCCAATCAACCATACCCAACAGATAGCCGGAAGTACCCAGTTTAACATAATTACGAGAAACTGACCTGACGGAGGTATAATGCTTTCATCTTGAAAAGCTGTTACGTGCACCGTAATCTACTGGCGCCAACGGGCAACATTAACTAGAGAATTACGTGGCAAGGAACGTGCACCTTGGTTGCAGGTCGGTCGGAAGCAAAGCAAGAGACAGCGGCAGAAATAAAAACCGAAACTGGCACAATCGTGTGGGTTATGGTCGGCGGGACTATCTGACTACTAAAACTCCCGTCAGTGATCCTTTTTCCGATTACAAAACGCCCAAAATGCAGGAGTAAACATGGTGATTACGGTATATCGATGTTCACACATTATATATGCGGCTGGCGAAGCAAAATTAACTGGCAGTTGCTGAACATCATCTGGATAGCCATCAATTAACTAAATTCCTAGTGGCCTGCGAAACATAAGACAGGGCCTCAAAGTGCATAATGAAGGTGAAAGGGCAACATGGTTTCAAGCTGCAGACATCCTGGCTACCAACGATCTCAGTGCAGCGGGCCGCAGGTGTGCGTCGAGCAGTGCCTCCTCAAGAGTCGACTGCTGCTGAATAAGTAAACAGCCGCAAGAGAACTTCTGACCGGCATCGATGTCTTCCTACAGGAAAACACCGTTCTCGATTACAAGCTGTCGATTCGAATTTTGTTGTCGATCATCTGCATGAGTAAGACAAACACTAATCTCTCATACACTTATACCTCCATACAACATGACTTCACGCAGTCCATTCATGAACAGTAACATTACAACTAACTGTGATAAGAAGAGTGAATTAGAATACAAAATGCAGATTACGATCCAACACTTACATCACCCCAAAGAGAACCATATCAAGCCGATCTAAATGTTGAGCGTTTTTTGGAGAATGACGCGTAGTAATCTCCGAACGGATTTTATTCACAAATGCCAAAATAAAGTATAAAACTAAAGGTTGGGTTGGTGTTATTTCCATCTTCTTGTTTCTTTTAAAATGAATAGTTTTAGTCTGTAGAAGTATCTGTACTTCGTTTGACGATTTCTTTCATTTTGCCTGAGGAAACGCATAAGTATTTAGCTTTCGGGCAAGTGAATATGATGGAAAATGCAGTTACAGGCGATAGGAGAAAATATCGTCTTCGTAGTCTTCCGCGGCTGTATGCTTGAATTTTTCTTCTCGAATTCTAAATGACGCTGCTTGAAAACCAAGGTTTTATTAAGGGCAAAATATTGTTTTTTAGGTGTCAGCTGTCGGTAGTACTAATTTATGTAATATTTTAAATATTATTAAATGAAGGTCTTCGGCTATTAAATAAAACGTACCATGATGTTAAGATTAATAAAAAACCCGTACTTGTACTGATGTCGCTACCAGTTAAAAAAAAAAAAAAAAAAAAAAAAAAAAAGTGGTTCAAATGGCTCTGAGCACTATGGGACTTAACATCTGAGGTCATCAGTCCCCTAGAACTTAGAACTACTTAAACCTAACTAACCTATGGACATCACACACATCCATGCCCGAGGCTGGATTCGAACCTGCGAGCGTAGCGGTCGGGTGGTTCCAGAATGAAGCGCCTAGAACCGCTCGGCCACACTGGCCGGCTCTACCAGTTTCGTCCGAAAGAATATCATCAGGTTACACTACCAACAGTCGTCATAACAAACCCCCACAGACTTGTGCCAATACCCATGTGTCTTACGTAACGTTAAAACCAAATTCTGTAACGTAACGCTTACAAAAACACTCCGTCGACCGCCCGACTGTAACTGCTCACCATGCTTCTGCCTGAATATGATCAATCCCGAAACACACTCGCCATAACCATACCAGATGATGGCTGAATCTTCGCCTTTTCGGTGTTGGTGAATCCACATGGTTCCGCTGCTGACTTTGCTTCCTTGCCTCTATCTCACGGAGATGCACCCAGCACTCGTCTGTGACTGTTAGACGGATGAAGAAGTCACCTGTACTGGCCGGACACAGCTGCAACATTCCCGCTGCTGCCTCGCATCGACGGCCTCTTTAAATACACTGAGTTTACTGAAGTCATGGAACAGCGATATGCACGTATACAGATGGCGGTAGTATCGTGTAGACAAGTACAAAAGTGCAGTCCATTGGCGGTGCTGTCATTTGTACTCAGATGTTTCATGTGAACAGGTTTCCCAAGTGATTATGGCCGCACGACGAAAATTAACAGCCTTTGAACGCGGAATGGTAGTTAGAGCTAGACGCATGAGACATTCCATTTCGGGAATCGCCAGGTAATGCAATATTCTGAGTTCCACAGTGTCAAGTGTCGAGAGTACCAAATTTCGGGCATTACCTCTCACCACAGACAAAGGCGGCTTTTGCGTGGAGTTGTGAATTATAACAGACAAGCAACACTGCCGGGTGGGGTGGCCGAGCGGATCTAGGCGCTACACTTTGGAACCGCGCGACCTCTACGGTCGCAGGTTCGACTCCTGCCACGGGGATGGATGTGTGTGATGCCCTTAGATTAGTTAGGTTTAAGCAGTTCTAAATGCTAGGGGACTGATGATTTCAGAAGTTAAGTCCCATAGTGCTCAGAGCCATTTGAACCAAGCAACACTGCGTAAAATAACCGCAGAAATCAATAGGGGACGTACGACGAACGTATCCGTTAGGACAGTGCTCCGAAATTTGACGTTAATGGGCTATGGCAGCAGGCGACCAATGCGAGTGACTTTGCTGACATCGCCTGCAGTCTCCGCGTCTCCCCCCTCCCCCTCTCCCTCTCCCTCTCCCTCTCCCCCCCCCCCCCCCCCCCTGAAATCGTGACCACATCAGTTCGACCCTAGACCGGAATACCGTGGCCTATTCAGATGAGTCTCGATTTCAGTTGGTAAGCGATGATGTTGGGGTTCGAATGTGGTGCAGACCACACGAAGCCAGGAACTCAGGTTGTCAACAAGGTACTATGCAAGCTGGTGGTGGTTCCATAATGGTGCGGGCTGTGTTAATGTGGAATGGACTGCGTCCTCTGGTCCATCTGAACCGATTATTGACTGTAAATGGTTATGTTCGGTTACTTGGATTTCACTTGTCCAAACGACGATGTTCTTTTCATGGATGACAATGCATCATGTCACCGGGCCAAAATTGTTCGCGGTTGGTTTGAACACATTCTGGACAATCCAAGCGAACGATCTGGCTATCCAAATTGCCCGACGTGAATCCCGCAGAACATTTATGGGACATAATCGATCGGTCAGTTTGTGCATAAAACCCTGCACCGGGAAAACATTGTGACTTATGGACGGCTATAGATACAGTACGGCTAAATATTTCTGAAGAGGACTTGCAACGGCGCGTTGCTGCACTGTACTGGGAAAAAAGAGGTCAGACACGGTACTACGAGGGTCATTCCAAAACAAATGCACAATATTTTTGTAAAAATACAGTTTTCATTCTGCATGTGTGAAAGTTTTACAGTGTGTATATACATCCATCACGCTTCTTTTCAACCTTAGTTCAACCTGTTCCCGTGAGTGGCACCGTCACAGCATGTCTTCAAGATGGCTGCTACACCTGACGTTCGTCAGAAGCAACGTGCTGTCATAGAATTCCTGTGCTGTGAAAACGAGACAGTGGGATACATCCACAAGAGGTTGAAAAGGCGATCGAACAGCGGAGGAGTGGTACTCAAGCGTCAACTTTAGGTTACAATATCTCCTGATGTAATTAACATTTTACAATGCAACAAACGTCACTGATTACGTATTTGTTTCTATGTTCAGATGTGCTAACAAAACTAACGTGGTTCCATTTAAAAAAACGTAGGTTTGTGTTAAAAAACATAGTTCCGTGCATTTTTTTATGGTTTGTATTAACCAATTACACTAGCCCCTCTCCTCAAGTTCGGTCTGTGGAATCGGTTCGTCAGTATTTGATGTGGTTTACGAAATATATCCAACGGTAACGTTAGGTGACTCACCTTGTATATACAGTAATTAGAAACGATGTACAAAGGACCCCCCCCTACAGTATTTCTTCGACTATAATAAGAGACTAACCCATCAACACTGTAATATGAAAAATACAGTCACAGCATAGAGTCTCTTTTACAATTAGTATTGTTCTAACAAGGGAACCTCCCCATCGCACCCCCCTCAGATTTAGTTATAAGTTGGCACAGTGGATAGGCCTTGAAAAACTGAACAGAGATCAATTGAGAAAACAGGAAGAAGTTGTGTGGAACTGTGAAAAAATAAGCAAAATATACAAACTGAGTAGTTCATGGGAACATATGCAACATCAAGGACAACAGGCTCGCAGGAGTGCCATGGTCTCGTGGTAACGTTAGCAGCTGCGGAACGGAAGGTACTTGGTTCAAATCTTCTATTGAGCGAAAATTTTTATTTCTTATTTTCAGTTTATGTGACAAACTCTTATGTTTTCAACACTCTTTTGGGAGTGATTATCACATCCACAAGAGAACCTAAATCGGGCAAGGTAGAAGAATCGCCAAGTGTACAAGTTAGGTGGGTCGACAACATATTCCTGTCATGTGGTGCACATGCCGTCACCAGTGTCGTATAGAATATATCAGATGTGCTTTCCTGTGGAGGAATCGGTTGACCTATGACCTTGCGATCAAATTTTTTCGGTTCCCATTGGAGAGGCACGTCCTTTCGTCTACTAATCGCACGATTTTGCGATGCGATCGCAAAACACAGACACTAAACTTATTACAGTGAACAGGGACGTCAATGAACGAACGGACAGATAATAACTATGCAAAAATAAATAAAGTAAAATTTTCACTCCAGGGAAGACTTGAACCAAGGACCTCTCGTTCTGCAGCTGCTCACGCCACCACGGGACCACAGTGCTCCTGAGGTCACGTTGTGCATGATGTTACGTATGTTGCCCATGGACTACTCAGTTTGTATATTTTGCTTATTTTTTCACAGTTCCACACAACTTCTTCCTGTTTTCTCAATTGATCTGTGTTCAGTTTATCAAGGCCTATCCACTGTGCCAACTTATAACTAAATCTGAGGGGGGTGCGATGGGGAGGTTCCCTTGTAAGTATTGTGCCTGGCGGCCAAAGACTCGAAGCAACAATTCCTAGGTATTCACCCTGTCACAACGAGGGCGGTATTATGTCGTCTGTCACTCATCCTCCCTTCTGCTTTTTACTATCAAAACATTATTTATGCTTAGTTTTCCAAATTTTATATTCAATTTTGTGGTTTAAAAAAGTGCTGTAGAAAGGAAGAAATGAAAATGATAAGAGGCCCGCCTCAGTGGGACTCTAGCAACGGGATGTGCAGAGGACGGTACTGTAATCAGTGCCCCCTCTCTCGTCCTCCCGCTTCCCCCTCAGACTCCTCAACTGGACACGGCCGATAACAAGTGGCCAATTAAAGGTTCACCAGGTTGGTTGGTTGAATGGGGCGAGGGGACCAAACAGCGAGGTCATCGGTCCCATAGGATTAGGTAAGGATGGAGGAGAAATTCGCCGTTCCCTTTCTATGGAACCATCCCGAGGTGATTTAGGGAAATCAGGGAAAATCTAAATCAAGATGGCTGCACCCTGGTTTGAACAGTACTCCTCCCGAATGCTTAAAAAATCAGGTGGCGGGTCATTAAAAATAAAGCAGCAGTTTAAAAAAAGTATCCAGGCGGACTGATAACTGAGCTATGAATGATTTTCACTTTTTCCAATAGCCGGTCTTAGAACACCAGGAGCTCCTCTGACTGCCGGCCAGGGTGGCCGAGCGGTTCTGCAGTCTGGAACCGCGCGACCGCTGCGGTCGCAGGTTCGAATCCTGCCTCGGGCATGGATGTGTGTGATGTCCTTAGGTTAGGTTTAAGTAGTTCTGAGTTCTAGGGGACTCATGACCTCAGAAGTTAAGTCCCATAGTGCTCAGAGCCATTTGAACCTCCTCTGACTCTCGATTCTTCACAGAGAGATGGTCTACCACTTGGGTTTAGTCATTCAGACTCGACTGACCAGACTGAAAGCGTCTGAGTCACCTAACCACTGTGCCATATGAGGGTGAACCCCCCCTCACCGTACACTTACGCGAATTTAGCATGGATTGTTGCAGAGTTGTTTCATGTGAAATTCAGGATACAGATCACTGCACAACATTCCACTTAATCAATGGGCTGTGTCATTTAACTCAGACGTGCTACGGTACTACGGCGGCCGGAATTCAATGCGGACCAGGATATGCTGATCTTCAACGTGGCATACAAATCAAAAGTTATTTAAGTAACTTTATTTTTTCATGAAGATAATTAAGCCTATATGAGAAGCCCTCTGCGGCCGTAGGCTATTGAAACATGGGTCTCGGTTAACGCTTGACGAACAGGGGACAGCTGTAAGAGTCGTGTGGTGTGTTTGGTAGCCCGCAGGCAGCTGACTAACGATCCGCCGGTGTCCGCTGCGCGGTCTCCTGGTCGGAGACGCGTCCGCCGCAAAGCCACATATGACGTCAGCCGGCCATCGTGTTTGCCGTGCTGAGCGAGCGGTAACCTGGCACGGACCCTCTCGGTTCGGATTGACCGGAAATGTACTGTTTGTTCACAACGAGAAGCTCCACAGCCCGACTTCGGCCTGCTACCAGCCTCAGCAATCTAGTCCAAAACCGTGTATGTGCAGAAACTGCAAAGTTATTTTTGTGCCTTGTTGTGTTATATTACAGATTAATACATCTACTGATGGGCCACTAAGCGGTTCCTGGTCCATCACGCGCAGTGCCAGATACACATTCCACTCGTCAGAGAGTACTTTAAGGAGTGGAGCAAGAAAAATAATTACAAATTTGAGTGAAAGTTGTGAGCAGGAGAGTGAAAACAAAGAGTTGACCTACCCTCTCCTTCGGCCGATGAGACGAACAATGACGTACACAGAAGCAAGCTTCAGCACTGTGAGAAGAATTCTGAAATTCTGAAAAGATAGTTCTCGGAAATAACTACAAAAACCAGGCAAAGAGAAGTAAATTTCACTTCAAATGACTCAGCTCGACAGTGCTTTGAAACTGCATTCCTCCTTTTCTGATTCACTTTCAGGTGGTAATTTTGTTCGTGTGTGACTGTAAAATCCCGGAATTCCTGATACTGTGTCCCCTACAAGGAGACTTTTTGAAACCATGTATGAGGTTGTGTCGGTTAAGGTCCCATATATTATCACACCCTGCAGCTATTTAGCATGGTAGGCAATCTTTTAAGAGTGATAAACAAAAAATGATTTCCTATGTTTCACTGCATGACTAAAGCAGTAATAATAACGGCGTTTATTTTCACAATGTAAAGTTTACTAGTTGCTCTTTTTAATTTCGAATGGTCTACGATATTTAGTAGCAGCAAGCACCATTATTCAACGTGAAACTATCAATTTACATTTCACGAATCCTGTAAACTTTTGTTACGCCCCTGTCTCAGTTTTTACTTTCGTAGACATAGCAGTTCACAGCTAGTATGGCTGCCAAAAGACGTCACTGTGAAAGCCGCTTAGAGCATAAACTCCAATGTGAGCACAAGTGTAGTGGTAGCATTGTGTGACGCAAGCACGGCGTGTTCCCCCCTCAACCTCCTGATCGCTCGGCAGCCTATGTGCTTGCAACCGGTTGGCGGAGTTTGCTTCCTCTGGTGCCCTCGCCCCCCCCCCCACCCCCCCCCCCCCCCGCCCCTCTCGCAGAGTTCATTCTTCTTCGCACTGTCAAGACTGCGCTCTCTCCCAGCCATCTCTCAGACTGCATACTGTTGATTGCCATTGTACCTAAATGCCCTTTAATCAGCGAACTTCGCCATATGACGTAGCCTATCTCTTTCTCAAGAGACTACATCAATAATTACAATAATTAAACTATCGCTTGGGTATTTATGAAATGCCTTCTGCAGGTAGTCGCTGTACCGACCTTTCTCCTAAGGTGCCAACTCAATATAATTGGTAAGAAGCACCCTGCACAACGTAACAATGATACAAAATAACATCTGCAGTATAACATTGGAACTAACCGACGTCAAGCACGAAACATCCGTATAAAGCACCATCTGACACACTTACACCCTCTGTCACGCAACATCAGTATGAAACACCCTCAGCCAAATAATACTGGTATGAAACACCATCCAGCGTGCAACATCAGGACGGAACAACCTCTCCCACACAACACAGGTACAAAGCACAGTCAATGACTACAGCGCCTTAGACCATCCCGAACTTGGAGCGCAACCGTGCAGAGGGACTTTAATTTATGTATGTGCAGAATAGATGGAAGGTAGAAAAAGAGGAAGATAGATAGAACATATAATAAGAATAATAATAAGAAGAATAGGAACACGAAGGAAAAGAAGTACCATAAGCTTTCTTCTGATAAGCGAAACATAGTATTTCATGAACTCGTCGTCCAACACCATAATACTGGGCACTTTCTCGATGTTTCCATCATTGCTAGCAGTACTGGTACGTTCATCAGCCGGATAGTATTCAAAGGGAAATGCTGCCACGTTTGAATTCATTTCTTCAGTTATTAGCGTTTGAAATTTAGGTGCACACTCCTGCACAAACTTTAGATGGGTTTTCGTTACAATAAACCATCAAAAACAAATAATAGTTTGACATTACTGGACTACATTTATCTGTTTCGACAAAACACACAGAACCGACTCCGTAAAAAAAAAAGCCATATAAACGTCATTATTTCGGAGATCGTTTTGACAAATAATTTATTTCGCAACATAGGTGAACGTAAGAAATACAAATTTTCATTCTTATTAAAGCTATCTATGAGCCACATCGAAAAATGTTCACCGTATCCTTGTAATACTGTCTTCAGTTAGCAAAGCGAGTAGAAAGCTACTGTAGCCAACCGACGCCATTGCTTCTAGGTATCTCCCTTCTTCAACGAAGTTCAACTGTTAAAACAGTTCCATCATTTAGGTGTCGTTTTATTACAACTTGTGATAAACACACAGTACCATGTTGTCAACTCGGATACCTGCCCTAAATTATATTCGTTTCAGTATGTTCTGGCAAAGTACCTATACCCTATGTCAACGTTCACTTCATTTTTTACAACTGTAGTCAGTATGAGAGCCCAGAAGAACTTTGTTGCTACCTCTTAAAGTGTCCTAAAACAATGTTAGAAGGGTTAGACATTTCACACATTTTAGGTTCTATGCATATAGCGTGGTCGAATATAATCTTGAGTGGGTAGTTACCATTCTGTACTATTTTTGTCCAAAGCTACCTCTAATTCCCAAGAGGGATACTAAATGTCGTCAGTTATTCCGTATTCCTTAATAAATTTTTCGATGACTTAATTTATGTTCCTTTATACTCTACCAGCGCGTTCAAGCAACTGTACTCCCGGGTTTTCTCTTGAAGGCAGCCGAAGTGTCTAGACGAAGAGCTTTGAGCCCTGCCAACTACATATCATACAAACGGATGCAATGGTTTGCTTAACATCGTAGATCCAGCTCAGTCTTTCCACGGTTATAAATAGTAGTCATTTGATAAAAGAAGCGTGTATTTCGAAACGTTTTGTGGGAAGAAGTAAATTAGCAACGTCCAAACAAATTCTCTGTCTATTCACAAAGACTGTTAAACTGCAATTAAAGAGCAAAATCAATAGAAGAGTTTACTTCAACGTACTGAAAGTATTTTAGTAGAGTGGCAATACCGTCCATAGAAAGAACCATCATACGGAACACTGACACGCGCAGTGGCCACTGTATGTTCCCCCCTTCCCCCCTCCCCTTTCTACCGCACTGAACACATTGCGGCTGTACGTTAATTGTCGGCGTCATTGTCACCGAATCATTTTTGTGCTGAAAGCTGCAATGCGCGCTGCCTGAAAGCTCATGCTAATCTCATAACGCGGAAACGGTTTGCTCGTAGATCCAATAACCAAGCGCTCGCTGCGGACGGATCCCATACTCAGTTAATCCGAAAGCTTTCGGCTGAAAGCTTTTGGTTTGTATGTCATTAATCTGTCATCACCAGTTCTATTTGTGACATGGACATCTCGTCATTGTCAAGTTTTAATGCACTGAGAGAGGATACGGCAATCAAACGTGTATGAATCTGTCTCACATGATCGTATATTCATCGGGAAGCTAATGCAAGTTTTCATTACGTTTTCTTGGTGATAATTTTCTCTACCAAGTACTCAGTAGACACTTGCTTCTTAGGAGGTATGTTCTGTCTTTTTTCTAAAGTTTTTTTTTTTACATCTAGTAAGGTACTCTTGCTGCGGTGGCTATGTACGAGAGCTATTCGGAAAGTAAGGAAAGATCGATCGTGAAATGGAAACCACATTGGAGATCAAAATGTTTTAATTTCAACAGTTAACCACACCTTCCAGCTAGTTTTCTGCATAGGTGCTGCTGCGACTGAGATATTTGTCGTAGCGTTGTACCAACTTTCCAATACCCTCGTCATAGAAGGCAGCTCCTGTGCTTTCCGACAATTTTCTATGCTTTTCTACGCCGGACTGCAGCTAGTTGTCTGTAACAAAATGTGTTCACAGCCTTCGGTTTATCTAATCAGATATGAAAATCAGAGGGAGCCAGGTCTGGGCTGTATGGTGGGTGACCAAACGCTTGCCAAAGGAAACCCAGCATGGGCGTCCACATTGGCCCTGCGGTGTGCGGCCGAGAACTGCCATTAAGAAGGAACTGCATGACAGTTATGTTATGTGGCGTTGCGTGAAATCAGGCGCAATCTGCAGGAAGGTACCGCGAGAATAAAGCCTCTCTATAAAAATCTTCTTTTTTCAGACAAGAGAGATATGAGGTCGCTGATTGGCTCCTCTCAGAGTATGCAAAGTGGAGGCTTGCTTCCCCAGCGTGGGAAACCCAGAGCTGTGCCTGGACTGGTTAGCAGGACAACATAACAGTGAAGAGGGGAGGTTCAATGAGTAGAGGATAGTTCGTTTCTCTGGTCCTCCCCTGGTGGAGAACGTCAGTGGGTGACACTTGTGGTCTGTCTCTTGTGGTGGACTAAGAACCTGTGGCAGTTTCCAGCAGTACCGACTGTGGAAGTACCCTATCTCGGACATGTTGTGTCACGAGGGTGAATTTTTTCGTCCTCAGTCGGCTCTCTGACGTTTGACAATTCCAGCACGCAACATCGTGCCTACATTTACATCTGCATCTACATCCATACTCCGCAAGCCACCTAACGGTGTGTGGCGGAGCCGCGAGGTATTAGCCGAGCGGTCTGAGGCGCTACAGTCGTGGACTGTGCGGCTGGTCCCAGCGAAGGTTCGAGTCCTTCCTCGGGCATGGGTGTGTGTGTTTGGCCTTAGGATAATTTAGGTTAAGTGGTGTGTAAGCTTAGGGACTGATGATCTTAGCAGTTAAGTCCCATAGGATTTCACACACATTTGAACATTTTTTCGTGTGTGGCGGAGGGTACCTTGAGTACCTCTATCGGTTCTCCCTTCTATTCTAGTCTCGTATTGTTCGTGGAAAGAAGGATTGTCGGTATGCCTCTGTGTGGGCTCTAATCTCTCTGATTTTATCCTCATGGTCTCTTCGCGAGCTATACGTAGGAGGGAGCAAAATACTGCTTGATTCTTCGGCGAAGGTATGTTCTCGAAACTTCAACCAAAGCCCGTACCGAGCTACTGAGCGTCTCTCCTGTAGAGTCTTCCACTAGAGATTATCTGTCATCTCCGTAACGCTTTCGCGGTTACTAAATGATCCTGTAACGAAGCGCACTGCTCTCCGTTGGATCTTCTCTATCTCTTCTATCAACCCTATCTGGTACGGATCCCACACTGGTGAGCAATATTCAAGCAGTGGGCGAACAAGTGTACTGTAACCTACTTCGTTTGTTTTCGGAGTGCATTTCCTTAGGATTCTTCCAATGAATCTCAGTCTGGCATCTGCTTTACCGACGATCAGCTTTGTATGATCATTCCATTTTAAATCACTCCTAATGCCTACTCCCAGATAATTTATGGAATTAGCTGCTTCCAGTTGCTGACCTACTATATTGTAGCTAAATGATAAGGGATCTTTCTATGTATTCGCAGCACATTACACTTGTCTACATTGAGATTCAATTGCCATTCCCTGCACCATGCGCCAATTCACTGCAGATCCTCCTGCATTTCAGTACATTTTTCCATTGTTACCTCTCGATATACCACAGCATCATCCGCAAAAAGCTTCAGTCAACTTCCGATGTCATCCACAAGGTCATTTATATATATATTGTGAATAGCAACGGTCCTACGACACTCCCCTGCGGCACATCTGAAATCACGCATACTTCGGAAGACTTCTCTCCATTGAGAATGACAGGCTGCGTTCTGGTATCTAGGAACTCTTCAATCCAAACACACAATTGGTCTGATAGTCCATATGCTCTTACTTTGATCATTAAACGACTGTGGGGAACTATATCGAACGCCTTGCGGAAGTCAAGAAACCCGTGTCTATGTCTGAGTCTCGTGGACGAATAGCGCGTGCTGGGTTTCACACGATCGTTTTGGCCTATGAGTCAAATTGGTTTGGCCAGGCTAGCGAACGGGTGCACTTCGCACTAAAGTCTGCCGGGATTTCAGGGCTCTGATAGGGAATTATCCTGCGTTCTGATAACCTCGTAGGTCGCATATTTTCGTGGACGCGTCGGAACACTACAGCTACCGCAGCGACCGCTCCTCGCCCACAGGGCGCCGTTTTCTCCTGCCACCTGAATAAAGGTGAAGTACTGCTGCACAGGCCTAGGGATGTTAGAAGATGATCGCAGCTCCCTGTTCTCAGGTGGTATAGTTGATGTGAATAGAGTTGTGCCTCACAGTGGACTCATGTAAGCAAAGTCAGCCTGCACTGTAAAATGGATTAATCCAGGGGAGACTTTGTATAGTTTTCACCCCAATGTATGCTTTGCCTATCAAACATTTGTAACTATTCTGTAAACTTACATACCCGACTGTTCTCATTCCATCTCCCTCTACTATTCACTGTTTTTATTTGATTATTGTGGAGGATGACCAGCTTCCCTCAGACATATATTTATCATTAAAACGAGCGGCGGCTTGCAACGAGCATATGGAAATAAGTCTTGGAAATCAGAAAATCTATTCCTCTGAGAGCGCGTGGCGTTTCACTGTCACCATTTTTTTTAGCATCAAGTCACTTCGATTGAGGTATGGACGCTTCTCAAGGGTAGATATTCAGACAGCATGCTCCAGCATGAAACAGGGGCCAAGAGCGTGGGAGGGAGTGAGTCCACTGAGTCGAGACTGAGAGCCTGTGATGAAATGAATATACAGGGACTAACGGGTGTAAGTGCAGATATTTGTATTTGTGTCTGAAGACTGAACGACATTACATCAGTATCTACGACATTTCCAGACTAATAATTTCACTACTACAAGTTGATGTTTTTAGCTAGGGCAGTACCTCCAAATACATGCGGCAACATCAAGCCGTTCTTATTTTCCCCTGGGCAACAGGTCAGGTACTGGATTGTGGGTACGTGGATGCACAGCGGTTAGTCTATAATGACAGGCGTTAGTGGTGCAGTTACGACTGTCCAAAAGTTTTGGGTAGTAAATTACGTGACGTGTTTGTGAGAAGACTGGTCGATATAGAGAAAAAACAACGTGTATAAACACTGTACGAAAATTGACGGCAGATCCTGTGAATTTAAATACATTGAAATTATGAGCTGACATTGATGGAATCTATAGCGATATTAGCATTTCATCTTTCTAATTTTGATAAAATAGTAGCGGTAAGAACCTACTATTGTGAATAGGAGTTGTACCAGCTGAGCGCTGTTGAACTCTAATTTCCGTGGGCAAAAGCTATATTGTCTTCAGTCTGAAGTCGTCCGCCGACACTTTACTAGAAGTCGCAGATGACCGGCAGTATTATATGTTGCTTGAAAAATGGTTCAAATGGCTCTGAGCACTATGGGACTTAACTTCTGAGGTCATCAGTCCCCTAGAACTTAGAACTACTTATACCTAACTAACCTAAGGACATCACACACATCCATGCCCGAGGCAGGTTTCGAACCTGCGACCGTAGCGGTCGCGCGGTTCCAGACTGTAGCGCCTAGAACCGCTCGGCCAGTCCGGCCGCCTTTTGTGGGGACATAAACGATATTCAGTAAGCGTCTTATTCCTTACGTAGTCATTCCTATAATTTTTCGTATTTTCTGACTTACACACAATACAGTGCCGAGTGACATTAATGTGAGCACTTGCCAAAAATTTGAATAACCTCATTTTGCAGCTCAGACCTCTGCAAGACGTTCAAGAAGAGAGAATCCGACCAACTATGCTTTCAGGAAGTTTTCTTTCAAAAATTTCTCGCCGTACACGCCAACAGCCGCCTTTTCGATGGAGCATAAAACTTGATTCATCTAAAAAGGCCACGTGTCGGCAGTGGACGTCCAGTTAAGGTATTCGCGTGCTAACTCTGACTTTAGTCGCCGATGAAAAGCTTTCAGCATAGGTGCTCGAACCAGGCGCCTGCTGTGGAGGCCCAGATGCAGCAACGTCCGCTGAACGGTCGTTGTGGAGACACTGTTGGTAGACCCTTGGTTCATCTGGACTGTCAGTTGCTCAACAGTTGCACGTCTATTCGCCCATACACATCACTGCAACCGTCATTCAACCCTGTCATCTACAGCCAAGGTACACCAGAGTTGCCTCGGCGCCAGTTTCGGAGAGCGCCATTTTTCCTTGCACGTTATACTTCAAAAGGGGCGGCACGCGAACGGTTAACAAATTTAATCCTTTCGGAAATGATTCCACCTTTGGCCGGAAAGCCAGTGAGCATGCTCTTTTGGACGTCTGATAGATAATTTCGCTTCCACGTTACGATGACAACTGCACTATTTCCGCGTCTCCCCCAGCATCCTTTGTACCAGCATGCCGTGCTAGTGCTGCCACTTGCCGTCAGTGAGTGGTTGTAGTATGCTGACGTCGAACATAGGTGGTGGTTGCATTTAAGTTACTGATCCATGTATGTTACTGGTTTACTAAATACTATATTTCTGGAGAACTATACAGAGAAGCGCTGGAATCTAGACGCATAGATCTTGGACATACGGTCTAATAATGATAAACGTCACTACGTAGATCATTACGTATGAGTAGCAGAAGAAATATAAGCCTGATAGCGAAATTAACGTGTGTGAATGACACATACTTCAAACCTGACAGGTAAAAGAGAACTCAAAACTGAGCCAGAAAAGTGTTTGAGGAAAGTGGACAATTTTTTATTTCGTCCGTCTCAGTTGAATTGACATAAAATTAAGTTGTAGTTGTTACCGGTTCGGGCTGACACGCCCATTTTCAAACCACTCACCTTGCTACTAATCGTAATTAATCATACAATATGGCGGCAAAGGGCACGGTGGAGAATACAGTGGGCAACAGCGGGACTGTGCGTCCGTTGCTTCTGACTGACACAAACAAACTGACAAATATTTGTCAGTTTCGTTTTGTCAGTCAGTACCAACTGCAGCATTTAGGGTGATGCTCATTACATTTTTATTGTACTGCAGCCAAAATCAAATATTATCTGCTCACAGTAACTTCGAACACATCAAAAAGCTAATCTACGTAATTATATTCGTGAGAATTCATTATTTAATATCTGATAATATCCTTTACAAGAGAAATCAAATGGTGAATGCGCTGAGCGCGGAGCCGATTTCATTGCGTTTACCATCTATGCGGCATTACCGCGTACCGACGACCACCTGAAGTTTTCTGTGCGCAAATGGGTGCATACTGGTGCGCCTGTTGGTCGTCTACCCATGCAACTGGCGTGCCGTGCTTGTAAAAAAAAAAAAAAAATCGCTCATCAACTGTCGCCGAGCTGAGTAAATAAACGAAGTGTAAGTTATCAATAAAATTTCTCTGGATTTACGACCGCATTGTCAATATGCAAAGCTACCGACGTTTCGGTGACTATTGCAAGTGGCCCTCTTCAGGGTTACGCTGAAAAAAAATCACTTGCAATAGCCACCGTAACGTCGGTAGTTTTACTTAATGACAAAACAATCATAATTCCTGAAAAATTATATTGATTGTGACAATGGCCGCGGAAGCCTACGGTTATATTTAAAGTGTAAGTGCACCACTAGGTTGTTGAGTTTCAGTAGAAACAGTCTTGGTATGGTAAGTAGATTTGCTGCCTGTACTAGCAAAAATGTCGCTAGGAGAAGACACTGATTAGCTGTGTGCGTTATTTGTACGACGTAAATCTCACCGTATTATGTGATTGCCGTCATCCACTAGACAGAATTCTTGTGATGGGTCAGTAATTGATCAAAGCACGTGGTTTGATTCTCGAGGCAAGCAGACGAACATGTGCGTCTGACCAACGTCTGTGATGCCCAAATGAGTCGAAGTGTAACAAAATCAAAGACATTTATAGACTTTTTCTCACAGATCAAATATTTGAGCGCATCAGTGAACTAACAAATATTTGTGCTACACAAGTGACAATGGTTTCCAAACTTTTGAATCAGAGTTCAACAAACAAGGATTAAATAAAGTGGTTGTTTGGACTGATTTTTTTTATGGACGTTCTGGTTCTTTCCACCAAACCTTCCAGTGAAATGGAAACGTGACACCCTAAAGAAGGGTTTATTTTAAACAAAACTTGTTGATGTAATATCGGAAAAATTGATATTGACCATTATGATCAGATGACTGCATATACTAGTCCATTTAGAAAGACAGTAAAATGGTATCGATAGCTAACATTCTACCTATTCTTGAACATTGCTGTTGTGAATGCTTAATATTTATTCCAAAATCCGACGGAACGGAAAAGGTCACTCACAGTATTTCGGAAACAGCTGGCAGATTCCCTCACACAGCATTCGCACTTAGGATCTCCAGTCAGTGTTGATACAAAACGAAGCAAATAAAGGGAAGAAAGGTACATCAAGTGCACAAATATTGTTTTGAATGTTACAAGATAGACACAACAACATTCGGGCTAGTGCAGCTAGAAACTTAACTAAACAGGTAATACTTTTTGTAATACGTGAAATCTAGATCCCATAATTGTTTTGAATTGTTTTAATAAACTTCACTGAAATTCATTAGCTTTTTAAAAAACTTTATACTGTCATTCCAATGCACTAATTGCTCGAAACGAAAAGGAGCCTGACGAGTCTAGTTAAAGAAAAAACCTTCAAATTACAGTTCCCAGGGTTCTTACATACACTGGAGGCTACTGCCTATAACGACAACCTGACAGCTATGACACCGTATGTACGTAATAATTCTTAATTGACATCTCCTTAATTTCAGTGGCTTTGTTTAGCAACTTTACCAGACGTTAAATTGAGTAAGTATCTCTGCTGGTTTCTGTCACACGTCACTCAGGGCAATGGCCCCTCTGTAATATGCAATGCTGAAGAATTAATAGCAACATTATTAAATAAAGTATTAAAGACGTTGATGCATTATCCCAAATGAATTTTTCAGCGCGAGAAGAAAAGAGTGACAGTAATTTGTGGAACACACGCACCCTGTTCTCATAAAACAGGAATATAATAGACACTTTGTCATGATATCGATAGTTAACGTCTGCTCGCACTAATCTCTCTCGCAGACTGGTTGATTACAGTACCAGCGGAAAAAATCAGAGTACAAAAATGGTGAATACGCTCCTGTGCAAAAGATTGAGAGTAAAAGCGGTGGGATACCAGCCGCCTCTTTGTACAGTCTTCAGCTCATTTAAGAATTTTGCCAAAAATGTAGGCACGCGAACAGTCACGTTCTTTTTAACATGCAACTCAACTCTGATACCCACAGGCTCCCCTAACTACTCCACTACTCCCCTACACACCTAATAGTGCACCGCTGTCAGTCTCTCATATCCATCCATTCCAGCTTGCCCATTCTCACTTACTCACTCAGCCCAACACATTGTCATTATCTCTTTGTGTCTGTAACTGCTCCTGTCTCACAGCCGTAACCTCTCACTGTCGCTACCCCTGTCTTCCTCGTTGTCATTGTCGTAGACACTGTCTCTCATTATCACTGGCTCTTACCCAGTTCCACTTTCTCATTCTCTTTATTCCTCTCCCATTTGCTCTATGTCCTTCACTCTTTTCCTACCACTGTCCTGTCGCTGTCAACTGACCATTGTGTCCCTCTCTTTCTTTCACACTTCCATTGTCTCCTTCAGTCTCACTATACCGCAACCACTGTCTGTCTATCTTCCAACGTTTATTACTTCTCCGTCTCTTTCCCACTGTGACTGTCGCCTTCCTTCTCAGCATGAAAAAGAAAATCGCTAATATACTTGCACACCAAACGTTTAGGGAAAATTTTTCAAGAGGCTGAGGGTAGAATAAGGCGTCTGGTACAATTCAGTCAGAGTCTTTTAAAACAGAAGCATAGTCTCGGTATTTGTGCTCCGGTAGGAGCATTTTTCCTCTGCTCCCTTATTTTTCCTGTTACAGCAGAGCTATGTCACTCATATGAAAAGAACTTTACGGGTCAGTAAATGTGAAACTTAAACAACGTGAAACCAAATACACCTCTCAGACTGGATTACATGTGCACAAAAATTTTGCTTGTACATAAGTCTACAACATAGGGTTTCCAGAACGTTTCAGATGAAAACGAAGTGAATTTACAGGATATTTCCCCATGCTACTTCATAAACCACGTTCTCGCCACTCACTGGATTTTACGTATGTATTTTACGTGCACAAGGCGGGTAAAAGTAAACCTCTGTATCTCGGAGACTGAGAAAGATTTCAAGGACATTTTCACGGTTGTTCGAGATGGGGATCTTAGGAATGTTTCATGGAAACTTCAGCCAATTACTGTGCATAGCTGTCTTGAAATCCGCAGTTCGATCTTGGTACTCAAAAACTATGTTTTTGGGGCGTTTCTCCATAACGGATAAACATTTTTGGAAACGTGAATATTGCCCTTCTACGAGGTGCGTTCAGTAATCAATACAACACTTTTTTTCTGAAAGCAGGTTGGTTTTACTTAGGATTCCAGTACACCGCATTATTCCCTACCCTTTTGGCTACAGAACCATGTTTTTCAACACAATCTCCGTTCAATGCAATGACCTTACGCCAACTTACTGGGAGGGCCTTTATGTTTGTAGGTTACCACTATTGTGGTCGACGTCGGTGTCAACGTCTTTCTGCACCAATAACCTCCCCATCATTCACGTACTGCTTCCTGTGGAGTGAGTCCTTCATTGAGCCATACATATGGAAGTCGGAAACGGAACGCGAGATCTGGGCTGTACAGTAGACGAGGAAAGAAGTTTTGAGAGCGCCACTGGGGTGTGCAAATTTGATTGAGGCCTTACATGGCGAAGGAGAAGTTCGTTCGCGTTTTTGTGGCGACGAACACATTGCAGGAATCACATATGTAGGTGAGGCCGGCCGGTAGGGTGGCATACGGGACAGATCTGCGCGATGATGACAGAAGCCTCAACGAACGACTCGCTATACTTCTGTTCACTGCCTGGTGACCATAAACATTCTACAAGTGTCCATGAGTATTGGCGATGCTATGGTTTTCTGCTAAATGAAACTCAGTGACAGCTCTCAGCCTGGAACGCACCTCCGTTGCAGACGTCACTTGAAAAGCTACGTGTACTAAGTCCAACTATCGCAACTTCGTGAAACTGTAGGGGCTGAAGCGGAAATATTCCGAGATTCCCCATCACAAATTAGCAGTTTTTTTATCCGGAACTAGCTGAGAAAAAAAATGTGTTGCACTACTTATTGAACATCCCTCGTAGATAAATGCCTTTAGAATATACTGTTAAATTTGAGCGATTTGCTGCGGTCAGTTATTTAGATATCCGTTGACGACGGTGAAAAACGGCGAAAAACACTTTCTGCGGGTTTTCTTAGGAACTGCCCATGAACTGAACGGCTCCTTCATAATTCCCTTAAGGGGCACCGTAGACCAAATGTAATGCAAGAAAGATCCGACCTCCGCGCGACCGCTACGGTCGCAGGTTCGAATCCTGCCTCGGGCATGGATGTGTGTGATGTCGTAGGTTAGTTAGGTTTAAGTAGTTCTAAGTTCTAGGGGACTGATGACCTCAATAGTTAAGTCCCATAGTGCTCAGAGCCATTTGAACCATTTTTGAAAGATCCGACCAATTTGCTCTGTTGCCCTAAGATGGAGGAAGTGTGTAATATTCACACTTTGGCCCTATATTGTAGGATTGCCTAAGATGGAGGAAGTGTGTAGTACTCACAAAAAAAGTGGTTCAAATGGCTCTGAGCACTATGGGACTTAGCTTCTGAGGTTATCAGTCCCCTAGAACTACTTAAACCTAACCAATCTAATGACTTCACACACATCCATGCCCGAGGCAGAATCCGAACCTGCGACCGTAGCGTTCGCGTGGTTCCAGACTGTAGCGCCTAGAACCGCTCGGCCACCCCGGCCGGCGTAGTATTCAAACTTTGATCCTTTATTGTAGGATAGTTACAGTAAGACGATCCTTACGTTGGATATAAAAGATTCTTAGCCAAGGGCTATCCAAATCACTTGATCCTACCTTTCTATCACCAATAGAACCCACGTACGAGCCCCCGTTTTACACCTGCTTTTGTCACCAACAATCATGTCATCAACGAAAGGAGAGTAATTGTACAGTATCTGTTAACTTAAAGAAAATGTTTTAGTATGTAGGTACATCGGACGTCTTTTTACGAAATAAATGATTAATTGAAATCATTAACTGTAATTCAGTAATGCTCGTCGGATTACATTGTATCTCTACATCACAGAAACTTCTAAACTTTCATGAACATTACATAATATATCAACCATACATAGAAGTACATTGAACTATGAATTTATCTTTTACAAACTTTATATTTGAAGGAAGTAATGAAGACGTGAGCTGTTGTCAAAACTGATGTAAAAAAAATAGTGCTTTTTAGCGACGTGTTTTACACTATGCAACTGTCCTTATCTAAAACTTCCATCAAATGATGATGTCTGCGTCTGCTCAGCTATATTCCTGTTTCCATCCGCTTGCTCTGAACGACATTGCATATTCTGCAGTATTCCCCAGAGAAGAATAGGCAGTGCTGATGCGACTGCGGTTCCCCCGCCACATTGCTTGGGAAGTCACAGTAAAGCAAAGCTATCCAGAATAGGGTTCGTGAATCGGGGCTGCCGAATAACTCGGAACAGCCGGAGGCGTGATATGGGGACAGGGCGTCGCGCACGGCGAAGTGTTCCGCCTCGCGTTGGCTGCCACTTGACGAAAATCGCAGCGCCGTCACGTCTGACAAGTCGATACCGTCTGGGAGCGCCGCCATCAGCCCACTCCCCCACGTTTGTGTCTAGGGAAAGGACAGCTAGCACTGTCCAACAGTCGGCTGGCCCAGTCTTGCCGGATAGAGGACACGCTTACTTGTTTGTGTGCGGTAAAGAAAGCGGAGTTTTTCACCATCACCACCATCCAAAGTAAGACGGCATTTATTTCATTCTATTTCTAGAAAATACCTGTAAATCTTTTCCACCTCCACAACTCCACTGCTTCTCTTTCTACCCTTTCTTACACTACTGGCCATTAAAATTGCTACACCGAGAAGGAATGCAGATGATAAACGGGTATTAATTGGACAAATATATTATACTAGAACTGACATGTGATTACGTTTTCACGCAATTTGGGTGCATAGATTCTGAGAAATCAGTACCCACAACAACCATCCCTGGCCGTAATAACGGCGTTGATACGCCTGGGCATTGAGCCCAACAGAGCTTGGACAGCCTGTACAGGTACAGCTCCCCATGCAGCTTCAATACGATACCACAGCTCATCAAGAGTAGTGACTGGCGTATTGTGACGTGCCAGTTGCTCGGCCACCATTAACGTTTTCAATTGGTGAGGGATCTGGAGAATGTGCTGGCCAGGGCAGCAGTCGAACATTTTCTGTAGACAGAAAGGCCCGTACAGTACCTGCAACATGCGGTCGTGCGTTATCCTGCTGAAATGCAGGTTTTCGCAGGGATCGAATGAGGGGCAGAGCCACTGGTAGTAACACATCTGAAATGTAACGTCCACCGTTCAAAGTGCCGTCAATGCGAACAAGAGGTGACCGATACGTGTAATTAATGGCACCCCATACCATCACGCCGGGTGATACACCAGTATGGCGATGACGAATACACGCTTCCAATGTGCGTTCACCGCGATGTCGCCAAACACGGATGCGACCATCATGATGCTGTAAAAAAACCTGGATTCATCCGAAAAAATGACGTTTTGCAGTTCGTGCACTCAGGTTCGTCGTTGAGTACACCATCGCAGCCGCTCCTGTCTGTGATGCAGCTCAAGGGTAACCGCAGCCATGGTCTCCTAGCTGATAGTCCATGCTGCTGCAAACGTCGTCGAACTGCTCGTGCAGATGGTTGTTCTCTTGCAAACGTCCCCGTCTGTTGACTCAGGGATCGAGACGTGGCTGCACGATCCGTTACAGCCATGCGGATACGATGCCTGTCATCTCGACTGCTAGTGATACGAGGGCGTTGGGATCCAGCACGGCTTTCCGTATTACCCTCCTGAACCCACCGATTCCATATTCTGCTAACAGTCATTTGATCTCGACCAACGCGAGCAGCAGTGTCGCGATACGATAAACCGCAATCGCGATAGGCTACAATCCGACCTTTATCAAAGTAAAAAACGTGATGGTACGCATTTCTCCTCCTTACACGGGGCATCACATCAACGTTTCATCAGGCAACGCCGGTCAACTGCTGTTTGTGTATGAGAAATCGGTTGGAAACTTTCTTCACGTCAGCACGTTGTAGGTGTCGCCACCGGTGCCAACCTTCTGTGAATGCCCTGAAAAGCTAATCATTTGCATATCACAGCATCTTCCTCCTGTCGGTTAAATTTAGTGTTTGTAGCACGTCATGTTCGTGGTGTAGCAACGTTAATGGCCAGTAGTGTATTTGAGCTCAGTACTCTCTTTAGAGCTGTAGTATAAAATTCTCAAAATAATCGTCTGTGTGCATGTAATAATACAATAGAACCTCCGTTCTGTTTTGCTGGTTTCCGGAAACCGAGGTGGGGGTGGGGGTGAGGGGGGGATTCGTATTGTGACGTTGGAGGTGACATTCTTGGATCGTCGCAGGTCCACCTGTAGAGAAAGCATGTGTCAAGTATGTTTTCAGTAATCAAGAACGAATGTTGGATGTTTCAAGGCGATCAGATACCGCCGCAGCTCTAAGCGTGAACGGCACCAGCCAGCGATCTGCCGCAGTTTCTCCGATGACTCGCTGGGCAGTCTCCGGGAAACCGGAGGTTTTGGGTTCTGGGGAAAGTATGGCTGAAAAAGTGAAACCTAACGGAATAGAGAGAAGGGGCCACCAAGAGTGTAGTCTGCAGCTTGACGAGACACGGGAAGCAAAAACAGTAGCCTTCAAACGTAAATATTCTGTAATAACATAAATTGTATTCAGTAATACTGTATTAGAACAAGCCAAGGGTTTTATTTACTTAGGAACGTGTGACAGTCATAAATATGAAAAGGATTTTTACGAAGTAAGGGCTATGGTTGCCTTTCTCTATCGATCCGTTGACAAAAAACGGATAACAAGATACAGGTATTCGAAATGAAATTTTTAAGAAAGATAAAAGGATGTACCCTTTCAGATAAAATTGCAAATCAAAAAATAAGAGAAGAACTAGAAATAAATTCTTGTGATGCAGAACTGCAAATTATGGAAATGATCGGAGACAGCATGTTGATAGATTGCCAAAGCACAGTATTCTAAGAAGAGTGTTGAACCGTAGTCCTAAGGATAGAAGATATCTGGAAAGACCAAGGAAATGATGGTGCCGGCCGATTTGACCGAGAGGTTCTAGACGCTTCAGCCCGGAACCGCGCTGCTGCTACCATTGCAGGTTCGAATCCTGCCTCGGACATGAATGTGTGATGTCCTTAGGCTAGTTAGATTTAAGTAGTTCTAAGTCTAGGGACTGATGACTTCAGATGTTAAGTCCCATAGTGATGAGAGCTATTTGAACCATTTTTAAAATGATGGTCAGATATGTTCTGAAGCCAGAACAGGCGACATCGTCTAATCCATGGGGTGCCGAAGAAGGCGGTAAATATCTCATTAAATTTAATTACTGAGCTCTATACTGCGATGGATCTTTCTCGATAAAAAATTTCCTTTATTCGAGAGGTGCTGCTGCGTCACTGCGATTTTTGTTCTAATGTCAGTTCGAATTCTGTTGTCTTTATCTGTCGTACTCCCAAAGTGAAAAAATTACATTTCCTTGCTTACTCTTATCCTCCAATCCAACTTATCCAAAACCGTTGATTTTCCAATAATGAGAATAGTAAGAAACATGCATGAATGTGAAGAAAAATAGGGTACAGACAAACCTACAAAATAGTTTACTGTCTTTCCTGAGGCAATCTTATCGGCCTTCACCTGGGTGTTTGGGGAAAGTTCAGAAAACGTCAATCGTTCAATTTCCACTTGAAAGAAGAAAGATAAACTCATATTTTGTGACCAGTAATGAAGTGTACATACGGTCAAATCTAAGATATGTCGTACTTGTCAGGTATAATTGGACATGTATATTTGCGATAAGAGGTATTTGAGACGTTGAACGCTTACAACACTTCATTTAGTAATAGATTCTTATTTAACATTTTGATGAAAAGTTGTTGTTCTGCATTTGAATTCTAGTAGAACATTTTGCTTATTACGGGGAATTTTGAATCTGTCACAGCATCTCTCCACAGATGGAAATATCCATTGACACTTCGTGGAGCATAAACTATCGGGTATCCATCACCAGTAAATAAAAGTTTTAGAGTATTATCGTATCATTAGGTCTTCTATATCGCAATAAGAGTTAAATGTTAACATTCAAAACTCTTTTGAGGCGAATTTTTATACGAATTACAGGGAAGTTGTAAATTGAAATATTAATCAATGAAGTATTCTGGTGTCACAAATCAGGGGAAACATATGCTTTCAATTCACTTGATTCCATTTATGCTAATTTTACGCAAACTGTACTTTCGAATTCGGTTGTACGTGTAAATGGTATATTACATCACAATATGATTTGCGTCACGTCACAGTTAATATAGAACAAATAAGTAATTTTCATAAGTGATCTTACTTCAATATGTAGCTGTAATTCTCCAAACAATGACAACAGCTTCTCATGTCTGTGTCGTGAACAAAGGTGAGAAAAGCAAGTCGCTCTAGAAGTGCCCGAAACACTCAGGAAATGACAGCACATGTAAGAGGCGTTGGTAGCTTCGTGTAGAGATGCACCTACCGTTACTGGCGCTTAAAAGCAGTCATCCTCGTATTTATTAGCGTCGTTTTTGCATGGTGCGGCTTTGCGACACATGGTATTAAGGAGATGACTGCATTAGGATGTTGGGCCGAAGATCTGGTCCCATATTTGTATAAGATATCTCGGCGACCGAACCAGTTGTTTTCTTCAGGTTCTACGTTTTTTATTACTACGCGTTCTAGTAGCCGTAATGTTAGTGTAGGTCCGCTGTTTATAGCCGAGCATAACTAATGGCGCCCGCTGCTGCTTATTTGCTTTTCCGGACTCCGAACAACAAATGAGCAACGAGTAATGCACATTAAATTATGAATAAATATTTTCAAAGTGATTGTGCCAGAAAAGTATCGTCATATAAAAGTACCAGTCACAGTTTAATATTCGTATCATGAGTAGCACTGACGTATAGAGATGTGCGCGCGAAAGCACTCCACTAGCAGAAATACTGCTGTGCTCCAAACGTATATTTTCAGAAAGTTTTTCCTCTAATTAAGGCCTATGTTTGATACTGGTGCACTTGTCTTTGCCAGGAATGCTCTTTTAGCCGGTGCTAATCTTCTTTTGATGTCCTCCTTGCTGCGTCCGTCATTGGTTGTTTTGCTGCCTAGTTAGAAGAATTCCTTAACTTGATCTGCTTCGTGACCATCAATCCTGATGCATTAAGATTGTCTCTGTTCTCATTTCTGCTGCTTCTCATTACTTTCGTCTTTCTTCGATATACTCTCAATCCACATTCTGTACTCATTAGACTGATCATTCCATTCAGCAGATCATATAATTCCTTCTTCTCTTTCACTCAGGATAGCACTGTCATCAGCGCATAGTATCACTAATATCCTTTCTCCCTGAATTTTAGTTCTACTCCTGAACCTTTCTTGTATTTACATCATTGCTTCTTCGATGTACAGATTGAACACTAGGGGCGTCAAGACTGACTACATCCTGTCTTACACACTTTTTAATCGAAGCACTTTTTTCTTGGTCGTCCACTCACGATTCTTGTACATATTGTATATTACCCGTCTCTTTCTATGGCTTACCTGTATTTTTCTCAGAATTTCTAACATCTTGCACCATTTTACAATGTCGAACACTTTTTCCAGGTCGACAAATCCTATGAATGTATCTTGGTCTTTCTTTAGTCCTGATTCCATTATCAATCGCACCGTCAGAATTGCCTCTCTGGTGCCTTTGCCTTTCCTAAAGCCAAACCTATCATCATCTAATACAGTCTCAATTTTCTTTTCCATACTTCTATATATTATTCTTGTAAAGAACTTGGATACATGAGCCGTTAAGCTGATTGTGATAATTCTATCACTTGTCGGCCCTTGAAGTCTTGGGAACTGTGTGGATGATATTTTTCCGAAAGCCACTTGGTATGTCGGCAAACTCATACATTCTAAACACTTAAGTGGATAGTTATTTTGTTGCTACTTCCCCCAAAGACTCTAGAAATTCTGATGGAATGTTATCTATCCCTTCTACCTTCTAAACACTTAAGTGGATAGTTATTTTGTTGCTACTTCCCCCAAAGACTCTAGAAATTCTGATGGAATGTTATCTATCCCTTCTACCTTATCTTATCTGAAGTACTCCAAAGCTCTCTTAAATTCTGATTCTAATACTGGATCCCCTATCTCTTCTATATCGACTCCTGTTTCTTCTTTTGTCACATCAGACAAATCTTGTTCATACGGGGCTTCAGTGCTACCATCCTGGCTTTTAATATTACCGAAGGCTGTTTTCACTTTCCTATATGCTGAGTCAGTGCTTCTGTTCGGTATCTTCACGTTTTTCAAACAGCCATTTCCTCTTAGCTTCCCTGTACTTCCTATTTATTTCATTCCTCACTGACTTGTATTTCTATATTCCTGAGTTTCCCTGAAAATTTTTGTACTTCCTTCTTTCATCGATCAACTGAAGTATTTGCTCTGTTACCAACGGCTTCTTCGCAGTTATCTTCTTTGTACATCTGGTTTTCTTTTCAGCTTCTGTGTTTGACCTTTTTAGAGATGTCCATTCCTCTTCAACTGTACTGCCTGCGGGGATAGACATTATTGCTGTATTTATAGCCTTGGAGAAATTCAAGCGTATCTCGTCATTCCTTAGTCCTTCCGTATCCTACTTCTTTGCGTATTGATTCTTCTTGACTAATCTCTTAAACTTCAGCCTACTGTTCATCACTACTAAATTGTGATATGAGTCTTTATCTGCTCCTGGGTACGCCTTACAATCCAGTTTCTTATTTCGGAATCTGTCTGATCATGTTGTAATCTAACCGAAATCTTCCCGTATCACCCGGCCTTTTCCCTGTATACCTCCTCCTCTTGTGGTCCTTGAACAGAGTGTTTGCTATTACTAGCTGAAATTCATTAAGAACTCAATTAGTCTTTCTCCTCTCACATTCCTTGTCCCAACCAGGATATTCTACCGTGATCAGCTGGATGTGGATGTACGCCTGACGCGCAACCCTTAACCTCTGCCAGGCCTTCCCGACTGCTGCTTTGTTACCTTGTCACAGGGAAGGTAAGTGCTTCCTTCTATTTTTGGCCAATCAGAGCCCTCCGTTTTTTGCCTATATAGATGCTGCCATCTGGGATCGACCAATGGTCACCTTCTTACGTGGCTGATATAATGCCACGTCACCAGAGACGCTATACAGGATGCCCTCTGTCGCCCAGTTTATTTACCCTCTCTCTCTATCACAATCCAGTGGCAATGTACTGCCCACCATTGCTTAACATTAAGTATTACTCATTGAGTGTCCCTGTTAACATAGTCATTATATTATTCACAAACTAGTTAATTCTACTAAAAGTGTACAGGGTGAACTCGAGTAATCCTGATCACTTCAATGATTTCTGTGCAATTAGCCACTGCTGTAGTCATCGACGACACCTTACCAATGCTGATACTTCTTGACGTGAGCGCTGGTTGATAACTACGACACAAATATAATTAATTTTCTCTCTTATATTTTCGTTTCAATGTTTTATTGAAATACGAGCTAAGAATCCACAGGCGAAATATTTTTTAAAAAATCGTTTCTCTGTTTCACGCAGTTTATCTTCAAGCGAAAGAACGTGAATAAACATTTGAGAAAAACGCTGCCATTGTGAACAGAAATTATAGCGCATTAACACAGCCAGAAACTGGAACGCCCTTGTCCATACGCGAATACGAACTAAAGTAAAACACGGAAGCCCAAGAGTGAAGCAGGAAAGCTCTGGCTAAAACGGAGTCGCTAATTCACGTTTATTGTGTTTGCGCCACTTTTGTGGTGGGGGCCGGGGTGGTAACGGGTGCAGACGAAAAGAGGCGGCCACAATCAAGTTCAGCGCCTCATAAAATTTTGTTGCGTAACTCAAATAAAGAGCTACGCTGCCGGGTCACGAAATTTGCCGCGCCCGGTAATTCCACGCTCATTTATCTTCGAGGCAATTAAAGTTGGAGCGGCGGCGCGGCAGCTGCGGCGCCATTTAGAGCGAGTTGGAAGCCCAGCGACCTGCTGTGGCTGGCGGCGGCGGCGGCGGCGGCGGCGGCGGCGGCGACAAGGCTGGCACCTGGCAGCGCGGCAACCCGCAGCACAGGGAACGGCGCGACGCGAAGACTCCCTGCGGGACTGCGTCTCGTCTGCTCTCGCCACAAGGCTCACTTGATAGGCGCAGCGAATCTGCAGGTACCGACTAGGTTGTTCAATATTTTGTGTGTGTGTGTGTGTGTGTGTGTGTGTGTGTGTGTGTGTGTGTGAGAGAGAGAGAGAGAGAGAGAGAGAGAGAGAGAGAGAGAGAGAGAGAGAGACAAGGGAGAGGAAGGGCGTTTCGATTCAATTTTCCACCAATTGTCATTCTTCGTATTCTCAGTGCATTTGCTCCTGAAAACAGATAGAAAGAACTATAGTCACTTTCAGAAATGGCCATATGAGATTTTCAGCATGAATTTTTTACTCTACATCAACTGTGTAGTTTCAGAAATGAAACTTTCTGTCAGATTAAAACTCTGTGCTGGACAGAAGCCCGAAACTGGAATCGTCCCTTACCGACTGGAGCACAAACTACCCTCACGGGCTTGTTTCCGCCGGTATCTCATCTCCTACCTTCCCAATTTCATGCCTTGTGGGAGTAGGGGTGCTGTTAAGTAGCTGCTCGCCGGCATAGCTCGTAATAGTGAAACAAGTCCACCGAGTCTTACTGATCCATTTTAGCTGCATCATTTCTGTTTACCATGCTGCTCGCTACAAACCTCACTAGGCGGTGACATCAAGGGGGTTTGTGCCTCGCCAGGTGATGAAATCAAACAGGTATGTCTTTCATGCCATGACCACCCCCAAATGTCGTGCAACTTGAAGTGTGAGCTTCAGGATCACTCTCGCAGTGCAGTGTTTGCTAGCTATGTGACTAACTGCAGTGTAATTAGGCGAGCAGCGAGATTGTAGCGTAAATGAAACAAGGCTCCGAGCGACCAGCCAGGTGTGATGTTCCAGCAGCGAGCGTGCAACATAAACGTACCCTAAAGTCACCGATCGTGGTGCTGTTTCCGTCTGTTGTGAATTGAGAAGATTTTGCAGCTTCTTGGCAGATTTAATCTGTGTGCAGTACTGGGAGATGGAACCCCCAGAATCTTGCCTTTTGCAGGAAATGCCCTTACCGACTTAGCTATCAAGTATAAGCCTTCCTAACCTTGCTGTCACTGTGCGACACCATGTTTTACTGTGGCAACGCCACGTCAAACACAAGGAAAGATTGCTTCTGGAAAAAATCCCCGACGTTGTGGCCATGCCATTTCTCTGCAATATCGTTTCTTCCAAGAGTGCTAGTTCAGCTACGTAAGAAGCATAATTTCTGTAGATCTTGGGAGGTAGGAGAAGCGTATTTGCGTAAGCAAGGCTGTAAGTGAAGTTCGTGAGTAGTGCCTGAATAGCTCAGCCGATAAGCCTGTGAGAAGCGAGGTACAGGTTTGAGTCCCGATCCAGTACACAGTTTCCATCTGACATGAAGTTTCCATTTAATGTTCGGACTGGTGTATGTAACTTGGTTATACGTATGGAGAAAAATAAATTAAAACAATATATTTTATGGTCGTGGTGGTGGTTTCCGTCTAATAGATGGTGATGAGTTAAGATATTACGACTAGTGCCTACCGCGAGAACGAATGCCACCTGATGCCGTTGCATGAGCGTGACACGTTAATAAGCGAAGCAAAGACGAGTGAGGAATCACAATTAGCATCGAGTCCTGCCAGCATGCCCACCTCGGAGCGTTTACGAATCGAATCTCCAAGCATACTTGCGAAATCGTCGTGTTAAGCACTCAGGCTGTTTTGTCAGGAAAGTCCAGCAAATATATGTGTTGATATGACGTTATGGGAGAGGCTAGCCTGTGTTAGGCGCCAGGCTTACGAGCCAGGTCTATGATGCGGCGTGACCAGCCTGCGGGCTGCGGGCATAGGCAAGAACAGATTTCTCTCGCGAATAGGTACCGTCACCTCCTCTGAATATGTCAACCATGTGACAACATCAGTGTGACTGGATCGACCAACAGACTCAAAACCCAAGAGGAGCGACGAGAGAGTGGAACGAAGTGAAGAAACCATCAGGAAAAGGCAGAGGCTGACGATATATCAGTGTCAGAAGAGAACGGGTGAGAGACCAGGACAGACGAACCCTTACAGAGTTACAAGGCAACGTTAACGAAACCGGCGATTAATCGTCAAAGCGAGAGGAAAGCGGCTGCTGAGCCAGCAAGCAGTGCAAGCGAGGGTGAAAAACAATTAGGGGACTGCGTATTAATACGAGCAAACTTTATTTTCCTTTTGTCATCACTCTTCTTAATGGTTTTACGCATCCCGCCATGAATTCCTCTCCTCTACCAATCTTTTCATCTCAGGGTAGCAACTGTAACTTACGTCCTCAATTATTTCCTGGATGTATCCCAATATCTGTCTTCCGTCTTCATCTACAGTTTTTACCCTCTACAGCTCCGTCTTAACATATATCATCTTGTTCTTTCTTCTTGTTAGTGTTTTCTGTACGTTTCTTTCTTCGCTGATTCTGCAGAGAACCTTCTCATTCCTTATCAGTCCATCTAATTTTCAATATTCTTCTATAGCACCACATCCCAAACGCTTCTGTTATATTCTTTTGTGTCGTTGCCACAGTCCATGATTCACTGTCAAACAGTGCCACACTCCAGGAGTACTTTCTTAGAAACTTCTTCCTCAAATTAAGGCCAGTGTTGGCCTTTTGACCAGTAATGACTTTGCTAGACTGCATTTCTTGTCTTCCTTGCTTTATTCGTCGTTAGTTATTTTGCTTCCGAGATAGCAGGTTTCCTTAATTTCATCTTCTTCGTTATCACCAATAATGATTTTAGCTTTATCACTAATCTCATTTCTGATTCTCCTCATTATTTCAGGCTCGGTTTATTCTCAATCCTTATTCTTTACTCGTTAGCCTCTTTATTCCATTCATCAGATCCTGTATTTCATTATCACTTTCACTGCGGATAGCAGTCAGAGACTCTTATCACTCTATCCTTTCACCCCGAATTTTAATGCCACTGTATAACCTGTCTTTTATTTCCTCCATTGCTGCTTCGATGGTTAGATTGAACAGTGGTGGCGAAAAACTTCATCCCTGTCTTAAAACCTTTTTAACCCCAGCACTTGGTTTTTGGTCGCCCATTCGTATTGTTCCTTCCTGGTTCTCGTACAGATTTTATAATCGGCAGTCGAATAAAAACGAGACTGACGGAAAATGGTAGCTGTTTATAATTGGAAGACGGTCACTGCGTTCATTGAAATATATTTGCGGTTGCCTACCAAACCATGACTGTAGCCAGGAGTGCACCCCTTCGTCCGAAAAATCGATGTTCACAAACGTCTTTCTTCAGGACTCCAAAATTATGGAACACGCTTGGAGAGAGATAGGGACTTTATGGAGGATATGTAAGGGCTTCTCAGCGGAACGTCCATAGCTTAGACGAAACAATCTTGGCAACAAGTGGGCGGGCGCTTCCTGCAACAGACTGATGCCTTCCATCAGCCCTCTGCTCATTGGCTTTCTCGAACACGGCATCATAATTAATGCACAGTGGACGTGGACGCTTTGCAAAAATTGAAGCTCACCATCAAATCAAAACACCCACAAATGCTGACCGACAGCTTCATTCCGTTGCGGAATAATGCCCATCCACATGTTGCCATTGTTGTTTCGAATAACTGCAGAAGTTTTTCTGGGAAGCCATTACTCGCCCTCAGTACAGCCCCGATCTCTCCTCGTACTATTTCCATAGTTTTGGAGCCCTGAAGGAAGACATTCGTGGCCGTCCATTTGCTTCAGCCGAAGGGATGAAGTCTTGACTACAATCATCGTTCCGTGGGCAACCGCAAACGTTTTCTTAATGAAAGCATTGACCGTCTTGTCTCGCAGCGGGATAAATGTAGTCACAGTTATGACGATTACTTCTCAAATAATAAACAGTTTAATTTTTTTATATTTTTACACGTCGAATTACACGTTCAGTGTCTTTGTATTACTGTTTCTTCTCACCTTCTGTCTGTGACGTCGCCACATATATCTGAACTATTGTTTTTGGTGCTGTCTTATTGTCGATTCTGATTTGAATAACGCTATCATTGAACTATTCGCAGTAACTAGTAACTCACTACAACCTCCTTCCTCTTCATAACGAAGCCGCCCCCCTCCCCTCGGTATACCAATTTCTCCCATTGTTGACATTATCCTACGTCACCACATATTAAAAATACAAGAAGAATACAGCAATTCCGACGTATTACGTCATGTTAATATCGAGATTCCTCAGGAATAGAAAGACCATAGTTAAAGTGGATGGATTCGGGACAGAGCCGGATAGTCTGTGCTGGCGTGCCTCTGGGGTCCGATTGTCATCTTCACTATGCACCATCTGTATCAGTGCTATGCTGGAGAGAGAATGTAACGAGGCGGCGTACTTCCCCAGTGGCGGAGCCACGAAGTGAATATCCACAAATTAGAGAAACAACTGGATCGAACAGCAAAATTTTCCCAACTCAGCTAAATCCTCCACCTTCATCCTGGAGAAAAGCGTAGCTGTGTACATCTGTTAAAGACGACCTGATCTATAAATAACTCTAAACCTAAAATACTGGGAACAGCTCTTAGAAACCATCCGTTAAATACATAGGAATACACTGATGTAACAAAAAGTCACGGTATGCCTCCTAATATCGTGGCGGAGCTCCTTTTGCCCGGCGTAGCAGCAGCTCGACATGGCATGGACTCCACTCTCTGCGGAAGTGTTGAGCCATGCTACTTCTCTAGCTGTCCACAGTTGCGAAAGTGTTGCCTGTGCAGGACTTTGTGAACGAACTGACGTCTTGACTATGTCCTATGTCGGGCGATTTGGATGGCCAAATCTTTCACTCGAATTGTTCAGAATGCTCTTCAAACCAATCTCGAACCGTTGTGGTTCGGTGACATGATGCACTGTCATCCATAAAAAGCCCATCCTTGTTTGGGAACATGAAGTCCGTGAATGTCTGCAAATGGTATCCAAGTAGCCGAACATAACCATTTAAAGTCTATTATCCTTCATTTGCACAAAATGACCGAGCCCATTCCATGTAAACACAGCAACACAATTATGGAACCACCACCAGCTTGGACAGTGCCTTGCTGTCAACTTGGGTACATGGCTTCGTAGGGTGTGCGCCACAATCGAACCCTAACATTACCTCCAGCCAATTGAAATCGGGACTCATCTGACCAAGCCACGGTTTTACAGTTGTCTATGGTCCAATCGATATGATCACGAGGCCAGTAGAGGCACCGAAGGCGATGTAATAATTGTTAGCAAAGGCTCTCGTGTGGGTCGTTTGCTGCCATAGCCCATTGTCGCCAAATTTCGCCACACTGTCATAAAAGTTACATTCATCGTCCATATCGAAATAATTTCTGCGATCATCTCCTGCAGGGTTGCTTGTCTGCTAGTAGTGACAATATACCCAAACATTGGTACTCTTGGTCGTTAAGTGAAGACCGTCGGCCACTCTGTTGTTCGTGGTCAGAGGTAATGTCTGAAATTTGCTATTCTCGGCACATCCTTGACACTGCGTATCTCGGTATATTGAAATCCCTAACGATTTCCGGAACGGAATATCACATGCATTTAGCTCCAGCTACTGTTCCTTGTTCAAAATCTGTTAATTGCCGTTGTGCGGCTGTAATCACGTCGCATACCTTTTCACATGAATCGGCTGAGAACAAATGGCAGACCCGCCAATGCACTGCCATTTTATACCTCGTGGACGCGATACACAACCGCCATATGCATACGTGGATATCGTTATGCCATGACTTTTCTCATGTCAGTTTAATTTTGAACAAATGTATGTTCCTCCGCCATCACATCCTGGAACAGAGGCGAAAGGCGACAGTGGTGGTGGTGGTTAGTGTTTAACGTCCCGTCGACAACGAGGTCATTAGAGACGGATCGCAAGCTCGGGTTAGGGAAGGATTGGGAAGGAAATCGGCCGTGCTCTTTCAAAGGAACCATCCCGGCATTTGCCTGAAACGATGTAGGGAAATCACGGAAAACCTAAATCAGGATGGCTGGAGACGGGATTGAACCGTCGTCCTCTCGAATGCGAGTCCAGTGTGCTAACCACTGCGCCACCTCGCTCGGTGAAAGGCGACAGTGATGGCTAAGGGGCAGTTACTCATCTTATCAAGGGTAGTGCCGTATGTAGGTACTAAACTAATGTTTTACAAAGCTATTCTACAGCACCAAGCCATGGGGACTGGCGAGTGAATACAAGTTCAGCAGATCTTAATTTTATAAAATAAATGTCTCAGGTGAATATTCAGAGCGTCGAGATACTAACGAATACTAGATTTACACTGGGAAGCCACCGTAGAGACAATAGAAGAAATGATAAAAAAACTACTCCTCAAGAATCCACAACAGGGTTGACATATTGCGAGGGAAAATCAGATACTAAAAGATGCTGTCACGACGTTAGCTCGACCGTGGCATCGTTTTAAGTTCCCTACAGCGTTAGTACCGGACGCTGAAGAGCTATAATTCCAACCGTTAGGGGTAGTGTATGCTCAACCTACGGAGATAATAAATGGTGTTCCCATATCGAAGCCCTTACACGAATACTAGAAGCTTGGACCACAACTGATGATAATCACATAAGAAAGAGGAAGAAAAATGATGGGGAATAATTATAACGCAGATACGCGCCAAAAATGGTAAGCTCCACTGACATAAAAGTCTTTGAACAGGTCACTTAGTTACAGCCCGGCCTCTGTAAACACGCATCTTAGAATGTACGAGACTGGCCAGCTGTTCCCATGCTTACGGTACCATATGTTATTTCTCGGCTTCTTATACAATTTTAGGACAAACAAGTGGTATTATTTCCGCTTCCGTATAAGACAGCGCCACTATTAAGTGCTAAAACATAGTTTTCGTTGAATCATTGGGGATATCGCCGAAATGCCTAATGGTTCTGTTGTAGCGGAACAACTGTAAAACTAATACGTGCTGGGATTTTAGATGGTCTAATAGGTCTGAGGAGTGAGCAGCGCATATTGCGAGGAAATGTAAATTTTTGTCGGTTAACTGAAGGTCACGTAAACGCCGATGATAAGAATTGTTCAAAGCTTACTGTTCCTACTAGGCTCGACGTTCCTTGAACAAACTGTGTTGTAAAATTATAAAGAATGTAGCAACCAGTCGGGGAAACATAATTTATTTACCTTGTTGCAAATCGATTTCGACTGATATCAGTCATCATCGGTGCATTTTTCTAACCAATACATGCCATAAGTAGAAGTACTGCTCTTGGCAGATTTCTAACATGATAGAAATCTGCCAAGGACAGAACTTCGTAGCCGAGTAGTTCTAGGTGCTTCGGTCCAGAACCAAGCGGCTGCTGCGGTCGCAGGTTCGAATCCTGCCTCGGGCATGGATGTGTGTGATGTCCTTAGGCTAGTTAGGTTTAAGTAGTTCCAAGTCGAGGGGACTGACGACCTCAGATGTTAAGTCCCATAGTGCTTAGAGCCATTGGAACTCTTTTTTCTTTTTTCTTTTTTTTTTTACAGTACTTCTACTTATGGCATGTATCGGTTAGAAAAATACACCGATGATGACTGATATCAGTCGAAATCGATTTGCAACAAGATAAATAAATTATATTTCCGTGACTGGTTGCTACATTCTTTGTAATTGTATATTCCACGGTCACTGCACAGAATGGGAACCTTATGGAGTCCAACATTCAAAAATTGTGTTGTAAGCTATGCCTAAGTTTCAAATACGATCTTCCGATGGAGCTATATTACTACATGCTGCTCTAAGTGTAGTACAACATAAAGACAACCATGCTTTATCTAGTAACACACCAGTCCCAAATGGAAGTTATTTACGTAGAGGGTAAGTGATAATGCTTATTTAGCGTAAACAAAGATTTAAAGAAATTTATTTTTAAAAAAAGCTATTTATTTACTTATTTATTTATTATTATTATTATTATTTAAATACAATCGGTTACAATTTAGAGTGTTTAAAGAAAGACGGGGACCACTTGTCCGATAATATGAAATGAAATTTATATGTTTCAAAAAAGCTGTAACATAATCGCTATTTTATTTATTTACTATTATTATTTTTTAAATGTAGTCAGTTACAATTTATAGTATTTAAAAAAATTGGGACCATTTGTTATCCGACAAAATAAAATAAAATTTTTGTTCAGTACTGTAAGTAATAACTTTTTTGTGTTTATCACACACGTTATACAAGTGTGCTCACGCACACTCTAAGTAAGTTGTTAGTACGATCCTATCACAGGCGTTGCATTCAGCTTTTGGGCGCTAGACGACAATCTGACGTGATGCTTTCGTACAAAGGTACAGTCCGCAAGAAAGAAATGGTTCAAATGGGTCTGAGCACTATGGGGCTTTACTTCTGAGGTCATCAGTCCCCTAGAACTTAGAACTACTTAAACCTAACTAAGGACATACAAACATCCATACCCGAGGCAGGATTCGAACCTGCGACCGTAGCGCCTAGAACCGCTCGGCCACCCCGGCAGCTACTGTCAACAACAAGACAGAGTTCAGGTTCCCCTATCACCGCTGACTTAACCCGTCCCCCCTCGCTGGCCGGCCCAGTTCGGTCACAGTCTTCGAGAGTAATAGGAGGACATTACTTAGCTTACTTAGCCTGCGTTCTGCGAGTAGTAGGAGAGAGTAAAGTATTTGCATGTTTGGGGCACGGGAAGCACAAGAAGTTAAGTGTGTTTCTTCCCTTAATAGAAATAAAGTTTTCTACACACACGTCGGTTCCAAGAGTTCCGGAACCTGTACAGAAAATTGGAATAGAGATCAACATAATTTCCGCCTTTTCTATTGCTCCTGAAAAACCACACATTGCATGTTGTACCACTGTACAGCGAGACCTTGCGAGGTGGTGGTCCAGACAGCTGTACACACAGGTACCTCTAATAAATACCCAGTAGCACGTCCTCTTGCATTGATGCATACCTGTACTCGTCGTGGAATACTATCCACAAGTTCATCAAGGCACTGTTGGTCCAGATAGCCCCACTCCTCAACGTCGATTCGACGTAGATCCCTCAGAGTGGTTGGTTGGTCACGTCGTCGATAAACAGCCCTTTTCAATCTATCCCGTTCATGTTCGATAGGGTTCATGTCTGGAGAACATGCTGGCCACTCTAGTCGAGCGATGTCGTTATCCTGAATGAAGTCATTCACAAGTTGTGTACGATGGGAGCGCGAATTGTCGTCCATGAAGACGAATGTCTCGCCAGTAAGCTGCCGATATGGTTGCACTATCGGTCGGACGATGGCATTCACGTATCGTACAGCCGTTACGGCGCCTTCCATGACCACCAGAGACGTACGTCGGCCCCACATAATGCCACGCCAAAACAGCAGGGAACCTCCACCTTGCTGCACTCGCTGGACAGTGTGGCTTAGGCATTCAGCCTGAGCGGGTTGCCTCCAGATATATCTCCGGCCATTGTCTGGGTGAAGGCTTATGCGACACTCATCGGTGAAGAAAACGTGATGCCAATCCTGAGCGTGTTGCTGGGCCCATCCGTAACCGCGCTGCATGGTGTCGTGGTTGCAAAGATGGACCTCGGCTTGGACGTCGGGAATGAAGTTGTGCATCATGCTGCCTATTGCCTACAGTTTGAGTCGAAACACGACATCCTGTGGCTGCACCAAAAGCGTTATTCAACATGGTAGCGTTCCTGTCAGGTTTCCTCAGAGCCATAATCGGTAGGTAACGGTCATCCACTGCAGTAATAGCCCTTGGGCGGCCTGAGCGAGGCATGTCATCGACAGGGGCTGTCTCTCTGCATCTCCTCCATTTCCGAACATCATCATTTTGATTCACCCCGAGACGCGTGGACACTTCCTTTGTTGAGGGCCCTTCCTGGCACAAAGTAACAATGCGGACGCGATAGAACCGCAGTATTGGCCATCTAGGCGTGGTTGAACTACAGACGCCGAGCGGTCTATGGCGCTGCGGTCATGGGCCGTGCAGCTGATCCCGGAGGAAGTTAGAGCCCTCCCTCGGGCATGGGTATATATGTTTGTCCTTAGGATAATTTAGGTGAAGAAGTGTGTAAGCTTAGGGTCTGATGACCTTAGCAGTTGAAGCCCATAAGATTTCACACATATTTGAACATTTTTTTTTTTTTTTTAATGGACTACAGACAACACGAGACGTGTGCGTCCTTCCTGGTGGAATGACTTTAACTGATCTGCTGTCGGACCCCCTCCGCCTAATAGGCGCTGCTTATGCATGGTTGTTTACATCTTTCATCTTTGGGCGGGTTTAGTGACATCTCTGAACAGTCAAAGGGACTGTGTCTGTAACAGAATACCCACAGTCTACGTCGATCTTCAGGAGTTCTGGTGTGCATTGATTAGAAAGTGTTTTGTACAGTTAATTTTGGATTCCTGCCACCGGGCATCGCAATTTCTCTCCTTCCTTGTTTGCCCCGTGATGACTCCCACAGTAGCCGACACAACAGTGGCTTACCTATTTACAATTAGAATACTACTACATCATCCGAAGGATCAGAAACTTAGTCATCCTATCTGTCCGAAGATCAAAAGTCACTGAAGCTGCTTTTCTCATAGACCCAGGAGCTGGAGACGTCTCTCTTCTACCCCGTATACCAATGATCCCAACAGATCTACCCATTCAATTGAAGCGCACCAGTTCCGAATCGTGTTTCATTTGCAATATCGGTAAAGAGGGCTGAAGGTCAGGGAGGGAAGAAGAAGAGATGGGCAGAGAGGTGTGTGGGGGGGGGGGGGGGAGCGGACGGGAGGCAGAAGCAGAAGATGGATAGAGAGAAGAGAGTATAAGGAAATTGGGGGGGGGGGGGGGAGAAGGAGACGGGCAGATAGAGCCGGGTGAGGTGGGCAGGTGATGGACAAATAACATGCATATTTAGCAATTGCAAGGTATTGCCAGGTTCGCTAGTAACCTAAATAGTGATGAGGCACCTATTGTGCATACATACTGATGACACAAAACGATGTTGAAGATATAATTGAAAGAACATGAAATAAAGGAAATGTAATGTGACAAAGCGACTACTTTTCGACTTAAAATACTACAGGTGTTACTGACTGCCTCGAAAGATTTCGAGGTATGCTAACTAGAACTACATCTTCATCTGTTATTATTACTTTATTTTACATTGCTCCCATTGGTATGTGCGGGCCTCTACAATTGCCGACACTACACATACCTACGTTGGTGGCCTTTACCGTTATTCTTTAACTATGGATGCTTTTAATTATATTTTAGTCGTGTCTACTAGTTTCCACTCTGGAAGTAACACTTCTTGTTATTCCTCTGTGTTTGTGTTCGGATCTACAGACGTTAGTTTAATACCCAGACCGTCCTCTTGATTTTAAAGATTGAAAGCTGAGATATTTTATTGATTCACATTAAGCAATTAAATTTACTATTGTCTGTAAATTTGGATCTTATACTATCGTTTGATATTACAGTCTAACTGGCTATATTCTCTCTCTACTTGACAACGGGGGAACTGAAAACGACATGATCAGAAGAAACTTCTTCACCACAGATTGGTGTCTTGCTACAAACTAGTCCATGTGTACGTTTGGGATATGAGCGACAATATTTTTATAAATGCTGCATTTGGGTCAATGTCTCGCACACAAAGTCAGTTCTTAGCGCTAACAGTTGTTAATATTCGCTACATCACTTCTAGTGTTCCAGTTAGTACGCCATTCGTCTAATTTCCAGGCTTTTATTAGACTATAGACTCTTGTGATCTCGTTTACAATCAGCGTGTGCACGCCTCAACTAATACAACGCTGCACTGTACCGTATCCCGTACATGTCGAAGACACGCAAGTGTAATCTTAGTAGGTGCGAAAGATATCGGTGAGCCTCAGCAGTACGCTCCTCTGTATTATTTTGTCCCTGTTTTGTTCTCTAGTTCTCTACTCGAAGGCGATGCGCTCAGATGGTCGCAACGAAGCCCACAGTAGCGTTGAAGATAGCGTCCTGATATGGCCTCATCACTTGCGGTGGTAATTTATTGTCGGTAACGCCAGCACGGGCAGTGTTGTGTGTAATACTGATATCTTTCTGAATAACCGTTTTTTCATGTTCCAGTAAGTTCTGTCTCTCTCATTAGAAGAGTGCTGAAATACCTGCAAACAGTGGTGCGTTTTATAGGAAAGCCTCATGCGCGGCTTTGGGGCGGATTTCTTTAAATTCTTTGAGAAACGTGTATGTGGTTTTATGGACGGATATAGCCACTTTGTTGTCCGTGGAACATCACTGCATCTCAACAAACGCATCAGTCTTTTGCTCAAATCTCGCCCTTGAGAGAACCGAGGACGATCATAATAATCGTAATAATAATAACAACAATAATGACAATAATTACCTACTCTGGTGAAAGCCGCTTGCAGCAGCGGTTCACATTTTACAACATGTAATGATCTATAACCTGTCTTACTGGAACCCCTTCCGAAATACAGAGCGAGGGGAAAACTCGAATCGCTGGCCAGACATAACTGCGCTCATGCGAGCGCTTTCGAGTAGCGCAAATGTTGACCATACAAAGTTGGTGTTAATATGAACTGTGTGAAACTCGTATGGAGAAACTTTGTAAATGTAGTACAGTCAAGATACAGATAGCCAACCGTAGTGCAACCACAACGTAGGGGTATCTGTTGAGTGGCCAGACAAACGTGTCGTTCCTGAAGAGGGGCGGCAGCCTATTCAGTAGTTCCAGGGGCAACAGTCTGGATGATTGACTGATCTGGCCTTGTAACACTAACCAAAACGGCATTGCTTTGCTGGTATTGGGAACGGCTGAAAGCAAGGGGAAATGATTATGGCATCCTCTTGGGTAAGATATTCTGGAGGTAAAATAGTCCCCCATTCGGATCTCCTGTCTAGGACTACTCAGGAGGACGTCGTTATCAGGAGAAAGAAAACAGGCGTTCTATGGATCGGCGCGTGGAACGTCGGATCCCTTAATCGGGCAGGTAGGTTAGAAAACTTAAAAAGGAAAATGGATAGGTTAACGTTAGATATAGTGGGAATTCGTGAAGTTCGGTGGCAGGAGGAACAAGACTTCTGGTCAGGTGAATTCAGGGTTATAAATACAAAATCGAATAGGGGTAATACAGGAGTAGGTTTAATAATGAGTAAAGAAATAGGAGCGTGGATAAGCTACTAAGAACAGCATAGTGCACGCATTATTGTAGCCAAGATAGATACGGAGCCCACGCCTACCACAGTAGTACAAGTTTATATGCCAACTAGCAAACTATGGTGAAGATATTGAAGAAATCTATGACGCAATAAAAAAAATTATTCAGATAGTGAAGGGAGACGAAAATTTGATTGTCATTGGGGCCTCGAATTCGACAGTAGGAAAAGGAAGAGAAGGAAAAGTAGTAGGTGAATATGGAATGGAGGTAAGGAATGAAAGAGGAAGCCGCCTAGTAAAATTAAAATTTTGCATAGAGCATAACTTAATCTTAGCTAACACTTGGTTTAAGAGTCATGACAGAAGGTTGTATACATGGAAGAGGCCTGGAGACACTGGAAGATTTCAGATAGATTATATAATGGTTTGACAGAGATTTAGGAACCAGGTCTTAAATTGTAAGAGATATCCAGGGGCAGATGTGGACTCTGTCCACAGGTTATCGGTTATGAACTTTAGAATAAAACTTAAGAAACTGCAAAAAGGTGGCACTTTAAGGAGATGGGACGTGGATAAACTAAAAGAACCAGAAGTTGAAGAGAGTTTCAGAGAGAGTGTAGGGAACGATTGACAAGATCGGGGGAAAGAAATACAGTAGAAGAAGAAGGGGTAGCTTTGAGAGATGAAATAGTGAAGCAGCAGAGGATCAAGTAGGTAAAAAGACAAGGGCTAGTAGAAATTCTTGGTTAAAGGAAGAGATATTGAATGTAGTTGATGAAAGTAGAAAATATAAAAATGCATTAAATGAAGCAGGCGCAAAAGAATACAAACGTCTCAAAAATGAGATCGACAGGAAGTGCAAAATGGCTAAGCAGGGCTGGCTAAAGGACAAATGTAAGGATTTAGGGGCTTTTATTACAGTCTACAGGAAAATTAAAAAGGCCTTTCGTGAAAAAAGAACTACCTGTATCAATATCAAGAGCTCATGTGGAAACTGTTTCTAGGCAAAGAATGGAAAGCAGAAAGGTGGAAGGAATATATAGAGGGTCTATACAAGGTCGATGTACTTGAAGACAATATCATGGAAGTGGAAGAGGACGTGGATGAAGATGAAACTGGATATATGATACTGCGTGCAGAATTTGACAGAGCACTGAAAGATCTAAGTCGAAACAAGGCCCCGGGAGTAGACAACATTCCATTAGAATTCTTATAACTTTGGGAGAGCCAACTATGACAAAACTCTACCATCTGATAAGCAAATTATATGAGACAGGAGAAATACCCTCAGACTTCAAGAAGAATATAATAATTCCAATCCCAAAGAAAGCAGATGTTGACAGGTGTGAAAATTGCCGAACTATCACTTAAATAAGTCACGGCTGTAAAATACTGGCACGAATTCTGAGTACACGAATGGTAAAACTGGTAGAAGCTGACCTCTGGGAAGATCAGTTTGGATTCCGTAGAAATGTTGGAACACACGACTTATCTTAGAAGATAGATTAAGGAAAGGCAAATCTACGTTTCTAGCATTTGTAGACTTAGAGAAAGATTTTGACAATGTTGAGTGGAATACTCTCTTTAAAATTCTGAAGGTGGCAGGGGTCAAATATAGGTAGCCAAGGGTTATTTACAATTTGTACAGAAACCAGATGGCAGTTATAAGATTCGAGTGGCATGACTGGGAAGCAGTGGTTGGGAAGGGAGTGAGACAGGGGGAATTAAAATCCCCATGGAGAGGATATAAAAACTTTGAGGTTTGAGATGACATTGTAATTCTGTCAGAGACAGCAAAGGACCTGGAAGAGCAGTTGAATGGAGTGTACAGTGTCTTGAAAGGAGGATATAAGCTGAACACCAACAAAAACAAAACGAGGATAATGAAATGTAGTCGCATTAAATCGGATGTTGCTGAGGGAATTAGATTATGAAATGAGAAACTTAAAGTAGAAGATGAGTTTTGCTATTTGGGGAGCAAAATAGCTGATGATGGTCGAATTAGAGACAATATAAAATGTATACTGGCAATGGAAAAGAAAGCGTTTCTGAAGAAGAGAAATTTGTTAATATCGAGTATAGATTTAAGTGTCAGGAAGTTCTTTCTGAAAGTATTTGTATGGATTGTAGCCTTGTATGAAAGTGAAACATGGACGATAAATAGTTTGGACAAGAAGAGAATAGAAGCTATCGAAATGTGGTGTTACAAAAGAATTGTGGCACAACTTGACTAGAAGAAGGGACCGGTTGGTCGGACACGCTCTGAGACATCAACTGATCACAAATTTAGTATTGGAGGGAAGCGTGGAGGGTAAAAGTCGTAGAGGGAGACCAAGGGATGAATACACGAAGCAGATTCATAAGGATGTAGGTTGCAGTAGTTACTCAGAGATGAAGAACCTTGCACAGTCTAGGGTAGCATGGAGAGATGCATCAAACCAGTCTCTGGACTGAAGACCACAACAACAATAGACCAGCGGAATATTGCGTGAATAATAGAGTCTCACATAAGAGTAAATTGGTAATTATGCAGGTACTATTTCCACAGTATCCGTTTTCTCCTTTCCCTACTTGTTAAAATACGAGGGCTATTGAAGGAACAATGATCAAATCCTGTTTACGGCAATAATTTCTCATGCTACACTTTAGTATTACAATTGCACGCGCTAGGATTTAATCTTACGATATTGTGTTAGCTTAATTTATAACAGAAACGCCGTACTAGTTTCATTGTCGGCACTGTTGGTTCCCCCTGTGAGAGACGGGCAAACTGAGACAAGTTCAGTATCGCCTGCCGAAACAGTGGTGGTGACGCGCGATGAACAGTATGCGGCTAGAGTCTGTTCTTACCTATAGCACGGCTCTAAGATCGCATAAATTGTTTGAAGAGAGGAGACAATTATTTTCAAAGGAAAGTGGACCCGAAGCTCCAGTTAGTGCTTTTACCGAAAGAACCAACAACATCGCTGCTGTCATTGTCAGATAGCGTCGATCCATAACCTTGCAAATACTTTGTGAAAAACTGAAAATTTCGTTGGGTGCTACCCACAAGTTGCTGTAAGTACATTTAAACATGACATCGTTTGCGTGCGTTGCATTGCAGAACTGTTCATTCCTAGCAAAAGGACGTTCAAGTGCATTTCTGCATGCAGTTGAAGTTGATTCTAGAAGAAGATCTGAAGTTTGTTTAAAAGTAATCAGTACTAATGAAACTTTGTTACATAGTTTTGAATCTTAGAGCAAACAACAAAGCTCAGGGTGGAAATACGAGGGGTATTCTGAAAGTAAAGTCCGATGGCGTGGGAAATGGAAACCAAAGTGAATTACGGATTATTGACGATCGCGTCGTGTTGCTGTTTTCAATTCTGAGCGCCCAGTGACCACGCAAAAATGCCTAGAATAGTCCCAAGTATGAGGGCCTGGTGAGAGATTTCGCCAGATGTCATGCGGTCACCATAACAAAACTGCCATACGTTTCCTTCACCATGACAATTGTCGGCCACACTCTGGAGGGGCAATGAAGATAGTGCTACAGCGTCTTCGATGGGAAGTGTTTATCACCCAAGTACAACCCGTAACTGGCTCCCTCTGAGTTTCAACTCTGCACACGTCAACGGCAGCTGTGAAAACAATATTTTGGCACTGATAACTAGCTGTAGACCAGCGTAGAGAATTGGTGGAAAGAACAGCCGTCTGCCTTCTACGACTAGGGCATTGGAAAGTTGGTACAACGCTACGACAAAGGTCTAAGTTGGAGGGGCGGCTATGCAGAGAAGTAACTGGAAGGCGTAGCTCACTGTTGCAAATAAAATTCCAAATAAAATATTTTTATTTTCAAACTGGTTTCCATTTGGTGACCGATCGGAACTTACTTTCCAAATAACCCTTGCATCCTTCATTACCAGCCACCAAAAAGGCAAAAATCGTTGCTTCACATTTTTTGATATTCATGGACTGATTTGTCAGCATTTTGTACGTGCACACACATCAAAAACTGGAGAGTGTTACGGAGATGTCCTGAGAACTTTGAAAGTTCGTATCAGGCGCAAAAGACCACATATCTGTGGACACGATATTGGAAGGCCCCATATTGCAAATGTTGTTACTGAAATATTGCAAAAATCAGAATGACGTAACTACCTCATTCTCGCTATAGTCCGAGCTTAGCCCCGTGTGACTTTTTTCTGCTCTCTAACCTGGAAAAACACGTTCGTGGGAGACACTTTCCATCATCAGAGGCAGTAGGGAAGGCTGCGGAGGTTATTCTGACTTTTCAAAAAGAGGTTTCCAGCATGTCGTTGCTGACTGGCAGAAGCGGTGACACAAGTGCGTCGGATCCAGAGGTGACTATTTTCACAAGGACCATCCAGATTATGAGGATGAGTAAAGGTATGTTGTCAAAAAAGAAAATACAATTTTTTTATTGAACAGCCCTCGTACTATCGCACAATAGTTTATACTGTATGAAGCTATGTAAACTATTTGATACAAGATGAAGTTCATGCAATTCTTTTGTAGTTACTTTCTACATAACTGACTCTCCTCAGAGCCAAGAGCTGCGAAGATCGATAAAAGGTCTCGTTCCTCAAGATGTCGAGACGGTTATACCCGAAGGTGTGCAGAATGGCGGACAGTAGCTAGCTGGCGACTTGAGCCTTGGCGCCAGACTTGGCGGTCTCAGTTGCAGGGCATCGATCAGCCCACCTCCTGCAAACAACTGGTGCGCCGCAGGCAGCGTCCTGCCGCCGCTGGCCCGTTCTACCTTGCCTGGATGGCGCAGCCTGCACGCCTTACCTAGGTTCGTCAGTTTTCTCGTCCAAGCAGTACGACAGTCAAAACCAAGCTGAAAACGACTGTTACGTTTCATCGAGATTCAGGACATGCAATGAAATTATTCTGTGCATGATGTCTTCCCATTTTTGCTTCCTCCCTTCCTCTCTCCACAAAAGTCTAAATACGGACAAGATGCTTCAGCTGCTGCTTCACGCAACAGAATACGTGTCACATGTAAATACCATAAACGGTCAGCTGTTTTTGGTTCTTTTACACCCTTCATACTAGCAGATCACGATCAAATTAAGGGATTAGTGCTTCCCTCTTCTTGTACTAACAACAGAAAATGCTTGGGTGTGATATAGCAAAACTGCACCCACTCATGGTGTACAGTTTCGTCATGTGCAAACAGTTACCGATCTACGTGGTGTAGAGGAAAGAAGAAAAGAATTTAACGTCCCATCGACAGCAAAGTCAGAGACGGAGGAGAAGTTCGGATTACTGAGGGATGGGGAACGAAGTCTGCCGTGCTCTTTTCAAAGGGACTATCCCAGCGTTTTTCTGCAGCATCGATTTAGGGAAACCACAGAAAACCTAAATCTGAATGGGCAGACGGATTTAAACCGTCGTCCTCCCGAATGCGAGTTCACTGTGCTAACCACTGTGCCACCTCGCTCGTTATGTCACGCAGACGTGAAGACATTGGTCTCACACTCGAGATGACAACGGTTCAAATCCGTGTCCGCTGATTCAGCTTTAGAGTTTCGTAGTTCAGAGAAATGCCTGGATATATGCATTGAGTAGGACATAGTAGTTGTTAACCATCCGTCTCAAACTCATCTTCTGTCTTCAGTGACCTTCCTCGTCATCGATGAGATGTTAAACCCTAATCTTCCTCCCAAATACACTACCTGCTCTTGTAACAGTATTATTCAGATCGGAACGAGTTCACGCACAAGGAAATAAATTCGTTCAACTCGATCTATGCAGTCTTGACTTCCTTTTCCAAGCTTTTTAACTCTTAAGAATAGACTACGGCTACCCGATAACTTCATGTGAATCTGAAATACAGTCTCTGAAATGGAGTTTATTAGGTGCAAGTATAAAATCTACATCTACATCAACGGTAACATTCGACGTTATGCCAATAATGATAGTAATGAATGATCTTATCGTCATGGTGAAAGACGTATGTTGTTTACACATTTAAAGGAGCTCAACCATAGACCCGTCTACATAAACTGGAGAAAAGCGAGTGTAACTGGTGAGGAGATAATACCATTGATGTGCTGTTCTGGCGCAGGACTAGGACTTCATCAAATCGAATTGACAAACGGCACTCATGACAAGGATCGCATCTGCTTCCTCGTTGCAAGCTTTAATATAATTATTAATTTCCGAAATTTATATTAAAGTAAGCCACTTGGTTTGAAGCTTCCAAATGGCTCTGAGCACTATGGGACTCAACTGCTGAGGTCATTAGTCCCCTAGAACTTAGAACTAGTTAAACCTAACTAACCTAAGGACATCACAAACATCCATGCCCGAGGCAGGATTCGAACCTGCGACCGTAGCGGTCCTGCGGTTCCAGACTGCAGCGCCTTTAACCGCACGGCCACTTCGGCCGGCTTGAAGCTTCCACATTATAGATATTTTAAGTACATAAACATAGAATCTTTCGCTTTTGGGCTGCGCGGGGTTAGCCGAGCGGTCTTAGGCGCTGCAGTCATGGACGGTGCTGCTGATCCCGGTGGAGGATCGAGTCCTCCCTCGGGCATGGGTGTGTGTGTGTGTTTGTCCTTAGGATAATTTAAGTTTAGTAGTGTGTAAGCTTAGAGACTGATGACCTAGGCAGTTAAGTCCCATAAGATTTCACACACATTTGAACATTTCTTTTTTTCGCTTTTGGAATATGAAAACAATCCCTAACGTCCCATAAAGACAGCTGGACGAACTGCTTGCTCACCGCAGTCATGCCCTACATGATTCCTGTCAGGCAATACAGGCAACATTTTCTATGCACTAACACGTTTCAGTCGTTTAGGTAATGCGCGCGGGTATAATCCTAATGTGTTCGGAAACACTGTCGGAACGTAAATAATAATCAATTATGTCTCGAACAGAACGTCGGAATTATTACAGGCCAAGGTGATCCCTGCTCCAAAACATTAACTATATACACAACAGCTTTTCGAATATATAATTAGAGAAGTTCTTAACATACATTATTTATAAAAAATGTCAAAATCAGTGAATCTGTTGCTTATCAACAAAACAGTTATGAGGTATATTGCTATCCCCATAATTGCCACACACAAGCGTGACAGCCACTTGACTCGGACTTAAGACTTTTCAGCTGACTGTTAATGGAAATCACAAAAACTTTATTTTGTTCTCTTAATTGTGAACAGATCCCGAAATAAACTCCTCACTAGGCAGCGTTTTTTGTCTGCTGTAAACAAACTAAAAAACTCTGTTTCTTTTCTTTCATGATACGGAATGAGATAAATTATTGTACGTCCGTATTAACTGTTATATAGACAGTATCCTACTAATCGTATTCGACGTTATTAACAATCCACTTTTTTCACGTTAAGGAGAAAAGTCCCTGGATAGCTTCCGAAAATGAAGTTCCTTGTACAGATCAAATACTATATTACGTAATTTGCAAATTCCATTTTAAGCTTCTCTTCGACTCGAGTTCACAAAAATACTGTTGCATTTTTCGTATCCTGTGAAATATTCTTTGATTACTGAGTGAAACTCCGTTGTGTAACTTGAACAAAAGTGTAAAATGAATCCTGTGCGAAAAAAATCCTCTATAGTGACCTCTATGAAGAAAAGAGCAACAATTTTCCTTTATTGTGCTTCTGTAAATCAGGCACTAATCGCGAAATGCCTTCCCTGGAACACCGACGTCCCGTACGCAACGTACTGGATCACTCCTGTTAGTGGAAAGCCTACATATAGCCCGTGTCTTTCATAACGGTACTGATTGCATAACAGCCCTACACGTTCTTTTCTTATAGTCTTCTTCTTACTTTGTTATTCCGTCTATTTGGTCAAGGCCTTACTCCTCAGTACAATGAAAAAAAAGTACAATGAAAAGAACAGTACAAAGAAAAGAAGAAACAAAAAAGAAAGAAACAACCATTGGTTTAATGTCCGACCGACGAGGAGATTCATAGAATCGGAGCACCAGAACGGACTGCCAGAGAATAGGGACTTTTCTCCTTTTCAAGCGTCCGCAGCTCGTGGTCGTGCGGTAGCGTTCTCGCTTCCCGCGCCCGGGTTCCCGGGTTCGATTCCCGGCGGGGTCAGGGATTTTCTCTGCCTCGTGATGACTGGGTGTTTTGTGATGTCCTTAGGTTAGTTAGGTTTAAGTAGTTCTAAGTTCTAGGGGACTGATGACCATAGATGTTAAGTCCCATAGTGCTCAGAGCCATTTGAACCTTTTCAAGCAATCCGCCCTGGTATCACATTAGAAATCTAGGGCAACCACTTAAACCTAAATTTGGATATTCGATTGGGATCTGAACCGCTATCTTTCTGAATACAAGATCACTGCATGACGTGTCCTGCCAGCTCGCTCCGTTAGAAACAGTAAAACTTCTTGCTTCTTAATACTATAGACACACTTTGATACCTGAGAGCTGATATTTTAATGTGAAAGTGTAACATATAGACAAATAGAAAACAACAATCCAAATGACACATTTTGACGTACAGTCATGTATAATACTATCCGCCATGTCCGAAAGAACAGATACTATCTTAGTAAATATATAGTTACGGCTCACCGGCCACTTGACCATCTTCTTCATCTGTGCGAATGCACAAACAGTGCCCGAACTCTTACGGGAATCGGCAACAAGCCGCGAGTAATCAGTATAATGGGCGGGGGCACTACGAATGTAGTGCGGGACAATACGCTGAGAATATGGGTTTCGCAGGAGGCGTGGCAGAGATAAATCCCTACAGTCGCGCTATCCTCTGTGTCCTCGGTGGCTCAGATGGATAGAGCGTCTGCCATGTAAGCAGGAGGTCCCGGGTTCGAGTCCCGGTCGGGGCACACATTTTCATCTGTCCCCGTAAGCAGCTAAGAGTGTTCATTTCATTGTAATTTAATACTATCCGTCCCGTAGAAAGGAGTGATACTGTCTACTAGCGCAGTTGTGTGTATCTGGAGGTAACCGTTTGGAACTGCGATAGTATTATCACGAGTATTTTGTATATTCCAGGTGGTTTCAGACTTTTCGTGCAATTAGCGTGTAAATGTCACTACAGTTTCGTCGTAAGTATCTAGCTAAGAAGAGATCTAGTTGAAAATCAGCACAATCATAATTTTATTTCCGATGTTAATAATCGTTCTGTGCATTAACGTAATAATACTGCAAGGTGCAACAGCCTTCCATACGCAGTGCCCTACAAAAAACTAAGACGCACAAAATCGGCTGAAACCATCATGCACCACCCCCTCAAAACATTTTTATGATATTTTATTCTATGCATTTTGAAACTGAATTGGAAATTGGGTGGGGGTGAACACGCTCCAATTATGAGCTGAGGTGGAGATGGAATGTCTGCGTTATCTCATGACACATTGGTATCTGCTTTACATGGGGAATGCAGAGAGCGTTTACTGAGAAGCTAGTACTAATAAAAGGACGGAAACCGACTGTAAAACTCGATACTTGGCAGCCAGAGCTGGGCCGCGTGTAAGAGGCAGCTGAAAGAGGATGAAAGGGGGGAAGTAATTAGGGGCGACGTCTGAAAGAGCCTCAGCAGCGGCGGGCGGCTGTAAAATTGCTTCGCCAGGAGCAGATGCGTAGGAGGGGGCGTGGGAGGTTGGCGGGGGGGATGAGGTCGTGTCGTATGGGCGCCACGACGTAGGCAGATCCCAACCAAGTTTCAAAACCGACCACAGGAAGGCATCAGCTCGGAAATCTAAGCCGCTGTTGTCAAGCACTCGGTGAGAAGGCTGTAAGGCATAAGCAAGAACTCGATGCGCCTTTTCACTTTCGTCGATATTCCGGAGCATCAAATTTTGCCTGTTATTGTCTGTCTCTGTTCTTCTTACATGTGACTTGCTGTTATTGTCTTAAAATGCTTTTGTACCTATTGCCTTGAGCTGAGGAGGTACGTTGGGACTCCCAGGAACAGGCTTTACATAACTATCGCGATGTGAGAAACAAAATTTTATAATGTAATTTTTTTTCAAAAAAAAGGTGTTTCTGTTAGTTTCAAGTAGTCTTCTCGTACAACAAAGATATTAACGATACTGTAAATGGATTGACACAACACATTTTAATTTACATATAGTTCGAAAGGTTTGGGAACCGCCCAGGTAGTCGAAAGCGTTAACGCGCCACTTCTAAGATTCGAGTCTCGCAGATTAACGACGCTGGCTGTTAAGCTGACGAGCCTGGATGTGGGTTTTAGGCAGTTTGCCACATCTAGCTAAGTAGGTGCCGATACCCATGTCCCGCCTCAGACGCTATGCAAACATATAGGAAACGTCCTCACACTTAAACATTAAATCTTCTCTAGATGCAGGCGGGTAGGATACACAAATTTTCCGTCGGGGGGAGGCAGCGGGGGAAGGGCGAGTCTTCGCGTCAGGAAGTCAGAAAGGGCAACTGGCCACAAGTTGTCACTAACACTGGCAATGCCGACCATGTAGCGAACAGGGAAAAGGTAAAGAGAACGAAGAACGATGGAGGTAGGTTTGAATAGCACTGTGCTATTTGGTGCTGTTCTTGACACCTTTTCGAGTCGAGATGAGCTTTTAAGTGACTTACCTGCCGTGCCATACTAATGATTACTAGAAATGTTGGAAGTTTCACATAACCGACAGTTTCTCATATCACCCCACAATTGTTTAGTTGTAGAGCGTCGTTGCCCAACTGCAAGTGACGTATTTGACAGCTTTTCGTAAAATTCGATGAGAATACTTTCGCATGTAGATTAAAAATAAGCCAGAATTGCAAAGACTGATACCCAGAAGAATAAAAAATTCATAAGAAAACTTTTGAAAAAAAAATATCATTGTGGCTTTAAAAAATTTCTAGGGCTTGCTTCATTCGTACCCGTTAAGAAAAATTAAAAAACCATATACATCAAAGCAAACCAAAGCACTTACTTTACTGTCAAAACACCGGGAAAGTATAATACTTAATTACTAAAATTATCCGGCTTCTTTAAAAGAATAGATAATGAGAAAATTTCAGTACTTTTCAGCTCTGCCAACATTTTGCAGTATGCGGGGACTAATTCCTATTCTCTACATTTGAGATAACCTTCACTATTTGTCAGTAATAAACTTTGGATTGGAAAAGCAACTCAGTAGCCAGACTGCAGAAAACCTTCGTTTTAGGGCAAAAGTAACCAGTCTCAACTGGGGACAATTCGATCACGCAGATTCTGTATTTTCCCATATATACTACGAGCAAAGTTTGCACACACGTGGTATATTCAGAATTCTTCTTGAGGCGATGTTATGGCGCCAGGGAGTCCATCCTGCCACATCGTAATTACAGCCGCGCCGGACAGCCGCGCGGTTTGGGGCGTCTCGCAGCAGTTGGCGTGACTCCCCCGTCGGAGGTTCGAGTCCTCCCTCGGACATGGGTGTGTGTGTTGCCCTTAGCGTAAGTCAGTTTAAGTTAGATTAAGCCTCGGACCCGATGACCTCCGCAGTTTGGTCCCATAGAATCTTACAACCACCACCATAATTAGGAACGTCTATCACCTGTCGACCCTGAAAGTACAGGAGGATAACGAAGAAAAATGGACACAAAAGTTGCTCTTAAACAGGATGGAAATGTTTATTTCAAATCTCATTCGTCAGACTGTGGCTCGGATTTCATGTAACAGTGTAGCTTCATTCCATCTCCTGGGTCCCCATAACCATTCCATGGCTATGTAGGTTATCTGGTTAACTACACTGCTTGTAACATACTTTCTATTTAGATCGATATTTGCCCACAGCGCTATTCATCGTATTATCTGTGATGTTAATTTGATCGTCGAAATAACAAGAGTGGACATCTGATGCTCCCTTCAGGGCGTGGTTGCACGGCCTGTAGTTAATATACATGGGATCGACAAAAATATGGAAATACCAAAACCTCAACACATTTTCATGCCTAACACAGTGTAGGAAATCCGTTGGCATTCAGAACAGCTTCCCATCGCCTCAGAATGGATAAATGCGGATCCTTTATAGTTTTCGAGTGAATCTCATACCATTCTTCCTACAAAATATTGGCAAGCTGTAATGTTCATGGAGTTTGATAGCAATCATGCTCACTTCACTCATAAGTAGTATTGAGGTCTGGTGACTGGGGTCTAGGAGAAATGTGACGTTTCACCCTCGCGGTCGTAAAAACAGTCCTAAGCGATGTGTGAGCTGTGAGAACAAGGGCGCTGTCGTCTTGGAACATAGCATCACTATTCGGAAACATCATCGAACCACCTCGAAGTTTCACTCTTGGGACGTAAACTCGTCCAGAAGTTGGAAACAGTTTGCAACGAGTCATCCAATCAAATGAACTACTTCCATTGCTTCATTGTTCAAACTTTAAGGCTTTTGTACTACTTTTCCCATTACTGGCATCTGCATCACTGATGAGTGATTTAGTGATTTCAGCCCGCTCTGCAGTTCCCTTCCTATGGACCTCCCTCCGTGTTGCTTTGGTGCTGACGGTGTACGCGAGCGCGACATGCAGTTCTGCAGCGACTATCGCTGTTGCCGTCCTCTTACTTTTCTTCAGGATCCACCTCACTGACGGTCCGTCACGATCACTCGATACACAATTTCGTCCGCATTGTGACTTAGCGGATGACGTTAACCGCTTTTCTTGTATGCGGTTTAAATCTTCCATACGGTGATTCTTGAAACACCAAACATTAAGGTTCAAAATCATCACCTTCCCTGGTTTCGACTATTGAGGAATAATAGGCTGCCATTTCTCCACAGAAACCTTATTGAAAATGTGCTCAGTAGAGTTCAAGCCGTCGTGAAAGCGAAGGGGGTAGTATCCGGATACTTTAGATCACATAGCCTACCTTACGGTTTGTGCCGGATGATACTTCTGATACCCTCATCTTTTGTCCTTTCTTTTAACTGAAAAGATTGTGAATCAAGCTCAAAGAAGTTTTGTTCTTTCGCTATATCAATGTCGACACTTCAGTCATTTTCAATACCTCGTAATGTGTCTTACTCGGTGGCTGTGTCAGAACGGAAGAGAAATGAGCATCACCTCAGAGCTTCTAGAGGACTCTGAAAGGAGTCTTGACGAGATGTTCACTTCTTCTCCAATATGACGCAATCATAGATTGACGCATTATATGATACTGATAATGGCTTGAGTGCTGAAACTGATTCAGCGAATAAACAAAACTTCTTTCAACATTGACTGATAACCCTTGTAGTCCAAGAAGTGAGCTCTTCCCGAACGATATTGAAAATATAAATATCTTTTACACTCTTCATTGTTCGATTCACACCTCGCGGGGTACTTGGCGTAAGTTAGTTTAAGGTAGATAAAGTAGTGAGTAAGCTTAGGGACCAATGACCTCAGCAGTTTCGACCCATAAGACCTTCCCACAAATTTCCAGAAATTTCGGTTCACGACCGGAGCGTGGGAAGAATGACTGTCGGTAATACTCCGCATGTGCTCTAATTGTCTTGCCGTGGTCGATTGGACAATTCGTGAGGCCTGTTGCGTCTGCATTTGGAGTTTGATGAAAATCGTAACGCTCTCGTGCCGAGTAAGTGATCCTGTGGCAAAACGCACTAATCTTCTCTCTCTCTCTCTCTCTCTCTCTCTCTCTCTCTCTCTCTTTCTCTCACCTACTAATCGTTCTTGGTAAGTGACCCGTACTGATGAACAGTACTCAAGAATCGGCACTTCTTTCATGGATGAACTGCATATCCTTAAATTCTCCCAGTGAATCTCAGCCTGGAGTATGCTTTTCCTGTTATCTGTTTTATTATGTGATTCCACTTTAGGTCAATCTGTATGGTTAACCGTAGGTATTACACGCTATTCATTCTTTCCATTGACATGAGGCCGGTAGTGTAACTGAACAGCAATGGATTATATTGCATACGACAGTTATCTCGGTATGAGATCAGAAAAAAAACTGCAGAAAAGGTTATTCATACCCACATTTCTTCCTGAATTGCAAGTCAAGAGCTGCAAAGAAAACTGTCTTAAAACTACTAAAATTCCACGATTTTTTTATGTTTTTGACTACACATAAGGGATTATAGATGGTCTCTACACATTTGTAATCAGTCTGCTTTGTTAGTAGAGATGATATATAAATAATATTAGAAATAAAAGCAAAGAGCAAGCCACTGCAACAGGTCACAAGTTTATTATTGTAAGTTGTTATACTGGTAGCGCAGTATAGTGAAGTTTCACAATGGGATGTCCGATCCAAGAGGCAATTTTGCGACGATAAATGAGGGAGACTGAAAGGGAGAGCTGAGACAAATGGGCTTGGTGCTGCTACAGCGTCCGACTGCAGCCGGCGTCGTGGCTTTACTTATTCAGACTCGGCTCTTGCTGCACCCTTCTCTCCCTCCCTCCATCTCGTGCCCTGGCCAGCGTGGCCTAGGTGGAAGGAGTGGTGGTGGGGGTGGGGTGGTAGGGTGGGGGGGGAGGGGGAGCAGCAGCTCGGCCGTTGTTAGCGCCGCGGCGGCGACGGCGACGCCGGCCGCCATTGTCCCGGCCGAGCTCAGACTCAGCCTCGGCCCCTGACGCAGGCCCGCCAGAATTTCGCCCTCCCGCCGCTGTTCTGCTCAGTCGCGACGTTCGCGTTCTCCATTCTGACGCACGCTCTCCGCCAGCCTTTATTCTCCCGCTTGAGCTTACTTCATTATTCTGTGGGCCACGTAACATTAATTTGCCCGCTTTTGTCCTGGCCTTCTCTGCACCCCTACTATGAGCCAAATGTGACGCGTTTGTGCTTTACCTCCTGTCGGACCTTGTATCCTTGTACTAAGCCATTACATGACGCTAAGCCATTACATGACGCTCAAATTCATACGTAAGCGTTGAACTCGTTGAAAAGTGTTTTGAAACTTACGTAGTAAACATAAACGACAGTTTTTGTTGTTATTCACTAACGTTCCTGCAAGAAATATACACAAGTTTCTCAGGTAGACTATATCAAATTGAGGCCACTCACTGATAATAACATCCCACACAGCTACTACACTACGAGTATATTAATTCTTATGTTTCACCTACTCTTCCTAATCCCATATATTTTTTTATTGAACCAGGATCGAGTGAATTAGCGAGCTGCATCAGTTAATTTGGCGAGCCAGTTAACTTCGACACGGCGCCTGAGTGTTCGTCATGACAGGAGTGTATAGTGTAACGCTGTGAACACGCCTGTTACCATCTTGTAAGGTGCGAAAGTCCGAAGCATACTCATCATAAAGATTTAGAAGACAGGGCAAAACGTGGCGATCAAGAACCTGAATGGTCTGCTCACTGGCCTGTAAGCGCAGTCGACACCTTGCATCGTTTGAAAAACCTCCGCTTTCCGTGTTGTTTGGTCAACTTGAGACGTTCAGTTATACACTGAAGAGCTAAGGAGACCGTTACATCTGCCTAATATCGTTTAGGGCCCACTGAGAGCACGAAGAAGTGCTTCAGCACGACGCGGCATGGACTCGACTAATGTCTGAAGTAGTGGCGGAGGGAACTGACACCATGAATCCAGATAGACTGTCCATAAATCCGTAAGGGTACGAAGCGGTGGATATGTCTTCTGAACAGCACGTTGCAAGGCATCCCAGATATGCTCAAAAACATTCATGTCTAGGGAGTTTGGTGGCCAGTGTTTGAAATCAGAAGAGTGTTCCTGGAGCTATTCGGTAGCAATTCTGGACGTGTGGGGTGTCGTCTTGTTCTGCTGGAATTGCCCAAGTCCGTCGGAATGCACAATAGACGTGAATGGATGCATTTGGTCAGACAAGTTGCTTACGTACATATTGTTGGGTCTTGCCCACTCGTCTCGTGTAGTGTGCCTAAGGGATGCTGCGTTCTCAGAATGCTATACAACAATGCAAGCAAATAACATTAGTAGTATTATTTCTACAAAGCAAATTGACAATACTTAACTTTAATGGACAAAGGTGTCGCAAGCGGTGGGCGACGTGCAACAATACACGAGTCCTTGCTATATGCAACGTTAGAGCAAGTCTGTCACACAGTTTGTGGATCACTAAAATCTGATATCGTAACTCTCTCTGCTAGACCATGCTAATACTCTGCGAATCCTGTACGCTAATGTTCGTATACTGAGCCAGTATGAGCACTAATGTCCGGCCGAGGCTGGCAGGAGATCGCTCCTGACGCGGCGCGGTCCTTGTCAGCGGGCTATTGGCTGACGTTTTCTCACCACCTTCCCTCGTCTTGCGTTCTTCCTCTTCGTTCTGGCGCGTGTGTTTACGGCAGAACACATGTCACCTGTCAGAGTCGAATCTAGAATTATCAGGGGTCCCATATCACTCCAACTGCACATGCCCTCCACCAGCTTGAACAGTCCCCTGCGGGATCCATAAATTAAAGAGGTTGTCTCGATACCCATACACGTCCATCCGCTCGGTGAAATTTGAAACGAGACTCGTCCGACCAGTCATCAACAGTCCAGTGTCGGTGTTGACGGGCCCAGGCGAGGGGTAAAGCTTTGTGTCGTGCACTCATCAAGGGGTTACACGAGTGGGCCCTCTGCTCCGAAAGCCCATATCGATGATGTTTCGTTGAATGGTTCGTACGCTGACTCTTGTTGATGGCCAAACACTGAAATCTACAGCAATTTGCGTAAGGGCTGCACTCTGTCACATTGAACGATTCTCTTCAGTTGTCGTTGGTCCCGTTCTTGCAGAAACTTTTCCCAGCCGCTGCGATGTCCAGTTGATGTTTTACCTGATTCATGATATTACGATACACTCGTGAAATGATCGTACGGTAAAATCCCACTTCATCGCTACATCGGACATGCTCTGTCCCAACGCTCGTGCGCCGACTACAGCACCAAGTTCAAACTTAAATCTCGTTAACCTGCCATTGTAGCAGCAGTAACCAATCTAACAACTGCGTGAGACACCTGTTGTCTTTATATAGGCGTTGCTGACCGCAGCGCCGTATTCTGCTTGTTTACATATCTCTGTATTTGAATACGCACACCTATACCAGTTTCTTTAGCGCTTCCGCTATGAGCAATGGCTCTTTTCGAGGTACTCGTCCGTAAATACCCATTGCATGCAGTTCCCTTCGCAATGATTGCTCGGAAAATAATGAGATGTTCCATCGATTCCTGACGTGTTTGAAACACATTTTCATTGATAAAACTTGACAGTGGTCTATGACCCCTTGTCGGTTAAGACCGTTTTAAAAGCCTGTTCTCAAGTTCTGTTACGTGCGAATGGTACGCAATTCCTTGTAGATATTTTGGACAGATCAAATTGATACAGCAAAAAAATTGTGGCCACGCACATATCTAACTACGAGGGACTCCTCCTGCAATTCTGATCGTTCTAACACAGTATCGAAACTAAGAGAAAATAAAAAGTTCAGTTGGAGGTACTATCGAAGACAAGAATTGTCGATGGCGGGAGCGACGGCCCCACGATTACCGTGGCTGGGCATCGACTGAATATAGTAGACCCCGTCCGACGACGGGAACTCGGTGCATTGGCTCCGCAAATGGAGCTTGCAGATAACTCGTTGCGAGTGGAGTGAACCCACAACTGGCTCCACGAGCGGAACTGCTGAACTGGAATCATGTTGTAAGTGGGCTGCTCCTGTGTTGGCAGCTCTGTGTAGCGCTTTGCATTGCATCTCTGACTGCAGTTTGTAGGAGACTCTGTGGCTGTTCGGACTCGTTGTTGGAAGTTAATCGCCAGTAGTGTTGGGCAGTTGGAAGTCAGTCGCCAGCAGTGATGGAATTACTGTTGGGCAGTTGGAGGCGAACAGCCACCAGTGATGGATGTTAAATGTGAGAAGTTAGCATTGATGGAGGGTAAAGGTCTGAAGTGTTAGCGTAGGCTAACGATCTGGAAGTATCTGACTTGATTATATATCTTTGTGCTGGATGTCAATGACGATTTATATTCGTGTTTGAACTGGATGTCACATCATTAAAGTAAAAAAAATACATCATTTGGTTTGCAAAAAAAATATTTCCTTTGCTAACCACATTCCTGTTCGTAGTTAGTGGCTTTAGTAGCTAGAATCTTTTATTTAGCTGGCAGTATTGACGCTCACTGTATTGCAGCAGTTCGAGTAATGAAGATTTTTGTAAGTGCTTAATGAAATGTATAGGTTATTGTTAAGATTTCTTTTTAGTCATAGCTATTCTTTTGAATTAATTATTTGAAGACAGGTTATCTTTTTTTGAGCAGTCAGATTACGTTGCGCTAGGATATTGTGAGTCTCAGTCATTCAGCAATTTAAGTGTAGCCATACACATTTGAATAAAGAAGTTTCAATGTGACCCTTTACATATTGGCGGAGCGGAGGAATATGTCCGCTGCTCCGAAAGGAGACTTCCACAAGCCGGCTCGCAAACGTATTTATTTACGGGCCGTTGGCGCCTACAGATTTATGCAACCCAGTAAACCTAGCTGTATTGCAACAGGCCTAAGCCGCAGGGTGCGGCACTATGATATCTAGGCGAGTGCCGTCTCCTTTACAATCTGTACAAATGATGAAGTTGCGGATGTTCCGGACTAGTTTACCCACTACACACATCTGGTGCCTTGCGGCGCACTAAGTTATCACGAAATCAGTATACTTCACTAAATATCCTAAAGCAGCGTTGGTCTAAATGTGAAGAAACGTAAATTAATGGACATGAGGAGGAAAATGTTCGAATACAGTACTAGTGATATGCTGCTTGACGTGGTCACATGGATTAAACATCGAGACGTAATGTTGAAAAGCGACTTGAAATGGAAGAAGCTCGTAAGTGCGGTTAAAGGGAAGCCCAATAGTCAGCTTCGTTTTATGGAGACAATTCTTGGCAAGCACGGCTCATCTGTAAATAAGACCTACTACCGGAGCATTTGTGTGATCCATTCTCGCGTCCTGCTCGAGTGCAGGGGATCCCATCCAAGTCGGCTTAAAGGAAGACATAGAAGCAATTCAGAGGCTTGTTGCAATATTTGTTATCTGTGGGTTCGAGCAGCATGCGAGTATTACGGCAGTGCTACGTGAACCCAAATGGGAATCTTTGAAGGAAAGAACATGTGGTTTCTGTGAAACACTAATGAGCAAGTTTAGAGAATAAATATTCGGGATAGAGTGCCGAGAGTTCCTGCTGTAACCGGCATACTTGTTGGGTAAGGACTGCGAAGACAAGATAAGAAAAATTTCGGCTCATACGGAAGCAAGTTGATAGTCGTTTTTTTCCTCACACGATTTGCAAGTGGAACGGGAATGACTAGTTGTGGTACAAGAAACCTTCCGCCATGCGCTGTATAGTGGTTTGTATATATAATCAGCGTTGTGGGTAAAATCTTCTCAGGTATCGTTGAAAGGAAAGTGCGAGTATTAGTTGAGGACCAATTGGATGAAAATCAGTGTGGGTTTAGGCCTCTTAGAGGTAGTCAGGACCAGATCTTTAGCTTACGGCAAATAATGGAGAAGTATTAAGAGTGGAACAGGGAATTGTATCTATGCTTTATAGATCTAGCAAAGGGATATGACCGGGTTCCGAGGAGGAAGTTATTCTACGAGATTATGGAATAAGGGGCAAACTTTTGTAAGCAATTAAAGGTCTTTATATGGATAGTCAGGGAGCAGTTAGAGTTGACGGTAAATTGAGCTCATGGTTCAGAGTAGTTTCAGGGGTAAGACAAGGCTGCAACCTGTCTCCACTGTTGTTCATATTATTTATGGATCATATGTTGAAAACAATAGACTGGCTGGGTGAGATCAAGATATGCGAACACAAAATAAGCAGTCTTACATATGCGGATGACTTAGTTGTGATGGCAGATTCGATTGAAAGTTTGCAAAGTAATATTTCAGAGCTAGATCAGAAATGTAAGGACTATGGTATGAAGATTAGCATCTCCAAAACGAAAGTAATGTCAGTGGGAAAGAAATATAAACGCATTGAGTGTCAAATAGGAGGAACAAAGAACAGGTGGACGGTTTCAAGTACTTAGGATGCATATTCTCACAGGATGGCAACATAGTGAAAGAACTGGAAGCGAGGTGTAGCAAAGCTAATGCAGTGAGCGCTCAGCTACGATCTACTCTCTTCTGCAAGAAGGAAGTCAGTACCAAGACTAAGTTATCTTTGCACCGTTCAATCTTTCGACCAACTTTGTTGTATGGGAGCGAAAGCTGGGTGGATTCAGGTTACCTTATCAACAAGGTTGAGGTTACGGATATGAAAGTAGCTAGAATGATTGCAGGTACTAGTAGATGGGAACAATGGCAGGAGGGTGTCCACAATGAGGAAATCAAAGAAAAACTGGGAATGAACTCCATAGATGTATCAGTCAAGGCGAACAGGCTTAGATGGTGGGGTCATGTTACACGCATGGGAGAAGCAAGGTTACCCAAGAGACTCATGGGTTCAGCAGTAGCGGGTAGGAGGAGTCGGGGCAGACCAAGGAGAAGGTACCTGGATTCGGTCAAGAATGATTTTGAACTAATAGATTTAACATCAGAAGAGGCACCAATGTTAGCACTGAATAGGGGATCATGGAGGAATTTTATAAGGGGGCTATGCTCCAGACGGATCGCTGAAAGGCATAATCAGTCTTAAATGATGATGAGATATATATATATATATATATATATATATATATATATATATATATATATATATATATATATATATATCGGTTTTTGTTTGTATCCTCACTTAGCCTTTTTCTTTTTCCAGATCAGTATGAAGAAGCCATATACCTTATTCTGAGTATTATCGCTGTCGTTATTACATCAATTTTATCTGAAATTTTTCTGATTGTTTCTTACTAAAGCATTTTGTGTATCCTAAAAATTCCTTTACAGTCTTCAATTTCATCTAATTAGCAGTTAATGTTTATTTCACTACTTTGTTACATAATAACAATATATCTAAATATGAATATTAAACTAAACCACTGCAGGATTATTTCACTTCTGCGTACACATTTTCAACTTTCGACGTGGGAGCAATGGTTGTGAATATAATCATTATCGTAATTTAGCTCACAACACATGAATATATGGAATGTAATCCACACCTACACTTTTCGGGAGTCAGAGTCCTGCGTTCAATCCTTCATAAATTCGTATTTTAAAAAATGAAGAATTCTTAAAATAATAACATAATAAAAGTATTCCGAAATAAAGTCCGCGTCTTACTTTAAAATCGGGAAGACTTGAGGCTCTGTATTATGTGAGGAACAACCGCAGCCATAAGTGAACATCTAGAATAATAACCGCTTGGCTGCTCCTGTAACTAGTTTCGTAGCTTAGAAGCCACATCATCAGATTGATATGGTTGCTTCTAGGCTACGAAACCGGTTGCTAAATAAAGTAATTACAGTAGCAGCCAGGCGGTTATTGGTCAAGATATCTGAATCTCTGTATTGCTTCTTCAGAGGAGCCCTCTGGTGAATGGGGCATACTATGGAGCGGTGAATCTTACGTCCAAACATATTTACTATGTTTTTATTTTATGACTACACAGTGCTTTTTAAGTGACTATAGGGAGTGTTAGGTCCCGAAAAACATAGTTGTGAATTGTATTTCTCATATTTAAGCATTATGTGCTAACCCACGATACTGACAGTCACTAGGTTTTCCTAGGCCACGTTCAGAAATGAACGACCTAATCTCATTGTCCGTTAACACCTTAATGTTATAAACGGTAACGGACGCAGCGACGATTTACCTGAGAACAAATTAAGTTGTATAAAACTTCTTATTCACTTTATGATTATATTTAGAAAACTGAAATGCTCATTATTTTGTGAAAAAATATAAAGAAAATTCGTCACTCTCTGCATGCGGATTCAGCTCATGTCTGAAAATCCGGAATATGACTCTTGGTTCAACAGCCCACCGAATCAGGTAGCCAATGGGTATTTAGATATTGAGATAGACACATATTTCCATGTCTGTACACTCCAGTGCAGTGAACTGTTGAGCTACATGCTGAAAAAATATTCGCTGTTAATATAGAAGGCCTAAGCGAAATTCATCTAAATCTGTAACTCAATTAGCGTCGTATCCTTGTGAAGTAACTTGAATTAATGAAACGTAGTAATACTTTCTGGTTGGAAAAACATGTGGATATTCCCGGCAGCGACACAGTAGCACTCCAGACAGCCAACTAAGTGCCGCCGAGTCATGTGGTCTGACACAATGATGGTTACAGGAAATGAGCTGCGGCGGCCCTGTTCTGAATGGCACGCCGCATGAGCAGACACTTGTTACGCCTAGCTGTTATCTGGATTTCGACGCTGCTTTGGACATTGACTTTCTGCCTCACGATCTTGGTGCTTAGACTGTGCTCCTTTCACAACCTTGGCTTTGTTCATTGATCAAGGGTGTGTATCAGGCGCGGATTCTTTAAACAGCTCCTCCTGCAGTAGCTGTTGGAGCCAGCGTATCTGCTGTGCTGTCATTGCTATAAATTACTAAGGCTTTCCAGAGGTTGAAAATATCTCTTCAGTTATAAAGTTATTTTATTATCACATGAGCGGTTTCAGGTTCTTATAAGCTCATCTTCAGGTGTCGTAACTTGGTGCTGTGGTCCCCGAGCGCCGTAGTGGACGTGTACTAGGAGCATTGTGCTGCCTATGAGCGCAGAACTCTGTTCTAGCACTCTGCCCCTCCATCAACTATTATCGTTCTAGTCTCCTCTGTGTGTCTATTATGATTTCTGATTATACACTCCTGGAAATGGAAAAAAGAACACATACTTGCTCCGGACACTGCGAGAGGGCTGTACAAGCAATGATCACACGCACGGCACGGCGGACACACCAGGAACCGCGGTGTTGGCCGTCGAATGGCGCTAGCTGCGCAGCATTTGTGCACCGCCGCCGTCAGTGTCAGCCAGTTTGCCGTGGCATACGGAGCTCCATCGCAGTCTTTAACACTGGTAGCATGCCGCGACAGCGTGGACGTGAACCGTATGTGCAGTTGACGGACTTAGAGCGAGGGCGTATAGTGGGCATGCGGGAGGCCGGGTGGACGTACCGCCGAATTGCTCAACACGTGGGGCGTGAGGTCTCCACAGTACATCGATGTTGTCGCCAGTGGTCGGCGGAAGGTGCACGTGCCCGTCGACCTGGGACCGGACCGCAGCGACGCACGGATGCACGCCAAGACCGTAGGATCCTACGCAGTGCCGTAGGGGACCGCACCGCCACTTCCCAGCAAATTAGGGACACTGTTGCTCCTGGGGTATCGGCGAGGACCATTCGCAACCGTCTCCATGAAGCTGGGCTACGGTCCCGCACACCGTTAGGCCGTCCTCCGCTAACGCCCCTACATCGTGCAGCCCGCCTCCAGTGGTGTCGCGACAGGCGTGAATGGAGGGACGAATGGAGACGTGTCGTCTTCAGCGATGAGAGTCGCTTCTGCCTTGGTGCCAATGATGGTCGTATGCGTGTTTGGCGCCGTGCAGGTGAGCGCCACAATGAGGACTGCATACGACCGAGGCACACAGGGCCAACACCCGGCATCATGGTGTGGGGAGCGATCTCCTACACGGGCCGTACACCACTGGTGATCGTCGAGGGGACACTGAATAGTGCACGGTACATCCAAACCGTCATCGAACCCATCGTTCTACCATTCCTAGACCGGCAAGGGAACTTGCTGTTCCAACAGGACAATGCACGTCCGCATGTATCCCGTGCCACCCAACGTGCTCTAGAAGGTGTAAGTCAACTACCCTGGCCAGCAAGATCTCCGGATCTGTCCCCCATTGAGCATGTTTGGGACTGGATGAAGCGTCGTCTCACGCGGTGTGCACGTCCAGCACGAACGCTGGTCCAACTGAGGCGCCAGGTGGAAATGGCATGGCAAGCCGTTCCACAGGACTACATCCAGCATCTCTACGATCGTCTCCATGGGAGAATAGCAGCCTGCATTGCTGCGAAAGGTGGATATACACTGTACTAGTGCCGACATTGTGCATGCTCTGTTGCCTGTGTCTATGTGCCTGTGGTTCTGTCAGTGTGATCATGTGATGTATCTGACCCCAGGAATGTGTCAATAAAGTTTCCCCTTCCTGGGACAATGAATTCACGGTGTTCTTATTTCAATTTCCAGGAGTGTAGATACATTTTTAATAAGTTGTATTAAATAATAATAACAACATGAAATATGACAGTTGGCCCGGTCGAAAGACTTCCCGTAATTTATGAAATCAGTGTTTTCATTTTAACCGCCTTCTTTTTTTTCTACGATCTGTCTTACAGGAATAGAAGGTGTCCATTAACTCTCTTCAGAAATTAAAAAAATTACACAGCGTAATGAAAATACAGATGGCTCTGAGGACTATGGGACTTAACATCTATGGTCATCAGTCCCCTAGAACTTAGAACTACCTAAACCTAACTAACCTACGGACATCACACACATCCATGCCCGAGGCAGGATTCGAACCTGCGACCGTAGCAGTCGCGCGGCTCCGGACTGAGCGCCTAGAACCGCTAGACCACCGCGGCCGGGTAAAATACAGATGTGTGAATTGAATTACAAATTGAGACGTACATATGTTTCCTTTTTGTGCTGCCTCCAAATCAATAGACGTCTATACGGGTATCATTAGGTGCACGAAGGACATCAAGGCGGTAATCGAATTCTTCACTGTAGCCGACCGTCATTAACGGTGGAACTCACATTAATAATCATCTGCTAAGATCAGTGATGTCACCTACGTTTGTTCGATGCACGTTATCTCCCACAGAGAAGTCAGAAGTCGTGTCTTTTATTTAAGAACTCAAAAGAATACGTTCTCCAGTGTTTGTACGTCCGTCTTTGTAATAGATCGTCAGAAACACTTTGGCTGTTCAGTGTGAAATGAAAATAAAAACACCTGTATTCGTCTCTTCTTATTTACGCGTCTTGAAGTTGTGGTGTCACATTTTTCGTCAAAAGGCCCATATAAAATTTGTAGTTATTGATGTCTTGCCAAATAAAAATGCACCAACGATTCGATTGCTAGAGACGTGGGAGTTTCCTGAACTCAAAATTCTCACATTATTTGTCCAGCTTGCCTGAAAGATGAAAGGTCGTTTCATAACAGAGACAGATTCTGGTGAATAATGTATCATCCGCAGACATTCGTTCCAAACAGGTAATTGCAGACTGTTTTCATTTTGATTTATCATTTTGGCCTCATTGCATGTAACAACTGTACTTTGTACAGGTACAGTTGCATAGTCCTATTTTTTATGGGACATTGTGTATTGCTGAAAGTGATGGCTGTGTCTGGGTGGCGGTAGTACGGATACACTTTCTGGGAGAACGATCCAAGGCTTGTCTTACAGTATCGACGCTCTATTCCGTGCCATTCTCTATAAATGTCGTGTTCCATGTACGATGAGATCCTCGTGACGATGAGCCTCGTTCATACTTAGTTCTGTACATTCGCCGCCTCTGCAAGTCTGATTTTGTCCCTATAAACTTTTAATCATACTGTACATTCTCCTAAGGAAAAGCCATTATGTGTGGCGTTCGTTTCACGGTATGTCATCCAAAAATAAGGTAAACAAACGCAGTGTGATAAATAGGTTCTCTAACCAGTGAGTGCATACAACAAATCTGCTGAACATACAAGGGTGAGTCAAATGAAAACCTTAAATACTTTTTTAAATATTATTTATTTCGCAGAAATGGTACAAAGCTGTATCACTTTTCAACATAATCTCCCGCACGCTCAATGCAAGTACTCCAGCGCTTACAAAGTGCATAAATTCCTTTAGAAAAAAATTCTTTTCGTAGTCCGCGCAACTACTCATGCACCGTGTGGCGTACCTCTTCATCAGAACGGAACTTCTTTCCTCCCATTGCGTCTTTGAGTGCTCCAAACATATGGAAAGCACTTGGGGCAAGGTCTGGTGAGTATGGTGGATGAGGAAGACACTCAAAATGCAGGTCTGTGATTGTTGCAACTGTTGTACGGGCAGTGTGGGGCTTTGTATTGTCATGTTGCAAAACGACACCTGTTGACAGCAATCCACGTCGCTTTGATTTGATTGCAGGCCGCAGATGATTTTTTAGGAGATCTGTGTATGATGCACCGGTGACAGTGGTCCCTCTAGGCATGTAATGCTCCAGAATGACGCCTTTTTCATCCCAAAAGAGAGTCACCATAACGTTCCCTGCTGATGGTTCTGTTTGAAACTTCTTTGGTTTTGGTGATGAGGAACGGCGCCATTCCTTGCTCGCTCTCTTCGTTTCCGGTTGGTGGAAGTGAACCCAGGTTTCGTCCCCAGTAACGATTCTTGCAAGGAAGCCATCACCTTCACGTTCAAAGCGCCGAAGAAGTTCTTCACAAGCATCAACACGTCGTTCTCTCATTTCAGGAGTCAGCTGCCGTGGCACCCATCTTGCATACACTTTGTGAAACTGGAGCACATCATGCACAGTGTGGTGTGCTGACCCATGACTAATCTGTAAACATGCTGCAATGTCATTCAGTGTCACTCGGCGATTTTCCTTCACTATGGCTCCAACTGCTGCAATGTTCTGTGGAGTCACAAGTCGTTGTGCCTGACCTGGACGAGGAGCATCTTCCACTGAAGTCGCACACCATTTGCAAACTTCCTACTCCATTCGTAGACTTGCTGCTGTGACAAACATTCATCACCGTACTGAACCTTCATTCGTCGATGAATTTCAATAGGTTTCACACCTTCACTACGCAAAAACCGAATAACAGAACGCTGTTCTTCCCTGGTGCAAGTCGCAAGTGGGGCGGCCATCTTTATACTGATACTGCGGGGGTATGTGTGCATCATCACTATGCTGCCACCTACAGATCATTCTGCAAGCTGTTTGTAGCACGCTTACAAACTTACAGGATAACGGCGCGAAATTTCGATTTGTTATTACAAATGTAAGGTTTTCATTTGACGCACACTCGTATAAGATAAATTGACTTTCTAATATATTTTTGTAGTCAGGAAGAGGCTTTACAAGCATCCTGTTTTACCTCTACAAGAGTATCCCTTTGTAAGCCTATTGCGCCTTTCTTATACACTGAAGAGCCAAAGAAACTGGTATTGGAATGCATATTCAAATACAAATGTATATAAACAAGCAGAACATGGCGCCGCGGTTGACAACGCCCATATAAGACAAGTGTCCGGCGCAATCGTTAGCTCGGTTACTACTGCTACAATTTCAGGTTATCAAGAGTTAAGTGACTTTGAACTGTGGAGATTTTCCCGTACGATCATTTCACTAGTGTACCGTGAATATCAGCATTCTTGTAAAACATCAAATCTCGAACATCACAGCGGCCGTAAAGAGATCCTGCAAGAACGGGAGCAACGACGACCGAAGAGAATCGTTCGACTGAAGTGCAACCCTTTAGCAAACAGCTGCAGATTTGAAAGCTGGGCCATAAACAAGTGTCAACGTGGGAACCATACAACGAAACATCACCTATGATATGGGACCCCTGATACGTCTAGATACGACTCCGACAGGTGACACGTGCATAAGCATCCTGTCTAATCACCTGGATCCATTGTGCATTCCGATGGACTTGGGCAATTCCATCGGGACAAATGCACACCCCACACGTCCAGAATTGCTACAGAGCGGCACCAGGAACACTCTTCTGAGTTTAAACACTTCCGATGGCCAGCAAACAAATGGTTCAAATGGCTCTGAGCACTATGGGACTTAACATCTTAGGTCATCAGTCCCCTAGAACTTAGAACTACTTAAACCTGACTAACCTAAGGACATCACACACATCCATGCCCGAGGCAGGATTCGAACCTGCGACCGTAGCAGTCCCGCGGTTCCGGACTCCAGCGCCTAGAACCGCACGGCCACCGCGGCCGGCCGGCCAGCTAACTCCTCAGAGCTGAAAATTACTGAACATATCTGGGATGCCTTGCAAAGCACTGTTCAGAAAAGACCTCCATCCCCTCTTACTCTTACGGATTGATGGTGTCAGTTCCCTCCAGCACTACTTCAGACATTATTCAAATCCATGCCACGTCGTGTCGCGGCACTTCTGCGTCCTCGCGGGGGCCTTACACGATGTTAGTCATATCTTCAAATATCTTTTTGTTAGCCTTATCGTCTAGTGTTAGCCTTTCAATTCTAGCATTAACCCTATAAACTTAAGTTACAATTTTATTAATAATTACAGAAGCTTATTTGTTAAGAAAAAACTTAAATTCATCGGTAATATCATAATGTTGCAACGTGGAAAAGTTCTTCGCCTTTTCATCATGCTTTTCAAGAGCAGCCATTTTACCATACTCATAGTCTACACCATCTGTTTGAGTGAATTCAAGCACGAAACCGATGTATGGCTATCTCTGCATGGCGGCGTCATACGGCTACCGACAGAGCACTGCAATACGACCTCAGATGGGCTACTAAAGCCGCTGTGTCCGATCACACTATAACTGGTTACGAGGAAGGACCTTATGACCCAGACGTCCTGTCGAGTACCCCGCTTGACACGACACCTTGCAACTCGCCTTCAGTTCTACCGTTCCCATGTCCACTGGCAATTTCGTCACAGGCCGGCCGGGTTGTCCGAGCGGTTCTAGGCGCTTCAGTCTGGAACCGCGCGACCGCTAAGGTCGCAGGTTCGAATCCTGCCTCGGGCATGGATGTGTGTGTGTTATCCTTAGGTTAGTTTATTTGATCTTCAGTGTAGTAGAGAGTGCTCTACGTATTGAAGCTGAGGACTGTTCCTTGAAAAATCAATACGAGCATGCAGTCTGAAAAAAAGCAACAGACAGAACGAGGCAACGCAATTCAGCCCGCAGCGAGCAGTCAGCGCAGCGTCTCGTTTGCGACTACTGCAGCAGAACGCGGGCGACGCGGGGTCGCTGGCCCGCTATGACGCAGAGGCCGGTAGCGCCGTGGCTGGCGAAATATTGCGTCCCGCTGGATCCAAAGAGCGCGCCGTAATTTCCTGTATAATGCCCCCTGCAGCCGGCAGGCGCCGCCGCAGAAATATGTGAGTGCCGGCGGTATCGCGCCGCCACCGCTGCTATACGCCGGGCCGGCTCTCATCAGGCTAAGCTGTTTGTGTGGTGTGGTGTGAGCCCGCAGGTGCAATCAATCCGAGTGTGTGCGCGGCGCCTGGGGCTCGCCTTAACCGCGCCGCTGCCGGCGTCGCCTGCCCGCCTGCCGCGATCGGAACGCCCCGCTGTACCGTGCGCCCGCGCCGCTTAATTAGCCCGCTGAGTAAACACCTCCGACGTCTCCCCTTCTCACTCTTAACGGGAATTGTTTTCCATGGCGCCTTCATATCCCGTTCCCTTCCATATTCGACGACGTTATTCACGAAATTTCCAATCTCTGCCTAGAATAACGTTATGTGGATTCCATTCTCTCTACTCTAACCGTGTTGGGACGTGCTGTTTGCGTCCAATAATAAGACAGGAAACAGCAGGGCCTTAATTATCAAACACACACAGCTAGTGGTAAACAATGTTTATTACCTTGCACAATTTAACACAATAAAACAGATAAATTTAACAGCCTCACAGGAGCACAATAACAATTTTTCTTCAACCACAGTTAAAATCTGAATAATAAATGCATAAAACATTAACAAAATTTCTGTTGGTGTAAATACTTACACTAATGGCCAGTAAAATTGCTACACCAAGAAGAAATGCAGATGATAAACGGGTATTCATTTGACAAACATATTATACCATAACTGACATGTGATTACGTTTTCACGCAATTTGGGTGCATAGATCCTGAGAAATCAGTACCCAGATCAACCACCTCTGGCCGTAATAACGGCCTTGATACGCCTGGCCATTGAGTCAAACAGAGCTTGGATGGCGTGTACAGGTACAGCTGCCCATGCAGCTTCAACACGATACCACAGTTCATCAAGAGTAGTGACTGGCAAATTGTGACGAGCCAGTTGCTCGGCCACCATGGACCAGATGTTTTCAATTGGTGAGAGATCTGGAGAATGTGCTGGCCAGGGCAGCAGTCGAACATTTTCTGTATCCAGGAAGGCCCGCGCAGGACCTGCAACATGCGGTCGTGCATTATCCTGCTGAAATGTAGGGTTTCGCAGGGATCGAATGAGGGGTAGAGCCACGGGTCGTAACACATCTGAAAATTAACGTCCAGTGTTGAAAGTGCCGCCAGTGCGAACAAGAGGTGACCAAGACGTGAAACCAATGGCACCCCGTACCATCACGCCGGGTGATACGCCAGTATGGCGACGCCGAATACACGCTTCCAGTGTACGTTCACACGGATGCGACCATCATGATGCTGTAAACTGAACCTCGATTCACCCGAAAAAATGACGTTTTGCCATCGTTCACCCAGGTTCGTCGTTGAGTACACCATCGCAAGCGCTCCTGTCTGTGATGCAGCGTCAAGGGTAACCGCAGCCACCGTCTCCGAGCTGATAGTCCGTGTTGCTACAAACGTCGTCGAACTGTTCGTGCAGATGGTTGTTGCTTGTAAACGTCCCCATCTGTTGATTCGGGGATCGAGACGTGGCTGCACGATTCGTTACAGCCATGCGGATAAGATGCCTGTCATCTCGACTGCTAGTGATACGAGGCCGTTGGGGTCCAGCACGGCGTTCCGTATTACCCTCCTGAACCCACCGATTTCATATTCTGCAAACAGTCATTGGATCTCGAACAACGCGAGCAGCAATGTCGCGACACGATGAACCGCAATCGCGACAGGCTACAATCCGATCTTTATCAGAGTCGGAAACGTGATGGTACGCATTTCTCCTCCTTACACGATGCATCACAACAACGTTTCAGCAGGCAATGCCGGTCAACTGCTGTTTTTGTGTGAGAAATCGGTTGGAAACTTTCCTCATGTCAGCACGTTGTAGGTGTCGCCAGCGGCGCCAACCTTGTGTGAATACTCTGAAAATCTAATAATTTCCATATCACAGCATCTTCTTCCTGTCGGTTAAATTTCGCGTCTGTAGCACGTCATCTTCGTGGTGTAGCAATTTTAATGGCCAGTAGTGTAATAAAATATATTAATATATTGAAAAATCCGCCTCAGCTGCGAAAATTTTCTGGTGTTCACCCAGCTTTCGGCTAGAATAATCTAGCCTTCTTCAGAAGCATAAAATTACTATAACATGTCAGAGTAAGGCACAGTCAACATTAAAAATTAAAACCTATAGTATCGTGGTACCATGTCGAATTAAAACTACTTAACTGAAGTCCAGCTCCAGCACCACTTCACCACGCGGTCGGATGGCAGCGGCAACTACGTTGGTACTCTTATGCTTCTGAAGAGGGCTAGATTATTCTAACCGAAACCTGGGTAAAGACCAGAAAATTTTCGCAACTGAGGCGGATTTTTCAAAATATTAGTCTATTACAGTTGCTGACGGTTCTGCAATATGCTAAAAATACTTGAACTTATTAAAATCAAAACTTGCCATAAATTCGTTTCAAGGTATAACCATTAAGGCGTAACGTAAGGTACACAAGTAATAATAAAGTCAACTTTTAAACTTCAACGTTCGGCAATGAAGACAACGTTCACACTAACTTCCGACTGAGGAATAATCCAGTTGATGCCAGTACAGGGAGGCAGTAATTAAATAACAAGCAATTAATAAAAAAACAACGCCTGAGCATCTAAACCCTCTTGAGAACATACGCACATGAAATCATCCTTTATAAAAATCACAACTACAACACGATGTACAAATATAATAAACAAATGGCTGATAAGGGAATACAGAATTAATAAGGCGGTGCCTCCAGCAATCTGATCGGGCACTTATTACAGAGTGATGCTCAGTTTTACAAGTTTAAATTCATATTTCTAGCGAAAGGTACATTCGCCAAAGCGGCGGAAGAGCGAGCTACAAAGCTTAACGACCTTACAGAGCCAGGAACAAAGAGAACACCAATACTCAACTTAAGGACGAGATTGAGACAGGAGGCCAGCAACATGGAGTCCTGTGTAACGGATCACAGTTCCGCTGGCAATGGCCAAGTCGTCAAGCTGAAACATAAATCAACTACAACAGCACACTTGCAATTGCACATTCATATTACATAAAAGGATAAAACATAACATGAAAACAGGAAAGCTCGCTAAAAAAAATTTAATTCAGCACTTAAGAATGCATTTAAACACTTCAATACACGCGTAGATAAGATTGTTCCTTGAAAAGTGATAGTAACAGCCGAGTATTATTTTAAACGGACAAAAGCCTAGTAGAACTGCACTTTCGTGGAATCTGATGTAGTTTTAAGAGACAACATTGAGTCGTGCTGCTGCTCGTATTGGTGCTGTTCGTAGGTTTCCGTCCTCTGTTGCAGGCCAGACGGTATCGTTTAGTTGGCGTGGTTGCGGTTGTTTGTCTTCTTCTCGTGTTGACTGGCGCCACTCTGTTTCGCAAGCTTTGCCTGTCCGCTAGTGGCAGCAGCGGCGGTTATCGATATGTAGTAACTGTTGCCATACCTTTATCGCGACGTCGTTGTTTTTCCGGGTCGTGTGAGTAAACCAGTTCGGTTGGGGACTTAGGAGGAGCCAGGTCTGCGCAGTGAGCGAAACACGCCGGGGCCGCTGGCGGCACAAATGGACTGCCGGATGGAAGGGCTGTGGTCACGAGGGTGCACGACCTCGTCGTAAATCGGATCCAGGAAGCTCTAAGGTGAGTGCATTTGAATCCAAGTAGAGAAACCTCCACCATTGTGATATCCCGCGATTCTCCAGTGACTTGGGTTCATGTTGCTGCTCTTCGTGTCGCCGAGGTGAGGAGAAGCGAGTAGAGTGCGACCGTTTGGAGTGTCTGCGTTTTGACAGCTTTCTTGATTGTAGGCCGGTTATTGATTCTTCTACTCTGGTGGTAGTGGTTCCTTCTCGTTCAGGGCGCTCTAAACACAGTATTCTGGACGTAGTGCAGACCGCCTGTTCCGGCTTTGGCGTATTGTTCCATCGTTGTATTTGGTTTATTGAACGTCAGGCAGCTCAGCAAGATTATCATTAGTCATTCGTTAGACTGCCAGTAGTCTGAGCTACCACCTTGTGAAGTGAATACAACTCTTCGCTGTCTAACTCATCGCTCACGAAAGTGTTTGTTGCCGGACCTTCTCAGAGGTCAATTCGTGGAGGACCATCTGGATAAGTTGTTTTTTATTTTTTTAATTAACTTTTGCTACTGTATTTGCTGTTTTACAGCAGGTTTCAAATTTTTTTTATATCATTGCCGTTCCTGGCGTGTAAGGCCTTCAGTCTTGATTGCGGTCATTTGCCTTAAGATTGTAATTTAATATTTGTGTTTACGCAGTAAGCCTTTAACACCTTATTTACTGCCATTCCTGGCGTCTGATGCCTTCTGCTGTGTTTGTGACAACTTACCTTAATAGTTCAATACCTGTAAGTTATAAATTGCAGCCAGTTGTTTACAATTCTTAATTTATTGCCATTCTTGGTGTGTAAGGTCTTCAGCTGTGATTGTGGTCATTTGCCTTGAAATTGTAATTTAGACCTACTATTTGTATCTACGCAGTAAGCCTTTAAAACCCTACTTACTGCCATCCCTGGTGTCTGATGCTGTCTGCTGTTTTTGTGGCGATTTGCTTTTAATATTTCAATACCTGTAAGTTGTAAGTTTCAGCGAGTTTTAAACAAATATTAATTTATTGCCATTCCTGGCGTGTAAGGCCTAATGTCCAGATCACAGTGGCTTGCTTTTAAAACATTATCTGTTGAATCTGTATTTAATGCGGTCTAAAGCGCTGCAGTCATGGACTGTGCGGCTGGTCCCGGCGGAGGTTCGAGTCCTCCCTCGGGCATGGGTGTGTGTGTTTGTCCTTAGGATAATATAGGTCAAGTAGTGTGTAAGATTAGGGACTGATGACCTTAGCAGTTAAATCCCAAGCTCCGTTAGCATGCCACGTGTGACATAACCTTGACTCGTCACGAAATTCTCACTGAAGACCACATTAGTTAACTATTAACAAATATAGATCAGCATACGTTTGCACCTGTTTAAATCAAATACACACCATATGCCCAGGCGAAATGTTAATGCCAGGTGACGCTCCGGCAAGCTTTTCTTCTCAACGTGCACTGCGTGACGGGAAAAGCCAAACACCACTCCTCGTGCCGGAACCTAAACCTTTCCGCCGTGTCCGGATGCAGCACTCCAGTAATACCACGCGCAATGAGCATTCGCACCATGTAAGGGCCAGCCTCCCGACACCGTTGTGACCGCAACCGACAGACCACACAGTAAGGCCTGTTGCCTCGACGCTACAGACTTAAATAGCCGAACCCGCGACGAGCAACTGACTCACGGCCGACCAAAGCGAAGTCGATGGCACACAAAGAGTACTGGCCCCAGCCGCGCAACGTATCACGTGTAACTTTGTTAACAAGTGGAAAGTCACGACGGTTGGATCACGGATTTGTTCAAAACTTTGTACACGTTTAGTCGCCATTGAAATAACGTAATGGGCAAGAAGTAAGGTGCACTACTCTGGCAATTCCGAGAAAAGTGCAAGAGACTTTTATGCGTCTGTTATGTACGGTAAGGGCCGGCCATCAGAGTTCACGGTGATCAAGTGGTTAGCGCTCGAGCTTACAAACTAGAGGGGACCGGTTCAGAGATGGGAAGAGGGAGGCATCGTGGCCAGGCCTCGGGCTTCCACCCGTGCCCACCCTGTCTCCACTGGCTCAAAACTTACCACTCTACTCCTTATACTAATATAGAACCAAAAAAGGCGTTAACAAGACCGACGTGTATGAAGCCATGGTCCGATTCCCGCTCACACTTAACTTTTTTCCATCACTGGCCATATTATTTGCATGACATTTGAGAGGCAATATAATTAAAAAAACACGTGTATTTTAATGAAGTTTTAGTGAATTTCGTGTTATTTCACTACTTACTAATTTTAATTGAACTTAGTTATTAGAACAAACATGTTTATAAATATCGACAAGTAAATGAAGAAACGCATAGAGTTTTCCTGAAAATGTAAGCCTGTCGTGATTTGCGAAATCCCTTGTCCATGTAACCTGGCAAGGTACCCAGAACTACTTAGCACCTCGACGTTTCTGGAAATGTGACCCACACAGTGGTCCTTCCATTCTAGGAAAGAGAAAGAAGTCAATCTAATTTCAGGAGAAGGGAATGCAAATTTCGGTAGTCCAAAGAAGCAACGTGTGTAACTACGTCCTGAGCATGATGAACTGAGACATTGTTGCGGAGCAGCAACAGTTCCATATGCAGCTACTTGGGACACTGGGTCAACCTCCCAGATGACCGGTCACTGCCTTTTGCAGAGATGAGTGAATCCACGTGTTTGCACTTCTTGCTTTGCTCCTTTCTCCCGTGGCCATACTGATGGTGATTAACTAAATAGGACCTAATCTGGACTGGCCTGACACGTTTACAGCATTACCACTGGCGCCCGGTTCGATGTGTGTGAAAAGTCGGGAAAACCAATGGGCGGCGACTTTTGTCACCTTAAAATGCAAAAGATGTTGAAATCTGACAGATAACTGATTTTTCAGTTTGCCCTCTGTTGCTGCGACTGTGGTATACCTGGCTGCTCGCTTCAGGGCCAATTGTTGCTATTCGCAGTTCTTCACAGACAGATGATTTGCCGCTCCCTTCTTCGTCACACAAACTTGTATGACCATACTAGAAGAGTCTGAGCCATCTAGGCATTGCACCAAATCATAGATTTTGCCATACCACCACAATAATACAAAAAGACAGTTAATTAGAGGATATACTGCCCCACATTTCTTATGTTTCTATTTCTACGATTATATGGGATTATAAAATGACGCCAAAATAAATTTAAAAATATCCGCTTTACAGGGATATAAATTATTAAATTATTTACTGTCCCACAAACATCTTTTAAAGTCTCTATCTTTATTTAAGAACAGTACAGACAATGTGTTAAAAGAAACTTTCTTCGTCTGGGCAAATGCCCTTCTGATACATTGTTTCTCGGTCTCTGTAATATGTGGATCATTACTTGTACTCTCTCTACCTAATTTTGACATTTAACAAACTATTTTCTAACTTTCTATTACTCTCATAATTAGATTCTCTCCATCTCATCCAAATAAATGTCTACATTTTCTTTTTCTTGATCTCTGGTGTCAGAGTGTCTTCAAACAACAGCGTAGCTGAGTTTTGCTGGCGGAGTAAAACAGACCTTGAGTGCAGCCTTTGACCTCTGCCTTTCGTGAAAAAGTGTCTTAACGGCTGAGCCATCTAAGCGCGACTCACGACCCACGTTGACAGCTTTACTTCCGGCAGTACCTCCTTCCTACCTTCCTCTACATTTCAGAGTGGAAATTTATTCCGGAAACAATATCACAGGCAGAGGGTAACCTATATCTCCCCATTTCCTTTCAGGGAGTAGGATGCAATACCCTGGGCAATGGGTAACTTATTTCTCCGCATTACCTTTCAGAGAGTACTAGTTTTGCAAGTTATGGAGGGTAACTTCTGTGACGTTTGGAAGGTAGGAGAAGAGGTAGGAATTAAAGCTTTAAGGTTATGTCCACAGGACTGCTTGAGTAGTTCAGTCGGTAGAGCACCTGCCAGCGAAAGGCAAAAGTCCCGAGTTGGAGCCTTATTCCGGCAAAGGACGTTTCAAATCAGCGCACACTCCTCTGCAGAGTGAAAAATCAATCTGGAAACATAACTATTTTATTATCACATCGTAATTTCCTTGTCCGTCCCTCGGTGATTCTCCGACATAAGCTACTTCAACAGTTTTTCCAGTACATGCAATTACTGACTCTCGTACTAGGTAACCGCGTGAATCCTTTGTTCCTGCATCCTACTATAACTATACGTATCGACAGAGCCAATTTACTGCTGCAGTTTTATTTTCTGAAGTCAGTCAAGCGACGATTTTGATGCTTATGCTAACTTGTATTTCATTGTTTATATAAATACCAACAAGAGAGCGCATAGAATTCATGGTAAAATGTAAATTCATATCAAACGATTAGCGTAAGAAAACGAACAAGATAATAACTGAACTCACTATGCAGCAGACACATACGGCTATTAATACCTAACGGTTATTAATAGCTTCATAGGCATAAAAAGCCATTTCAGTTAATGAACTTTATCATACAGCTCAGTAACAGATAGTGTGTGCTACTAACGCCATACGCATGTAATGTGGAATGGGAATGTAGCCTATGGGCTATGCCTATGGGGACATGTTAAGGCGTTGGTGTATGCCCAAGAACTCGACTATGTGGAAACGTTACTCGAGCCTGTGAGCAATGCATGTGATCCGAATGGGGCCAGATGTGTTTGAAAGACTGCTTGATTTATTGCGAAGAAAGGCTGAAGAATGTGTCAAGACGCGTGGTTACAACATGGAGCATCTGCATCTACCAAACTCTTGGGAAGGAGAGATCATATTGACCCATATCTCAACAGATACCGGTTTCCGGACATATCATAACAGGAACTTCTCTCCTGTAAGAAAAGAAAGAAATGTGCGTGAAATCTATGGGACTTAACTGCTAAGGTCATCAGTCTCAAAGCTTACACACTACTTAACCTACATTATCCTAAGGACAAACACACACACCCATGCCAGAGGGAGGACTCAAATCTCCGCCGGGACCAGCCGCACTGTCCATGACTGCAACGCCTTACAATCTCTCCTGTAAGAATATCTGACAGTTTTTTAATTACACTCTGTATGGTCAAGGAAATCGATAAAAGATTAAAGTACAATTAAATACAAATGAAAAGATGGAGGAAACATGAAACTTCGGAAGATTAATGAAACTGCAGGACGCAAGAGTAACAAACCATAGAGTAACAAAATGCACTGGTTTCCTGCGTGAAGGAAAGATTAAGAATTACGATCTAAGTGCCTACCTCTTTAATATTGTGGAACACAGGAAAAGGATTAAAGCGATTTTTATGGTAAAACAAAATTACTTAATAAGACCGAAAGAAGAGGGTCATAAACAGTGATGCCGAAATGGAGGCCAAGTTTTGATAACGTAGCTCAAGGGCCCTCTAGAACACGAAGTACTCGAACCCGTAGGCTAGAAAACAGGATTGCACTACTTGTAAGTGGAACTGTGCGTTTGTGAAAGAAGAAACTAGAAATATCCAAATCGTAGTGTACAGGAGTAATTAAAACCTTACTGGATCTTAGTACCGATTATAAAAGAATTTTGTGAAAATATTCTTTTATTCAAATGGTCATTCATATTGCTCGCATAGTTTCTCTGAATACTGAATCTCATAAAATAATGAGAAAAAAACATATAACTATGAAAACAGCAGAATGAAGGTAACAATCAAACTTTTAGTATTACACTACTGGCCATTAAAATTGCTACACCACGAAAATGACGTGCTACTGACACGAAATTTAACCGACAGGAAGAAGATGCTGTGATATGAAAATTATTAGCGTTTCAGAGTATTCACACAAGGTTGGCGCCGGTGGCGACACCTACAACGTGCTGACATGAGGAAAGTTTCCAACCGATTTCTCATACACAAACTGCAGTTGACAGGCATTGCCTGGTGAACGTTGTTGTGATGCCTCGTGAAAGGAGGACAAATGCGGACCATCACATTTCCGACTTTGATAAAGGTCGGATTGTAGCCTATCGCGATTGCGGTTTATCGTATCGCGACATTGCTGCTCGCGTTGGTCGAGATCCAATGACTGTTAGCAGAATATGGAATCTGTGGGTTCAGGAGGGTAATACGGAACGCCGTGCTGGATCCCAACGGCCTAGTATCACTAGCAGTCGAGATGACAGGCATCTTATCCGCATGGCTGTAACGAATCGTGCAGCCACGTGTCGATCCCTGAATCAACAGATGGGGACGTTTGCAAGACAACAACCATCTGCACTAAAAGTTCGACGACGTTTGCAGCAGCATGGACTATCAGCTCGGAGATCATGGCTGCTGTTACCCTTGACGCTGCATCACAGACAGGAGCGCCTGCGATGGTGTACTCAACGACGAACATGGGTGCACGAATGGCAAAACGTCATTTTTTCGGATGAATTCAGGTTCTGTTTACAGCATCATGACGATCACATCCGTGTTTGGTGACATCGTGGTGAACACACATTGGAGCGTGTATATGTCATTGCCATACGGGCGTATCATCCGGCTAGATGGTATGAGGTGCCATTGGTTACACGTCTCGGTCACCTCTTGTTCGCATTGACGGCACTTTGAACAGTGGACGTTACATTTCAGATGTGTTACGACCCGTGGTTCTACCCTTCATTCGATTCCTGCGAAACCCTACATTTCAGCAGGATAATGCACGACAGCATTTTGCAGGTCCTGTACGAGCCTTTCTGGGTACAGAAAATGTTCGAATGCTGCACTGGCCAACACATTCTCCAGATCTCTCACCAATCGAAAACGTCTGGTCAATGGTGGCCGAGCTACTGGCTCGTCATAATACTCCAGTCACTAATCTTGATGAGCTGTGGTATCGTGTTGAAGCTGCATGGGCAGCTGTACCTGTACACGCCATCCTAGCTCTGTTTGACCCAACATCCAGGCGTATCAAGGCCGTTATTACGACCAGAGGTGGTTGTCCTGGGTACTGATTTCTTAGGATCTATGCACCCAAATTGCGGGAAAATGTAATGACATGTCAGTTCTAGTATAATATATTTGTCGAATGAATACCCGTTTATCATCTGCATTTATTTTTGTTGTAGCAATTTTAATGGCCAGTAGTGTATTATTATCATGAAAATAGAGTACAAAAACTTACTTCATTTTATAAATTTTATGAATGATAAGAACAGGAGAGGGTACCAGCCAAGCTAATAATGCGAAGTGTCACGTTGCCTGGGAAAGCGCTCAGTAAGGAAGCTAGTCTCTTGTGGGCTAATTAACAAATTTTTTGTTCAGTTTACTCCCAGGGGAGAGAACATTACGGTACAAACCTGAAAGGATTTGGAGACCACACACTACGCGACACGAGACGAATGAAGACAAAGACACTGGTGTGCAAGTGGGAATGAGAGAAAGATGTACGGCTTTACGTTACGATTTGGAATCTATCCGTGTGTGCAGTGGGCGTGCGTGTTACGACAGGGAATCAGCAGACAGTAACGTGTGCCCTCCGACACGCCGTTACCGAGTTCTTTGTGGCAGTTACGGTCCTGATATCGCGCACAGGACGCAGCGGTATCTGCAGCCAATAGTCAGACGACGCCGCACTCGCAGTGAACGAACGGAGGCGGCGGCGGCAGCGGCGGCGGTGCGTTCCAGAGGGCGAGGCGTGGTGGCGGGCCGGCCGATAATGGACCGATAAATATTTATCGCGGCCCCAGCGCGCCTCGCACGGCCTGGATGGATGCGTGTCACAACAGGAACATTTCCCATCCTGTCTCAAACGTTACTGTAGCTCTGAGCAGGCACGTGTTTGTAATGACTGAAGCTCACTTCCATCTTTCTTTTTTCCTTTTTAAATATTTTTGTTAGTCGTGGGTATTCCGACTGGTGTGATGCGGCACGCCACGAAATACTCTCCTGCGCCAACCTTATCATCTCAGAGTAGCAATTGCAAATTTACATCCTCAATTATTTGCTGGATGTATTTCAATCTCTGTCTTCCTACCACTTCATTCCTTACTTTATCATTCCACCTAATTTTCAACATTCTTCTGTAGCACGACATTTCAGATGCTTTGATTCTCTTCTGTTCCGTTTCTCCCACAGTCCATGTTTCTCTTCCATGCAATACTATGCTCCAAAAAATTCTCAGAAATTTCTTCCTCAAATTAAGGCCTGTCATTGAAACTAGTACATTTCTCTTGGCCAGGAATACGCTTTTAGCCAGAGCTAGTTTTTTATGTCCTCCTTGTACCTTCCGTCGTATGTTATTTTGCTGCCTAGGTAGTACAATTCCTTAACTTCGACTACTTCGTGATTCTCAATTCTGATATCAAATTTCTCGCTATTTTCATTTCTAATAGTTTCCATTACCTTCGTCTTTCTTCAATTTATTCTCAATCCATATTCTTTGCACATTAGACTGTTCATTCCATTCAGCAGATTATGTCATTCTTCTTCACTTTTACTAAAGACAGCAATGTCACCAGCGAATCTCGTCATTCATATCCGTTCAAACTGGGTTTTAACCCCGCTCTTGAATCTTTCTTTTGTTTCCGTCATAGATTGAACAGTAGGGGCGGGACACTACGCCTCTGTCTTAGACGCTTTTTAATCCGAGAGCATCATTCTTGGTCTTTCAGTCGTATTGTTCCCACTTAGTTCTTGTACATATTGTACATTACTCGTCTTCCTCTATAGCGTACACCTATTTTTCTCAGAATTTCGAATATCTTACACCATTTTCCTTGATTTTGCATCCATTATCATCCCCAACGTCAGAACAGCCACTCTGACGCCTTTACCTTTGCTAAAATCAAAATTATCGTCATCTAACACATCCTCAATTTTCTTTTCCATTCTTCTGTATATTATTCTTGTCAGTAACTTGGATGCATCAGCTGTTAAGCGGACTGTGCGATAATTCTCACACTTGTTTGCTCCTGCTGTCTTTGGAATTGTGTGGCTGATGTTTATTTGGAAGTTTGATGGTATTTCTTTAGTCTCATAGACTCTATACACCAGCGTGAACAGTTGTTTTGTTGTCACTTCCATCAATGGTTTTAGAAACTCCGATGGAATGTTACCATCCCTTTTGCCCTATTCAGTGATAAGTCATCCAACGCTCTTTTAAATTCTGATTCTATTACTGGATTCCACATGTGTTCTTTGTCGACTCCTGTTGCTTCTTCTATCACATCAGACAAGTCCTCCTCGTCATAGAGGCCTTCAATATACTTTTTCGTCCTATCCGTTCTCTCCTGTGCATTTAAGAGAGGAATTCCCATTGCTGCAGACCTTGCTTTTAATTTCACCGAAGGTTGTGTTGACATTTTTTATGCTGAGTCTGTCCTTCCGACAATAATTTCTTTTTCGATTTCATTACATATTTCATGGATAAATTTCGCGTTACTTTCCCTGCTCTTCCTGTGTATTTCGTTCCTAAGTGACTTGTATTTCTGTATTTCCCTACACATTTTTGTACTGAAGAATAAATATACAATAACGTCCGCAGAAAGGATGCACACAAATAATGTACATTATGAGCCCCTCAAATGCAGCGCAGCCAAGAGATCGTGTCTGGGTTTTATGTCCCAGAGTTTGGCGAAGGGATGACCTTTCGCTAGTTCCTCCATACTTGGGGTCTTCACTTATTTAATTTTATTTAGGACTGTCATTATGATTCTCATTGCTTTCTTCTAGTCCTACTTGTTGCAAGCTGGCACTTAGTGCGCAGTTACTCTGCCCAGTAGTTGTTGTTGTGGTGGTGATCGTTAGGTCCCAGCGCCTATTTTTTGGGTCTTCTGTTTTGATAAAGAAAAACAGAACTGCTCCTGTAGGAAAGGGATACCTGCCGGCTGATGAGCCATCTCCATTGGATAGTCCAGTGGAAGGCGCTGCGCCGGGTCCAATGGCCTGTTTTGGAATTGCTGGAACCGCTTTGTTCTGCTGCGTTACGGCAGACGACTGCTGAATATTCAATGAGCGGCCGCAGGAGCACCTTGTACATTGCGACACCAGTGTCTATTGGCAACGCGGTCGTGTATTTAGAACCGGGTACAGTTGTCGCAAGCATCCCGCACCTCAGCACCACGTGAGAAGTCTATCGTGACGCCTAAGTGTTTTATGGTCTTAGTTCTTGGTACTGACGTATCAAACACCTAAACAAGCGGCATGGTGATCGGGACGGAGTGCCGAGTGAAGATTGTGGCCCAGATTTGCACTGGGCTGTAATCTAGATGATTAGTAATCTCTGTTTCAGTTTATGTTGCAGCATGAGGGCCTTCTGCTGTTGCAGCGCTGTGCAGTCAGCATTCAGGACCTTATGTGTTTCTGGGAACCCAAACTCAAACAACGAAGGAAGCTTTGGACGATAATAAACTCTTTACTGAGGATTAGCTACACGGAAATACAGAAATGATTAAGGTGATAGAACAGCATATAGTCTATAGCATAGGAAATTCAACAGCGTGGAATGGACGAGGGTTTCGTAATGTTTCTTGGAATGTGTCCCCCCACCCGCTTTCCCAAAACGAGCTGTATCCAAACCCACAAGCATGAGTTGAGGCTGAAGGACCGAGTTCCATCAGATCGCAAATTCTTTCAGTGTGCAACATTTCAGGATAAGCAGTGCAACTAGGTTTCCAATTACTTTTTTTAGAGGAAGGAGTCCTAAATAGAGGCGTAGTTCTGCTTAACTGAATCAGAAACTGTACCTCGATTTCTAAAACATGCCTTATAATTGCGGCTGCTGTTCAGCTTGTCCGCAACACGCAAGAGTCGACGTTGCTTGCTGTATCCAGTGGCATCCAAAACTATCAGTCTTGTCATTTGTCTAATATGACTTCCAGAACATGTTCATCTCATATGGATAAAGCAGTAACATAAAATGTGATAAAAAACTGCACCACTTGCAAATCTGTGATCGTGTTGTGCTTACATTCAAGAAAAGGAGAGAATTAAATAATAGGCCTTACGGAACTTCACTGTGAATTAAAAATAGAATGCCAAAATAAATCCAGTTGCTGGAAATTGCACTTACGTGTATATCTGTGGAATCAGAATCTCCTGCTGGGTAAAATCCAGTACTGTGTAGCTCCACTCCGCACAGTGTACCATTCTTGGGTCCTCGTGGACATGCTGCACGCAAAGGTGGTCGCCAGGCGTTCACTGGACGGGTGTATGCATTACCGCCGAAATTGTGGCTGTAGGACTAGACAATAGATTTGAAGATTCTATTCCTACACTGGATAGCTTTCCAGTTATCATCGAAGCTGATTAAAGGTGTCCGACAGCCCTACATGACACCAGCACAACAGTCAGACTTATCCGCCTACCTGCGACTGCATGTCTACAGCGTGCGTTGGTATCCGAGGGCATCTAATTCTTCTAGGAAGATCAGACGTCCCACCAGTCTTGCTCTGACGCCACTAATTCAGGTTCCATTCCAGCTGTCCCTCCCCCACCATTGTGCTGGACGGTTTTATAGTGATGTTCGTTGTGGACCCTTCCAGGCCGAAGTGATAACGTGGGGAAGGTTGCGTAGTGTCTGCGTCGACACTGGCCTCCCAGTTCCCTCGGGAAAAAAAAGTGCGCAATTCTATAGTGTTCTTCTCGTGTTACCTACGAGCCATAATTTGCAAGCGAAAGTCATCAGCTGGTGTAACGTTTTGTGTGTCACGATATTGGCTGAACCTGCAAGTGACATTCACAGTGGTGTACATCGATTCGACGGGCAGCCTCTCGTGCTGACAACCTTTCGTGCGTAAGTTATCAGACGATCTGAGTTCGAAGTAACCTGAACCACCTGAATACTGAACAGTGTATTAGATGCCGCACTGTCCAATTCTTTACTGCAGAACAGTGCCCTCTCCAGGTCTGAAACGTGAATGTCAGTTTGTTTTCACCTCCATCCTATACGAGACCGATCATAGCGATTTCTTCAGTAGAATAGTGAGAAAACCGGTTTTCGATTTCAAAAACCTACGAAAGTCAAGAATATAGTGAAAAACGCTTTTAAAACTCATTAGTAGTAAGAGGGGAAGATGAAGACCCTCCTAAAAGAAGGCAATCTATTTTGTTAGTAAGCTTTCGAGTGTCGGTGTTCACATACCCACTGCAATCTGAGTCGTTTGCGGTTCCAAAGGCACTCGTTGCTCCAGGCCAGCCGCTACAGATGGCATCGAACCGCTGAAGCTGTCAGAGCCAGGCCAGCTGCACTGCTCCAGCGTCGAGCAACACTGCGGACGAAACTGGACGATTCGTTACGGCCAAATGAACAACTTGTCCTTCATCGCAAGCTGTCTTCACCTTCTCGCCACTACGCATGGTGATCACCACTAACTCCTCACACGCGTCAGTCTCGTAACAACAAGATTTTTAGATGTATTTTTTTTCAGGGAACTTCCAGTATCAGTCTTATACTTTAGGAAATGCATGTGAAACGTCCCCTTTTAACAATTTATACACGACTGTTCTTAAACTGATACACAATATTTTTTTTAGCGCAACGCAATCTGACTTTCAAAAATCCCTACAAAAGAATGGCCCTGACTAACATTAAACTATACCCTTCACAAATCACTTACCTCACAAAAATCTTCGCTGCTCAAGCTACTGCAATACAGCGAGCGCCACTACTGCCAACTAAATAAAAGATTCAAACTATGGAAGGCACTAACTACTGATAGGGATAGTTAGCAAATGAAAGATATTAATAGAGAACAAACAATGTATTTACCTTGATATCATCATATATAAATATAGCAGTTCATGACAAATTTCAAAACTCCGCCATCTCTCTCCCCACATCCACCACTGCTGGCGGCTCACCTCCAACTGAGCAACGCTACGCGCTGTTCACAGCCAGCTGCCTAACACTACAATGGCGAGTATTACAACAATGCAAAGCAGCCACAGACTGCACACAGCACAGCCACTGATTTTCATAGCGCTACGTGGCGTTACCAATATAAGAACCTAAACAGCCTACTTACACATGGTACTGAGCTGTATTACCTTTCTTATTTCTACCGTGTTCGGCAATATCTTCTTGGCATGAGAAGAATGTGTATTTCCAGCGACTTGTAGTAAAAATAAGGATTAATTACGATCTGTACCATGCATTTTCTAAACGGTTTTTACATTTGAAAGTTATAATTAGGGACCGGATTACAAGCAACATAAAACACGATATTCATGAAAAGTGTTGAAATATGCAAGATTAAATAATAAAAATCGTAGTAGTCACTGCGTGCAATGTATCTCGCTATTGGACCTGTGCATATCGACTGCGAAGAAGAGCGCCAGCCAGGTGAAAAAGTGGGACATTCAGAATGCTGATCTCGTGATCTATATATTTGTGGTAGGGGTAAGGCAGGGTCCTTTTTGAGATCAGTTTTTAAGAACTGCGAAAAGCAGACGCGCACCGTGTTTCAAATGTCGTTCTTTCTTTACTATTGTGGGTAACAAGAGAATGTGTTGCGAGTTGGTCGTCGCGAAACAACCGACATACTTCAAGATGTATCGCACGCAGAGGGTCACGCACAAAAACTCTGTAATATTTTGTTTCTAAAACATGCAGTAAGGAATTTTTTGAACAACATTAACGTTTAATTAATATTATCAGGCTGAACCAACGTTTACAAATCAATTTGCATTTTACTGCTATTGAAAACATAAACGATCAGGCACTGTTCCAAATGTTCGGTAGTAAGATTGTGTATTTAATCACACAAAACATTTTTATAAGTACAAAAGTCCCGTATTACATCACTTGAGGTAACTGAGCAGTATTTGAATTTGGGTGCTATGTTGGTACTTATAGTTTCTGGCAGAAGTTCACCAGTTCAATTAATAAAACTATCAGTTTGGGACAAGGGTTCAAGTCCTGGGTTATTGTTCAAAACGCTTTCAAATCTTTCTGTATGTTTTCTTGGGAATACCTCCGGCAATGAGGAGCACTAGACTAATTTCATTCGTTAACTGAATAGATTCATTCAACGCCAAACCTTGAGATTCAAGCTTTTTAATACTCGCTTGTACATGGGAAAAATGAGTGCTAATAGCAGAAATGTTTTTCTTTAATACTAGAATCATTGAATGCTTTCTTGCACTGGCAAACTGCCAAAGTTTTTGCACTAATGAAGTCGTTTACTACTCCTTAGATGACCGCGAAAAGTTCATTGTAAAACAACACAGCTTCAACACACGTATCCCAACGAGTTACCATTGATTCGTGAGGTAAATGCACATTTGGTACTTTTCTTTGTAGATCTTTATGCAAGCAGGTGCCTTAAGAAACACTTTCTTTGTCGATGAAATCAGTTTAGTTACATTCCCAAACGTGGGTCGTACTTCTTCAGCAACGCGATATACTCCGTGAGCAAAGCACGTCACATGAATCATATTGGGGTAAAATACATGAAGGGCTTTTCCTGCTTTGATTACATAGGGAGCAGCATCTGAGAGAAACACAAACACCCTTTCACGTGTAGAAGATTCCGGAAACATTTTTCTAATACTCTCATTCACAAGTCTGGCGATCGTAGAATAATTTGCCTTTTCAAGTTCTTAGCAGGCCAGTAAATAGGAAGAATAAGGCTCTTGTTTTAACGCACGAAAAATTAAATATGAAATGTAACGGCTGAAATCCAGATAAAGTGGTCCGTGAATACACTGCTCATTTCTTCCAGGACATGTAGTTAAATTATCGGTATGTAATTTTTGCAATGTTAATTCATCTGATCTATTTTTATGTAAGCAACGTTTACGCAGGAAGCTTTTGAGTACGGCATTCGTAAGTCTGTGAAGACGAATATTATTTACAATGAATGCTTCACGTAGATCCATATTAAAGCGGTTTTTCTCGTTGCCTATGAATGTTAAATTCCTGATACAGAAACGTGCCGCTGTCAAAAGCTGTTCTCGCGGCCCTTCTTTGGCACTCCTGCAATATGACTAGTCATAACGTAATGGGCTATTTGAACTTTTTTTTTGCACGAAACTTTTTTCTCGCAAACTCGACAGCATAAAACATTTTCGTCCTACATAAATGTTCCATGATGGTCAGCTATAAACGAAACACTTCTTTTTTCAGGCAGCCTGGTGCACAACACGCTACACACAACACGTAAACACGTTAAACTGTACAAATAAAAAGAAATCTACACTGAGGCAATGGACGTGCGACTAACAGCTTGCTTAGTTTAATTGTTGCTGAGACGTGCGGTATGACAGTGGAGAGGATGAAATGAGGATGCTGGCGGCAAGCCTCTTCCTGTTCAATAATCGCTTCAGTAGCCGGCACCCTCTCGATTAGCGATCTCGTGCAATTGTAGCTCGCGGTCACTCTGCGAGACATCAAAACGAGATCGAAGTAGAGCCCGCCCGTTTAGATTTTTAAAATAATGCAATAACCGGTGAAAAGGAGCCAAGTTAGCAAATACATATGCAACATGCAAACCCATTTTCCAGACAAAGATCATTCTGCCTCACTAGCACCCATTCACTTACCGATATTTCCTCCTCTGACATCGACGTCTTCGCCCGACGGCTTTTTGTGTAGCGCAACATGGACTTCTCTGGTCACACAAGAGATAGCACTGTCGAGCCTACACGTGCGGCCTCTCTCTGCAACCTCGATCAGTAAGCGATTTAACACAGCTCTACAGATCCTTCGAGTTTGCATCCATTCCGACCATTATTTCTGAATGTTGCAATTTTCATGGACGTTAATGTATCTAGACACCTAGAGAAATCAAAGTATTTTTGCTGGTAAATATTTCCCACAGTTGGTACTTCAGCGGGAAGGGGATAACAAAGAGTTACAAATTACCGGATTGGGCGCCAATGTTCTGCCTTTGATTGCTATCCTCTCCCATGTTTGGTACTGAGTGAGAGTTTAATACTGCTATTAGTGTGGCAGTTCATTGGAACGGGGCGATACAGAAAAAGATTTTGTTGCCAGAAGATCGTTTTAATTTTCTTTAAATGATCGTCTTAGGTTCGACACGAAGCAACTATCCACAAATCTGATTGTACCGGTTACAAAACGAACCTGCACAACTTAACAGCAACATTTGCCTGCTACGTCACATGATAATGTATGTATTATGATGAATTAAATGTTAGACGGGTTACGATCGGGTCTGAGGATGAATGATTCAGGTGGAACCGAAAATGTTCAAAAAAAAAAAAAATTAAAATTTAGACGGACAATGGAATACACTGGGCCGGCCGAAGTGGCCGTGCGGTTCTAGGCGCTGCAGTCTGGAACCGCGAGACCGCTACGGTCGCAGGTTCGAATCCTGCCTCGGGCATGGATGTGTGTGCTGTCCTTAGGTTAGTTAGGTTTAACTAGTTCTAAGTTCTAGGGGACTAATGACCTCAGAAGTTGAGTCCCATAGTGCTCAGAGCCATTTGAACCATTTGTGAATACACTGGGTGATCAAAATGTCAGTATAAATTTGAACTTAATAAACCACGGAATAATAAGATAGAGAGGTAAAAATTGACACACATGCTTGAAATGACATGGGGTTTTATTAGAACAAAAAAAAGTATTGCTAGACGCGTGAAAGATCTCTTGCGCGCGTCGTTTGGTGATGATCGTGTGCTCAGCCGCCACTTTCGACATGCTTGGTCTTCCAGGTCCCCAGACCTCAGTCCGTGCAGTTATTGGATTGTGGTTACCGGAAGTCGGAAGTGTGTCGTGATCGGCCGACATCTCTAGGGATGCTGAAAAACAACATCCGACGCCAATGCCTCACCATAACTCCGGATATGCTTTACAGTGCTGTTCACAACATTGTTCCTCGGCTACAGCTATTGTTGAGGAATGACGGTGGACATATGAGCATTTCCTGTACGGAATATCATCTTCGCTTTGTCTTACTTTGTTATTGCTATTCTGACCAGATGAAGCGCCATTTGTCGCACATTTTTTGAACGGTTGTATTTTTTTGGTTCTAATAAAACCCCATGTCATTCCAAGCATGTGTGTCAATTTTTACCTCTCTATCTACATTATTCCGTGATTTATTCAGTTTTCAAATTTATACTGACTTTTTGATCACCCAGTATTTTGCAACAACTGACAGAGTATGTCAGTTACTGCAACGGACGTTACTTTTCAGCTATTCTTTTTTGCAAATCGAACATCGCAAGTGTTGTGCAACCAACACCTTTCACCGTTCACAGTTCATTTCACGTCGTCGATAACCATATGATACCCTGCATAGTTTTTCATCACAATCATTCACGCCGCATGTAGATACACGCGTCAGCATGCAGACGAAATAGGAGAAACGATGCTTCAGTACTGGATGATACAAAAAAGGAAGCAAATTGTGGGCAACGTCCTGGTTCATACTAGTGATTGACCAAATAAAAATTAAAACTTTTCGTTTTTAGACCGAATTTCATTTTAATCTCTTACCCTGTGGTCAAGAACGATGGCAAGCATACAGACTTGAGAAAAAATCAGTATCTTTGTAATGTCAAATGTATTTCGATCAGCTTTTTCTAATAGAAACGATGTCATATGGCCTCTCTATGCATGTATGCAGGTTTTAATAAAATAGTGACATATTTTAGGAGCAATTATCAGTGGAATACGAAACCCACCAACACAATTAAGAACTAAAACCTTTTCAATTTTTCACTATTACGCCCATACAAATACGCAAGTTACTCCAACATTCAACGCTACTAACCTCTCAGCAACACTTTCTTCGACATACAATGGATTTGCACAGTGATTAACACACTGTATTGACGCTGTGATTGACGCACTCGGTTGTATCAAGGTTCAAATTACCATCCGACCAAATCGAATTAGTTTTTGTGAGGTTCCACTAATTTGACAAAAACGAATTCGAAATGGCACCTTCGAAAATGGATATTGCTAACACAACGCCGTCCAACCCGGATAATATCGTTTATGACAGTCTCTTCGTTGGTAGGACTTCATTCACAACTTCTACATTTCTTCGACCCGGGCTCGTTATGTAATAATAATTATTATTTTGAGCTTATCCTCATTCCAGAGGCTTATCTCCAACATAATAATTTACTCTGAAATAACAATACAAAGAACAAACGTTCTTAAACTATATTTTCAAAATATTCCTCCAGATGTTTCGATCTTGTGTGTTCTCTTGCTCTGCGCCCGTTCTCCTCATTGTGTGCTGTACATTTTGGAGCCAGGTGATCATTGGTCGTCCTCTTCTTCTTCTCCCCTCCGGTTCCCACTCCAGTATCAATTTTGATATTTTGGCTTTCTCCATTCGTGGTACATGCCCGTACCACTATAATTTCTTCCTATCCATTACGTCATATATTCTTTCTTTTATTTCCGTTCTCCTTATTATTTCGGTGTTCCTTATCTTTTCTGTCCTGGAGATTCTTGTCGATCTTCTCCAGAAGTCCATCTCTAGAGCTTATAATTTTTTAATGTGCTTCAGGTTAATTGTCCAGGTGTCCGTTCCATACAGAACCACACTCTCTAATATGGATTTGTACATTAACTTTTTAGTTTTGCTCTTTGCATTCCTGCTCCATAAGACTGAGTTAAGCCTCTCAATGACCTTCCGTCCGCTACTAATTCTTTTATTGATTTCTGACTCTGATTTTCCCTCGATTTCTAAAATGGATCCCAAATAACAGAAAGTGTTTATCTTTTTGATTTTCTTTACTTCAATATATAACTCATCTGAATCATTAGTCAAGTATTCTGTTTTTTGGTAATTAATCTTAAAACCCCAAGTTTTGTATGCTACTGCTAGTTGATTGCACATATAGTTAGCATCCTCCTCATCTTGTGCTACGACTACTTGATCATCAGCAAACAATAAATGATGTAGGTAAACACCATCTCATATTTCTAATCCCATTCTATTACATTTACGAGAAAATGTTCTAAGGCTAATATCTATATAGGTTTTAAATAATGATGGTGACATGGGACAGCCCTGTAAAAGGCCTTTGCTTGTTCTAAATTTCTGTGAGAGTTTATTACCAACTTTCACTTGGCAAATGTTATCTTTATACATCTGTTGTATTATTTTAATCTAGGAAGGGTTTGTGTTTGCCATATGTAGTAGTCTCCAAACTAATTTTCTTGGAACAATATCATACGCTTTTTTTAGATCTATGAAAATTAATCCTATATTTTTTTTATTTTTCCTTATGTTTCTCCAAAATCTGTCGCAACGTGAAAATACCGTCTACACATGATCTCCCAGCCGTGAAACCACATTGTTCTTCTTGGGTTCTAAAATTTTTGTCCAGTTTGCTTTTAATTACTTTCGCAAAAATTCTCATTAATGTGTTTATAACACAAATTCCTCGATAGTTTGACAAATTTTGCTATCCCCTTTCTTAAATATGGTATTAATGTAACCTAGCTTCATCTCGGTGGGTACTGAATCTCCATGTATCATTTTGTTGAAGAGCTGTGTTATCAGTTTCACAATTTTGTCACTACCACGTTTCAGACACTCCAGATTGATATTGCCTGGTCCCGGTGATTTGCCATTCTTTCCTGTTCTCAACGCCAGAAGTACTTCACTTTCTAAAATCTGGATCTCATCATCTTCATATCCATTTTCTTCCACTGTTCCTTCTTCTATATATTCATCTCTGTCCTCATTTAATAATTTTTGGAAATACTCGTCCCATTCCTTTTGTGTTATCAGTTGGTGAATGGGTTTGCTTTTAGTATCCTGTCGAAGCCCTTTTAATACTGACCATGCTTCCTTTGCTCTCCCAAATCCCAATTTTCTTTTAACCTAAGCACATGTTCTTTCCCATGCTTCATTTTTTGCCATCCTTATTTTTTTCATCACTTTATTCTTCTTTTCCTTGTATATTGATCTCGTGTCTTCTGATTTATCATTCAACCATTGAAAGAACGCATTTCGTTTTTCTCTAACGAGGATCTGTTTCTATGATTTTCACATTAGTTTTTATATAGTCATATATTTCCTCTGTACTTCCTTCAAATGATTCAACCAGTTTCCTTTCAATCCTGGCCGCAAAGAGTGTTCTGATACTTTCGTCTTGTAGGCTGTCAATATTAAAAGGTAAATTTTCATCTTTCTCAGTCTGGTTCGTTTTATGTATGTTATGTAATAATAAAAACTAAAACGATGCGTAGCACGAGGGTCAAATATCAGAACACTGACTAGCGGCGTTATTCTTGCTAAAATTTAATTTACACTACGTTCTTCCACGGACTATACGCTGAAGTGCTACCTACCTTGAAATATACAGTGCCTGTGGAACACAGTGAAGCACCCACGTGGGAGGAGGAAACGAAATGAAACTTCACGGATCGAAAGGACTTGTGATGTTATTTCACCGATTACGAAATCGATTCAAATTTACAAACACCTTGACAGTATGAACCCTCTCATCAGAATGACGTTGCACCTCTTCTGACCTAGAGTGCATGCAATGATTTGTTTAGATAAAGTGTCATAAAGCCGCAGTAGCCTCTCCTGAGGCAAGTTGGCTCACAGCTGTAGTTGTTACTGGTCCTTGATACTCTGGATTTTGGGCCTAGAACGCAATTCACTTCCGAGCTGGTCTTACACACGTTCTTTCGGGTGTCTTGTTGGCCATAGGAGTACCTAAACATCACGCAGACTTCCTAGAGAAGCATATTATGTGTAGCGTTGTCGTGTTGAAAAATGGCGCCACTCTTGCATCAGAAGTAACACATAATGACCTTACAGTCGTAAACTGAATCACTGCCAGCCACGTCCTGAAATACCCGATGGCTCCGCAGGCAATGACGCCAGAAGTAACACGGCTGTGCCTCTCCAGAACATTGGAAGAATGGAACTTCTTTGCATATCGCCGCCCGACTCGCCTACAGCGGTCATCCTGGTGGTACAGAACAGCAATTCATCGCTGAACAGAACACGAGGCCATTCGTCAGCAGTCCAGGATTTCCGGTCACGGCATCGCTCAGAACGCAGCCGTCTGTGCTGTCGTATTAACGGCAGCCTACACATGGAACAGCAGTTCCCTAGACTACCTGCTACTAGCCTCCGACCAATAGCGCGGGATAACACAGAGCGTCGCAGGGAGTCTATTACTTTTTCTGGAATGGCAGGCGCAAAAGTGAAGAGGTTACGATGTGCTTGGTGCACAACACGGCGATCCTTGTGGCAATCAGACGTGGTCGACTGGATCTTGACGACGAGTATGCCTGGCTCTACATTACCACGCAGTCTAACATCAGGTCACTGTCACATCGGAATGCTCTACAAATCTGAATATTGCACGATTCGACCAGCAGGCCAAACAGACCCAAAATGAAGACTGTTTCAAACTTTATCTCAAACGAATACCCTTGTCCTTTTTAATAATTACTCAACGTCGTATGCTGTTTACTCCCCTTATACACTTCACCAGGTCTGGTAATGACGCGAAACACGAACAACACTAACCCAAAATGGTTCAAATGCCTCTAAGCACAGTGGGACTTAACATCTGAGGTCATCATTCCCCTAGACTTAGAACTGCTTAAACCTAACTAACCTAAGGACATCACCCACATCCAGGCCCGAGGCAGGATTCGAACCTGCGACCGTAGCAGCCGCGTGGTTCCGGACTGAAGCGCCTAAAACCTCTCGACCACAGCGGCCGGCTAACACTAACGCACTCTGGTGGCCCTTCTACCTGTCACAGAGAATTGCAACTCTAATTACGTACATATCCACCGAAGGTGTGTACGTTTACGATGCTACATTGACATCCGCAATGTCTTCTGGATGATTCCTTTATTTTTGTTAGGCAGCGTACATACTTTCACCGTGGTATACCATGTTCGCTGTATCTTCTGTATCTACAGTGTAAAACGCGAAGACGAGGATCGAAGAACTCTCTCCTTCAGTCCCTCGTAATCTCTTAATGGCGTGCACTCCCATTTAATTTGCATCCCATTTGAGTTTTACGAGCCATAGCGTACTATCGTGGCATTCTCCAGACTTCAGGCTAAGTAATCTCGTTTACACTTTTTAGGCTCTTTTTGTCGCCAAAGAAAGCTTAGTATAGCACTACTATTTTCCTCGACGCCAGTGAATAGAATAACCTTTTTGCAGCCCTCGTCTAAAAAGCTCCCTGAAGGACGAAATGCAGCTGTGTGTGCTAGCTCAGGCTTAAGCTTCCTCGTCACGTTGCTAATATTTACTTGGGACATCATAAGTCTCTTCATAAAATTATAATTTTTAAAGGACCTTGCAGAGAAATTAGGTCCAGCTACAAGGAAAAAAAATTCAGCATTTACGTATTCGAGTGTAAGTCTTAACTTCAAATACCCAGTTATTTTCTTTCCAATTTTTTACGTGATGCGTCCCACAGTACCACTTAGTTGTTTCGAGGTGTTTCTTTCCACCATCCTAATTCCTCCCGTTCAGCTAAGTATTGTTTATGCTCGTATCACGACTAGTGTTATTCGTAAGTTCATTGTGGGTGTTAAATCCGCTAAGTATTGTTACTTGATCTGTTACTCTCGCGATTAATTTGAGAATATAAACGGCTGGATGGTGTTATCACTTAGAATATAGTTTTATTTTCGATAATGTATCTCCAAGAGACACTTTTGTACAGGTGATTCTCACTTCGTACTTCTTTGCTTGGAATGTGTGTGAATCTAAATTTTATTCAGCTCCGTGTCACAGTTTATCACCATCATCATTATCTTCACCACCACGGCCAGACGTGTGGGAACCTGCTCTAGTTTCAGATCTATAGAAACTGCTTGTCTGACTTTATTTTCATATCTAAAGTTCCCACTGTCTTGATGACAATAGAAGCCATAGCGTTCATATATGTGTACGGCATAATTTCACCTGAGCTGTTAACATCACATTTTTCCGGGAAGGTTTAAGATCGCTCAGATCACTTTATTCTAAGACAGTATTCTCCGAATGACATATATTCTCACGACATGGGAATATTTATTACAGAGCTATTAACATCTACATCGCTTATTGAAGTAGAACTATAGTAATTTCTTTTGCTAAGTGAAACAGATCTTAAAGACAAAACCATCTGGGTTTAACTCTTAGAAATCCAATTTTTCCCTTATGCACCAAGTTCACTTGTCGCTAAACCTTACTTTTGCTTGGTACGTTTCACGGCTAGTTTCGATCTCGTATGTGTTGCAAAATTAAAAAGTTTTCCCTTAACAGTGCGTGACTTTACAGGGTTGGTGAAGTAGTATGGTATGGTATGACATGGGAGATTCTAGCGACAACATCCTTGTATAAAAATTCTCGCGACAACATCCTTGTATAAAAATTCTCGATACGATCCCACGTATCAGAATGACGTTGCACCCTATACGGCCTGGATAAATGCTATGATTCGGTTGAGAAGTTTGTCATAAACCAGTTGTATTATCTGCTGAGGCATGCTGACCCCATCTGCTTTAACTATTCTTGATACCTTGGTTACCGGCATTGGGACGGGGATCATGGCTGAGCTGGGCCCACACATGCTCTATCCAGCGGGGTAGCCGCGCGGCCTTGGGCGCCTTGCACGATTCGTGCGGCTTCCCTGATCTGAGGTTCGAGTCCTCACTTTGGCATGTGTGTGTGTGGTGTCCTTAGCGTAAGTTAGTTTAAGTTAGATTAAGTAGCATGTAAACCTGAGGACCGATGACCTCAGCATATTGGTCCCATAGGAACTTACTACAAATTTCCAAAACATTGTGTATTGCTGGCCACTGGAGAACCTCACCATCACACAGGCTTTCATAGAGACCTGTACGTATAAGCACCCATGGTCTACGGGTAGCGTCTTTGATTGCTAATTAAAACGTCCTCGGTCCCGGGTTCGAAACGTGTCACCGCTTAAATTTTGAATAAAAATCAACAGCAATGGCGGCCGAAGACTTCCGGCGTAAGAAGTCGCCCTCTTTCTGCAAACGGCCTTGTCAAAGAGGGCGGAAGAGCTGACAGAGGTTCAGGGCAATCTATTATCCTTGGGGTAGAAGAATCAGCAATGATCAACGGCATGAAGATGGAGAAAGCAATGCAAGCCACTGCAATAAATACACATAATGTGTATCCTCAAGACATATGGCCTGTAATTGAAAAAGTGCCATGATGATCTGTCCGTTGGCAAGTGATTCCGGAATAGTCCCCATCTCCAGGATGGGACTCCAAGGGGGGAGGTGACCATGAGAAAAGGTTGAATAATCAATGAAAGGATAACGTTATACGAGTCGGGACGTGGAATGTCAGAAGCCTGAACGAAGTAGGAGAACTGGAAAATCTGAAAACGGAAATGATAAGACTCAATCTAGATCTAATGAGGGGCCATGAAGTGAAATGGAAAGAAGGATTCCTGGTCAGGGCAATATCAGAGCATCATAAAATGCTATAACAAGATTCGTAATGAATAGGAATTCGCTGATGACTTTGCTATCCTTAGTGAAAGTGAAGAAGAATTACGTAATCTGCTAAATGGAATGAGGAGTCTAATGAGTACAGATATGGATTGAGAGTAAATCGAAGGAAGGTGAAAGTAATGAGAAGTAGCAGAAATGAGAACAGCGAGAAAGTTAAAAAATCAGGATTGATGGTCACGATGTAGATGAAATTAACGAATTCTTCTACCTAGGGGAAAAAAACATTGTCGGACGGAGCAAGGGGGACACCAAAAGTAGCCAATCACTGGCAAAAGGGCATTCGTTGTCAACAGAAGTGTACTAGCATCATCCATAGGCCTCAATTTGAAGAAGAAATTTTTGAGAATGTACGTTTGGAACGTGGAGACATCTGTTAAGACATCAGGGAACAACTTCCATGGTACGAGAGGGAGCTGCAGAAGATAAAAACTATAGAGGAAAATATAGAGTCCCAGCAAATAAGTGAGGACTTAGGTTGCCATTGTTACTGAAATGAAGATGATGGCAAAGAAGAGGAATTTATGGCGGGCTGCATCAAGCCCGTCAGAAGACTGATCACTCAAAAGAGTATAAGCAAGCATTGAAAAATGGCACCACGATGCTGACCCATGAATTATCGTCACCTCAGTCATACTCGATGAATCGCCTTATCCTAATGCCAGAAATAACGACACTGAACCTCTCCAAATCATTGGATGAGGGGGAGCTCTATCCAGGTCACAGCCATACTCTCGGACGGTAGTCATCTTGGATCGCTGCACACGATGCGTTTTCATTCATCACCACTCCATACTTCCTGGTCAAGGCACCAATGCAAACGCTGGTTTTTTGTGTTATGTTAACGGTAACTCTAGTCCGCCAACCAGTAGTGCGAGACGGCTCAGAACGGTGTTGCAGGGAACGCATTACGTATTCTGGAAAGGCATGTGCAGATGTGAAGACGTTGCAGTGTGCTCGTTGCATAATACGGCGAGCCTACCTCATGGTACTCAGATGTTGTTGACTGGATCTTGACAACGATTATGCCTGCCTTACAGTAGAAGTCACGAGAGGCGGACTGGCCAATATAAAATGACGCCATACATGTTTTGCTGTCAGGAGAGAAGCAGTAAAAGCATAAGGGGTCAGTCAAGAGAGCGTAATCGACTTCGAACGTGGACTAGCCACTGGATGTCGCATGAGTTATACACACATCAAAAAAAGTTTTGCATCACGTCGGTTCCCAGAACTACTGAACATAGACGTTCACTGTGGATATTGTATCACAGACACAGTCCATTTGGCTGTTCAGAGATGTCACTAAACCCGCCCCAAGATGTAAAAAACCACACATGAGCAGCGCCTATTAGACGCAGAGGGTCCGACAGCCGACCAGTTCCAGACATTCCATCAGGAAGGAGCTACACGGCACGTGTTATCTGTAGTTCAACCACGCGTAGAAGGTCAATGTCGCGGTTCGATCGCGTCCGCATTATTACTTTGTGGCAGGAAGGCCTCTCAACAAGGGAAGTGTCCAGGCGTCACGGAGCGAAGCAAAGCGAGGTTGTTCGGACATGGATACAGAGAAACAGAAACTGTCAATGACATGCCTTGCTCAGGCCGCCCAAGGGCTACTACCGCAGTGGATGACCGCTACCTACGGATTATGGCTCTAAGGAATCCTGACAGCAACGTCACCATGTTGAATAATGCTTTTCGTGCAGCCACAGACGTCGTGTTACGACTCAAACTGTGCGCAATAGGCTGCATGCTGCGCAGCTTCACTCCCAACGTCCATGGCGAGGTCCATCTTTGCAACCACAACACCATGCAGCGCGGTTACGGATGGGCCGAATGGACCGATGACCTCAGCATATTGGTCCCATAGGAACTTACTACAAATTTCCAAAACATTGTGTATTGCTGGCCACTGGAGAACCTCACCATCACACAGGCTTCACGTCCAGTCACTATGCATGAACTTCCTCTGTATGGCGAGTGTGTCGCCATATGGTGTGGCTTCACGGCTACGTTCACCCTTGGCCCAATATTTTTTGAACAGGTTGGCGCTCAAGGACCAAAAACGTGCAGTGTGAGCAGCCACAGATACTGCGATATGCTTCGCCAGTAAGTCATACACGTCCTACAGGAGAGGAAATGGTTCAAATGGCTCTAAGGACTATGGGACTTAACATCTGAGGTCATCAGTCCCCTAGACTTAGAACTACTTAAACGTAACCAACCTAAAGATATCGCACACATCCAAGACCGAGGCAGGATTCGAACCTGCGACAGTAGCAGCAGCGCGGTTCCGGGATGAAGTGCCTAGAACCGCTTGGTCACAACGGCCGGCTACAGGAGGGAGACGCATTGAACTCAACAGTTCTCATGCAAAATGGTGCCCCACCGCACATCGCTCGTGAGATTGACCTGCTTCTCCAAAACACTTTTGGAAACGATCGAATTATAAGCCGATTGTGTTCCAAATGCTTGACCAGCACGATCACCTGATCTCACCCTCTGTAATTTCTGGTTGTGGGACTACCTGAAGGACAGGGTTTACCGAGGAACATTCACACATTTGCTGATCTGAAGCGCGGCAAATCGAGAGAGGTAGCCAGCATAGTTACGGACACGCTTCGTTCTGCTGTGCTGAATGCAATCCTGCGCTTCCACACTCTTCTGGACACTGATGGACGCCATGTTCAGCGCCTTTTGTGGCAGTAATGGTGCCGGTATGTAATGGTGTGATGTACCGTAGCAGCACAAGTGTTTCAGTTGAATTGATTCTGCATTATTTCTCTTCCCCGTGTCCTTGACATTAATGCTACCAAGCTGGGTTCTCGTATGGTAATGAGTTTCCAAGTTATAACATCTGAAGTAGGAAAAGTTTAATAATAACCACCCGATAGTTAGAACTGTACTGAATATCTCAGTCCATATTTGGAACACCATTGTTGAATAGTAAGTTATTCAAAAAGTTACCTTTTATATTCATTATATAAAAAGTAATAACAAGTATCGTATTTATTTGTTACTGTTTTTAAAACCTTTTGCGTAAATCTAAACGGTAGAAAGATGGTATAAAAGCTTCAGAATCACGACAGTGCAAGATTTTTGTAATTGATAGTTAATTTGTTACAGAAGACAGCTTCAAATCGAACTATATTTGTCCCAAATATACTCGTCGCATTGCTACGTTACTTGCTGGTTTCGATATTGAGATTAATTTACTTATTTTCATTAATTTGTAACTACAAAATTTTTTGATGGTAGCCATTAACCTACGTCATAATACCACAGCTTGCATCCATCCTTGCATTCCAAGTAGAGCACTAAAATTTATTATAATAAAGTAAATTGATTTCAGTATCAGTTAAATAGCTTCAGAAAGAAAAAAAAAAAATAAATTGATCCTCTGAGCTAGTAACAACAGATCTACAAAGAATTAGTATATTTCACAGAGAGACTATCGCACGCTAAGTTTGTACCAGTCTACAATCCGTTCATTAGTGTGGTGAGGACAGAAATGCAGGGCAAGCAATGAGGTGATTTCGCAATGAAATATCATTCATTGTGTGCTGAAATTATTGTTTATCCAGCCCTTTCATCCTCATCACGCTTTGGAGAGAGGTCCAAGATGAAATAAGTTAGCTAAAAATTACCAATCTATTCTGTAAGGTTAAACAAGGTCAAAAAGTCATTAAATGTGTGTAGAATCATCAGTACAGTGACAGTTATAAAGTGCAGTTAAAGGCCGATGGTCAACAGAACGAAAAAAGGCGTAAGGTTTCTGGGAAGAGGGAGGCTGGCGTGTTAAGTTTTTTGCGACTATGCGGAACAGCGGCCGTGTCGCCCGTGTCGCTGCCACAAAAAGCACGAGACAGCGGCCTGTTTCACGTAGCGCCTTAGTCGCCGAAACATTGGCTTTCTAGGAACTTAAACAGTATTCTGTAGCATAACAAATGTATTTGAAAACAAACACAGATGTTATACCAGCTAATAACTATTATTTTCGTAGTTAAAAATAAATACTTTCTCTTCTACCATGACAGTAAAAAGTTCCATTACACGCAATTCATGTACTTCAAAATTTTAGACGAATCGGTCACACGTGGAATCGGAATTGTCCAGGGGCAGCACGTCGGAACATACGAATGATCACTTCTGCTCATTTTACTACCAGCCTCCGGTCCCTCTCCGTCGGTATATGAGGTCTGCGCTTCAGAATCGCACCACCACGTTGGGCAGCTTCAGGAGGGTTGAAATGTCCCTGATGTAAATATACACACCAGAAAATGTTTTACATCACCTCGGTCCAAGAGTTCCGGAACCTGTACAGAAAACTGGAATAGAGATCATCATAATCATTGCCGTCCTTTTTATTGGTCATGAAAACCACACATTGCGTGTTGTACCACTCTACAGCGAGACCTTCATAGGTTGTGATCCAGATTGCTGTACACACCGATACCTCTAGTACCCAGTACCAAGTCCTCTTGCAGTGATGCATACCTGTATTCGTCGTGGCATACTATCCACAAGTTCATCAAGGCAACGTTGATCCAGATTCTCCCACTCCTCAACGGTGATTCAGCATAGATCCCTCAGAGTGGTTGGTGGGTCCCGTCGTCGTTTCAATCTATCCCAGGCATGTTCCTTAGGGTTTATGTCTGCAAAACATGCTGGCCACTCTAGTCGAGCGCTGTCGTTATCCTGAAGGCAGTCATTCACAAGTTGTGGACAATGGGTACGCGAACTGTCGTCCATGAAGACGAATGCCTCGCGAATATTCTGCCGATATGGCTGCACTATCGGTCGGAGGATGACATTCACGTGTCGTACAGCCGTTACGCCGCCTTCCATTACCACCAGCGGAGTACGTCGGCCCCACATAATGCCACCCCAAAACATCAGGGAACCTCCACCTCGCGGCGCTTGCTGGACAGTGTGTCTAAGGAGCTCAGCCTGACCGGGTTGCCTCCAAACACGTCTCCGACAGTTGTCCAGTTGAAGGCATGTTCAACACTCATCGATGAAGAGAACATGATGCCACTCCTGGCGCACTGCCTGGCGATCGGGAATTGCGCGCACTGTTATCTGCCACAGCAACAGAGATTTCATGAACCACCTGTGGTGCAACCGGTCGTCGGCCTTTTCCTGGAGCGATGCCCAGTTCTCCAGTTGATTCGAACTACTTCTCCATGCTCCACACAGCAGGTGGAGAAAGAGGACTCTTCGTTAATCCTTTTAACTGGCGATATTCTCGAAGTGCAGCTGCAGCATTACTGTTGTTTCGATAATAGAGCTCTGCTCCTTTTGTCCAAGCTCATGTTGACCAATCAACAAGTGCACTGCGACTGGTCAGGTGTGTGAGACTGTGAGTCACTATGACTGATCACGGCACCTGGTGCTCATAGTTGGAACTGACCGGTGGCTTTGTGACGCATGAAATCACGCACCCCATACTCTGTACATTAACGCTACCACGTTTGGCACTCGTTCGGTAATTACTTTCAGTGTTACAACGTGTCCAATAGGGAAAATTTAATTATAACCACCCGGTACTTAGATTTAATAAAATGGCTTGCCTTGTTTGCCGTAGCTGTTGCAGTGCTGTAGCAGAATGCTAACTGGCTAGGCTCTTCGCGTCTCCTTTGAGATGGAATTTATTTAGTACTACGACGTTATTGTATGGTAAGATACTGCGGACCTACAAACAACGGAGAGTCTTCGTCCCTGCCGTAGCCCTCAGTGGTACACAACCCCACAACAGGCTACAGCAGTCCACTCACCCCACCGCCGACTCACACCGAACCCAGGATTATTGTGCGGTTCGCACACCAGGCTAACATGCCTGCGACTATCACCTTTTTACCTTTCGTTCCGGCCTTTCCGCGCCACCCAGTGCCAAGACCATCCACACACACTCGAGGTGAAACGGCATAGTGGATCTCCGTCTTTCTTACACTCCTGGAAATGGAAAAAAGAACACATTGACACCGGTGTGTCAGACCCACCATACTTGCTCCGGACACTGCGAGAGGGCTGTACAAGCAATGATCACACGCACGGCACAGCGGACACACCAGGAACCGCGGTGTTGGCCGTCGAATGGCGCTAGCTGCGCATCATTTGTGCACCGCCGCCGTCAGTGTCAGCCAGTTTGCCGTGGCATACGGAGCTCCATCGCAGTCTTTAACATTGGTAGCATGCCGCGACAGCGTGGACGTGAACCGTATGTGCAGTTGACGGACTTTGAGCGAGGGCGTATAGTGGGCATGCGGGAGGCCGGGTGGACGTACCGCCGAATTGCTCAACACGTGGGGCGTGAGGTCTCCACAGTACATCGATGTTGTCGCCAGTGGTCGGCGGAAGGTGCACGTGCCCGTCGACCTGGGACCGGACCGCAGCGACGCACGGATGCACGCCAAGACCGTAGGATCCTACGCAGTGCCGTAGGGGATCGCACCGCCACTTCCCAGCAAATTAGGGACACTGTTGCTCCTGGGGTATCGGCGAGGACCATTCGCAACCGTCTCCATGAAGCTGGGCTACGGTCCCGCCCACCGTTAGGCCGTCTTCCGCTCACGCCCCAACATCGTGCAGCCCGCCTCCAGTGGTGTCGCGACAGGCGTGAATGGAGGGACGAATGGAGACGTGTCGTCTTCAGCGATGAGAGTCGCTTCTGCCTTGGTGCCAATGATGGTCGTATGCGTGTTTTGCGCCGTGCAGGTGAGCGCCACAATCAGGACTGCATACGACCGAGGCACACAGGGCCAACACCCAGCATCATGGTGTGGGGAGCGATCTCCTACACTGGCCGTACACCACTGGTGATCGTCGAGGGGACACTGAATAGTGCACGGTACATCCAAACAGTCATCGAACCCATCGTTCTACCATTCCAAGACCGGCAAGGGAACTTGCTGTTCCAACAGGACAATGCGCGTCTGCATGTATCCCGTGCCACCCAACGTGCTCTAGAAGGTGTAAGTCAACTACCCTGGCCAGCAAGATCTCCGGATCTGTCCCCCATTGAGCATGTTTGGATGAAGCGTCGTCTCACGCGGTCTGCACGTCCAGCACGAACGCTGGTCCAACTGAGGCGCCAGGTGGAAATGGCATGGCAAGCCGTTCCACAGGACTACATCCAGCATCTCTACGATCGTCTCCATGGGAGAATAGCAGCCTGCATTGCTGCGAAAGGTGGATATACACTGTACTAGTGCCGACATTGTGCATGCTCTGTTGCCTGTGTCTATGTGCCTGTGGGTCTGTCAGTGTGATCATGTGATGTATCTGACCCCAGGAATGTGTCAATAAAGTTTCCCCTTCCTGGGACAATGAATTCACGGTGTTCTTATTTCAATTTCCAGTAGTGTATTAGCTTTCTTAAATGTCTTATACGTTTTCAAATAACCTCTCAACATTACATTCGGCCGGCCAGGGTGGCCGAGCGGTTCTAGGCGCTACAGTCTGGAACCGCGCGACCGCTACGGTCGCAGGTTCGAATCCTGCCTCGGGCATGGATGTGTGTGATGTCCTTAGGTTAGTTAGGTTTAAGTAGTTCTAAGTTCTACGGGACTGATGACCTCAGAATTTAAGTCCCATAGTGCTCAGAGCCATTTAATCCATTTTGAGATTACATTCGTTATAACTGTAGTAACAGTCATTAATATGCCCTTGGTTCCTTTAACAAATAAATCTTACTTCATTTTCTTCTAAACAGTTTGTCAGAGCCATTTAACATAAAATGAAAACATCGATATCTCACATATCGATTTTTGTTTACCGTTAATCGGAAACTTTGTACTAAATTTTTAGTCATATTCAAGCTGTTACGTAACAAGTGGGCGAATGGAAAAGAGAGAATAGGAGTGACGAATTACGCTACACCCTGTGGAAACCTGATGGAAGAGTTTGGATGTGGCGAATGTTTGGGGAACGTTACCTGCCATTATGCGCAGTGCCAACAGTGAAGTGCGGAGGCGGTGGTGTTTCGGTATAGAGAGGTTTTCCACGGTTAGTACGTGGACCTCGTTATTGCGCTTAAGAAAACAAATGCGGAAGGATACGAACGCATTTTACAGTTTTGTGTACTCGTTCAGTTGAGCAATAGTACAGAGACGATGATTATGTCAACATGACAATGCACCCTGACATAAGGCCGCATCTGTGAAGCAGTTCTTTGTTCATAATAGTATTCCTGAAAGGAGCTGGCCTGCCCAGAGTTCCAACCCAAAGCCATTGGAACACCTGAGGGTTGAGTTAGTGTCGATTTCGCTCCAGACCTCATCACTGAATATCATTACCTTCTGTAGTTTCGGCTCCTGAGGAAGAATAGGGCGCCATTCCTCTATCTCATTGACAGCGTCTGCAGCGGGTTTCAAGCCGTCATACAGTCGAAGGGGGTACATACCCCTTATTAATGTCCACTAATAGATACACGTATACTTTCGATGAGATAGTCTGTATTATGAATGGGGGAAGTCAATGAGCCGTGCACGGCTCCTGTTCATACCTTTTATTGCTTGGCATCTTGTCATTGCAGTTATGGCATCTCGTTTCTTATTCGATTTACTGGCGTCACTGAGTTGCTGGCTTGCCTGCCCATGAGTGGCAGCAGCAGCGCTTATCGATGCGAGTACTGTCGTACTATCTTTGGAGCGACCGCTAGTATTTCCGGGTCGCGTTGTGTGGAGTGGGGAGTTGAGAACGGACATCAGTTCAGTTGGGGCGCAGCAGCGAGCAGGTTCCTGCAGAGTGAGGGCAAGCCGGGGCCGACGGCGGCGTGCTGCCACTGCCGGATCGTGGAGGGGTATCTGCGAGAGCGACGACTTCACTGCACACCCTACCCTGGACGTTTAAGATGAGTGAAGAGTTAACTGCTAATGCAACCTCGACTTTTCTGAGATCTCGCCTTTGCTCGGTGGGTTGTTGCTCACAGGGCCGCTGAGCCTGGTGGCAACGAGTGAGGTTTTTCGAGGCGGTGAAATATTGCAGCCATCTTTCTCTATTTGTTATTCATCATTGAATTTAGTATTACTCTTATTATTGAAGTGCAACCAGCGGTATCTTCTGCCTTGTGGCCGCTAACGCCCCAGTTACCTGCCCTGGAGGTTAGCATACTTTTCCAGCAGTGTACCTTTCCTCGTCGGTTGATGCTGTCTGACACGACCTGTAGTTCGACAGCCTCTTGCTGTGCATTTTTTTTTTTTTTTTAGGTATACCTTGGTTCTAGTGTTTCCTTCGGCCTTGGGTATTTTCTGTAGTGCTGTCTGTTTTTTCGCCCTTGCCTAAAAGTATTCCATCGTTGTACCAGAGTCCGGACGTTAGGCGGATTGGTTAGTCGATCGGTCAGCGCTTAAGCTGCCCCTAGTTTGAGTTGCCATCCTGTTTCGTGACCAACTCTTGGCTGCCTGTCTCACCTTACCTTATGTTTGAGTTACCTTCCCAGGCCGACCATTGGAACACTTGCTGAGAAACGCTTGTCCTGACTCCTCAGATTGTGATGTTTGTTTTAAGGATATTTGTAATATCCTCATTATTGTTGGTGTGGCCTTCAGGTGAGCAATAATTTCACTTGTTTGGTGACAAGGCCTTCAGCCGTGTTACAGTAAGTTTTTTTAAGCAAACTTGTTTTTAAAAGCAAGGTACTCGTATTTATTGAGGTGTGTGCTATTTGGAATTGTTTTCCTGACTTCTAATTCAGGCCTTCAGATGTTTGTTATTTGAAATTGTTTGTGGTCTTTAGTCGAGTGATAATTTCACTTCTTTAATAATAAGGCCTTCAGCCGTGTTGCAGTTTGTTTTAAAACGAAGTGTTTATCTTAATATGTGCTATTTGGAATTTTTTTCCTGACTTCTAATTTAGGCCTTCAGCCGTTTGTTGTTTGAGGTTATTGTTGGTGGCCTTCGGCTCTAAAACTGTGGAATTTCTTTTTTCCTGTTATAAGACCTTCAGCAGTCATACAGTCAGTTGTGGTTTTTTTAAGGATTGTTTTAAAATTTTAATTTCTTTAAGTAAAGTTTATGTATTTGTTGTGAAACCGAAAGTAACTGATTGTGGCCCCATCCACAATCGTAACCTTATCCAGCCCCATCCTTAGAAACCAGCTCTCAGCCAACTATAGGGCACATTTGATACTGTCGAGCAGTTACTGGTTATTTTTCTGTGTTATACATACATTTAAAATCACTTAGAGGTAGCTGGCAATAACTGAAGCGAGTGCATCGCTATGGCACTGGAGAGCGCCAAGACAACCGTTGCTGCGACGCATGCGGCAGGGCTTCGCGTGAGTCCGGGTCCTCGTCGCCCTGCGTTCAGCCGGCGTTATCGCAGTGTCGCGTGCTCCGCCAGCGCCACTTTGCTTCCGATCGGTCGGCGGTCGCGGTGTTCACACGACCTTCAGACCGCTGTCGGTCTGCTGCTGCGTGCCAGCGCGCAGAGTGGATACGCCGTAATAGCTAGCGCCATTACAGTCTCTAACGCGATGGAAATCTTTACACGAGTATGACGTTTTAAGGAACTTTTACCAGGAACCGTTTCTGAAGAACCAAAGAAATTGAAACACTTAGTCACCCGAAAATATTTTTCATAAATTATCATTTAAGCCGCAGTTCTTCTGCAAACTATGTTGAAAGTGAAGCGGTTAACCATTTTAGTGGCCAGTAATGAAATTGTAATTAAATGTTTATTTTATTTTATTATTAATTTAACCTGATGTGCTGAGGGCCGTCAGGTCCTCTCTTATATCGGACCATATTTTTACACGCACAGTGGCCGGCCGAAGTGGCCGTGCGGTTAAAGGCGCTGCAGTCTGGAAGCGCAAGACCGCTACGGTCGCAGGTTCGAATCCTACCTCGGGCATGGATGTTTGTGATGTCCCTAGGTTAGTTAGGTTTAACTAGTTCTAAGTTCTAGGGGACTAATGACCTCAGCAGTTGCGTCCCATAGTGCTCAGAGCCATTTTTTACACGCACAGTATCTTTATTACACCAGATAATCCTTATAAATAACAATTTCAATTTAACAATTGGTATTGAAATCATTTGAGTGAGTGTCTGGAGTGGCAATGTGAGTAAATAATAATGAAGATGAACTAATAGCGTTAATACTGCCAGCAAATAATAACAATAATGATAGTGACAGATACAAAAAGACTTTATAGATGTACAAGATAAAGCTTTTTTCATATAGCAAGTTTTGGAGAAAGGAAAACTAAGGAGACTACACCAGAAGTATGTACAGGGGCGACGACTGTGTACAGGGACAATGGTAATCACTATTGTTACTTTAATGGATATGTCATTAAATATCTTCTTAATGCCGGCCGTGGTGACCGTGCGGTTCTAGGCGCTTCAGTCCGGAACCGCGGGACTGCTACGGTCGCAGGTTCGAGTCCTGCCTCGGGCGTGGATGTATGTGATGTCCTTAGGTTAGTTAGGTTTAAGTAGTTCTAAGTTCTAGGGGACTGATGACCTAAGATGTTAAGTCCCATAGTGCTCAGAGCCATATCTTCTTAAGCTGAAGATGTTATTCTTCTCTCTAATATAATGTGCTAGGATATTCCAACGTCGAGTTCCTCTTACTGAGAAGTGACTGAACGATGGAGTGAGACAGAAACGATTTTGCTCTGACGGTAACTGGTGTTTCTTCCATGTCGTTGTGACAAGAGCGTTCAGATCGAGATGAGATGTGGGGGAATGTGTACGTTGAGAAGACAGTACAGAAGAGACAGGACGCGGAAATCACTGCGTTTATCCGCGCACAGCCATGATGGTTGTGCTTATGATGGTGAAATATTATCAAAAAGTCGAACAGTACAAATATAACGAACACAGGCATTGATAACCAGTTTCAGGAAGCCTTCTCTGAGAAAGGTCTTGCAATGTAACATCGCTGTAATCAGTTGTTGGAAGTATAAATTTTTGTAGCAGTTTCTTTTGCACCTGGAAACCAAAAGTATCACTGCGAAGAAGTCTCGGATAGCGAGTGGACATGACACATCCTGTTCTTCTAGTCTCTACTAGAAAACCAGGATAAATAACTAACATGACTATAACGAGTAATGGGTCAGTAGGTTGCAACAGTGTGAACAGTTTCAGTTCAGCGGGTTTAATAAACCATCGTCCCAGCGTCGAGGTGAAAGCAGCAGAGCCGGCCGCTGTGACCGAGCGGTTCTAGGCGCTTCAGTCCGGAACCGCGCTGCTGCTACGGTCGCAGGTTCGAATCCTGCCTCGGGCATGGATGTGTGTGATGTCCTTAGGTTAGTTAGGTTTAAGTAGTTCTACGTATAGTGGACTGATGACCTCAGATATTAGGCCCCATAGTGCTTAGAGCCATTTCAACCATTTTTGAAAGCAGCAGAACTCGTTCAGAACGTCCATATCCTATACCCTGCTACTGCTATCTACAGGTCGTCCTTTCATCCCAGCGCTTGAGCCCACAGAGCAAGTTTCTCGTCCAGTCCTGTCGCTCTCTTACGGCGTCGACACTTAGAGCTAACGTTTTAGTAACCGCATGACCAGGTTCCTTGGACCATGCGATTCTGTATCATCCTTTCCCATTTGTCGTTACTTAATGCGGCACCGAGTTTGTTGGTGCCAGCCATTATCCCGACCGTTGCCAGCTTTCCAGTCCTTGTAACTGCTAACTCTCATTCAAACGGGCCCAAGAGCCTGGGCGTAACCTATACCACTCCTCCTCATAGGGAAATTCCCTCACATTGAACCCAGGTCATCTGAATTACAATCGGACAGCCTAACCGATCACCTATGTTTCATTGCATAAGTACATACCGTCCTCAGCGGAAAATTGAGATCGTTCTGAGGCTCATAATTGTCGTCAAGTATCGACGTACCATTTGTTATCAAAAAACCTGCCCGATTCTTTGGCTGGCTATGGTTTCTAATTCTAGAAGGTAGCGACGTTCTGAAAATTTAGATACAATGTGGCAAACCCTACGAAATCTACTTAAAAGCAACATTTCACAAGACTTATCACACATTTTTATTAGCACACACACTCAGTTTCATCACCCCTTAAGGGTAAATTTGTAATAAGTGTTTGCTAAATTGGCAAACAAGCGGAATAGGTAATTTTTAACGACCTCATAGCCTATTTAACTAAACATGTTGTAAAGCATTATCAGAGTCTTATCGTTGTTCTCGCAAATGAAATTCCAGAAGAAGTAACATTTACGTGAACTCCTTTAAAAAATCCTTATGTCTATTGATAAAACTTGGCAATAATATCATTCTTTATTTCACAAATATAAGAAACAAGGGAAAATATGGACATAGACAAGTAGCAGCGTAAGGACTTTTCTGATGCATCGAATAGAATAAAGGTTTTCAATGTCGATGAAATTACATTTTGTTACGTGAAAAAAACCGGTAGTAAATAGAATCAGCCATGATAACAATTGGCAGTGATGATCGCTAAAAGTTTACAGGCAGACTGTCGGATGCAGAACGAGATGGGGCAGTAATGGGGAGCGCTTCCTTCAAGCACCGCATCCTTAAGACGATAACGAGGGTGGAGCGTCGTGCTTCACTCCGGCCAATTACCCGTAGGTGAGAGGGCGGGCATGTGGACTGTTACCGCAAGCTCCGATAACGAGGCGGTTTTGCGGACATGCTGCGTGTTTTTGTACGCAGAAACGAACTATCTCTTAAATGAGACTTGTATTTAGCGTTGCTACAATTATTAGAATTTTACAACAATCATTTGTTTCCCTTTTTTCAATGGACGAACGCTTGGAAATAAGATTTACCTTTGTTTTAGTTCCTGAAAGAATTATTAAAAACTATATAGTAATACCGGTACTGTGAAATTATAGTTTCTTTGGAAAATAACTGGTTTTTACAGTGACGTAAACGTTTGTGTATTATGATATCTGTTGTAGGTAATGCGTACCATTAAAATAATCGGAAAAGGGACCTAAAGTATACAAATGCCAATTTTTCACACAACCCTAGTCTCTCCACATTTGTGGGATTCCCACCAAAACGGTATCCCATTTTCACGACTGACGAGCATCAGTTACTAGTGTCTGTGTGGTCTGCCGTGACATCCGTATAAATATGTAAACATATAGCCTCATTAACATCATGTTTCTTATGATGTAACGGAATCTGGTAGGGCTGGGTTGAGTGGTGAGTCTTCATAATATTTAAAATTTCGTTTAACATCATGACTCTGGTTTTAATGTAAAACCTATCTTCTTTTTCTTAAAAACAAAAAAAAAAAAAAAAAAAAAAAAAACCCTTAAGAGCACTGAGTTAAAATGACAAGTGGCTCAGTAACAACAAATATTCACTATGGAGTAATGCCGTCTCAATCAAGGTAAAATGAAAGAACCATTACAAGTAACTAAAATCAGGAACCAGATAACAGACCCCAAAGATTTAAACCATAATGTAAGAAACAAACAATATAATAAAATTACACTGGGGAAATAAATACAATCTTACAGTAACTGTGACATATATATGAAAATTTGCCCCGAGTAATCGTGCTCACAGTCTCCGCTAGATAACATTGTGACAAAAAGTCAGAAATATAACAAGGCGTTAGGCATTTTCCTACAATTCAAAAGTACAACAGGATGCAAGAACGTTTCCAAATAATTTCCCAATATAGCTTTAGACATTGTACTCAGAACGGGCGTTATTGGGAACAACATTAACAACAAATACAAGCTTCGTAACTCACTCATTGCAAAAGGAATCAGAGCGGTAATTACAACAACACTAGATTGTGTGCACCAAAATATGCCGAGGGTCTGCTTTACTTAGACGTGCTTACAGCACTTGGAAGTAGGTGCAATAACATAACCCGGTAGTTCACTGAGGGCTACTGTACATCTCTCTCGAAGCATCACAAGTACTCAAAATCAGGGGTAATTTATTACAGAAGTGCTTAACAGCCACACAATAATAAACAATCACCCTTGCACAGACTAAGAACCTATTTACACATCAATAACACTGTCTGTTCATTCCTATAAGCGCGATTACGGTCATATAACGGAGAGAGTCAGCAACAACGGGCACGAGAAGTGGGGAAGTGGACACATACAGCTCAAGACGCTGCCGTAATTCGTGCTTTTCAGGAACAGACTGCTCTACAGTAAACAGCACCGGGCGTGCCGTATTTCCACTGTTCAGACAGCACACTCCTCTTATCGGCCGTCGATTCGACCACAGCTACCCAGGCATCCGGTCAAAGCCGTCCTATGTTGCTCGCTCGGTCGCACTCCCAGTTCTGTCCCATGTGTTCAGCTGGTGTCGCACGCCGGCTCGCTCAGCGCGTGTGTCGCTACGCCCTCTCTGGCAGCCCCTTCTTGGAGTCGCGCTGCCTCAGCCGCAACTCTGTTCGCACGGCTTCTCCAACTGCCGCTGCTGAGTGCCGTCTTGTAACGGCACATCTCTGAACAGACGATTCCACAGCCGGAACTTTTAGAAACGCTGTAACAGATTTTTTCCATACAGATGGTAGACCGAAAGTAAACTTTAAAACGTACTTGTAATCTTCTGCCTCGTTGTTTTCGGTAATACGCTTGACTGCAAGTTTTACAAAGGGGGCAGATCGTGTCGATAACATCCTTTGAACTCAAGTGTTTCTTCGCGACTTCACAGTCTTACAGCGCTATACCGGACGTGGTGCCGTATCTTTCAGTCCCCTGAATGAAGACCGCGAACTTGACACAAGTTGCACAGGGTATTGCAGGGGGCGCTGCAAAGCTGCTCTGTTGGACCATCTGTCAACAAACGGGTAGAAACTACGAATATGCACTGAAGAGTCAAAGAAACAAGTACCACTGCCTAATATCGTGTAGGCCTCTGAAGTAGTGCTGAAGGGAGCTGACACCATAAATCGTACAGGGCTGCCCATAAATCCGTAATAGGACGAGAGGGTCCAGATCTTTTCTGGACAGTACGTTGCAAGGCATCCCAGATATGCTCAATAATGTTCATGTCTGGAGAGTTTGGTGGACAGCAGAAGTGTATATACTCACAAAAGTGTTCCTGGAGCCACTCTATAGCAATTCTGGACGTGTGGGGTGTCGCATTGTCCTGCTGGAGTTGCCCTAGGCCGTCGGAAGGCACAATTGACATGAATGGATGCAGATGAACAGACAGGATGCTCACGAACGTCTCATTGTCAGATTCGTATCTACACGTATCAGGGATCATATCACTCCAACTGCACACGCCCCACACCATTACAGAGCGTCCACCAGCTTCAACACTCCCCTGCGGACATGCTGAGTCCCGTACATGTCCATCCGCATCATAGCATTTGAAACGAGATTCGTGCGACCAGGTAACAAGCTTCCAGTCATCCAATGTCTGTGTTGACGGGCACAGGCGAGGCGTAAAGTTTCGTGTCGTGCAGTCACCAAGGGTGCACGAGTGGGCCTTCGGCTGAGAAAGCCCATATCGATGATGTTTCGTTGAATGGTTCGTACGCGGACACTTGTTGATGGCCCAGCAGTGCAATCTACAGCAGTTTGCGGAAAGATTGCACTTCTGTCACTCTAAACGATACACTTCAGTCGTTGTTGATCCCGTTCTTGCAGGATCTTTTCCCGCCCGCAGCGATATTGGAGATTTGATGTTTTACCGGATTCCTGATGTTCACGGTACACTCGAGAAATGGTTGCACGGGAAAATCCCCACTTAATCGCTACCTCGGAGATGTTGTGTCCCATCGTTCGTGCGCCGATTATTGCACCGCGTTCAAACTCACTTAAATCTTGATAACTTGCCATTGTAGCAGCAGTAACCGATTTAAGAACTGCGCCAGACACTTGTTGTCATATATAGGTTTTTCGACCGCAGCGCTGTATTCTGCCAGTTTGTAGATCTCTGTATCTGAATACGCATGCCTATACCAATTTCTTTGGCCCTTCAGTCAAGGTCGAAGTAGCTTCTAAAATTTCATAATGAAAACAGTCTTGGTTGCGAAGTTATTCTATATTCGAACGCGTTTCATCCTTTTTGAGGTATCATCGCATTGTGTAAAAGTAGCTGGATATATGTAGTTTATCCGTAATATTTGTGTGCGCTCCATACGGACATTGTGCGCGAGCCTGGTTCTATTTTGTTAGTATGGCTGAGTGAGCTGGTGTCCTCACGGTCCACTTTACATCGTACCTATGTTTTACGACGGACTGACTTCGTATCCAGTTACTTTTGCGTCCATTTTTCATTTTATATGGCTTCATGACGTATAGGCTGCGTATTCAGGTACGTTTAAACGATTTGATGATGCCTCAAAGAGGTGCAACGCGTTATTAATTTTAAGCAACTTAGCAACGAAGACTGTATTCTGAAGCGAGGCGAAACTAGTTTCTCCATCACCGCGCCACAATGGAACGCAAAAATATTAGGTTCTATAACATTTATTATTCTGGGGGCAGGCAAGTCGTACAGTGTCATTTGAGTTACTTTAATACAAGCTGGAATCGATGGGAGGGTTTTGGGACTGGTGTCTACAGTGCGACGAGTCGGTTCGTATGGATTGCGACCTGCACATCGAATCTCTGGTTCGTTTTGCCTTTGGTCGTCGGGTGGCGCTCTTGGGTCACGTCTTCCGGTTTGAAATGTTTGCGAAGCGGGCGAGTATGGAAGGGACACTCACCAAGGACGAGAAGGAAGGAAGTCGGTTGGAAGAAACGTGTGTTGACAGGCGCCGCGGGTCGGTGCCTTGATCGATTAGCTCTGAGGGAACCGTTGCAACGGGAACGCCTTCGATTATGATTAGCTGATACCAGCGCGCTGAAACGCCACCTCTTTCCTGTTCTCAAGTCGTGTTGTGTGACCTAGTTCGGCTGCGTTAGCTAGCTCTGTTGTTACTGCCCTTCCCTATGTGATTCTTCTCTAAGTTGTGAATTTGTGCTTTCAGGGATGTTTGGATACGCCGTTAGTATCGTCTGTATCTCACCTCGGTGTTCGCTGAGAGCTTTCAAATGGCCCTGAGCACTATGGGACCTAACTTCTAACGTTATCAGTCCCCTAGAACTTTGAACTACTTAAACTTAACTAACCTAAGGACATTACACACATCCATGCCCGAGGCAGGGTTCGAACTTGCGACTGTAGCGGTCGCGCGGTCGCGCGGTTCCAGACTGAAGCGCCTAGAACCGCTAAGAGCTTTGTTTTGCTTTCCTGAAAGTAACTTAGTTGTGATTCTTGAGTGTGATGATTGTGGAATTGTTTCTTTTACTGTTTGGTGGTGATGGTTGTTGGATGTTTAAGGGGGACTAAACAGCGAAGGTCATCAGTCCCCCATTTACTGTTTGGTTTTATGATACCTGCGCTAGCGGAGTTATTTTTGCCGTGGCGAACCTTCTCCTTTAATTGTGTTTCTCCTTGCCAGATGATGCCTATCGTTACTGCTGTCACTGCGCCTGTGCAAGAAATGGGAGTGTGACGGCGGTCGCAGATGCTGCTGGTGCTCTCATGAACATTTATGATTAATGTACTCTTTTAATTATGTATTAGATTCTGATGTGGCCAAATCTGTTAGTATTCCGGATGCACTGCCGGAGAGCAGTGAAATTTTGTGTGTTGGCATACCCTTGGGTGTTGTTACACGAGATTCCTTACCTGATACTTTGAGTCTGATTGGGTCTACGATCCATCTTGTATTGGTATCTGACAGTTATATTGTTAATAGAAGCAGGATTTAAACCCCAAACGAAGTTCAGAATTGTTATTTAAAATCTACGTAAACTATGTTTGTAGTTTGGTTATATTAGTATACTTATTGTTGGCTCTCGCCCGAATTTTAATTCTACTATCCTTGAAATTCTCAGTTTAACCTGTTAATCGCCGTTTCTGTTTGTTGTTGTACCTTATTATACAGTGCTTGTTCAGGCAGCTATTTGCTGAAAGTGTCTTATCGTAATAATTGACCTCTTGCTGTTTCTAGGCATCTGTGTTATTCCGAATAACAATGCAAAGTTCCTTTTTCCATGCATTCATGTCCGAAGGAACTTCGAATCGTAATTCGGATTAACAGAGGCATTCAAATATTATTGTATTTATCCGCCGTCAGCAGGCAAGCAATTTTCAAGTAAAACGTCTCCGCTGTACGGGGAGATATATAATGGATGTACGATTACAGGTTGTAGGCACTTGGTTGACCACATATGGAAGTTTGGATCTGTCTGTGAGTCGTGCTCGGATAACCTAATGGTAAGGCGATCGCTCGCGATAAGCGGGAATGCCGGGTTAGAGGCCCGGTCTAGCACAAGAGGTCATTGTTGTAATCCCATTATACAGCTGAAAGTTGTCCATATTCGCAATTGGAAATACATTTCATTATCTTGGAAATTAATCCAGTAAAATCTCAGCTATACGTAGACCGGAGCTCCAGTTTATTTTACACTTATCTTTGTCTGTAATGGCGGGCTTTGTATTCATGAGGCGATGTACTATATAGGCGTCGTAATGGCAACTGAATGAATATAGAGATACCTAGGCTTCCATTCCGAGCGCTTCCATAACCCATATGGGAGTCCGGACCTCTGCCTGTCGCCAGAGCGGTTGCCCCCGCGCTTCTTTTGACTGCTGGAGTTATTTGAAATTCCCTCTATAAATATCACAGCAGCAGAGCCCAAGCGCGCGCTGGCAGCGTACGTAATCTGAAAGTCAAAATTTGGAAGTGCATCGTAACATCGACCCGGCCAGCAATATCGGTAGCTGTGTCGCATCGTGGAGGTTCCTTTGGTACAGCCTCCAATTTAATGTCAGGTAACAGACCATCAATTCGTAATGGCCCGTCCACTTTCCGTAGTATTAACAACAGGAGGTGCATACACCAGTACCGGTCTATGATTACGCAAGAACAGTTCTCTTTCAACGAATGCTTTTGACTTTTATCTTTTTGAAGGATTGTTTGGGTTTTGTACTGTTCGTATCACTGTACTCAAATACGGTGCATTCATCTAATGCAGCAAGTCGACAACATTGCTGTTCAGCATAGAGTTTTTCAAGTCTTCGTTCTCACTAAGCTATTCAGGGTTGTCAGATATGCCATCACCCTTAGTACATACAGTATCGATCTCAGAAAAATATAACACATTCCACAGAAGCCGTGTCAGTATGTTTTGCAACCATACTCATTAAACTAATGATTATGTAATATTCACAGGTGTCTGCGCCTGCCTACTTCGGAAATTTAAATTATTATATTCTTCTTGAAGTCTGAGGACATTTCGCCTCTTTCATATATCTTGCACACCATGTGTAATTCCCTGTGGGAATGTCGTCGCGAAAGAGGCCTACAAACGGGTCTACAATCAGGTCTGACCTTGTCGACAGTGTCTGTGTAGAGACGGGGATTAGTGATCCTGATGTCATCGTAGTGACGATGGTTACTAGAAAGTATAAATCAGTCGAGAAGGCTAGGAGAGTATTTAGGCTAGAAAAAAGCAGATAAGCAATGTTAGCATCCCACTTAAATAATGATTGGACATCATGTAACTCCGCCGGCTGGGGTGGCCGAGCGGTTCTAGGCGCTACAGTCTGGAACCACGCGACCGCTATGGTCGCAGGTTCGAATCCTGCCTCGGGCATGGATGTTTGTGATGTCCTTAGGTTAGTTAGCTTTAAGTAGTTCTAAGTTCTAGGGGACTGATGACCTTAGAAGTCGAGTTCCATAGTGCTCAGAGCCATTTGAACCATTTGAGCCATCATGTAACTCCAGTATTGACCGACGTAGAGAAACTATGGGCAAACTTTAAACTGAGTGTGCATCGCGCTCTGGAGACGTGTGTGCCAAGTAAGTAGACTCAGGATGGAAAGGACCCTCTGTCGTTTAATAATCAGATTAGGAAAATGCTGCGGAAACTGAGATTGTTGCACTCTCCGTTTAAAAAAGAACGCGCAAAAGTTGACAGACAGAAGTTAGCAGAAATTCGGGCGTCCGTAAGAAAATCAGTGTGCGACGCGGACAACAGCACCCCTTCATACCTTAGCGAAAGATCTTGCTAAGAACCCGAGAAAATTCTTGTTATATGTAAAATCACTAAGACTGTCGAAGGCTTCTCTCCAGTCACCCGTCGATCAGTCTGGGATGGCAACAGAAGATAGTAAAAAGAAAGCTGAAGTTTTAAATTTCGCGCTTAAGAAATAATTCACGCAGGGGTATCGTACAAAAATACCGTCGTTTGACTTCGTACAAACTCCCGCAAGGAGGACATAGAGAGATGCACCTGTGGCGTAGAGAAACAACTGAAGGAGTTGAGTACAAACAATTCTCTTCGTCCAGATGCACACCCAGTTCAGCTTTACAGAGAGTACTCTGTAGTATTGGCCCCCTACTCACTTTGCATTTATCACGAGTCCCTCGCCCAGCACAAACTCCCAAGAGACTGGAAAAAAAGCGCAGATGACTATTGTCTGTAATAAGGGCAAAGGACAGACCCGCGTAATTCAAGACTAGCATTCTTAACATCAGTTTGCTGCAGAATTCTTGAACACATTCTGCGTTCAAATAAATTCCTTTGAGACAGAAAAGCTTCTGTCCACAGATCAGACAGATTTATACGGCATCGCTCGCATGAATCGCAGCTCGCCCTTTTCATAGATGAGATCCTAAAAACCACGCATGGCAGGCAACCGGCAGATTCCGTGTTGCTAGATTACCAGAAGCGTTTGACACGGTGCCTCACTGCAGACTGTTGAATGTCGGAGCATGTGATTTAGGTTCCCCAGATATGTGAGTGGCTCGAAGACTTTCTCTGTGTAACAGAACGCAGTACATTGTCATCGACGGCGATCGTACATCGCAGACAAAGGTACCATCAGGAGCACCCCGGGGAAGTGTGATATGAGCGCTCTTACATTTTATATGTATATAAATGACCCGAGTGACCGAGTTAACAGCAATTTACGGCTGTTTGCTGAAGATGCTGTGGTGTACGGGAAAGTTTCGTGAGTGAGTATCTGTGGCGCTATACGGAATGACGTAGACATAATTCCTTGTTCAGTATTAAGAAAACAGTCTTAATAGCAATTTTTTATATATTTAGTGCCGACCGGTTTCAGCCTATCGCAGGTGTCTCCCGCCACACCTCGGTAGACGTGACACCACCAGCAGTCGACCACATGTTCGCCCTGAAGATGGCCCTTGCGATGGGCTGAAACCGGTCGGCACTAAATAAATAAAAAAATCGCGATTAAGACTGTTTTCTTAATGCTGAGTTACTTTATAGCAATCGCTGTTTTTTCAACAACCATGTTGTCCAAACATCTAAGAATTATTTGTTGTGGTGATGAATTGCAACTTGCCACAAATTTAGAAGAAAAGTTAATGCGGATTAGAAGGAAAACAAGTGCTATAGCTTTAGAATACGGCATTAGTAGGGTGCTGCTTGACACAGTCACATCGATTATATGCCTAGGCGTGATATGTGTAGGCGTATCAAATGGAATGCGAACGTCAGGTCGGTAACAGGGAAGGCGAATGGTTCACTTCATTTTATTTGCAAAATTCTGGGGGAGTGTAGCCCATCCAGAAAGGAGACGGCGTACGGAGCACTAGTGAGACCCACTCCTGATTAATGTTAGAGTGTTTGGGATCCCCACCAGGTCGGATTAAAGGAAGACGTCGAAGCAATTCAGAGGCCGACTGCACGACTACGTCATACATTTCCTTATCGAAACAACGGACATACGGAGGCTGTACTTTCTGAAACTGAAACAAAAATGGTCGTTATTGTCATGTAGGCCGTCCTACACCTGATACGTTTAGAGTTTTATTTTCTTCAGTGTAAACGTAATGGTCAGAAGCCTTAATGTTTCGTCGATGCACCATCACTCCGCAAGACGAGATGCGAGTGTGCACAAAACTTTTGCCCAAAACACTGAATGAGAAGGCGCACCGAAAACAGCATTGAACTTGCATTTTTATTACATCAGGACGATTTAGTTTTGCCGTGGTTTACTCAACTGATATCAGAGGAAGGCGGAATCTTTCATTTTGTTTTCCCGTTTTTGTCCAGTTGTGAGTGTCTGTAGCGACCTCGTTGTCGTTGCGACGTGTATTCATAAACTCACTGTTTTTCGAAAAATGCGAAGCAGTCTATAGTTCCATCAGCGGTATCTAAGTGTAGTGAAGTTTACGCATATTCATCCCACAGATCCAAGATAGCAAAATAATATATTTTGCTGATGCGTAGTACGTCGATGCTCACCATGTGTCCCTTTTAATGAAGCCTTGAGCGTTACGAAACCGATGGTTAGTGATTAACAACATTCAATACAGCGGTGAATATCGTAATAAAGAGAATAAATAGTTCATTACTTACCGCAAAGTATTTATCTGAGGAAAGAGCAGAGCTGAGTGATACACTACTGGCCATTAAAATTGCTACACCAAGAAGAAATGTAGATGATAAACGGGTATTCATTGGACAAATATATTATACTAGAACTGACATGTGATTACATTTCAACGCAATTCGGGTGCATAGATCCTGAGAAATCAGTACCCACAACAACCACCTCTGGCCGTAATAACAGCCTTGATACGCCTGGGCATTGAGTCAAACAGAGCTTGGATGGCATGTACAGGTACAGCTGCCCATGCAGCTTCAACACGATACCACAGTTCATCAAGAGTAGTGACTGGCGTATTGTGACGAGCCAGTTGCTCGGCCACCGTTGACCAAACATTTTCAATTGGCGAGAGACCTGGAGAATGTGCTGGCCAGGGCAGCAGTCAAACATTTTCTGTATCCATAAAGGCCCGTACAGGACCTGCAACATGCGGTCGTGCATTATCCTGCTGAAATGTGGGGTTTCGCAGGGATCCAATGAAGGGTAGAGCCACGGGTCATAACACATCTGAAATGTAACATCCACTCTTCAAAGTGCCGTCAATGCGAACAAGAGGTGACAAAGATGTGTAACGAATGGTACCCCATACCTTCACGCCGGGTGATAGGCCAGTATGGAGATGACGAATACACGCTTCCAATGTGCGTTCACCGCGATGTCGCTAAACACCGATGCGACCATCATCATGCTGTAAACAGAATTCATCCGAAAAAATGTCATTTTGCCATTCGTGTACCAAGGTTCACCGTTGAGTACACCATCGCAGGCTCTCCTGTCTGTGATTCACCGTCAAGAGTAACCGCAGCCATGGTCTCTGAGCTGATAGTCCATGCTTCTGCAAACGTCGGCGAACTGTTCGTGCAGATGTTTGTTGTCTTGAAAACGTCCCCATCTGTTGACTCAGGGATCGAGACGTGGCTGCAGGATCCGTTACAGCCATGCGTATAAGATGCCTGTCATCTCGACTGCTAGTGATACGAGGCCGTTGGGATCCAGCACGGCGTTCGGTATTACCCTCCTCAACCCACCGATTCCATATTCTGCTAACAGTCACTAGATCTCGACCAACGCGAGCAGCAATGTCGTGATACGATAAACCGCAATCGCGATAGACTACAATCCGACCTTCATCAATGTCGGAAACGTGATGGTACGCATTTCTCCTTCTTACACGAGGCATTATAACGTTTCACCAGGCAACGCCGGTCAACTGCTGTTTGTTTATGAGAAATCGGTGGGAAACTTTCCTCATGTCAGCACTTTGTAGGTGTCGCCACCGGAGCCAACCTTGTGTGAATGCTCTGAAAAGCTAATCATTTGCATATCACAACATCTTCTTCCTGTCGGTTATATTTCGCGTCTGTAGCACGTCATCTTCGTGGTGTAGCAATTTTAATGGTCAATAGAGTATTTGTAGAAGAACTGATGGAAGGCAAAAAATAGAAAAACGACCGGTGTGGGTGGAATTAATTCAGAGTCAAGTGCGGAAGAATGTTGCTTTATTTTGGAATGCTACATTCGTTTTAATACTTGGAAGCCCTTTATCTCAGGCTATGGTTAAGCCATGTCTCAACGATACCCTTCCTTCCAGGAGTGCTACTTTCGCAAGGTATGCAGGAAATACTCCGTGAAATTTGGTAGGTAGGAGATAAGGGATTTACGGAAGTAAAGCTGTGAGGGGGAAGAGTAGTGCTTGGATAGATGAGTTGGTAGTGCACTTTCCCGGGAAAGGCAACAATCCCACATTGGCGCCCCAGTCAGTTTTAATTTGCCAGAAAGTTTCAGGTTTGAACGTATTCGTAGAATTGATTCTGAAAGATCAGTAGTAACAATAAAGAAATTCAGATTAAGAGAAAATGTGATCATGGAAGACCAAGGAAATAAGGGGAATCGTAACAGGCATAAACAAACTAAAATGAGAAGTGACGAAAAAGAGGATCCTCTATCGTGAAAACTACAAGTTACGTCGCACCTTGTTACCATAAAAAGAACAGAGAAGCATAATCTTATTCATGTTTTGGCGTCAGTCTTGGTACACACTTCAAGTGCTCCGTTCCTTCGTAGAACTACTGGGTTCGTGACTATGATAAACTGCAGATAAGTAAAACCAATGTGTCATGAGTTTCTTTCGCGAGGAACATATAGACGGCTTTAGCCTTTCCGAAGTTCGTGCTGTGCTTATGCGGTACGAGCGAAGGACGACCTCTATTTCACGGGGCTCTGAGTCTCAAGACGTGTGCGCTTCTCTTACGGCGTGGATCTCCTCTTGCAGACTGATGGTGCACGTAAAATGAATTCCTCGTATTCGTGTCAGCTAGGGAGAACTTTTTCACGAAAGGTCAGCGATTGTATAAATTCTTTTGGTTCCGACATACGTGTCAACGTTGAGCCACTGAGCAACAGTTTATTCTGTCTCTTTACATGTTTGTGAATCTCCATACCTAACGGTCCTTGAACATTTACAGCGCCGTTATTCACAGATTACTGTTAGTAATGTCCTGAGGAAGTTTATCGTACTCCTACAACGGAAATGTGTTCAGGCGTACACGTTTTTACGGAAGGGCCGTTTCACTGCAGTCCAGTGTAGGTTTCTCAGTCCCAGCTCGTTCACACATTGCAGGTTGTCTTATTACGCAACGCTACATTTACGGCTAACAAACAGGATTTTGCTGCCGTTCGTGGCGAACAATGTCGTGTGAAAGTATTAAATTTGATTAAACGTTTGTCCACATTATTTCAGAGTTTCCCTGTATTCGCAGGTTGGTATTCTTCTATTCTTTAGCAGAAATTTTTGTGGCCTGACCAACTATCTCAACGACTGGAATGTAGCTCTATGTATTATCTCGTGAATATTGGCCGGTACTGAACACGAAAAGAAACCATATTTCAGACACGTCTTACGTTTTTGTTCCAATATATGCATAAAACAGATGAGAATTCAATTTGGAGACACATCTAACATTTATCTTCTTTGGGAAGCCACATGACCAAATCCACAGAAAAAAATCTCTCATCAGTGATGGAGACAAGAGGTTTCCCCTAATAAAAGTGTGCCAATATTTGTACAAAAACACCAACATAAGATTAGATACTGGTAAAGAGCTGACACCAGAAATGGAGATAAGGCAGGGAGTAAGGAAGGCTGTAGTATGTCACCAACGCTGCTCAACATCTACATCGACAACCTAGTCAGGGAATGGATGACGGACAGGTATAAGAATTAGGCCAGGCAATTTTTTAAATACAATGCTTTTTGCCGACGACCAGGTAATCATACAGGGCAGTGAAAACAAATTACACATAGCGGTTTATAGATTAAACAATATAAGCCTGAACTATAATCTAAAGATATCAAAAACAAAAACAATGTCCTTTTTAAGATAGTCATCAACAACATATTAAGAGAACAGATATCCGGTTTCCAGTACTTAGGATGTGTTATAACTTTTAAAGAAGACATAAATAATGAAATTAGCAAACATATACGTGGCACAATAAGGGGAACATTGAAGGCTAAAACTAAAAGAGAAACGCAAATGAAACTTAGAAAATCATGGCTCCATATGGAACAGTACTATCTGGAGCAGTATTATATTGAGCAGAAGATCGAATACAACTTAGAACAGCAGAAGTGAAGTTGCTTAGATCAGTAAAAGGCTGCGCAAGAGAAGACAGAATAAGAAATGAAGAAATAAGGAAACTGGGGTACAGCCATTAACCTAAAAAGTAACCCAACGAAAGCAGGATTTGGAGGGGCATGTATTGCGTATGCCACCTCACAGATTCCCTCGACAGCCAATGGAATACAATCTTACTGCAACAAGGAGTTTGGCAAGGCCGCGGAAGAGATGATGATAAATACAGGGTGATTCAAAAAGAATACCACAACTTTAGGAATTTAAAACTCTGCAACGACAAAATGCAGAGCTAAGCACTAACTGTCGGCGAATTAAGGGAGCTATAAAGTTTCATTTAGTTGTACATTTGTTCGCTTGAGGCGCTGTTGACTAGGCGTCAGCGTCAGTTGATGCTAAGATGGCGACCGCTCAACAGAAAGCTTTTTGTGTTATTGAGTACGGCAGAAGTGAATCGACGACAGTTGTTCAGCGTGCATTTCGAACGAAGTGGTGTTAAACCTCCTGATAGGTGGTGTATTAAACGTTGGTATAAACAGTTTACAGAGAATGGGTGTTTGTGCAAAGGGAAAAGTTCTGGACGGCCGAGAACGAGTGATGAAAATGTAGCACGCATCCAGCAAGCATTTGTTCGCAGCCCAGGAAAATCGACTCGCAGAGCTAGCAGAGAGCTACAAATTCCACAATCAACTGTATGGAGAGTCCTACGAAAAAGGTTAGTTATGAAACCTGAACTACCCGAGGCGATGGATCGGCCGCCAGGCAGCCCGTGACAGAGCACTCCATCACTGGCCTCCAAGAAGCCCTGATCTTACCCCCTGCGATTTTTTCTTATGGGGGTATGTTAAGGATATGGTGTTTCAGCCACCTCTCCCAGCCACCATTGATGATTTGAAACGAGAAATAACAGCAGCTATCCAAACTGTTACGCCTGATATGCTACAGAGAGTGTGGAACGAGTTGGAGTATCGGGTTGATACTGCTCGAGTGTCTGGAGGGGGCCATATTGAACATATCTGAACTTGTTTTTGAGTGAAAAAAAACCTTTTTAAATACTCTTTGTAATGATGTATAACAGAAGATTATATTATGTTTCTTTCATTAAATACACATTTTTAAAGTTGTGGTATTCTTTTTGAATCACCCTGTATATCTTTTCTTCCATCACATCCTCATGTACAATATGAATCACGTGATAAAGTAAAGGTTGGTGCTATTCTTGAACGACAGTTTAATGAATTACGCATCAGAGCATTTTGTGAGATAATGAAGCACTATTCTTCAAGGTAGTAATAAATTTAGACCTAACATTAGTTGATTAAGATTATTACAAGCAACAATAAAGTAAAATTGAGTTCAGAAGCAGCTTTAAGTATACTGACAATTTGCTCAAACGGCATTGTCTGCACATCTAGGGTTACTCAAATTAGTATAATGTTTTTAAAATAATTATTAGGCGTAGGGCTGTAATATAAAACAAAAAATACAAGTCTTTAACGTAATTACATATGTGAACATGTAAAGTAAGAAGAAGTGTGTATGTGAAATGGTGAAATAAGAGGGTGTACCTGTGATGAAGCTTGATAGACACGAATACGAATGGAGCACTGCAAGCGAGATTAAAGAAACAAATTCAGTAAGAGAATAGGCAATTGCAGAACACTCTTGAAGGTATTGAAAATAACTGTTAAGGTTACAGTCAGCCAAAAAGAATTTTAAACATCACGAGTCTCTTTGAGAATAGAAGCTTCTCGAAGTGCACATAACTGCTTATACATTAGAAATTTTGGGCTACAGTGTTAGAGAATACCGCGCCGATGTCGTGACGCCAACCGTTTTGTGTAACCTATGAGGTAAGCAGCAGTGAAGCAGTCGAGCGAGACACGACGAATAGTACAAAAACCAATTCAGGAACACAGTATTAGTCGAGAATTGGCCAGAAGGAGTCAGTCTCTCTCTCTCTCTCTCTCTCTCTCTCTCTCTCTCTCTCTCTCATACACACACACACACACACACGCACACGCACACGCACACACACACACACACACACACACACACACACACACACATACATATATATGTTGTTGTTCTTGTGGTCTTCAGTCCTGAAACTGGTTTGATGCAGCTCTCCATGCTACTCTATCCTGTGCAAGCGTCTTCATCTCCCAGTACCTACTGCGACCTACATCCTTCTGAATCTGCTTAGTGTATTCATCTCTTGGTCTCCCTCTACGATTTTTACCCTCCACGCTGCCCTCCAATACTAAACTGGTGATCCATCGATGTCTCAGAATATTTCCTACCAACCGATCCCTTCTTCTCGTCAAGTTGTGCCACAAGCTCCTCTTCTCCCCAATTCTATTCAATACTTCCTCATTAGTTGTGTGATCTACCCATCTAATCTTCAGCATTCTTGTGTAGCACCACATTACGAAAGCTTTTATTCTCTTCTTGTCTAAACTATTTATCGTTCACGTTTCACTTCCATACATGGCTACACTCCATACAACTACTTTCAGAAACGACTTCCTGACATTTAAATCTATACTCGATGTTAACAAATTTCTACCGGCATGTATATACAGGCGCGCACTTGTCTAAGATTGAAAACGTGGTAGTATTTGCGAGAAAACGTGCACCGCTGCTTGTTTCGTCGTTACACTTTTATCGTATGCAAGCAGACAAACGACGTCTGGCGGAAGGCCGTAATGCGGGCGACGCCTAAAGCGATCCGCTATACCCGCGCCGGGCGCCGTTCATCACCAGCCTGTGTCCCGTATCTCCCACTAACTGTCGAGACACACAAATCACATGATGGAGCCAGATGAACCATGAATTACAGCAGCCTATCCTCGCGGCTTTCCATCTTCCACAATCTGACGGGTAAACTGGCATGCACCCATGGTGATAAGTTTCCCTCTCCCTTGCTCGTCCTGCGGTTAGTTCCCGTGTGACCCTGAATGGGAAGGCTTACCAATGAGTACCATCAATCGTTCTTGTATTGCATCTGCGTAACGCCCGTTTTCAATTAAATTGGTTGTGAGGCATTCAGGTGATACGTTCTTGATCGCTATTACAGTATGTTCATCGTGGTGACATTTCGCCTTTTTGCTCTAACTAATGACAAGAGAAGGAATGGGTTAAACTTTCGTTGCAGCTTTATTATCTCTTACTAGACAGCACCAATAGACGTCGAAAAGCGCAGCACGATAGCCATGTTGCGTTGATGCTGAGAACATTAGAGACTGATTGGAGGAAGGAAAAAAGAAGACAGTTTGCCTCGTCAACAGCGAGGTCATTAGAGCACAAACTCGGACGACGAAAGGATGGGGAAGGAAATCAGCCGCGCCCTTGTAGAAGGGACCAGCCCGGAATCATCCTGAAGCGATTTAGGGAAATCACGGAGAACCTAAATCCTCATGACTGTTCGCGGATTTGAAACTATCGATCTCCTGAATGTGAGTCCAGTGTGCTAACCTCACCGACACCTCCCTTGGTTGGCTTGGAGGAAGATGGAGGAGAATGGTGGCTACGCCGTCGCCTGAATGAATTTCGGGAAAACGTGGAAAAGACTCATGATACCCAATCGTGATTACAACAACGGATCACACCGTCCTACGTCCTTACCACGGCACCCTACCACTACACCATCTCGCCCGGCACACAAGAGGGGCCAGCATCATGCGTGTGAAAACCTAAGAATGGATGTCGTGACGACTCTAGAAGTTTTCCGTTAACAGAAACTCTTGGCTGAAACGTGTCATATAAAGGAAGTTTAATGTACAATAGTTTCCACACAAACAGCGTTAAAATTTTTGTTTCCGACCGAGTGGACGTAGTCTGAGAAGCGCCTGGCAGCATTTTTACACCAGACTACATTTTTGGGAGTGCGGCAGGGGTGACACATTCGGGAATATTTGTGAGGAGCTTTCCAGTTCCAGCATTCGCCTGACGACCAAAAGAATCCTCCCCTAAAACCATGATCGGAACCAGGGAGTTTGGAATTATTTTATTTCTGGGTCGGTATTGACTTTTGCCCATTTTCATTCCGTACCCCTGAAGCCAGAGAGGGCTTTGTCGTGTAAGTTAGCGTTTATATTAAAACAAAATAAGAATATATATGAGAGCGATGCCTGCAGTCTGGAACCGCAAGACCGCTACGGTCGCAGGTTCGAATCCTGCCTCGGGCATGGATGTTTGTGATGTCCTTAGGTTAGTTAGGTTTAACTAGTTCGAAGTTCTAGGGGACTAATGACCTCAGCAGTTGAGTCCCATAGTGCTCAGAGCCATTTTTTGAGAGCGATGCAGCGAATTCATATTCTGTTAGCACTGAAGATGCTATTTTGGAGTTGCACAACGTAGATAAATACACATATTTTCGACTTTCATAAACTTGACAGTAACGGTAAGATTTACATTAAGAGCCTTACTTTGTTGTTTCCGATGATAACTTTCGTTCTCACAATTGTACTATTGGTCAGAAACTTTAGTTAACTACAGAAACTGTGGAATAACACACATTAATTTCGTTACTCTATTGTCCATCTCCATCTACGATTTCACGGCGTCTTCTTGCTTTCACCATACGTTATGAATCTGAGAAACTGGAAATAAGTATTAACTTTTGAATATTGCAATTAGACCTCTGTTGAGGACTCGGACTTCTGGCTTTCGCTGCTGTTCTCTATCGACTGAGCTATTCAGGTGCGCCCCAAATACCTCCTGAATCTTCAGTGTGCCAGTGCCCCATGGATGTGCTCTTGTATCTCCTGCTACAGTCGGTCTCCTGGGAGAAGGAGCATAATGCAGAATGGCTTAGTATCAACCTACATTTTTTTAAAGTTTGAATCATTCTGAATCGTAGTTATGCTGTAATGAAACTATATTTCCCATTGGTTTAGCGACTAGTACGTCATCCAAAGGTTCGTAAATTTGAAAAGAATTTTTGTTTCCGAGGACACGTTTCAGCGGCAAGTGTGAGTGTTATTAGGATTGCCTCAGTAAGGTAGCCATCAGCGACGTGTCGATCATGGGCAGACTTGCTCCTCGCGAAGTACAGTTGTCCCGTGACTGAGATGTTGCTACGAAGCTCGTACCTTGAGTTCTCGAGGTTGTAGTTACTAAGGGAGTGATGATATAAGGGCCTAACCCATTCAGCCTCTCTTAAGTTGTCTTACCCCCTTCTCGTGGGCCCACCGAAAATTTGCAAGTACTTTTTAGTTCCCGAAAGCTGATTGGAAGAACTGCGATGGGAGCTTGCACAACAGGAGAGATACTTGGCAAAGGCCGGGTGATACGGAAAGATTTCAGCTGATGGCATCGTGGTCAGACAGAGGTTGCCAAATCAAATACTGGATTGTAAGGCGTACCCAGGTGCAGATATAGACTCAGATCACAATACAGTAGTGATGAAGCGTAGCCAGAAGTTAGACATTAGTCAGGAAGAATCATTACGCAGAGAAGTGGGATACGGAAGTACTAAGGAATGAAGAGATACGCTTGAAGTTCTCTAAGGCTATAGATACAACAATAAGGAATAGCTCAGTAGGCAGTTTAGTTGAAGATGAATGGACTTCTCTAAAAAGGGCCATACCAGAAGTTGGAAGAAAAAACATAGGTACAAAGAAGGTAACTCCGAAGAAACCATGGGTAACAAAAGAAATACTTTATTTGGTCGATGAAAGGAGGACGTACAATAATGTTCAGGGAATACAGAAATACAATTCGCTGAGGAATGAAATTAACAGGAAGTGCAGGGAAGCTAATACGAAATGGCTGCAGGAAAAATGTGAAGAAATCTAAAAAGAAATGATTGTCGGAAGGACAGACTCAGTATGCAGGAAAGTCAAAAAAACCTTCCGTGACATTAAAGGCATGGGTGGTAACATTAAGAGCGCAACGGGAATTCCACTGTAAAATGCAGAGGGGAGAAGGGGATAGGTTGGAAAGAGTGCATTGAAAGCCTTTATGAGGGGCAAGATTGGTGTGATATGATAGAACAGGAAACACGAGTCGACTTAGAAGAGATGGGGGATCCAGTATTAGAATCAGAATGTAAGAGGGTTTTGGATCGATTAAGACAGAAGGGATAAATAACATTCCCTCATAGTTTGTAAACTACTGTTCCCATTGGTGTGTAGTATGTTTGAGTCTGGCGACATAGCATCTGACTTTCGGAGAAATATCATCTACACAATTCCGAATACTGCAAGAGCTGACATGTGCGAGAATTGTCGCACAATCAGCTTAACAGCTCATGCATCCAAGTTGCTGACAAGAATAACATACAGAAGAATGGAAAAGAAAGTTGAGGATGTGTTAGAAGACGATCAGTTTGGTTTTAGGAAAGGTAAGGGCACGAGAGAGGCAATTCTGACGTAGCGATTGATAATGGAAGCAAGACTAAAGAAAAATAAAGACACGTTCATAGAATTTGCCACCCTGGAAAAAACCTTCGGCAGTGTAAAATGGTGCAAGATGTTCGAAATTCTGAGAGAAATAGGGGTAACCTGTAGCGAGAGACGGCTAATATACAGTATGTACAAGAGCCAAGAGGGAATAATAAAGAGTGGACGACTAAGAACGAAGTTTTTTGATTAAAAAGGGTGTAAGACACGGATGTGGCCTTTCGCCGCTACTGTTCAATCTGTACGTCGAAAAAGCAATGATGGAAATAAAAAAAAAAAACGTTTCAGGAGTGGAATTAAAATTCAAGGTGAAATGATATCAATAATAGGACCCGCTGATGACATTGCTATGCTGAGTGAAAGTGAACAAAAATTACATGATCTGCTAAATGAAGTGAACAATCTAATCAGTACAGGATATGAATTGAGACTAAATCGAAGAAAGACGAAAGTAATGAGAAGTAGCAGAAATGAGAACGTCGAGGAACTTAACATAGTTACGAATTAGATGAAGTTCAGGAATTCTGCTATCTACGCAGTAAAATAACCAATGACAGGCGGAGCAAGGAGTACATCAAAAGCAGACTAGCAATAGCAAAAAGGGCATTCCTGGCCAAGAGAAGTCTACTAGTATCAAACATAAGGCTTAATTCGAGGAAGAACTTTCAGAGGATATACGTCTGTAGTACAGCATGTATGGTAGTACAGCATGTATGGTAGTGAAACATGGACTGTGGGAAATCCAGAACAGAGGAGAATCGAAGCGTCCGAGAACGTTGAAAATTAGGTGAACTGATAATGTAAGGAATGAGGAGGTTCTGCACAGAATCGGAGAAGAAAGGAATATGTGGAAAACACTGATAAGGAGAAGAGACAGGATGATAGGGCATCTGTTAAGACGTGAGGTAATGACTTCCTTGGTACTAGAGAGACCTGTAGAGGACAAAAACTTTAGAGGAAGACAGAGATTGGACTACATCCAGCAGATAATTGAGGACTTAGGTTGCAAGTGCTACTGTGAGATGAAGAGGTTTGCATAGGAGAGGAACTTGTGGCGGGCCGCGTCAAACCACTCAGAAGACTGATGGACCACCCCTCCCCTCCACCCTCCCCCCCCCCCCCCCAAAAAAAAAATTGTTTGGAAGCTTCAGTGCAGGAAATACAGCAGAACACTGAGCATCTGACTAAGAATGGGAAAAATTGACCGGTTAAAACTGGTACCGAAATTTTAATTACGAATAACCGGTGTTTTTCTGTATTTGTTTGGTCTCGTTACAACAGGTATTTTTTTTTTTTTAGTTTTTACTAATAACTCTGTAAAAAAATCCAAATCTCAGTTAGCTACAGTAGACATGCTAATATTTTTGTTTTTAAATAAATCTTTTTTTAAGAAAACGAATAATTTATTCTCATGGCTTTGAAATATTGCGTTATAACAGAAAATGGATAAAGCGATCAGTACTATTTCAATAACAATGGCGACAGAAACGAGCAACAAACACGTGACATGCGAATTGGTTCAGCGATGCTCAGACAATAATGTACCTGTTACCGTGTAGTGTGGCCTATTAGATGGTAAGCGTTTACGGGCAATGTACAAGACCTGCCCCTTCGTCTTTATGGATGGTAGTTTCTCACTGACGTAGTCTGAAATCAGCTGAATCAGAGTGTGGACCATCTGTACTATGGAAGTATTTTAAAAAGTGCCATGGCAGTGAAGTACAATGCTCCTTTTTCTTGAAAAGTTTACAAATGGGAGGAGCCACAATAAACTTGCTACTTCATTGAGGATAAAACTTAACAAATTATTAAAAAGTGTGCGATAAAATAGAAAGTAGCTGATTTACTGGCTGTGGCTACATAACATGCCCTTATCTGCCTGCCTGCCGAGGTGGCCGAGCAGTTCTAGGCGCTACAGTCTGGAACCGCGCGACGCTACGGTCGCAGGTTCGAATCCTGCCTCGGGCATGGATGTGTGTGATGTCCTTAGGTTAGTTCGGTTTAAGTAGTTCTAAGTTCTAGAGGACTGATGACCTCAAAAGTTAAGTCCCATAGTGCTCAGAGCCATTTGAACCTTATTTGCTTGTAGTCCTTGAAAATGGACAAATTAACGTGAAAAATAGAGCTCTTGAACCTCAGTTTTTACCCTTTAACATTGACTATTCGTAATGGCCAAATAGCGGCATTAGGAACCTTGACTGCAACATGAGTTTTGAGCAGATTTGCGAAAAGTTACGATCAATAAGAAATAATGGTGATTTTTTTTTTTGTAGTATTCAACCACTTTCCGAGAAAAGCAGCGAACGGGGGAGGATCTAAGTCTTCTTTTATTTGCGTGCTTAATTTAATATTTTGATTCTATGTTTTTCGAAACTGTGAGAGTTGACATTTTTCAGTCTTCGATCGATTTCTGCGTTTATTACAGGAAGTAATAGGAATAAAAAACCGAAAACCGTTTATTTCAGAAACCGGTTATTATGAGCTGTTTTCAGTCAGTTTAAACTGGGGTTGTAAAAAACCGGCGTAACCTAAAACCTGTCGTTTCAGTGATAACACCATCCCTACACCAGAACCAGAACGAAGATACGTATATCAATCTCTTACATCGACATCTATGAACAGAATGAAGTAAACTGGTTTAAGAAATTTGATTATTTATGTCAGAAAACTCTTTTATGGATTGCTTCTCCTTGGCAGTCACACACAAGCGCTCTCGCGCGCGTGCACACACACACACGCGCGCACACACACACACACACACACACACACACACACACACATACACATACACACACACTCTGTGTGTGTTTACGCCCTATGGCGTGTAACTACTTACCGGGAGTAGCAACCACTCGTGCAAATCGCGGGGATAAGCGCTGGCGTAAACCTGGGCATTAACGGGCGGCGCATTACAAAGGCAAGCAAAGCAGACGGACTGTTTAGAGTTGGGCAGCGTGAGCCGACAGGTGTCGGCGCCCTTTGAAGTGCGACCCGCCGCTTGCTGGCGGCGCCCCCGGCAGAAGCTTAATCGAGTCGACGAGGCAGCCAAAGCGGCTGCAGTCCCGGCGAGGGTGCGTGCAGTAGCGGCGGCAGTGCGGGGGCGGGCAGAGCGGCCGCTAATGAGGCCGCCCTCTCCCTCAACCCCTCCCTAACTCTCCGCTTTGCCGCAACCACCAATTAAATCGTTGCATTATCCTCTGGTCCCTCTGCATCTCTTCGACATTCGGGACGAGCTGTACCTCCAGCACAGCCGGAACCGTGTCACTGGTGCACTGTGTCACTGAGGCCTCGGCCTTCCTGTCTCCTGTGGCCCTGTGCATCTTATCCTGCTCACATGTTTGCCACTTGCGGAAGATTACTCTAGCAAACTGACGAAGTACTTCTCTTCCTCTTCTCCCGTTAACTAATGCGAGTATCATTATATTCCCTAGAGAATCGCGCTTAAAATGCGAGGCAAGGCAAGGATCAGCCATTGACTGGATAACTTACAGGGAAGACTGTCAACCTGCAAAGCCAAGAGAGAGGGATTTGGTATATGCCATATAAAAGCTTGCAACATTTTTTGGCAACTAAGCAAGAAAGGTCAGAAAAACGAGAATATTGATTTTTTCCATTCCCTTGTGGCTGGGTGCTAAAGCAACCGGTTTAGGATTGTTTAAGAAGTCTCGGTTGCGAAGTTGTTTAATCTCAATTTTTGAGATTAAATAACTTCGCAGCCTAGACTATTTTTATTCTGCAATAACGCGAGTACTGAAAAAATGTTCATCTATTTGTCTATTATCTCTTGATGAAATGTAACTAGTGTTTCACAAACGGTTCAGCATATAGAAGCACTGTTCACAGTAAGTGACAGCGTGATAAGGGGCAAAAATTATTAGAAATGATTGATACTGGTGTTATGTTTATGGACTGAGGTGACAAATGGCCGTGCGGTTCTAGGCGCTTCAGTCTGGAACCGCGTGACCACTACGGTCGCAGGTTCGAGTCCTGCCCCGGGCATGGATGTGTGTGATGTCCTTAGGTTAGTTAGGTTTAAGTAGTTCTGAGTTCTAGGGGCCTGATGACCACAGATGTTAAGTCCCATAGTGCTCAGGGCCATTTGAACCATATTTTGAGGTGAAAAAAGTCACAGAATACCTTTTAATATCATACCGGACCTCCTTTTGCCCGGCATAATTGCAGCAACTGGCATGGACTCACCATGTCGTTGGAAGTCCCTTGCAGGAATATTGAGCCATGCTGCCTCTCTAGCCGTCCGTAATTGTGGAAGTGTTGCCGGTGTAGGATTACGTCTCATAAATTTTCGATGGGGTTCGCGTTAGGCGATCTGGGGAGCCAAATCATTCGTTCGAATTTTCCGCAATCTGCTTCAAACCAGTCGCGAACAATTTCCGACCTGGTATGGCGCGTTGTCACCCATAAAGTTTCTATCGTTGATTGGGAACATGAAATCCATCAATGGCTGCAAATGATATCCAAATAGCAGAATATAACCATATACAGTCAATGATCGGTCCAGTTGGAGCAGAGGATCCAGTACATTCCATGTACACACAGCTCTCTGTTTTATGGAGACGCCACTGGCTTGCACAGTGGCCTGTTGACAACTTGGGTACATGGCATCCTGGGGTCTGCGCCACACTCGAACCCCACGATAATCTACTCCAAGTGAAATCTGGACTCATCTGAGCAGGCCACGGTTTTTCAGTCATCTAGGCTCCAACCGATATGATCACGAGCACAGGAGAGGTGCTGCAGTCATTGTCGTACTGTTAACAAAGAGGTTCGAGTCGGTCGTCTGCTGCCACAGCCCATTAACGCGAAATTTCGCCGCACTCTCCTAACGGATACGTTCGTCATACGTCCCACATTGATTTCTGTGGATATTGAAAGCAGTGTTGCTTGTCTGTTAGCACTGATAACTCCAAGCAAACGCCGCTGCTATCTGTCATTAAAAGAAGGCCGTCGACCACTGCATTGTCCGTAATGAGACGTAATGCCTGAAATTTCGGCACTCTCTTGAGACTGTGGGTCTCGGAATACTGAATTCCCTAACGATATCCGAAATGGAATGCTCCATGCGTCTAGCTCCAACAACCATTCCGCGTTAAAAATTTGTTAATTCACGTTGTGCGCCCATAAGCACGTCGGAAACCCTTTCATTTGAATCACCTGAGTACAAATGACAGCTCCGCCAATGCACAGCCCTTTTATACTTTGTGTTTGCGATACTACCGCCATCTCCATATGTGCGTATCGCTATCCTATGACTTTGTCACCTCATTGTACGAGATCGAAATATTCACGCTACCTCGACTTTTTTTCTTTTTTTTTGATAGACCTAGGACTACACTCGACGTATTCGTCGCGAGATAACTCAGCAACTGTAGTGATGTTTAAAAACATTTTCCATATCGTTTATTTCGCAGTCTCAGTTGCACATTTTTCGAACTCTCTGGGTTAGCTCAGGATCTACGTATTTGTGTCAGAAGAGCGTCCTGTCTGCATCGCAATTACGTACCAGAATTATGAACGTCGTTCCCATGCAGCGCGACAGGTTGCTGACTCATCTACGTAGATCTGAAAAGGATCCCGAAAGATTGAAACTAGGCATATTGTAAAAATATGCAAATGAGATAGAAAAATTAAAAAAAATTGAAAGCATATCAACAATGTAAACTTTTCCAGAGGAAGATGTACTAAATAGAAAGACCAAAACTTCCAGCACAACGCAATGGCTGCCAATGTTTGCACGACGAAGCAGATGGAAACGGTACCACCTACATCGTCCATAGCAAGCATATTTACCACCTCTTTTAGCTTTACATCACTATACTCATCCACTGAAAAGTCTAAAACGTCGTTACGAAGTCACATCGTTCCAGTTTTGAAAATCCCTTTAGGTAGCAGAATTTCTTAATTTCATCTACGTTGTGACTATCAGTTCTGATGTGAAGATTCTCACTTTCCTCATTTCTGCTACGCCTCATTACTTTCGTCTTTCTTCGATTTGCTCTCAGTCCATATTCTGTACTCATTAGACTGTTCATTCTATTCAGCAGATCATGTAATTCTTCTTCACTTTCAATCAGGATGGCAATGTCATCAGCGAATCGTATCATTGACATCCTTTCACCTGGAATTTTAATTCCATTCCTGAACCTTTCTTTTATTTCCACCATTGCTTCTTCGATGTACAGACTGAACAATAGCTGCGAAAGACCATTTCCCTGTCTTACACTCTTTTTAATCAGTCACATCGCTCGTGGTGTTCTCTCTTATTGTTCCCTCTTCGCTCTTGTACGTGTTGTATGTTACCCGTCTCTCCCTCAACCATTTTTACATAGTCGAACACTTTTTCCAGATCGACAAATCCTATGAAGCATCTTAATTTTGCTTTAGTCTTGCTTCCAATATCATCCGCAACGTCATAAATGCCTCTCTGGTGTCTTTACTTATCCTAAAGCCAAAATCGTCGTCATCTAACTAACACATCATCAATTTTCTTTTCCATTTGTCTGTATATTATTTTTGCCAGCATCTTGTATGCAAGAGCAGTTAAACTTATCGCACGATAACTCCCGTACTTGTCAGCTCTTGTAGTTTTCGGAACTATATGGATGATATTTTTCCGAAAGTCAGATGGTATGTCATCGGTTTCATAAATTTTACGCACCAACGTGAATAGTCGTTTTGTTGTCATTTCCTCCAATGTTTATAGATATTCTGATGGAATGTAAAGTATCCGTTCTGTCTTATTTGATTTTAAGTCCTCCAGAGCTCTTTTAAATTCTGGCTCTAATACTTAATCCCTTACCTCTTCCGTATTGACTCCAATTTCTGCTTCTATCACGTTATCAAACAATTTCTCCTCCTCAGAGTGGCCTTTAATGTGCTCTTTCCACATATCAGTTCTCTCCTTTGCATTTAACAGTGGAATTCCAATAGCACACTTAATGATAACACCCTTTCCTTTAATTCCATCGAAGGTTGTCTTGACTTTCTTATATTCTGAATCAGTATTTCTGATGATGATTCTTTTTTTTCTGTTTGTTCACAATATTCCTACAGCCATTTCCCCATGACTGCCCTGCAATTCTTATTTCTTTAATTCCTAGGTGGTTTATATTACTGTATTCTATTCTCTGAACATTTTTGGGCTTCCTTCTTTCATCTAATGTTACTGTAAGGGGCCAACCGGAAACACATCTAGCTTGTCAGGATTATGTTGCAGAACCAGTAGAGCATCTTCCGGCGCTAATAAAACATGATCAGCAAGTTAACATACACAGAAGTGGAAAAGGACTGGTATAGGCATGCGTATTCAAATTCAGAGACACGTAAACAGGCAGAATATGGTGCAGCGGTCGGCAACGGCTATATAAGACAAGTGTCTGGCGCAGATGTTAAATCGGTTACCGCTGCTACAATGACAGATTATCAAGATTTAAGTGAGTTTGCACGTGGTGTCATAGTCGGCGCACGAGCGATGCGAAACAGTATCTCCGAGGTAGCGATGAAATGGGGATTTTCCCGTACGTCCATTTCACGATTGTACCGTGAATTCAGAAATCCGGTAAAACATCAAATCTCCGACATCGCCGCGGCCAGAAAAAATCTCCAAGAACTGGACCAACGACGAATGAAGAGAATCGTTCAGCGTGACGGAAGTGCAACTCTTTCACAAATTGCTGCAGATTTCAGTGCTGCACTATCAACAAGTGTCGGCGTGCGGACCGTTCAACGAAACATCATCGATATGGTCTCCCACTCGTGCACTGTTGATGACTGCACAGCACAAAACTTTACGCCTCGTCTGGGCCCGTCAACACCGACACTGGACTGTTGATGATTGGAAACATGTTGCCTGGTCCGACGAGTCTCGTTTTAAATTGCATCGAGTGGATGGACGTGTACGGGTATGGTGACAACCTCATGTCCTGCATGTCAGCAGGGGACTGTTCAAGCTGGTAGAGGCTCTGTAATGGTGTGGGGCGTGTGCAGTTGAGGTGATATGGGACTCTTGATACGACTAGATGTCCTGCGTCGGAGGTTCGAGTTCCCCCTCGGGCATGAGTGTGTGTGTTGTTCATAGCGTAAGTTAGTTTAAATTAGATTAAGTAGTGTGTAGGCTTAGGGACCGATGACCTCAACAGTTGAGTCCCATAAGACCTTACCACAAATTTCCAATTACGTCTAGATACGACTCTGACACGTGACACGTAAGTAAGCATCCCGTTTGATCACCTGAATGCATTATGCATTCCGACAGACTTGGGCAATTCCGGCAGGTGGTTCAAATGGCTCTGAGCACTATGGGACTTAACATCTGTGATCATCAGTCCCCTAGAACTTAGAACTACTTAAACCTAACTAACCTAAGGACATCACACACATCCATGCCCGAGGCAGGATTCGAACCTGCAACCGTAGCGGTCACGCGGTTCCAGACTGAAGCGCCTAGAACCGCGCGGCCACACTGGCCAGCGATTAAAGTTTAATTTCTGGTGAAGGCATATACACAATAATCTTATAACGGTGTTTCCTGTTATGCTATTTACATATACAGGGCTATTACAAATGATTGAAGCGATTTCATAAATTCACTGTAGCTCCATTCATTGACATATGGTCACGACCATTACAGATACGTAAAAAAACTCATAAAGTTTTGTTCGGCTGAAGCCGCACTTCAGGTTTCTGCCGCCAGAGCGCTCTAGAGCGCAGTGAGACAAAATGGCGACAGGAGCCGAGAAAGCGTATGTCGTGCTTGAAATGCACTCACATCAGTCAGTCATAACAGTGCAACGACACTTCAGGACGAAGTTCAACAAAGATCCACCAACGGCTAACTCCATTCGGCGATGGTATGCGCAGTTTAAAGCTTCTGGATGCCTCTGTAAGGGGAAATCAACGGGTCGGCCTGCAGTGAGCGAAGAAACGGTCGTACGCGTGCAGGCAAGTTTCACGCGTAGCCCGCGGAAGTCGACGAATACAGCAAGCAGGGAGCTAAACGTACCACAGCCGACGGTTTGGAAAATCTTACGGAAAAGGCTAAAGCAGAAGCCTTACCGTTTACAATTGCTACAAGCCCTGACACCCGATGACTGAGTCAAACGCTTTGAATTTTCGGCGCGGTTGCAACAGCTCATGGAAGAGGATGCGTTCAGTGCGAAACATGTTTTCAGTGATGAAGCAACATTTTTTCTTAATGGTGAAGTGAACAGACACAATGTGCGAATCTGGGCGGTAGAGAATCCTCACGCATTCGTGCAGCAAATTCGCAATTCACCAAAAGTTAACGTGTTTTGTGCAATCTCACGTTTTAAAGTTTACGGCCCCTTTTTCTTCTGCGAAAAAAACGTTACAGGACACGTGTATCTGGACATGCTGGAAAATTGGCTCATGCCACAACTGGAGACCGACAGCGCCGACTTCATCTTTCAACAGGATGGTGCTCCACCGCACTTCCATCACGATGTTCGGCATTTCTTAAACAGGAGATGGAAAACCGATGGATCTGTCGTGATGGAGATCATGATCAGCAATTCATGTCATGGCCTCCACGCTCTCCCGACTTAACCCCATGCGATTTCTTTCTGTGGGGTTATGTGAAAGATTCAGTGTTTAAACCACCTCTACCAAGAAACGTGCCAGAACTGCGAGCTCGCATCAACGATGCTTTCGAACTCATTGATGGGGAGATGCTGCGCCGAGTGTGGGAGGAACTTGACTATCGGCTTGATGTCTGCCGAATCACTAAAGGGGCACATATCGAACATTTGTGAATGACTAAAAAAACTTTTTGAGTTTTTGTATGTGTGTGCAAAGCATTGTGAAAATATCTCAAACAATAAAGTTATTGTAGAGCTGTGAAATCGCTTCAATCATTTGTAATAACCCTGTAGTTTAATTACACTAGGTATACATATAGTTTAATCGTACGACGGCGTTCAGTAAGGAAGCCTGTTTCTCTTGACAAAATAAATCAGAATCTGTTGTGGAAAATTCCCACTTCAATCTCTATGCTTTCTTGAAGCTCCGACAGCTGGCTGCGCTGTATGTAGCCTTCAATATGGCGTCTGTAGCGGAGGCCCGTTCCAAGTAGAGACCTGTCATTGGATTTCTTTTGGCAGAAAACCAGACATCGCAGATATTTGTAGGCACTTGCGGAATGTCTGTGGAGACCTGGCTGTGAACAAATTCACAGTGAGTCATTGGGTGAAGCGTCTGTTATCATCGCAACAAGACTGCACAAACATGTCTGATTTCGCACTTGCCAGCCAGCTGTATACATCTGGGACCCCCTCGATGTTGGAACATGCAGAGACTGATGACAGTCAGATACCTCGCTGCTCAACTCGACGTTTATGTTGGTGGTGCTGACACTCGTCCCGCAGCTGCGGCACTCAAAAGTGGGGGCCCACTGGTTCCCCGCTGCCTAACAGAAGACCGTAAGGAATGTAGAGAGTAGAATTTCTTTTGCCCCCAAGAGAATGATCGTGACAAATTTTCGTCGAACATCGTAACAGGCGATGAAACATGGGTTCATCGCTTCACCTGGAAACAACTCGCAATCAATGGAGTGGGGCCAACTCTCCTCCGAAGAAAATGTTCAAAACCACACCCTCAGCCGGTAAAGTCATGGCGGTGGTCTTCTGGGACTCTGAAGAGGTCATTCTGTTTGATGCCCTCTATCACGGTGTAGCCATCAACGCTGAAGTGTATTGTGCTCCCTAATCAAATTGAACTTCAGCATGTGCGTTGTGACGAAAACGGAAGCGAGCTTCTCGTTCTGCATGACAGCGCGAGGCCTCACACAAGTATGCAAACCCGAGAGGAGCTCACAAAACCTCATTAAATTGTTCTTCCTTAACCACCCGGATCTCGCACCGCGCGACTTCCATTCCTTTGGCCTAATGAAAGATGCACTTGCAAAAAGTAGTACGTGGATGATGGAGAGGTTATTGATGCAGCAAAACGTCGGCTAGAACGTAGACCAGTGTCACTAAGAAAAAAGTCGTCAGCTTATCCAACTACTCATTCTGTGCGATCACCGCTTACATTAATATTAGGAGGGGCCAAAAGGTGATCTTCCACAAAACAGCCCCGCACATTGACCCCTGTGGCAGAATCTTGGTGATCTCTTTGATCATCTAACGATTCCCCGTTCGCCACTCGTTGCTACACTACTACCCATCAAAATTGCTACATCACGAAGATGACGCGCTACAGACGCGAAATTTAACGGACAGGAAGAAGATCATGTGATATGCAAATGATTAGCGTTTCAGAGCATTCACACAAGTTTGGAGCCGGTGGCAACACCTACAACGTGCTGACATGAGGAAAGTTTCCAACCGATTTCTCATACACAAACAGCAGTTGACCGGCGTTGCCTGCTGAAACGTTGTTGTGATGCCTCGTGTAAGGAGGAGAAATGCGTACCATCACGTTTCCGACTTTGATGAAGGTCGGATTGTAGCTTATCGCTATTGCCGTTTATCGTATCGGGACATTGCTGCTCGCGTTGCTCGAGATCTAATGACTGTTAGCAGAATATGGAATCGGTGGGTTCAGGAGGGTAATACGGAACGCCGTGCTGCATCCCAACGCCACGTGTCACTAGCAGTCGAGATGACGGGCATCTTATCCTCATGGCTGTAACGAATCGTGCAGCCATGTCTCGATCCCTGAGTCAACATATGGGACTTTTGCAAGACAACAACCATCTGAACGAACAGTTCGACTACGTTTGCAGCAGCATGAACTATCAGCTCGGAGACCATGGCTGCAGTTACCATTGACGCTGATTCACAGACAGGAGCGCCTGCGATGGTGTACTCAACGGCGAACCTGGGTGCACGAATAGCAAAACGTCATTTTTTCGGATGAATCCAGGTTCTGTTTACAGCATCATGATGGTCGCATCCGTGTTTGGCGACATCGCGGTGAACGCACATTGGAAGCGTGTATTCGTCATCGCCAAACTGGCGTATCACCCGGCGTGATGGTATGGGGTGCCATTGGTTACACGTCTCGGTCACCTCTTGTTCGCATTGACGGCACTTTGAACAGTGGACGTTACATTTCAGATGTGTTACGACCCGTGGCTCTACCCTTCATTCGATCCCTGCGAAACCCTACATTTCAGCAGGATAATGCAAGACCACATGTTGCAGGTCCTGTAGGGGCCTTTCTGGATACAAGAAATGTTCAACTGCTGCCCTGGCCAGCGTATTCTCCAGATCTCTCACCAATTGAAAACGTGTGGTCAGTGGTGGCCGAGCAACTGGCTCGTCACAATACGCCAGTCACTACGCTTGAGGAACTGTGGTATCGTGTTGAAGCTGCATAGGCAGCTGTACCTGTACACGCCATCCAAGCTCTGTTTGACTCAATTCCCAGGCGTATCAAGGCCGTTATTACAGCCAGAGGTGGTTGTTCTGGGTACTGATTTCTCAGCATCTATGCATCCAAATTGGGTGAACATGTAATCACATGTCAGTTTAATATAATATATTTGTCCAATGAATACCCGTTTATCATCTGCATTTCTCCTTGGTGTAGCACTTTTAATGGCGAATAGTGTATAATATGGAGCGCTCAATTAACAACATGGTAGTATGATGGGGGGTGGGGAATGAGCAGTGTGCCGGTGTGGTGTGGCTGCGTGGCGGCTGCGCGTGGTCCTCGCGGCTGGCGGAGGCCTGGTGGAGGCGGGTATTGATTCAGATGCGGGCCGCCGCCGCCAGAGGCGGTGGCGGCGGCACAGCGGCTGCCGCTGCCGCTGCTGCTGCTGCCTGTACTACGGCAGGCCGGTCCGGGCCGTACGCCCATTCAGCGCGCTGCGCACGCACGCGACCCGCCGGGGTCACGCGCCCTCACACGCCGCGTGCGCCGCCGCCGGCCAGACACGGGGGGCGGGCGACCCGCCTCTGCAGCGGCGAGGCCTGCAGTAACCAATACACTCGCAAACTGGCCGCACTCAATGGGCGACGGAGCGTGTCCACGGGCGCGCCTCCCCGGTCTCCGCTCGGGTTTCTTTCCAATCTTTAGGAGACGGCCACATACTACGCGAATCCACCCCTAGTAGCGATTCACTGTTTGCGTTAAAGTTGAACTTCAGCTTTCGGCCGTTATGATTTAATGGTATTTACCACATTTCCGTCAGAGACAATAATTAACTGCTACTGTACATCGGAGGGTATAACGTCCCAGCTATATGTAATTTCACTATAGCCGGCATAATCGTCTTGAGAGGCTCTGCAACTGTATTAAAATTTAAGACAATTCGCATTTATTGTTGCGTCTGAGTTGCACTTATTAATTAGATTACATGTCTCTATCATCTTCAGATCCAAAACAAAGTAAGACTAAATATGTACCATGTAACGTTTTACAAAAAGTAGAAATGAAAGAGTAGAATTCACCAAATTAGTTGCGTCAGCAACCCATCTTGTTTACTCAGAACCACATATCAGAGCGTGTCTCGCAACTGCAGTCAATGCTGTAAATACGTATATGTGGGAGAGAGAGGAGAGAGGGCTGTGTGTGGGAGGGGGGGGGGGTGATGCTGATTGAAGAAGGGAAGAGTAGCGGAAGCTGGGAAGGGCTGCTGGGGAAGTCATGAGTTTGCAGAAGGGGTCGTGCTAAAATTAAAGAATTATGTAAAAATTCTCTTTGAAACACTAATAGTGTGCCGGCCGGTGTGGCCGAGCGGTTCTAGGCGCTTCAGTCTGGAACCGTGCGACCGCTACGGTCGCAGGTTCCAATCCTGCCTCGGGCATGGATGTGTGTGCTGTCCTTAAGTTAGTTAGGTTTAAATAGTTCTAAGTTCTAGGGGACTGATGACCTCAGATTTTAAGTCCCATAGTGCTCAGAGCCATTTGGGCCATTTCCGCCGTTTTACAATTTACGTCGCCGTATTATCGCCTGCTATTATTGTTTTTTATCTTCTTATTTTTTTAAAATTCTGCAGGCTGAAGAGCAGCGTACTAAGCTGCTGCCAGCCCGCCCCCTCTGGGGGGAATCTAAACCCAATAAAGGAAAAAAAAATTATGTGGCATTGGTGTTCTGCACAGTGGTAGGTAACGGTGGGAGTGATGGATGTAATTGCTTCCACACTCACAAGGGATGTAAATCCCAGGAATCCCGAGGACAAGACTATTCTTAGTAGGACGTAGCATCTCTTTTACCTTCTTTAGCACTTTGACAGCCAGTTTCTCTTGACAAAGACGATGGAGGTAATCACCAAAAGCTCCTGATCTTACCTTGAACTGACACGGCAAGAAGTCCGAGAACGTTTTATGCAACCACTCCGTCGCGAAATTCTCTCTTTGTTAAAGTCATGACATCCCCACTACCCCCTTCCGTTATTCTCCGCCTCCATGAGCTTCACTCCATTCCCCTTCACCCCTCCCCCCCACCCCCCACTACGTCCTACATATAAGTATTTAAAGTATTGACCGCAGTCGCAAGACACAGCGGCCTCATTTATGGTTCTAAGTAGACAAGATGGGTAGCTGACGCCACTGCTTAGGTGAATTCTACATCTATGCACAGTTATTTTCTTTTATACGTATTGTAAAACATTAGATGGTACATATTTAGTTTTACTTTTTTTTTAGATCTGAAGTTGATCCAAAGTGATCGAAAAACGTAATATAATTAAAAATGTGCAACTGACATGGAGCGACAGAAGGAAATTATATTTGCAATTTGTCTTCAGCGTCCTGCGTGATTACCTAGTCATTGGCAGAAACCATTGTATTTGGAAATTTGTCTGTCCCAAGTCTTATACCTTGAGGCATTCTGGTTCTTCATTCGCTCCCTGATCGGGCCATTGATGTAGATGCAGTTTTGTTCCTTTGCCTTGCTTCCAGGTATGTCTCTATTTGTGGTGTCAGCTTTTTAGCAGTATCTATTCTTATTTTGCTTTTTATATAAATCTTGGGGTGCTTCTTTCAGCTTTCGCTGGAAAATTCTTTCTCCTATTATTGTTCAGAGCTTTTATCTGAGGCTGCGGTAAAATGCCTTAATATATTCAATAACTGCTAGGTGTATTTCCGATGTGAATTCCTGTCTTCTTTTTTTGTATAATTTGCTACAGAGTGAAAACATCGTCGGCACAGGATCTTCCTTTGCCGAAGCCTGCTTGCTATTCCATTTAAATCGAATCAGAGACGATCCGAAGCCTTTCATTAATTACTTTGCTATAGATTTTACGAGAAGCATTCAGAAGACCGATGGCCTCGTAATTAGTTGTGTGCTTCTGTTTCCTTTTTTAAAACAGCTAAATAACTTTAGTGCATCTACACTCTTCTAATATTTCACCTCTGCGCCAACACGTGATATAGAGATGGAGTATTGTGAATTCTAGAAATGTTCCACCACATCGTATCAGTTCTGACTTAATTCCTTCTAATGCAGGCGCTTCCGTACTTTTTGTATCCGTGAACGTTTGTTTCAGTTCCGTCAGATCCATTAGATTTGTCTCTTCCTTTGCTTTTCTTCCGTTGGCTCTTCCGAATCCAGATTGTACCATAATTTCTTATGGCGGTTTATCCAGTATTATGAAGGAATTAATTTTATATTTGCAGTTTCTTTCTCTGTTATTTTTAGCTTTGTGATTAGTTTATTTGCAGTTTTCTGTCTACTAGAAATATCATGTTCAACTATGCTTATAAATATGTCCCGTAAAGATCTACGTGTCTATCTTAGTTTTCTACTGCCTTACTGAGTTTATAAATAATGGTGCATGGATTAAACACTATTATTCTCAATTATAGCTTGAAGATGTCAACAACAAAGATTATCGTCAGTAACATTTACAATATCTTGGATGTGACATAACTTTAAAGGAAGGCAAGGATACATGTAATGAAATTATCAAACATACATCTGACTTGATAAGAAGCACATTAAAGGGTAAAATGAGAAGAGAAACGCAAATTAAAGTTTATAAAATCATGGTACTACCCAGAGTACTATACGGAGCAGAAAATAGGACGTTAAGAACAAAAGACTTCAGACAACTTGGCACATCATAAATGAAGTTCCTTAGATCAGTGAAAGCTATACACGAGAAGACAAAGTATTAAATGAACACTTAAGGAAAGAGCTGCAGGCGCAGTTATTAACTGAAAAAGTAAGCAATCAAAAGCAGGATTGAAAAGATCATGTATTTTGTATATCACCTCAGACAATCCTGCGAAAAGTGATGGAATGTGATCCCATTGTAGGAAGAAGTCAGGGAAGGTCGAGAAAAAGATGGAGAGGCCGAAACAGGTCGCAAGGCCTAATCCCGGGTTGACGTAAGAAAGAAGCCAGAGATGTAGTTTACTTATTCTCAAAATTTGCCATCGCTATTGTGCACTCGCCGATTTTCGGGAGAACTCTGTAAACTTCAGCCTTACAAGAGCTAGAAGACGGTTTTACCACCTAAGTTGATCAAGTACCTAAGAAAATTCCTTCAGAAAATATCGAAGGAGTCGCCAGCTTAATATGCACTGAAAATTTCGTAGTAGCCATAGTGTCTATTCTTCGCCAAACCGAGATGGTGAAATGAATGGAAATATTAATTTTTAAAAAATCCGTCTACGAGCTTTTCAATAGTCTTTACTTCGTCAGTGTTCATTCTGGACAGTTTCTCTATCAAGGCTTCAGTTGTTAATGTAGTGCCTTCAATGCATTGTCAACAAAAATTCACAGTTAAGCGTGTGTGCCGAAGTGACACCGGAAAGAAAGCCCTCCAGTAACAACTGAAGCCCTTCGAAATACCCACTGCCTAGCGAAAAAGTGGAGGACCCAGAAGACTTGGTCAGATGTCAATGTGACCTCGTACACGTACACATCACTGGCAGGTATATAAATAATTGGTGATGCAATTCTCTGTCACATACAACGGGCACAAGAGCGCATTAGTTTGGGTCTCCATTTGGCTAGCTGGTCGAATCGTGCAATTTCCAGATTTGTGCGGCATAAGATGTAGGGCTGCACTGGAATTTGAGGGTGTCGTCAAGGTTCAGGTCGACGAAATCTGGCCACCACAATGGATTATCGACGTCTTGTGCACTGAGTGCATCGTAACCCGTCACCAGGCTAGGGAATTACCATCCCACGCGTAGGCCGCCGTTAACACCACAATACAAACGGCTGTGTTTGGAGTGGTGCTGTGAGCGAGAACCATGGGCTGTTAAGGAATGGCATCGTACTGTGTTCAGCGATAAATTGTGGTTCTGCACTACCCAGCGGTGCGAGGGTCCATTCTTCCAAGATCTTTGAGAGGTGCAACAATGTTATTCCTTTCGTCATGGTGTGTAAAGCAATCGGGTATGACCTGAGGTTACCGCTGGTACTGATCAAGAGAACTCGGACGGCACAACGGAACATCACGGATATCCTGTCTCCTCATGTTTTTCCTCTCATACGACAGTATCGTGATGCCATCTTTCAACACAACAATGCTCATCTACAAGTGCCATATGTGTCTATGGTGTGTCTACGACACGTTGAGGTACTTACTTAGGCAGCAAGATCCCCAATAAACGTGTTTGCGACTAACTTGGACGTAAATGCCATCCCAATGCCAGTTTCCAAGACAAGGACCAGTTACAACAGTTGTGGGCCAGCTTGCTACAGGAGAGGATACAACACCGTTTATGACCCCATTGCCAAACGAATCAGTGTATGCATCCAGAACACAGAAGTTGCAACGTCTTCTGGTGAGGTGGCTGTTACTGACAAGCCCTTTGTAAATTTGACTCGATTTTGTAAGCCCTGACATATGGTCACATACTACCTAAGGCCATGAAGTTTAATTTCCCTTTTCACTCTCTGTGTATTCATGTTTTTGTCAGACAGCATACATTGGCAAAGCAAAAAAAAAAAAAGAAACGCCATTAAAAGACAGCAGTTTACGGGAGGTTCAAAATTTTCAGGTAAATTCTAGTCCTTAGTTAAATTCTAGTTCTTAGTGTCCATGCCAAAAACATTTACTCGCAACGTATGGTGACGAATAAAGCACTCCCAAAATATGCTTAAAATTAAATCGTCAAACCAGTTGGACACCTGAAAGTTATCACGTATTATAAACATCTCGGAAATTTAAGTAATCGTAACATCTCATGTTCTGTTGTTAAAATACTCTACATAAAAGAAGATGTCGGTTAAAAATGGAAATTTGTCATGTTCCAGAGATTAGAGATAAATATCCAAATTTTTGAGAATTCACCTACACAGAAAGGGTAGGATGCTATACTCTCATGAGCGCTAGTATGTGTTAGAAATGCTGTGAGAAGTAGGGGATTAGGTACTTCAAACGAACACACTCTCCTTTGGTGTCACGTGATGCACGTCGATAATCTGTTTTACTCTTATAGCAAATATGAGTAAAATTGTTTGTCTAGACAAGAACTGATACGAATCGCAGTTTAGATTAACTCGAGAAAAAATGTGTTTCTTCATTGAGTATATTTCTGTATTATACTCCTCAGAATTTTCCCTTGTATTTATGACTGTAGCTGTGTACAGAGTAGAAGGGAGAGACACAAATCAGTCAGCACGTGACGTACGCGTACACTGTCCGCATGCTTAGCCAGATGGTAACGTACTTGCCTCCCATGCAGCGGGACCCGATTTATTCCTGGCCGGGTTGCAGGTTTTCTCCGCCGATGGACTGGGTGTTGTGCTGTCTTCATCATCATTTCATCCTCATCAACGGCACCCGAGTCACCCAAAATGGAGTTGACTGCAATAAGAATCGCACTCGGCGGCTGAACTTTCCGGGATGGCCATCCCGGCCAGCAAATGCCATACACGCATTTCATTTGATATGAGTACACTGGTCTTCATAATAGCAAGTGTGTCTACATAGCTTGTTTCCATTTCTTCTACAGCATGAAGTATGAATTCATTGAGCTCGCTATGACAAAGTTTATTTTCTGAGACATCTGAGAACAGGACCCGTGTTTGGATTCGTCTGTATGTGCTTTAAGTTTTGTCTTCAATACACAAATCAAAAAAAGTTCGCATCATCCCGGATCCCAGAACTCCTAAAGATAGACGTTGACTGTGGATATTGTATCACTAAACCCGTCCAAAGATGTAAACAACCATGCATGAGCAGCACCTATTAGACGGAGGGGGGTCAGACAGCCGATCATTTCCAGTCATTCCACCAGGAAGGAGGCACACGGCTCGTGTTGTCTGTAGTTCAAACATGCCTCGATGGTCAATACCGCTGTTCGATCGTGTCCGCATTGTTACTTTGTGCCAAGAAGGGCTCTCAACAAGGGAAGTGTCCAGGTGTTCGTGCAGCCACAGGACGTCGTGTTACGACTCAAACTGTGCGCAATAGGCTGCATGATGCGCAACTCCACTCCCGACGTCCATGGCGAAGTCCATCTTGGCACCTAAGACACCATGCAGCGCGGTACAGATGGGCCCAACAATATACCGAATGGACCGCTCAAGATTGGCATCACGTTCTCTTCACCGATGAGTGTCGCATATGCCCTCAACCAAACAATCGTCGGAGACGTGTTTGGTGGCAACCCGGTCAGACTGAACGCCTTAGACACACTGTCCATCGAGTGCAGCAAGGTGGAGGTTCCCTGCTGTTTTGGGGTGGCATTACATGCCGCCGACGTACGCCGCTGGTAGTCAAGGAAGGCGCCGTAATGGCTGCACGATACGTGAACGCCGTCTTCCGACCCATAGTGCAATCATGTCGGCAGCATACTGGCGAGGCATTTGTCTTCATGGACGACAATTCGCGCCCCCATTGTGCACATTTTGTGAATGACTTCCTTCGGGATAAGGACCAGTCGCCAGCATGTTCTCCAGACATGAACCCTATCGAACATACCTGGGATAGATTGAAAAGAACAATTTATGGACGATGTGACCCACCAACCACTTTGAGGGATCTACGTCAATCGCCGTAGAGGAGTGGGACAACACTGCCTTGATGAACTTGTGGATAGTATGCACGACGAATACAGCGTGCATCAGTGTAAGAGGACGAACTACTGGCAAGGGAACCTCCCCGTCGCACCCCCCTCAGATTTAGTTATAAGTTGGCACAGTGGATAGGCCTTGAAAAAGTGAACACAGATCAATCGATAAAACAGGAAGAAGTTGTGTGGAACTATGAAAAAAATTAGTAAAATATACAAACTAATCCATGCGAAGATAGTCAACATCAAGGAAAGGAGAGATCAGGAGCGCCGTGGTCCCGTGGTTAGCGTGCGTAGCTGCGGAACAAGAGGTCCTTGGTTCAAGTCTTAACCCCGACTGAAAATTTTACTTCCTTTATTTTCTCAAAGCTATGATCTGTCCGTTCGTTCATTGACGTCTCTGTTCACTGCAGTAAGTTTAGTGTCTGTGTTTTGCGACCGCACCGCAAAACCGTGCGATTAGTAGACGAAAGGACGTGCCTCTCCAATGGGAACCGAAAACATTTGATCGCAAGGTCATAGGTCAACCGATTCCTCCACAGGAAAACACGTCTGATATATTCTATACGACACTGGTGACGGCATGTGCGTCACATGACAGGAATATGTTGTCGACCCACCTAACTTGTACATGGGTAAAAAGATTCTTCTACCTTGCCCGATTTAGATTTTCTTGTGGATGTGATAATCACTCACAAAAAGTGATGAAAACAGAAGAGTTTGTCACATAAACTGAAAATAAAAAATTAAACTTTTCACTCGAGGGAAGACTTGAACCTAGGACCTTTCGTTCCGTAGCTGCTCTCGCTAACCACAGGACCACGGCGCTCCTAGACTCCCATTGTCCTTGATGTTGCCTATCATCGCATGGACTACTCAGTTTGTATATTTTACTTTTAATTTTTTTCATAGTTCCACACAACTTCTTCCTGTTTTCTCGATTGATCTGTGTTCAGTTTTTCAAGGCCTATCCACTGTGCCAACTTATAATTAAATCTGAGGGGGGTGCGATGGGGAGGTTCCCTTGTGGGTATTAGAAGTACCGGTGTGTACAGCAATCTGGACCACCACCTCTGAAGGTCTCGCTGTATGTTTGTACAACATGCAATGTGCGGCTTTTATGGCAAAGGCGGAAATGATGTTAATGTTGATCTCTATTCCAATTTTCTGTACAGGATACGGAACTCTCGGAACCGATGTAGTGCAAAACGTTTGTTGATGTGTGTAAAAATAATTAACTATGGAGTGGATTCGCTCTTTGGATTTAATACCACGTTGCAGTTCGTACATTTTATTCACTGTTTCTTTTTCTTTGCATCTTCTCGTGTGGCATTACGATGTTGAATTGGCCCATCCCATATGTCATGTCATGTCATGTTTCAGACGGTTAGCACAACAGGGAATTTTTGTGGGGCCCAGCCACCGCTCTAAGAAAGCACTAGAACTCACAATTCCTTTTTTTTTCCCCGTGCGGTGCATGTTGTTGAGAGTATTCTAATTACCGTGAATAGTGGGCTACACCTCTGCTCTTCACCTGTTGCCCCACTGTGCATGAAGTCAAAGCCTCAAGTCGTTCTGATTGTGTTGCATAAGCGTGACAGAAGAGGCGCCCTTCTCGAGATTCTCACGAGAAACCCGTCATGACAGAAGGTACTACAGGCTTCTCTCGTATCGCTTATTTACTTTTAATGATGGAAAAGGAGTCAAAACGATTTATATTACCCGATTATTCGGGCTCAAGAACGAACTTGTCGCCCTGACTAAAGCTACAGTGCGCACCAATATAAAATAAATGTCCATTGTCGAGCAGCCCAACGTCGGCCAAGAGTAATAAATCAACTGATGTTTGCAGAGAGTACAGTTGCCTGAGTTGTTGCAGTTTCTGACAAATCCAGAATTTCATAATATTCAGCGGTGTAGACACATAATATAGACTTATTTGTAAACTTGGTGGTAGATTTGCGGAGTGGAAAATGACTGTGTGTCTCAAACTACACTCTAGATAACTCTTAAATGTCTTGAAAGATAACAATGTTAATAAATATGAAACGTAAATATACTTATATTGAAGGACGTTAGTTGTCCTCTGTTTTATCGAGATGAGAATAGCTATACGAAGGTTAGATACAGATTTGTATGTTTGCTACACATTCAAGAAAAATGTGTACGACGTATTCATTCATCCAAACAAATCGACTGATGAGGCAGTCAACAAATCTTTCGGATGTTTACTCTGGATAACTGAACACATTAGCATCGCAAACAGAACGCCCAGCGCCCTAGAATGGTTGTGATGGTTCAGTGAGATCGACAGGCCATTAACTAGTTTGAATGGTGTAGTGGTACATGCCTGTTAACAAACAATTGCCCACAGACAAATGAGGAGCGTTCAGCGACCCACCCACTGCGGTTGTCAATCAGATTGACCTCTTTCAGATTTTAAGCTCAATTTAGCACACGCTCGACTGCGTTTGCTTCTCATGTTGTTGACACACTTGTTTGTTGGCTCTGGCAACAGCGTAGTTACGTTCTTTTTTGTACTCACTTGTTAATACAACACGTAGCCATCATCAGTGCTTTATAGAAAGCAGGACTTTAAACATGAAATCCTCCATATATCAGTAGAAGGCATTAGAGTAGAAATAACTACTTCATATTCGTGTTACTTAAACTTAAATATACTGTCTGTGACATATTTCACGTTAGTTTACGACCAAATTGTTCTCTACGGTTTCTACAGACAAATAATATTAATTTGTAAGACAAACGGATAGGGATATCACATACAACATATATCGGAGAGTTTTTTGTCGCCATTACTTTAGGCGATACTTCTGATTGTGTAATGCCTGTTCAAGAAAATGTAATCAACTTCTTTATTTTACGAGTTTTATTTAGCATATATTTAGATGGTTTCTAATGAATACCATCAGCCTTTAGTCTCGAAACAAGGAACAAAGACTGATACGTACTAATGAAAGAGATTTTGTATTAGTAATACGAAAACCGTTTTGTGGGTGGTTACAAAATGAAGTTTGCTACCACAAAATGCAAAATAAAAGACGACAGGAGAAGAAAAAGGCCTGTTTGTGCAGCAGGAAGAGGTTTCCAAGAACTTTTAAAAACAATCTTCGTATCATTCGTTTAAAATTAGTTATGGAAACCACAAAAACCTAATCTAGGATGGTGAGACCGAATTATAATCATCTGTCTCAAAGCAGAAGTTCAAAATTTTGATAATATATATTGATTAATCCGACAAATTTTATAATCATCGACTAGAAAAGTAAGGTCTCAATCTATTTTTTTTTAATGATTTCCTGTTTGAATTTCGCTCAACTAGTAATTTTAGCGTTCTTAGGCGATACATGTTAGACTCTTCTCACTGAAGTCCAGACTTTTCGCAGGTTGAGAATTATTCAGAGTATTTCTGTGGACAGAAGAGTATCACAATGCTATCTCGTAAGGCTGACGGTGTTTTGAAATGTGTGTTCTGTGTCAGTGTCGTTAGTACTGTGTTTAGTATATACAATGAGCCGGAACTCTTCCGATAAATTTTCGGAGGTTGTTCTGGGATATTTTCTGAGTATCTAGATGTAAAGAACCCGTAGTCTCTTGCAGCTTGTTGCAGACGAAATGCATTTTATTTCATTTTTTACACGTCTTTTTATTTATATGTCACAGAAAATATCTGCTAATTGTAATCTTACGTGGTTTTTTGTTATGGGACATCGGGACTGGTACACTCGCTGTACAGTTTGGACGATAATGGATCGGTCGTGGTGGTAATGTTCCATGGACAGTTGCGTCACTAAATACGACACCCACGGACTATTTCTTCAGAGAGTACGTGAAGAGCAGCCCGATATACATAACTGTATTGTTTCTGCCGAAATGGTAGTACGCCAAACCCCTGGAACGTGTATAACAGTTGATGGTGCGTCGCTGCACACTCTCCATTGGTCATGGTGGTCACATTTTGAACGATACCTGTAAGGAAATACTGCTGTGTTTCTTTCATACTATACTGAATACTGACAGAACAATCTGAACACATTGTGGTAAATCAGTGTTCGCGTTTATCTTATCTGACGCAAGAGAACATGTTGGGCGATAAACCGGGTTGACACTGGCAATGAGGCATTGATTCGCAGTTTTTCTCCACCAAATAATAGTTTGCTGTACTGTACGACATCTAGCTTTCATGAATGATGTTTACGGTTGTTTCTTTCAGTTTCATCGGCTATTTTAGCAAACAAATCGTTGCTAACTATTACGTATGAACTGTTCATCGATTTGCTAAAGCAATGGTCGTAAAATGTCGAGTTTGACCAAGAAAACATTCTTGGAAGCCCTTCACGAACGAACCAAACAGTAGATTGCAGCTTAGTTCCCGGCAGTGTTGTACACTGATTTGCACTTCCTCACTCCAATGTTTTAGCACTCCCTCGCACTGGAACATGTTGCACTCTCCAGTGTGGCTAATGATTCTTTATCTCGTGGGAAATCCTCTTCAGTCACGTTGTGCACCGCATAGACTTTTTTTGCCGATTTGGTCGACTATGACAAAATTCATCGTTCAGGGAGCACGACTACGATGAAGTTCTACAAAATTAAATGTGTTACCAGTAGTTTAACTAAGCGATTCGAAGATTAGATTTACGGAAACAACCAAATACGTTATCCGGGCTGGTGAGACATACTCCTCTCAACAGTATCCAGATTTTTTCCAAGGGTGGGAATTTAGTCAGAAGGGTGCCATAATTCTATCCCGTTAGGCTGATGCTGTTTTGAAATGCATTTTCTGTGTCAGTGTGGCTAACGTTTGTTCAGTAAAGAGCTATAAATTGCTTCCTTGGGAACGTTTTACCGAAAGTAAAATGGCATTGTATCTACCTATACGTATAAATTTAAAATTATATGCATCCTCTATGATTCCGCTGCTGTTTATTTCAGCGTTTGCATAAAGTTGTGCACTGTTCCATACTTAGGACATGTACCACAGAGTGTAGCCAAAACACTGACATCCTGCAGCTGTAAGATTTCTTACATGACACCCCAATACATTTTCAAGAGCATTTCTAGCCAGCAGGTGTTTATCAAATTACCAATCCTTACTGTGATAAGTTTTACATAGGTCAATCAGCCAGAGGCATAGTCACTAGACTGATTGAACATGATTACAGAATTGAGATTCCACATTTCCTGAGCGTTTTCTCATGGATAGCCACAGCTACCAGACGTAATCCCATGACCTCCATTTATCAAAGGCCAGAAACATAATCGTTTGAAAGCACTCACACTAAGGAAACATTTAGCGCAAAGTACACATGTAGAGACCACAGCTAAATACTGCCCGTCCCGTAAATTTCACCTAAGCCCCACATTTCTCCAACTTTTCCCACACTGTCCATCAAATTCCATTGCTCAGTTTCTCCTTGTACTTTTTATTTTAGAATGTTTGTCTACGTACTTCAAACATCCTGTTGCTTTACTATATTTGCATATCTTTACAGTGAGAGATAATTCTTCATAACACTGATATAAAGTTCAGAGTTATGTCTTTCTCTTCACAATTGTTAATTCTATCTTTCATACTGCTTGTCCATCACCTTCCATATATAGTTCTCGAATGCATTAGTCTCGTACTAATTTTATACTACTGTGACTGTTAATTTAATTCAAATTGTTATTTAGAAGATTACTTCACGCATATCTTCTCTTTTGACGTATTGTCTCTTGGCTTCTTTCTCGGGATCTTCGGCTGACGTTTCGCCAGCATGAGTGGCTGGCACTGACGATGGTCCATCGTCCATTGCTTGGTAGCGGACTGCTATAGAGGGTGAATTTTTGACATTGCCAGCCACTCATGCTAGCGAAACATAAGAAAGTTCGCCCGCAGCTCGTGGTCGTGCGGTAGCGTTCTCGCTTCCCACGCCCGGGTTCCCGGGTTTGATTCCCGGCGGGGTCAGGGATTTTCTCTGCCTCGTGATGGCTGGGTGTTGTGTGATGTCCTTAGGTTAGTTAGGTTTAAGTAGTTCTAAGTTCTAGGGGACTGATGACCATAGATGTTAAGTCCCATAGTGCTCAGAGCCATTTGAAGCCATAAGAAAGTTCGTTAAATGAAAGTTGGGCCAAGATCCCGAGGCAGAGCCAAAAGGAAATATCTCCACCAGCAACTACGAAACCCTCGACAGTTTTCGTACCTTCCCATATATTGAGTGTAATTCTTTGCTAATATTCTCCTCCTCGTCGTCGTCCTCCTCCTCCTCTTCTTCCATTTCAGCTACACACACACACACACACACACACACACACACACACACACGCACACGCACACGCACAAACACACGTTTCTCGATGTTTAACATTTTCAATTACGTTATTATTATCGCACTGTCACGGATGAAATTACTCTGTTTTTACATTTCACTCTCCAAGTGCAATACTTTTGCAGTGTCGTCCACCGGTATCCTGTCTTCTTTGACGAAGATAGTTGAAGATATTTATTAGCTGCAGATATTTATAGTGAATGAGGTGTAATAGAAAATAAATGCATAAATTGTTTATTAGAAATAAATTGAAGGGTATACGAAATCATTTTGGAGTTTCGCAGCAAAATAAATCAGGCAAAACACTACATTAGCTGAAACTGGAAGAATTAGGATCGATAAAATATGAGTCGGACCCTTTAACCGATGGTCTCCGCTCTAGATGCGGTCAATAGGAGCGTACGGTAGTGAAATTGCAGTGTCAGGTGTCAGTGTTTGATAATCCTATTTCCATTTCTAAATGACCCCTCCTATTTATACAATTATAAACGATTATTTCCGTACTCTCAGATGGTGGTTGCAAATCATCGACTATGATCAGTTGGTTGGTTTTTGGGGAGGGGACCTAACAGGGAGGTCATCGGTCCCATCGGATTAGGGAAGGATGGGGACGGAAGTCGGCCGTGCCCTTTCAAAGGAACCATCCCCGCATTTGCCTGAAGCGATTTAGGGAAATCACGGAAAACTTAAATCAGCATGGCCGGACGCGAGTTTGAACCGCCGTCCTCCGGAATGCGAGTCCAGTGTGCTAACCACTGCGCCACCTTGCTCGGTGACTGTGATCATACCCCAGTGTTACAGAAATTCCTCTCGTTGGAAGATGATCCGTCACGTATGAAGGGGAAAGAACTTCAATTGCGGTAAAGAAGATCAGTTGTTTGTCTCACCAGAAGTGAAGCCCTGGGTTTCTTCCCAAAGTGTATAGATACACTTTGATTAGGTGGAAAACTCTTACCATAAGGGGAAGCGAGCTTCCTGAGTTAATAATAACGTTTTGTTTATACAGAAGTTGTAAAGAACAACTGTGCCTGGAATAAACGACACAGAATATTAAGGATTCTCCATGTAGCTAGGTTGATGTTGCTAAACCTATAAATACTAAACAATGTGAAACCATTGGAAAGACAGATATATATTAAAACCGGAAAATTTTGAAGCGCCCCGTATTATTTTAAATTAAGATTTATTTTGTTCTTATCTGAAATTGCTGGAAGAGCGAAATTGGGGCTTAGGTAGTGTTCAGAAGGACGTACTACTGAGATATCACCCCCGCCGCTTAGCTGCTTTGGCGCATTTTACGCTAACCGCCATCAAAAGTTTATTTGAAGCAACACAAACGACCTAGCCATCATTCCTAGCCTTGTTGTGCTTGAATATATCCATTACAGAAATCTGGAATGCTAATTCATCTGCCTGGTCAGAAAAATCTAGTGCCAAAATTGGAGTTTTGTGAAATTTCCAGCACCTTAAAGCGTTCTAATAAAAGTGAAAGGAAGACGAAAAGTGTTATATACCTGATAGTGTTTATCGTTCATTTATTTTACATTGTAAAACCAATTAATACTAGTACAGCATAGTATACTTAACAGATGTAAGTTGTAAGAGTCTACGAAGAAAAAAGACAGCAGCAGCTCGTGGTCGTGTGGTAGCGTTCTCGCTTCCCACGCCCGGGTTCCATTCCCGGCGGGGTCAGGGATATTCTCTGCCTCGTGATGGCTGGGTGTTGTGTGCTGTCCTTAGGTTAGTTAGGTTTAAGTAGTTCTAAGTTCTAGGGGACTTATGACCATAGATGTTAAGTCCCATAGTGCTCAGAGCCATTTTAAAAAAGACAGCCTTTTCCGACATGACACAGTACTCTTGCCTTTTTAAAAGGTTTATTTTTATTGGGATGTAAAAAGGTGAGCACCGGTTGTGATATACCATTGGATATTGTTTGCATTCAAGTCTGATGCTAGGAATTTTTAAAGATCTCGTCTAATATTACAACCATCCGTCTTTTTATGTCTAGGTATTTTGTCAGTCATCGTTGCACTCCGTTTTCACATATTTGTGAACGTATGTTTCTTTTAATTCCTGAAAAATAAAAAATTAAATACCAGATAACTGTACATCAGATACGATAGTGTTTTAATAAATCACGATGGTCGACCAATGTTATTGTAAAGTTCGAAGTGCGATCCTATGACATTTATTGGTCGGGATACCCCCTCGGGGTTCGGCCGTCATATTGCACGTCATTTTAGCTGATACCACTCCGGCGACTTGCGTGTCAGTGATGATGAGAATGATGATGAAGGACACACAATACCCAGTCCCATGCCGGGAATCGAACTCAGACCCTCTTGCGTGGTAAGCAGGCGGTAACGCTACCGCTGCGCTACGGAGGCGGACAAGTTCAAAGTAATAAATGCTTATTCATCAGAAACGAAATAAATATTTTATGCTACTAAAGAGTTAATCAAGTAGATAATTTCGTTTTTATCTTTCACGAAATATGATTCTGATGAACTTTGTCACTGTCGTATCGTATCGTATCGTATCGCCTAACGTTCACTCAGTAAAAAGAAGGCCGGGAGAGAACTTTCCGGTATAAATAGAAGTCTGTTGCCCACATGAATTTACGGAAACTCCCACACCATGTAGGAACTGCAGCAAATATTCGCGAGTCCTCAGGTTGAAAAGCGAACCTCCAGTACCTATTTACATAAAGGTCCAACTGCCACGCTGAAGTTTTCACGACAGTGTGCAGGTGCTGAAAAATTCACGAGTCCGAAGACCAAACACTCCGAAAAGTCAACAGGCCGCACTGACGCATAAATTCTCAGGTATCACACCGCAAAATGAATTCAAGGTTTCCTTCCCCTCGCCCCCGTACTTCTCCCCACCTGCCGCCCTCCTAAAAAAGCAAAACAAAACAAGAAAGAAAGTTATACGACTCGATGACCAAATCGTCGCAATGACAAGAGTCGATTCCTCTCGCTCACTACTCAGTCTCACTCGCAAGTTTCTGACCTGATCTGCTCCACCCTCCTCCCATCTCTCTCCCCCGCCCCCCACCCCATTAGTACATTTTACAAAATCTGATACAACATAGTTAGGACACGTAGTGTGTACTGCTGCAATTAGCGGTGCTGCTTTGCGCTGATCATATAGATATCGAACAGTATTAGTATATTTCTACATTTTGTATATTCTACCATAGTGTTAGCTTAAATCATTTGTTCTTAAAACTCTCAAATTCACTGATGTACATGAATCTTTTAACACTCTGAATCGTATTCAGCTATACACATTCCCTTTTAATGTAATTTCATCTTTTCTGGAACGATATTAATAAATGAAAATATCTCCAAAAGCTTAAAAGCTAAATGCTGGCCGCGGTGGTCTAGCGGTTCTAGGCGCTCAGTCCGGAACCGCGCGACTGCTACGGTGGCAGGTTCGAATCCTGCCTCGGGCATGGATGTGTGTGATGTCCTTAGGTTTAATTAGTTCTAAGTTCTAGGCCACTGATGACCTCAGAAGTTAAGTCGCATAGTGCTCAGAGCCATTTTTTTTAAAAGCTAAATAATTTGATGAATGCAGTTGGTGTGATGTACGTTTTGCTTATAATAGCTGAATTCCACTGCGCTTTAATGTGTGATTTTTATTACTGTAGTTCATGAAATATAACTTGGAGTCAATTAATTTTACGGTCATTACACACAATCTATTACAGCGGCCTTTCCTTTAGATACTTCATCAAATCTCGCTCGTGGATTATTTTTTGTTAGTAATCCCGTTGGCTGTTGTATGATATTGCATTCAACAGATATTAATTTTGCAACTTGTTTACTAATTATCTGACTATATGCATGTTTATCTATCGCAGTTTATGCCGTTTAAATTAGAGGGAATGTGGCAAATGAATCCACTCAAAGACTGTTTAAAACGGGTCGTGCACTTTTATTGTAGCACATGTGGTTATGTGTTAAACTATATTCGAAAGGTCACTTGCCAGCAATATCTGTACGGTTGAGGTAGATTTCCAGCGCCGTCACCTTCGTCTACCCAAATGCAACACCGTGGCTGCTCCCGTATTCGGCCGCCAGAAGTGAAAGAACATCATCATATTTTTTGGCATAGCTGCGGCGCACATTACTTAGACTGCATTTCGTGTTCTTTTCTTAGCATAAACCTATGTCTCTAATGAGTACTGCGTACTTTCACTGAGATTAACCTGTTTTGGACATGACATACAGTGATGGTAATTAATGCCGTAAGTGGAGCTCTTAGAACCACCACATGAAACAGGTGTTGATGAAATCAATCATATTAACGACTGATGCCTGAGTCATTTGCAGGCCAAGGGCCAAAATCCAACGATTGTCAGTTTTCTCTGTTTTCGACTGAAATAATATAAAGAATAGGTTCAAAATAGTTCAAATGGGTCTGAGCACTATGGGACTTAACTTCTGAGGTCATCAGTCACCTAGAACTTAGAACTACTTAAACCTAACTATCCTAAGACCATCACACACATCCACGCCCGAGACAGGATTCGAACCTGCGACCGTAGCGGTCGCACGGTTCCAGACTGTAGCGCCGAGAACCCCTCGGCCACTCCGGCCAGCTAAAGAATAGGAAACTGTTGCCGTCACCTGTTGCACGCTAACATAAAAGACAAATCAGCTCTTTCTACATTGTAGTACTTTTGGATTCAGTTACATAGAGAGTACTTTCTCCGAAAGCTGCTAATGCGGTGGAACCAAGACAGAGACTATTGACCAGTTAACTTACAGGTACAAAATCGATTGCTGCATGCGAGGGAATCTATCGCTTTTTGTTGTAGTATCAGAGACTTGTCTAAAAATATAGCTAAGTCGAAACCTTTATAGGAGCTACGTTAGTGCTTCACTTAATTACATGGTAACTTTCAGATACGACATTGGCAGTCTAAGAACTTTACGTTGTCGCACAAACGACTACTCTGTTCCTCACACTGGTCCTTTAGTTATTTTGACTGAGTAGTGAACCTTAGGATTATGCTTTTGTAGATGATTTCGTGAATATTCAGTCGAAATTAACTATTTTGACTTTTGATGTTTAGATATCGACAGTGATTCTTGTTTGAACAGTTTCAACTGAATTTTTCTGTTGCAAAATGGTGCTCGCTATACTCGTAAATGGAGCGTGGTATATCTAGGAAAAGGAACGAAGAGAAGGTGCACTCTTCGCCGTAAAATTATGCTTGGTCAGAAGAAAAAATAAACGCTTGGAAGCAATGACCTCACTTGAATGAATTATATTCAGTATCCTATAGGTTGCACGTTTTACATTATCACAGGGTCATACACATTTAAAAGCCAGGCTAGAGAAATACGGTGGCGTGCTGAAAAGTAATACTTCTGAATTTTTTTAATAAAATTAATTTTATTAACATTCTATTTCCTTAATTCACGTTTTTTCTCAACATAGTCGCCCTGGCGACGAACACATTTCTGCCAACGAGAGACCAGTTTGCTGATAGCGACACTGCAGAATGGTTGACCTTGTTCACGGAGCCGCAACCTCACTTCTGCTTGCACTTCTTCATTACTATCAAAGTGAAGGCCTCAAAGGTATTCTTTGAGCTTTGGAAACAGATGAAAATCGGGTGGAGCCAAGTCGGGACTGTATGGAGGATGATGGATGATAGTGAACCCAAGGCGTCGGATTATTGCAGATGTTGGGGCGCTCGTGTGTGGTCTGGCATTGTCATGCGATATGCTACCATGCATCAATCTTTCCGTCTCAATGTATTAACACTTAAACTGATGGTCCTCGACTCTTTCTTTCGTGTATTCCAATCTATGTCCTCCATTAGAATCTTTTTGCATCTGTAGATACCTTTAATAAAATGAATGCAGTTTTCCAATTTCTTAACTCATCTCATATTATCCTTTTTCTTTAATAAGTGTTTACTACACATTTCTCTCCTCGCCTATTCTGCGGATAACCTCCTTATTCCGTACCTTATCAGCCCACATAATTTTCAGAAAGCTTCTGTACCACTTGTCAAATGCTTTGATTTTTTTTCCCCACACAGTCCGTGATTCACTTCCATACTAGTTGTTTCTCAGACGGACACCCCAGGATATTTCTCTCTGAAGTTGACCTGTGGTTGATATTTTGGTGAATAACGCTCTCTTTGCATTTGCTAATATGCTTCTTATGCCCTTTCCTCGTTCGTCATGTGTTATTTTGCATACGACACGGTGGTATTCGTTCACTTCATCTACTGCGGGGTCCCCAAATTTGTCACTGATCGCATTTCCGCTGAACATCTTCCAGAAATTGTATCTTTACCTTCACGTTAAGTTAAAACTACTCGAGAAATATACGGTAGTGGTGTACTGTTTCACCGAGAGAAATGAAATTAGATGTAAGGAAACACATAAGATTGCTTTGCCCTTTGCTGCTGTAAATGAGTGTTTAAGGAAATCACTGAAACTAGGTTGGCGATTATCTCACATTAACAGTCAGAACAGCTTCCTTCAGAGCGATTTATGCAAGCATTAAACTGTATTGCTCTTAATCTCGACCAGCAGATAGTTCTAATCATAATTTTCGATGCAGTTCACCGGTGTTCAAAGAGTTACTGCATTGTAACACTATCACGTACACAACATGTCTCTAACATGAACTTGGACAGTCGTACCGTCTCTTCTTTTCGAGATGTAGGTACGTGGAACGCAATCTCTAGTGTAATGACACTTTAGCCATTCACCCCTAAGGATTTGTTAGTTTCTGACCAGCAAGGATTCTGAAATTTTCTAATCCTTTCTGCTGATATCATCTTAAAGGTCATTGAACGAAGAAATGAACAACACTATATCTTTTTTTTTAAAAAAAAAGCGTGTTTCATAATTTCTGGTTTTCGGGTGAGTTGCAAACAGAAACTCCTCAGTCTTACAATAACTAGTACACGGTGCAATGAAAAAAATGGGATCATTTTCTCTGATTTTTTTGAAGCCCTTCTGAATCCGTCAGTGAAGATGGATGAAATATGGTATATTCTATCAGTGGATGACCGATACCTGATTTCGTCTAGTAGGCAATATTAAGAACAACAGCAGGCGGAACTAGAGACGCATTACAAAAAATTACAACCAGGAAAGAATTAGAAGGGAACTGATTTCTAAAAGTTAAATTAAGATAATTAGCTGTAATACTTACTGAGTTTCCAACTTAATGTCGTCACAGAAGGGACAAATAACAAAACAATTACATAGATGATATTTGAGTTTCTCACCTTATGATTATTTGAATCTTCTGACAGCGAACTTGAAAAGCAAAACGACCCATTTATAATACTGTGCACGTCGTTCAAGGTCTGTTTACCTGAGCGAGCGCCTGCACAACTTACTGAACTGTCATCATCTCCTTCCATGTTGCTCAGGGATCACAAGTCTACTGTTTTTCTCTGGCAGCCTCTCTATTGGTAATAAAGCCGTTTGTGCTGCTCAAAACATTACAGAGGGCGAAACAAATAGCAGAATATTTTTTAATTTATATTTCATCTATCTACAGGGTGAATAAAAAATGCCGTACTTAGAGGTCGGCATGCGATTCCTCATCCAAATTCCAGACGAAAGTGTATGTAGCAAAACCTAGTTCCACCAGTAGAATTAATAAAAAAAATTATTTCAGGAACGAGGTTGTGGCAACGCTTTAAGCCGCGCAGTGTGATCACGATCAGGTAGATGAACTGTGCCCCGTACCGGAGCTGTCCCATTAGCTCAGTGAGACGAACTAACGCCGTGGGAAAAGGACGTTTGTGACATTATTCGCGCCAAACTTTTTTTTCGGTTAAGACTTATTCCAGATATAAACATCACTTTGTTTCATCCATGACACAAATAAATCCAATAGAAAATAATAGTGGACACAACAATAACCCTGTGAGGTACAAACAACACAGTAGGTAGGCTACACTAGATTGCAGATTATGCTACGCACAATAATTCCATTCTCTAAGTTTAACGTCCAGGCTTACCTTCACAGAGCATATACGTACACGTACGAGCAACGTTCATTATAGAGATGATGTTCAAAGCGACCCCCTTTCATTTACAAACTCTTCACCACTCGCTGGTTCAAAAATGGCTCTGAACACTATGGGACTTAACTTCTGAGGTCATCAGTCCCCTAGAACTTAGAACTACTTAAACCTAACTAACTTAAGGACATCACACACATCCATGCCCGAGGCAGGACTCGAACCTGCGACCGTAGCGGTCACGCGGTTCCAGACTGTAGCGCCTAGAACCGCTCGGCCACCCCGGCCGGCCCACTCGCTGAATCATACTTTACTGGACCCTACGCAACACATTTACATCTACCACCACCGAAGCGGCATGCACTGGAGTTATTGCGTCGTGTATATCCTTCGACAGAGTGCTATAAACATCCTTTAAGTTTCTCCACAAATAAAAATCTAGTGTATCAAAGTATGGGAAATGTGTAGGCCAGAACACTGGACATGCACGACCATTCCATTTCCCGGGAAACACTTCATTTAAGTAGTTATGCACACTCATTCCAAAATGTGGCGGTGCGCCGTCATGCTGAAATCATAGCTGTCGCCGAACACCATGTGGAACGTTTTCTAATGAGTCAGACCAAGTATTTCTTAGGAACGTACGATACAGAAGCGCGTTCAACTTCTCCGGCAATAGGTACGGACCCAAAAGTCCTCCCACTATTCCAGCCCACAGGTTCACGGCAAAGCTTGCCTGAAAGACACATTTACGGTTGACATGTGGACTGTGTACCAACGGATAATGGCTGTATCGATGTTGGAAGAGAAGCTAGGTTCGTCAATTCATATCACGTTATTTATAAAATGTTTGTTATCTTCCACTTGGTACAAGAGCCATTCACTATACTATATTCGTCGAATGTGGTCTTCTGGCCGCTGGTGTTGAGTTAACACGTAACGAATGATGGATGCAGTCATTCATCATGCAGAACTTCAACAACCTGTCTTTGAGATATCTGGAACTGGCCTGCAATATCACGGGTACTTCGCCGAGATGACTGGTGAACAGTTTCAGGAATAGCGTCCTCTGTCTGTGAAGTAGTATAGGATAATCTCTGTGCATGGTTTGTGAACGGAGATTACCGGTTTCCCGGCAGCGTTGCTCCAGGCGAGGAAGAACGTACTTTCCGGAATGGCGCCTTTGAGGGTACCATGCAGCACAAGCACGAGCAGCAATTATCGAATGGGTTGGATCCTGCCTACTCGTCAAATATGGGGAGTCTAGGAAACCTACTTTCTGGGATCGGTAGCCAAAATTCAAACAAATCGTATTAATGAGTTTTATTTCAAAAGGAAAAATTACAATACTTAACTTTGTGTTAAACAGATGTGTCGCAAGCAAAAGACAAAATAAGAAATCTCTTCAGTATAACAATTTCAGGTTTGAGGTACAAGCAAAGTAATTACCTTTGACGCTTCTATTCAGGTCGCTTCTATTCAGTCAGCGGCCAGTTAGGCGTGGCGCTTATGTTCTCTTCGCATAGAGGCCGGTGCTGTTGCATTGTCGTCCTGGAGAGGGGTCGCTCAGCGTGCAATTGGCTGCCGTTTTCTTCACAATCCTCTCTTCTCTCTCTTTTCAGACTGGTGCGCTCGTGCTTGACTTCACGTGGTAATAGGATGCATCCAGCACCAAAAGCATATCGATGTATTCATTGTTTGTGTTCTCCATCGGGAAGCCGCCCTACAGCAACCGGACAGGACCAGTTACGGTAGCGCACTGCGCGGCTAATAGACACGTGCATGCAGTTTACTGCATCTCACTACCACGTGACTGGCTATTGTCATGTGAGGAAACCATGTCCTGCTTATAAACGATGAACGTGACGAGGCCTCGAATCGTAGCTCCGTAATGGATGTGGGTTAGATGTCCCAGCAGTCTACTGAGTCACCTACGGCGGCTGGCGCGGTAGTGAGTGGTGTTGCACGTTCCTCTGTACATTCTATGCGCTGCACAATGTAACAGTGTTTCCAGCTCCTCTTTTTCATACACGTGTTTTCAAAATGCACCCGATCTGATTTTGCTAGATAAACTTTTGTCTTTAATCTGGATGAGGAATCGCATGCTGACCCAGTACAGCATTTTTGCTTCACCCTGTATATCTCTTCTCTACATTTCATAAAAATATATATATGTAATTTCAACATCTTCTCGTAAACTACTGGATAGAGTTCAGCCAAACTTTGTGCACATTTAACTTTTCATCCGGAAAGAAGCACTGCACTGTGCGGGTAAGAACAACATAGACTTCAAAAGGGCGGGGATGGGGGTGAAAAAGAAGCGTAACGGACCGCGCGCAGATGCTCAGATTATACCATCCAGTGTTTGAGAATCAAAGTACCTAGGAACGTGCAGAAAATTTTATACATAATTTCAACCGTTTCTAAAATTTTTCTCGCCTACATGCTTAATGCCAACTCGTTAAAACATGAACCCTTCGTAAAATTCTTTTATACAGGGAAGTTCAATTCTTTGAAGAACAGGTGATTTAGTGGTTACTTACTGTCTGGAAAGAGTACTGCGGGAATAAGGACCATCCACCTTCGATTGCTGTAAGGGATAGGGGTGAGTTTTAGATGTGTGACACAAGAGAATAACTCAGGATCATCTGAAGCAATTTACACCAAATTTAGTATATGTGTAACTAACTACTAATTTAATTATTTGTATAAAAGTACTTTGGAGTAATATACCCATTACAACCAAGGGGTAGGCGTGACATGTAAAAATGTCCGAAGAAGGCCTGCTTGTGTTTCTTTCCTGTATTTAACTGAATAGTTTAAAAGTATGTAGCGGAATCTGTCTCTTATTTGTGTTGTTCAAGGAGTCAAGCAGGTCGTGAGCCGACAATGTAGAAACAGTTTTTCATTTTCACACATAAAAAGCTGAAACATTGTCCACGACTTCTTACATACTTCTTACCTTGGCAAGAAACGATTCCTCAAAAATCAGACGAAACTGCTGGGTGAAATTTGCTACAGGCACAGATGAAATATATGTATAATAAGTTAAATTTAAATATGCGTTAAATATGTGGTATATGCGTACATGGGTGAATCCGCTCGCAAGAAGTTAGTTCATGAAATAAAACAGCGTCGTGATGGACACAATCGGCTCGTCCCTACTCTAAACTGATGTTTATTTTTGGTGACGTTCACCGTAGCCTTCCTAGAACAGCTGTAGCAGGAAAATACATCGCGGACTGAGAGGCAGTATGGGAGAGCATCAAACTAAGCTGAGCTCGTTAGTAACGAGGGCGTCTCTAAATACCCGTCCACCTGGCTGCTCTATTTGGAACAGACTCTCCCAGTTTAACTGTTCGTATTAATGCCTCGTTTATGGCGTCGGTTGGCGATTAGTTAACGTAGTAGTTTCGTCCTTCCAATTTAGAGTGGTCGATGAATTTCATTCGGGCATAAAGTTCAGCAGCACGCCATTCCGCATTACAATTCGGAGATATGCGAGTAACGGAACCGTGAAGTTCTTCCGTGAAACTATCTCGATGAAACATTAAACGATTTTGATGCGGGCGTTTAACTTTAGCCAGTCCGACTTGACAAATATTCATTGCTGTAGTAAAGAAAACAGCAGGCTTAATTGCTGTTATCATGTTGTTATTATTTTTACCGTTCTCAACATTTTCAATGTTGTTTTTAGTACCAGGACAATGTCAAAATGTAAACGACAGTTTCGTGGTTCCAAAAAAAGAGAGGTTATAATTCACACTGACGAGATAGTCACTGGTAATCCACATTCAGTCCTCTATCTACGTCCATAGCGCACAAGCCAGCTTACGGTGTGTGACGGAGGGCACTTCTTGCGCCACTGCCATTTCCCCCCTTCCCTGCCACATTCGCGAGTGGTGGGTGAGGAGAGACTGTCGATATACCTCCTTATGAACTCAATTTTTTTCTGATTTTCTGGACTTGGTCGTTTTGCGAGACGCATATGAGAGGAAGTAATATGTTGACAGACTGTTCTTGGGACGTACGCTTTCGGAAGAAATGCTCAAACAAGTCTTTTTAAGCCATTTCTTTCGTGGATGAAGGACACTTCCTTAACATTTTTCCAACGAATCTCAGTGTGGGATCCGCTTTACTTACAATTTTTTGGATACGATCACTCCACTTTTGTAGACTGGGTGGCTACGCGTAGGTATTTTACGGTTGTTCCTGGTTCCAGTGGTTTATCGTCAACAATGTAACCGTTGAAGTGAAGGAATTCTACTATCTTGGAAGCAAAATAGCACATGAAGGAATGAGCAAGAGCTGAAAAATAACAACTAGGAGAAAATATTAACTCGCAAGAATTGTTGCAAATTTTTCAAATCGTGCGACCAAAGTACAGCATTTAACTGAAACACAAGCAGAAAATGCGAAAAGCGTAAGAGGAAAAAGCTGTATGTATTTCAGATCTGGTTGCAGAAAAGAAAGTTGAAATGGACGGGGATGGATACAGCACGAAAGAAAGAAGCACAAGGAATAACTGTCGGATAAAAGGATCATCATGAGCAGGGAGAATTTTGAAAATTCACTTAGCCATGCACAGCAAGCAAATTTTATATTGCGAGAGCTGTAAGGGGAAACTGTGTAAGAGGAACGAATGAGTGTAGTGTTACAGCCAAATAATGGACGAACATTTGAGAAAGTGTACGATTAGATGTACAGCAAACCCCCGAATCACTCACAATAACGTAGATTACAAAAAAGTAGTGAGTTGTTTCTAATATTAAACTGTGTGTCGAATGGCTTTGTGTTTAATGCAACACAATCTCAGACAGTGATAAATCCGAACACATTAAACTCTCAATCCCTGTATCGTGTAGCACTCAAGAAAACAATGACGTATTAATTTCGCGTATCTATTGGATCATGTTTAAGTTTTTCACAGATATCTTTCAGGTTTCTAGACAAATGAACTGTGTTACAAATGGTGTGTAAATGTCCATGCGCTCCTCGGGCGTGGATGTGTGTGATGTCCTTAGGTTAGTTAGGTTTAAGTAGTTCTAAGTTCTAGGGGACTGATGACCTCAATAGTTAAGTCCCATAGTGCTCAGAGCCCTTTGAACCATTTTTTGTCCATGGGCAAGAAGATGTTAGTAGAGAAGCACCACATAGGGTCGAACAACTAAACTTCTGCTGCTACGATCAGTCAAACACAGACGCAGTGAAATGTAGTGACATGGTAAAATAGAGTAAAACGTAAACTTCAATATTTTAATCAAAAAACTCAGATAAACAGCGCTGGTGACACATACGATGTTGGCGAGAGGGTACAGTACAGCAGCCATGAGTAGAAAAGTATTTGCGACTTTTTCATATGCTTTTGCTGTGAAAATTACAGTTGTTGATGAAGCACCATGTTCAGGTGCACCGCCAACAAACATAACGACACCAAAGCACGAACAACATCCCGGTACGCTGAAAATAAAAAAAAAACTGCAGCTGCACCTCCAGTTACATGAAAGGGTATTAGCAATGACAGTATGCTGATACTAACAAAGATCTGGGTCGGCTGGATAGCTGTTGTAGAACTGTATAGCACAAACTGCTTGACGAATAGAAGGCAACACTGACGTGTGTGATGGTTGTCCATCTTTTATAATGATACGCAGTACAATCCTGAGCACAAGCAACAAACAGTCGGATGATGTTCGTCCCTAAGTCCCAAGAGAATCGGTCTCAAAAATACATTATCAACACTGTTATCCAACCACCGTCTTCATTAGCAACTGCTAGATCATCATTCCTGTCCGAATGATGTGCGAGGGAGGGGTGGGGGAGAGGGGGGGCACTTGGGAAGTGGTAACGTGACAGATAATTTTAACCGGGATATTAGCACAGCGTTATATCAACTTATTCTTCCACTACGTGATAAATATATAATTTATTTGAAAACGAACTTTCACGCTTCATCATAAAAGAGAATTGACTCAGTTTAAAGACAAAAGTAATATCCACGAGATTAATAACAAGCACAATGTTCAGCTATATGAACAGATTAAGAAAAATTACCTGAAACATCAGTGAGATTTTTAAACAATTAATTAATCAGAGTTGTTTCAAAAAAATAACAAAAGTACGCTACTGGTTCACTGATGTTGACATAACCAGTCGACAGGTGCCTTGGAATGATAACAATGAATAGACAGGATAACAAATAACTGACTCTTATAACAACAGAAAGTAACAGAATTAAATAAGTTTTTAGACCGTTGAAAACATCAATTTAAACACACTTCAGATCCGACCACTAAAAGCACGGAAGATGCACAGCATACTTGGATAAAACTTTAAAATATTTAAAATTACAGCAGATGGCAAAAAATAGTAATTGTTGAATACTATTAAATGTATCCTCCTTTGGCATTCATGAAATTGACATAGCTTAAGAACAATAAACAGTTATTATACTAAAATGATTCCGCAGATGTGGTAATAACGAACACGAAACATAATAATCACTCATTACCATGCGCCTGAGAGAAAAATCAGTACGCGCATCTCTCAGAATAAACGGCACTGGGGAACACAAACACGAAAATCCACCACGGTTGACAAAGTTCAGTGCCAGTCTTCGGTGAGATCCTAAAGGTCAATGTTTATCATAAGGGTCTCACAAAAATTATTTTCGTCTCTGATGGTCCTGGGACAATGATTTTATAGCCGTTGATGTCAACTTCGATTGTTAAAGCACTCGGGCTCACATCCTTCTTAAGGCACTTCTCGAAGTTAACAGCCAAGCTTGGAGTGCAGGGAACGCACAAGGGACAGCGGCCCCAAGTAGAAGCCTTCCGGCTCGGCCACAACGTAAAGTTGTAGCACATCTAACCCGTTGAGCGGAGACACTGTCCGTCGTTTTTCCAGCATACGACCGCTTCGCTTAAGTGGGCAGACGCCAATTGCTCCCTCTGGGCGAGGAAGGTAAACACGTACTCGCGAGTGTAGCAAAGATACAGTCACACACACATTATCGATCCCGCACACTTGCGATGGTCACTGAAAGAAAACGGTGTACTTCTCTCCACTGTACTGCTCTATAGGACGTATTTTTGTTCCGTCGCTCCACAAGTGTTCCAAAAGCCATGTGCAGCGTGCAATTTAGGGTTCTGCAGTCAGCGACAGATGGTGTTGCCTTACGCTGCAGCAGTACACTGCTTTTCCACAGCAGAACACTTGACATGAGCAAATGCACATGATCGGAGGGAGTATAAACGTTTCCAGCTCAGCCAATACCTTCATTCCTTCGAAGTCACACTTTCGATCATCTCAGTCTCCACACCAGCTTTCTCAAGCAGCGTCACCAGCTTAATGATGCTGATCCGTAAGGAAGCCCTTATGGTTTTGCGATTCGAACTAGATCCTCCGAGACAGGGCTGCCAAGTACGTGCTATAGACAGACATTCCTGCCAGCCTGTGAGGGTCCTGGGCCGCCGCCAGAGTCTAAGCGTACTATTAGGGACGACTGACACCTGTTTTGATACTGTCGAAGGACACTATGGAGGGCATCAATTAATACAGAGTGATTTTCCTTAATCTGGGGTACCACAGCCGTATATTTGTTGAAAGACATTGTATCGCTTCCACTTAGGCTGTTGTTTATTCACATTATTAAAATTTGTATAATTCGCCAATATCGGCCTTGCAGCTCATTTTCAAATTCAGAACAAAGTTACAGCGTGTTTGGCTTACTAATGAACAAAATATTACAAAGAATAGCCTAAAAAATTTTGTACTTACACGTGCCAACGTTTTTTCTCTTTCTTTGTCATTTCATTTGCCCATGTTGGGGAGGGCTGGCGTCAGCGATGTAGCCGTGCTTCACTCAACGGTTTTTTAAGACATGAGTCATAATAATAAACGTAGAAAGGTAAACAAAATGTATTGAAATTTCCGGGTGATGCTGATGCGCTGGAGTTGGCATTGTATGGTGAGCTGTTCAGAAACGACACGTGGTAGGAGATAAAGCTAATGTCGTTTCTGCTTGATGACCAGTTCCAGGTAATGGGTAGACGGAAGAGATCACGGTAGCACGGTGGTGAGTGAAACGAAGGATGAAAACAGGGAGCTGGCATTGAAGTTGTGTAGAAGGAGAAAAGGTTCTTTTACGGAGGGGGGCGGGGGGGGCGTGGTTGTGAGATGGATGTGATGATGGAAGGGAGCTGGAGTTGGAGGGCAGCTAAAGATTGAGAGGGAAGTATTAATCGAGGGTGCCTAATCGGAAAAAGAGGAAGTGGGACAGACAGAACGGGCTGTCAGAGAGACTTGATAGAGATATATGAACGGTGAAATGGGTGGATATTTTGAAGCGGATGATCTCTTCAGCGGCAGCAGTAGGACGTAGGGAGTTGTTTGGGTGAAGTGGTTGTCGATAGGGCGAATTACGAAAATCAGTTCGGGTTTGGTAGGAGGGAGTTTGGCTGTACTCTAACAGGGGTAAGTGGGATGAAAATGTTTGAAAGTGTTATGCATAGGTGGGAACTGAAGGGCTGGGAGTGTGTTGGTACAGGTGGTTGGGTTCGCAGTGGGAGCACGTAGAGGGCTTTTTGCAAACTGGAGCTAAATGATCATTACGGATGTGGCGTTTTTGGCAATGATAGGCTTGGTTTGGGGATTGGGAAGGCTCTACTTTCCAGTCTGAAGGAAGCGACCTGCAGTTGAAGGATCTGTAGAATGTGTAATATAGGACTAGAATGATTGTGATTTCAAAGGGAATTTTAGATTTGAGAGTCAGGACTCGAATTAGCTCCCTCAACTTCCCAACTGTTATCGTGAGGCCAACAACCCCCTTGATCGCTGCACAGAGTAGCCAGATGGCGCGGTGGGGGGGGGGGGGGTGCGCTTCTCTAGCCCGTGGTAGGGTGAGCTGAATATGGGAGTAGGTAAGCATGTGGACCGAAGGTGATGCTCCAGGTAGTCTTCGCAGTAGGTGGGTTTCAAAATTGGGGTTAGAGGGCTGGATAATTGTGGAGACTTCGCAGGTATGAGTTGCGATATGTTGAGATTTTGAAGATACGTTATTTCGAGGGAAAATATTTTAGGATTGAGGAATTCGACGTCGGGATGAGATATGACGAAGGGATGTGTTGGAGGATATGATGGGGATGGGTTGTGGGCAGTCTCCATAAGTTCTGGTGTGGGGCTGTTTGGATGCCAGTGATAACTGGGTAGGTGGTGTGCTTGCTTTAGGTGCCGTGCAGGGATCGTTTGAGGATTGCATGTCGAAGGATATTGACTGCGGATTGGGGCAGGGTTTTACATGGCTTTTGCTTTTCTAGTGTTGGTGGGGTTGTGATGTAGATGTGGCTGATGTGGTCACAGCTGGGGCATATGTGATCGGTGTAGGTCTGGTTATTGCTAGATCAGGAGTCGCTGGTGCTTTTGATTCTGGCCCCAGACGTAGTGTGGATGGTGGTGGCAGTGGAGCTGTGGTAAGTGCTGAAGACGCTGCTGGCCGGTCCATTTCTAACGGCGGAGGCGGTAATGGAGTTGAAGCGCATGCTGCAGTGATGTTGTCTACAAATGAGGAGTCAAAAAATGGTTCAAATGGCTATGAGCACTATGGGACTCAACTTCTGTGGTCATTAGTCCCCTAGAACTTAGAACTAGTTAAACCTAACTAACCTAAGGACATCACACACATCCATGCCCGAGGCAGGATTCGAACCTGCGGCCGTAGCGGTCTCCCGGTTCCAGACTGCAGCGCCTAGAACCGCACGGCCACTTCGGCCGGCAAATGAGGAGTCATTTAAGTCTGGGGATGTAGTGTGTGTGTCTGAGTGGGAACTCATCTGAATAGTGGGGAAGGTGGGGAGTGTTGGCGGGGACACTGAGTAGAGGGTAAAGAAGTAATTGGAGGTGGGAGAGGGGTACAAGAGCGAGTAGATGACTGTCGACGTTGTAATTGTGGGCTGATACATCGCAGTATGAGAACAGAAACGGCAATGGTAAGGAGGTGATGAAACTATAGGCTGACGGAGACAAAGACCAGCAGCCAAGATGTGGACTTGCTATGAATATCAAGGACGAGGTGCAGGTGAAAAGACTATGAGTGGTATAGACGCCTGCCGGCAGTGGTGACGATGTAGACGGCTATAGTTGGAAACTTTTCCCTTTTGCGATTCCAAGCCTGAGAGCAGCCCAGACAGTTCTTGTTCCCCAGTGGAAGAGGGGTTCCATATTATTACTATGCGATTATCAAACAGCGGACATAACAGTTCTGAGAACGAGTACAGAACATGCAAGCGTCAAAAGTAAAGACAGAATGTTTACTGAGTGCTGTAATTGTCTTCCTCGAACTAATTCCACGTTTTAAGTAACTTTATGTGCTAGCTTTCATTGTTAAACACGAACTGTCACTTCTGACCACGCGAAGAACAAGACACACCAAAGATACATTAATTTAATAATGTGAATGGGTGATGTCTGCTCTTCCGTACATATCCGAAAGAACAGACACCACGCAGTGAATCCACCACCTTCAGTGTGGATGCACAATTACGTTCGGCCTCATGCGGGAATCTCGAAGCAGCGAGCATGGATAACGTGGACGAAGACTGCGATTATGTGGCGCTGGGTGGCAATGTGGGTCGGCAGAGGGCGTACCGAGATAGGTGGTGTAAACACTGTATCCCGGTGGCGCAGTTGTTAACGCATCTGCCTAGTAAGCACCAGATCTCAGGTTCCAACTCCGGTCCAGTACACATTTTCGCTCGTTGCAGCTTATTCTGCATAAAGTCCTAATGCAGATGACACCAATATTTCCTTCCCATTCCTGTGTGTTTATAGATAGAGAAATGGGTCTGAGACCTATACATATAACATCTATGTCATTATATTCATATCAGAAAGTCGAAATGGTAACTAACAAGTTCAGTACAAACAATGTGCCAACCAGAAAATATGCCTGCAGAGTAGGATAAAATTTAGGAAAATAAGAAATGAATTCTCTCCAAGGCAGGAGCAATGGCAGCATCCTGATTCTCATTAATACGAAGCACGCAGTTCCTGATGGAAACAAACACGAAAAAAAATTCTTTGTTGCATTTTGGGCGTATAATAATGAACGTTTTGGATGCAGGCTATCTTCAGTCGCTTTCTAGCTAAGATAAACTTCATTTTTCATATATAAATAGCTTTCTGTGGATTACGCATACATACCATATAGCACAGTAATATTTTAAATTTTTCAACATCCAAAATACAATAAAGAATACCTTTCTCCTTTTTTCTAAATTTCACCCCACTTTGTAGAAGTATTTTCTGCTTTGGTACGCTGTTTACACTGGACTTGTTTGTCACAATTTCGACCCTCTAATACGCCTATAACAACATGGATGTGATGCGGACAACCCCGTGACTTATTTATCGATCCATGAACACACTGATTTAATTTGCTGTGTCTCTACTGAAACTGGTTCCCGCGTAAACAGAAGTGACAGTTTGTGCTTAACAACGTAAGCAAGGTTGTAAATTGACATAATTCGGCATTACTTTCAAAGACGACTATTATTGCACACAGCAAACATTCGTTTTCAATTTTGGCACATGCACGTTATGTGCTCGTTCTAGGAACTGTTTAATAATCTGAGAGTATTACAATATGTTGGTATCTGTAAGCACAAAATTCTCTACACTTTCCTTTGTGAAATAACTTTTTGCGTCTCAGGAAGCCAGAAATTAGCTTCCTGCTTTTTTTTTTTTTTGTTACTACACTTGAGAATGGTCTGTTAGGCCGAAATAGGCCATCTTCGCAACTTTTAGTAAAGTGAATAATGAAAAGTAACCATTATTGACTCCGCAGCCGTCCTCGTACTGGGGAGCCCTTACCCATACTACCCACACACTCAACTCTGCATCCACAACCAACTCAGCTACAACCCAGAATGTCCAAAAAAATGTTCAAATGTGTGTGAAATCTTATGGGACTTAACTGCAAAGGCCATCAGTCCCTAAGCTTACACACTACTTAACCTAAATTATCCTGATGACACACACACCCATGCCCGAGGGAGGACTCGAACCTCCGTCGGGAACAGCCGCACAGTCCATGACTGCAGCGCCTTAGACCGCTCGGCTAATCACGCGCGGCCCAGAATGTCCAAAAACAAATGACATTCACTGTTGTATTTATTCCAAGGTGTACCTCCGTTGAGAATTTCTGGCAGCTTCACAATTGCTGGCAAAAGTGCACTGAATTCCTTCCCTGTGTCGACCTCTTCATCTCAGAGTGGCACTTGAAACCTACTTCCTGAGTTATTTGCTGGATGTATTCAACTCCGTCTTTCTCTACACTTTTTATCCCCTAAAGCTCTCTCTAGTACAATGCGAGTTCTTCACTGATCTCTTAACAGATGTCCTATCATCCTGCCACTTCTTCTTGTTAGTGGTATCCATATATTCCTTTCCTCTCCGATTCTGCGCAGAACCTCCTCATTCCTCACCTTATCAGTCCATCTAATTTTCAAAATTTTCTGTAGCTCCACATCTCAAATGCTTCTATTCTCTTCTATTCCAGTTCTCCCTAAATCCATGTTTCACTACCAAACAATGCCGTTCCCCAAACATACGTTCTCAGAAATTTCTTCCTTAAATTAAGGCTTGTATTTGATACGAGTACACTTCTCATAGCCAGGAATTCCCTTTTTGTCAGTGTCTGTTTTTTATGTCCTCCTTGCTCCGTCCGTCATTGGTTATTTTGTTGCCTAGGTAGCAGAATTCCTACGTCGTCACAATCCTGATGTTAAATTTATCGCTATTCTCATTTCTGCTACTTCTCATTACTTCCGTCTTTCTTCGATTTATTCTCAGTCTGTACTCATTACACTGCTCATTCCTTTCAGCAGATCCTGTAGTTCCTCGTCACTTTCACTAAGGATAGCAATGTCATCAGCGGATCTTAACATTGATATCCTTCCACCTTGAATTTTAGTTCCACTGCTGAATCTTTCTTTTATTTCCGTCATTAATTCATCAATGTATATCTTGAACAGTAGTAGCGAAAGACTGCATCCCTGTCTTATACCATTGCCGGCCGGAGTGGCCGAGCGGTTCTAGGCGCTACAGTCTGGAACCGCGCGTCCGCTACGGTCCCAGGTTCGAATCCTGCCTCGGGCATGGATGTGTGTGATGTTCTTAGGTTAGTTAGGCTTAAGTAGTTCAAGTTCTAGGGGACTGATGACCTTAGAAGTTAAGTCCCATAGTGCTCAGAGTCATATAAACCATTTTCTTGTACCATTTTTAATCCGAGCATTTTATTCTTGGTATTCCACACTTATTATTCCCTCTTGGCTCTTGTAAATGTTGTATATTCCCCAGAATATCGAACATTTTGCACCATTTGACACTGTCGAAGCTCTTTCCAGGTCGAAAATCCTATGAACGTGTCTTGATTTCTGTTTAGTTTTGCATCCATTATCAACCGCAACGCCAGAACTGCCTCTCTGATGCCTTAACCTTTCCTAAAGCCAAACTGATAGTCATCTTACACATCCTCAATTTGCTTTTGCATTCTTCTGTATATTATTCTCGCCAGAAACTTGCATGCATGAACTCTTAACTTGAGTGCGCGAAAATTTTCGCACTTGTCAGCTCATGCAGTCTTCGGATTTGTGTGGATGATGTCTTTCTGGGAGTCAGAAGTTATGTCGCCACACTCATACATTCTAGACAATAAACGTGAATAGTCGTTTTGTTGCCACTTCCCCAATGAATACAGAAATTCTGAAGGAATGTTACGCAACCCTTCTGCCTTATTTGGCCTTAAGCCTTCGGAAGCACTTTTAGATTCTAAATCTAATGCTGGATCCCCTACCTCTCCTATATTGACTCCTGTTTGGTTTTCTATCATTAGACAAGTCTTCTGTCTCATAGAACCATTCAATATACTCTTTCTACCATCTCCTCTCTCTTCTGCATTTGACAGTGGGATTACCATTGCACTCTGTCAGCCCCTGGTAGCTGAGTGGTCAGCGCGACGGAATGTCATGACTAACGGCACGGGTTCGATTCCCGGATGGGTCGAAGATTTTCTCCGCTCAGGGACTGGGTGTTGTGTTGTCCCTATCATCATCATTTCATCCCCATCGACACGCAAGTCGCCGAAGTGGCGTCAACTCGAAAGATTGCACCAGGCGAACGGTCTACCCGACGGGAGGCCCTAGCCACACAGCATTTCCATTTCCATTGCACTCTTAATGTTACCATTCTTGCTTTTAATTTCACGAAAGGTTGTTGTTATTTGACTTTCCTATATGCTGAGACAGTCGTTACAACAATCGTTTCTTTTTGATTTCTTCACATTTTTCATGCAGCCATGTCGTATTAGCTTTCCTGCATTTCCTGTTTATTTCATTCCTCAACGTCTTGTATTTCTTTATTCCTGAATTTTCCAGAACATTTCTATACTTCCTTCTTCCATCAATCACCTGTAGTACTTCTTCTGTTACCCATGGTTTATTCGCTGTATCTTCTTTGTACCTATGTTTTTCTTCAAGTTTTGCAACTGTCCTTTTTAGCGATGTCCATTCTTTTTCAACTGAACCGTCTAGTGAGCTATCCCTTATTGCAGTGTCTATAGTCTTAGAAAACTTCAAGCGTATCTCTTCATTCCTTAGTACTTCCGTATCCCATTTCTTATCGTACTGATTCTTCCTAACTAGTCTCTTACAACATCAACCTACTCTTAATCACTACTGAATTGTGATATGAGTCTGTATGCGCTCCTGGGTACGCCTTACAATCGAGTATCTGATTTCGGAATCTCTGCCTGAGTGTAATATAATGTAACTGAAATCATCCCATATCTTCCAGCCTTTTCCAAGTATAGAGTATTCGCTATTGCTAGCTGAAATTTACTGCAGAACTCAAGTAGTGTTTCCCTCTCTCATTCTTAGTACCAAGCCCGTATTCTCCCGTAACCCTTTCTTCTACTGCTTCCCCTACAACCACATTCCAGTCCCCCATGACTATTAAATTTCCATCTCCCTTTATGTACTGAATTACCCATTCAGTGTCGTCACTCAGGATCCTCATAGACTTTCTCCATTTCTTCATCTTCAGTTTGAGACGTCGGCATATATATGCGAACTATTGTTGTCGGTTTTGGTTTGCTGTCGGTTCTGATGAGAACAGCTCTTACTGAAATTGAAATTTTAAAAATTTTTATTGGCAGATGTCATGCAACCGTTCGTTTACTTAATTAAAGGATGTATGTATACGCACATCGGTTGCACAAAACTATTGTCAAATTTCACAAGCTGCGACATTATGGCGAATAAAACAGTGACCCGTATATAGATTAATTTCATTTAATTAACTTCTATGGTCACAAACTTTTTGTTCACAGATAACCGGTTTCGATCTATAATGGCCATCTTCAGATCTGTGTCCTAATGTACTGTAGCCATTAACATTTGACAATGCCACTATGGCTGCAGTACATTAGGACATTGTTTTTATCAAACACAGATCTTAAGATGGTCGTTATAGACCTAAACCGGTAATCTGTGAACAAAATTTTTGTGACCATGGACGTAAATTGACGGAAATTTACTACCAAATTGACTGTGATTTCACAAGCACTAAGGCGTTCTTCATCAGAATAAAAATTACATGTAATCCTACGTAATTTTTATTTTGATGAAGACCGCCTTAGTGCTGTCGAAACCGTGATCAAGTTGGCATTAATTTTGAGCAACTGAGGTAGCTATACTTACATCGTGGAATCTCACTGGGCTGTTCACAGTAACTTACTCTCTGCCCTACCTTCGTATTTATAACGATTACCACTCCCTTTATACCATTTTCTGCTGCTGTTGATATTACCCTACTCATCTGTCCAGAAATCCTAGTCTTCTTTTCCATTTCCATTCACTTACCCCCATTGTATCTATATTGAGCATTTGCATTTCCCTTTGCAGATTTTCTAGTTTCCGTGCCACGTTCAAATGGCTGCTGTTCCGCACCTCGACTAGCAGCACGTTATCTTTACGTTGTTTATTCAATCTTTTTCTCATGGTCACCTCGATCTTGACAGTTCCTTCCCGGAGATCCGAATGGGGAGCTCGTCCGGAATCTTTTACCAATGGAGAGATCTTCATGACGCTTTTTCCATTACAGGCCACGTGTCCTGTGGATACATATTATGTGTATTTAATGCAGTGTTCTCCTTTACCTTCTGCATCTTCATGCCGTTGATGCTTGATAATTCTTCCGCTTTTAGGGGCAGTTTCCCACGCCAAGGGCAGGAGAGTGCCACGAATCTCTTTCTGCTCCTCCACCCCCTTTCATATGACATTTGGCAGAATGAAGGTGCCTTCTTACGCCGAGAGACTACAGCCGTCAATGCTAATGATTTTTACTGGAAATGTAATTTTCAGCCGGGTTCGAACCCGGGATCAATGACGGTTTGATTACTGATCAGAGACGCTGTCCCTAGGAAACGGGTTCACTTTTCTTTGTTTTGTAAAATATTCTCTAAACTGTTTTTATTTGTTCTGTAAAACCGTTTACAAAATATTTTTCGTCACACCTTTGGATATTAAAATTTACACATATGCAAAGGATTAGAAGGATTTTCTTTCACGAAAAGTGCGGAAATTTTGCAGTATATCATACCAGTATGGTATTTAGAAGAGCACCAGGCGCTTATACAGTGTTCACAAATACCCGTTAGAACTTCTACGACTTGGGGAGAGGAGTAGGTCGTAATATTTTGAATGAGAGCCCATGTCCGGAAACGTACCGTTGCTATCCTAAAGCCGTTTGAAGATATGTTTGCTAGATAGTTCGAGCCTCGTTCATCTGTCTGTGAGTGTCAGAGCAACATGGTTGAAAACACATGTGCAGAATACACTGGCGTGATCCTTCTGAATGGCGAAGCTCACGGTAATAGAAGAGTAGCTCGTCGCCTTTATCAAGATCGTTCTCCACAATGTCCAGCTCAGTCGCATACCACAATTAAACAACGACTTCCAGAAAAAGAGTACCTCACCGTCAGCAGGCGTCACATGGTGCCCCAAGGTGACGCCGCACACCTGAAGTGGAAGAATCTGTACTGCGTCACGTTGTAGGCAACCCGTCAACGAATACACGAGCAATATCTTTGGGTAATAATAAGTGGAATTGTAGAACAAGTGATGTGCTATTTCAAGCCTAATCAGTTATTCCAAAAGTGGTCGCGTTACCAACATAGTTCCAAATGATTGTATCATGGAATTGATACATGGGTTCCAATTCAAAATATTATCTACTCACTCTCCTCTACAACTCCTAGAAGTTTGTAACAGAAATTTCCGAACATCCAGTAATTATAATTTTGTAATAGTGGGAACAAATACAGAGTGCTTCAGATGTCTGTTAGATTATCCTCCGCAGTTTTTAAAAACTTGGCAACGTGTATGAGGCTTTGGGTAATGGCAGAGCCGTGGCGTCAGACCGCCCACTAACAGGTAGCCACGGGCCACGGGTCGCCTTCACGCGCGGCTGCCCGCGCAACGCAGTTGAGCGGGCTACGGCTGCGCCAGTAATTAGGACTCCCCCTTCGCTGCCCCGCCCACCCTCCCTCCGCGGCCCCCACTCGCGGCTTCTGCCGATAACCAGCGTTTGCCGCCTGCCTGCCTCCACCGTGGCTCTTGTGGCGCTGGATTATCGCGACAGAATTTTGCTCGAGGGCCGAGCCTACAACGGCCCATGCCCCTATCAGCAAGAGCGTCCTCTGTGCCTTAGACACATATATTTCGGTCATCTACTCAAAAGTGTGTTGGTCCAAATTTGGAACGGAATGCAGCAGCAATTCTGCGTGGTACGAATGCGACAAGTATTTGACGTTTCCTGTGGTATGTGGCCATATACAAAGCCCGTGCAGTTCCACTAAAGTACGTGCGCTGATTTATTGTGCCTGGTTCAAACTAGATGAATTTGGCGGCCAAGACAATAACGAGAGTTCACTATCACTCCCCATAAACCATTGCAGCACGATCCTGAACTTGATACACGGATAGTCATTGTTGCCTCCGCAGTCGGGGAGACGAACATGAAGGGACGCAGTTGGTCCGCAGTAATGTTCACAGCTGTACATAGTGTTCTTCTTACGGGGCAGCCGCAGCTGTATAAGTCGACGAAACCTTTAGTTCCATGACAACATTAGGGTGACGATGACTTCAGATGGTGAAGTGATTTTATTTTTTACACCAGATGATGCTAGTTTAAGTGTCCCTATACCGGTCTCGTACACAATAAAAGATTGTGGGTTAAGCAACTATTGGCCGTTTCTTGATTTAGAAAATGGGTTCACAGCTGTAATGGTGGCTTGAATTACTACCACAGCTCCCATGGAAGCTCAGTAGCTGTCACCCGTGGCATTGCCCCACCAGCCTGGGTCCGTAAGGCGGTGAATGCTTCGAGCAGCCATTCGCCTGAATAACAGCTTATCCGAACATGACCGTCGACCTACTACAACGTGATTTATCTGACCAGGTGACGGGTTGCCGTTGATCCACCGTCCAGTCTCGGTGATCCTATGCCCGCAGCAATCGTAACTGGCGATGCCGTTGCCCCAACGAGGAAACACGTAGCGGTTGTTTGCCGCGACAATGTACAATGAACGATGTACTCCAAAACGCCTCTGTCGGCACCAACAATATACCTGTCGTCAGACGTGGACAGATAGTTGGCGATTGTGCGTTACAGAAAGGGCAGGCCTCCGACCTCCATGTGCTGTGATAGGTGGACGTCCGACACGTTGATACCTACACGTGGTTTCACCGTCCTTCAACCACTTTCCGTAGATGCTCAGGGAAGTGATGAAGTGCCGACTGCCTTCGCCTTACCGAGAATCTCGTTCCCTGGGGCCGAGGCATAGCACAATCTGCCTCTTGTCAAAGTCGCTTATTAAATTTCTCTAAATGTCACAACGGTGACTGATCGCGAATATTTGTTTATTCAGCTATCGGTTTCGATCATTATGACCATCTTCAGGTTGATCTGTCTTCATGTTTTTAATCCACGTAATAATAACATATGACACTTATAAACCATTTCTGCATTTTATTACATACCTATAGTATTATATAAAGCACATTCTCTGATTAATGTTTAGAAAAAATAAATAATCGCCGATACTAGCAAGACATTTAACCTTTTTTACAGCTGACAACTAGCTACTAAATGTCTGATATGACTAACACCATACAGATACTTTTCAGGTACGTTTGTCAAAACAACTAAAAAATCACACGAGTGGACTAGTGCAACAACTAAAATTACAAACCTCCCGTTACTTCTTGATGACACCTCATATATCATCAATACTAGTACTAAGAAAGTACGTGTTCAGACACTTTGACAGGCCCTAGTAGTGTCAGTCATAAGGGTAATGCTAACTAACACACTAAAATACATTGGACTAACCTTCGATCTGCAAGTAACGTGGGAACCTCACTCACTTACCATCCAACAGAAAACCCACAATAGAGTAAAACTACTCAAATTACTAACTCACCGAACTTGGGAACTACTCTCCTCCGCTGCCTTTCACACGTACAAATCCCTGATCCACCCCACTATTTGCTATGCTATCCCCCCTACCCAAGTTCTCTAAGTCCCTCCAGACCCTCGAAGGCCACGCTTTCCGCCTAGCTTTCCGCATCCACTTACCTTCCTCCACAAGGATCCTTTACCAGCACATCAAATTGCCACCTATCCTCACTCACATTGAATTGCCTCCGAATAATCTACGCCATCTGCGAACTTGACTCCAGCAATCCTTGCCTTCCTCTCTCCGGTCCAGTCCTATTGTGCTGCCGCGTCTTTCTGTACATCCCACCAGCTCTCCACCTGTACACCCTCCACGTCCTCTCCCAAAAAACTTTCAACTTCTTCTCTCACCCGGACCACGAACTCTGCCCCGACATATACCCATCATACCAACTATGAATCCACCTCACGCTATCCACTCCTCCCCTCCCCCCACCCCTGCCCACCAAGGGGTCCCTCCATGTTCTCTCTCCACATCATACCCTCTTCCCCTTCCCTGTCTCCCCAAATGGTTCAAATGGCTCTGAGCACTATGGGACTTAACATCTGTGGTCATCAGTCACCTAGAACTTAGAATTACTTAAACCTAACTTACCTAAGGACACGACACACATCCATGCCCGAGGCAGGATTCGAACCTGCGACCGCAGCAGTCGCGCGGTTCCGGACTGAGCGCCTAGAACCGCGAGACCATCGCGGCCGGCCCTGTCTCCCCACCCTCTTTCAAATTTATAGAGCCCAATAACAGCTACGCTTCTCTCCTTGGCCCGCACAGCCAACTCTCTCTCTCTCTCTCTCTCTCTCTCTCTCTCTCTCTCTTTTCCCAGCCCTAAGTCCTCATCACCGCCTTGCCGCGCGGTTTAAGGAGCCATGTTGCGGACTTCGTGGCCCTTCCCGCCGGAGATCCAAGTCCTCCCTCGGGCATGGGCATGTGTGTTGTTCTTACCATAAGTTAGTTTAAGTAGTGTGTAAGTCCAGTGACCGACGACCTGAGCAGTTTCATCCCTTAGAAATTCAAACAAATTTGAACTTTTTTTTCCTGTCTCCCTCCATGCCATTGTTTCTTTTTGTTAACAATCTGCCATCCCAGGTAGGGGACGTTTGTAGTTTTAGTGCTCCGTTTTTAATGGTCAACGTCTCTTCTGCTATGTTCAGCGTTTTTGAAGTGTTTTTAACTGTGATGTCGGTCCACATTTTTATCAGTGTTTCTAAACTATTCATGAAGACAGAAATTTTTCTTATATTCTCTCATTAAAACCATCTTTTTAAAAAAATTTAATTTCGTGGTAAATATGTCTCCGTGTTTTGTGATCAGCATTTAAGTTAGCGAATGACGTCTACTGTTTGAAGAGCGGGTTACTGTACCCCTGCCACCCTTCCCCCCCCCCCCACCCCCCCCCCCCCCACATGGAACATGGAGGGATGACTTAACAACAAACAAAACAAACAAAAAGAAAGGAAAAGGTAGTTCAAACACCACAAGTTCAACATTGTAAAGAACATAGTTCTTATATAGGAAAACAGCGGTCTTTAATTATTTTGAGTAACTTAGAAGCAGTCTTGATCGCTTATACTACAGTACTGGTATACTGCAGTACACCACCAGCCACAGACAAGAGGATTGCCATGCGCCACCGCCTCCGGCAGACATTCATGGTCCGAAGATGACCTGATAAAAAGATTGAAACCGGTCACCATTTAAAAAGTTAAGCGCTCAAGACTGCTTCTAACTTATTTACCACAAGTGCAGGTTGTCTTCCAGAGAGTGATCACTCCATGACTCTTCCACAATCTAAAATCAACAAAAGATCACAGACAAAGGGCAAAATGGATTTACATCCATGATTGCAAAGAATTTATAGCAAACCATACAATCAGCGATAACCAAAGTAACAGGTCTGCCCTGAGTAATGCTGCGATCGGATTGCCATTGGGCACGTTATCTCCGACGAAGACGAGGCCTGCAGCGGCCGCAGGCGAGGTGCTGCAGGAGCCACAAGCATACACACGCAGCGCACTGGACGGGCCAGCCCTGCGGTAATTAGCCGTGACCCAGGCATGCCCTTGTGTGCGGCGGCTTACAAGGGCCTGTCACAGCCCGCTCCAGCCAGCGGGGAGGCTAATGCTCTGGGCTTCATACATCGGCTCTGACACTTCAGATTGCCGCTGCTGACGTACAGAGCGAAGATAGAACCTAGTGTGTGTGTGTGTGTGTGTGTGTGTGTGTGTGTGAGACAGAGAGAGAGAGAGAGAGAGAGAGAGAGAGAGACAGATAGAGAGAATGAAAGAGAGAGAGAGATAAGAGGGAGGATGGAAAACGATAGTGCCATTCTCTACGGGCACCATGTTGCTTCTGGGTCGCGTAGCCGTAAGAGATCGATAATGGTATAGAACAATCTCTAAATCACTAGATGGGACCTGAGCGTTAAGACTAAAACTCGTATACGATCGAATACAATTTCGCATCGGGGAAATCTGAAATAATCCTCAGTTGTGCATGTTATCTCTTTTCACCAGGGAGCTCTGAATAGTGCAGACGAAGAAAACAATGTAAACGTAGGCTTCCGCGGCCATTGTCACAGTCAATAAAATTCATCCGGGTTAGAGGCCGCATTGTCATATGTAAAATTCCGACGTTTCGGCGACTGTTGCAAGGCGCCCTCCTCAGGGTGTATTGCTAACTGCTGAAAGATACAATGGACAAGTTTCATGCCACCGGAGTTCATGTAATCGGGGCCGGCCGGGGTGGCCGAGCGGTTCTATGCGCTAAAGTCTGAAACCACGTGACCGCTACGATCGCAGGTTCGAATCCTGCCTTGGGCATGGATGTGTGTCAGGTTAGTTAGGTTTAAGTAGTTCTAAGTTCTGGGGGACTGATGACCTCAGTAGTTAAGTCCCATAGTGCTCAGAGCCATTTGAACCATTTTGAACCATGTAATCGGGTGCGAATGTGGACTGGTGTATGTAGGTGAGACTGGGCGTCCAATGAGCACAAGGTTAACTGAACACGATAGATATATCCGCCTCAATCAATACAACAAATCAGCGGTGGCAGAACATCAGGAACAGTGCAGGATGAAGATCGGATTTCGAGAGGCCCGCGTACTGCCGAAGCAGCCGTGTAGTTTGAAGAGGAAGATCAGAGAGGCTATAGAAATAGCCGAGCGACCCGACTATATGAACAGAGAAGACGGGTACCGACTTCCAACGTCTTGGCTGCCAGCTGTGACAGCTTTGCGGAAGGACAGTTCTCGCAGAGCAACAGCCGCATGATAGGCCACAGCGATGGAGGGTACACAGAGCATTGACGCGGCCTAGTCGATACTAGGCAGTTAGTAAACAACGCTACGTTGAAGTGGCCGCTCTGTCTCCTATTCGCCGTTTTCCACCAATGGCGAGCAGTAAAGGAAACTCCAATGGAAAACGCCCATTTCCGCCAGTGACAACACGCAATAAAATGAACTCCTAATACCCTTCCTCCTTACCCTCACATCCAGTAACAGCACTCCTCCATAGTACCGGGTGATCAAATAGTCAGTATAAATTTGGAAACTTAATAAACCACGGAATAATGTAGATAGAGGGGTAAAAATTTACACACATGCTTGGAATGACATGGGATTTTATTAGAACCAAAAAAAAACAAAGCCCACAAAATGTCCGACAGATGGCGCTGGACAGCAAAACGTCAGTGACTGCGCATGACAATCGTGTATAAAAGGACATGTAATGAGAGAGAAAAGCAGATGCGCCAGCAGTCGCAGCATGTTGACGTTACCTGAAAAGGCGCTTTTAGTGAGGCTGTATTCAGCGTTACAATCCTATCGCCATAGGAAGGGGACTCGAACGGGTAAAGGTCCGTTGACAAATGCAGCTGTTCAAAAATGGTTCAACTGGCTCTGAGCACTATTGGACTTAACTTCTGAGGTCATCAGTCCCCGTAGCAGTCGCGCGGTTCCAGATTGTAGCGCCTAGAACCGCTCGGCCACCCCGGCAGGCCAATGCAGCTGTGGCGAGAATGATTTCGAAGTTCTGAGCCACGGGTTGTGTAGACGATAGACCCCGTAGTGGCCGACCGAGCACAAGGCGTAATGCTGCTGAGACAGTTCAGGAAGAAATGGAGACTAGCGGGTTCGTCTATGCACGGGGAAGTCAGCGCTGGTGCAGTCGCACGTCGCACCGGCATTCCATACACTACTGTTTGGTTGGCACTGAGGCGTACCCTTCGATGCTATCCGTACAAAATCTATCGGTATCATGAACTGTTACCTGGCGATTTAGTGAAGCGGAGGGCTTTGCGGTGTGGGCGTTTCAAAAGATGGCGGAAGATGACGATTGGTTGAGTAACGTGTTGAGGACTGACGAAGCTCATTTCACGCTTCTAGGTTCTGTCAACGCCCACAACTGTAGAATTTGGGCTACCGAAAATCCTAGAACTGTTGTGGAAACTCCATTGCACGACGAGAAAGTCACGGTATGGGTTGGATTTACCACATCTACCGTTATCGGGCCTTTTTTCTTCGAGGAAATACGTGATTCTGGGTTTGTAACTGCTACCGTGACGGGTGAGAGGTACGCCGATATGTTACAGAATCGCATCGTCCCCAGCCTGCTGATAAACACCTGCTGGAACGTACGATGTTTATGCAGGATGGCGCTCAACCCCATATTGATAGACGCGTGAAAGATCTCTTGCGCGCGTCGTTTGGTGATGATCGTGTGCTCAGCCGCCACTTTCGTCATGCTTGGCCTCCCAGGTCCCCATACCTCAGTCCGTGCGATTATTGGCTTTGGGGTTATCTGAAGTCGCAAGTGTATCTCTAGGAATGCTGAAAGACAACATCCGACGCCAATGCCTCACCGTAACTCCGGATATGCTTTACAGTGCTGTTCACAACATTATTCCTCGACTACAGCTATTGTTGAGGAATGATGGTGGACATATTGAGCATTTCCTATAAAGAACATCATCTTTGCTTTCTTACTTTGTTATGCTAATTATTGCTATTCTGATCAGATGAAGCGCCATCTGTCGGATATTTTTTGAACTTTTGCATTTTTTTTTGTTCTAATAAAACCCCATGTCATTCCAAGCATGTGTGTCAATTTTTACCTCTCTATCTACATTATTCCGTGATTTATTCAGTTTTCAAATTTATACTAACTTTTTGATCACCCGTTATATAAGTACCCAACTAGTGCTCATTCAGCAGTTAGCAATACACCCTGAGGAAGGCGCCTTGCAACAGTTGCCAAACGTAGGAATTTTACAGATGACAATGCGGCTTCAAACCCAGAAGAATTTTATTGACTGAAGAGAACAATATTCGTGGTATAACGAGATTGAAAATCTTTCTTAACGGGACGTAAAGTGTGAACACAACTGTCGAAGTTTTGATACTAAAATGTGGACTTTCACGGCCGGAAACATAATGTCCATTATAATTATCCGGGCTGTTATGCCGTGGTCGGTTGATGAATTTTGTCTCAATTTCCGAAGTTTCGTCTCCGACTGCGGGAGACATCTTCAAGGGGGTCCGTAGGTCGATGGAAGGTCCAACACACCCACTGAGACAAAATTCATCAACCGACCACGGCATAACAGCCCGGATAATTATAATAGACATGTCGAAGTTTTACTGTAAGTCTTTGATGACTTTCATGATCTCAGATTAATGATTAATACGTTATATAAGTCACACTCACGAATGAACAAAAAGTACGAGTGTATCTTTCCTCGTCATTTCATTAAAAGCAGCTTCTGACACCCAAACAAGCAGGAAAGAAAGAAAATTTATGTTGTTATTAGCAAGTTTTAGTTTCAAATGACACTGGTGCTAATTAGAACCACTGAGAAAATGAATTAAATTCAATTTGTATTGATGAGAAAGTATTACGCTGCAAACAAAAGAAAGTTCATTGCTGATACGTCAAGTCTTCAATAATTACCATTAATAAAAAGTTCTCTAATAAAACTACCATCGGTGAAAAATTAGAAACAATGTGACCTGTTACGGGCTAGGTCAGAGAAACTGCGAATAGATTTTTCGCACAGCTGTTACGCTTCTGAAGTTAGAGACCGTGACATAATTGTTAAAATCATTTTAGGGACATACGAGACGCAAGACAGGCGATACCTCATGTAGTATTACCAACAAAAAGTTAGCAGCAGCGTGTCCAACATTCCGTACTCTTAATACGAAACTGGCGCTGCGCTTCATTAGGAAATGTATACATTGCTCTTTAATCTTTCTACGCTGTCTTACTCAAACGGTATAATGAAGACGCCGGTACGAAATGTCAACGGTCACGACATAACTGTAGAAAGAAAACTTGCAATTAAAAACCAAGGTACAATTTGAATACACTATCGTACCAACATTGTCTAAAAATCCGCGGTATCTGTATCTGGTGCATGACTTAATTTTGATGGTGCTAAATTGAATGTTGTTGTTGACAGCCGTTTTCATCTCAGTTTGCGATTTACAGCAAGTTTCTTTAGAGAGTGTCTGTTCATCTTTATATGCATGTCAAACAAGGAGGTATTATTTGCCTACGATACAGAACGATAAAGTAAACATATTCCGTATAACTGTTGAAAGATTACACAGGACTGCAGCACTTTTATTGTCCTTGTTGTAAGTGATGCAATATCTCAAAAAGAAAGACGCAGAAAAAAGGGACGCTGTTGAAAATAAATTTGGCGTTCGCTTTTGAAAAGTTGCCGTCTTTTGCCGTCTTTTACACAAATGTTACAGAGGTTCCGAATTTACTAACTGTTAATGAGGGTGAGATATGTATTTGTTTTCGTCACTATAATTTTAGCGTTGTGAAGTATAACATACGCTTCCAGCCTAACTTTTCGCAAGGCACTAGGGAAACTCGTTATTACTTTCCGCATACTCCCATTCTATGTAGACAGGAGCAGGATCGTTTTGTTATATAGACATGAAGCGGTAGGGAGCTCGTTGGACATTGTTAAGGTGCTTAACAAATTAAATCTTATTTCCAAAAATAACAATTTATTATCTCTTGAAAGATAACGATTAAGGTGGAAGAGTCTGTGACCTCTCAGCAAAAAATTGACTCTGAAACAGTTAAGTACAATTTTGAATGCATTGAATAATTGTATACGTACGGCGGCGCCTAAAATAATACACAAAAACGAGTCAACACGATACATTTTGCGACCAGTAGATTCAGGTCAAGCGATAGCAATAATAATGATTTGAATAACTTTGTTAGCGCCCTATGCCACCAAATCCAAATTCAGAACAAAATGATCGATATACTTCCTGCTTACGGCCTAACATTTTCTCAGTAAGTGAACTCATACTAATATTAGTGCAGCCAAACAAATATAACTGGGGTTTTCTTTACATCTCCGACTGAAAGGATGCATTATACCATTTAAAAATCCTCCTAGGCGAGAACAGTTCACTACAAGACGCCCAACAAATACGCCTCTGTCTGTGCAAAGGCTAGAATTATTTTAACGCACATTTCCGGCCCATAGCCATAAAATCTTAGTAATTAGTGAAACATTTCGAAATTTTAAACAACACTGAGTACTGAACTTAGGTGGGGCCCACTGTGAACGTAAAAACGATTTTAAATTTTGAAACACCGTCTCCAGAAAATGCAATACGAACAGCCACCTCTCGATCGCACTACCAAACATTTTCTCAGATAGATTTAACAAAATGACTTGACATCACAGGTTGTTAATAATGATCATTCAGATCATAAAGAAAATTATAAAATTAACTGTAAGCACTAATAGAGATTATGGCAGAAGATCAGCTGCTAGCACGGTAGTGAAATTAATACAGAACCACCTTGAGCAACTAAATTAAGTTAAATGCCCAATTACATGAACTAACAGTTAAAACACTTAATGGCAGCGTACAGCCAGCAGTACAGACACTGGATGCATCAGCTTAAACTCACTGTGACAGCAGAGGCAGACGTCCTAACACGCACGCGATAGTAGCACAAAATGTGGGCACATTCAAATACAGTAGAACGGCAAAGGACGTACAGCAAGGAATCAGCTGTTTCACAGTGATATAAGATACATCACTTCAATGGTGTATGATGGATTAAACAGAACGCCGAAGTGCCTCTTGTTTCCTATTTTGAAATAGCAGTGAACTTAGTTCCACCCGGAGGCACACAGGACAATACGGCAAGGCCCGCTTCCTGGCTCACTCTTGAAATTAAATACAATAATAATTATGAAAAGACCATTAGATCCCCTGCAACGACAAACTGCGTTAATCTTACAGTTAGTAACACTAAAACAAGAAAACACATACACCAATGAGCAATGAGTGGGGCAACGTTGGCGAGCGCAAGAAGCACAAACGCCAAGAAACTATTCTTGCAACTACTTGAGAATGCAGCCCCAAGACAGTAGAAATACACGGAGGTTGTATGGTACAGACACTAAGAACCACGCCGCTCAACAGTACAACAGAGTACCAAAATTTAAATTTGAAATTTAATGATTAGCTCACGTTCGGCACATGTTACAAAACATGCTCTAAATCGCATCACAGAAACAAACGAGTGCATACACGACCCACGCTATATCAGGCCACCACACTTGCTTATAAAATTAAAAATTTCTCTCCATCGCTGGAAATGTGTGCTCACGGTAAAATCTGTAGTCCTGCTGTGAGACAGATTCCCCATCCAAGTTTGCTTCAGCCAAATGTTTGAGTGGCTGACTGTTCGAATTCCAACAGGCGTCTCGGAGTCATCAACCCACACCACAAAGCAGGCTGCCAACTTCACGAGAGGTTTAGCCCACAAGGATGGGCAACACATCCACGGCAACAACGGACTCCAAACCATGCACAGTTCACCGACAAGACTCCGGAATGTGCTCCACACGTCCATATAACACTGAGGCAACAAAAGTCGTGGTATATCTCCCAGTACGGTATCGGGCCTCATCTTGTCTTGCGTAGTGCAGTAACTCGGCACGGCATGGACTCAACAAGTCGTTGGAAGACCCCTGCAGAAATATTGAGCCATGCTTCCTCAATAGCCGTCCGTAACTGCAAAAGGGTTGCCGGTGCAGAATTTATGTCCCATAAATGTTCGACAAAAACTCGGACTTGTCACGAATCAATTCACGGCTTTTGCACCTGCATGTGCTGATACTTCGTTGTCTGAACATTTTGGGCCAAAACAAGATTGTAATGATACCTCAGCCTCCAAACTCACCAAGTATTCTCCTATGTGACATTTTCTGTTGTCAAGAATTTAGAAAAAGTACCTTAAAGGGCCCTCGTTTCACAAGTAAAAATGAGACTAAAAACACATCACGGATAGCGCTAAAAGCTATCCCAATCATCGGGTTTCGGAAATATTTCGGTGGTTAAGAAAAGCTCTGGCAGAAGTGTATAACATGTATATAGCACTATTTTAAAGGGGGTAAATAAAATTATTACAAAAATTTCCCGTTATTTTTTTAATACGCATTGTACAAATAAGCAGTGATTTTTACGTTCCACTGTCAACAATGGGCAAGCTCTAACAAACATTACTGCGAACTAACGAAACGACGTGATGCGCTTGTTGAGATGTATATATAGCATCCTGATTCAATGCGATTCCGAAAAGGACAGTGCAGGAATACAACTGTTCTCTGCCACTCTTTGCTGAAGAGAATGCTACTTCCAGGTTGACACTGGCATCGCCAGTTCGCAAGAGAAATTATATCTCTCGAAAATCCTGGTCCTGGTCGTTTTGCAACTCCAAAATTGGCACTTTGGTCAAATTTAGGACAGAGACTCCGATTTAACATTTATAAATAACTAAAAAAATAATTGAACCGTCTGCAGCATAAACAACTGAACGACAGATTACACAAAGGGCCGTGACCACGGGGCGCTGCATTAACTGATAGAACAATATAAAGGGAGATGATCTAACCGTGACAGTTTAGGGGAGTATTCTTTGTGAATCAATCTATGTTGGGAAACTTCAACGCACTCTTAGGAAGCATACCAGATACTGACTGGTGAGAGACACAAAAGCTAGAGACAGTCCACTCATTGGTCCTTAAGTAACGAAGGCCCACCCACCTTGAAGAGAAGGATTGCGAGTACGGCCGGTCGGTGTGGCCGAGCGGTTCTAGGCGCTTGTCTGGAACCGCGCGACCGCTACGGTCGCAGGTTCGAATCTTGCCTCGGGCATGGATGTGTGTGATGTCCTTAGGTTAGTTAAGTTTAAGTAGTTCTAAGTTCTAGGGGACTGATGACCTCAGATGTTAAGTCCCATAGTGCTCAGAGCCATTTGAACCATTTGATTGCGAGTACGAGAAGCAAAACGTTTCTTGAATATCTGTCCTCCGCACACGTTATGCACAACGGCCGCTTACAGACATGTCACAAAATTTCTGCTTTAGTTTTTTGGCACCTGGAATTTCAAGTGTCAGAAACGAAAAATTAATTCATTTGCAGCACAGGCCACTGGGTAAGAAAAAATGTTGAACTTTTTTGCTAGCAGAGTAGGTGTGACTGTTGCATCGCCATTCCTATTTACCTGATGTGAGGAGTTATAAACTGTACTTAAAATTAAATTTAAAAAATTAATGATAGTACATTTCTCTGAATGAGCTGGCTGTAGCCTCCTACTTGGCTGTGAAGTAAAAGCTTTTACACTTTACTTCAAGCAATGAAAAAATGCGTATCTGCTAATTCTGAATGTATTACATAAAGTCATTGTTCTCCATCCAGCTCAAAATGTTCATTTTATCTATGCGGCAATGAATACATGACCGTCATCACCATGTTGACACAGTACTCTATCCATATTGACTATTCGTCATCACCGGTCAACCGGTCAATACGCATGGAGTACTATGTCAACATTGTTTTAAACCATTGTTTCTTCAGAAACAGAGCCATTACTATGGCTACATCCGCCTCTAACGCGCAGTAGAGACAAATGGAGAGACAGAAAAATGTCGGAACATGAATTAACATAGACTAAATTTATCACACCACCGCGTCTCTCTCTCTCTCTCTCTCTCTCTCTCTCTCTCTCTCTCTCTCTTTATGTGTATATATCCTTCTGTCTATCCTGAGTCTTTCTCACATTCCCATTTTACAGCTTTCGAGGGAACAGCGACAGATTTTTCATTGTTCTAATGCATTGTATATGCCCCAAGCAATGGGCAATAAAATGAAACATAGAGAGGTGTCCTGGTGCACCGCAGGGTACCAAATTTTATTGCTCACTGCGGTAACAGTTGTAGCAGGCTCATACTTTTTTTCCCGTCCTCTTCCTTTTAAGCTTCTTACATAACTTTTGCCACGTTTTTGTGATAACACTGGTGAGAGCATAAAATAGTGTAAAGCAGCTTTGCGGCGAAGCACTGTCCTCATGTGGGTGCACTAAATGAACAAAAATGTATCTTTCTGTTTGTTTTCTCCAAATTGTATATACTACGACTGAAACTTGGCGGTTGCACGTTTTACAGGCTGCTTGAAATATATCGCACACAAAGCGGTAGAATGTGGTGGCAAGTGACGGAGCGCGGAAGTTCGTTGTTGCCCTTCTAGATCTACATCTACATGGATACTCTGCAAATCACATTTAACTGCCTGGCTGAGGGTTCATCGAACCACCTCCACAATTCTCTATTATTCCAATCTCAAATAGCGTGCGGAAAGATCGAACACCTATATCTTTCCGTACGAGCTCTGATTTGCCTTATTTTATCGTAGTGATCGTTTCTCTCTATGTTGGTCGGTGTCAATAAAATAGTTTCGCATTTGGAAGAGAAAGTTGGTGATTGGAATTTCGTGAGAAGATTCCGTCACAGCGAAACACGCCTTTCTTTTAATAATGTCCAGCCCAAATCCTGTATCACTTCAGTGACACTCTCTCCCATATTTCGCGGAAATATAAAACGTGCTGCCCTTCTTTGATCTTTTCGATGTATTCCGTCAGACCTATCTGGTAACGACCCCACAACGCGCAGCTGTATTCTAAAAGAGGACGGACAAGCGTAGTGTAGACAGTCTCTTCAGTAGATCTGTTACATTTTCTAAGTGTCCTGCCAATAAAACGTAGTCTTTGGTTAGCCTTTCCCACAACATTTTCTATGTGTTCCTTCCAATTTAAGTGATTTGTAACTGTAATTCCTAGGTATTTAGTTGAATTTACTGCCTTTAAATTAGACTGTTTTATCGTGTAACCGAAGTTTAACGAATTCCTTTTAGAACTCATGTGGATGACCTCACACTTTTCGTTATTTAGGGTCAACTGCCACTTTTCGCACCATTCAAATATCTTTCCTAAATCGTTTTGCAGTTTGTTATAGTCTTCTGATGACTTTATTAATCGATAAAGGACAACGTCGTCTCCACGTCCGGCTGCTCAGGTTGTCTCCCAGATCGTTTATATAGATAAGGAACAGCAAAGGACCTACAACACTACCTTGGGGAAAGCCAGAAATCATTTCTGTTTTACTCGAAGATTTCAATTACTGTGAACTGCGACCTCCCTGAAAGGAAATCACAAATCCAGTCACATAACTGAGACGATATTCCATAAGCACGCAATTTCACTACAAGCCACTTGTGTGGTACAGTGTCAAAAGCCTTCCGGAAAGCCAGAAATACGGAATCGATCTGAAATCCTTTGTCAATAGCACTCTACACTTCATGCAAATAGCTAGTTGTGTTTCACAAGAATTATTTTTTCTAAACCCATGTTGACTATGTCAAGTGGTTACTCGTACTACCTTTTTTGAATATTGGTGTGACCTGTGCAACTTTCCAGTCTTTGGGTACGGATCTCTCGTCGAGCGAACGGTTCTATAGGATTGTTTTAGTATGGAGCTAATGCATCAGTATACTCTGAAAGGAACCCAATTGGTATACAGTCCGGACCAGAAGACTTGCTTTTTTTAAGTGATTTAAGTTGCTTCACTACTCCGATGATATTTACTTCCACGTTACTCATGTTGGCAGCCCTTGTGAGTTTATGTAGCGTCTTGATAAATGCTGCAATGCTCTCGTACGGTTCAATGCTGTAACGTATCGAAGTCGTAATTAGAGTATAAGAAATGTTAATGAAAAATACGAGGAAGATTTAATGGTTCAAATGGCTTTGAGCACTATGGGCTTAACATCTGTGGTCATCAGTCCCCTAGAACTTAGAACTACTTAAACCTAAGTAACCTAAGGACATCACACATATCCATGCCTGAGGCAGGATTCGAACCTGCGACCGTAACGGTCACGTTGTTCCAGACTGAAGGGCCTAGAACCGCACGGCCAGAGAAAGATTTAAAGATGAGTGTTCAATGCCTGACTGTGTAGTATCACTGTAGGCCTGTCAAGCGTTAAGTGCCTTGCACAATATCCAATCATGTAACAATTTCATATTCTTTTGAGTATGCCATCTGGTTGTTGAGTTTCGGCATGAGTGTTTTGATTAATTCCAGGTACTCGAAAAGAGGCTGGAACTCTCTTCTACCCCGAATACACTGCCTAAAATTTTAGTACACTCTTTTAGAAGCTTCCAGTTCACTCCAGATTTATTGTCGCAATAGTGCATGATGAGTACGTGAAATGGCTACGTTTATAGACCAGTAGCACAAGACGTTATGAGGTACCAGTATCGACCCACGCTGGATCACTCATATTAGTATGTGGTGTCGCCTGCACGTTCAACAGTGCACGCGTTGACTTTGGCATCCAGTCGATCCTAGAGATGGCGAATATTGTCCTGGGATACGTAATGCCACACCTACCCGACCTGTTGTTGGTTGACGACTCGCACGATTCCCTTCTCGTTCCATCATATTCCACACCTGCTCGATTGGAGACATGTCCGGAGGTCATGCTGGCCAGGGAAGTTACTACATATCTCACAGGGTGTGTTGAGTTTCGCGGCAGTGTGTGGTCGAGCGTTATCCTGTTGGAATAATACACAACCTTCCTGTTACAAGAAAGGCAAAAGAACGGGTCTAACAACATTCTGCACGTACCGGGCTCTTGTTGGTGTCCCCTCCAGAAACACCAAAATTGAACGAGAGTTTTAGCTTATCGCACGCCAGAGGCTAAGGCATGCGATGATACAAGTGTATCCTGGACCAATGCATTCTACGAGACATCCCATCCTTCTAATGACCCTCTGACTTCTTCAGTCGAGGCGTGCACGTCGATGCTGCGGTGGGGTGGATGACAGGCTGGAGGAGTGCGTACCCGCTAACAACAGGTTCGCAACATTTCGTACTGACATGTCTGGACTGACAAGCTCTCTCATCGCTGCAGTGTTAGCTGTCTGCCACTGCTGTCCTTACAATACTGGCGGGTGTCTGTGTTGCTTAGACGTCCAGAACTTCGTCTACGGGTGTGAGAAGATTCTCGTGATCACTGATACCAGCATCTATGTACAGCCGCTAGACACGTCCAACTTGTATGGGAACTCTCCGAAAGGACCATGCCGCCGCTCGGAACGCCACATTCTGACACATTTCAAACTCGCTCAGTTGGTTTCAGGAAGCACAAGTGCGTCACCGCGACATGGTTGCCTGCTTGCTGCACACGTTTGCACCACACTGGCTGAGCCTTCTGGCTGTGAGAATTCACTACTGAAGGGTAGACAGACGGTGCTCTGGTAGCTATGCCACTACGCTATCTAATGCGGACGACGGTGAAACCAGTATCAGTACATGTACTATTCCCCAGGTGTCATATGCGCTGCCAGCCGCTGTGGCCGAGCGGTTCTAGGCGCTTCAGTCCGGAACCGCGCTGCTGCTACGGTCGCAGGTTCGAATCCTGCTTCGGGCATGGATATGTGTGATGTCCTTAAGTTAGTTAAGTTTAAATAGTTCTAAGTCTAGGGGACTGATGACCTCAGATGTTAAGTCCAACAGTGCTCAGAGCCTTTTGAACCATTCATATGCCCTCATGTGAACAGAATCGACGTCTTCTTTCCAGGCGTAGTAATTTTTTCCGGCAGTGTATTTAATATCTTCCCCTACGATGAGCGTAAAATGTAATGACAAATGTTAAAATTGTTGCGGTTTTCGTGGTCATTTGTGGACGTATTATCCGCCACCAGCACTGGAGGTTCAATCTCTGACACTGCCAGTTACGCATGCTGGTGAAACGTCTAAAAAATCATCAGACGAACATCGGTCGAAGATCCCGAACCGAAAGCCAATGGACAATGGGTAACTATGAAAAAGAAAATATATGCGCATAGAATATAAACGATTAACATCGTGTTTGAACCAATGAGAAATGTCAATATTTGGAACAACTCTTTGTTATAAGACCAGTTGGGTTCAAAATGGTTCAAATGGCTCTGAGCACTATGGGACTTAACTGCTGCGGTCATCAGTCCCCTAGAACTTAGAAATACTTAAACCTATCTAACCTAAGGACATCACACACATCCATGGCCGAGGCAGGATTCGAACCTGCGACCGTAGCGGTCGCGCGGTTCCGGACTGTAGCGCCTAGAACCGCTCTGCCACTCCGTCCGGCCAGATCAGTTGGGGACAGGAGCGCTAACGGTGGTTATGATGTAATACTAAAATCAAGTGTTTTCGTGTATTTTAGTCTAACGCTTGATCCATCTTGTTAGTAAATGTACAGTAAGAAAAGCATAAATTTATCATTGTGTTTCGTAAATATGATATTTAATAGTTTGAGACAGATTCGTACAGTATGAAAGAAACTGGTGGTTAGCATTACACCAGATTAAGAGTGCCCTGTCATGGAAAACAATGAGAATACAAAAGTTTCATTACAAAGTGATTTTGAATAAATTAGACAAAGGTCAAAATTTGACAGCAGACTGTTCTACTTTAGCTACTAGAACTTCCGAAAAGATCAGCGTAAGAAAAAGACATTCCAGATTCTGAATACAGAGATTTTTATTAGTTTCTACATGCCTGTAAACACCCAAACCAAAGTCAACAAATGAAAAGTTTGCGGCGCTCAACCTGTGAGCGGACTGCTGACCTATCTGCAGGCAGAGCACAGCCTTTCGTTCGCTTTGTATCCCTGGAAAAGATCCACGACATTCAATCTGATAGTAGTCTGCATGGAGCTGAAGGTGTCCTGGAGAGAATGGCACGAGGAAAAATCCCTGCTCCTACATGAGATTGAACCTGGGCCCTCTGGTCTTTCGTTCTATCCGCTACAGTACCACGGACGTAAAATCTATAAATGATCTATCTATCGTTAAATTCAAAATTAGGCCAATATATAAAAGAAAGAGCCAATATCATCCTAAAAGGTTTGACACACAGAAATTAGCTAAGGAAGATAATTTCAGGACACTTTTGGAAAAGAGAACACCTAAAACATGGAAACAAATGCAAAAAGATATAGTACAGACAGCAGAAGAAACTATTCACCTTACCAAAAAATGGAAACATGCCTGGTGGAATGATGAGTGTGACGAACTAATAAGACAACGAGCTTGGAACATATGGAATGCAAATAAAAATGATAAAAATGGGAACTCCCTAAAAGAAGCAAGCATCAAAAAGCCTTAAAAAGATCAAAGTACAATACACGAAAGACCAACTAGCATCAATAGACCCCGACTTCAAACAGAACAATACTAGGGACTTTTACAAAACTTTCAAAAGTAACTTAAAGAAATACACACCACCTAGTCTATTTTTCACGGACCTAAAAACGCAGAAAACTGCATATAATAGCACAGAGAACTATAGAGTACCTGCCGAATACTTTGAAGTAGTACGTAACTGTGATCCATCGAAAGAAAAATTTAATTTCGGTATTATAAACCCAAAACCACCAAACTCACAGCCGCCAACCACAGAAGAAATAAAAGAAATCATGAAAGAACTTAAATAATGAAGCACCTGAAGAGGATGATATAGTTGCTGAACTATGGAAGTACTCTAGTGACAACTTGATACAATGTCTATCAGAAATACTCAAAGAAATCTGGACAACACACAGCTTACCATCAGAATGGACATCTGCACTAATACATCCACTACATAAAAATGGAAGAAAACAGATCCCAGCAATTATAGGGGATTCTCTCTCTTATCAGTGACGTATAAGATTTTGTCTAAGGCGCTTTTAAAAAGAGCAGAAGAAATACTTGACAAACAGCTAGGAAGTATCAGGCTGGATTTAGGAAAGGTAGGTTATGTGCAGAACAAGTATTAAACTTAAAGAACATATTAGAACTGAGGAAAATCAGGAACTTAAAATATGTAATTAATTTTGTGGATTTTAAGAAAAGCCTATGATTCAATTGACAGAAATACACTGCTTCATATGTTAAAAGAATTGGGACTCGATACTAAAACAACTGAAATAATTAAAGCAATTTTGACAAATACAAAATCGAAAGGAAAATTTAGGGTAGAGCTCTCAAAATCATTTGAAATAAAGTCAGGTGTTCCACGGGGAGATGGTTTGTCACCTTTGTTTTTCAGTTGTGTGTTAGGGAAGGTAGTTCGAGAACGGAGGAAGTCCATCAATACTAAAGGGTTTCAACTAGGAAGAAAGCTAAACAAGATTACTGTTGACTGTTTAGCTTTCGCAGATGACACGGCATTGATTATAGATTCGTTAGATAATGCACAAGAATAAATAAGAGAACTGCAAAAACAAGCAGCCGAAGTAGGACTACAAATATCCTTTGAAAAAACAAAGTTCATAACAAACATCTATCTGTGATGCTCCTCAAAATATTTCAGTTGACAACAATACAATATACAAAGCAGATTCCTTTAAATATCTAGGAGAGTGGATTACATACAATGTAAATGAAAAGACAGCTATAGAAACTAGAGTGCACAACATGGAAAGAGTGTTTCGCATGACCAAAAATTTTTATAACAAAAACAACCTTGTCCTGGAACACGAAATTTAGACACTACCAAACAGTGGCCAGACCTGATGCTCTGTATGCGGCAGAAACACTTAAACTAACAACTTGAGAAACTCGACCTTCTCTAGAAGGTCGAAAGAAGAATTTTGAGGAAAATACTGGGAGCTAAAAGAGACTATAATGCTGAACACAGGTTAAGACCAAACAGAGAGCTATACTTGAAAATTGAAAAACTCACTGATGTAATAAGGAAGAGAAGACTACAGATTTTGGACGTATATTCAGAATGGATAACAACAGACTAACCAAGCGGATATTCACATTACTCAATAGTTACAAATCCAAGCCCGCATGGTTCATTGAGACTGAAAAGGACATGGAAAACGTTTGAATTATAATATATACAATAGAAAACAGAACACATTTCAGAAAGGCAGTTCAAAATGCAGAATTTTAGGAGAGAAAGAAAACAACTAGACGAAAGTGGACTCAAGAAGAAAGAGAACAAGACTCTAAAAGGATGAAGGAAATTTGGAAACTACAGAAATCTAATACAATGAAGAGTAGCCAAAGTTGATTTATCTTATTCTCCAAATGGGTTATTCGAAAGAAGAAGAAGAAGAAGATTAACTAAGATTTGTTTGAACTGCAAACATTGCGAGTGTGTATCAGAGCATCTGTTTTTCTGATACTGACTAGAAGAGATTCATGAGAAGACAAGCGAAAACTGCTTCTTGTACGTAAGCGTGTGTTACCCGTCCGTTATATCCACTTATGGTATGTTATTTAGTACTCAGAATTCTGAAAGCAACATGAAATGCTAGCAGTAGACAAGTGTTGGCTTCATTCACATACATTACTGTGGTACGTGCATTTTTGACTGCTCATTTAGCTATTTGTGGCAACGTTGAAATCAATTTCTAATGCTGATCTAGAATGGTCTCTCTAAACGCGTCTAAATAAGGGAAAGATCATTGATTCCAAAAACACGGGCTAGTTCATCCGTGCCTTTTTGCAACAGAGCCACTGCTCCGGTAGTTCTACTGACGACACGGCGGGCCCTTCAGAATAAAATGAAATTTCCGTACCCTCCAGCCTCAAATCTAGCGATGTGTAACCGACAAGCAGTTACGATTTTTACCGTGTAATTGTACGTGAATCTACATATGAATACACGAAACCTCCTAATAAGCAGTAACAACAGTAGGAGATGTTTTCCAAAGAATTTCTCACCTGGTCCCTCGGTAGAACTGGCATGTCAATAGAACAGCAGAGTTGTTTTCAACAGATCGAGATCGAACACTCTGATGTTGAATATCTACTTCTGATTTCTTCGGCTGCCTTAGAAAAGGAATGCCGAAAGAACATCAAGGTATCGTCATTTCTATCGTTGTAGCGACGTCGTCGCTAATCTCGTGAAACACGGCACGCAGAAACGTTTAGGCTATAAATACGGTCATGGAGCACCGTATTTCTGCATTTCCTACGGTTGCACAGTAAAGCTCGTGTGGTTTGCGGCGGCCGTAATTCTGCTGATAGCGAGACAAAAGACAAATGTTGGCCGCAGGCAGGAAAAGCATGCCAGTAACGATTTTTCTTTCCCAGCCATTGTTCGCTTCATGCAGTTCATCAGGTGCTTCAGCTTTTCCGGGCGGAGGTAATAAATAATTTTTCTTTATGATTGCTGTACGTTTCTGTAGCGAAAACAGAAAATAAATCTTGTGTGATGAATTTGGCTATTCTGTCTCCACAGCAGGCAACAGCTGACAATGAAATGTGCGTATGGCATTTTTGGCCGGTAGTCCCTTTTCTCGGGAGTTCGGTCGCCTGGTGCAGTCTTTTTATTTGACGCCACTTTGGCATCTTGTAGGTCGTTGATGATGATGGTGATCAAATTATGAGGACAAAACTCCCCCCCCCCCCCCCCACACACACACACATGCTCGGGCGAAGAAAATCCCCGACCGGACCGGGAATCGACCCCGGGTCCTCGTGATCGAGAGTCAGCAGCGCTAACCACAAGACCACGAACTGCTGACCAACAGTTAACAATAAGTGCAAGTTCACCGTCACCATCGGTTGCGATCATCCTGCCTCACATTGTCCATACATGATGTATCCGTTCGCTTACGGTGGATGCTTCAGAAAAATAGCTTTTAATTCATAAGCCTAAAACAATTGCCTCCCACTTTGAAACGGTATATTAGGTTACAATGTCTTTTCCCCTCTCGTGGTCATCGCGTAAAGCACTACCACATGGGTGACGAGGTTTGACGGTTAATATATGGTCGATGTTTAATGGATTATAGATTAATTTCATCCACACTGGATTCTAACGAAAATATTTTTACATTTATATCTACATCATACTCTGAAAGGCACCTCTTCTGGTACCACTAACTGATACCTTCCCTCCTCCTTCCCTGCTACACTGGCGAATGGCGCGTGGGAAAAATGACTGTCGATAAGCCTCTGTATTAGCTCTAATTTCTCGAGTTTTCTGGGCGTGGTCATTATGCGAGATTTATGTGAGAAGAAGTAATATGTTGTCCGACTCTTCCCGGAAAGTGTTCTCTCGAAATTTCAATTTTAAACGTTTCAGTGATGTTCAATACCTCCCTTATTACGTCTGAAAATGGAGTGTGTTGAGCAACTTGGTAGCGCCCTCGCTCCAGCTAAACGATTCCGTGACGAAACGCTCCGCTCTTCGTTGGATCTTCTCTATCACTTCTACTTCTCCTACCTGATAAGGATCCAACATTGATTAATTGTGTTCAAAGGTCGGACGAGCAAATGCCTTGTAAACAACGTCCTTCGTGGTTGACCCACATTTCCTTAAGATTCTTCCTGTGAATCTGTCTGTCATCTGCTTTTCCCATTATTTGTTTTATGTTGTTATTCCAATTAAGATCACCCTGCATAGATACTCCTAGACATTTTACGGTAGATTCTCTTTCCAGCAGTTTCTCAGTAATAGTGTAGTGGTACAGTAGTGGGTTGCTTTTCCAATTTGTGCGAAATGTGTTACACTTATTTACGTTCAGGGTCAACTGCGAGAGCCTGAACCATTCATCAGTCCTCTGCAGGTTATTCAACAAATCGATACTGTCTTCTGCCCTAGGTACTTTGTTATAGACAACAACATCAGATATGAAATGTCTTGAAGAGCTCCCGACGGTTTCTACCCGATCATTTATATTCATTGTAAGCAGCAACGGTCCTATCACACTTCCTTGGGGTACTCCGGAAATTACCTTTACATCTGTCATTTTGTTCCATTAATAGCGACGTGTTGAATTCTACCTGCAACGAAGTCTTGGATCTAACCGAGAATCTGGTCTGATACTTGATAACCTGGTGTTAATTTCAGTAAACGGTACTGCGGAACGGTGCCAGATGCCTTCTACAGCGCTCTGGATTTCATGGAGGAACCGAGCGAGCTGAGTTTCGCAAGATCTCTGTTTACAGAATGCATGTTGACTTTTATAGAGGAGATTTTCGTTCTCCAAAACTGCTATAATTCTTGAGCATAAAACATGTATAATTCCACAATAGATTGGCATCAACGATGTATGTACAGTATGTAATATTGTGCATCTGTCCAACAGCTTTTTCCCAGACCCATTCCATCAACCAACGATCAACTGCTGCTAGAAAGAGAGCAAATTCTTTCTCATAATCTTCGTAGACTCTGATAGGTATCTCATCTGGTCCTGACGCCTTTCCGCTACTAAGGAAAATTTGCATTGAATGGCATTAATAACATATTGGTGATGCTGGGTGTCTTTTTTTTTTTTTTTGGTCATCAGTCTACTGACTGGTTTGATGCGGCCCGCCACGAATTCCTTTCCTGTGCTAACTTCTTCATCTCAGAGTAGCACTTGCAACCTACGTCCTCAATTATTTGCTTGACGTATTCCAATCCCTGTCTTCCTCGACAGTTTTTGCCCTTTACAGCTCCCTCTAGTACCATGGAAGTCCTTCCCTCATGTCTTAGCAGATGTCTTATCATCCTGTCCCTTCTCCTTATCATTGTTTTCCACATATTCCTTTCCTCTCCGATTCTGCGTAGAACCTCCTCATTCCTTACCTTATCAGTCCACCTAATTTTCAACATTCGTCTGTCGCACCACATCTTACATGCTTCGATTCTCTCCTGTTCCGGTTTTCCCACAGTCCATGCTTCACTACCATACAATGCTGTACTCCAGACGTACATCCTCAGAAATTTCTTCCTCAAATTAAGGCCGGTATTTGATATTAGTAGACTTCTCTTGGCCAGAAATGCCTTTTTTGCCATAGCGAGTCTGCTTTTGATGTCCTCCTTGCTCCGTCCGTCATTGGTTATTTTACTGCCTAGGTAGCAGAATTCCTTAACTTCATTGACTTCGTGACCATCAATCCTGATGTTAAGTTTCTCGCTGTCTCATTTCTGTTACTTCTCATTACCTTCGTCTTTCTCCGATTTACTCTCAAACCATACTGTGTACTCATTAGACTGTTCATTCCGTTCAGCAGATCATTTAATTCTTCTTCACTTTCACTCAAGATAGCAATGTCATCAGCGAATCGTATCATTGATATCCTTTCACCTTGTATTTTAATTCCACTTCTGAACCTTTCTTTTATTTCCATCATTGCTTCCTCGATGTACAGATTGAAGAGTAGGGGCGAAAGGCTACAGCCTTGTCTTACACCCTTCTTAATACGAGCACTTCGTTCTTGATCGTCCACTCTTATTATTCCCTCTTGGTTGTTGTACATATTGTATATGACCCGTCTCTCCCTATAGCTTACCCTACTTTTTTCAGAATCTCGAACAGCTTGCACCATTTTATATTGTCGAACGCTTTTTCCAGGTCAACAAAGCCTATGAAAGTGTCTTGATTTTTCTTTAGCCTTGCTTCCATTATTAGCCGTAACGTCAGAATTGCCTCTCTCGTCCCTTTACTTTTCCTAAAGCCAAACTGATCGTCACCTAGCGCATTCTCAATTTTCTTTTCCATTCTTCTGTATATTATTCTTGTAATCAGCTTCGATGCATGAGCTGTTAAGCTGATTGTGCGATAATTCTCGCACTTGTCAGCTCTTGCCGTCTTCGTAATTGTGTGGATGATGCTTTTCCGAAAGTCAGATGGTATGTCGCCAGACTCATATATTCTACACACCAACGTGAATAGTCGTTTTGTTGCCACTTCCCCCAATGATTTTAGAAATTCTGATGGAATGTTATCAATCCCTTCTGCCTTATTTGACCGTAAGTCCTCCAAAGCTCTTTTAAATTCCGATTCTAATACTGGATCCCCTATCTCTTCTAAATCGACTCCTGTTTCTTCTTCTATCACATCAGACAAATCTTCACCCTCATAGAGGCTTTCAATGTATTCTTTCCACCTATCTGCTCTCTCCCCTGCATTTAACAGTGGAATTCCCATTGCACTCTTAATGTTACCACCGTTGCTTTTAATGTCACCAAAGATTGTTTTGACTTTCCTGTATGCTGAGTCTGTCCTTCCGACATTCACATCTTTTTCGATGTCTTCACATTTTTCCTGCAGCCATGTCGTCTTAGCTTCCCTGCACTTCCTATTTATTTCATTCCTCAGCGACTTGTATTTCTGTATTCCTGATTTTCCCGGAATATGTTTGTACTTCCTCCTTTCATCAATCAACTGAAGTATTTCTTCTGTTACCCATGGTTTCTTCGCAGCCACCTTCTTTGTACCTATGTTTTCCTTCCCAACTTCTGTGATGGCCCTTTTTAGAGATGTCCATTCCTCTTCAACTGTACTGCCTACTGCGCTATTCCTTATTGCTGTATCTATAGCGTTAGAGAACTTCAAACGTATCTCGTCATTCCTTAGTACTTCCGTATCCCACTTCTTTGCGTATTGATTCTTCCTGACTAATGTCTTGAACTTCAGCCTACTCTTCATCACTACTATATTGTGATCTGAGTCTATATCTGCTCCTGGGTACGCCTTACAATCCAGTATCTGATTTCGGAATCTCTGTCTGACCATGATGTAATCTAACTGAAATCTTCTCGTATCTCCCGGCCTTTTCCAAGTATACCTCCTCCTCTTGTGATTCTTGAACAGGGTATTCGCTATTACTAGCTGAAACTTGTTACAGAACTCAATTAGTCTTTCTCCTCTTTCATTCCTTGTCCCAAGCCCATATTCTCCTGTAACTTTTTCTTCTACTGCTTCCCCTACAACTGCATTCTAGTCGCCCATGATTATTAGATTTTCGTCCCCCTTTACATACTGCATTACCCTTTCAATATCCTCATACACTTTCTCTATCTGTTCATCTTCAGCTTGCGACGTCGACATGTATACCTGAACCATCGTTCTCGGTGTTGGTCTGCTGTCGATTCTGATTAGAACAACCCGGTCACTGAACTGTTCACAGTAACACACCCTCTGCCCTACCTTCCTATTCATAACGAATCCTACACCTGTTATACCATTTACTGCTGCTGTTGATATTACCCGATACTCATCTGACCAGAAATCCTTGTCTTCCTTCCACTTCACTTCACTGACCCCTACTACATCTAGATTGAGCCTTTGCATTTCCCATTTCAGATTTTCTAGTTTCCCTACCACGTTCAAGCTTCTGACATTCCACGCCCCGACTCGTAGAACGTTATCCTTTGGCAGTCCCCTCCCAGAGATCCGAATGGGGGACTATTCCGGAATCTTTTGCCAATGGAGTGATCATCATGACACTTCTTCAATTATAGGCCACATGTCCTGTGGATACACGTTACGTGTCTTTAATGCAGTGGTTTCCATTGCCTTCTGCATCCTCATGTCGTTGATCATTGTTGATTCTTCCGCCTTTAGGGGCAATTTCCCACCCCTAGGACAAGAGAGTGCCCTGAACCTCTATCCGCTCCTCCGCCCTCTTTGACAAGGCCGTTGGCAGAATGAGGCTGACTTCTTATGCCGGAAGTCTTCGGCCGCCAATGCTGATTATGTATAAAAATTTAGGCAGTGGCGGTGATCGAACCCTGGACCGAAGAAGTTTTGATTATGAATCAAAGACGCTACCCCTAGAACGCGGTGTCTTTGTACGACCTCCTTAACACATCGTCAATTCTCCTTGAGGTAAATATAACAAGCAGTGTGACCACGGATGATTAAATGGACTTGATGTCACGCTAAACATGTCGCACATACACAGACTCTTTGCAACACGAGTTTTCTCTGTTATCACACGAGGTCTCTACCGTTAAAAGACTGCACACGTATCTTCAGCACGATTGAACAATTCAGGTAACACTTCACTGGTTGTAACACACGCAGTCAGTGAAACAATGAATCCAGCAAGTATATTGGCCACCAAGGTCATCTAACATTATTCCATTGCATTTCATTTGCATGGGTGCAGAAGAAAATGGAGTTTTTAGGGAAAAAATAGAGACAAATTAATTGCTTTCAATACGAACATTACTGTCCTTATGAAATAAAACCAAGACAGGAGAGCTAAACGCTACGTTGCAATAAGAGCTAAAAGCGTACAGACAGGATTTTTGACTGTCAGTATCAATGAAATTCTCCAGCAGCCGTGTAACCAAGATGTTAGTTTATTTTATTTTGACGACAGTCAGTTTCGGCGTTCGACTATGCAATCTTCAGAAGCCATATGCATTTCTCAAAATAAACAATAATGCTATACAGTGTTATATATACCTGGTTTTCGTGAATTCAAACGATAATGCAGCTGCTATCAAGTCTTCGAATGAAGCATTTGTGAAACGGTTTGAATTCACGAAATCCAGGGATATAAGGCACTGTACGGCATTATCGTCTATTTTGAGAGCTGCATATGCGTCATGAAGATGGCACAGTAGAATGCCGAAAATGGTTGTCGTCAATAAAATAACATCTTAGTTACATGGCTGTTGTAGATTTGACAATTACTTAACCAGCTGATGTCCCCTGTCCGTGATGGACAAACAGAGACATTTTTGACTTTCTTCTAAAACTGTTTCACACTATTCTTGCATTCAGCATCAATAAATTTCTCCCTTGATTTACTATAGGGATCTTGGGCATTTTGTGCTGTTAACAGTATGTCCACCAAAGCATACAGCTTCTGCGGTAAGGGTAGAACTCGTATACAGTACACCAGTTGCACCCAGCGACGTTGGAAGGGGGACTGTAACACTTCCTTTCCTCATCCTTCCCCAGCCTGAGCTTGTGCTTTTACGAGTTTCAAACAGGAGCGACTTCAGAAATGGATAGGCACTGTGACTGCTGTGTACAGATGCGAGCTGAGTTGGTGACTCTTTGCTCGCAGCTCCAGGTGGTGGTGGCTTCCGTCACACAGCTTGAGGCTGCTGTCAATGTGCATCACTGTGGGTGGGGGTCGGGGGGGGGGGGAGTCGTACAAGAGGATGTGAGGGACGTCGAGCATGACCTACGCATCCCCCAATCGGTCCACTGCTGTGGCTACCCCGCGTACTGCCTGCACAGAGGTTGACTACTCACCCGTGGTCGAGTGGGAGATCATTCCAAAGTCTGACTTTCTGAGGGACTAATTGTAGGGCCTCCCCAGTTCTTTTGACGAACAAGTTTTGGGCATTATCTGTGGCTGACGAAGTATCTGAGCCATATGCAGTCGTCCACCCTGTTCCAGAGGAAGCTTCTCGGCCCAAAAGGTCTGGGCATTTACAGAGGGTAGGTTTGCTAGTAGATGAGAGCTCCAATGTCAGGCGCGTAATGGGGCCCTTAGGAACATGGCTACCAAGGAGGGGAGGGAATCCAGTGTGTACTCCATGTGTATACCGGGGGAAGTCGTTCTGGGTGTGGAAAGTGTGCTTCCGGATGCCATGAAGAGTATAGGAAGCAGCCAACTCCAGGTGGTGACCCATGTCGGTACCAGAGACTTGTGTCGCTTTGGATCGGAGGAGATTCTCTCTGGTTTCGGGCAGCTAGCGGAAATGGTAAAGACTTACAATGATGCTTGCGAGATTAAAGGCGGAGCTCACCATCTGCAGCATCGTCGACAGAATCGACTGTGGTCCTTTGGTGCAGAGCCGAGTGGAGGGTTTGAATCAGACGTTCATGCAGTTCTGTGACCCCTTTGGGATGTTTTGGAAAGTCGACTTCGTGCCTGGCCTCACCGACCGACATCGATAACTCTCCTCAGTCCAGCACTCAGTGAACATTGGGTTGCCATTCCCCAAGAAATCTGCCTGCAAGAGTGGAAGCTGTCATCAAGGCTAACGGTGGGCCAATACCATATTGAATCCCAGCATTACCGATGGAGGGTACCACGAACTTGTAAGTCATTTTCAGGCAGGTATCCGGATACTTTAGATCACATAGTGTACCAGAGAATCCCTTGATCTTCACACTTATAAATTAACTAAATTGCATCGATCATGTGGTTAGTGTTGTAGTTCCATTGCTACTTTTCCAGGTTCTCCAGTGCACTGCTCGAAACCGTGATGTCGTCGAACTGATTTGCCGCATATTGAAGATCGTCACCCTTGGACTGCACACTTTGTGTTGCGGGTGCAACAATCACGTGATGCAATTAGCTGTGAAACGCTGAGAATGGAGACAGCGCTTCGCTTGTAATGAACTAATTGTTGCCATGAGGACGTTATAACGCGGCAAGAGAAGAACAAGTGCGGCAGGTTCTGGAGTGTTGGCGCACTCTTCCTCTTTACGGACTCATTAAAGAGTTCCCAGCTGCCGTTAGAAACAAACTAATCGTCGCGTAAGGCGGAACGAAAGGACGGGACTGGAGAAAACGAGCGGAAGGAAAGTAATTTAAGTTACTTTGTCGGGCGCAACTCTGGCGCAGTATCTTTCTATATTACTTTCGGGGACGGGTGCTATCGCGGGGCGGGATCGCTTACAGCGGGTGGGAGGAGGAAGTTTACAACTGCGACGGCACTTGGCCGGTGCGCCGGGCCGGTCGATGGCGGCTGCTTCTGGCTGGGCGCCGGGCGCCGGACGCCCGTATCTGGCCGCACCTCCCAGTCTGCCATTCCATACGCGGGACACGAAGCTCGTTGCGGGGCAACCAGACGGATCCGCGGCCCAAGTCGGTGGCAGGCGGGCCCCGACAACTTTTAAGGGCAAGATAGAGCAGCTTCCCTACCGAACGCTTCAGTTTTTACGTGCGGCTTTCGCAACGTAGCCAGCAAGATATATGGCTCGTATCATCGTTAACCGCCATAAGGGGTTTACAGGCTCTGATTTATTCATGGGAAAAGTTTCGCGATTTCTGCTACCCCTGAAACTTACTTCGCTTGGTCAGAAACTGAGCGAAAACTGTCTCAGGCACAGCAAGTGCCCAGATCACAATATGAGCAAAGATATGAATCGTATCTCTCATGGCCGAGCGGTTCTAGGCGCTTCAGCGCGGAACCGCGCTGCTGCTACGGTCGCAGGTTCGAATCCTGCCTCGGGCATGGATGTGTGTCCTTAGGTTAGTTAGGTTTAAGTTGTTCTAAGTCTAGTGGACTGATGACCTCAGATGTTAAGTCCCATAGTGCTTAGAGCCATTCGAACCATTCATTCGTACCTCTCAAGCTTATATGCGAAGACTACAGATAATAGAACCTTGCTACAGCGTATTTGCTGACATTCTAGACTGAGAAATTAAACAGCTTGCGACCATGGGGAACTTTCAATAAAACAATGTACACTGTACTAACAGTATTTTAATGACTTGCATAGTTTGCATTTCTATGATCGGAACCCTCTTTCTGAGAAAACTCTTGATTGTAGGAAATCGTTATTCCCAACATGACTGGAAGGTCTACCTAAAATTTAGACCCAGCCTAGTAGACTTCATTAACTGCAGCATCATTATGAGTATTTTCCTTTATCTGCTTTAGTTGTGACAAGCAGCAGACAAACAGTCCATAACATCATACGTTTATATGCAAACTGAATGAAAATCATGATGCTATGTACTAAATGGTTATAACAACATTCGCTACTTGAGAAGGTCCACAGGAAAAACAAGTGATCGTAGAACAATTAAGTTTTTGGAAATATTTGTAAGGATATGAGGAAGAGAAAAGAAATGAGTAAACCATTGAAAGAAATACAGTCAAATATCCACATGAAAGGGTAATATTTGTTAACTGTGTAAAATATTTACGCTCTAGGGTAAAAATGTTGCTCAATGTGACGACCATCTGCATCTACGACAGCCTGGAGCCGCATTAGATACTATTTCACAACTGTTCGCATCACTTTTTCGAAAGGTGGACTATGGAATGTTGAGCTGTCGTGACACCCCGTGCACTTGTTGAAGATCGCACATTGCTTCCAGCATTCTCAGTCATTGCAACACTGACTTCTTCAACAACTTGTGGAGTAACTGGCCGACCTTTCCCAGGAGCAATTCCTAAATTGCCAGTTAATTCGGGCTTCCGCAACGTGTACTTCAACCCCATTGCGGAAAGAGGACATCTCCGTATTCATTTAATCCGTCGATACTCGCGAATAGGTGCAACACTATTGCAGTTGTTTTGATGAAACAGCTGTACGAGTAAAGCCCTCCTCTTCTTGTCCAGTCCCATGCTGACTGTCTGCGACTGTAATGCACACCGATGCTTGTGTTTCAACATCACGTCGCCGTATCGCAATTCCAGACACTAACACTACTGACATAGCAAATCTGGCAGAGCACAATCTGAACATCTTTCCTGTAAGTTCGGTACCCATAAAGTAAACAGTTTTCCGTATACTCTGGTTCAAGCAGCGAACGTTTAATTACACCCACCATACATTTCTGCAACCTGCCTCTTAATTCAACATCGGCGCTTAGTCATCTGATGAAGTTTTTCGGAAAGTACGTTATCTTACTGCTTCCGACCCCCCTTTGTTTTGAACCTCATAGCTCGCTGCTGAAGTTGGTCACTGAATGTTCCCCGACTTTCCAGCCGATTCCCATCCCTCTAAAAACTCCTGCAGAATTTCTGTTTGAATCTGATTTTCAAATTACGTTTTCGTTATCGCCTGGTTCAAAATGGTTCAAATGGCTCTGAGCACTATGGGACTTAACATCTGTGGTCATCAGTCCCCTAGAACTTAGAACTACTTAAACCTAACCAACCTAAGGACATCACACACATCCATGCCCGAGGCAGGATTCGAACCTGCGACCGTAGCAGCCGCGCGGTTCCGGACTGCGCGCCTAGAACCGCTAGACCACCGCGGCCGGCTGTTTGTGTTAATGTGGCTGTCCGTCAGAAGCAATTCTGGTGCCGCTGATGAAAATGTTTTATCAACGCACAAAAAGCACTTTCTTTAAACGAAGCTGATTGTCTCACGTGCATAGCTGATCCTGTTGGCTGTCCATTATCTAAATCATTTTAACCCCGATTCCTTTGCATCAATGAACAGAGGAGTGAACATCATTGTGGCATTGCCGCAGACCACTACGGTCACTTTCGTCCCCTTTCCTTACATTTCACCCATACAACGTCCCTTTACTCTTTAGTAGTTCTACATGGCTGCTGAGAACAAGACCAGTCTCATCAACGTTGAATATCCTACAACGTCCCTTTACTCTTTAGTAGTTCTACATGGCTGCTGAGAACAAGACCAGTCTCATCAACGTTGAATATCCTACAACGTCCCTTTACTCTTTAGTAGTTCTACATGGCTGCTGAGAACAAGACCAGTCTCATCAACGATGAATATCCTACAACGTCCCTTTACTCTTTAGTAGTTCTACATGGCTGCTGAGAACAAGACCAGTCTCATCAACGTTGAATATCCTACAACGTCCCTTTACTCTCTAGTAGTTCTACATGGCTGCTGAGAACAAGACCAGTCTCATCAACGTTGAATATCCTAACGCCTTTGTCGAGCAGTATCGATTTCAACTGGTCATAGGGTGCAACGAGGGCTTTCCTTGTCAACCCAGAAACTATGGAGTGTAAATTGCAACTGTTTTTCACTTTTTTGTTTTTGAAAAGAAGTTTGTTTTAGCCTTTTTGAGTAACTGAGGGACCCCCTCCTGTGGGATGAGAGGTGGTGGTGGCGGCGGTGGTGGTGTTTGTGGTGGTAAGTTCCTATGGGACCAAAGTGCTGAGGTCATCGGTCCGTAGGCGCACTACTTAACCTAACTTAAACTAACTTACTCTAAGGACAACACAGGCACCCATGCCCGAGGGAGGACCGCACCTCCGACGGGGTTAACCGCGCGAACCGTGGCAAGCCGCCTAAGACCACGAGAATACCCCGCGCGGCAGATGAGAGGAAAACAGGTTTTGGTCATATCCTGAAGGCTGTTCGCTAGCTCGATTTCCTGCTTATTTGTGCAACAAATGTTTGTCTTCCTGTGTTTCACGTTGTTTTGGTGTTTGCAGCGCGAAGCCTGCGGCGCAGTAGTGTCTGATTAGGCACTGCTTATTCAATTTGCAGCTTGCACAGTGGCCCCTTTTCTCACAGTTACCAGTGCCCCTTCCGTCCACTCGGGTTTCCATATATACAGCACGCTTTCACACTCCCTCACGTTCGTACTGACAATAATTTGCTTGCAATCTGAATTCCCTTATTTAGCTGAAGTGTCCCGTTGCTCCGACAAAATAGGTACGGGACTTCTAACGTCCCGTTTTTCATTAACCGTCGCGAATATTTCGAAACAGTGTTTTTAAGTAACTTATAACATAACAAACCGAAGAGCAAATTTAGTCATACCCAAAGAATAAAGAAAATACACTCTCTGATTACCTTAAACTGAACGAGGTCAACGGTTTTCATCTTCATTATATCTGAGGATGAATGATGTGAGAATGTGCAGCTCGTCACTGAGTTTATTCTAGATCTTCCTTGCACTATTGCTGCCGCAGAAAGAGCGTTCTCGATAACAGTTGATTAATGAATTGATGAGAAGAAGAGGTTTACTGTCGAAGCCGTTAAGAAGCTATAACGAAGATTCATTTTCAGGATACTTCATGTGTTGCTAATTTTTATAAAATCCCGTTTGAAAATATCAAATTCTCGAATGACACATATTCTTCTGCAAAATGTAACAAATAGATTTTGCAGAAACTACCCAAAGCGAAACTTCCAGGCCAATTTAAATTAAAAAATAAGTAACTTATGTAAACAATAATCATTTTCTTCTCTAGTTAAAGATATCGTTATATTAAAATGATATACTGTGCTTGCAAGTGACAACAATAAAGCAATAAAATAGTCGGTTAGTAATGAAATGTATTTTGATAGTTTTTAGTGCGAATTTCAAGACAATGGTACGATGATATATCTACAGGGCTATTACAAATGATTGAAGCGATTTCATAAATTCACTGTAGCTCCATTCATTGACATATGGTCACGACACGCTACAGATACGTAAAAAAACTCATAAAGTTTTGTTCGGTTGAAGCCGCATTTCAGGTTTCTGCCGCCAGAGCGCTCGAGAGCGCAGTGAGACAAAATGGCGACAGGAGCCGAGAAAGCGTATGTCGTGCTTGAAATGCACTCACATAACAGTGCAACGACACTTCAGGACGAAGTTCAACAAAGATCCACCGACTGCTAACTCCATTGGGCGATGGTATGCGCATTTTAAAGCTTCTGGATGCCTCTGTAAGGGGAAATCAACGGGTCGGCCTGCAGTGAGCGAAGAAACGGTTGAACGCGTGCGGGCAAGTTTCACGCGTAGCCCGCGGAAGTCGACGAATAAAGCAAGCAGGGAGCTAAACGTACCACAGCCGACGGTTTGGAAAATCTTACGGAAAAGGCTAAAGCAGAAGCCTTACCGTTTACAATTGCTACAAGCCCTGACACCCGATGACAAAGTCAAATGCTTTGAATTTTCGGCGCGGTTGCAACAGCTCATGGAAGAGGATGAGTTCAGTGCGAAACTTGTTTTCAGTGATGAAGCAACATTTTTTCTTAATGGTGAAGTGAACAGACACAATGTGCGAATCTGGGCGGTAGAGAATCCTCACGCATTCGTGCAGCAAATTCGCAATTCACCAAAAGTTAACGTTTTTTGTGCAATCTCACGGTTTAAAGTTTACGGCCCCTTTTTCTTCTGCGAAATAAACGTTACAGGACACGTGTATCTGGACATGCTGGAAAATTGGCTCATGCCACAACTGGAGACCGACAGCGCCGACTTCATCTTTCAACAGGATGGTGCTCCACCGCACTTCCATCACGATGTTCGGCATTTCTTAAGCAGGAGATGGAAAACCGATGGATCGGTCGTGGTGGAGATCATGATCAGCAATTCATGTCATGGCCTCCACGCTCTCCCGACTTAACCCCATGCGATTTCTTTCTGTGGGGTTATGTGAAAGATTCAGTGTTTAAACCTCCTCTACCAAGAAACGTGCCAGAACTGCGAGCTCGCATCAACGATGCTTTCGAACTCATTGATGGGGACATGCTGCGCCGAGTGTGGGAGGAACTTGACTATCGGCTTGATGTCTGCCGAATCACTAAAGGGGCACATATCGAACATTTGTGAATGACTAAAAAAACTTTTTGAGTTTTTGTATGTGTGTGCAAAGCATTGTGAACATATCTCAAATAATAAAGTTATTGTAGAGCTGTGAAATCGCTTCAATCATTTGTAATAACCCTGTAGTTGCAGCATAGACCAAATAGTTTAGCACAAACCATTCCCTTGTAGATAGAATTTTAACAAAAGCTTCCAAAAATGTTGATTCATTTCAAGTTATAATTTGGGTTCCATATTTTGATTCTGGAAATCCTGTCACCCTAGTGTACGCACAAATATCATACTAAAATCTTATCAATCTAAACCCCTTAACAAATCAAATTTCATTTCTTGTAATCTAACCAGGGCTTACGTAACGGAAAAATTCCCTCACCTAATCCTGACTGACACTATGAACGTTTCCAGAATGAATCTTTTACACCACAGTGGAACATGCGCCGTCTAGAAACTTTCTGGTACGAAACTTTTTGGCAGATTAAAACTGTGTGCCGGACCGAGACTCGAGCTCGGGAACTTTGCCTTTCGCGGGCAAGTAGCAGAGCACTTGCCTGCGGAAGGCAAAGGTCTCGAGATCGAGTCTCGGTCCGGCACACAGTTTTAATCTGCCAGGAAGTTTCATACCAGCACACACTCCACTGCAGAGTGAAATCTCATTCTGGAACTTTCTGGTAGATTAAAACCGTGTGCCAGATCGGGATTCGAACGCGAAACCTTGGCTTTCGCGATTAATGCTCGTATCGACTGAGATTTTGCGAAATTTTTGAAGTAGGAGAGAGATACTGGCAGCATTGACCTTGTGAGAGTAAGTCATGAGTGAGGCTTGGATAACTCCTTCGGTAAAGGCAATTCCAGCAAAATGTAATGTCCTGGGTTCGAGTCCCGGTCCCTCATTTTAATATGCTAACCCGTGCTAAAGACTTTGCAAGAACAAGAAACTCTCTGTCCTTCAGAAAGTGGGTCTGATATTTGGTCAGTGCTTGCTGGCACGGTGCACGCGACAGCAGTGTGTAGCCAGAACTGAGAGAGGTGCAGGTGCCACAGCAGAGTCGGGCGCGAGCACGTCGTCATCGCGGCCTGGGCTAGACTGGGCACGGCTGGGCCACTTCGCCCGAGGTGTCGCGGCGCAGCGCTGTGTTATTCATGTGGGTCGACGCGTCACAGCGGGGCGCGGTGCAGTGCGGTCCTGTGCACACACACCACTGTGCCTGAGCCCGTACACTGTGCTCAACTGCAGCTCGTCATGGGGATGTGACACCATTGCTCGACTTCCTCCCTACGATGCCGCATCAGAGCTGATTTCTTTACATCAACGGTACTCTGAAACGTTAACTACAACTGTATTGCTCTTATCATTACCCCACATTCGTTGTCTGCCCTCACGAACGTCAAAACCTGGAAGAGTTCTTGGGCCACGTCAACGTGCATGATCACATAAGGTTCGAGATGTAGTCAGAAACGAACGATGCCTCTCCATTTATTGATTGCCTTGTCAGCCGAAAAGTAAATGGGTGTCTCAGAAGCAGTATTTACCACCATAAGTGCAAAAGCGGTCCGTTCTGTGTTCTCTGGTGCAACGAGCAGAAGCCGTTTCAGACGCTGAAAATCTTCCGAAAAAACAGGGCTACTTACAGAAAGCGTTCAAAGAGAACGGCTACAGCAAAGAATAAATTTTTGTGTGGAAGCAACATATCTTTTGAGTAGATAGTGGCTGAGTTATTATAAAGTTTTGTTTATTTTTTGATCCAACCATTTTTTATGACTCAGTCATAACCGATTTCGGGCAGATAAAAAGAAAATGCTTATATTCTGACAGAAAAAAATCGCAATACCAAAAAAGAAAAATTAACGTAGAGTAACGAAATTTCGGGAACACATTTGAGCAATGATGAAAGGTCATAGGTTACTGTAAGCTCGAGATAAGTCATTGCAGATGTAAAATGGTGGTACATGAATAACCAGTGTAACCGCCATAATGTTGAACGCAAGCATGCATACGTGCGTGCACTGAGTTGTACTGTCAGCTTGTGGGATGATTTCCATGCCTGTTGCATTTAGTCGGTCAATGCAGCGGCGATTAATTTTGGTTGTGGATGACGCTGGAGTTGTCGTACGATGATTTTCCGTATGTGCTCGATTGGCGACATATCTGGTGAACAAGCAGGCCAAGACAACATGTCGACGCTCTACAAAGCATGTTGCGTTACAAAAACGGTATATGGGCGAGCGTTATCCTGTTGGAAAACACCCATGAAATGTTGTTTATGAATGGGAGCACAACATAGCACGCTTGACGTACAAATTTGCAGTCAGGGCGCGTGGGATAACCACAAGAGTGCTCCTTTCGTCATACGAAACCGCACCCTAGGCCTCTACTCCAGGTATAGGTCCAGACAGGTTGGTTGCAGGCCCTCAACTGGCCTTCTTCTAATCAACAAATGGCCATCACTGGCACTGGGGTGAAACTATCTTTCATCAGAAAACACTACAGACCCCCACCATGCCCTCCAATGAACTCTCGCTTGACACCATTGTAATAGCAAATGGTGGTGGTTTGGGGACAGTGGAATGCACGCTACGTGGCGTTTGGCTCAGAGCTATCCTTGAAGTAACCAGTTTGTAAAAGTTCGTTGAGTTCTTTGTGTCACCGTGGTGCCAAATGCTTTCTTAAATTGTTGCTGCAGATGCACTACGGTGCGCTAGAACCATACGCTGAACGCAATGGTCTTGCCTCACGGTAGTGCCATGTGACTGGCAGAAGTTCGGTCTTCTCACGACCGTACACTCTCCTGACCACCGCTGCCAGCAATCATGAACAGAACCTACATTCCTGCAAGTCTTTCTGAAATATCGCAGAAGGAATATACAGCACCTCGTATCCCCATTACAAGATATCGTTCAAAATCAGTGATGTGTTTGTGCCTTAAATGCATTCTTCACTAACATCAACTCACCACATCCAATCTGGAAGGTATCTAACATTCACGAGCGTTGCAGTGTATATTTAAAGCAAACCTGTTCGAACAACTTACGGGTTTGCTGCCGGGTGACGTCGACCACCGCCGATATTTCGACAGGAGCACACCCTGCCATTCTCAAGGCACAAATGCAAGGAGGAAGAAATGTGCAAGGAAATTTAATACCTCGGTTCACAGAGGAGAAATAAGGAAGATACCACACACAGAACAAGTGTCAACACAAACAAAGATGACCAACACCAGAAATATCGATAGTGACTAATCAACAGGTGAGGAGCACTAATTCTGTCCCTCTGTTTTTTGATGAGAGAGAGCCGGATTCCGAGCAGCATTTAAACAAAATCCACCAACTCTGTTAATAAGGTTGCTTGATAGTTTGATTTCAACAGCTTCCTTAATAACACTATCCCAATAGCTGGACGTGCAAGCCAAAATCTCCGTGTTGTTGTATTCCATAGGATGATCGGTGTCAAGGCAGTGTTCTGCGATAGCGGATTTGCTCGGCTGTTGTAAGCGTGTGTGACGCTTATGTTCAATACACCGGTCTTCCACAGTCCTGATTGTCTGACCAATATATGACATCCCACAACTGCCTCACGCAAACCAAGATCATCTTTTGCGGACGTCAACAGGGCCTTAATCTTAGTAGGTGGTCGAAAAACACAATTCACATCATATTTCCGCAAAATACGGCCAATCCTGTTGGAAATGCTTCCTGCGTAAGGCAAAAAGGCCTACCTACCTTCGTTTATGACGCACAGCTCCTCCTAAGTGCTGAGATTTTTTTTCCGTCAGTGTATATCCTTCGGAAGAGGTTCACACTGTCAAATGGTTCAAATGGCTCTGAGCACTATGGGACTTAACTTCTGAGGTCATCAGTCCCCTATAACTTAGAAATACTTAAACCTAACTAACCTAAGGACATTACACACATCCATGCCCGAGGCAGGATTCGAACCTGCGACCGTAGCAGTGCCGCGTTTCCGGACTGCACGCCTAAAACCACTAGACCACCACGGCCGGCTTCACACTGTCCAAGATGCCTTATGGCACTCCCAGAATCGAGACAAGAAGATGATATTCCGCTGTGTATGGGGACGTGGGACACGGATAAAAAATAGAGCTGACACAGCAACCAACAAAGCCTGTAGAAGTGGCATTGTGATTGTGTTCGTCCCCCTCCACGTTCCCATCTCATTGTTAGGAAGACGATGCATCAGTGAGCGAACTAGTGGCTGCAAATAATAAACAACAATTTGCAGTCATCCAGTTCCAAATTATTCATTGACACACAGTTTCCTTCTCCTGCGGGATGGATATGTGAAACTTTTGCATTATCTCTTTCAATATTTTTGAACAACATGTGTTCCATACGCAGACATTTTGCTTGGATGGACACACATCCGCCATACAAGCTGACAACGGCAACTCATCTTCGTCTTTCACGAAAGTAGTAAGTGATCCACGTGACAGGCAGTGTGTCATTTCTTCCAGACCGCTGATTTTAATACTTAAGAATCACATATTTGTGCCAACATAGCCAGATATACTGAATAACTCTGCTAATGTGTGTCCTTGAATGTCACAACAATTTCGCTTGTGAGAACAGACGTCGTTCGAAATACGGGATGTTGTTGATGCTAATATCCAGTAATGACTCTAATGACCATGCTGGAAAACGCCCTAAATCCAGCATCGTCATCATCTCTGAGTGTGGATACTTGTCTTGTTGCAAGCAAGCCTATTTGCTTACTCTAGGTATGTGATGTGGCAGTAGGGTATTGCACGGACAAGCGAGCTCTATACACTGAGCTGCAGTCTGGAACCGCAAGACCGCTACGGTCGCAGGTTCGAATCCTGCCTCGGGCATGGATGTTTGTGATGTCCTTAGGTTAGTTAGGTTTAACTAGTTCTAAGTTCTAGGGGACTAATGACCTCAGCAGTTGAGTCCCATAGTGCTCAGAGCCATTTGAGCCATCTATACACTGAGGTGACAAAAGTCGTGGGATACCTCATAATGTCGTTCAAATGGTTCAAATGGCTCTGAGCACTATGGGACTTAACTTCTAAGGTCATCAGTCCCCTAGAATTTAGAACTACTTAAACCTAACTAACCTAAGGACATCAAATACATCCATGCCCGAGGCAGGATATTAACCTGCCACCGTAGCGGTCGCGCGGCTCCAGACTGTAGCGCCTAGAACAGCTCGGCCACTCCGGCCGGCCATAATGTCGGGTCGGACCTCCTTTTGCACAGCATAGCGCTACAAACCGACGTGGCATTGACTCAACAAGTCGTTGGAAGTCCACTGCAGAAATACTGACCCATCCTGCCGTCCATAATCTCGAACGTGTTGCCAGTGCTGAATGCTGTGCACGAACTGACCTCTCAACTACGCCCCATAAACGTTCGATGGGAATCGCAGTGGGCGATCTGGGTGGCCAAATCATTCGCTCGAATCGTCCAGAACACTCTCCAAACTAGTCGTGAAGAACTGTGACCCGGTGACATTGTAACCACCCCACTATATGTTTCTGCATGAAATTTAACCAAAATTTACCTGCCAGTCAATAAATGTCTACTCATTACCAAAACTATGCACCCACAAACGTTTTTCCAACTTAACTGTAACTGATCTGAAGACAGCTTGCCTTTATATTAGATACGCAACTGAAGTAAAACAATTGCGTAGGTTGGAACTTAAATAGTGGCAACACTGCTGTGGAGACACTATGCAATGGAATCCACTATTGTCGCTGATAGCACACGTTGTTGACATACCTACCTTACCTCCGAGCAAATGGACTCGCCCGTCCCACGTCACCGGCGTGCGCACAATCGAGGGAAACACCGTCACTTGTGAGCGAGAGGTCTAACGTAACGGTGACACTATGTTTTCGAAACAGGAACAACGGAGTTGGATCAGAATTGAATGTGCCCGAGGTCGTACAGCACGACAGTGTCATCAAGGCCTTCAAGAGGCATGGCGTACAGAACAGTGGCACGTTGGGTAAAAGCCTTCAAAGAAGGTCGGCAAACTGTGGCAGACAGGCATGGGGCAGGTCGTCCTAGCGTCTCTGAGAAAGAAGTGCATGCTGTTGCCGCGTTAGTGGACAGTGATCGACCCCATATGATTCATGAGCTCTCCCACGAAACCGGATTAGCGCATACAACTGTGCTTCGCATCCTGAAGGAACGCCTGGGCATGCAAAAACTGCATCACGATGGGTTCCGCATGACTTGACGGAAATGCAGAAACGGATGCGTTACGACGCTGCTCAGAGGCACTTGGAGCGCTATGAACGCGAAGGAGAGGCTTTCTTATGCCGTATCGTAACACTGGGTGAGACATGAGCCACATCGCTCGAACGAAATACCTCCAAATACTCCACGTTAAGAAGTCTGTTAATTCCCGTCGTGCGCTGATAATCACGTCGGAAACATTTTCACATGAATCATCTGAATACAAATGACGTATCCGCCAGTGCACTGCCCTCATATACATTGTATACGCGATACTGCCGCTATCTGTATGTGTGGCTATCGCTGTCCCATAGTTTTTGCCACGTCTGTCTTCGGACTTGACTGACCAGCGTCAACTTAAGGTCTTAATAGCGTAAAACAGACCTGTTTCAGATGTCACATTTGGTCACAGCCTCAACACGAGTCGCTGAGGACGTACCATCTTCCGTTTCCCGCACATAAGTGACCTAGTTTATAAAGGATCACCTTCGCCACCGTACCGTTATAATTATGGATCAGCAGCTGTCGCTATCTACGTTGAATTCCTTCTCCATCTCGACGAAATGCAACCTTAATTTTTCCGTGCACCAAATTTTGTAGAGTTGTTTCTTGTTAAGTCACAGTACTGCGTATTGAATGGAAAGCAGCAGTGCTTCTTGTGGAGTGTTCAGCGTGGTGGCTGGAGGGGGGGGGGGGGAGGGAGGGAGCCGACGTAATGGGGTGGCGACGGTGGAGGCAGGAACAGGAAACCGGCGCGGCGCCCCAGCGATCGGTCTTCATCACGCCACGCCACGCCACGCCACGCCGGGCTCTGAGCCAGTCCATTAGGGGACAGCAGTCAGGCACTCCGCCATCGAGGCGGCAGGCGGCACCCGGCACAGCGCAACACACTGACAGCCAGCCACGCTGGGAGTGCCTGTCGCGGGGCCTTCAGCGTGGTCGAGTCTACTCTACCCGAAAGTATTTGCTTGTCTCTGACTCCGGAGGCTTTCCCGGCGTAATAAGTCTTGCCAGTCTCTTCGGGTTTGCTGCCGGATACTAAATCAACTCGATTCAATACAGGGTGTTACAAAAAGGTACGGCCAAACTTTCAGGAAACATTCCTCACACACAAATAAAGAAAAGATGTTACGTGGACATGTGTCCGGAAACGCTTAATTTCCATGTTAGAGCTCATTTTAGTTTCGTCAGTATGTACTGTACTTCCTCGATTCACCGCCAGTTGGCCCAATTGGAGGAAGGTAATGTTGACTTCGGTGCTTGTGTTGCTCTACAGTCCTAGCATCAAGTACACCAGTACGTAGCATCAACAGGTTAGTGTTCATCACGAACGTGGTTTTGCAGTCGGAGCAATGTTTACAAATGCGGAGTTGGCAGATGCCCATTTGATGTATGGATTAGCACGGGGCAATAGCCGTGGCGCGGTACGTTTGTATCGAGACAGATTTCTAGAACGAAGGTGTCCCGACAGGAAGACGTTCGCAGCAATTGATCGGCGTCTTAGGGAACACGGAACATTCCAGCCTATGACTCGCGACTGGGGAAGACCTAGAACGACGAGGACACCTGCAATGGACGAGGCATTCTTCGTGCAGTTGACGGTAGCCCTAATGTCAGCGTCAGAGAAGTTGCTGCTGTACAAGGTAACGTTGACCACGTCACTGTATGGAGAGTGCTATGGGAGAACCAATTGTTTCCGTACCATGTACAGCGTGTGCAGGCACTATCAGCAACTGATTGGCCTCCACGGGTACACTTCTGCGAATGGTTCATCCAACAAGGTGTCAATCCTCATTTCAGTGCAAATGTTCTCTTTTACGGATGACGCTTCATTCCAACGTGGTGAAATTGTAAATTTTCACAATCAACATGTGTGGGCTGACGAGAATCCGCACGCAGTTGTAAAATCACGTCATCAACACAGCTTTTCTGTGAACGTTTGGGCAGGCATTGTTGGTGATGTCTTGATTGGGCCCCATGTTCTTCCACCTACGCGCAATGGAGCCCGTTATCATAATTTCATTCGAGATACTCTAGCTGTGCTGCTAGAACATGTGCCTTTACAAATACGACACAACATGTGGTTCATACACGATGGAGCTCCTGCACATTCCAGTCCAAGTGTTCGTACGTTTCTCAACAACAGATTCGGTGACCGATGGATTGGTAGAGGCGGACCAATTCCATGGCCTCCACGCTCTCCTGACCTCAACCCTCTTGACTTTCATTTATGGGGGCATTTGAAAGCTCTTGTCTACGCTCTTCGAGCTCGTATTGTGGACGGCTGTGATACAATACGCCATTCCCCAGGGTTGCATCAGCGCACCAGGGATTCCATGCGACGGAGGGTGGATGCATGTATCCTCGCTACGGACATTTTGAACATTTCCTGTAACAAAGTGTTAGAAGTCACCCTGGTACGTTCTGTTGCCTGTGTGTTTCCATTCCATGATTAATGTGATTTGAAGAGAAGTAATAAAATGAGCTCTAACAAGGAAAGCAAGCGTTTCAGGACACATGTCCACATAACATATTTTCTTTCTTTGTGTGTGAGGAATGTTTCCTGAAAGTTTGGCCGTACCTTTTTGTAACACCCTGTATATCGGCGATCCTACTGTTCGCCATCTTCAGGAGAACGCTGCTTCTGCTGCTGAGTCCCGCTGAGAACTTTTCTGTCTACCTGTATTTACATAACCCCAGTAAATCGTACAGTATCACACACGGCCGCTTCACAAAACTCAACAAAAGTGAACGAATAACCTCTAGCAAACTATACAGACCTACTTACCTACCTACCTACCTACCTACCTACATCCCTATCCACGATCTCCTCCTCCCGACAACCTCTCATTTTTATTCTATGGTAGAAATCACAACCACTTTTTAGCTACTGTCGTCTCACTATCTCGGTTTAGTAACTATTTACAGTAGGTAGCTTAACAATCAGTGCACCTTTCCGAATTCTGTAGCTTTATATTCCTAAATTCTCTAGTAAGAGAGGAGACGTGTACTGTATCACGGAAGACACAGTGCTGCATGAATTTATGGAGATTTTCTGGCCGTTTACCATGTAATTATAACAGCTTTTTAGTCTCGTGTGTGTGAAATTATGTCATCGACGTTTCATCTTTACTGATTTACCTGGTTTTGCCCCTGGCCTCCTTACTGGTGCTACGTATATTTTATTTAGAAAGCTTTATATATTTGCCGAACCTGTGTGGATCTGTACTATTATACACTGAAGAATCAATGCACCTGCCTAATATCGCGTAGGGCCCACGCGAGCACGCAAAAGTGTCGCAGCACAACGTGTCGTGGACTCGACTAATGTCTGAATAAGTGCTGGAAGGAACTGACACCAAAAATTCTGCAGGGCTCTCCACAAATCCGTAAGGGCGCGAGGGGGTAGAGATCTCATCTGAACAGCACGTTGCAGGGCATCCCGGATACGCTCAATAACGTTTATGTGTGGGGAATTTGGTGTCCAGTGAAAGCGTTTAAACTCAGAAGAGTGTCCCTGGAGACACTCTGCAGCAATTATGGACGTGTGGGGTTTTGCATTGTCTTGCTGGACTTACCCAAGTCTGTCGGAATGCAGAGTGGACGTAAGTGGATGCACGTGATCAGACAGGATACAGTGTTCTTCTTACATACAGAACTATGTAAAACTACATTATGGTACTAACTAAACGTAAACACGTGACGCTGCCGCTACAGCAGGACGTTGAACCCGGTGACGGGAGTTAGTGGATCAGTACAGCTGACGTTGATTGCAAGACAGAAGCAGAATTAACTGAAGATCAAATTATTCACCCTGTAACTCGAACAACCGATGAGAACGAGAAAGATTAAGACGACAACGAAGAAAATGTCTCAGATACAGACTCTAAAAATGCATTTGATGCAGCTCTACAACGAATAAAGCTCTACGTTTACCCCAACAGACAGTTTGTGGATTAGGAAATGGTGGAACACTGCGGCAAAATCAAGGTTGTCGTCTACTAAGCAAAAGAACATTACATACTTTTCTCGTCCCTCTTAAGAATAGAACATTTCTCGACGTGTGATTTCTCATGTTTCAAAAAGTTAAGTGAAAATCAGTTGTGTGTCAATACAGTATTGTAATAAGGTATGTAAACATGTTAAACTTCCACCCACAGTAACAATATCTTACCGTGCGAGACAGACGTAGTTTACTGTATGGGCACTACTGTACATTACACTTTCGTGTAAGATTTTTAATGCGTCAACGTTTACTTTTCGTTTTGTTGCTGTTTTAACATGCAATAACATTTCAAACAGCATTTCTAGTTAAAAGTTAAATTTTTCCTGTACTGTATTGTGATGTGATGGGTCAATAAAAGTGTTCCTCTGAAAATCTGAACTTTTTTGCGTTCCGATCATGGTCCCGGGCCGTAGAGGACAGATTGGTGAGGTTCTACTGTATTTCACTTCGACCGATTTTGCCTCCTAATATTATAAATTACAGCATTACCTAGTACAAACAACATGTGTAAATTGTAAGCTACTGACAAAGTCACTCTTTCTTATTGACTCTTCGGGATGTACCATAGTAGCAGCTCCAGATGCTGTGGTGGTACTGCATGTAGATAGTTTACTGTAGCACTTCAACAAAGGATGTTAAGTGTTCGTGGAAACCATTGGAAGTGTATAATGTATTTCGTTTCCTAATGTAGTAATGACTTTCTAAGAGTTCGAAGATGGAAAGAATTTTGGCAGTTAGGGATACATTACTGTTAAGATACGTAAACACGTCATATACAGACAACCGAGTGAATATCTTCGGAAGTCCGTTAGGCACGTCTACCAATTAAGTTGCTGTGAAGCATTAGAAAATTCTAGCAAAATGCAAGCAGACTTGCAAAAGATCACCACTTGGTGCAGTTATTGGCAGCCCTCTCTCAACACCACAAATTTAACCTATTCCACATAAACAGGCAGAAAGAAACACGTTTTTCCGGCCAATGGCTGCAAACAGTTACATTGAATAAATGTCTCAGAGTATGTATGGCGATCGATTTATAGGAGAATGACCATGTAAAAACTAATCATAGAAAATCCAAGCTGAGATTCAGTGCAAGAATCCTCAGAAAGTGAGGTGCACCCAAGAAGAATGTAGCGTCAGACTGAGGCACACACCGATTATAGGTCACTGTACACTACCATCTCTCTTTCCGATGTCGTAGGAACCACTGTGCTGAATATACTTCCGCAATAACTCTTAACAGTCCTACATATTTAAAATTTTAGTTAATAGTTTTTATAACACCGCTGTTGTAAGTTGTTACTGGCTTATCCACAGCCTAGGAGGAAGATAGCTAGCATTGCACGGTGCAGTTTGGCCATGTTACCAGAAACCTTGTTTTCTGTATTGACAGCCGTCGACGAGAGACCATAGTTCTCTGGTAGGCGTCAGCTACACATTCGTGTTGTGCACGTGCTTCCTCCACGCAGCTCTTTGGACTGATTTTGTTAGCTGCTAGGGGAACATCAGATTGTAATCGTTCTCGCTGCTCAAATTGTTTCATCACCTCACGATTTTTGTGATTCTCTAACTTGGAGTTGCTGTATCCACAGCTGCTTGACAAGCTGTCTGTCTGGCGTACGGCAAACTTGGGCTGTCCATTTCACAGGTCATTAACTTTTTGTGGGGACTTCCTTGTCGATTTTAGCGGTCTTAAAGACCTCCCGACGTTGATGACGCTACAACCAAATCGTACATCGCTCGCTCCTGCTGAATTGAGAGCATTTACTTCACCTTTCTGGAACATACCAGATCACGTACGTGGCCACCCCGCTAGAAAACACTGCGTTTATGTATCCGCGACGGAGTTCCTTGCTACGCAATGAAATGGATCGCTCGCGTATTCTGGAGAACTGTGGAATCGCCCAGCTGAAAGAATAACCGCCTTGTACAACTCTCCAGAGAGGACTACTATGCAGCATCGACGACTTTGCTGCAGAAAAAGAGCTGGCCTGGCTATAACCAGCCGATTTGCTGTTCCCAGTCAGTCACCTCCTAGAGCAGCTAGCATCTTTACTTCAGACTGTTCAGTGATACTCCACAATGTGACGTCAGTTGGTAGCTGATAATCTACATTAGGCGGTACGTATAGGAACGACTATCCCCAAACGTTTAGCCACTTTGTAGAGGACGGCTCAAAGACGCTTGGCGTTGTAGTTGTTTTAGTGTTTCGTAATGGCGCGACTTAATACCCGATTCAATTTAATTCAAACTGATTAACCGCCGCAACTTTGCACTTAAAATAAAGGTGTAGTTTCTGCCAGCCACACGCGTTTAGTTCTCAGAATTATTTATCATTTAGCCCTGGACTAAAAGGAAACAGTTGCGGTCAAAAGATGGTTGGCATCTATTGGTAGTGGCAGCTTTAGTGTCAGCGCATGTCTACCTGTCCGGCTACCCACCTAACCCGAGACTGCGCTCATGAAAATACAATGGCGTCCGGGACTCGCCAATCGACCTGTGGGAATCGATGTAGGCAAGAATAGCCGACAGGCCGAAATCACAACAAGCGGCCAACGCTAATGGTGTGTCCCGAAAGGCAGCCGTGGTCTCCCGGTCAGCTTCTGGAGGGGTAGGAGCCAGCAGAAGCAACGGAACCAAGCGGCGCACAGCAGAGCGGGATAAACGTCACGATTTTCCGCGCCGCTGGCGCAACTAACGCAGAAGTCGCTCGTCAGCCGAATTGAATTCCCACTCTGCCTCAGCAGATTATCCGGCAGAATAGCGGCTCGTGTTCTATTGTGTTGCGCGCAGTATTGCATTGTGTATTGTACGGAGAGTGGTGGGGGTAAGGGGTGGCGCTGAGATGCAGTCGCGACGTCGGCGACGGGATTTGCTTGGAATAACATTAAGGAGCCGTGCGGCTCTCAGAGCTCTAAGACGCTACATTAACCGGGAAAGGAAACCGGCGCGGCGGAATTTACAGAAAGCACGGCTACAACAAATAACGAGATACCAACGTAGCCTTCGTTTTGTGAACCAACCAGGGAAAGGTGGGTATCACAAGCGGCCTTTCGTGGTCGTTGTCCTGTTCAGCTGTTTAGCTTCCACATATACTTACACAATCGACGTTTCGACACTTTGCGATCTTCTTCAGGATCTTGTGGTGTACCCAGTTAGGCCGGCATTACACTGCCGAATTTTCTTTGTCAAAGAAATGTAATCAAACATTCATCATATTTTCTTTGACAAAGACGTCTGACGTGGAGCAGATAGGGGTATCACATTGTCACCAAATTTTCTTTTAGAAAGTTCTTACGCGTCGTAGCTCCTTCAGAATGGCTGACGAAGACTTGTTATTGTACTCTGTAGTTGCATGTTCACAACTGCATTGTATTTATATTTGGAAGAAGAGCAGAAGAAAAGAAAAAGGAAACGTAGTTAGGTAGTGGGTTTCACGGAGAGATGTTAAAAGCATTCAACAAAATCTCTGTTACGGGAGCTGCAAGTCGAGGGCGTAAAGTGGTATAAAAATTACTTGCGAATGGGCAAAAGTACATTTCAGTATGTGCTCAAGAATGTTGCTCCTCATAGTACGAAGCAGAACACTCCCATCGGAAACACGATATCCGAAACACTAAGATTTCTTGCAGCAGGAGAGAGTTGCTCTGCTTTAAAGTGTAGCACTCGAATTCCGCATTGCACACTAACGAAAGTAACACTAGAAACGTGTGAAGTTATTTATAAAGCACTGAAGAAGGGGTATCTGAAGGCGAATAACAGCTTACTACATATTATATCGATTAAAAAATATTTTTATTTCTACAAAAGTACTATATTTTTTCCTTTATATCCTCAGGGACACATCCTCGCCATACTTTATCATTAATGATCTCCGCAACTTTTGTATAGCTCTCGCTTCTTGTTATTAAATTTTTGTTCTTTGAATGTTGCAAGTTGTACAGTGCTTCATCTGCCTCACACATTTCTATCAATTTCGTTGTGGATACGATGTACACTGACACTAAGCCCAGTCGAGAAGATACTGGTGCTGGCCCCAATAGCTCCACCCTATATACGGCTGATAGCAAGAGCGAAATCCAAAAGGAACGAAGTCAACACTGTTGACAGACACCCACTTAAACGACATGAACCTGTTGCTCGACATCTTCGCAGCAGGAAAAAGCTTACTCTAAAGTACCTCCCCCTCACTGAAGTCAAAGGCGGAAGAAAGGCTTCAGTGATGGCAGGAAAGAGCTAAAAGTGGTTGTATACCACCAAAAGTGGAGCTACCCCCAGGTAACAGCCTAAGGCCAAAATGGAGATCACCTAATCGTCTTCTTGTGGGCACTGGACGGTTAGAATGAGAACTCTGCGATAACTACGATGTGTCCCATGAGTGTGGTGTTGAGCAGCTAATGACCCATTTCCTTCAATGCCCTGTTTAGGTCATATCCTCAGACATCATGACGCAACAGGATCTGGTATAAGGAGGCCCAAAAGCAGTGCGCCTTTTAGAGGCACTACGCTTCATTTAAAAGGATGTCATCGACATGCTGAAAACTACAGTGTAAGGTCAAATGTTTGTGATGGTGACAGAAATGGCGGACACTCTATAGGAAATGGGACAGGAACAATTCGTGAAAATAGGCATTGCGCAGTATCTAAAGTGTCTTAACACTTATTGCCGTAACTGTGAGAGCGTCACTCCTCTTACATGCTCTCTTGTGGCGAGAGAGAGAGAGAGAGAGAGAGAGAGAGAGAGAGAGAGAGACGGGAAGCAGAACGCAGAACGGCTGGCTGTTTGTCTTTGCGTCCCGCGGGACGCGCTGCCCGCCAAATCGCATTACGCGCCAGAGGCGGGCCAGACGCCCCGCAAACTTGGCCCCGGCAGCTGGCGCGGAGGCAGACATTAAGCGTCTTCCGCTTCCTTATTATTTTTGTTGATTAAACTGTAATCCCGCCGGGGAGCAGAGGAAAGCCTGCGGTTATCGCTCAGCTGCTCGCCGCTCGCCGAAATTAAACTCTTTGTGGCGACACCTGTCTTAAACTGCTCTAGACACTCCAAATAACTTATGCCCTGTTCTTGTTCACGGCATCTACCATACGAGATGGAACACTTGTGAGTAGCTTAATGAATTAACTACCGATTCATTTCGTAAAACTAAAGAAGGAAGATTAGACTTTATTGTTCAAAAATGGCACTGAGCACTATTTGACTTAACTTCTGAGGTCATCAGTCCCCCAGAACTTATAACTACTTAAACCAAACTAACCTAAGGACATCACACACATCCATGCCCGAGGCAGGATTCGAACCTGCGACCGTAGCGGTCGCTCGGTTTCCGACTGTAGCGCCTAGAACCGCACGGCCACTCTGGCCGACCAGATTTTATTGTTCCGCCAGCGTTGAGGTCGCTAGGAAGCCGGGACAAATTCCGTTAGAGCAGGTTGGCGGAATGAAATGTCTGTCACCATTGCCTGAAGTACTTGAGGTAATCAGTAGTAGTTGGTAGAATTCAACCATTTTAACTGTTTCTTTAACGCTTCGTTTTCGCAATCGGTTGTATTATTCATTACAATGTCTACAACTGCAATTTCACATACAACAGCTGCTCACCAAGCAGCGTCCACTACATCAGCTGCGGCCACTAACAGTGCCCAGAGGAAATGTCTCCTCATGTCCTGGTGTAGATTTCACGCACGACATACTGCAAACAGGATACGAATGTGAAAAAGTAGATCCCGGCTTACTAGATTTCCGAAAGCCGTTCTACACTGTACCGCATCATCTACTGTTAACCAAGATACCATTATACGGACTGTCTTTACAAGACGGCCGGCGTGGCCGAGCGGTTCTAGGCGCTACAGTCTGGAACCGCGCGACCGCTACGGTCGCAGGTTCGAATCCTGCGTCGGGCGTGGATGTGTGTGATGTCCTTAGGTTAGTTAGGTTTAAGTAGTTCTAAGTTCCAGGGAACTGATGATCTCAGAAGTTATGTCCCATAGGGCTCAGAGCCATTTGAACCCGTTTGTCTTTACAAGTATATGACTGGCTCAGGAATTTTTTCTTTATCATCAGTCTGCTGACTGGTTTGATGCAGCCCGCCACGAATTCCTTTCCTGTGTCAATCTCTTCAATTCAGAGTATCACTTTCAACCTACGTCCTAGATTATTTGGGATGTATTCCAGTCTCTGTCTTCCTCTACAGCTTTTACCATCTATCTGATATAATGTCTCTAACAAAGAGAAAGTATCTGGTTGCAAAATTAGTGATAAATATTTTGAGCAAATTACATCGCGTAAGTACTTTGAACTAAGTGATATGAAACGGGATGATCACGTTACATTGGTATTAGGAAAGGCGAATGGAAAGCTTAGATTTGTTCTAAGGATTCTGGCAACATGCATGCCATCTGTAAAGGGAATTGCATGTAGTGCGACCAATTCTAGAGCACTGTGCCAGTGTTTGGATACCTTCTCAAGAAGGCATGACCACGGATGTCGAACGAGTTCAGAGACAAGATTCTAACAGGATGGCGTAGCTCATACGAAAGTGCAACATAAATTCTTGGGCAACATACAAGAGAACGAAACTTCCTGGCAGATTGAAACAGTGTGTCGAACCTTTGCCTATCGTAGGCACATACCCAACCGAATGAGCTATCAAAGCGCGGCTGGCGACTAGGCCTCACAGCTATACTTCAATAGCAGCTCATCTCCTACCTTCACAGAAGTTCTCCTGCACTCCTGACGTAAGAGAATCTTTAGAATAAAGACGACTATTTCTCGCGAAATGCTGTTCGGTCAGTTTAGGCAACCGGTACTCAAAGAAGATTGCGTCACTATTACTCTGGCAGCATCTCTACCTCTCGTAGGCACCACAAGAATACACCAATAGTGATTAGAGCGCGTGCAGAGTTATAGATACATTGTTTCTCTCGTTCAGTACTCGAACGGATCAGGAAAGAAAGTCGATAATACTGGTAAACGGTACGTCACTTTTCAGTGGCTTGTGAACCATATATTAGATGCAGCGGTGAGAATCAGTGGTCTTGGTACCACCTGCGTATGTGCAGTTACTGAGAGAATCATAAGCTGCTTGTCGACTATCACATGATGAGAGCATTGTCTACAGAAATGGATTATTGTCTTACATGCAGTACAGTTAAAGTGGATGAATGATACCAATTATTACTAATGAAGTGGAACAACTACTACATCGCATAGACAGATGGATAACATAAAACTACTTCAGGGAAGTCACGGAAAACTTAATTCAAGACACCGTTCAGTGAGTTTAATCGCCCTGCTCCTAAATTTCAATACTGTATTTAATCACTGCGCCTCATTGCAAGTTAAAACATCCAGAACTATTTTTATACATTTTCATTAGCTACCCCAAAGAGTAAAGCAAGCCGTTTGCAGCCAAAAAACCAGACGGTAGTGGGCACAAGGGATCCCTGAGAATATTTAGGAGAGGACTTCCAGTTCCGGCATTTGCCTCACAAACGAGGGAAACATTGAATGAAGGAGACATTTGTTTAGGAAAAAGGCGGCGTATTTTTACATCTACTTCTGGATACATACTTTGAAAACCCCTTTGAAGGGATAGTATCGCTACAGTCGCTTATGGAACGCGAGGCTGTTTCAATGCATCTGTACATGCTGAAATTAGTCTCATCTTATCGTCACGGGCCCTATGGTAGCGGTACATAGGTGACCGAAGAATAGATTCTTCAGCTAACAGTATTTCTTGGAACATTGTACATAGGCCTTAGAGTCATAATTTGCGTCTATCTTCAAGTGCCTGCCAATGTAGGGTTTCAGTATGTCGATGATGCTTTCTCATGAGTCAAAAACGATTCAAATGGCTCTGAGCACTATGGGACTTAACATCTGTGGTCATCAGTCCCCTAGAACTTAGAACTACTTAAACCTAACTAACCTAAGGAGATCACACACATCCATGCCCGAGGCAGGATTCGAACCTGCGACCGTAGCAGTCGCACAGTTCCGGACTGAAGCGCTTAGAACCGCTCGGCCACAGCGGCCGACTCTCATGAGTCAAACAAACCTGTGACCTTTCGTACCGCACTTCTTTGTAGATTTTTATCGTCTCTCGACAGTCGTATTTTGTATGGATCCACAAACTTAAGCAACATTCTAATATGGGACGTACAAATTATTTTTAGGCAGTCTCCTTCGCAGACTTCACGTTTTCTCACAATCCTGCCAATAAACCGACGTCTGCCGCTTGCCTTACCTGCGACTGAGGCTGTGTGAGCGTTCCATTTCATCCATACAATCTGTTACATTCACGTACTTGTATAAGTTCATTCTAATTATGAATCGTTGATATTGTCGTCATAGTATTCTACTTTTTTTCGGTTTGTTATTCTTAATGGGTGATTTTATATTTCTGAACATTTAAAGCAAGTTGCCGAGCTTGATACGTTCCCCCTCTGATGAAAATTTGTGAACCTTTTCTTCAGACAGAATATCTTAAATGCATTATCTGCTGAAAGTCTGAGGTTGCTATTAATATTATCTGCCAGGCCATTAATATACATCCTGGACAGCAAGGGTCCCAACACACTGTCCGGGTTACACCAAAAGTTACCTTTGCTACGCTGGTTCCATACAGCTGGCGGGCACGTAGACACCACTTCACTTCTATGACTTACATAAGCGTAGTAGTTCAGTTATTCTCCTCCGCGTCTGCAGCACTCCAAAGTGACCAGTGCGCTCTTTTAAGACGGTGACTAATTTTTGGAATGGCGAGCCTACATTTTCTGTGTCTGTCCAGGAAATTAAACGTCTCGCAGATAATCTTAGACTGAAACGTATTTGAGGGTAGTAAATGGCAGCAGGTAAGAGAGAGTAGTGAGTAGCAGAATGAGGAGAGGATAGGTGAGGAGGCGAGTAAGCCGAGTGTGAGTGGTGTGTGTGCGCAGGTGCGGTGCGGCATGGTGACGGTGAGCGACGGCAAGAGCCGCCCGTCACCGATGCGGCTGCACCTGTCCATGGAGCTGCTGCGGCTGCAGCGCGAGGAGCCGGCCCGCAACAACCCCCGTGCCGCCCAGCTCTCGCCCACGCCGCTCGACTCCAGGGTGAGTACTGAAACAGTCTTCCAGCTGGCGCGCGACTGCACTCCAGGATCTGTACTGAAGACTGAGGATTCCATCAGCAGGAATACTTACAGTGTTGTGTCAAAACGGGGTGATTCAGTTGCCCCTACCAATGTGTTTTATGCAACCCACAACGCCTTCAAATGTCAAGCGCAAGATTCATCGTATTGTCTCGTTTGCTACCCGCCATCTATTAGTACTATAGAAAATGAAGAGGATCTTTTTGTGGGAAATTTAATGCGCTTAAATTTTATACCGCTAAACGTCTTCGCTAGACGCAGTAGTTCTCGAATTATTCAAGAAAAACATACAAAACTCAACTTCAAATGCGTTTTCCTTAACTTGATAACTGTGACCAACATCGAAAACTATCCCAGTACGAAATTTAACTACATTAATTTTAGTGCAGTAAGGTCCAGTCCTTTTTTCGGTAGGATTAATAGTGTTGTAGGGAGTGAGAGGATATGAATTTCTCGCGCATGGTTTTTGAAGGGGTTGTGGGTTGCATAAAACCCATCGATAGGGGCAGCTGAATCATCCTGTATAGGTCACTGACATCCTAACGATAAAGTCTCTACCCAGACTGAAAAAGTCGTCACTGTTGCAACGGAAAATTTGTGGTAAGATCTTACGGGACCAAACAGCTGAGGTTATCGGTCCCTAAGCTTACACACAACTTAATCTAACTTAAACTATCTTACGCTACAATGAGATTTTCACTCTGCAGCGGAGGGTGCGCTGATATGTAACTTCCTGGCTGATTAAAACTGTGTGCTGGACCGAGACTCTAACTCGGGACCTTTGCCTTTCGTGGGCAAGTGCTCCACCATCTGAGCTACCCAAGCACGACTCACGCCCTGTCCTCACAGCTTTAATTATGCCAGTACCTCGTCTCCTACATTCCAAACTTTGTAGAAGCTCTCCTGCGAACCTTGCAGAACTAGAACTCTTACGCTAACTACAACACACACACACACACACACACACACACACACACACCAATCCCGAGGAAGGACTCGAATCTCCGACAAGAACAGCAAATACCACCACAATTTATTGATATGACTTCGCAAAATGATACTGGTGGAAGAATTTACTAAAAGACTCAACACAACAATCTAATGACATCAGCATTTAATAACACCGCCAAATTTGAAAACCATTGCCAACATAATTTGATATAGTGATTTGCAAAACTCGATGCTGGAAGAATTTAATAGAATGAGTAAAAAGTTAAACAGCAGCTAGCAGCAAGATATACAGTTCTGACTTAAGATAAGCAACTGTTCGCAAAATGTAATAGAATAATGAGCAAGACAGCGAAAGCAAAAAAGATTTGGTATTACAACTTTAGGAAGCAACTGTTGGCAGAATTTAATAAAATGATCAATGAGTAAAACAGCAACTGCCAACAACTTCAAGAAAGCAACTATTCGCAGAATTTAATAATCTGATCAGTGAGCAAAACAGCAAGTGCTAATAAGATTTACTAGTACCACATACGAAAAGCAACTCTCGACAGAATTAAAAAGGATACATGAACAAATAGTTAAACAACAATTGCCAACCAGTGAAACTTATATTAAAAAAGGAAGCGGCCCGCCACGAATTCCTCTCCTGTGCCAATCCCGTCGTCTCAGAGTAGCACTTGCAACCTACGTCCTCAGTCATTTGCTGGATGTATTCCAATCTCTGTCTTTCGCTACAGTTTTTGCCCTCTACAGCTCCCCTAGTACCATGGAAGTCATTCCCTCATGTCTTAACGGATATCCTATCATCCTGCCCTTCTCCTTATCAGTGTCTTCCACATATTCTTTTCCTCTCCGATTCTGCACGGAACATCTTTCCTTACTTTATCCATCCAGCTAATTTTCAACAGTCGTCTCTAACATCACATCTCAAATGCTTCGATTCTCTTCTTATCCGATTTTAACACAGTCCATGTTTCACTACCATACAATGCTGTACTCCAGACGTATATTCTCACAAATTTCTTCCTCAAATTAAGACCTATGTTTGATACTAGTAGATTCTCTTGGCCAGAAATGTACTTTTTGTCATTGCTTGTCCGCGTTTGATGTCCTCCTTACTCCTTCCGTCATTGGTTATTTTGCTGCTGAGGCAGCAAAATCCCTTAACTTCATCTGCCTCGTGACCATCAATCCTGATGTTAAGTTACTCGCTGTTCTCATTTCTGCTACTTCTCATGACTTTCGTCTTTCTTCGATTTACTCTCAATCCATATTCTGTACGCATTAGACAGTTCATTCCATTCAGCAGATCGTGTAATTCTTCTTCACTTTCACGAAGGATAGCAATGGCATCAGCGAATCGTATCATTGATATCCTTTCACTTTGAATTGTAATTCCACTCCTGAATCTTTCCGTTATTTCTATCATTGCTTCCTTGATGTACAGATTGAATAGTAAGCGTGAAAGACTAGACCCCTGTCTTACACCATTTTTAATCCGAGCACTCTTATTTTTTCCTCTTGGCTCTTGGACATATTGCATAGTATCCGTCTCTCCCTATAGCTTACCCCTACTTTTCTTATAATTTCGAACATCTTGCACCATTTTACATTGTCGAACGCCGTTCTGAAATTCCACGCCCGACTCGTAGAACTTTATCCTTTCGTTGGTTCCTCGTGCTTTTTCTCATGGTCACCTCCCCCTTGGCAGTCCCCTCCCGGAGATTCGAATGGGTGACTATTCCGAAATCTTTTGCCAATAGAGATCATCATGACATTTTTTCAGTTACAGAACACATGTCCTGTGGATATACGTTGTGCGTCTTTAATACAGTGGTTTCCATTGCCTTCCGCATCCTCATGTCGTTGGTCATTGCTGGTTCCTCCGCCTTTAGGGTCAGAGACAAGAGAGTGCCCTGAACCTCTGTCCGCTCGTTCGCCCTGTTTGACAACGCCGTTGGCAGAGTGAGGGTGACTTCTTATGCAGGAAGTAATCCTACTTAGTACAAAATAACAACAATAATTATGCGGAAGTCTTCGGCCGCCAATGCTGACAATCAAACTTTAAGCGGTTGCGGTTTTTTTATTTTTTATTTTTTATTTTTTATTTTTTTACATGATTACATTGAGGAAACGTGTACAAATGGGGTTTCTAGTTACAGTGTTACAACAACAAAGGTGGCATTCAAAGAGTAAACAAAAAATAAAAATGTAAATCACTGATGCAATTCCAGCTAAAAAGTTCTTCAATAAACGTAACTGTTTCCACTTGGTGCTTCGCCATCGTTATCTGATATCTCTAACAGCGCCTTTGAAAGGTAGCTGCAACGGAGGCATTCTGCTTCGCTAGTGCCTAAAGGGAAACAGCAATCCTTGCAGTAGCCTGTCTCTTCCTTCTCTCATCGCTGACAAGGCAGGACGTTCAGCCGTAAGTGTAATGCGGCACAGAACATTAACCGCAGCTAGGCACTCCCCAGCTCAGTGGGGGTTAACGAAAGTGCTGCGTAAATAATTTGCGAAGAGCGTACGGTATCTCGGTGTGCGTTCGAGGGCATTGTGAGCATTTTGGAGCAACCACCAGTAATCAAGCTGCTCTTTCTCTCCGTCGCCAAAGATATAGGCGACGGTAATTCCTTTGAACCATGTAAGACCATGATATTTTGCGTCGGGAAAGTAAGATTCATCTGGACAGAGCAGGGTCTGATGGTCAATCATATCAGGCGTGACCCGGAGGTAACAAGCCAATATCTTCTGTGTTAGTCGCCAAACTCTGGACGACGATGCGCATATAAAACGATGTTCATCGGTATCCAAGACGTGACAATCTGGGAAATAAGGTGGGTCTGCCAGTCCAATAGCGTGAAGTCGCTGTCGTGTGTCATATTTTTTATTGGCGATCTGCTACCACTTCGAACGCACCGTAGATGACAGAAAGTTGTGGTGTATCGTTTTCCACACTCTTGGGCAGTGAACTGTAGGGTACTTGTTTTCCACCACGTTATGGGAAACAGCCCGCAGAAGGTTGGTATAAAAATCTTTCGCCTTTGGTGGACGTGTGGCGGGGAGGTTCGAGCTGACATAGCTTTAATCAAGAATGAAAGTCGACCCATGCGCAACCAACACCGGCGGGACGTGAGAGACTGGCATCAGAACCTGTAGTAAACGACCCGTGGGAGAGGTATGTTGACTTTTCCATCGTTTCCACATGTTGCTCATGTAAAGGGCAGCTGCTCTCGCCCTGACGTTGACCAATCCCAGCCCCCCTTTGTGCACTGGGAGGGTAAGAGTGTCGTATCTTACTTTAAATATATGACCTGCGGAAACGTAGTAACTGAAGGCCGCCTGAAGCCGGCGACCTATCTGCAGCGGTAGTGGGAGGACTTGTGCCACGTGGTTGAGTTTTGATGCCACGTAGAGGTTCAGGTATTCAACACGTTGCAGCTGATTCAAGTCTCGGAGCAGGATCTGTCGCACCATTGCGCGTATGATCCGTAGTAACCGTCGGTAGTTTGCTGCAGCTGTTTTACGTACGTCTTTCTTGGACGTGATTCCCAAATATCGCAGATCAGAAACTGGTGGAAGGGGAGCGAGGGCTTCCGGTCCGAGACCACACCCAATATCCAACGCCGCCGACTTGTTGATGTTCAGAAGAATGCCTGCGGCCTGTCCGTATCGCTCGATCCAGGTTAGTGCGCTTTGAACTTCGTCATTGGAACGAACCAGCAGTAGCAGGTCGTCAGCGTATGTCGTATAGCGGAAGGTGACGTCCCGCAGCATGACGCCAGATAGCCGGTGGCTAAGGCCCTCTAGGAGTGGCTCGAGTGCGATTGCATAAAGGTAGGTAGAAAGGGGACAGCCCTGTCGTAGAGACCTCTTAATGGGTACTGGTCCTACCGTCCTTCCATTGACCTGGACGTGTGAGCTGGCTGCGGTCCAAAGACGCCGCAGGGTGTCAATGGGGCTCGGGGGTAATCCCATACGGTCCATCACTCGTAGGAGGAAGTTATGGTGCACTCTATCAAAGGCGCGATTGAAATCGATGGAGACAATCGCAGCTCTCAGACGGCATGCAGAGGCGATCGCTATTAAGTCCCTGCTGTTACCGGTGGCGATGTTTATGTTGGCTTTCCCCCCTGCGACGTCTGCTCTGGGGCGAGAATCAGCGGCAAAGTCGTCTTATGCGGCCCGCCATAAGTCTGGCGAAAATCTTGTAATCGGTGTTCAGCATTGTAAGCGGCCGATAGTCATTAATTGATCGCCCTCCACCTGGCTTGTGTACCGGTATGAGAAGTCCTATAAACGCTGGCGGCACAACACAGTCTGGAGACATAAACTCGCAGAACATTATAATCCAGCTAGGCATCATGATGTCACGGAAGGTCCGGTAGAATTCGATGAGAAATCCATAAGACCCAGGAGACTTATTGGCCGCACCTTTGTCCACGGCGTCTTCGACTTCTTTGCGTGAGACTTCCTCTGTTAGTGCATTCACGGTAGCCTCGTCGATAGTACGTGTTACCTGCTGTAACACTCCAGTAGTGGTCTCGTCATCTACGGTTCTTTCCTGCTAAAGATGACGAAAATGATCCTCCACCGCCCTTACTATGGTTGCTTGGGCCGTATAGAAGCGACCGTCTTGTGTCCTGAGTTCCGTGATTAAGTGTTGGCGATGTCGGCGCAGATCCGCCACAACATGGTGCATAGTGGGTTCCTCTGCAGCCGTTCGGTCGTGCCTTCGCGAGCGTACTACGGCACCTTCTATTCGGCGCTTCGTCAATGATACTATGTGAGCCTTGATTCTGCTTTGGTCATGTTGTCTCTCCGGGGAAGGGGGGAAGGCGTCGAGGTCCCTGAGTGCCGCGTAGTAAAAATCGAGCGCCGCCGCGTAAGTCACAGGGAGAATAGTCTTCGTCGGTGGAGGTGCAACGTCCGTCGGTGGGAGTTGTGTGATCCGACGCTGGAGGCACTCGGAACGAAGGTGACCTTTCTTGCTGCATCGGGAACGCGTCTTCGGCTGGCCGTCATAAGTAACTATGGCCCGGCACCCTCCTATCTGTAGATAGGATGGCACGTGTCGTTGGAGGTCAATGCGCACTTGGCGTACTCCATTGAGCACTGGATACTTCTTAAACCGGGTCCATTTTTCAGCCACGTGTTCGTGTACCGTGCCGTAGGGGCGGAGTGCCGCCACAACGTCTGCCGCAGGGAGTTCAAATGGAAGTTCAAATATGCGTATAGTCCACAGTCCCATTCCACAGTCACATTGCGGCATGGCCAACCTCGACGTTGCCAACATTTCCGTCTGCGTGGCAGAAGCGGAGTTCTTGTTTCATCTCACGAAGCACCTTGTCGCATACAGCTTCGTATATGAGTTTTACGTAGACCGTGCTACTGACGATCGAAAAGTGAATGCCGACAATGTCGGTAGCCGGGATCTTGGCTTCCTCTTTTAAAAAGCGTTCGACTTCGAGCACCTTTGGTCGGGTAAAGTCGTTCCGAAATGAGAATTTCAGGGTTGATCTTCTGTATTGATTTGCCATGGTCTTGTAGCGATTTCCAACCCAGGATCGAAGATGTTATCATTACTAAACTACGACGCTACCCCTATACCACAGGTAACGTAGACAAAGCCAATCTAGATATTTCACTTACGAAGAGTAGACTAAACAGCTGTCCAGCCCAACTACTTTCTTAGTTTAGCTCCACTAGCGCAGCTTATTGATAAGACAGAGCTAATAGTAGCAAATCATCTCTCTGTTCCGGTAGGGCTGCTATTAGTTATATGTACGCCTCGGTTCCGGGATCCAAGATGAACAGACAGAATTACAAAAGTCCCTTCCTGTAACGCATAGCTGAACAATCAAAAGAAATCTGCAAACTATTTATACACAGAACAGACCACCTTGAGATTAAGAGACCGCTTATCCACACAAGGTAAAGAACGATAAATAAAACTTTAAGTACCACGTCCCAATGGTGACTTAAAATACATGTGGGTTTGCCATTTTGATCAGGGCCCACATTTAACACGACCTGTCTTGACCTAACCACTCCACTGATACCGTAAGATTAATAACAAACAGCCGGTAAAATACCACTTAAAATAGAAGTACTGAAACAATTCGCTCAATCTGCTGAAATGGAAAAGTAGTCTTCCTGAAAATGCTAATCACAAAACTGAGGTGAGCTGCAATTGTTTCCCAGAAAACAAAATACGTCATTGTTTAATAAACAACGTTTTTTTAATTGCAGTGAACATTTTATGATATTAATTAATTCGTTTGCAATATAATGAAAGGGAAAGAAAAGGGTAGCTAAGATCCTTGAAGCAGACCTGTGTGATTGCGTTCTATCTAGCTATGAACGGTTTGAATAGTGGCGATGGGAGGAAATTTTTCCCAATGGTATTTGGTCAGCAAAAAGAGGACAGATGGTCATGTATAGTTCTTGGTTACCAGACTTTGCTCCATTGTCCTGCATTAAACTCTAAACCTCTCTTCAGTATCTCATGAAGTGAGGTCATATGATACACTGTTGATGGTGATCAGTCGGTCGGATGGAGGTGTTAAGCGCAGCATTCCCCCTGGTATGTACATGGTAACGCCTAGTTTCATCCTCCCCCTTCCCTCATCATCGTACAACACAAATGTGGAACATACCATAGACATCCCACTGCAGTCACCTATACTGAATAAATGCACTTCGGCCTGGCCAAGCAATTGCGTGTTAATGTACTATCATGTGCAGTCAGTTCTGACTATATTCGAAACATGGCCATTTGGTGGGTTATATAAAATGCTTGAAAATAGCTACACAGAAATTAAAAATATGAAATGAAAGGATACTCTAGTCCAACCTACAACTAATTACAGTAGGCGGGTTCGAATGGATATAGGTTGTAGGGATTGTGCAGAGTTGAAGGAGCTTGCAATGAAATGGGTGTGACTGCTGGCTTACGAAATATCTGTTGTCAGCTCGTTCACCCGACTCTGTTGCCATTCGCTGTACCTCTCGACTATGCCGAACTATGCCTTACTTGGTGTTTGAGGGCCTCTGCATGCGGCGTTGAGGCTATTTACTTGTAGGTGATACGTGACTGCGTCGCTTTTTACCTCCAGTTCTCAACTAGTGAGCATGAAATTAGCGGTTTCTCAATGCGTATGACCTCTTAATGGTCTCACGAAAGAGGCTCACTGTTTGCCACTAGCTAAGTTACAAGGATTACATCCAGTATTCATATTTAGATGAGTTTTCTTTCTTCTCGCAACCTTTCGTTATTCGCTCATTATAGTTTCTTAAGTGATAAAATGATACTGTTTTCAATATTTTTAAAATCATAAATGAAGTTCCCGTAATTTTTTGATTTTAGAACCTTTAATGACATTTTATCTCATTAAATAATAGACAACAAAGATTGATCTTACCCTTTTTACACCATGAGATGAAATTTCTTTAAGACAACTTAAGTGAACAAACCCTTATATTTTATCTAATATCGTTTCGTCTTCTCAAAAGCTTGGTATATCAATTTTGTTGGGCTGAATTTACAGTATTATTTTGGCTTCAAGTTCCGAGAAGAAATAGATATTTTTTCTGTAAAACTACAAAATATATTAATTCTTTTTTTTTTTTTTTTGCTCATGGGAAAACTTCGTGTTTTAATGACACTCTTTCTCGCTTTAAGGACACTCTTTTGTGTAACCACATCGTGTTGTAAATTTGTCCAAACTTTGGTCAACACTGCAGTTGAGCTTCATAATGGCGTTGATTTATACTAGTGTTCTCGTGCCACGAAAGCTCTATAAAGGATCTACCAATATTGATAGCTAATACTGACACAGGGGAATGTACACGGTAATACACTCCTGGAAATGGAAAAAAGAACACATTGACACCGGTGTGTCAGACCCACCATACTTGCTCCGGACACTGCGAGAGGGCTGTACAAGCAATGATCACACGCACGGCACAGCGGACATACCAGGAACCGCGGTGTTGGCCGTCGAATGGCGCTAGGTGCGCAGCATTTGTGCACCGCCGCCGTCAGTGTCAGCCAGTTTGTCGTGGCATACGGAGCTCCATCGCAGTCTTTAACACTGGTAGCATGCCGCGACAGCGTGGATGTGAACCGTATGTGCAGTTGACGGACTTTGAGCGAGGGCGTATAGTGGGCATGCGGGAGGCCGGGTGGACGTACCGCCGAATTGCTCAACACGTGGGGCGTGAGGTCTCCACAGTACATCGATGTTGTCGCCAGTGGTCGGCGGAAGGTGCACGTGCCCGTCGACCTGGGACCGGACCGCAGCGACGCACGGTTGCACGCCAAGACCGTAGGATCCTACGCAGTGCCGTAGGGGACCGCACCGCCACTTCCCAGCAAATTAGGGACACTGTTGCTCCTGGGGTATCGGCGAGGACCATTCGCAACCGTCTCCATGAAGCTGGGCTACGTCCCGCACACCGTTAGGCCGTCTTCCGCTCACGCCCCAACATCGTGCAGCCCGCCTCCAGTGGTGTCGCGACAGGCTTGAATGGAGGGACGAATGGAGACGTGTTGTCTTCAGCAATGAGAGTCGCTTCTGCCTTGGTGCCCATGATGGTCGTATGCGTGTTTGGCGCCGTGCAGGTGAGCGCCACAAACAGGACTGCATACGACCGAGGCACACAGGGCCAACACCCGGCATCATGGTGTGGGGAGCGATCTCCTACACTGGCCGTACACCACTGGTGATCGTCGAGGGGACACTGAATAGTGCACGGTACATCCAAACCGTCATCGAACCCATCGTTCTACCATTCCTAGACCGGCAAGGGAACTTGCTGTTCCAACAGGACAATGCACGTCCGCATGTATCCCGTGCCACCCAACGTGCTCTAGAAGGTGTAAGTCAACTACCCTGGCCAGCAAGATCTCCGAATCTGTCCCCCATTGAGCATGTTTGGGACTGGATGAAGCGTCGTCTCACGCGGTCTGCACGTCCAGCACGAACGCTGGTCCAACTGAGGCGCCAGGTGGAAATGGCATGGCAAGCCGTTCCACAGGACTACATCCAGCATCTCTACGATCGTCTCCATGGGAGAATAGCAGCCTGCATTGCTGCGAAAGGTGGATATACACTGTACTAGTGCCGACATTGTGCATGCTCTGTTGCCTGTGTCTATGTGCCTGTGGTTCTGTCAGTGTGATCATGTGATGTATCTGACCCCAGAAATGTGTCAATAAAGTTTCCCCTTCCTGGGACAATGAATTCACGGTGTTCTTATTTCAATTTCCAGGAGTGTAGAAGAAAATCGTTCCAGTAAACATGAGTCCGCAAACGAGCCGTTTGCGAGATAGTTGCGAATTTGTCATTACAAGCCGCCACTGAGTTCAATATGAAATATCGCCCTAGTCAGTACAAATGTATTTCAAATGTTAACTTTTCTGCATATAACTGGGCTCAAATTTCACCCATGGCTAGGGACAAGCTTTTCAACGAAAAGTATCGATATGTTTTCAGTTGTATCGAAGGAAGAGTATAGACACCTTGATGTGTTGATACTTTGATAAAAAGATTGTATACTATCAGCTCCACGGTTTCACTCTCTGTTTTTAAAATTTATCTGTTGTGGAGATAGTCGATTATCACAAGTTTTAAATGGAATAATGCAAGCGTTAAATCAAGCAGTGTTATTAGTTTCGAGACAGATTACAATTTATAATAATTTAGAAAAAGCAATAAAAAAGTTGAATTTAGAGAAAATTACATTTTTTGAAATAATTCATTCTTCCAGCCATTTCGTCACCCAGTCAACAGTATCCAGACACCTATTAGTGGATATTAATAGAGGGTGTGTTAACCCTTCGCCACGTGATGGTTTCAATTCATTGGGGATACTTTCCATGCGGAAAGATGAATGGCAGCCCATTCTTCCTCTTGAGCCTAACTCTTGCAAGTCGTTTTCCACTTCCGAGGGCCAGACTCCTTTGATTCTTTTTACTAAAAAAAGGAGACAACAATCAACTGGCCACTTTTCCTGAAGTCATTCTTGTCAGGCAGCGATAGAAAAAACAGCTGCTTTTTCGAATGATGTCTGTAACTTTCTCCACATGCAACTGTAATTGATAGCTGTGTCCTTTTCTGTGCTTTCCATTTCTTGACCATGGAAACAACATACTGCGTACAAGAGTCGTAAAACTACCGTAAACTATCGCAAGTAAGCGTAGTTTTACCAGTGGTCTTGGTCGGTTAAGATCGCTCGTAAAACAGCGTTACTTGTACGTTAGGCGCGTTGCATACCTATGGGGCTTTGCCTCATTTCGTTCGCTTCGTTTTGATATGCGATCAGTGTTGTGCTAGATTTCACCAGACACCGGAAGCAGTGAATCGTCTAGAAACTGAGTGAGGATATACAGGGTGAGTCACTATTACCACCAAGAAAAACTCCTAAAGTACGATAGGAGCTGAAAAGTTTGTGGGATAAAAGTTGCATGGGACAACGGGGACCATGATGTTACGTTGATTTTTTGTTGCTAAGTAGGGTCGCTTTAGAGATATAAATGTCAACTTCGTTTTTTAAATGGGATGCTGTAGTTTGGTGCTTATTTGCTGATAGCGGCTATCGAGACGAATCCAGTGATATTAACAGTAAGGTGTTTGAAGGTCAACGAAGGTCACAAAGGTGGCATGACTGTCCAATTACAGGAGGGGTTCGACGTGATGACCATTGGTATCAATGCAGTGCTTCGATCTTCTTATCATGGACTGAGTGGTATTCAGTATCATCTCGGCACTTATTGTGCACCTGCTCTGACAATTCTCTCTCGCATATCTTCAGTTGTAGTTGGAACGTCTTTATAAACAATGTCGTTTACGAATCCCCACAAGAAAAAATCCAGAGGCGTCAATTCTGGTGAACGAGCCGGCCACGACACGTCTCCTCCGTCTCCAATCCAACGATTTGGGAATTGTCTCTGCAGCTCATTTCTAGCCAGTGAAAAATGTGCCGGACACCCATCTTGTTGAGACCACATTCTGTTTCTTGTTCCTAAAGGTATTTCTTGCAATAACAGACCTAATATTTCTTGCAGGAATGTGGTGCACTTCCTACCATTAAGATTTCCTCCGATGAAATAGGGGCCTATAATTCTGTCCTGCAGAATCCCACACCATACGTTCACCTACCACGCTTTTTGGTGTGCAGCTTGCCGCAGCCAACATGGAATTCCAGTTGCCCAATAATACATGTTATGCAAATTAACATTTCCATGGTTTGTGATTGTAGCCTCGTAAGTAAATAAAATCAAATTAATAAATATGTCATTTCTCTCAGTCTTAAGTTGAGCCCATCGGTAGAATTAAATGCGACGCATACAATCCGTACCTGTTAGTTCTTTGTGGAGACTGATATGGTAAGGATGATATTTATGGCGATGCAAAACACGAAAAACACTACTCTGGCTCATGCCTGACTCCCTTGCGATTTGACACGAACTAACACAAGGATATCGAACCACAGTGGCAAGAATACCAATTTCCGTTTCGTAGTTAGTAGTTTTCCTTTGTCGGATATGTTTCCGCTGCGTTAAAGATCCAGTTGTTCACAATTTATCATACACATATTTAAATGTACGACGTGTAGGGTGAGTACGTTGAGGATATCTTTCAGCGTAAAGTTTCTAGCTCTCACTGAATTTCGTTGGTATTCTCCATAAATGAGAAGCATATTGACTTGTTCTTCGAAGGAATACATCATTCACATTCGGCTGATTCGACCGTACTAGTCTTACCGTTCCCGTTAGTGTTGTATTGTGAAACCGTCGAATGGTGTTTACATGTCAGTGGCACGTTAGATGGATACACCGTATTCGGCGAATATTTACTACTTGCACGTTGTACGAGAGAGAATTGTCAGAGCCGAAGTGATAAGGAATACCACTCAATCCATGATAATAAGATTGCAGCACTGCATTGATACCAGTGGTCATCACTTCGAACACCTCCTGTAAATGGACGTTCATGCCACCTTTTTGACCCTTGTTCACCTTCAAAGATCTTACTGTTACACATCATTGCATTCGTCTCGATAGCCAATACCAGAAAATAAGTACCAAACTATAGCATCGCATTAAAAAAAAAAAAAAAACAACGATGTTGACCTTCATCTTCCTGGCGCGACCCCACCTAGCAACAAAAAACCAACGTCATAACATGGCCCCCGTTGTCCCGTGCAACAGTTGATACTTTCGGAGTTATTCTATGTGGCAATAGTTAGTGACTCACCCTGTATAAAGGGCCTCGTAGTCTACAGAAGATTTTTGTTCTACGTAGCTATCCTCCTGTCTCTTACTTAAAAACAGGCCGTATTTATAGCAAAAGTTGTCACTTTTGCTATAAATACGGTCTGTTTTTAAGTACGAGATAGGAGGATAGCTACGTAGAACAAAAATCTTCTGTAGACTACGAGGCCCTTTATACAGGTTTTATTCGAAAATTGTTGATTTGTAACGTGAAAGAGAGGGATGTAGCGAAAATATATAAAGCAATACAGATTTATCACATAGCACTAGAAAACTCAATTTCCACAAAAAAAGGTAAAATTGAAAAGAAACGCAAAACAAAAACAAACACACTTCACTATTTCGTCGAGCATACATACAACAATTTTCTCTTATTCATAAACAACTTACGCACTTATCAGTAAAAACAGGAATGTCTTTTTATTTATTTATTTATTTATTTATTGGAGTCACCGGTGTTCTGACTGGTTGGATGTGGCCCGCCACGAATTCCTCTCCTCTGCCAACCTCTTCATCTCAGAGGAGCAGTTGCAACCTACGACCTCAGTTATCTGCTGGATGTATTCCAATCTCTGTCCACCTCTACAGTTTTTGCATCTTCGACTCCTTCTAGTACCATGGAAGTCAGTCCCTGAGGTCTTAATATATGTCTGTCCCCCCTCCTTGTCAGCGTTATCCACATATTCCTTTCCTCTCCGATTCTGCCCAGTACCTCCACCCTCCTTACCTAATCAGTCCATCCAATTTTCAACATTCGTCTGTAGCACACCATCTCAAATGCTTCGATTCTCTTCTGTTCCGGTTTTCACGCAGACCATGTTTCACTACCATACAATGCTGTGCTCCAAAATTTCTTCCTCAATTTAAGACCTATGTTTGATACTAGCAAACTTCCCTTGGCACGTTTTCACAGTGCTAGTCTGCTTTTGCGTCGTCCTTGCTCCGTTCGTCATTGGTTACATTGTAGCCTAGGTATCATAACTCCTTAACTTCCGCTACTTCGTGACCAATGATAAGTTTCTCGCTGTTCTCATTTCTGCACTTCTCATTATTTTGGTCTTTCTTAGATTTACTCTCAATCCATATTCTGTACTCATTAGACTGTCCATTCCAATCAGCAGATCATGTTATTCTTCTTCACCAGGATAGCAAGTTATCAGCGAATCATATCATTTATACCCTTTCACCTTGAATTTTAATACCACTCCTGAACCTTTCTTTTATTTCCATCATTGCTTCTTCGATGTACAGATTGAACAGTAGGGGTGTCTTATACCCTTTTGAATACGAGCATTTCGTTCTTGGTCGTTCAATCATATTATTCCCGATTGGTCCTTTCACATACACTATGTGATCAAAAGTACCCGGACACCTGGATGAAAACGACTTAAAAGTTCGTGGCGCCACCCATCTGTAATGTTGGAGTACAATATGGTGTTGGCCCACCCGTAGCCTTGATGACAACTTCCATTCTCGCAGGCATACGTTCAGTCAGGTGCTGGAAGGTTTCCTGGGGAATGGCAGCCCATTCTTCACGGTTTGTTGCACTGAGGAGAGTTATCGATGTCGGTTGGTGAGGCCTGGCACGAAGCCGTTGTTCCAAAACATCCCAAAGGTGTTCTATACGATTCAGGTCAAGATTCTGTACAGGCCAGTCCATTACAGGAATGATACTGTTGTGTAACCAATCCTCCACAGGCCGTGCATTATGAACAGGTGCTCGATCATGTTGAAAGATTCAATCGCCATCCCCCAACTGCTCTTCAACAGTGGGAAGCAAGGAGGTGCTTAAAACAACAATGTAGGTCTGTGCTCTGATAATGCCACGCAAAACAACAAGGGGTGCAAGCCCCATCTATGAAAAACACGACCACACCATAACACCACCGCCCCCGAATTCTACTGTTACCACTACACCGGGCATTCGCCATACCCACACACTGCCATCGGATCGCCACATTGTGTACCGTGATTCGTCACTCCACACGACGTTTTTTCGCTCTTCAATCGTCCAGTGTTTAATCTCCTTACACCAAGCGAGGCGTCGTTTGGCCTTTACTGGCGTAATGTGTGGCTTATGAGCAACCACTCGACCATGAAGTCCAAGCTTTCTTACCTCCCACCTAACTGTCATAGTACTTGCAGTTGATCCTGATGCAGTTTGGAATTCCTTTGTGATGGTCTGCATAGATGTCTGCCTATTACACATTACGACCCTCTTCAACTGTCGGCGGTCTGTCAGTCAACAGAGGACGTCGGCCTGTACGCTTTTGTACTGTACGTGTCCCTGTACTTTTCCACTTCGCTATCACATCGGAAACAGTGGACCTACGGATGTTCATAAATGTGGAAATGTCGCGTGCAGACGTATGACACAAGAAACACCCAATCACGTGACCACGTTCGAAGTCCGTGAATTGCTCGGAGCGCTCCATTCTGCTCTCTCACGATGTCTAATATCTAATGTCTACTGAGGTCGCTGACAGAGTACCTGGCAGTAGGTGGCAGCACAATGCACGTAATATGAAAAACGAATTTTTTTGTGGGGTGTCCGGATACTTTTGATCATATAGTGTATCGTATATTAACCCTCCCTATAGCTTAGTCTTATTTTTCGCCGAATTTCGAACATCTTAAACCTTTTTAAATTGTTGAACTTTTTTTCTGGGTCGACAAATCCTATGAACGTGTTTTGATTTTTCTTCAGTCTTGCTTGTATTATCAACCACAATGTGAGAACTGCCTCTCTAGTGCCTGTATCTTTCCTAAATCCAAACTGATCGTCATCTAACACATCCTAAATTTTCTTTTCCATTCTTCTGTATATCATTCTTGACAGCAACTTGGTTGCATGAGCTGTAAAGCTGATTGTGCGATAATTCTCGCACTTGTCAGCTCTTACAATCTTCGGAATTGCGTGGATGATATTTCTCCGTAAGTCAGAGACTATATTGCCAGACTCATTATTCTATACACCAACGTGAATAGTCGTTTTCTTGCCACTTCCCCTAATGATTTTAAAAATTCTGATGGTACGTTATCGATCCCCACTGCGTAATTTGATCGTAAGTTCCCCAAAGCCCTCTTGAATTCTTATTCTAATACTGGATCCCCTATCCCTTCTAAATCGATTCTGTTTCCTCTTGTATCACATCAGACAAATCTGCCCTATCCGCTCTCCCCTCAGCATTTAACAATGGAATTCCCGTTGCAGTCTTAATGTTACCACCCTTACATTTAATTTCACCGAAGACCGTTTTGACTTTCCTCTACGCTGAGTCAGTCCTTCCGACAATCGTTTCTTTTTCGATTTCTTCACTTTTTTCATGCAGCATTTTCGTCTTAGCTTTGCTGCACGTCCTGTTTATTTCTTTTCTCAGTGATTTTCATTTCTGTATTCCTGAATTTCCCTGAACATTTTTGTAGTTCTTCATTCATCGATCATCTGAAGTATTTCTTCTTTTATCCTTGATTTCTTTATACTTACCTTCTTTGTGCCTACGTTTTACTTTCCAGCTTCTGTGATTTCCCTTTTTAGAGGTGTCCATTCCTCTTCAAGTTTACTGCCTACTGGGCTGTTCTTTATTGCTGCATCTACAGCCTTAGAGAACTTCAAGCGTATCTCGGCATTCCTTAGTAGTTCCAATCACACTTCTTTGCGTATTCTTTCTTCCTGACTAATCTCTTAAACTTTGGCCTACTGGTGATCACTACTACGTTGTGATCTGAGTCTATATCTGCCCCTGGGTATGTCTTACAACCCAGAATCTGATTCGGAATCTCTGTCTGACCATGATGTAATCCAACTGAAATCTTCCTTTATCACCGGTCCTTTTCTAGGTATACCTCCTCCTCTTGTGATTATTGGACAGAATATTCGCTATTACTAGCTGAAATTTATTACAAAACTCAATTAGTTTTTCTCCTCTCTCATTCCTTGTCCAAAGCGCATATTCTCCGGCAACCTTTTGTTCTACTCCTTTCCCTGCAACTACATTCCAGTCCCCCATATCCATTAGATTTTCATCTTCTTTTGCCTATTGTATTACCCTTTCAATATCCTCATATACTTTCTCTCTCCCCTCATCTTCAGCTTGCGATGTCGGCATTTATAGCTGAACTATCGTCGTGGGTGTTGGTTTGCTGTCGAGTATGATGATAATAACCCTATCATTCAACTGTTCACAGTAAACAGTCTGTGTCCTGCCTTCCTATTCATAACAGATCCTACTCCTGTTATGCCATTTTCTGCTGCTGTTGATATTACCCTACACTTATATGACCAGAAATCCTTCTCTTCTTTCCATTTCACTTCACGGATCCCCGCTATATCTAGATTGATCTTTGCATTTCCCTTTTCAGATTTTCTAGCTTCCCTGCCATGTTCAAGCTTCTGACATTCCACACCAAGACTCTCGAATCTCTCTTGCCAATGGAGAGATCATCATGACACTTTTTCTGTTACATGCCATATATTCTGTGGATACGCACTACGTGTCTTTAATGCAGTGGTTTCCATTGCCTTCTGCATCCTCACGCGTTGGTCACTGCTTATTCTTCCGCCTTGAGTAGTAGGGAAAGAGACCGCCCTGAACCTCTGTCCGCTCCTCCGCCCTCTTTGACAAGGCCGTTGGCAGAATAAAGGTGACTTCTTATGCAGGAAGTACTTCTATTTAGTACAAATTAAAGGCAATAATTACGTAGACCTTACGTTTGTGCAAGTAAATCGCAATCGCATTAAAAGTAATTGCTTCGGTTGCACTGAAGCACAGAAGTTACGCTCTCAACTAACACTGTACAATGTGCTGTCCTAATTACGTGCAAAACAAACAAACAATAAACAGAGAAGTCGTTGGCTCCAAATTTCTGTCTCGCACATTCATTTACGTTTCTTTCTCTAGCAATGATACCAAGACAACAATTTAGTATGCCATTTATGTACTGTACCAAAACTACGGTTCGCAACTCTGCTCTGTACTGGAACATAACCTGAAAACAGATACAGGGATGAACAATGAATATTCCAAGAAGTGCGTAACATCATGTTGCATATGCGCGAGCTTAGACAGAGAACTGGAGCACCATAATGGGAAACTGTCGTTAGTTCCTACTCGAGAGACTGCGAGGCGGTCGCGTATAGCGGGTAGCCGCGCTTCCAGGCTGGTGGAGTATTCGTGCAGCAGTTCGGCTGCGTACCCCACGGTCTCTCTCTCTCGCCCTCTCCCTCTTCTTCTCCTTCTCCCTCTCCCTCTCTCCCTCCCCTTGTGTCTCGCGCTTTCACACACGAACACACACACACACACACACACACACACACAGAGCGGTAAACTATTACTCTTCGTCACGCGTGCTGTCGTTGAATATTTTACGATGCACTCATGTGTGACATCGGTGTTCCACGCAGCCGTTCTGTTCACGCCAGAGCACATTTACGCGGAGCTTTTGGTAATCTCACTTGCGATAAGGTACGGAACATTTTCATTACAACCAGTGACTAAGCAAATAAACGAAACCTCTGAATCTTCGTGTCGATCTGTTCGAACTTTCCAGTTTATATTGAATATTGTAAGTTCTTGGACAACTCGCCGTTATTAATTGTTATTAATACATTATCACATTACTCCTGTGATGCTGCGTCAAACAGTTTCTTCAAACGCAGACTTCGCTCATCTTAAGACTGTTACGTCTAAGACAGAATATTCTAGATTCAAAAGCGACCAGCCCATTTCTTTCACCCAAGACCGAACAGAACTGGGGTCAACATATGGACGTATCTGGCTTGAGTAGTAAACTCTCCAAGGAACTCCAAAGGTGGATTGTGGCATCTCAAGGTTTTTCTTAGACCTACGATGAAATCTTGGTAAGTGTAGAGCAAAATTTTCATATTGATACTGAAAAGTGCGATACCAAATTATTTAATACTTGTCTAACGTTAGGCGTTTCCATGAACCAAAATCAACAATCCAAGCGCGAACTATATTTTAAAAAAGCCTGAATCCCACACGAAATATCGTGATTTTTTTACTCCAGAAACATGTTTCACTGCTCCACTCTAGGCGATGTCGCTCATTCATTCTCTTGATCAGTGTGCCTTTTGGGCAGCAGTGTGCTTATGTCCACCGATATATCCTGTCACCGACTTCTGTATCTCAACTACAACCAGAAGTTCCTGTAATATATGACAAAGGAGTCACAACAGTATTGGCTCACATAGTGCGCTATCCTGTTCTGTAGTCCTTTGGCAATGTTATTGAGGCCTATCGAGGCGAGGAATGCACTTAGTACTTCCTTGACGTTTACACTTCTCACTTTCACCACTAAAAATGAGGCAAGCTACATGGATTGCAGTAAAATACGTGTTGGATGATTCCATGGTTTGGTAATCTACAAACATGCCACATTCGATCTCAACCACTCCAATTTATTTAATTCTGAAAGAAAACATGTCTGTAACGTTCTCCTGTTGCACTTACAATACACGTCCTCGAACATACAGCCTAGCGTCACAGTGATTTAAATGACGAGATATCCAGCGGAATTAAAGAAAAGATTGGGCTCTTCATAACCCAGTCTTTTACAGTGATTTTTGTTCATTATTAAAACAAAATATGATTTACGTGTTATGAAGGTCAAAAACGGTCGTCGTCAACAACAACTATTTGACATCCAGTGTGCCTCCGCTAGATTTTTAGTGCATCTTCAGAGACACGCATGTCGTCTCCCCATCTCCAGGTAGGCCATTTCCTTCTCCTCTCTTCTTTTGAAATATCGCAAAGTATTTCCTTGGCGAATCCACCATTCAATCCTCCTAACCATTTCATTTCCATTTCATTTTTTCTGAGAACTTTTCCATTCTGCTCTATTCCCTGGTGCACTTGTTTGAGCTCCTGGCTGTACCATCAACTCCCAATGTGCCTCAATCTGTTGCTTGCTTATCAGCACTCAGTTTTTTAACGGTTCCCGCATTACGTCTACGTTTATATTCATACTCATCCACTGTAAGAACTTTTCTAATCAATCGGCGCACGCTTTCACAACTTATATATGAGCCCTTGGTGGTTTTAGTTATGGATTTTAAGCCTTGGACCATGGCCTAGAGCTCTTAAAACAAAAATCATCAAGGTTTCACTTTATGTTGCATTCGTGAATGGAGAGACGGACAAATACTTCTGTACAAATCATACTCTCTCTGAACTCGTCCTTTCGACATTTGCGCCATATATGTGTTGGAGGTAGTACAATAGTTCAGCAATGTCACAGATACTTGTTCACTCAATTCACGCTAGCGTAAAATCGTATTTAATGATCAGACTGGCTTCTCCCACTGCGTTAATGATCGTCGTTTTCGAACGCAACCTACACCAGGAGATCGGCAGAACCGGTGTGTATCAGGCAACGTCATATGCCATTGACTACGAGTAACACGGAGTGTTGAGCCGTAACTGTTGTTCGTTGAGAGCGAACTGTAAAGTTAGGATGTACCTAGAACGTCAATCAGTTCATTTCTTCACCGCTCCTACGACGTTCGGGAAGTGAGTCCCTCTTACGTTACAATATACAAGTGGCTACACCTCGCGTTACTAAAAATATTATCCAGATACATTGCTTACTTGCTTTAATGGCAATGCACCATCACTCACGAGCTGCACTGTTATGTGGATGCTTGAAACTGAGGTGACAAAAGTCATGGGATACCTCCCAATATTGTGTCGGACATCCTTTTGGCCAGCATAGTGCAGCAACTCAACATGGCTTGTTGGACAAGTCGTTGGAAGTCCTCCGCGGAAATATTGAGCCATGCTGTCTCTCTAGCCGTCCGTAACAGGAAATGTGTTACCGGTTCAAATGGCTCTAAGCACTATGGGACTTAACATCTGTGTTCATCAGTCCCCTAGAACTTAGAACTACGTAAACCTAACTAACCTAAGGACATCACACACATCCATGCCCGAGGCAGGATTCGAACCTGCGACCGTAGCGGTCACGCGGTTCCAGACTGAAGCGCCTAGAACCGCACGGCCACACCGGCCGGCTAAATGTGTTACCGGTGTCGAATGTTGTGCACGAACTGACTTCTCGATTAAGTCCCGTAATTGTTCGACAGGATTCATGTCGGGCGATCTGGGTGGCCGAATCTTTCTCTCAAATTGTCCAGACTGTTCTTCAAAACAATTGCGAACAGCTCGGGTCCAGTGACACTCCGCATTGTCGTTGTTTGAGAACATGAAGTCCATGAATGGTTGCAAATGGTCTCCAAGTGGCCGAATCTCCAAGCAGCCGAATGTAACTATGTACAGTCAATGATCAGTTCAGTTGGACCAGAGGACCCAGTCCATTTCTTGTAAACTCAGCTCACACCATTATGGAGCCACCACCAGCTTGCACGGTGCATTGTTGACAACTTGCGTCCATGGCTTCGTGTGGTCTGCGCCACACTCGCATCTTACCGTCATCTTTCACCAACTGAAATCGGGACTCATCTGACCAAGCCACTCTTTTCGAGTCATCTAGGGTCCATCGAAATGTTAACGAGCCCAGGAGCGGAGCTGCAAGCGGTATCGTGCTGGTAGCAACGGTAGTCGCTTCGGTCGTCTGCTGCCATAATTTCGTCTCCCTGTCCTAATGAATACGTTAGTCGTACGTCCCACATTGATTTCTGCGGTTATTTCAGGCAGTGTTGCTTCTCTGTTAGCAGTGACAACTTTAAGCAAATTCCGCGGCTCTCGGTCGTTAAGTGAAGGCCGTCAGCACTGCATTGTCCGTGGTCAGAGGTAATACCTGAAACTTGGCATCCTCGACACACTATTGACACTGTGATCTCGGAATATTCAATGCCCTAACGATTTCAGAAACGGAATGTCTCATGCGCCTAGCTCCAATTATCATTCCCCATTCAAAGTCTGTTAATTTCCGTCGTACGGTCATAATCACATCGGAAACATATTCACACAAATCGCCTGAGTGTAAATGAAATCTCCGCCAAAGCACTGCCCGTTGGCTACATCATTCCAACGTTGTCATGCCGACTGCCCTCTCAGCCACTAGGTTTCTACCTGTTGGAAATCATCGTCAGCTGAAAAAATCTACAAGTCTTCCTATAGCTGTAGGATCTGGTTGTAGTTGCTTGGCGCTATTTCTGGACTACGGGATTGATGTGGTTCAGTGGTAGAAGGAAGGGAGCGATTTCCATTTGTTGAGTCCAGTGCACGCTTTCTGTAACATCACAAACTGAATATCTGTATTGACGGTGACTTTTGGAGATAGAACACTGAAGGGAAATCGTTTATCTCTGGGCCCAATAAAGGGCTACAACGAACATTCGGCGCAAAACACTGTTTGTTTGTTTGTGTTTGTGTGTGTGTGTGTGTGTGTATGTGTGTGTGTGTGTGTGTGTGTGTGCGCGCGCGCGCGCGCGTGGTGTAGGACCGTTCCGGTGAGAGTCATCTATCCGGTCTCGTCTCATTTACTATCAAAATCTTATTTGCCGCTACAGTGAACCGCAGAGAATTTTCATGTTATCCCTTCGCAGGGCTAACCTCTAACATACGGTTAGTATGTAGAAAACGAGCTGCAACTGAGATCTAGTGAATTATGACTTGCTATGCAAATAAAAATGCTAGAGTGCCAACGATGAATAAACAGCTCTAGTTACTAAAAATCTCCTGATATCCATCCCACTTTCCTAATTCATTGAACTGGGCATTTTGCAGTCTTCATTTGTCCTCAGTACACTATTCCAAGCTTTCATCAGAATTAGCTGCATTTTTCATTTTGAGTTAAACAATAAAGGCAAGAAAGTTGGAAAGTGTGCCATTCTAGGAACATCTCAGCCTATCGATGTCAGAGAAGAGTTGCTGTGAGTGCAGCGTGGCAGGTGTTATCTGCGGCCGAGGAAGAATTGAAGGTACCATCAGCTTGTGTGGGATCTCTACAAGAGTCCGCCAGGAAACGAGGAAGTGAACACACTGATGGAATTGGTCGGCGAGCACGACAAGTCTGTGTACTGCTCTACGACTATATTGTAGCACTTGGCCCTTATCGGTTACACGCGGTAACGTGACAGTAAACAAGTGTAAAGGTGATTAAGGAAAACTCATCACACTGCCAACGCTTTCAGGTCAGTTGTGCGCGCAGTATCAGTCCCGATTACCCGTCCACTCACAATGAGCCGGTCAAGTGCCCTTACTCGCAAGTGCAATAATATTGTGGTTGAGTAATACTGCAGCCACGGTATAGCAACATCAAAGCAACCGAGACACCTCTAAATGCAGGGTACAAATGCAGGCCGCCCATTCACCCTTTCATGGCGGTGCACGGAGCTCGGCGCTGGTGGATGCCAAGCCTATTAGGCTCCGATAAGAATTGTGTGTGAATTCCTTAGGGTCCAAACTGCTGAGGTCACACCAGCGACAGCTGGATGGTAAGTTGCCGTTTTGTCCTTTTCTCGTAGAGGCTATTTTCGCTTACGTATTTACTGCTGTGGGACGATATAATAGTGTGACGAGCATATCAATGTTTGAGTGATATAGAGCGACATTTTTTAAGCTGTCATTGTGGCTTGTAATAGTGTTGACCTTTTTAATTGTGCCTCCTCTGTCCTGTTTGCGTCATGAATTGGACCGGTTTGATGTGGCCTCCTAGAATGAGCTCGTGATTTGTTAAACCGTGTACTTTAGTGTATTTGTTCCCAATATACGTGAGCGAATTGTTCAGGATGACAAGATTATTCCCCTCATTTTCATTATTAATCGCCCTTCTGTTATTCTTCCTCCTATTAGTATTAAGTTTGGTTTTTCTTATCGATGACAAAAGTGGCCGTGCGGTTCTAGGCACTGCAGTCTGGACCCGCGAGACCGCTACGGTCGCAGGTTCGAATCCTTCCTCGGGCATGGATGTGTGTGATGTCATTAGGTTAGTTAGGTTTAACTAGTTCTAAGTTCTAGGGGACTAATGACCTCAGCAGTTGAGTCCCATAGTGCTCAGAACCATTTGAACCATTATCGATGACATACGGTATTTGTGTGTATAATGTGTTGTTTGAGTCAAAGTTAATTTATGAAGTTTACCGCGATTTGCTTTTAAATATCTACTGAACTGCTGGCGCCGACGTTATACAGCAGATGGTGGATTCTGTGTGAGAGCTGTTGATCTAAGGTTTCGACCATTAAACTGTGTTAAAGCTAAGTGCGCTAGTCGTGCTAAGGCTACATGAAAAGCTCAATATATGTAAACCAGTTGACATATAAATCTGTTAAGCATTTTTCTAGAGTCGTGAGTAGAGGAATGGATTCAGAAGAAATTGGGAACTAACTTCTAAACGTCTGAAGTGATTCGCAAGGAGAAAGATTTGTTTTTCCCGTTAGCAAATGTGGCGAAATGTAGTTGGCTTTAAATTCGTATTACGATGGAAGATTGTGAAATGGCTGTCAGCATGAACTGTAATATGATAACTGTTTATAAGTAAGTCAATAAGTGACCTGAATTGTGTCCAGTGAAACCAGTAGCACACTGCACTGCACACGACCACGGTCTCCACCAGTGCGGCAAAGCACATCTACAGGTTGTGATCAAACAAACTACATATAAAATACGACTGGGTTTAAACTACAAGAGCTTACTGAAAAGTAATGTCTCCGAATTTTTGTGTGAAAATTCTTAAAGGGTTTTAAATAAAGTAAATCTCTTTATCTTTCTACATCTTTATTATTCGCTTCTTCATATTTATTTCTCTACATAGTCTCCCTGGCGACGTCCATTTCTCCCAGTTTGTTTATACCGTTACTGTACAAAGATTAACTTTATTGACGGAGTCGCAAACTCACCTCTGCTTCTATCGCTTCATCACTAGGAAAGTGAAGTCCTCGAAGATGTTTTTTAACTTCTGGAAACAAATGAAAATCGGATGGGGCTAAGTCAGGACTTCATGGAGCATGATCGATATCAGTGAACTCAAGGCACTGAATTGTTGAAGATGCTGGAGTGCTCGTATATGGTCTGACACTGTCACGCTGAGGGAGAGGGTAGTCCATGTGTGGACAAAGTTGTGCGGTTAGAAACTCGGTTATAGCACGCTGTTTCTCACACATCGACACGGTTATATTTGCACAGTGGCACGTTACACGCTACGACTCGGAGACCTCTAACGGCAGAGGGTTACAACTAGCGTCAGCAAAGCGGGAAAGTCGATCGAGTGACACGTATGACATGTAATACCTCAATTTATATAAAAACAGAATAAAAAATTCGGAGCCATTACTTTTCAGCACGCTCGTAGAAACGGCCGGCTTTTGATGGATTCGGACAACGATTCGTTGTTTGGCGGACAGAGGGGGATAGTTATTCGTCTCTTCTCTGTTCGCGATTCTTGTCACCACCGGGATGAGGATTGTGCAAAGTGAAATTTGTGATATACGAAAGATGCGATTAACGCGGAAGAAGTAGGAAATAACCATAATTTGCTTCCAATGCCTCTGTAACGTCAGAATAAAATTAATAACAGACAATATATCTATTCGTATTTTCTGATGTAAAATGGTAGCATTAATTTATATAGGAAGCTAAATGTGAGTCATTACTCCATTTTCAATGTAGTGTCTTTGTCTTATTAATGGGACACTTCTCTTAATGTTCACTTTAGCCTCATCATTTCCTTGTGTAACTAATTGTTTCTGCCACTGGATGCGATCTGAAATTAGACAGAAAAACAGCCACTGTCCGTTGTATTTCTTGGGCGTATGGCAGCAACTCAGCAGCGTTTCTACTGAAACGGTCGACTCCGCATCACATTAATTCCTTAGAATCCTCATTTCTGTAATCACTGGGACTAGCGCGATAGACAGTCTTGAAGACCGTTTCCTTCGTTGGTCGCCGACCTGTTACCTTTTCTCCATCTGCGCTGAGTGTTGACTGGAGGGATGGCAGCATGCTGACACGTGGTTAGTTGCATGAAATCCTCCTTAGTATTTCGCGATACTGCGGGTGCACTATCGTCCAAGATGCGGAGGGTGTACTCTGTCGTCATGGCTGCTTTATTATCCAGCGTGTTACAAGCCTTCCGGCTGTAATGCGCTGCAGCTCCGTAACAGCCATTATACGCTGCAGCTCTGTAACAGCCGTTATACGCTGCAGCTGCGTAACACGCTCAATCCCACAAATACTACCGCTCATTAATTTTAATGAATCTAATAACTGACATATAATTCCACGTAGATACCATGTAATACGATGGCTACAGTCGAGTAAGCAAAGGAATAGTGCAACGTTGGCAAACATGTCACATTTATGTTTTCGTTTTCATCTACATGCAATATTATTCAGAAGAGTGTTGTGTGCATACAAAATAGTTACCTCAGCTGGTAAATTTGTTTACCTGTGTGACGAATAAATACCTATTCCATACTGCCCTATTGTTCCCTGTAGTGTTTTGATATCCGCAGTGGCCGGCCGTTGTGGCCGAGCGGTTGTAGGCGCTTAAGTCCGGAACTGCGCTGCTGCTACTGTCGCAGGCAAGAATCCTACCTCGGGCATGGGTGGATGTGTGTGTGTGTGTGTGTGTGTGTGTGTGTGTGTGTGTGTGTGTGTGTGTGATGTCCTTAGGTTAGTTAGGTTTAAGTAGTTCTAAGTCTAGGGGACTGATGACCTCAGATATTAAGTCCCATAGTGCTCAGAGCCATTTTTTTATATCCGCAGTGTACCTCAAGCAGCAATACAATACGTACTATATGGTTCTTGCACTTTAGTTCCTTAGTGGTGGTTGACAGTCTGTACGTCATAATTATGTCTTCAAAAGTGGAGATATTCGTAGGTAAAGCTTTGTTTTGCTTTTCAGGACATAGTGTTGGCTATATTGTCAGAACAGAAGGGCGTATGAACCAGAACCACTACTACCGCATACTAGGGCATGCTGAAAGGTAATGCCTCCGAATTTATTATGTGAAAATTTTTAAAGCTTTCTAATTAAAAACAAACGTTACTAACATACCGTTATTCTTCATGCCCATTGTTGTGGCGTAACAAGCTAGCTACGCCACACTGAGAAGGGAGCCGAAAGGCACGCGTACACACACGCCGACTGGCGTCAAGTCTGGAACAGGATAACTATTGAATGGTAGCAAGAAAAGTACGTAGCTGCTTTATACTTAACTTTTAATCTTTGTTGGTTTACAACGTTCTTCTTGAGACATTTATACGATAACTCTCAAACTAGGTAAGGGTAATGGCGCCTTGCTAGGTCGTAGCCATGGACTTAGCAGAAGGCTATTCTAACTGTCTCTCGGCAAATGAGAGGAAGGCTTCGTCCGTATTGTCGCTAGCAATGTCGTCCGTACAACTGGGGCGAGTGCTATATCGTATCTCGAGACCTGCCTTGTGGTGGCGCTCGGTCTGCGATCACACAGTGGCGACACGCGGGTCCGACATGTACTAAATGGTCCGCTGCCGATTTAAGCTACCACCTAGCAAGTGTGGTGTCTGGCGGTGACACCACACCCATCTGTTTACTTCTCAACATAGTCCCCCTGGTGACGAACACATTTCTCTCGACGGGAGACCAGTTTGTTGATATCGTCACTATAGAACGCTCGACTTGGGTGACGGAGCCACAACCTCACCTCTGCTTGCGCCTTATCGCTATCATATTGAAGTCGTCGAAGGTTTGTTTTAAGTTTTGGGAACAGATGGAAATCGTGTAGGGTCAGGTAGCGCAGAATTGTTGCAGATGCCGCAGTGCTCTTTTGTGGTCTAGTATTGTCGTGCTGAAGTAGAGGGTGCTCCATGTGTGGACGAACTCTTTTCATTCGAAACTCGATTACAGCACGCTGTTTCTCACAGACCGACATACTTACGTCACAACCGCCATGCTACACGTTGCAATTCCGAGCTGTCTACCGGCAGAGGGACGCAAAATGTAGAATGTAGAATGAAGAATGAAGATGTATAATGTTAATAACATTTGTTTCATTTAAAAAGCATTACGAGTTTTGACAATAAAAAAATTCGGAGGCATTACCTTTCAACATTCCCAAGTGTTACTTTCCCCTAAATCTTACATTATTTTTCTGATGAGTGCTGTTGTAACTGCAGAAACATAACCACGAACAAATAACCAAAAACCTCACAATTTTTATTCTTCCCAGCACTTCATTGATACGTCAGCATGAGAATTCACTTCGAGTTTTCTGAATTACTCTAGTGGTAGCATACACGTATCTTCTCCCTTACACGACAGTTATGATCCTATATGACCTCAAATACATTCTTTACGCAATCCGTAATGGCTGAAATATTTTTATATTTATGTTATTCTTCTGCTTGTCCTTTTGAAACTCTGCTCATAATGAGAAACCTAATGTTACCAAAATCTTTCTATGGGTATATCAATGCTAAAAGTTTATAGGGTTCTTGGAACCGGGGAAAATAGCGTAACACCTTTCTTACTAGCTTTGCGTCGCCTGGAAACTAAACCATTTGTTACTTTACCGTCTAATCAAGTTTCGTTCGTTGATTGTTCTTTCTCAGTTTAAATATATCTAATTTCGTCACGGTGCTAAACTCAATCTTACTCGCCAAAACTTTTAATCTCATCTACTAACTTTCTTCTGCGGAACGTTTGAGAAAACGACGAACTTCATTAAGTCGAATGGATTAGATTCTATCCTTCATCCTTTAACTTTTTTATCTCATCCATTGACTGAAACTTCCCACTAACTGAAACTTCTGCTTCTGTCTAAAAAATCACGACTACAAACTGCGCTGAGATGTAGTATCTCTGTATCTCGCTTATTCATTTAATTTGCTATTCTGTTGCCGTATAAACAATGTTGTCACAACTCTTAATATTGTAATGAATATCCTCCCCACTACACCCTTCCGTGATATTAATTTCTGAAGATGTCGGCCTTCTTTTCAGTTACATACAGTACAAATATTAAATCGAATTATTTGGACTGGAGATCTTGTTAGTAAGGTCATGTGACTGTTACGATCAGTACTCCGGTAAAGAAGACTGTGTTTGTGATTTTCCCTGTCGTGTAAGTTTGATTGTGGAACTACCACTACATTCTGCTTGGCCAACGGAACTTTCTTTAGTGGTCAAGTTTGCCAAAAAGCGAGATGCGAGAGATCCAAGAGGCCAAGGCGCAGGACTCCTATTGGGAACAAACGGGTTACAAGTATCCGTCAAATCACCAGATACTGGATTAATCGTGGCTACCTAGAGCCACTTACAGCGAATTACGGGATAGTCGCTTGAAAGCGACACGACTAGTTTCTTTCCCCATACTTTTCCAATACGAATTTGTCCATTTCTAATGGACTTGCTCGCAGCAAGATGTTAAACGTCTTCATTTCATCCATATTAAAAGTTTCGAAAAATTATGGTGTTTGTTTTCTTCCATCTTTCGAGCCTTCAAAAATAACACGCTGTATATTCATGACAGTAATAAAAGTCTCAGATTTTTACATAAGAAACAATTCGAGCGTAGTAGGGCTCTCATTATTTTTTTTCTTCGAACGATCTCCCGAAATCTGGCCTGACATCCTGTTCACAAGCTTTATAGAAAGAACCTGTATACACGAAGTATCTATATTTTTCGCTGTAAAAACGTATTTATAAACTGATGGCCGCTATCTATGAGAAGTACTCAAAAGAAAAGGTACAAAACAACACTATGGGTGTAACTGAAGTCTGAATTGAAAAGTAATCACCAGAGCCTGAGCACAATTATCCCACTGTTTAATGAGCCGAAGGATCCTCTTTTTCCCAGAAGTCCTATGGCTATGACAGGAGCCAGTCCTCCACTGTGCCCTTCAGTTCCGTCGTCCATGCGTTCAGCGGACTAAACACATGAATAGTTTATCCGTAGCCTAAGAGCGCAAAATTCGGCTCTTGTAGCCGAGATGCGGCCGTCTACTTGCTTCCCGTCTGTCGCAGAGCGCTGGCGCGTGCTATTTCCTAGTTTACAAAAATGGTTCAAATAGCTCTGAGCACTATGGGACTTAACTTCTGAGGTCATCAGTCCCCTAGAACTTTGAACTACTTAAAGCTAACTAACCTAAGGACATCACACACGTCCATGCCCAAGGCAGGATTCGAACCTGCGACCGCAGCGGTCGTGCGGTTCCAGACTGTAGCGCCTAGTTTACATCTCGCCTGTTTACGAGCGAGTCGTGGCACACTTCTACCGCCACGCAGTAATCAGATCGCATTCCAAGCAGAATGTGCACAACCACGACCTTGTGACTTTGAGAACTTTATACGTACTGATCTTCACCTAGAGCCACAGGATTTAACTGACATTTATTTTTCCATCACTGGAAACGTAGCATACGTCAAGATGGGCGCCGAAAGACTGTGTACCGAAACTGTGAGCCGCCAAGCGTGAAACATCAAGTTTAAGCACCCCTAAGGACGAGTAGGTGCCGTCGGTTTCGGCCTGCGTACAATCAGCGTCTTTGAGCTCCCGTTCGAGGTATCGCCGGACATACTCATATCGGCTTTTAAGCGCTATTCCGAAGTATTCAGTCATCTGGCCGGAAACCTAGCCTACGAATCACAGGGGGATGCATGTATGAGGGGCAGCCTCTTACCTGTGCTGCCTGCGACCAGGAAGGACCGCCAATATTCTCTCCGGCGCCGGCTTGTGCAGCGACTAATCAACGACGCCAATCTCAGTGCGCCGTCTACAGTCCTTCCTGTCACCTAAGCTACGATCACCGCACCAACTGCCGATCTTCTGCACGACCCCAGCAATTACTGACGATGATCATCGCAGAGTCTGATCCGGCATGTGTCACACACTGCAAACAGAGGCGTTGTCGGAAGCACTCGCTCAGTTGCGTAGCACCGATGACCGTGACAGAGTGATGGAGATGGCGCCTGGTGCTGTACCGACATGTGCCTTTCTTCCATCGGGCTAGGAGGCGGCGGACAAAAAAATGTGTGTGAGATCTTATAGGACTTATCTGTTAAGGTCATCTGTCCCTAAGCTTACACGCTACTTAACCTAAATTATCCTAAGCACAAACACACACCCATGCCCGAGGGAGGACTCGAACCTCCGCCGGGACCAGCCGCACAGTCCATGACTACAGCGTCGTAGACCGCTCGGCTAATCCCGCGCGGCAGGCGACGGACAACCGCTCTCATTTCGTAGTGATGCGGCGGCACTGTTCCCTCCCTCGAGCGTCTCGGGTGATGTCCCTCCTGCAGTGTCGACTCCCCCTGCGTGCAGAACGGACGATTCACCGAGGGACGCTACATCGACGAGCTCCTCGGAGGATGAGGTAGAGGATGCAACAGCGTTACCGCCTGGTGTCGTGGAACGGCATGTCCTGAAGGAAGTGTGGTGCACAGCCACGACACAGTGCGGCAGTTGTAGACGTAGCCTTCCTCCAGGAGGTTCAAAATGGTTCAAAACGCTCTAAGCGCTATGGGACTTAACATCTGAGGTCATCAGTCCCCTAGACTTAGAACTACTTAAACTTAACTAACCTAAGGACATCATACACATCCATGCCCGAGGCAGAATTCGAACCTGCGATAGTAGCAGCCGCGTGGTTCCGGGTTGAAGTGCCTAGAACCGCTCGACCACAAGGGCCCGCCCTCCAGGAGGTCTACGTCGCAGATATTGTCGGTTCTTTCGGGTATACCGCTCACGTCTTCCATGCGTCTGCTACTGGCAGTGGTATCGTAGTCCATCTCCGTGCTGGCTTAGTTACTGAAAACTTCGCTTTCCTCCCGGACGCGAGAGGCGTGGCACTCACTCTCCAAAGACGTCAACATCTACGGGCTCTCCAGATAGGGCCGTCGCCGTGAGCAGTCCGCTTTCTTCGCGGATGCAGTCGCGCCCCTCTTTGTGGGACATCACGACGCCTTAATCTTCGGTGGAGATTTTAACTCCACCCAGGCGCCGAAGGATCAACTGCTACGCTAAACTTCATGTGCGACGGTCTCCTCCATCATAAACAACCGTCGACCGTGGACACGTGGGAGTGTGCACATGGTGATCGGGAGAGTTTCACGCATTATACCAGCCACTCCTTCAACCGCATAGACCGCTGAAATATGGCCCACTGGCTTTTCCGACCATGCTCCCTGTATATGCACCGTCACCTTGCGCCGACAAATGGTATGGCATGAGCAAGGCCTCTGGGAATTGAACTTGTCACACCTACATTCACCTGAATGCCGATAGTTCGTGGAGGCAACGAGCCTGTCGGCGAGGGGCTCACCCTATCGCACTCTCTTGGTGGCTCCCATATGCCAAGCTGGCTGTTAGGAAGGCGCTGATTGGTCACTAAATTTTCATTACTGCATTCTGCTGGACTGTTCCAGAATGTCGTTCCCGCCTGCCCTTCAGCAAGCAATGAACCGCGTGAAATCCCACGGACCACGGCAGCCACGAGGCGACGTCTTGGAGGGATGATTGTTCGTGCGCGTACCATGCATAGAATGGATCACGAAAGGCCGTCATCGCTGAACACTGGCGTCAGCGACGGCCACTGATCGATGCTCTAACTTTGGCCGACGGTCCCTGTGTCACTACGCAACGAGAGATCGGACCTGTCCTCCACGCTCACTAGTCAACTTTTCACAGACAACCATCATTCCATGTACGAAATTGAAATCTCTTGCGTTATTATGGCACGCTACCCCGGGATGCACAAATAGAATCCTCTGAGGACTTGACGGAGGCTTAGGTCACTGCGGGTATACTAGACGGCGTGCCTTACAAGTCGCCAGGACCCAAGAGCCTACTGTTAAGAGTCCTACAAGACCTAACTCGAGTTACTGACGCCGGCCTGGACGGATATATTGCCTTCACCTGATGTCCCCTGCTGTACAACATCCTCATAGGATTATTCATTCCTGTCCTGGTGGAACCTGCGTCAGTGACTATCGCCCCCTGCCGGTCTTGAACTCTGACATGAAGATCTTTACCTGACGCCTCTGAACGGTCGCCTGTTTCATGGTATCCCGCGATCAGGCTCCTTGGAAGGCGAACACAGCATCCGGACAGCCTTATGTCGATACCGTGACATGAAGGCGCTTGCGCGAACACGGCTCTTGGAGGATGTTTTGGCCTCCCCAGATTTCAGCCAGGCCTTGGAAAGGATTAGTCATTCCTATCTGGCAGCAGTGATGTGGGATATATTCCCAGACAGCTTCGTGGAGGTAATAACGCGTTTGCTAAGGCGTGCGACACCTCGGATTCTGTACAATGGTCGTCTCACGCCGCCCATCCTGGTACAACCATAGGTAGGGCAAGGATCACCCCTTCCTAAGATCCTGTACGCTTTCGCCATGGAATCGCTAGTTTGCGGCCTCCGATAACGTCTCATCTGAATGATTTTGGCGGCTACACTTTTCGTTGCACGGCCTACACAGACAATCTGATCCTCCTCCTGCGCAAGGAAAACGACGTGCAAGCAGCACAAGAGTGGGTGGAGTCCTAAAGTGCTGCTTCGGGCAGCGTCATTAACATCCGCTATAGGACGTGGGCTGCCCGATTGCGTCGCTCCCCTGCGGATCTTCGATGCGTTCCTCGGTGACCTGCGACCCTTAACAGCATTCACTTATTATGTCGGTTCTGGGCTATCTCCTCAACCATCGGCTCCGAAACCTGGACACGCTGCAACGGAACCGGTATGCAAATGTTTATGTCGCGTCGCGAATTCCGCACATGTCCCAGACGTTTCTCACCCCGCCGTCAATGGCCAGAAGCATGTTAGAGGCCCTGGGTTACTCTGTCAGTCAAGGCATTTCTTGAAAATCAACTATGAGTCCCTAACGCTTTCGAGGGCCAAAGGAGGTTTTTTTTATGTCCTTCCTTGAAGTACGCATGTCAAGATGTGACGACGTACTCCGACTTGGCTCACAAGCCTATAGAAGAGGATCCTCACCCCGAATTCGCTCGCTGCCCCAGCGCCGCTGACAAACGTCCCAGCGCCCTTTTTCTCCTTGAGCTGTTACTTTCTTGAATAAAGCGACAATCGGACCACTCTTCTCCCTCCACGTCTACCGATGGCAAAGATGGCGTATGCCTCGCTGCAGTCTGAGCCGAATGTCACTGAAGGAAAACACTCCATCATCCGGTGGAATGCCGTGTGGCGAGCAGTGCACGCTTCTAATCTTGCGTCAGATGACCAATCCACCAAGTACATGAAGGTTAATGGGAAGCAGGTATGCCAGTCGCGTATTTACCGGATACGTCTGGCGGCTTAGCCAGCATGTACCACATGTGGTGTGCAAGACGACGGTGGTCACAGACTCGTTTGCGGCGAGGCCAGCGGCGTTTGGCATTTGGTCCGTCAGATGCTGGTGTTCATCACACACACGGTCGTTTTCCTGTGGGCAAAGACCCATTCAGTAATTTGGATTCGCGGGCACTCTCTCGAGTACCTGTCTAGTGAGGTGACAAATCAGCCCTCGATTTCTGGCAATAGCTTAACGTCGGGTATTGTACAGTTGCCAACAACTCTAAATATCAACAATATTTCTCGAACTTTCTGCAGAGCACTTTCCGCAACCTCTCCACAACTGGATCATGCGTGATAGTAGCATCTTCCATATGTATGTTCTTCCATTTTCAGATTCGATACCGTCAACGGTTATTCATACGTATTTGCGAGAAGACATGCATCCATGGTCTACTGATGCGTCACCACCATGCAAATATATCGAAGGCGACCGCCAGTCTCTCCAAGGACGTTCTGGTGCGGGCGGATGTAGATTAATAATATAACAGAAATAAGTAAAAATAAAGGTAAATAAAAATAAATACATAAAAAATAATAAAAGACCTTCCTTGTATCCTACTTCCCGTTTTTTGTAGACATCCTGGGTGTCTCATTGACAGGGGCCAACGCGTGGAGTGGTGGAATCATTTGGGGGAAGGCTTACATTTAAGTTTAGGATGAAAGTGCGGATGGCATACCTTTGCCTTTTTATAGGCTTAGATATAGTCCAAAATGTGAGGGAAAAGAAAGGAGAATAGCGTCTTTGACCAGTAATTAAAATGCTCTCGGCCCGAGGTTCGAAACCCACCATTGCTTACATTTTGAACAAAAATCTTTAGCAATGGCGGCGGAAAACTTCGGGGATATAAGGTCATCTTCGCTCTGCCAACGACGTTGTTACAGAGGCCGGAGGACCGGACAGAGATTCAGGGAGGAAATCTGCTTCTAAAAGGGGGCAGGAATCAGCAATGATCAACGGCATGAGGACGCAGAAGGCTATGAAAACCACTGTATTAAAGCCACATAACGTGTATCCACAGGACATTTGGCCTGAAATTGAAAGTGTCATGATCATCTCTCCACTGGCAAAAGATTCCAGACTAGTCCCCAAGAAGAAGATGAAGAGACAGGGAAAGTGCCGGTTGCTGTAGCCGAGCAGTTCTAGGCGCTTCAGTCCGGAACAGTGCGACTACTACGGCCGCAGGTTCGAATCCTGCCGTGGGCATGGATGTGTGTGATGTCTTAGGTTAGGCTTGACTAGTCCCCTAGACTTAGAACTACTTAAACCTAACAAACCTAAGGACCTCACACACAGCCATACCCGAGGTAGGATTCGAACTGATAACCGTAGCAGCAGCGCGGTTCCGGACTGAAGCGTCTAGAACCGCTCGGTCACAGCGGCCGGCGAATATATGGGAAACACTGATAAGAAGGAGATACAGGATGCTAGAACATCTGCTAAGACACCTGGGAATAATTCCCATGGTAGTAGATGGAGCTGTGAAGGGGAAAAAGGAAGATATCTAGCAAATAATTGTGGGCGCAGATTGCAAGTGCTACTCTGCGATACAAAGGTCGAAATGATTGGCACAGGTGATAAATTCGTGGCAGGCCGCATCACACCGTTCAGAAGACTGATGACACAAAAAAACAAAACAAAAAACACGTGAAAGGCGGATTGCACCCACTTAAACCTGGTCATTATTCTCTGCTTGACTTTGGAGACGTGCGGACGCACATTATCATGGAACACCTAGGCTATATGCTCTTGATGGACTTGCGTATACTGTAGAGTGTCTCACTGTACACGTTACTGTTAATGCTTTTTTCGTGTTCTAGGACTTTGATGAATATCAGACCTCGAACGACGAGAAAGATGGTGAGCATGACCTTGTCTGCTGAGGGCATAGCTTTGAATTTTTTAGGGTAAAGGGATGACGCATGCTTCCATTGCATAGATGTCTCAATACGTTACCCCAAAGCGACATATCCAAATTTCAACCGGTATCGTTGTCACCATGTTTCCTATGTTTTCATCTGGACACTCATTGTACAGCATAGTGGGTGATTTCAGCTGTATTACGTGCTGTGGTACGTGCAAACGGGCAACTTAAGTAAGCGTATTCAAACAAAAAAGAGGTATGAACTATGAGACCTTTAGAGACTACAAGCGCGGATTGGACATGGATGGGGAAGCAAATCAACCACGTGCTTTCCAAACCAATCTTCGATGTTTTCTCCTTGAACAATTTAGGCGAACAACAGAAAAGCTAAATCTAGATGGCCTGACGAGGTTTATATCTCATTCCTTCCTACAGCGGCACTTGGCTCGATATATTGCCTAATGCTGAAACTGTATCTCTCCTCATAGGTCTATATTTTCTGGTTTATTTTGACTCACTCCAGATTCTTGACTCTCGTACACAGTCAAGAATATTGTTATCATCTATGAGGAGGAAAATGTTTATTTTGGAAAAAGTAGCACAACGCACCAAGTGCTCCCAGGCCATTGCAGTAATAGTCGCCTCATTGAATACAAATCTGTGAGAGTATTTGGCTTGCGTTCCATTTCAATTTCTATTCATCCCTTCCTTCTTTCGCTTTTGCTGTCCTGTCTGCGCACTTTAATGGAAAGGGTTAGTTGAAAATAGATGTGCAGTACTCCACAATTAATGCTATCACTACTGTAATCTGTCAGTTATTAGTTAATCGAGTGTCAACATCATGAGCGCGCCAGCTGGACGGAGAATACCCTGCACAGAATCGTATAATGATGGTGACGATGAGAAACGCCAAGTGAGCATGAAGCGTCTCAGTTTCCGGATAAAAGCGTCTCGCTACACTTTCTACAGGACCTACAGAATTTAAGAGGAAGTGAGTTCTGGAGCTGAGCTGAGTCCTCGCTGCCATCTGACAGACTCTCAGCTTGTGCAATGCTGCCAACTTCTGCAATACCGCCCGGCTCCAATACTGGTGAGTGGTCCCCTCAGTTCGTGGAGGAGAGCTGCCCTCAACCGGTGAACGCCGCTCTCCACTGGCTGCCGGCTCCTCTGTTGAGCCGCTCGAATTCCTTCGCCTTAAGATCTCCGGGCGGTTTCACAGTTCCTTTCTGTACTTTAACAATGGAAAATCCCATCTTATTTTTCTAGTTTATTCAAAGGCATATTATCAAAACAAAACGTTATACCGCAGCTCCAGAATAAATAGGTAAAATACTGTAGGTTCCGTGAGAAAAATTACGTCAATGTGAATTTCCAAATAAAAGGAGCCTTGATGGAGCAATGAAGATACTGAATAGTACTATGCGCTTGGTACGAACACATGTCGAAATAAGTTTTTGGAATAAGACTTCGTTTCTGATGTACAGCGTAATTTATCAAGCGATAATGAAACAGCGATGAAACTTGAAGAATCATGATTTAAAATTCCGAAACACTTCGCCAGCTAAAATACTTTAGTTCGCTGCTCCTACAGGACATCTAGAAACAGTACGATGGTCACAGACTTTCATCTCCACATATTTTATGCTAACTCAGTATGAATTGTTTGCTCTGGTTCTGATAAATCTTCTGTTCATGACAGTACTCACAAAAATTTGACGACGTTCGCCGGTATGAGCGATCCTAGGCGAGTGGCTGAAATTTCCCCTGACGTTCGACAGTATATATGATTGTTTCGTTCAGAAGAAGAAGGTGTTTACTCCTATATTGACTGAAATAAATCGTCTGTGCAGTACAATCACGATACTGAAATTAGTACATTGGTTATTCACATCGTCATTTTAATTACGTTCTTCTAAAGGTAATTTTCGTATAGATGGCTATATCATGTCGTTGCCATGGTTATCGGTACCGACCCAACGAGATTATCCTCAAACACCCCCTCCCCCCTGAAACAGAGCCATCATTTTCCCATTTTACGCACAGACACACACACAAATACGTCTACCAATAAATCAGAACACATACAATCAAAGAAAGAAACAAGTGAAAACTAAACCCGGAAAATTTGCAACACCTATAAAATCAAATGACACTCTTAGACACTGAAAATGGCAGTTGAAATGTTATGTTACGAAAGTACCGTGCCTTCACAAAAAAAATGGAGACCCTCAACTGGTTTTCTACTTCAGGGAAAGCTACATTAACTAGACGCTTTACTGCAAGTACCTTTCAATTTTGTTATAAAAACTTCCGTGAAATGTTTTTAATTCTATAACAAATATGTGGGAACGAAAAAAATCATGTAACATTCCAGAAAGTCCACGGAAGATGACTTGTTAAGAAGGCGAACAACATGTGGCTGCTTCAGATAACGTGGAGCATGCAAAAGGCGTTTACCTTGTAAACTAAAACAGTCTATATACAGGTCTACCCAAAAGGAGCGTGCAGATTTCAAACATTTATTGCTTACAAAATCTAAAACATAGAAACACAATTCCAACGTTCCTCGAAAGAGAAGGGTTCAAATTTTTATGCACTCAATGTGAACACCATGTGTTACACGCCAAATACCAAACTGGTGGCTCATTTCCTGCCACATACGAAGCAACTGGTCTCTCGTTATCGAAGTCACAGCTTCAAGAATGCGATGTCGCAGACTTTCAAGAGTGCCAGGTATAGCAGGAATAAAAACGCGGTCTTTTACGTAACCCCACAGATAAGTCACAAGGTGTGAGGTCTGGAGACCTGGAGGGCCCCCGGAAATGATCTTTTGCTCCTCCTCTTCCCGAATTTCTCTAAACACGTCCGATATTATCTGAATGACACAATTCCAGAACATTAGATTGGAAGAGGAGAAGCAGAAGACGAACTTCATCGCCGGTGGTCTCCCACGTCCTCAGACTTCACATCTCGTGACTTATCTGTGGGATTACGTAAACGACTGTGTTTTTATCATTCTTAAACCCGACAGTCTTGAAAGTCTGCTACATCGCATTGTCGAAATTGTGAATTTGGTAACGAGAGACCAACTTCTTTGTGTGTGGTAGGAAATAAGCCATCGTTTTCATGTATGTCATGTGACACATGGTGCTCCCATTGAATGCATAAAAATGTGAACTTTTCTCTTTCCAGGAGCGTTGGAATTGTGTTTCTATCTTTTGTAGTTCGGAAGCAACAAATGTCTGAAATCTCTTCCTTCTTTTTGGATTGCCCCGTACACCTGTTGGAAAACTGGCCAACACACGGTTCTTGTTATTGTAATGGGTTCTACTCTCTTTTAACCGATAATCACTTCTGTAATCAACTGACTAATGTGCTAAAAATATTGCCCCCCTTCTAGTACTGGATCAAGATTATCAGTGAAAGAAGAGGTACAGTGTGTGCTAATGCCACACTACATTCCCATTATTTTCTTTCATACCACAGCATATCCCTCTGAAATCGTCATCTGCTACTCTGATATTCCATTCGTTACTTAGTGTAAATGTTTGTATGTCATAGTTTTTCTTTGTTCTTTTCGACACATCCTTTAACAATGCTTACAATAAGTGAAACGGGTTGAGAAATGAAGTTGCATATGTACAGCTGAAGCCTAAAGAGCTATACATCAAATATCTGGCGGTTGTAAGCAATTACCTCCATAAAGTTTTTATAACTTTTGACGTTTGCAACCGTATGGCTTCTATCTTTTCTGAAATTTTAGTCTGCATTATTAATATTTGTCTTAAAAAGTGTCTAAACACCATCATTAACGGATCTCTTTCATGTGTCAAAGATAATATTTTCACGATCCGAGCCTCTCTAGGTCCTGACACTTCGCTCCTTCGGATACTATCTGCCTCTGCTACTGGGCCATGTTTATGTCAGTCGAGTCCGTTGGTCTAGCGGTAAAGCGCTTGTTTAGACACGGAGAGGTCGCGGGATCAAATCTCGGTGAAACCACGGGAAATGCCAGTTTGCCTTTAATCTAGCCTTCATCTCTCAACGATGTGAGAAGCCACCAGGAGATACACATTGTTCAGATTCCGCTTAAAACTTGGTTGGATAACTAGAGTAGATTAGGGGCACGCAAGTGTCGAAGTGGCGTTTGTGTCCCGCAATTGGACAAGCTGCTACAACCTCTCCATTTATTCTGGATTAGAGTTCAGTCCTATAGATGTGTCCGTGTCCATCCTCTCACTTGCCTCCTGCCTGCTTCACGTGCGCTGACTGCTGTCCTGCCGCACCACTCTCTGCTGTTCCGGAAGTGGCGTCCCGTGTCGCTTGTCTCTGGTGGGCGGGCCACCAGCATTCTCCTGCCGCGTGCTAGCGCGCGCGCGCCGTTGTCACCTTCTTTTTGTTAAAGGCCGTGTCGCTTGTTGGGCTGCACGTCGACGTCGGTCCAGCCGCCTTCCTATTTCTTTTCCTGGCGCAGTCACCCGTCGATTCAGGCGCGTGTACTATCCACGAATTTTCAACGCCTCAGTGCCAAATTTCGTCTTCTCCCGCTATTAAATTATTTCACACTGACTCGGTAAAACACTTTGAATTAAATCTTAAGACCGAAATCTCATAGAAGTTTGGGCCACCGTATGTGAACAGCGGACGCCGCTAACGACTATGTTTCAGCGTGTTCATACTAGCGAGGTAAACGTACATCGTCGGCCGTCGCATATCGGAGTGCCATACGCCAGAAAACACTTTGTACAGGATGTAGCACAACCATTATGAAAATTGTAAGACTCAGGTATTACATTCTACAAAATGAAAGAAAGTTAATTGAAATGAATAAATGAATTTTTTCTGTTTTTTTTTTAATTTTATTATATCAAATCTTTGACTTCCGTAGTACACAATTTCTACACTCCTTCTGATGAGCGACTGAACTCGCTATCGAAATTTACGAGTCGTGAATGTCTGCAGTTCCTCCAGGGAAGTTCGATCAACTTCGGTTACCGTCGTTGTTGTAACATTTTTTTCCTTTATTTACTTAAATTTCTGTCACAGCTGCGAGTAATTTATATTTCGGACTAATTTCGAACTACATCCGCACTAAAGTGCTTATAGAAGCAAATTTCCACCGACATACTAGGGTAACTTCCACATACACAGTTATACATCAGACATCAATTTCATGCAACCGTGACAGAAATTAAAATAAAGAACTGACATCGAAGTTGCAGGTCCTTCCACAAAAAATTGTTGAAAATACATGATTTTCTTGTTTATTTTCATTAACCATTTTGATAGAAACCTTTTTCGTTAAACTGTGCGAGAGACCCTCTCAGTGTACGCAACCTCTTTCTATTATGCTATAAACATTTCATGTGTTAATGTAGTGCCTCCACACTGCCGGAGCACAGAGCCCGCATCTAATATTACGTGAATGACTGCGCGGCCAGAGGAAATATGAAAAATTAAACGTGCCCTGTAGTCAGACATCTCACAAGCCTGACTGAAATCCCTGGGCTAGCAGGACAGAGAGGATGAGGTTATATTTGTGGAAAGGGGCCAAAATAAGTTACTTTCAGTTGCACTCAACATATAAACTTTATTTGTTAAAACATACAATCACATAAGCAAGAATCCAAAACTCTCAAAGTTGTAACGAAAGACCCAACTTGATTTAATTTAGATCGACTGAAGGCCACATCGAAAATCCAAGGCACAAGGCCTAAGCAAGGAATAGAGGTACAGGAGTTCTTCTGGAGGTTTCACTTCTTTAGAAGAAAATTTTGTATCTCCAATATAAATAGGCTGAAAGCCATAGCTTAAATTTTCCCCATAGAACTCGGATGAAGGCCACACATTAATCAAGAACAGTGTTGCGGCTTAAGGCCGAGACAAAGATTTTCAATGTTCAGTTTAAATAGGCTGAAAACACGGCTGAAGGCCGCATATCAACAAAACAATTTAACGGCTTAAGGCCTAGGAAGAAGAGCTGTCAATTTGAAAAGGCTGAAGGCCTTATCTTAAAATATTTCGTGTAAAACTCAGTTGAAGGCCTCGTACTAAGGAATAACAATCTCATGACTTAAGGGCAAGTCAAGGATTTTGAATTTTTAATTTAAGAGAGATTAAAACTCGGCTGAAGGCCACACACAATGCAGAAAACAATTTTACGGGTTAAAGCCTAAAGGGAAGAGTTTCTAATTTTTAAGTAAAATAGGCTAAAGGCTTTATCCTAAAATGCTTCACATAAAACTCGGCTGAAGGCCACGTATGAAACCCAAACAATCTCACGGCTTAAAGCCCGGACAAAGAAATTTCTAATTTTTAATTTAAGCTGGAAAACTCGGCTGAAGGCCACATACAAACTAGAAAATATTTGGGCTTAAGGCCTTGACACAAGGAATTTTCAACTTTAATCTTGAAAGGCTGAAACTCGGCTGAAGGCCACATACCTCACCAGAAACAATTTTTTTTACGGCTTAAGGTCTAAGAAGAAGCCTTGCAATTTTAATAAGCTAAAACTTGGCTGAAGGCCACACAGAGTACTTAAGACTAAAAATGGAAATCACTATGTAAAACACAAGGAGCGGCGCTCAGAAGGTCCCAAGGGTCGGCCTGGGAAGGTAACACTAACGCACGTTTAGGTGAGACAGGCAGGCAGAAGGCAACCCAACCGCAAGCCAGCCAACGAACCAATCAACAAGATCAGTTCTGCTCCACCCGACTGGCAAAATGACACAAGATGTCAATACCACAACGTTCTGGATACTGGTGCCCAATCCAGACAAGTCAGAATAAACGCGAAAAACTATCAACACACCTCAGCTATCGATCTACACGCCGTGCTGGACAGCATCAACACGGCGAGGAAAATACACTGCCGAAAATTACGTCAACGCCCAGGGCAGGTAACCGAACGTCAACGGCCACAAGGCAGAAGATACCACTGGTACACTTCATTAATGAAGGAATGAATTAAATTAAGTTAAACATCACACAGCATAACTGTTTTAACTCTAGCCAACTTCAATGCAAACACGTTCAAAATTGTTCAAATGGCTCTGAGCACTATGGGACTTAACATCTATGGTCATCAGTCCCCTAGAACTTAGAACTACTTAAACCTAACTAACCTAAGGACATCACACAACACCCAGTCATCACGAGGCAGAGAAAATCCCTGACCCCGCCGGGAATCGAACCCGGGAACCCGGGCGTGGCAAACACGTTGTTTCTCATGGGAATCTCCCAGAAAGCGACAACCAGGATCAAACGAAGAGATGTGATTGCAGTTGAGGTTCGATAGTAGGTTAAGTGAGCAATCAAGTTTAGTGTCCAGGATCGGTGGGCGACGAACTTCGTAACCCTCACAAGAAGCGCCTCACATCTCCAACCGCATGCGCACGCCGACAGCTGCTCAAGCCTAACTACGCGCCACGGAGACTTCCTCGCTGTTCTGCTCCAACCGGCCGACTGCTTATACCCGGAAACGGTCAAAAGACCAAATACACGTTGCCAGATGAGACGACCGACCGAACGACCAACCAACGGTCGTTCCCGTTCCAGTCTGCTTCCATCGGACAGTGCATGTGTGCCGCCAGCGGTTGGCAAGCACCGGCTGTCCGCTCCTCATCGGCACTCAGTCACCGACTGAACTGCTGGCCCGTCTCCGACTGACGTCCAGACACACGACGACCCGGAAATACTATCTTTCGCTCCAGAGATGGTACGACAATGCACGTATCGATAAGCGCTGCTGCTGCCACTCATGTACAGATAAGGCAGGAAGTTAGTGACGCCAGTAAACGGAATAAGAAAACGAGACGGCAGTACTGTAAGAGAAGATGACAAACAATAAACAGGATGAACACGAGCCGCGCACAGCTCACTGACAATGTGCAGTACTCCTTGGATTGCGAAAGCGACACCTACAACTGATCCGCGAGAGGTGTACTGCACACTCGAGGATTTTCACTTTGAGAGCACCGCGTTTAGAATTTCGGTGACGAATGATGGTCAAGATAAACGGGACACCCTACGCAAACAGTCATATGAGTCGTTACGTATTTTAATCTTTTTTCACTGCTACAATTTTCTCATCCGCTGGAGAACACCACGGAATATCCTCTCAAGGGTCGATCCGGAGTCGGCTGTAACAAGAAAATCTGCGTTCACATCCCTTTCAGCTAAAAAGGGGGTTTTGACTTTGAGCTCCTATATACAGATCCACAGAATTAAGAACTGCAACGGCAACTATGTGATTCCCTTCACATTTTCTCCCGGAATGTCGTTTCTCTGTACAACCACAAAGTCATGTGATAAACTACATCAGACATCCGAATTTCTTGTAATCGCACAATGGTCGCTTGGTGAAATTAGGACTGTGTGATGTCGTAATGTTAAGGACACACCCATGTGCTTTGGGTCGTATTGATGTTTAGAGAAGATGCTATGTACCTGCATGACTGCTATGTATTTATATGTGAGCTACAAAAGTATTGATGCTCCCTCACGGTATTTTTTTTTCAAAGGGTACTGTTAACATAGCTTCAAATACCTTGTCAATCTTAAGACAGACAATGCAGAGTAGCAAGTCTTGCGGGAACGATTGCCTGCTGTCTGCAAAGAGAATGCAGTGGCACTCTCTCAATAAATCCTAAAAAAAAACGAGGTCACCCAAAAGTAATGCATATTCATTATTGAATATAATGAAGATTACACACCCTATTTTTCCACGTAATCTCCATCCCGTTCTGTGGCCATCCTCCAACGCAAAACAAGGGCATTTATGCCCTGTTGGGACCAATTCTTGACCTGGTAGCGGAGCCAGTGTTTCTCTGAGTGAATCTCCTCCTCATTGTCCTCAAAATGTCTTCCACAAATCGCATTCTTTAATGGCACAAACAAGTGAAAGTCCGAGGGGGCTAGATCAGGTGTGTCGTGTGTGACAGCTGTTGATGGTCTCTCTGACTGCTGCAAACCGCTGCAAATCGAGGAGCTGCGGCGAACCGCCTCCTGATGACTTCGCCCTCCGTGTCCAGCAACTAACTGTACTTCAAAACGGTTCAAATGGCTCTGAGCACCATGGGTCCCCTAGAACTTAGAACTACTTAAACCTAACTAACCTAAGGACATCACACACATCCATGCCCGAGGCAGGATTCGAACCTGCGACCGTAGCGGTCTTGCGGTTCCAGACTGCAGCGCCTAGAACCGCTCGGCCACCCCGGCCGGCACGAACAGTAATTGGATCGTTTATGTGAATAAAAACACAAAATTTTTGAGTCTTGATAGCACTTTATTATCTCTGAATTTGATTACCAGTTGCGGTTAACTACCGTCATCGGATTTGTCAAGAGACCAAAAGTGCAAACATCGGATGTACAAAATTCATTACACAAATTAGTAAAACACTTTTCATAAGAAAAAATATCCGCGAGATGTACATGTCAGTAGATCACAAAGCGAGAATGCTCACAATTAATAGAATACGAATACAGTAATGAACATGAACAATACGTGACAAATACTTCAAAACATCAGCACGACGTATTTCGTCAAACAGTAAATACTTGCACAGAATGTTTGTGCGTACTAGCGGTGCAAGTCACCGGTAAGTAGGTAAATTATTGGACCGCCTTCAGGTGGCGCCCAAGCAACAATAACAGCGCACTCTATCTGATAGATGAGAGGTAACGGCAAACATTAATAAAATGTAAGAAAGATTAAAATATACTTCCTATTTTTTTAATGAGTTAACTAAATACAAAACTTACAAATCCATATGTGAATCTATACAGCTCTTGTGAGATTCTACCAATTTGATATAAGAGTTGTACACCATCCGTCACCCTACAGGAAAATATTGCAGCATCAAGTGGAAGGCTACAGACCAATAAGAGAGAAATCGTGGAAATTTAAATAGCAAGAAAATGGTTCAAATGGCTCTAAGCACTATGGGACTCAACTGCTGAGGTCATTAGTCCCCTAGAACTTAGAACTAGTTAAACCTAACTAACCTAAGGACATCACAAACATCCATGCCCGAGGCAGGATTCGAACCTGCGACCGTAGCGGTCTTGCGGTTCCAGACTGCAGCGCCTTTAACCGCACTGCCACTTCGGCCGGCTAAATAGGTAAAGCAAACAGTCAAAGCAATGACAAAATCCTAGGTAAAATGACTCGAAGGTAATCAGTGCATAATATATGTGGAGCCAAAAAAATAAGATGGGGGTGACGTTGGTTGACTTGTTAAGGAACTCAAGCATCTCAACAGATCATGTAAGCTGTCAAAAACAAATTTTTCTCAAATCCATCTGCTCTTTTACCACCTTGTGACTTTCGATTTCTATGAGAATATACCACAATTTCTTCCAAATTATTGAGTATACTGCCTTTGGGTGCCTTGAGTATGATTTTTAAGTCTTTCTGTAATAGTCTAGATTACGCTTCTTGCAGTTTCAATGATTCCTCAAAGCACTCTTCGCGGCCTCTATTAAAAATTCAATGGATGGTGCTCCACTCAGTGTTCCACAGAAAACGAAAGGTGTAATTAATCTGTCTCCAGTTATGCCAGTTCATATATTAATATTGTTTATTATGTCTAGTTTCCAAAATTGCAAAAGGATTCTCATCCTTCCATACATGAGTGCTATGAAAATTCTGCACTCCATTCATGGTAAATTTTGCTACATCGCTGACTAGTATGGTAGACAGAAAGTGTTGGTCCTTAACACACAAGCCACAGTAACCAAGCTTTTCTGAATTGAAAATCTGCTTCAGTAAGACCTTGCATGCTCTGAAGATGGCATGTACAAAGTGGATGCTTTCGTAACACTTTCCCTTTGTTACATAACTCATAGTTTCCAAACTATGTTTGTCTCTGGGACTGCTGTCATTATTTCCTCTACAAGATGAAGCACTCGATCTTCTGAATCAGGCGTTTTAACACTATTTAGTCTTTGACAATGAACTGACTTTTTCCTAAAAGACCTTGTCTGCACAAGATGTTCATGCGTGGTTTGAAAGCTCTTACTGTTCGGTAAATGTCTATTATGAAATCTTTCAGGCCCTCAGCTGTCGTCTGCTCATATCTACAGAGCGGCAAGTTACGCATTTAACTTTTCCTGAGTTGTCGTTCCCTGCGTTTTCCCAGTAGTACATTTCTTTAAAGTCGTGCTTGTTATTCTGTTTAAGAGGTTTAATCTCTCATTTTTAACTGCAAGTGTAAATTCAGGCAGTTTTCATTTCTTCTGATCAGGCAGCTACATAGCTGATTAAGGCCTCAGTGCCCTTTGCTATTTTGTCAGGAATATAGCAAGTTGTGTGTTTAGGTTTCTGTCTGCTTTTATAGTTTACTTCTTCAGTTTCTCTTACTAGCACGGGTAGGATGTTTGTATGTTGTATGCGGAAGCAAGAGCAGCTGCCCGCAGTTTGGGAGCAGCTGAGTGCGCGTTTGGCTACGATCAGCCGCCTTCAGGTTGCTACCTCGGAATGCAGCGGAGACAAAGAGTCTGGCGCGTCGCATGGGACACATCAGGTGTCGCTTCTTTCGCCCACGGTCTCCGCTGTCGAGGCACCTCCTATTGTACCCGACGCTGTGGATCCGCTCTCACAACAGGGCAAGTGGCAGATGGTCAAGCGTTCGCATCACTCTAGACGATGGCCAATGTCGACACTGGCCTCGTCTGTTCGTCCTGTGGGTGAGCAGCGGGCCGCACCTTCAGCAGGGTCCGAACGGGTACACGTGGGCAGGGGCTTCGCGGTGATCGGGAGCCCCACTGTATGCGTGTTATGGAGCTCCCGAGGAGGGCCGGAAAGAAAGCCAATGTCCGCCCTGTATGTCTGCCGAGGGCATCATCCGAGATGTGGAGGAGGCCTTGCCTGCGGTTACCGAGTGTGCAAGGCTGCAGTCGTCTGCAAGCTGTGGCCAACGTTGGCGCCAACGTCGCCTGTCGTGTGGGTGCTAAGGCCATTCTCAGTTTATACAGGCGACTGGCGGAGATGGTGATGGCTGCTGGCCTCGCGCATGGATTGCAAGCAGAGCTCTTAGTGTGCAGCATTGTTCCCAGAGTTGATCTGAGTTCTTTGGTTTGGAGTCGAGTGGAAGATTCGTAGCTCCTGGTCTAGTGGCTAGCGTTACTGCCTCTGGATCAGGGGGTCCCTGGTTCGGTTCGCGGCCGGGTAGGGGATTTTCTCTGCCTGGCGACTGGGTGTTTGTTTTGTCCTCGTAATTTCATTATCAAACGGGAAAGTGGAGAGACTGGACAGCGAAACCTTTGGGAATTTGTACCAGCGCTGTTAACCGTGTAATAGAGTGCCCCAAAAACCAAATATCATTATCGTCATCGTCTGGCCAGCCATAGGCTCCGTTGACTCTGTGGCGGTCTTGGTTGCAAATTTCTGGACCTATATCATTGGGTGGCGAACTGTAGGCCACCCCTAGATAGGACAGGGGATTCACTACACAAAGAAAGCAGATACTCGTGTAGCAGAGTACTTGTGGTTTGCAAAAAAAAAAAAAAAAAAAAAAAAAAAAAAAAAAAAAATGGCTCTGAGCACTATGGGACTAAACATCTGTGGTCATCAGTCCCCTAGAACTTAGAACTACTTAAACCTAACTAACCTAAGGACATCACACACATCCATGCCCGAGGCAGGATTCGAACCTGCGACCGTAGCGGTCACGCGGTTCCAGACTGAAGCGCCTAGAACCGCACGGCCACACCGGCCGGCTGTGGTTTGCACATAGGTGATTTTTGAGCTACGCTTAGTTTTAGGTATTCTCGTGAACACTCGCCAGTCGATATGCAGATAACGAATTCAGATCCTATTCAGAGTAAAGACACTTTATCACTAAATTGTCGAAGTATTCGTAACAAAGTTCCACATTTACCGCCTCCAGGAAAGTTCTCGCACTTCATTATTCAAGGGACCGAGAGCAGGCTGAAACCTGAAGCACACAACTCTGAGATATTTACCGAGTCATGGTATGTATATCGGAAAGACAGACTAGAAACCATAGGAGGAGAAGTGTTTATTGCAGCTGACAAAAATATTTGTAATTGCTGAGAACATTCCGCGGAGTCGTAGCGCCTGCTCCGTTCACAACCACCGTCTACCATCATGGTGTGAAGTCTGATGCTTCTCTAAAACAGACCTTAACCGGTAACCTCATAAAGAAGAAGCTTCTTACGGCTGTGACTGTGCATGTTCATTTATAAGACAAAAATGTTGTCGCGAGTGTGACAGTGGAGTTATCTGGCAACGTATAACACGTCTAGGTGAAACAAAGTCAATCTTTGGATTTTTTACTGGCCATCTGTTTCCGCTGTGACAGCTTTAGCGTTATTCAAAGAGAGGCTACAGTTAATTGCACGTAAATAACCAAGATCAGGCAGTACTAGTTGGAGGCGACTGCAAACTGCCGAGTATGAACTGGGACGTCTTTGGATGCGTTGCAGGGGTACAGAAGTGCTTGTGAAATACTTTTGAACGCGTTTCCCGAAAACTGCCTTGAGCAGCCAGTTGGGCAGCCCGCACTCAATGGAAATATCTTGGACCTTGTAGTTACAAACAAGGCAGACCTTATTGAAGCTGTCACTATAGAGACGGAGATTAGTGATCATGATGTCATCATAGCGACTATAGTTACGAAAGTTAATAAATCAGCCAAGAAGGCTAGAAAGAGCAGATAAACTGTTGATAGCATCTCACTTAGGCAGTGAATTAGCATCACTTAGTTCCAGTAAGATGGATGTAGAGGAATTGTGGGAAAAGTTTAAACAGATTATGAATCGTAGTCTGGAGGACTACGTGCCTAGTAAGTAGAATAAGGACGGAAAAAACCCACCATGGTGTAACAATGAAATTCGGAAAATGCTAAGGAAGCAAATGCTGTTGAACCCTCGGTTCAAAAGAGAACTAGCAAACGATGACACGCAAATGTTAGTAAAAATTCGTGCATCTGTCAAAGGATCCATGCGTGAAGCACACAACCACCATAGTCAAACCTTAGTAAAAGATCTGCTCCAGAACACAAAAAATTCTAACCTATGAACAATCGCTGAGCTAGTTTGACGCATCCTCCGAGTCACTCGTCGACCATTCAGGTGTGGCAGCTCAAGATAGCAAAACGAAAGCTGAAATTTTAAATTCCACGTTTTAGGAAGCCGTTCACGCCGAAGAATCGTACAAACACACCGTGGCCTGATCATCAACACATTGCCGTATGGACACACAGTAATAAACATTTTTTGGAAATTGAAGGTAAAGACGGGAGAAGGGGGGAGGGGGGATGGGAGGAAGAAAGGAAAGGAAGCGAAAGGGACTACTGATGTAAGCGACATCGGGACTTTATGCGGAATCAGCTGCGACGAGTGAAAATGCGTACCGGACTGGGATTCGATCTTGGGATCTCCTGCTTACTAGGTAGTTGCGTTAAACACTGGGCCACGCGGACACAATATTTACCGCAGTTGCTCAGATTATATTGGCACGCCTCTCGGCCGACCCACGTGCCCACCTGTCGGTACATATCTGGAGTTCCCGCAGGAACAGACATCGCGCATTCACCTAACAGTTGTAATCATCCCTGGCGTAGAGAAACAACTGAAAAAATTGAAAAACAAGTAAGTTGCCAGATCCGGTTGGAATCCCAATTCGATTTTACAAAGAGGACTCTACGGCCCCGCCCCTTACTTAGCTCGCATTTATCGCCAATCTCTCACCCAATGCAAAATCCAGGCTACTAGTAAAAAGCAGAGGTGAATTTTGTACATAAGAAGGGTAAAAGAACGGACCCGCGAGATCACAGACCAATATCGGTTTGCTGCAGAATTCTTGAGCACATTGTCGGTTCGAATATAATAAATTTCCTAGATATCAGGAAGCCAGCGTCCACCCATCAGAGAGCACTGCCCGCGCGAACTCAGGTTCGGTGCCCCGTTGCAGACCGTTAACGAAAGTAACACTATATGTAATAGTTTCGCAGACATGTGCGTGGTTCGAAGGCTTCTTACCTAACGGGTCCCACTATGTTCTCGTCGACGGCGAGTGTTCATCAGACACAAGGGTATTGACAGTAATCCCACGGTAACGCGAAAGAACAGGTCTCACTCTCTGTATTCATAAATGACCTGGCGGTCGGTGTGGGCAGAGATTCGCGGGTGTGTGCTGATGATGCTGTGGTGCACACAACGGTGGCGAAGTTAAACAGTAGCAGGATATAAGATAACTTAGACAACATTTCTATTTGGTGTGATAAATGACAGCTAACTCTAAATGTAGAAAAACGTAATTTAATGCTGATGAGTAGGAAAAACAAATCCTTAATGTTCGGATAAACCATTAGTAGTGTACTACTTGACACAGTCATGACGTTTAAATATCTGCGTGTGACGCCGCAAAGCTACACTATGTGATAAAACGTATCCAGATACCTGGCTGAAAATGACAAGTTCGTGGCGCCCTCCATAGGTAATGCTGGAAATCAATATGCTGTTATCCCACCCTTAGCCTTGATGAAAGTTTCCACTCTCGCAGGAACACGTTCAGTCAGGTGCTGGAAGGTTTCTTGGTGAATGGCAGCCCATCTTCACGGAGTGCTGCACTGAGGAGAGGTATCGGTGTCGTTCGGTGAGGCCTCTCACGAAGTCGGCGTTCCAAAACATCCCAAAGGTCAGGACTCTGTGCAGGCCAGTCCGTTACAGGGATGTTATGGTTGTAATCACTCCGACACAGGCCGTGCAACATGAACAGGTGCTCGATCGTGTTGAAAGATGCAATCGCCATCCCCGAATTGCTCTTGAACAGTGGGAAGAAAGAATGTGCTTAAAACATCAGTGTAAGCCTGTACTGTGATAGTGCCACGCGAAACAACAAGGGTTACAACCACCTCCATGAAAAACACGACCACACCATAACACCACCGCGTCCGAATTTGACTGTTGTCACTAAACACGCTGGCAGATGGCGTTCACCAGCCATTAGCCATACCGACACCCCGCCGTCTGATCGCCACGTTGTTGTGATTCGTCACTCAACGCAACGTTTTTCCACTGTTCAATCGTCCAATGTTTACGCTCCTTACACCAAGAGAGGCGTCGTTTGGCATTTACCAGCGTGGTCTGTGGCTTATGAGCAGCCGCTCGACCATGAAATTTAAATTTACTCACTTCCCGCCTAACTGTCATACTACTTGAAGTGGATCCTGATGCAGTTTGGACTTCCTGTGTGATGGTCTGGATAGATGTCTGCCTATTACACATTACGACACTCTTCAACTGTCGGCGGACTCCGTCAGTCAACAGACGAGGTCGGCCTGTACGTTTTTGTGCTGCACGTGTCCCTTCACGTTTCCACTTCACTATCACATCGGAAACAGTTGACCTAGGGATGTTTAGGAGTGTGGAAATCTCGCGTGCAGACGTATTACACAAGTGACAACCTGTCACCTGACCACGTTCAAAGTTCCTCAGTTCCGCGGAGCGCCCCATTCTGCTCTCTCACGATGTCTAATGACTACTGAGGTCCATGATATGGAGTACCTGGCAGCAGATGGCAGCACAATGCACCTAATGTGAAAAACGTTTGTTTCTGGTGGTGTCCGGATACTTCTGATCACGTAATGTATATGAAATGAAACGAGCATGTAAGGATTGCAGTATGGAAGATGACTGGTCGACTACGGTTTATTGCGGCAATTCTGGGAATGAGTGGCTCATCTGTGAGGGAGACTGCACATAGAACGCTACTGCGATCTATTATTGATTATTGCTCGAGTGTTTGGGATCCACACCTGACAGGATTAAAGGAAGTCATCGAAGCAGTTCAGAGGCGGATTGATAGATTTGTTACTGGTAGGCTCGCCAACATTCATGTTTCAGGAAGACGCTTTCTGAATTCAAATGGGATCCGTGGAGACAATGAGGGGCCCCCGCGAGCACGCCAAAGTGCTGCAACACGACTTGGCATGGACCCGACTAATATCTGAAGTAGTACTTGAGGGAATTATCACCATGAATCCCGCAGAACAGCACATTGCAAAGCATTCCAGATGTGCTCAATAATGTTCATATCTGGACCGTTAGGTGGCCATCGGAAGTGTTTAAATTCAGAAGTGTGTTCCTGGAGCCATTCGGTAGCAATTCTGGACGTTTGGGGTGTCGCGTTGGCCTGCTAGAATTGCCCAAGTCCGTCGGAATGCCCAATGGACATGAATGGATGTAAGTGACCAGACATGATGTTTATGTACGTGTCACCTGTCAGAGGCGTACCCAGACGTATCAGGGGTCCCATATCACTCCAACTGCACACGCCCCACAACTTTATAGAGCTTCCACCTGCTTGAACAGCCCCTTGCTGACATGCGGGGTCCATCGCTTCATGAGATTGTCTCCATACCCGTACAAGTCCATTGGCTCGAAACAATTTGAAACGAGACTCGTCCGACCAGGCAACATGTTTCTAGTCATCAACAATCCAATGTCGGCGTCGACGGGCCCAGGCGAGGCGTAAAGCTTTGTGTCGTGTAGTCATCCAGAGTACACGAGTGGGATTTCGGCTCCAAATGCCCATATGGATGATGTTTATTTGAATGGTTCGCACGCTGTCCGTTGTTCATGGGCCAGCATTGAAATCTGCCGCAATTTGCGGATGGCTTGCACTTCTGTCGCGTTGAACGATTCTCTTCTTTCATCATTAGTCCCGGTCTTGCAGGACCTTTTTCCGGTAGCAGTGATGTCGGAGATTTGTGTTTCACCGGATTCCTGATATTCACAGTACACTCGTGAAATGGTCGTACGTAAAAATCCCCACCTCATCGCTACCTCGGGGATGCTGTGTCCCATCGCCCGTGCGCCAACACCACGTTCAAACTCACATAAGTCTTGATAACCTGCCTTTGTAGCAGCAGTAACCGATCTAACAACTGCGCCAGACACTTGTCTTATATAGGCGTTGACGACCGCAGCGCTGTATTCTGTCCATTTACATTTCTCTGCATTTGAATACGCATGCCTATACCAGTTTCTCTGGCGCTTCAATGTAGATGTAGATGTACGTAACGTCTGGCTTCAGACGCACTGCAGTTTGCAAGTCCACACATCAGATTTATGTCCGCCATGTGCTGATTACAGCACTTTTTATCCCGAAATGTAGTGTACACGCTAGTACAGTAAGAAAACGGCCGGCCGTGGCCGGAAGTCTGATACGAAACGTTGCTCTCCAGCTGAGTCGCTAACACGTGCTCATTCGTTGGCGCCCGTCTCGGGGATAGTTGATTCCTTTCGTGGTGGAGGAAGGATGTTCAATACACTCTCGACAGTAGTCCAATAAGGACTGTAGGGTAAGCTTCCACTACTGCTTTTGTTCTCAATACTAGAAGAATTTGTTTATTTACTAGTACCATGGCAACTAAGCTAAACGTAATAAGGCAATAGCTTAACACTTGCCAAAACAAACAACATTTGAAAAGAAAAAAAAAGCTATAGAATCAAGCTGGAAATTTGATAACACAAAGAAAGAAGCGAAATTAATACGTAACAACCATATGTGTCTGTGGCTAAGGAATTTGGTAAGGTGTAGGATTAGTAAGCACGTCACATAGGCTGCTGGAGTGGAATGCTGACCCCATTTGAGGCTTCAAAAATTTATTTTCACCACGTTAATGAAAATAGAGCACTGGTAACAACACAATGATTCCAGAATGAGATTTTCACTCTGCAGCGGAGTGTGCGCTGATATGAAACTTCCTGGCAGATTAAAACTGTGTGCCCGACCGAGACTCGAACTCGGGACCTTTGCCTTTCGCGGGCAAGTGCTCAACCATCTGAGCTACCGAAGCACAACTCACGCCCGGTACTCACAGCTTTACTTCTGCCAGTATCTCGTCTCCTACCTTCCAAACTTTACAGAAGCTCTCCTGCGAACCTTGCAGAACTAGCACTCCTGAAAGAAAGGATATTGCGGAGACATGGCTTAGCCACAGCCTAGGGGATGTTTCCAGAATGAGATTTTCACTCTGCAGCGGAGTGTGCGCTGATATGAAACTTCCTGGCCGATTAAAACTGTGTGCCCGACCGAGACTCGAACTCGGGACGTTTGCCTTTCGTGGGAAAGTGCTCTACCACCTTTTTTTTTTTTTGCTGTCGGGCCTCCTTCCTCCCGTACAGCCCGTCCTTCCGCTCGCCATTTGTGCCTTCTTCGGCTAGCTTCTGTGCTATGTTTGTTCCATAAGAGATAGTTGACCAACGAAGTAAATGTGTACAAGTGAACAAAATGCCTTCTGTTGGAGTTGTGGAAAGAAAATAGGTCCGCTACATTCTTCCATCATTGTGCGGGAGCGATTTTTATAGAAGAGCCAGGCGTACTTCCAGCCGCTGGCGTCTCAGGTTTGCGTCAGGACAAAGTTCGGTTCAAGAAATTTGCGTAATTTTCTTTGAATTTCTTTTGTCGTTCGAGCTTTTGAAGTTCTGTCATCAGGTACATCCAATAGTCTGCTGCACTCTTCGTCATAGCCGTTGAGATGTAATGGACTGTCAGTCCTTTGAGCCAGTTGGCTGACCTTCTTTTTGTGTTAGGATATGGCACGTCATCTGGCAGAAGGACGTGTGTCGGTGTAATGGTGTTAGGTGACGTGCGGAGCACATGTGCTAATTTTTGCCTGAAGAGATTCCACACGTCTTTCACATCGTCACAGGCGAAACGATGTTCTTCGGTGTCGACGACGTTGCAGCTGGGACAGTTTGGTGTGTGTGCCAGGCGTATCGCGTGCAGTTTAGAGTTGGTGGGGATTTTTCTATTGACTGCGAGGTACCACGTCGATCGCACATTGGATGGTAGATGGGGGTCAGATATGTTTTCCCATATGTGTTTCCAGTTATAATGTCGAAACTTGTTTTCTATTCGATTGCGCAATTTTCCTCCCAGCAAGGTGTTGTAAACCTCCTTAACCTGATATATGTCCTTCTCCGGTATTCTATGGCGTACATAGCTGTATTCCACAAGAAAGTGTTTATAGTGGTACAGCTCGTGGGAGATGTGATTCACATCGATTGGTGGATCTCTGCTGACTGGGGTGATTTCACGTAAGAGATGAGCCACTAAGGTCCGCGGTGATCGTTGCCACTGTTTATAAGTTTTGCTAACGTATAGCGCTTGCGCTTTAAGGTAGATGTCTGTTAGATGTAGCCCTCCATTGCGTGTCGATAGCGTCAAGGTATCATAGGAAACCTTAAATATCTGACCTCTGCTGACAAAATAACCAAGCGCTGCTTGCATTTGGTGTGCTATGGTTCGTGGCAGAGGAAGCACTTGAGCAACATAGTTTACTTTGGAGGTTATATAGGTATTGGCTAGTTGCACTTTTTGTATTGCATTTAAATTACGCAAGCTGTGTTGTTTTATGCTTGCTCGTAATGTGGCAAGTAATTTTCTGTAATTGAGAGCGGCTGTGGGGCGGATATTATTCGTATATTCTATTCCAAGGCATTTTAGTTTTTCCACAATGTTGATACGTCCAGCGGCTCTGATCTCTATGCCCCTACCAAGATTCATAATACCAGATTTATTGTGGTTGAGTTTAGCTCCTGACGCCAGTTCGTAGGTCGCCACAACTTCAAGTACTGTTGCCACCTCGCTTTCGTCAGTCACAAGTACCCCTACATCATCCGCGTAATCTTGACATACGATCTTCTGTCCGTGTATATGTAGTCCACGGAGTTGCCGAGTCAGGGATACTAAGAGAGGTTCAAGCGCAATCGCGAAAAGCGTCATGGACATGGGGCAACCTTGTCTTACCGAACTGTGAATATCGATCGGGTGACTGAGTTGTCCGTTGACACTGATTCTTGACGTGCTATTCGTCAGTATGTTTTTCACGGAGGCTATAACTTTCTGTGGGAAGTGCATGGATGTCATACACCGGAATAGGTACGAATGATTAACTTTATCAAAAGCTTTTTCAAAGTCAAGCGACATCAGGGCACAGCGAATGTTGCAGGCTGCCGATATCGCTATAATGTCTCTGTAGTCGCATAAGGTCTGAAATATCGTTCTATCCTTTCCCACACTTGTCTGGTAAGCTCCTGTCACTGTACGAATAACTGATACGGGCGAAGATTTTATAATCACTATTGAGAAGTGTTATGGGTCGAAGATTCTCCACAGTTTTGCCTCTTGGTGTTTTGGGGACTAAGACCACTGTACCTTCACAGAATTCCTTCGGAAGGTCAGTGTCGGCATTTAGTATTTCATTGCAGACGAGTGTCAAATTAGCAATTATCTTTTCGCGAAAAGTTTGATAAAATTCAGCGGGTAGCCCATCTGGTCCAGGTGATTTATTCTTTGGACTCCTCGAGATGGCATCTTCGACGTCTTCGTCCGTTATTCTTGCTGCGAGCACATCAGCTTCTTCTGGAGTGAGTCGCTCTGTCGTCCTAGCAGTGAGAGCTTGCTGCGCTGTTTCATCTGTCTGTGTATTGGCCAGCAACTCACTAAAGTGTCGATGGATCTCGTCTCGTATTGCAGCTTGATCTGTCAAGAGTCCCCCGTCTGAAGTTTTGAGTTCCGTAAGAATTTTCCGTTTTTGTCTTTTGTTCTCTTGGAGGATGTGGTACATCGATGTTGTTTCTTCTCGTGTACCGTTCTGCAAACGCGTTCGTATTTTACAGCCTTCGAGATGGTGTCTCTGCAGGGTGAGCAATTTTGCTTTTATTCTGTTGATTTGCCCATAGTTTGTTATGATTGTAGCATCCCGAACGCACAAGTCTCTCAGACAGCTGAAGTAAAAGTCTAATGTCCGCTTTCGCCAGGCGACTTTTTCACTGGAGTAAGTTTTCATTGTCTTTATTACTGCGGGCTTCGCGCAGTTTAGCCACCAATTCAGCGCCGTACCATACAAGTGGAACTTCCTTTCACATTCTGCCCAAGTGGTGTGGAAGGCGGCGTGACATCCAGGATCCGAAAGATGAGCAACGTTTAGCTTCCACTGACCTCTCGCCCTGTACGTTCCTTGTTTCTCTAAATTTATCGTACATACGTACGCGATATGATCAGAGAAAATAGTGGGCCATAGCTCGGACTGTAAAACGTGTCGCCTTAAATTGGACGTTGCGTAAATCCTGTCGATACGACTGGCAGAATGGCTGGTGAAATAGGTGAAACCGAGCTGTTCACCATGTTTTAGTTCCCAAGTATCTAACAGATGGAATGCTCTGACGATGTTCTCCAGCTCCAGAGATTTGTTAAAATTTGGCGTCTGATCTTTGGGACTCAGCACGCAATTAAAGTCACCCGCAAATACTATTTGTTCAAATCGCACCGCGAAAAGGGGGGCGATGTCCTCCTTGAAAAATTCGGCTCTGCGGCGCTTGTTTCCGGTTCCTGACGGGGCATAGATGTTGATAAGCCTGGTGGTGTTTATCGTGACAGCGAGACCTCTACTGTTCGGCAATTTCGTCACGTCTGTAAGTAGGATCCCCTCTTTAGTCAGAATCGCTGTGCCGAGGCTATTGTCATTGCCAGGATTGATGATGACGTTGTAGCCAGTGATGTCGTCCAAACGTATAGCCGTTACTTCTTGCAGCATTAAGATGTCAACATCAGCGGCGTACAGAAAATCTTGGAGATTTCTCAGATTGAGGGTGCTGCTAATTTTATTTATATTCAAGGTCGCAATTCTGTACGCCTGCAAGGACGTCATGTCGACTATACCGCGTCAGGTGGGATACTATCTGCCAGGTGAAGTGGATGTGTGCTCTACTTAGAAGAAATCGGCATCATCATCTTCTGCGCGAGCGTCTTTGATGGTGGTTTTTTGCCGGGTGGACACATCTTGTCGACGGTAGGGTGCCGTCCGTCCTGAACGTTGTGGTATGTCAGCCATCTCTGCATCATGGTTTTGCTCCTCCATGTCATCCGCCCAATCTCGCGTGCACGTAACTTCCCTCGTGTCCGTTTTTGGTACAGGTGGAGGGTCCTTCCGACTAGCTGTACCGCCTGGAATATGGATTCCACGGTCGGGTTCAGTGTCCTCGTTTCGGGTCTTCGTTTTTGTTGTTCGATCTTCCGGAGGAGCTGCTCATGTCGTCTCCGCCAATTCTTGGCCTATCTGTTTCGCCTTTTCACGCAAGATTGGCGCGATTTCTGCTGCTCCCTGACGGGCTATTCGACGTTTCTTCCGTTTCTTTGGTGAAACAGTTGTAGGCTGCTGGTCATTATCCTCCGATGTTGCAACTGTGTCCTCTTTGTGGTGCCCGACTTCTTCGAGTGGTTGCACATGTCTTCTGCTGCCGTCTTAGCCTGGTCTTGTTCTGCACACCTGTCAGTTTCCTCGTCTTGCGAGTGTGCTGGACCTGTAGCTTCTGCGCTGCTAGTATCCATGGTTACGGTACCATCGGCAACGTCGGCAGAAGCAACGACCGCCCTGTCGAAACACACATCTGGGGCGACGTCACTGCGAATTGCGGCGGCGTACGTCACGGGTAGCGTGGCCATCTGACTAGGCGGGTCTCACTCCCCAGTCGGCAGTTGCGTCACACGCCGTTGAACACACTGCGCGCAGACGTGTTGGGTCGAACCACAACCCGAGCAGGTTCTCGGCTGGCCATCGTAAATGATGATCGCTCGATATCCACCAATCCAGAGATACGATGGGATATGTTTCAGCATGTCAATCTTAACTTGCCTGACTCCATTTAATACTGGATACTTGTGCAAGCTAGACCACTCTTCGGCGACATTGCTGATAATGGCGCCATATTCTCTCAGTTTGTTGTTAATCTCCTCGGGCGTTATTTCAAAGGGGAGCTCAAAGATTCGAACCGTTCTTATTCCCATTCCGGCACGCGAAACCGTGACCTGCCCTATGTGTCCGTCTGAATGTTTGAATTTTGCCACCCCACCACATGTTTCTACGATTTGGTCGCACTTGTCAGAACTGGATAACTTACGGAACACAGTCGGATTGACAATCGACAGGTGAATTCCAATCAATTCATCCACTTTGATCTGAAAAGTTTCTTCGATAAATGCCTCAACTTCGTAAGATTTCGGTCGGGCGTAGTTCGGATCGAAAATCAACTTCAAAGTATCGCGTCGCGTTGTCTGTTCCATTATGTCATTCTAGAATGTGATCCTGGACTACGACAAACGCAGAAAGCGCGCACACACCACACAGTGCCGGCCGCTCGCAGCGACGATGTAAACACCGCAACAGCCGCTCCGCACGTCCGCACAACACGGCCGCCGGCGGCGGAATGACCATCTGAGCTACCGAAGCATAACTCACACCCGGTACTCACAGCACTCCTGAAAGAAAGGATATAGCTCATATGGTAGAGCACTTGCCCGCGAGGGCAAAGGTCCCGAGTTCGAGTCTCGGTCGAGCACACAGTTTTAATCGGCCAGGAAGTTTCATATCAGCGCACACTCCGCTGCAGAGTGAAAATCTCATTCTGGAAATATCCCCCAGGCTGTGGCTAAGCCATGTCTCCGCAATATCCTTTCTTTCAGGAGTGCTAGTTCTGCAAGGTTCGCAGGAGAGCTTCTGTAAAGTTTGGAAGGTAGGAGACGAGATACTGGCAGAAGTAAAGCTGTGAGTACCGGGCGTGAGTTGTGCATCGGTAGCTCAGATGGTAGAGCACTTGCCCGCGAAAGGCAAAGGTCCCGAGTTCGAGTCTCGGTCGGGCACACAGTTTTAATCTGCCAGGAAGTTTCATATCAGCGCACACTCCGCTGCAGAGTGAAAATCTCATTCTGGAAACATCCCCCAGGCTGTGGCTAAGCCATGTCTCCTTAATATCCTTTCTTTCAGGAGTGCTAGTTCTGCATGGTTCGCAGGAGAGCTTCTGTAAAGTTTGGAAGGTAGGAGACGAGATACTGGCAGAAGTAAAGCTGTGAGTACCGGGCGTGAGTTGTGCTTCGGTAGCTCAGATGGTAGAGCTCTTGCCCGCGAAAGGCAAAGGTCCCGAGTTCGAGTCTCGGTCGGGCACACAGTTTTAATCTGCCAGGAAGTTTCAACACAATGATTAATTAGCATTTGCAAATTGCGGTGGTCTACACCGATTATTCAATTGTATAAAAGTAATGAGAATAATTCAAAAAAATTAAAGAAAAATAGCCTTATGGCCCCAACCTTAAACTAATGAAAAATACTTTACACAAATGCAATCTTAACATAACTGCAGATCTGAGCTCACTAGTTGTCGGGCCTTGTGAATATGAAACATAATAATTTGTAAAAGCTATTAGGTTTCAAAGATACTTAAATAGTAAGATTTCATAAATACGTGAATTAACTATTATGCAAAACATTCTGCAATATGATGTTATGATACCCTGAAAGATCTACACAGCAATCAGCACATTCTCGACGTTTGGTGTTCACATCGGCCGAGCGTCTGAATTCCGTGCTCGAGAGCTCAAGTGACAACAACAGGCAGGAGGGCCTGCGCACACCAATATCGGCTTCTAGAGCATACAAACCCAGTGTTAATACACAGTTCACTAAAATACTGAAACCAGCTACCAAGCACTGGGTGGCGCCAAATGCACGAAGAGATGTTAAACGTTAGTGTGAGAACCGCAGTTACTATTAAAGCAATAGTTCATTAAACGATCTCCAATGGCTTGAAATTTCATTTGATAAATTTAGAAACCACAACTAGCTCAAGGCGATAATGACCAGACAATCCGCGCACAATCTTAAATACCAAAGCACCGTTTGACGGCCCAAAATTGTTACTGTTATAGTTGCCAACAAGGAAGAAGTTTGCAATTCCAATTTAAATTAGCGGCTGAAGTTTTATACAGAGAATTAACTTTGATTCACAAAATTGACCAGTTAACACATTAACAATAATAATAAAAAAGGGAATCTCCGAATATCGACCACACTTGTAATTCAAGATAGATGCAACGGAACCAGGGCACAGCGCAGTTACATGGGCTTCCAATACCAAGTATCCCGGACTCATGTCCAAGTGGTTTGAGGAATGACTAGCGAAAATCAAAGTGGCTACACGGAGCAGTCACATCCAAAAGTTCCACCACAAAATGGCTCACCATTTAAAGTTAATCCAGGAGCTCGTTGTTAACATGCACACTAGAGTTAACTCCCGCGCTCTCCTCAGGATTCGTGATAGGCACGACTCTTAAGGTCCGCTCGCCAAACCCAGGCGCCGGAATGTCAACACCGTGCGCGCTCGTAGTACACTAAGCGCCGACTGACTACTCGTGATGCTCCATGCGCTGTCTTCCCTCTGCCACCGACCAAATCTGCGTCACTGCCACCGACCGACTCTCCGTCTCGCGAGCCGCGGCCGTCGTAAATACAGGGCGCTAACCAACCAGGACGCCGCAAAGCGCGAAACTTCGACAGTGAAACTATCCTGCCAAAAGCATCGCAGGAAGCCACGGCTCGGAATTAGAAACGTGAGCATATGAGTACGTGAAAGATTTTGCATCTTCTTAAGTTCTCTGTCGATCCCCCAGAGGTTTCCCACATATTAGTTAACACCCTGTATTTCCATGTGAGTGTGATGGCACTTGGCCGGGATAGCAGTCTGTATGTTCTGACAAGTTGATGAACAATAATGTGAAATGATTTACTATTAGTGTAGTGCACATTGAAACTTCAACATGGCGTAATCGTACCAATATGTCAATCCTGATCAGAAAATCCAAAACGACATTGTGCATCACACACTGCATTGGATTTTGAAGCCTTTTTTACGTAATTGCATATACATCTCCCACATACTTAACTGAAACGTCTGCTACCAAAATGTATGGCATAAGGACACTCAGCTGCTAAATATCACATCAACCATACCCTGATACGTAATACTACACAAACAACACAGTATCTCAACATCACGAAGACAGTTCAGAGAAACACGGTCATGTATGGACGATCGTTGTCCTGCTGAAAACTGGTTGAATTAGGGGTAACACTTAAGCACTGTGGATGTCTGTGGCGTACCATTGTGCCGCCACAGTTCCTTGAAACACTACCATACATTTTTGTGCGTCCATCTTTGCAACTGGAGGTCTGAGGGACTTCGTCCGTTCACTTATTTAATAAAATGGAACACCTACAGCTGTCCTTACGATATTTATTTTATGGCAGTCAGTTTCGGTGCTTCATTGAACCTTCTTCAGACCTTAGCTAACGCTGTAGGAGTGGAGTTAACCTCCACCCTCATACACGACGGCCAACATCAAACTGGTTACCGCATACCACCTGTAATAGCGATGTTGTCTCTCTAACCAGCAATTATAAACCAGTTATAGATGTTGGCCACTGATGAGTCGTGTGTACTGAAGCTGTTAACCCCCACAGCCTCAGCTAACGCCTGAAGGTGGTGCACTAAAGCACCGAAACTGGTAGCCATGTAATAAATGACATCTTAAGGACGGCTTAGGTGTTCCATTTTATTACACTGCCACTCATATCCTGAAACCATACCCGATCTCTCACCACGCCGAGACTCCAAGAGTAGCACCGCTGTGCTTCTGCAAAACACTGGTAGAATGAGACCTCTCCCAGGTCTCCACCATACTCCCTAACTACTGTCATCCAGAGTCGCTAGACAATGATACCCCATCCATAAGCGGTCCTTGCTTTCCATCCATGGCAAAACTCTAAACGCAGCCTTTGGTGTAGTGCCCGTAGCGACAGCCTACGCATGTGATGGTGATTCCCCATTCCGGCTACTGCTAGTCTCCGACCAATGCTTCAGTATGACAAAGAACGTTGCAGTGAGTCCATTTCTTGTTCTGGATGGCAGACGCAAATGTTAAGGCGTCACGATGTAAGGCGATCCTTCCTTGTAGTGAAAAGACGTGGTTGACCGGAACCTTGATGACGAATATGCCTCCTCTCACGTTCCCATGAAGTCCAAAATGGGGCCACTGTAGCATCCGAATACCCCACAAATCCGGATACTGCACGATTTGACCAACTGTCCAAATGGAGTTCTAAGATAAAACTGTGCCAGATGCTAACAACGTTGCCTCGCACGAATAAAATGCATCTCTGTAATCACTCAAAATCTGACAGTGTACAAGCCCCTGCGCTACCAGGCCACATAACAACATTAAATATGAACAACACTAATGCAGTCTGGAGGCTATTTCATCTGTCAGAGAGTTGCAGCTCTAATCATTTACATAGCCACCGGTGGCGTTTGGGAATACGATGAGACGTTGACATCGGACCTTGACCTCTGGGTGCTTCATTTTCTGGCAAGCAATGTAGTTTAGAAAATAGGATGCGTTGCTCCCTACAGTAAAGAGAAAATGGAAGAAGTAACTAATCTTGTTATAAAAACTGAACTATCAGAAAAGAATATATTTGGGAGATATAAACACACTGTGTAAGAAATATAGAACGTACTAAGAGGAATAATTAGATAGCCATCAGAAAAATTTGGAATGCAAATGTATTAATAGGATATTGCAGTGCCTGTGTTGTTAAGAAGAACGGCATGATCTTCCTTCGGACATGAATGCATTTCCGAAGGAAAAGGCACTGCGGCGGCTACAGTTGCGTTGCGTAAAGCGGGAATTCCCGATTCGACTCCAGGTCCGACGTGAATTTTCATTGTCTTCATTCCCTTATACAGATGGCGGTTGTCTGATTCGTAACTACGAATACATTTCATGCAAATATATGATGTTTAAGGATACTTCCCGAGCGAGGTGGCACAGTAGTTAGCACACTGGACTCTCATTCGGGAGGAAGACAGTTCAGTCCCGCGTCCGACCATCCTGATTTAGGTTTTCTGTCATTTCCCGAAATCGCTTCAGGCAAATGCCGAGATGGTTCCTTCCATACTACCCTAATCTGTTACAATCGATGATCTTGCAGTTTGGTCTCCTCCCCCAAATCAACCCCAACCCCAACTAGCCTACAGACGTCCACGCCTAGGGATGCTTATCAGAATAGATGAGAAGCAGCTTCAGAAACTGATCGGGTAGAACAGTGGTTCTCAACCTGGGGGCTATTACCTCCTCATGGGTAAAATGTATTGGCTCTGAGCACTATGGGACTTAACTTCTGAGGTCATCAGTCCCCTAGAACATAGACCTACTTAAACCTAACTAAGGACATCACATACACCCATGCCCGAGGCAGGATTCGAACCTGCGACCGTAGCGATCGTGCGGTTCCAGACTGTAGCGCCTAGAACCGCTCGGCCACACCGGCCGGCGGTAAAATGTATTCTCTGAGGGGTAAAAAGAAAATGACTCAACTGTGTTTAGATCACGAAACGAAATTATTTGTAACATGTGAGACATTGTTGTGGGGGCTACTGCTCGTGAAACGTATATTTGAACATCATCTTTCTCACATAAATCACCCATTAAACACATACTTTGTACCCTGTGTCTGTAACAGTAAAATTGAGACATATACGTTACATATGCTTAGATATCTCGTGAAAATACCTTCTTGAGGTTGTAGGTAGTTCCTGCAATAGATCAGAAGTTGCTTCAATTCTCACTTCGCAACAATAAGCGAACTAAATGACAGCACAACAGCAACTGTGTAGTGGCTACTACACTGCTGTGGGACCTACACTGTATAATAATAATAATAATAATAATTATTATTATTATTATTATTATTATTATTATTATTATTATTATTATTGGCATTGGCCAGACACAGAAGCATTGGCAGGCATTTCAGAACTAAGGAGGCCAACAGTCAAGTGCCCTAAAAACATTAGGCCTAAGCAAAAGTACACATTTTAATTCGGTATGTTTGAAATTGAGGTGTAAGAGGTGGGTGAACCAAATGTCGTTAGGGAGAGGACTGGCGCAGAGGAAGCATATTTTCTAACAAGTATTTGCCTCAATGTCGACTCTTATCTTTCTTTTGTGGGAAGTAGTGTTGGGTAACACCCGCAATGCACTGAGAATTGCTCTATCATTCTATAAAAAAGGTGGTTCGAATTAAACCATACATTTGGTCTCACTGACTCCTTAGTTCGTGGTTTAATAAACACCTACAAAAAATTAAGTATTATTAATCATTTAAAAATGAACGTAAACAGTCTCAACCACAAGAAGCAGTTGATGTTCGTGGAGTTCGTAACACCTGCTCCGTTCACCGCGACCTCCTACCAACATGGTATGAGGTCTGAAGACGGTCAGTAACTGACAGAAACCGGTAACCACAATAACAAAGATTTCTTGAGGCCGAGACTGTTTATATTCATTTTAAAGTACTAAGACAAACCGCTGTTCTCCACGAGAAATGGCCTCAAAATTATTGTTTATCACCCGTCATTTTAAAACTAAAAATGTTCAAGAAAATTCTTTTTCATTCTTAAGTGTAGTTGGCTAGTAATCTTGGTGATGGTGGGGGGAGGGGGAGGATAGGATAGTATCCAATATCTGATTGCACTCAGAAAGCTTGGGAACCACTGAAGTAGAACGAAAAGCGCCAAACATAATTTGCAGATCTGGACGGTAGGTATCGGCAGCCGACTTCATTACCTAGCACACCAAGTATAATTTATTATCATACAAGTAACGGGAAAAGTAAATGTATTCTCCACTATTCTTTTTACACACAAAAATTCTCAGCTTTAATCAATGCTGAAGTGAGTGTTCTGTTTGTATTGCTGTCTGGAGCAAATTGAACAAGTGAAAATCGTAACTGCCAACAGCAACACATAAAAGCAAGAAAATATTTCTCAAAGTTAACCTTCTAAGACTGACGGTGAGCAGAGCAAAAGCGAAAAATAAAATATGCGCGGAGAAACTTTTGCTTCATGTCAAGAAAAGAGACGAATGTCAGAAGAAATTTTGCCCGAGGATTTCAGGAAAAATAAAGCTAGACGGCTGTAATACCGAAGAAAAACTGTGGTATTATGCACCCTGCGGGGCCAAATGGGACGTCTGAGGCTGGAGTTTTACTGAGACGCGTATAAACGCGAAGTAGGATACCCAGAGAGAGAGAGAGAGAGAGAGAGAGAGAGAGAGAGGGACTTACGACGGTGCCAGGCAAGTAGAGCGCATTTCGTGCGCTCCTTTCGTGAGGATGGATGAATTTCAGTTGGTATACACCAGAGCTACATTACTGACAAAATTGCTACTCCATTTCGTTAAGTAATAATAATTGCTAACGTACAGTATTAAAATAACTAATTACGATCATCTACTTAGTAGTCCATTCTGTGGCGGCGGCGGTGACGCGTCATACAGGAGACAACGAAAACATTGGGAAGCCACGCTGATACCACTCCCCACCCGCAGCTCACGAGGTATAGCCTTAGTTGGTTCCAAAGCGCGCACATCTTGCTCCCAGATATCAATAGGATTGCTGAGGTCAGATGATCTTGAGGGATCACGCAAGCATCCACGTGAAGCTTTCTTCACACAACTCTGACACAATGCGTGAATGATGATGATAGCGAGTACTCTGTTCAAGAATCACAAGAGGAGGAGGTATACTTGGTAAAGGCCGGGTGATACGGGATTAGATTACAACATGGACAGACAGAGATTCCGATATCAGATACTGGACTGAAAGGCGTATCCAGGAGCAGATATAGACTCGGACTATAGTAGTGATGAAGAGTAGGCTGAAGTTTAAGAGATTAGTCAGGAGGAATCGCCGGCCAGTGTGGCCGAGCGGTTCTAGGCGCTTCAGTCTGGAACCGCGCGACCACTACGGTCACAGGTTCGAATCCTGCCTCGGGCATGGATGCGTGTGGTGTGCTTAGGTTAGTTCTGTTTATGTAGTTGTAAGTTGTAGGGGACTGATGACCTCAAATGTTGAGTCCCATAGTGCTCAGAGCCATTTGAACCATTTTTTCAGGAGGAATCAATATCCAAACAAGTGGGATACGGAAGTACTAAGAAATGACGAGATACTCTTGAAGATCTCTAAGAACATTATACAGCAACAAGGAATAGCTCAGTAGGCACTACAGTTGAAGAGGAATGGACATCTCTTAAAAAGGCAATCACAGAAGTTGGAAAGAAAAACATAGGTACAAAGAAGGTAACTGCGAAGAAATCATGGCTAACAGAAGAAATACTTCAGTTGATCGATGGAAGGAGGAAGTACAAAAATTTTCCGGGAAACTCAGGAATACAGCAATACAAGTCGCTGGGGAATGAAATAAACAGGAGGTGCAGGGAAGATAAAACAAAATTGCTGCATGAAAAATATGAAGAAATCGAAAAAGAAATTATCGTTGGAAGGATAGACTCAGCATACAGAAAATTCAAAACAGCCTATGGTGACATTAAGAGCAAGTGGTGGTAACATTAAGAGCGCAACGGAAATTCCATTGTTAAATGCAGAGGAGAGAGTGGATTGGGGAAGATTTGTCTGATGTGGTAGAAGAAGAAACAGGGAACGATTTAGAAGAGATAGGGGATCCAGCATTAGAATCATAATTTATAAGAACTTTGGAAGACTTGAGATCAAATAAGGCAGAAGGGAGAGATAACATTCCATCACAATTTCTAAAACCATTGGGGGAAGTGGCAACAAAACGACTACTCACGTTGGTGTGTAGAATGTATGAGTTTGGCGATGTATCGTCTGACTTTCGGGTTAAATCATCCACACAATACCGAAGACTGCAACAGCTGAGCACTATGCCACTTAACTTCTGAGGTCATCAGTCGCCTAGAACTTAGAACTAATTAAACCTAACTAACCTAAGGACACCACACACATCCATGCCTGAGGCAGGATTCGAATCTGCGACCGTAGCGATCGCTCGGCTCCAGACTGCAGCGCCTAGAACCGCACGGTCTCTCCGGCCGGCAACAACAGCTGAGAAGTACGAGAATTATCGTACAATAGCTTAACAGCTCATGCATCCAAGTTGCTGGCAAGAATAATATACAGAAGAATGGGAATGAAAGTTGAGGATATGCAAGATAACAATCAGTTTGGCTCTAGGAAAGGTGAAGGCAACAGAGAGGCAATTCTGACGTTGCTGTTGATAATGGAAGCAAGACTAAGACACGTTCATAGGATTTGTTGACCCAGAAAACGCGTTCGACAATATAAAGTGGCGCAAGATGTTTGAAATTCTGAGAAATATTGGGGTAAGCCATAGGGAGAGACAAATAATATACAATATGTACAAGAACCAAGAGGGAATAATAAGAGTGGATGACTAAGAACGAAGTGTTTTGATTAAAAACGGGGGTAAGACACGGACGTAGCCTTTCGCCCCTACTGTTCAATCTGTACGTCGAAGTAGCAATGATGGAAATAAAAGAGAGGTTCAGGGGTGAAATTAAAATTAAACGTGAAATGATGTCAATAATACGATCCGCTGATAACATTGCTACCCTGAGTGAAAGTGAAGAAGAATTACATGATCTGCTAAATGAAATGAACAATTTAATGACTACAGGATATGGATTGAGACGAAAGTAAAGAGAAGTAGCAGAAATGAGAACGGCGAGGAACTTAACATGGTCACGAATTCGATGAAGTTCAGGAATTCTGCTACCTACGCAGTAAAATAACCAATGACGGGCGGAGCAAGGAGTACATCAGAAGCAGACTAGCAATAGCAAAAAGGCATTCCTGGTCATCATAAGTCTACTAGTAGCAAACATAGGGCTTAGTTCGAGGAAGAAATTTCCTGGAATGTACGTCTGTAGTTCAGCATTGAATGGTAGTGAAACATGGACTGTGGGAAAACCGGAACAGAAGAGAATCGAAGCGTCTAAGAACGATGAAAAGGTTCTGCGCAGAATCGGAGAGGAAAGGAATACGCGGAAAACACTGATAAGGAGAATGGACAGGATGATAGGATATCTGTTAACACATGAGGGAATGACTTCCATGGCACTAGATCGAGCTGTAGAGGGCGAAAACTGTATAGGAAGACAGAGATTGGAATACATCCAGCAAATAATTGAGGACGTAAGTTGTAAGCGTTACTCTGAGACGAGGAGGTTGGCACAGGAGAGGAATTTGTGGCGGGCCGCATCGAACCTGTCAGAAGACTGATGACCCCAAAAAATAAAGAAGGGGTCTATTGTCCAGGTGAAAATGCAGATTGCTGTGTCTTGCCGAGGGCGAACAAATGAATTCATATAATGGTGTTGTAGTTTATTTCATATGTGTGATATGATGGCAGACATATACAATGTCATCAAAAATATTCAGACTCTATTAATGAACGTTTATGATGGCTTTAACTCTGCTGCGAAGACATTCAAAAGAGTGTCTGAATCTCTGTGGAGGAATGACAGCCAATTCTTTCTCAACAACCGAAACTATAGAAGGTAGTGACATTGGGCGCTAGGGTCTAGAGTGATTGATCACAAAGGCTTTCCACTGTGTTTACGTCCGGACTCAGGGCAGGTCAGTCCATTCCAGGGGCACTATGCAGTCAAATCGTTGCCCCACACATCCTGTTTCAGGGAATGTTACATGGGAATGTTGGTGTAACAATTGTCTTCTGCTGTGTGCACTGCACAATGCTCTAGAATGTACTCACATACTTCCGCATATAGCTTTTTCTTAAGCGTCGTAATGGGACCACACTTAATCACGGAAAAGGCCCCCAGACCGTAACACCATCTCCTCTGTACCTTGCTGTTTGTACTACATGTGTTGGCACTACCATGATGGCACGTTATGTCCCCCAGCCACTGGCCAAACCCGAACACTTTCATCCGATTGCTGTGGGGCGTAGATTACTTCAGATTACTCGTTTCCAGTTGTTACAACCCGAGCCGGGACAGTCGTGTTATCCGGCGGTCCAGACAAGTGCGGGGATGTGTGATCCTGTAAAGCGCTGGGGCGATAATTAAACATCATTCCGTTAACAGTCACTTATTGGCGAGGGATTTGCAATTGCTCCGTCTTGTTCCCGGCCACGCTCTGCTCTCGATGCTTGAAAGCGCGAAGTGGCACGTCAGTGCCCGGCGAGGAACTTGTTGAGCACAGGTCCTACCTCCTTCTACGGTCAAGTCTGCGACCCGGAGGAGGGTGCGGCAGCCCTGCATCTCTGCTGCCCATCACGGCTGTGGACGTATGTCGGATATCTCAGAACTCTCGATGAGTGAAGCTACACTTGGGCTCGTTCCCAGAATACTGCGTACTCCTGTAGTTGGTTGTCGGGATGGCGTGAAGGCTAAAGACTCAACAGCAACAAGAAGGGCAGCCGGTGAGCCGGTAGTTATACTGCCCCAATAGTGGCCGAACTGGCGCTAAGCGTCCAAGCTGAACAGCTTGCAGACGGACAGATCGGATTTTCATCCACAGTAGATTGGCCCAGCCACCATGCTCAATCGGTCATCACTGTGACCAGCAGTTCTGCGGTTTGCAGAATACCCCTCCATGGCCGGATGGCTCTGGACTTGCACCAGCGGACTCCAAGTCGGCGGTAGTTTGTAGACACTTGTTGAATGCGCCAGAGCATCCTGCAACTTAATATAGCTAGTATTCCATCACTATCCACGGTGCAGATTACGTGGCTTCCCTCTGACAATAAGCTTAAGGAGGGCGAAGGTTTTATAGCAGGTAATGTGATCACCCCCCCCCCCCCCCTCTGGTGACCGAATGTGTTCTCGATTTCTGAGCCAATGAACGGCCTGAAGTGCTCTATTGTTCAGCTTCAGTGTTTCAGGGCGTTCCTTTGTGGGAATTTTGCACCTTGAAAGGCGTCTATGATATCTCTAGGTACAGAAATAAAATAACAGCAAGTAAACAGAAAACAAATTACAACTGCACAAATGAAATACCACTGTTTTGTCCTGTGGTTTATGCAGTATGATGTACAGTTTCTCTGGTGTAGTTTCTAATCCATGATAAATCTTTTTTTCTCTTCTTCTTCTTCCACTTGTCCTATATGAATGTCTGTTTACTAGACAACGTCTGGTGTCTGGTAACTCTCTTCAAGCATATCGTATAACCACAAACAACTTTCACCATCCGCGTTCTTAAAAAAAAACCACTGACACCCTTTTCCATTTCTGGCTTCATTGGATTAAACGCCACTGTTGATAGTTTCAGGTTCTTCAGTACTCCACTACTGTATTTCTGTTTCCAAAGTCGGAAGATGAATGTTGTTGTTTGTCCTCTTTTAGCCTCGTCATGGTAGAGCATTATGTTTGCTCCATACCGCCTCGCATAGTCCTATGAAACGAGCTCCCAGCTCATTTGTACTTGTTATTCGAGTACGACACTGTTGCGTAGCCAGCAGACGCGCCCCACTTAGTAACGTCTCAGTCAGTTTCGAACAAAATTTTATTTCTGCGATTACTCATTATTCTATTGTGCAACACAGTGCTCCTATGGCCACAGGCGTCGCCACTGAGGCATCACTTAGTATTTACAGAAATTTGTGGCTTATGAGGGGCTACTTGATAATTTTTACCTCATTAGTTTTAACTCCCTACGTACAGCCATTGTGCTAGTTGGACTGCTGGTAGCACTTTGGAACTCACGAGTGGTTCCTTTCGCTGACTTCATAAGATTTTTTTACAACCAAACTCCGCAATGCGAGACGGTCGACCAATCACATGAGGCCTGCCTGGTATTAGTTTACCTTCCCGTTTTCATCTTACAGTCTTCTTGGGCAGCTTTAAAAGTGTTTCAATATCTTTGATTTGTTACTCAGGTGGCATCCAACGACAAGTCCACGCTAGACGTCACTAAGCTGCCCTGACCGACTCATTGTCTGTTACTGCTTCTCTACTGACAACGCAATACTCCTTACGATGAACTGCCTGGCTTAGACAGTCCAGCCGACACCAATAATTATCCTGATGATGACACGCGCCACTCTTCCGATCGGTAAGGCAACGAGAGTGCTCTATCTTCTGTACAACTTTCATCTTTAATGCAATCGCGTGCAGTTTATGTCTCGTTCTCTCTTCACATTTTCCGCAAAACTGCCCTTTCCCTCTTACTTACTTTCACTTTTCCAAATTACACTTTTAGATAGAAATTACTTCCTTAAAATGCACATATTGGAGACCTATTTCTCAGTGTATCGTTTCTGCTGTCAGTAGCATCAACAGTCGAATAAATTCACCCTTGTGTTTTGAGTCTTCCGTGGATCTGTTAGTAAGACGATAGACGTGATCGCAACTTTGTGTCAGTTTGCCCAGCTGAAAAACCATCTTTCGTCAGTAACTGGATGTGGTTGTGAGTTTTCATATCCACTTATATGACTGGCCCACTGTTATCGAAATATCCACGACAGATCGCAATACACGGTTACCTAGGCACAAAGTAAAGAGCACTCTAGTTTCGGGACAAGTGACCTGATGTAACGGATCGAATGATGACATAATCACGGTGACGTAATCTGACGTAGCTATTAACTAGCTCAACCAACAGTGAACCAAGATGATTAGATTTCGTGCTTGTTGCTAAACTTGCTACAGTAGCACGATAAAGATCCTTAAAAGCAGTCAAAATTTAGATTTCGGAGTGTACTAGCTAATTAATAATTTGCAGCAGTCGGATTTCGTCTCTAAAACGGCTTACAAAGCACCAGTTTAGATTCTGCAAATAAACAATCACTGAATTCGAAATTGAGTACGTCTCCTTACTCCATTCTTAAAAATAAAAACCACACATTGTTTTCCCACAATAGTAACATTCGCCATTTTATATCCTCTCTACTTGGACCATCATCAGTTACTAACTAAACCTCTGATTTAATTCGGCTATATTCTATTATCCCTGTTTTACTTTTGTTTAACTCATAAATACTTTTCAACACACTTCCAAAGCCTTTTGCCATTTCTACCAGAATCAAAATATCATTGGCATACCTCAAAGTTATTAATTCTTTCCCAAATTTTCTCTCTAAATTTCGACTTGCTTTCCTTTGCTAGTCAATATATTGAACAATATCGCCAACAGGCCACAACCCTATCTCACTCTCTTTTCATCTACAGCTTCCTTTTCAACTCCTATAACTGCAGTCAGGTATCTGTCCAAATGGAAGGTAACCTTTTACTCCCTGTATTTAGTTCCTGATTCCTTCAGAGTGTAGTCCAATCAACATTGTCAAAAGCTTTCTCTGATTCTACGAGTGCTATAAACATAGGTCTGCCTTTGTTTAACGTATTCTGTAAGATAAAATGTAGGGTCAGTATTTACTCGAAATCCAAACTGACCCACAGAGCGACTTCTACCAGTTTTTCATTCTCTTCTAAAGAACTGGTGTCATTATTTTGGTACCGTGACTTATTAGACTTAGTGTTCGGTAATATTCAAATCTGTCAGCACCTTCCAGCTTTGGAGTTAGAAGTATAACATCCATCATGAAGTCTGACAGTATTTTTCCTGTCTCATGTCTTGCACGCCAGCTGGAATAATTTTGTCATTGCTGGCTCTTCCAAAGATTTAAATAATTCAGAGGTAATGTTGTCCACTTCAGAGGCCTTGTTCCCACTTAGGTCTTTCAGTGCTCTTTCAAATTCTTCCATCTCGTTTCCACCTACGAGTTTGCTTCTATAACTATGTCCTCAAGTTTTTTTCTGATATTTGACACTTCGTATATCTTTCACTTCCGTCTTTGCACAGTACTGGCTCGCCATCTGACTTCTTGATGTTCATAAACCTGCTTCTCTCTTCACTAGCCCGCATCTCGTGGTCGTGCGGTAGCGTTCTCGCTTCCCACGCCCGGGTTCCCGGGTTCGATTCCCGGCGGGGTCAGGGATTTTCTCTGCCTCGTGATGGCTGGGTGTTGTGTGCTGTCCTTAGGTTAGTTAGGTTTAAGTAGTTCTAAGTTCTAGGGGACTTATGACCACAGCAGTTGAGTCCCATAGTGCTCAGAGCCATTTGAACCATTTGATTTTCTCTTCACTAAAGTTCTCGATCATTTTCCTATAGACTGCAGTAACCGTTTCCCCAGTTGATGAATGGTACAACAGCTATGCATTAGTCCGCTAGCCATTACCACTTAGCCATTTCGCACTTCCTGTCATCTCATTTTTCTACGTCTGTATTCAGGCCCTTTTGCCCGCTCCATTTGCTGCATTTCTACAATTTCTTCTTTCGTCAATTAATTTGAGCATCTACTGTGTATCCAGAGACTTCTACTAGGCCCTGTCTTTCTACATTTGTGATAGTGTGGTATCTTATCTATTTCATGTATCAAAGCAACCTATTCGGCATCTTTTGCATTCCTTTCCCTTGTTTCAGTTCATCGTTGCCTAATGCTCGTTCTGAAACTCTTAACCGCATCTGGTTCCTTCATTATATCCACACTCCTTCTCCATAATTTCCTACTTTTCTGCAATTTCTTCAGTTTTAATCTGCGGTTCATAACCAATAAATTACGGTCAGAGATTACGTTCAGAGTCCACATCGGGTCTTGGAAATGCAATCCCTGCTTACCGTCATATAATCTGTCCGAATCCTTCCAGTGTCCTTAGGACTCTTCACCATAGACAACCTTCTTTGACAATTCTTAAATTAATGTTAGCAATAATTAAATTACGCTCTGTCCATAACTCTGCCAGGTGGCTTCCTCTTTTGTTCCTTTCCCGCAGTGAGTGTTTTGTCTTACTGTTCCACCCGACGAAAGAAATGAAGCACACAGAAGACACGTTCGGAAGTTAATGTAACTTCAAACACGTGCACACCACTGGCGGGTATGTAAATGTTTTCAGTTACCATTCTCCGTAAAAGAATGGCCACCAGAGTTGAGAAGTGTTGTTCGGAGTTAGTCTTGTTAGCAGGCGTGATACGGTATAAAATAGGGGTGAACAACGTCATAGGTTGAGTGTTTACTGTGTAGGACACAGACATGGCGCGTACTCGTGAAAGACAGCGTTATCAGCACCTGGCAGAGTTGGAAAGGGGCTTCATTGTCTTGTATCACAGAATGGTGTGGAGCAGGGTGACACTTCAAACATTTATGAATTAAATTCACACAACAAATATAAAAGCAAAAACCGTGTAAATAATACTTTCAGGCAAGTAACCAACTGGTTAATAAGATACAGGAGACAAGTGTATATTTAAAGAAAATTTCTTTTTATAAGGTGACCAGGTGACCTCCTCACGTCATAAACAATTTCCAGTAGGTCGCTCAATACATGTATAAACAATATTTTGGAAGGAGTTCGTTGCAACCACAGGGTATGTCTTTAGTTTCAGATTAACCATGAAATACAGGTCATATACCAACAGAATCTCCTCATCTGAAAGGAGGCCGGTATTACTAACCTTTGACAATACAGAAAACTACACAGTCTCGGCCCAATTCGCTTAAATTTGCTTCGTATCCTAAATGTTTGGCCTCGCAAAGCACATTTTACAAGTTAACATGAAAGTAAATTCTCCAATAACTTTAAATAAATGACAACATTATTACACCAGATACTGTTTAAACAGTGACCAATATTCTTTGAAACAAAACTCAGCTTGGAAATCAATGCCTTAACTAAAATTCATAACTATGTAAATTACTTTAATGAGGTAGCACACATGCACACAAGGCATCCAGAGAGACCAGCAAATATTATAAAACATTGACAGGACAAATCTAATAGACTTAAAACTATACTACAACCTGTGACATAAGGGCAACATATAATCCCTGTGTAATCTTTGGTGTGACGTGTGTGACTGCGTGTGAGATCGCTCTCAAAGTTTTTATACATTTTTAGGTTTCAGATACATATTTTAACGGTTTTTGTGATAATATTTACTATAAATAGGTGACGTATTAGTGGTTTCTTCACTCACCTCTGCCTTTCTTGTGTTGTGACCTGATATTTGTGAGTGTTTCTTATCGAGCAACGTAACCTCTTACCTGTGTTTACATTCCGCGCTGACCAGTTGTAGCGGCGCGTCGAAAGCTAAGTACTAATTAATTGTTTGTGTATAGTAGTTTATTTCGGAACTTTAGTAGTCTTCAACCGGAGTTTTTTGTGTTTTCTGGTGAAATAATTTCAGAATAATCTGTTGGGAACTGTTTTCAGCTTCGTTACTGTGTCATTAGACGTTTGATTCTCTTTCTGTATTAGTCTTTTGTTATATTCACATTTGTTGTTTATTAATACTGTTAATAATAGTAGTTACTTCCCTTGTAGAGTAAGTTTGTGATTATTGTAGTCAGGTTTTGACATCATCTTATTGTAGTAGCGGAACTTAGAAAAAGTAAAATTTTACCATGAGTGAGAAGTGTGGGCTTTGCCGTAGGTTCGTGAGTAGTGGATTGCAGTGTGAGACTTGTTCGAAGTATTTTCACTGGGGGGAATGCAGTGGAGAAGCCAGTCGACATTCTGGTGAGATCCTCTCCTGGAGTACCAGGTCACCAGCATTGTGAAGCCTAATGCAGGATTGGCTCAGGTGACTGTTAACATAGGGAGGTTATGTAGGGATTTTACTAACGAGGATCAGGTAGTGATTGTGGGTGGGGCTGGTAATAGTATTGACAGGGATGAAGAGTATAACATAGATGGTGACCTGGAAAAGATAGCCACTCAGACTGGCAACTCGAATGTGCATTTCGTGGAACTGTTTCAGCGTCACGATCGGCCTCATCTTAATACAGCATTCCGTTAATACAAAATGGGACTTGGAGGTGCGCTGATGACAGAAAGCATGGGTCACATTTCAGTGTTGTCGGTGGAGTCTATCAGCAGGACGGGTTTCACTAGACATGGCCTGCACCTCAACAGGCATGGGAAGGGGAGGTTGGCAAAGCTTATAGGTGACAGCATAGGTGGGGTTGGTGGCACGACTTGTAGAAAAATTCCTGCAGTAGTGGGTGTTAGAGCTGCACCTTTTTTAGACTGAAGTCATCTGATAGGTATTCCTGCTTAAGGGAAGTCTCTCTAACAAAGGAACCACTTTTGACAAAGCTTAGGTATCCGAGTAATGAGGGAATTAGTATATTTCATCAAAATATACAAGGTATTAGAGATAAAGTTAGTGAACTGCTTATAGATGTTGACTCTGAAATTATTGGTTTATCTGAACACTTCTTAAATAAGGAGATAATTCAGAGGCTTCCTTTACCAGGATACAGGATGGCTGGCAGATTTTCGAGGAGCTCTTTGCGGTGTGGGGGAGTAACCATGTATGTGAAAAACGGCATCCATTTTAGTCAATTGATGTTTCAAAGTACTGCACTGAAAAGGTGTTTGAATGTTGTGGAGGTGTGGTTAAATTTAACGGAGCTAAACTTCTAACTGTTGTTATTTATAGGTCCCCAGACTCCGATTTCACAACATTTTTGCTAAAGCTAGAAGAGGTTCTTGGTTCACTTTATAGGAAATACAAAAAGTTAGTTATATGTGGTGACTTCAATATTAATTGTATAAGTGATTGTGCAAGGAAGAGGATACTGGTAGGCCTCTTTAATTCATATAATCTTATGCAAACCCTATTCTTTCCAACGAGAGTGCAAGGGAACAATAGAACAACCATAGACAACATTTTTGTTCATTCCTCATTACTAGAAGGGCATTCTGTTAGCAAAAAGGTGAATGGCCTTTCAGATCATGATGCACAAATTTTAACTCTAAAAGATTTTTGTGCTGCAACACGTGTTAAATATAGTCATCAGCTGTTTAGGAAAGCTGATCCAGTTGCTGTAGAGACCTTTGTAAACCTTATCAAGGAATAAGAGTGGCAAGATGTTTATAGCGCTGATACAGTAGACGATAAATATAATCCTTTCCTCAAGACTTTTCTCATGCTCTTTGAAAGTTGCTTTCCGTTAGAACGTTCAAAACAGGGTACCAGCACAAACAGGCAGCCTGGGTGGCTGACTAGAGGGATAAGAATATCTTGTAGAACAAAGTGGCAATTATATTAAAACGTTAGAAACAGTCAAAATCTAAATGCAGCAGCCCATTACAAACAGTATTGTAAGGTGCTTGAAAATGTTATTAGGAAGAAAAAAAGTATGTGATATGCAGATTGAATAGCTAAGTCACAGGATAAAATTAAAACCATATGGTGAGTTGTAAAGGAAGTGGCTGGTTTGCAGAGACAGGTCGAGGATATAGAATCAGTGCGTAGTGGGAATGTCCATGTTACTGATAAGTCTCATATATGTACAGTATTTAATAATCACTTTCTGAATATAGCAGGTGAACTAAATAGAAACATAATCCCAACAGGCAATCATATAGCGCTCTTAGAAAAAAGTGTTCCGAGACTGTTACCTGAAATGCTCCTCCATGATACTGACAAGAAGGAGATTGAGTTAATGATTAAATCACTAAAGGCCAAGAACTCTCATGGATATGACGGGGTATCTAGCAGAATATTGAAGTATTGTTCTATGTATGTTAGCCCAGTACTTAGCCATATCTGTAACTTTTCCTTTAGGAGTGGTCGGTTTCCTGACCGATTAAAGTACTCGGTAGTGAAGTCACTTTATAAAAAAGGAGAAATTGATAATGTTGACAATTTTAGACTTATTTCCATGCCATCGGTGTCTGCTAAAGTTATCGAGAAGGTTGTATATACAAGGTTACTGTTGTTGTTTGTTGTTGTGGTCTTCAGTCCTGAGACTGGTTTGGTGCAGCTCTCCATGCTACTCTATCCTGTGCAAGCTTTTTCATCTCCCAGTACCTACTGCAATCTACATCCTTCTGAATCTGCTTAGTGTATTCATCTCTTGGTCTCCCTCTACGATTTTTACCCTCCACACTGCCCTCCAATACTAAATTGGTGATCCCTTGATGCCTCAGAACATGTCCTACCAACCGATCCCTTCTTCTGGTCAAGTTGTGCCACAAACTTCTCTTCTCCCCAATCCTATTCAATACTTCCTCATTAGTTACGTGATCTACCCATCTAATCTTCAGCATTCTTCTGTAGCACCACATTTCGAAAGCTTCTATTCTCTTCTTGTCCAAACTATTTATCGTCCATGTTTCACTTCCATACATGGCTACACTCCATACGAATACTTTCAGAAATGACTTCCTGACACTTAAATCAATACTGGATGTTAACAAATTTCTCTTCTTCAGAAACGCTTTCCTTGCCATTGCCAGCCTACATTTTATATCCTCTCTACTTCGACCATCATCAGTTATTTTGCTCCCCAAATAGCAAAACTCCTTTACTACTTTAAGCGCCTCATTTCCTAATCTAATTCCCTCAGCATCACCCGACTTAATTAGACTACATTCCATTATCCTTGTTTTGCTTTTGTTGATGTTCATCTTATATCCTCCTTTCAAGACACTGTCCATTCCATTCAACTGCTCTTGCAAGTCCTTTGCTGTCTCTGACAGAATTACAATGTCATCGGCGAACCTCAAAGTTTTTATTTCTTCTCCATGAATTTTAATACCTACTCCGAATTTTTCTTTTGTTTCCTTTACTGCTTGCTCAATATACAGATTGAACGACATCGGGGAGAGGCTACAACCCTGTCTTACTCCCTTCCCAACCACTGCTTCCCTTTCATGTCCCTCGACTCTTATAACTGCCATGTGGCTTCTGTACAAATTGTAAATAGCCTTTCGCTCCCTGTATTTTACCCCTGCCACCTTTAGAATTTGAAAGAGAGTATTCCAGTCAACATTGTCAAAAGCTTTCTCTAAGTCTACAAATGCTAGAAACGTAGGTTTGCCTTTCCTTAATCTTTCTTCTAAGATAAGTCGTAAGGTCAGTATTGCCTCACGTGTTCCAGTGTTTCTACGGAATCCAAACTGATCTTCCCCGAGGTTGGCTTCTACTAGTTACTGGAGCATTTAAATTCACATAATTTGCTGTCAAATGTTCAGTTTGGTTTTAGAAATGGTTTAACAACTGAAAATGCTCTATTCTCTTTTCTCTGTGAGATTTTGGACGGATTAAATAAAAGGTTGCGAACGTTAGGTGTTTTCTTTGATTTAACGAAGGCTTTTGACTGTGTTGACCACAAAATATTACTGCAGAAGTTGGACCATTATGGAGTAAGGGGAGCAGCTTACAATTGGTTCGCCTCTTACTTTAAGAACAGAAAGCAGAAGGTAATTCTCCGGAATATTGAGAGTGGTAGTGATGTTCAGTCTCAATGGGGCACTGTTAAGTGGGGCGTTCCCCAAGGGTCGGTGCTGGTGCCACTGCTGTTTCTTATTTATATAAATGATATGCGTTCTAGTGTTACAGGTGATTCAAAAATATTTCTGTTTGCTGATGACATCAGTTTGATAGTGAAGGATCTTGTGTGTAATATTGAAACAGTAACAAATAATGTAGTTCATGAAATAAGTTCGTGGCTTGTGGAAAATAATTTGATGCTAAATCACAGTAAGACTCAGTTTTTACAGTTTATAACTCACAATTCAACAAGAACCGATATTTTGATCAGACAGAATGGGCATATTATAAGCGAAACGGAACAGTTCAAGTTCCTAGGCGTTTGGATAGATATTAAGCTGTTGTGGAAAGCCCATGTCCAGGATCTTGTTCAGAAACTAAATGCTGCTTTATTTACCATTAGAACAGTATCTGAAATAAGTGACACTTCAACACGAAAAGTATTCTACTTCGCATATTTTCATCCGCTTATGTCGTATGGTATTATTTTTTGGGGTAATTCTTCTGATTCAAAAAAGGTATTTTTGGCTCAAAAACAGGCTGTTCGAGCTATATGTGGTGTAAGTTCGAGAACCTCTTGTCGACCCCTATTCAATAGTCTGGGAATTCTGACATTGCCCTCACAGTATATATTTTCTTTAATGTCGTTTGTTGTTAGCAATATTAGCCTATTCCCAAGAGTTAGCAGCTTTCACTCAGTTAATACTAGGCAGAAATCAAATCTGCATGTGGAATGCACTTCCTTGACTTTTGTGCAGAAAGGAGTGCAGTATTCTGCTGCATCCATTTTCAATAAGCTACCACAAGAACTCAAAAATCTTAGCAGTAGCCCAAACTCTTTTTAAGTCTAAACTGAAGAGTTTCCTCATGGCTCACTCCTTCTATTCTGTCGAGGAGCTCCTGGAAGAGCTAAAAAAATTAAGCAAATTCCAGTGTTACAGTGTTGATTTTCTTTATTTAAACTTACGACTTGTCACCTGAATATGTTTTTTTTATATTTCATTTTATCTGTTTCTAATATCGTGTTATAATTTCATGTATTGACTCGTTCCATGACCATGGAGACTTCTCCTTAATTTGGTCCCACGGAACGATAAAGAAATAAATAAACAAATAAAAGTCTCCTCAGGTCTGCGACTGGATCCTAAAATCAACATGATTCGATATTTTGGCGATACAGCTGACCTCCATCTTCAGGAGAACGCCGCTGCTGCTGAATCCCGCTGAAGTTTTCAGAGTGACTTAGCAGCAGCAGCAGCCTTTACTTGATGGGCACAGTTTGCGTCTTATATCAGCTGTTTTCGGGGCCTCGATTCACAATTATTCAGGCACAGCTGCGGGACCTCCAGCTGACTGTCATGACGCATATATAGAGTAGGTTTGTACAGTGACTCTCGTGGACTAACGTTCCTATTTCCTTTTAATTTCTATGCTTGTAGGGCATTTTACATTTTGCAACACACCTATGTGTTTTAGCTCTTTTTTTCATGCAATTTCGTGGACACTATGTCACAGTTGTCACAATTTGTAAATAGGTACATAACAATACGTTTTGATTGTTGTCTTTTCGTGTTATCGGTGGATAGGTTATGAGTATAAACTCATCTGTTCCCATGTACAGATGTACAGACTGCATACATATTGAAGTTTTGATGGACTGAGTTTGCGTGCTAATTCATATATTTTCGGAGTCTTAATTAACAAATATTCAAACACATCTGCGACACCTGTATATAGAGTAGCTTTGTGCAGTGACTCTCGCTGACTAACTTTTCTATGTACTTTTAATTTTCATGCATGTGGACCATTTTATATTTTAAACCCATCTATGTATTCTACCTTATTTTGTTCTTTTAATTTTTCTTCGCATCATTTAGTGGCTATTACAGTTAAGTGAATCTTATGTTTTCACAGAGTGTGCAAATATATCGTTGTCTTCGCGAGACTATGTACTCAATTGTACAATGTAAATACTACATACATATTGAAGATTTGACTCATTCTTGGTCGTGCGCAGTTTGCAACTTGTCAGGTAATTTCATACTCTAAATTTGCAGTTATTCGTCTGCATCTGTGGTTCATACAGTTAAACGATATGTAGGACATCATTGATGGCTACGTTAAGAGGCGCTGATTTTTCCCTTGCGTTGTGTAGTATTGTAAGCCAGTTTCGTGTGCTCCCGTTTTGGCAAGGGGAATTGTACGGGCGCAGCCAGTCCGCTAAAAAATCTTTGGGCTACTTCATTATCGAACTTCAGACATGGTGTTTCCATTACCAGCTGTACTGTAAAATTGTACTGTTAATTATGTAACATAGTATAGTGTTTTAATAAACTATCCTCCCTCATTACAATTTATTGGGTTACCTTTAGCTGATAATATCCAATGACAAATATTTTCCATTTTCGTTCCTATTTGGAATATATGAAATTACTGTATGTATTGAACCTGCTTCTGGGCTCCCCAGCGGTGGATGGACTGTGCGGACGCAGTTTGTACTCTTAAAAAAATCATAGTTCTGTTTAATTAGCGAGCTGTACATCTGTTGTTTTAATGATTCGAATGCATTCTACAATAGTATTGCATATTTTTTGTAACATAGTATTGTATTTTAATAAAACTTCCATTTTTACAACTTGTTTTAACTGCAGCTCTTGAGTAAAAGCTGTGAGACACTAGCACTGAGTGAAGTTTCGTTGTTTTCTATGTTTACGGTAGAGCCGCTTTGCAGGACCAAGTTCGGCGGATGAATTGCGTGGGCGCTTGGAGGAAGGTGTTTTCATGATCTGTTTGTTAGCAAGCTGCAGATCTTGTTTCATTTTTTTCTTTTTAGTTATTTCATCCTCCCTCGCCCCATGGAAGCAGGTAGAGGGGGCGGGGGTGGCTGGAAGCCGTACAAACAACCCGCCCATCAGCCAGTACAACTTATCTAACTTAGACGCTAAAACGAAAAGAAGGATATGTACGTAATAGGAATTTAAAATTACTTTAAATGGTTATCTTAATGGGAGAATGTAAGTAATATAATGCTGTCTTCATGAAGTGTTTAAAAAAAGTTGATAAAATGTGGAGTCAGCACAGTTAAAAACGCTTAAAAACATTTGAAGAACACTAGACAAACTGAAAAAACACTTGGAAAACACTGAACACAACAGAAGATGCACTGACCATTAAAGACAGAGCACAGTACACTTTCACTGAAACTGGCACGGTGGATTATTGATGAAAAGGTCGGTATGGAGGGAGATAGGAGAGTAATGGTGACGAGGACTGAGGACTCGTAAGAGGAGATGACCAGAGAGGGGTAGCTGGTATTGGGATCTATAGATTTGGATTTTATTTCAACGATCGATTGTATTGTATAATGATGATATACAATTTTATATAATGACGGTATATAACTTTTAATAAAGCCTCTCTGATTATTACCTTTTATTACATAACAAACAAGGACAGCAATCTGCTCTTTGAGATTTATTAGCGCTAAATTCTGTGGGAAAGGTTCTGCACAGTTACTTAAAAGGAGCATTTCTTTGAAGTTACGTGAAGTGACGTGCAACAGCGACATCTAGCGTTCAGTTTACTCGTCGCTGCATGGCAGTATACCTGATGTCTGGGTAACATGTCTGGGTAATAGTGTCCATAGCGCACGGAAAAATTTTTACGTTTTCTGACGAAGCCTGTCTGGCTGATTAGTGCGACAGTGCCATCTATATATGCAATGACACCAAATTATGTGATGTTCTGGATTCACTCAGGTACAGAAATTCTGTCATGTTTGCTAAAGTTGATTTCTAATCCGGTATTTTATGTAATTTGGAGACATTATACACCAGTCAGCACGGTATGTTATTTTTGAGGTCTGAAGATGGTCATAGGTACCCGAAATTAACTACCTTGTTAATAAAATTTTTGAGATCCATGACTGGATTTATAACCAAACAAAAATTTTCTGGATCGCTGTGAAACCTTATTGCGAAAATGTTGCAACTCGCTAATCACTTTAGTTAATAGAAATGACATACCGTTCTATTTAATGATAGATGGAGTACCGTTTAAGTACACAGAATTATTTTTTCTCCGGCTGCTAAGCATTCAAACTCGATTCGCATGTGTCGCGAACAATTGCAATCCATTCAGATTGGGTGTTAATCCAAATCCCAATGCCACAACGAAACGGAACACCGAGCACAGCTCATCTCAAATTCGAGGTCCATCGCTGCACATACCCATTGGAGGAAGTAGCCAACCGCAGGCGACATTACCGTGCCCTCGGGTCAGTACTTGTTCACGAGCTCACACAGTCCGTCTTTCCGTCTTGCACGATCCGTGTCCAGCACTTCGCAACTTCTCACAGGTGGCGCTCTTGTCGTCACAACGATGCACCGACCTCACGGTTCTTCATTTGGCCGGCTGGCCGAAACGTGGAACGCTCATATTTGTGAGGCATTCGGATGTGACAGTGGCCCGATGTTTAGCGGTACGGAATTATGAGGACGGGCATACTCGTCGTCGCCGGCCGTTGTGGCCGAGCGGTTCGAGGCGCTTCAGTCCGGAACCGCACTGCTGCTGCGGTCGCAGGTTCGAATCCTGCCTCGGGCATGGATGTGCGTAATGTCCTTAGGTTAGTTAGGTTTAAGTAGTTCTAAGTCTAGGGGACTGATGTTAAGTCCCATAGTGCTCAGAGCCATTTGAGCCATACTCTTCGTCAAGGTCGATCACGTCTGACCAGCTCAGGGGGAGTAACACCATACAGGCACCAAGCACGTCTTTCCCCCTTCACATCTTCCCCTGTCATCTGATAACACTTAGTTATCTCCCTGCAGGATTATGAGTTATCCCTTCACCATTGGTTGGAGACTAGCAACAGTCAGACTAGAGAATTACTGTCCCATGCTTAGGCTGCCGTTAACACAACACCAATGGCTGCGTTTGCAGTGTGCTGTGACCCAGAAGCATGGACTTCTGATGAATGGCACCACATTATGTGCGACGATGAATCACAGTCCTGCACTACGCCGGATGACCATCGTCGAGAATGGAAGAGACCTTGGTAGAGGTCACATTCTTCCTATGTTTTCGACACAGTGGTGGTACTCGCAGCGTCATGGTGTGGGGGGCCATCGTGTATGACTTCAGGTCATGCCTGGCAGTGATTGAACTCTGGTGACACATCTGTACGTCGCGAATATCATGCACCCTGATGTGCTACCTCTCCAATGAAAGTATCTGAGCCGTGGCTGGCTCATATTATGCGCTGGATTAAACCTTCGTTGTTTGTGTGTTTAGTGTCCCGCGGTTATAGCGATTATGCTGTTATCCTCTCCTTCCGCGGGTAGCAGCAGCGGTGTGTATCGATATTCGCAACTTAGACTATCTTTGACCTGGCGCTTGTAGTTTCCGGCTGGGCGGCGTGCGAACAGTCGGTAGGTTGACGTGGAGCAGCGAGAAATTCTCCCCGGGACGTAGTGTGGCCGCGGCCGCTGGCGGTCTCTACGCGGTGTCGGAGTGTGTGGGGCTGTTCCCATTTCTACGAGGTCCGTGGCTCACCGACCCTGGACAAGAAAGTTGAGTTTTGATTTAATCTACCAGCAAGTCAAGATTGTTCACATTGTGTCGTTTGGAGTTCGTTGTCGGCCGTTGGGATATTCCCGCCAGCAACAACGTGGTTTTCAAGTTGCAAAATTGTAGCCACCCTATGGTGGAGTTTCAATGTATTTGGTTATTTGAATTGAAGTGCAACAGCGGAATCTTCTCCCTTATGGCTGTTAACGTTCCGGTTACCTGCCCTGGCCGTTGGCGTAAATTTCAGGAGTGTAGTTTCCTCATTGTGTTTTTGCTGTCCAGCACGCTGTGTAGTTTGACAGCTCCATGTATGACTGGTTGTGGGCGCTAATATCTTCTACGTTGTTCCATTGATCTCCCTGTTGTGCCCTGGTCGGGTGAAGTGGAAGTTATCTTGTCGGTGGGTCCGTTGACTGTCGGTCGGTTGGATTGTCGTCGGATCGTGAATGTTTGGCCCGACTGCCTGTCCCACCTAAGCGAGCGTTAGTGTTTCAATTCCAGGCCGATCCTCGAACATCTGAGCGCCCTTGGGTGTACTGCCTTTTTTTAATTGTTCTTGTTTGTACTTGTATGGCTTCTAACCGATTTTTTAAAATTAAGGTTGTTTTGCCCTTAAGGCGTTATAGTCCCTAGGCCTTCAGCCTAATTTAAAGAACTGTTTCACGTATGACCCTGACATTTTAAACGTTTTAATGTTATTGAGTTTTAGGTGTTGGGCCTTCAGCCGATTTTGAGTCTGAGTTGGTTTGCTCTTAAGGCCTTCAGCCTAAATTAAAGAACTGTTGCACGTAAAGCCTTTGGTATTTAAAAAAAATAATGTTATGGAGTTTTAAGTGTTAGGCCTTCACCCAATTTGAATTTAACTTGTTTGCTCTTGAAGTGTCTGATTCTTTGGGCCTTCAGCCTAACTAAAGAACTGTTGTACGATAAGGCTTGCCTTTTAAATTTCTGATTATGCTTGTGTTTTAAGTTATTGGCCTTCATCCGTTTTTAATTAAAGTGGCTTTCAGCTGGTAATTAAGTCACAAAGATTAAAGCTGTATGTTTAAAAAAAAATTTGTGTGCTTTTGTAATGTTTGATCAAATAAAAAAGTTGTATGTTTGAGTGTAACTGACAGCGCCTTATTTTGGTCCCTTTCCACAATTTAAACTACCTGTCCTGTCCTGCGGGTTGAGCTGGGCGTCTCAGTATCTTTGGAACATTTTTCAACGGGGCAATGCTTGTCCACACAAGACAGTTGTCGATATGAACAGCCTGAGTAATGTTTAGGACAAGTTCGCGATTTCTGTCCCGATAGAAAATGTGTGGATCCAACATGGCGTCAACTCCAACCTACATCTACATCTACCTTTATACTACGCAAGCCACCCAACTATGTGTGCACTTTAAGTGCACTTTACGTGCCACTGTCATAACCTCCCTTTCCTGTTCCACTCGCGTATGGTTCGCGGGAAGAACGACAGCTGGAAAGCCTCCGTGCGCGCTCGAATCTCTTTAATTTTATATTTGTGATCTCCTCGGGAGGTATAAGTAGGGGGAAACAATATATTCGATACCTCATCCAGAAACGCACCCTCTCGAAACCTGGACAGCAAGCTACACCGCGATGCAGAGCGCCTCTCTTGAAGAGTCTGCCACTTGAGTTTGCTAAACATCTACATAACGCTATCACGCTTACCAAATAACCCTGTGACGAAACGCGCCGCTCTTCTCTGGATCTTCTCTATCTCCTCTGTCAACCCGATCTGGTACGGATCCCACACTGATGAGCAATACTCAAGTATAGGCGGAACGAGCGTTTTGTAAGCCACCTCCTTTGTTGATGAATCTCAACCTGGTACCCGCCTCACCAACAATTAATTTTATATGATCATTCCACTTCAAATCGTTCCGTACGCATACTCCCAGATATTTTACAGAAGTAACTGCTACCAGTGTTTGTTCCGTTATCATATAATCATACAATAAAAGATCCTTCTTTCTATGTATTCGCAATACGTTACATTTGTCTATGATAAGGGTCAGTTGCCACTCCCTACACCAAGTGCCTATCCGCTGCAGATCTTCCTGCATTTCGCTGCAGTTTTCTAATGCTGCAACTTCTCTGTATACTACAGCATCATCCGCGAAAAGCCGCATGGAACTTCCGACACTATCTACTAGGTCATTTATATATATTGTGAAAAGCAATGGTCCCATAACACTCCCCTGTGGTACGCCGGAGGTTACTTTAACGTCTGTAGACGTCTCTCCATCGAGAACAACATGCTGTATTGTTTCCTAAAAACTCTTCAACCTAGTGCCAGTATCCAGGATATCAAGGAGTCGTTGTGGCATTTGTAGGGGAGTTTGCCTCATGAAATGATACAAAGACTTTATGACACCCTTCTCAATCAGTACATCCATTCAAGCCAGACGCGGTGCATCATATTGGTAAGAGGGCTAAAACTGCCACGTTCTTTGACTCGATTTTGTAATAAGTAAAATACGATCACGTACCGTGAAGTTTCTTTTCATTTCCTGCTCCCTACTGAGTCTCCAACATCTTTTCTCAGGCAGTGTATTTTTATTCTTTTCCTTTACCTGCTACCGAATCCCAATACTAGCCACAAATTTTCGTCTCCCGTAAATATACGAATAATACGTAATAGCCGAAGAAGAGAGGACGTAAAACGCAGACTAGCAATAGCAAGAAAAGATTTCCTGAAAAATAGGTATTTGTTCATTCTATATCGTCCGGCTTTATGCCCCATCGGTGCAGAGTCGTCATGTTTACTAACGGATTTGCAATGTTAATTTAAGGGATGGACAGATACCGTTCCTGTCGCCACCCGTTACCCCTGGGAAGGAACGGGCATGCCCCCAACTCCTTGCGTGTAGTGTTATGTGTGGGAAAGTGAGTGAAACTTTTCTAAATGCATTTTCGAAAAAAAAATCGCAACAACAAAAAATAATTTGTGAAGAGTAATGAAATTTCTGGATACATTTGTCTACGCAATTTCTATTTAAGTAATTAACATTACAAGATCTCAGGTTAACGCAAGCGCGAGGTAATTCGTTGCAAATTCGGTGTAACCACCAGAATGTTGAATGCAAGCATGAAAACTGGGACGCACTGTGTTGTACGGATGCCGGATGTGAGTTGGTGGGAGGGAGTTCCATGCCTGTTGCACTTGGTCCGTCCACACAGGGACGGTTAAAGCTGGCTGTGCAAGATGCTGGAGTTGTCGTCCTATTGTCCGACATGTGCTCGATTGGAGACGTATCCAGTCATCAAACATGTTGCGTTACAACAGCGGGGTGTGGGCGAGCGTTAGCCTGTTGGAAAACACCTCCTGGATTACCGTTCATGAATAGCAGCAAAATAAGTCGAATCACCAAACTGCCGTACAACTTTGGAGCCAGCGTGTGCGGAATAACCATGAGAGCGCTCCTGCTGTCATACGATATTGCACCCCAGACCATAACTCCAGGTGTAGGTCCAGTGCGTCTGGCACGGAGACAGGTTGCTTGCACGCCCTCAAATGGCCACCTTCTCAGTAACAAATGGCCATCACTGGCACCGAAACAGAACCAGCTTTGAATACACTTGTTGTAGCTGGGATTCACAGTCATAAAAATTTTTTTGAAGGACCTAATCTTTTCGCCAGTGACTGTTACAAGTTTTTATTACACCATTGAAATTTCGGCCTTAGGCCATTTCAAGTGCTTAAAGCCATAATATCAGCACTTGATAATGGCCTAAGCCCGAAATTGCAATAGTGTGATAAAAACTTATAACAGTCACTGGCGTAAAGATGATGTCCTTCAAAGGGCCAGCTTTCATCAGAAAGCACGACAGATCTCCACTCTGTCCTGCAATGAAGTCTCGCTTGACAACACTGAAGTCGTAAATGGCGGTGGTTTGGGTTCAGTGAATTGCACGCTACAAGGTGTCTGGCTCGACCTGTCCTGGAAGCAATCGTTTTATAACAGTTCCTGTGCAGCGTGGTGCCAACTGTTGCTGAAATTTTATGCTGCAGATGCAATTCGAGGAGCCAAAGCCATATGCCTAACACGATGGTCTCCCCTCTCGGTAGTGCCATGTGGCTGTCTAGAGCTGTCTTCTTCCGACCGTCTATGCTCGAGACCACCGCTGCTAGCCATCATGTACAGTGGCATCATTCGTGTCAAGTCTTTCTGCAGTATCGCAGAAGGAACATTCAGCTTCTCGTAGCCATATTGCACGAACTGATTCAAAATCAGTGAAGTGTTGATAACGGCGTCTTTGTCGCCTTGTAGGCATTCTTGACTAACACCAACTCACCACACCCAATCTCAGAGGATACTGACTCTCACGACAGTTACAACGTTCATTTAAAGCAAACCTGATCTGCTTCTCATAGTGGCGCTACTAGCGCCACTCTTGTGCGACAGACGCGAAATCTGAACAGACATCACCTTTCAGATGTAGAAACACGCCTATCAACTTTAATTTACGTCGCACAACTTCTTCTAAGTGTTACGATTTTTTTCCACCAGTGTATTTAAGAATCTTCCTCCAAACTGAGTCAGGTTTTGGTACCAGCCCGGCATGGGATGTGGAAAACCACCTATAAACCATTTTCAGGCTGGCCAGCACACTGGCCCTCGTGGCTATTCCGTCAGGCATGTTCGATCCGGAGTTTGCGTACCTTCCCGTCATGGAAGCGGCGCCTTAACAAGCATAGATATCCGGACAGTTAGAAAGAAGATGATTCTTCAATATCGATCAATTTAAGTGTTGAGAAGTATTTTCTGAAGGTAATTTTCTAGAGTTTAGCTTTTTATGGAAGTAAAACGGAATAATAGGCAGTTCAGACAAGAAGACAATGAATGGTTTTGAAATGTACTGTAGAAGAGTCGTGAATATCAGTTGGGTAGATCGAATAACAAATTAAGAAGTACTGAATCGAATAGGAACATAAAAGGTTTTTGGCACATCATAAAAGAAGTTTTTAGTCGATAAGACACATCCTGAGACGTCAAGGAATTTTGAATGTGGTAATGGAAGGAGGTGTGGGGCGTAAAATTTATATGGGAAGACCAGGGTCGGAACAGAGTAAGCATATTCAAACGGATTGCGATACTGATGCAGAGCTGAAGGATTAGGCTAGACTAACATGGTGAGTTGGATGAAATCAGTCTTCGGGCTGAAGATTACAGCAACGAGAAGGCGGGATGATTCTCAAATGAATAATGCCACATACTGGCTGCCTATGCTTTGGCAAAGGACGTATTCAACTGCAGATTCATTATTGCAGCCGGTCCAACTGTTAACTGTTTGCTGGCAGCATTGTGACTGGTTAAATTAACTCCTTAGTGATACCGGACGGTGACCTCTACAACTACGGCCAGAATATATATTTTAACTTTGTTAGAACTTTTAGTTTGCCACTTCATTCCCGGTTTTCTATATGTCCTACTTCGTAATACGCTGAAACTTCAATCATTCACTTGTATCACTACTTCCAAATGCACAACGTGCTGTAAAGGAGGACTCAACTAGAGGTAAAATAACAGAAACGAGGCCGCTGTGATAATACTCGCCGTATCGCCGCCCGACGCAAAAGGGCGGACGTGACGCGTTTTGGGCGCGTATCGACGGAGCCCGCGAGAGGTGTGTGGGCCGCGCTGCGCTCATTACGCCACGCCTCGCCTCCTTGCCCTTAATTAGAGGCCACGCCGTGAGAACGCGTCCGAATTGCCGTACCGCTTGATTAGATTCTGTTACGAGCAACTTTGTTCGCAAAAACGCCTCCTCGCGCGCCTCAGATTACACAAAGGGCGCGACACTCGGGGAGACGACTCATTTCGGCGGTCGTTAACACTGACCGGAGCCTCATTACGCCATACGTGTGTGCGAGAGGCATACGCTTCGGATAATTCAGCTACGAGGCCAAACTTCTCTCATAGTCGTTAGCACGTACGGCAGCTAGAACCCACAAGAGACTGCAGCCAGTTCGCCTCTACAACAAAGGAACAAGAAGGCCCACAAAACAAAAATTACCAACGTTCAGACCAGTGTGTCATTACACTTCCTTCCAGAATGAAAGCCCTGCAGGTAACAGAACGATTAAATGTCACAGATAGATTGCAAGCGACAAAATTTGTCGATTCATGGACAAAACTGAGACTAAACAAGAGACGAATATTGGCGACGAGACTTGCTAGAACTCAGAAACGAGAATTCTCCAATAGAATGCCCTAGCTTTCGACAAGTGTTTCATAACCTGACGAGTGCGAAAGAAATGTGAGGTAGCATTCAAACATTTTTTTTCAGGTGAGGTCGTAAATGGTAAATATTCAGAGATATGACAGGAACAAGCATTTGAAGCAAAAAGCTTCAATGGACACTTGCCCTATTTCTAATAGTTCCTAGATAGAACACAGTTAATGTAAATCGTTACATAGTTTTTGTGTTATGCAATAAAAAAAATGGCTCTGAGCACTATGGGACTTAACATCTATGGTCATCAGTCCCCTAGAACTTAGAACTACTTAAACCTAACTAACCTAAGGACATCACACAACACCCAGTCATCCCTGACCCCGCCGGGAATCGAACCCGGGAACCCTGGCGCGAGAGGCGAGAACGCTACCGCACGACCACGAGCTGCGGACATGCAATAAAACATGTAAATGTCGTATGACTTGGGCCTCCCGTCGGGTAGACCGTTCGCCGGGTGCAAGTCTTTCGATTTGACGCCACGTCGGCGATTTGCGTGTCGATGGTGATGAAATGATAGTGATTAAGACAACACAACACACAGTCCCTGAGCGAAGAAAATCTCCGACCCAGCCGGGAATCGAACCCGGGCCGTTAGGACTGACATTCTGATGCAATACATTTTCAGGTTTAAACACGGACAACAGTTAGTAAACAATACAACGTGAGTTAAACAAACAATCAACAGAAAAATACGTATTTTTAACACATTCGCCTCTAAGCATTATGATGTACGTCACGTTTCAGCTGTTGCACAATTAACAATCGATGTTCGAATAGCCTACCACCGCCAACGTCAGTCCATTGGACCACTCTTGGGAGAACATGTTGTGTTGCTTGTCTGAGTGCTTTTGCACGTTTCCTAATGAGGGCAGCGCCGTCCATGACGCGACCAAGCAGTTCATCTAGCATATTAATCTTTCGCTTATACTTCTCAAACTTCATCAGGTGCCATAAACAAAAATCTAATGGCGTAAGGTCTGGCGAGCTTGCTAGCCAAATAATTGTACTACCATGACCAATACAGCGATTAGTATAAGTGCAGTTAAACGTTGAGGGACTTCGTGGCGCTGAAAGTAAGTTGCAGTCTGCGTGGCCAGAGGAATATTTCCAATGTGTATAAAAAAAGAATTTTTCAAAAGTTCAGGTAATTCTGTTCCGCCATTCGCTCTTCTAAAACGACTGATCCCACCAAACGCTGATAGAAAAAAAAACTTGGAAAGTCGTTGCCTCTGTATCATGTGGAATTTACTGCAACCATCGATAATTAATACATGTGTTGTTGAGTCCATTCTGTGTAAACGTGGCTTCATCAGCGAATAGTATTAATGGAAGCAAATGACAACTGTCATTTAATCAGTGATAAAATTCAAGTCGTGTGGCACTGTCGGCACTGTGAAGATTGTGGACATATTACTAACCATGCAGCACCAATTATTTATCGAAAAGCGAACTTGGAAAGTGGTTTCCACTGCAGCATGTGGATTTTGCTGCAGTCATCGAAGAGGGCTTCATCAGTGAATAATATCAATGGAAGCAAATGATGATTGTCATTTAACCAATAATAAAATTTAAATCCCCCCCATGACCCATAGACCTTGTCGTTGGTGGGGAGGCTTGCGTGCCTCAGCGATACACATAGCCTTACCGTAGGTGCAACCACAACGGAGGGGTATCTGTTGAGAGGAAGCAGCCTTTTCAGTAGTTGCAGGGGTAACAGTCTGGATGATTGACTGATCTGGCCTTGTAAAACTAACGAAAACGGCCTTGCTGTGCTGGTACTGCTAACGGCTGAAAGCGAGGGGAAACTACAGCCGTAATTTTTCCCGAGGGTACGCAGCTTTACTGTATGGATAAATGATGATGGCGTCCTCTTTGGTAAAATATTCCGGAGGTAAAATAGTCGCACATTCGGATCTCCGGGCGGGGACTACTCCAGAGGACGTCGTTATCAGGAGAAAGAAAAGTGGCGTTCTACGGATCGGAGCGTGGAATGTCAGATCCCTTAATCGGGCAGGTAGATCAGAAATTTTAAAAAGGGAAATGGATAGGTTAAAGTTAGATATAGTGGGAATTAGCGAAGTTCGGTGGCAGGAGGAACTTTTGGTCAGGTGAATACAGGGTTATAAATACAAAATCAAATAGGGGTAATGCAGGAGTAGGTTTAATAATGAATAAAAAAATAGGAGTTCGGGTAAGCTACTACAAACAACATAGTGAACGCATTATTGTGGCCAAGATAGACACGAAGCCCACGTCTACGAGAGTAGTGCAAGTCTATATGCCACTACCTCTGCAGATGACGAAAAAATTGAAGAAATGTATGATGAGATAAAAGAAATTATTCAGATAGTGAAGGGAGACGAAATTTTAATAGTTATGGGTGACTGGAATTCGATAGTAGGAAAAGGAAGAGAAGGAAACGTAGTAGGTGAATATGGACTGGGGGTAAGAAATGAAAGAGGAAGCCGCCTGGTTGAATTTTGCACAGAGCACAACTTAATCGTAGCTAACACTTGGTTCAAGAATCATAAAATGAGGTTGTATACATGGAAGAAGCCTGGAGATACTGACATCTTTCAGATAGATTATATAATGGTAAGACAGAGATTTAGGAACCAGGTTTTAAATTGTAAGACATTTCCAGGGGCAGATGTGGACTCAGACCACAATCTATTGGTTATGAACTGTAGATTAAAACTGAAGAAACTGCAAAAAGGTGGGAATTTCAGGATATGGGACCTGGATAAACGGAAAGAACCAGAGGTTGTACAGAGTTTCAGGGAGAGCATCAGGGAACAATTGAGAGGAATGGGGGAAAGAAATACAGTAGGAGAAGAATGGGTAGCTCTGAGGGATGAGGTAGTGAAGGCAGCAGACGATCAAGTAGATAAAATGACGAGGGCTAGTAGAAATCCTGGGGTGACAGAAGAAATACTGAAGTTAATTACTGAAAGGAGAAAATATAAAAATGCAGTAAATGAAGCAGGCAAAAAGGAATACAAACGTCTCAAAATGAGGTCGACAGGAAGTGCAAAATGGTTAAGCAGGGATGGCTAGAGGACAAATGTAAGGATGTAGGGATTATCTCACTAGGGGTAAGATAGATACTGCCTACACGAAAATTAAAGAGACCTTTGGAGAAAAGAGTACCACTTGTATGAATATCAAGAGCTCAGATGGAAACCCAGTTCTAAGCAAAGAATGGAAAGCAGAAATGTGGAAGGAGTATATAGAGAGACTATACAAGGGCGATGTACTTGAGGGCACTGTTATAGAAAGGGAAGAGGATGTAGATGAAGATGAAATGGGAGATATGATACTGCGTGAAGAGTTTGATAGAGCACTGAAACAAGGCCCGGGGAGTAGACAACATTCCATTAGAACTACTGACAGCCTTGGGAGAGCCAGTCCTGACAAAACTCTGCCATCTGGTGAGCAAGATGTATGAGACAGACGAAATACCCTCAGACTTAAAGAAGAATATAATAATTCCGATCCCAAAGAAAGCAGGCGATGACAGATGTGAAAATTACCGAACTACCAGTTTAATAAGTCACGGCTGCAAAATACTAACGCGAATTCTTTACAGACAAATGGAACAACTGGTAGAAGCCGACCTCGGAGAAGATCCGTTTGGATTCCGTAGAAATACGGGAACACGTGAGGCAATACTGACCATACGACTTATCTTAGAAGCTAGATTAAGAAAAGGCAAACCTACGTTTCTAGCATTTGTAGTGAGAGGCACCCACGTGCCTTGCTCATACTGTGGCATCAAGCAGTCAGGCCTGCAAGATGAGTGGTCTGCCAAGCGAGTGGATTCATTCTTATTTATCGAGTAATATGAACTCTTGTACTCACAATTAAGTTACAAATTACCCTCCTGTATGAATAATACGCAACGGAAACGCACATCTGACTATCAGTAATTTACAGAACTCTGACTGTTCACTACGCACTGGCAATACCACATTTTCTTTTTGTCTTTTATTTAACGGCTTTTATCAACACGTGGCCACCGCACTGAATATGAATGGCGCACACATTATAAATTCGGGACATCATGACAACATACAATTAGAAGGAAAAGTCCACCAATCTTTTTCTTTTCACTATCTTATTTATTCCGATAAATTCTATAACCTAAACACACAAATTCTATAACCTACAACAATAACACATGAGAAATTCCGCCCAGTGGGCACGGCTTTACATTGGTGAATCTCTATCTTATGGTCTCGTAATTATTTAACGCTACAGTGCACTTTCTGGATAGGATGGTGGATCTTTTATTATACCTCACACTTCGACTCTCACAATCATCATCACTAAACTTTCCTCCAGACCGAGCAGTACAAAAGGAACACGCATAACCCACTTATCTTTTGAAACTACCTCTCTACTCTCCCATGCAAACCACACATACCCAAATTACATAACATACACCACACTATAGTATGAAATACTACACAGGGAATAGTCACAACATTATCACTTTCAGCTTTCCCACTTCAATTAATATTTATCCCAGTTTCACACGACACTGCCCCACTTCGTAATTCTACTTTTCTACTATGAACTCTGGAGATATATGCACGTCTTCCTGTGCAATGCAAGCCAAGTGGCGTTGCTGGATAGACGGCCGACTCACCTTGCTTCTCTCTCAGAGTTTGAATCTATCGTCACACGGAATCATATCACGCAAAGTAATATTAAGAACGTATTCATCACACACGCGAGGCCTCAACTGATACCATGGACGAGTACTTCTCTTTATCTTTTGTCTCATACACAGATTGAGACTCACACAGTACTCACCACGTGGAAGCACTCGTCTCTAATTTCAAGTCCTGCACACGCCATTTCTTAAATATTTCAACTTATGGTACACACGCTATTTCTTAAATATTTCAACTTATTGTGCACACGCTAGTAATTCAGCTTAACTTAAGCACACGGAAGTATTTCAACTTATTGCTACACGTGGTTTCATTGTGACCGTTGGTCACTTCCGAAGATTACTACGATCCTATTAATATTACCTGCCTGACATTTAATTCTCCCCACAAAAGTTCCTGAAATAGAGAAATTATTATTTCAAACTACTCTTAAATATTCCACATGCATACCATGTCTCCACTCTTTTGTCTTTATGGAGCACAACTAAGACAGGTCTTAACAGCACAAGATCCAGCGGTAGAGTGCTGAAACATGGCCGTTCTTCAGGTCATCTCGCACCTTTGTCGAGGTGGGGGAAGACCATGCTACCGTATGGTCAGCCACATTTCAGGCGCTCAAAGCTCAGGTAAATTTCATCTCTTTGGTCCCACCAAAGGTGGCCAAAGGATCGTCTCAAAGATGATCATATATTCACATTCACTATCTGCGGTTAGCAGACGACTATACCTTCATTCATTTCACAGATCTCACCAAACTGGATGTAGGGATTTATTTTGTGGGAGTGCTCATGTGATCAATTAAATAAATAAATTGTCATTCTTTCCCACACTGGTATCCGGCTTCGCTGTATTAATTGAAATTGAGTTATTTTACAAAAAAGATGTGTTGTTCTGACAAAAATAATGAAGTATGTTGTACCTATTTTCAATGTCGGGCGGTACTGTACCCTTCCAGTAGACTTGGAGAAAGCTTTTGACAATGTTGACTGGAATACTCTCTTTCAAATTCTGAAGGTGACAGGGGTAAAATACATGAAGCGAAAGGCTATTTACAATTTGTACAGAAACCAGATGGTAGTTATTAGAGTCGCGGGACATGAAAGGGAAGCAGTGGTTGGGAAGGGAGTGAGACAGGGTTGTAGCCTCTCCCCGATGTTATTCAATCTGTATATTAAGCAAGCAGTAAAGGAAACAAAAGAAAAGTTCGGAGTAGGTATTAAAATCCATGGAGAAGGAACAAAAACTTTGAGGTTCGCCGATGACATTGTGATTCTGTCAGAGACAGCAAAGGACTTGGAAGAGCAGTTGAACGGAATAGACAGTGTCTTGAAAGGAGGATATAAGATGAACATCAAAAAAGCAAAACGAGGATAAAGGAATGTAGTCGAATAAAGCCGGGTGATGCTGAGGCAATTAGATTAGGAAATGAGACACTTAAAGTAGTAAAGGAGTTTCGCTATTTGAGGAGCAAAATAACTGATGATGGTCGAAGTAGAGAGGATATAAAATGTAGACTGGCAATGGCAAGGAAAGCGTTTCTGAAGAAGAGGAATTTGTTAACATCGAGCATAGATTTAAGTGTCAGAAGTCGTTTCTGAAAGTATTTTAATGGAGTGTAGCCATATATGGAAGTGAAACATGGACGATAAATAGTTTAGACAAGAAGAGAATAGAAGCTTTCGAAATGTGGTGCTACAGAAGAATGCTGAAGATTAGATGGGTAGATCACATAACTAATGAGGAGATACTGAACAGGATTGGGGAGAAGAGGAGTTTGTGGCACAACTTGACTAGAAGAAGGGATCGGTTGGTAGGACATGTTCTGAGGCATCAACGGATCACCAATTTAGTATTGGAGTGCAGCGTGGAGAGTAAAAATCGTGGCGGAAGACCAAGAGATGAATACACTAAGCAGGTTCAGAAGGATGTAGGCTGCATTACGTACTGGGAGATGTAGAAGCTCGCACAGGATAGAGTAGCATGGAGAGCTGCATCAAACCAGTCTCAGGACTGAAGACCACAACAACAAAATTTAAATCGTGTGGCATTGTCACCAATGTGAAGACTGTGGACACACTATACGTGAAATGGGTACAAGTTTTTCGTATGTAATTTTCGCCATACACGCGTTCGTTGGACTTTGATACGTGCAGAAAGACTCCTTGGGCTGCGTCATTTCAACAATCTGCTCTGCTCCTGTTCAGGTTGTTGAACTATACATTCAGAGGAAAAACGGGCAGTAGGAAGAATACCTATATGAAGCAGTGTTCTTAAAAGTCTGGTAACCACTTTACCATTAGGAATTCGACTTGTTGGAAAGCGCTGACGGTATTCTTCGACAGTAGCAGAAGCACTTCCATCGCAAAAGCTGTAAACATACACCATAGCTGCATAGCCTTCATTTGTGTAGATGTGTAACGTTTTAGCCAAACACACTTAAACGATACTTCTCTTTGATACACTTTCAATCGCTCGCACTGCTTCACTCACAATACTTGATGGACAACTGCGCATCAACGGGCTAGTTTAATGGCAGAAAGACATCCCGAGCAAAGAGGTTGAAGCAACGAGGTAAGTTGAGCTAGACTAAAACGTCAAAAAAGTTTGGTCGTGAGACATGTACAAGCACGCCACTAACCAAAAAGAAATGTACATTAAATGTATCTTATCTCAAAAACTATTTTGAATAGGATATATGTCCGTACGAAGTTTTTTGTTTCAGATGAGCGTATCTCATATCCCTGAATACTGGCTATAGCGCCTTGACACTCTGTATGGTAATAGCCTTAAACACTGTCTGGTAATTAGGGATTTCTAAAATAGCATGCGTACGGCTCAGCAGTAACAGTGAGAGAAATGGAATAGATAGAACCAAGTACAGCACAATTTAAACATTTCTACATGCGAATATTAAAAATTAAGTGCCTTATGATCAGTCCTATTCATGTTCATCTGGCCATCTTCCACTTAATCATCCTGCACTTCTTCCTTGATTGGTATACCAGAGCTTAGGAAGTAACCGTCTTTCATTCGTAAAGTGTTTTGATTCAGTCTTTGTCGCAAGTCCTGACTTTTCCTGATTCACGGCTGTTTTTCTCCTGTCCGGTTATCCAGATTTATGTTGTACTGATTCAGTTGAGATAAACACTGGGCGGATACCTTGAAAATGACATGGTGGACCGCCATCCCCTTCCTTGATCTATTTGAGTTTGTGCTCTGTAATGACGCTACCAACTTTGGGATGTGAAAATTTTGCTTTCTGTTCTTCGGAGTGTCATTTTTGACAGTATCTAGATCTACGGAAAACGTTTCAGTCAGCTGGATAGACCTTTTGCTCTTGTTTTCTTACACAAGATTTTACACCCCTAAATGACAGCTGCCTCAACAATACACAGTCGCATTTCCGTGTCTGGTACCCCACAGGTTTAAATGTTCTACACGTTCTTGATGAACTGGCTAGTTCGTTTTCAAAATTTCCAATGTAATCGTGTACAGCTTCGCTCCTTCCGCATTTAAAAGGCGTTAATGGTTTTATTGTAACATTATCAAAAACACGAAATGTTCCTTAAATTGGTCACATCTTTTATGTTGCATGAAAGATTTTTCTAAATAAAATTTTAATTTTCTGGCATACTTTGAACCTAGATAGCGTCAAATTGAAACTGGCTGCACTTTAATAAAGCTTTTTTTTTTCGTAGCAGCCTTTAGTCGTATGTAAAATATGTCCGTCTTTATCTGAAAATATTAATGATATTATAGTATTTTTGCCATCGAACACTGTCAGTTTCATTTGTAATTATGATGTTTTATCGTTACTACTTATTCCGACCACACGAGCACATCTCTGTTATGCCCGTTTTACACGATGAACGAACTCGTAATCGATTGATAACCCGTTGCGAGAATGGCGGCCTTCTATCGTGTGAACTGGGTCACTATCATCATCGCGTTAGTAGCGACGCGGAATAATTCTAGGGATAAAGGAATAGCGCCAGTTCTAAATTTGGTACTAATGGTTTCAATGCGCATGCGCAAGCTAGTCGCTGCCTCCTGTCGTCGCGTCTCTGCTGAGTGCTGAGTCTGCCATATTCCTTTCTGGTGCACTTACCGTATGTTGAATTTTGTTTCTATCTGTGGTCGTTTCGTTATCACAAATAGTTCAAACGGCTCTGGGCACTATGGGACTCAACTGCTGAGGTCATTAGTCCCCTAGAACTTAGAACTAGTTAAACCTAACTAACCTAAGGACATCACAAACATCCATGCCCTAGGCAGGATTCGAACCTGCGACCGTAGCGGTCTTGCGGTTCCAGATTGCAGCGCCTTTAACCGCACGGCCACTTCGGCCGGCTTCGTTATCACAAGAAACTTTGAGCAGGTGAGTGTAGTGCACTTTTCGTAAATATTTTCACACAAGTTTTTAAATATTTGTAAATTTCATAAACAAAAAATACGCGAATGCCAAATGACGTCTTTGGCACTGTTGTAGACATGGAATGGAACAAAGTGGCTATTACTCATTTGAAAGAGGCGTATACCGAAGAGCCAGTCCTTTTTGATGCTGGAAACAGTCTGTACCATAATAAGGTATGTATTTTTTCGATGACAGTCACAGAAACTTGTAAATATTCATTAAAACATGAAGTTATAGCAACATATGATTTGTTTACTTTGTTACAGCATGCCAGAAAGGAAAAGTTAGAAACAATTGCCAAGGAAGTGTCAGTCGTTTTGCCTGGCGTCACTGGCGACGATTTTGAAGCTAGATTTAACTCTTTTCGATCACACTACAGAGCAGAAGTAAAAAAAGTGAAATGTAGTGAGAGGTCTGGCTGCAGTTGTATGTCAGTTTACCAACCCCGAGTGTGCTGGTTCAGACACATGGTATTCCTTAAGGAACGCATCACATCCTGTTTGCAACGCACGCCAATGCAAATGCAGCCGTCGCTATAGCTAAATTTGCCGGTACAGTAGTCATTTCTAGTACCGTAAAAGTACCACTACTGTATTTTCCCACAAAACAACACCAAACAAAACTTGAGTCAAATATGCTAGTAGCGGTTCGCTGTGTTTAGGTTCATTGTTCAACACGCCATGCCACGATCTTGTACGAGTTTATAGTTCGGGCCTAATACGCATGGAGCGCTAAGTAAACTATTATCTTTCTTGAACACTTTTGTTCGTCGTGTAAAAAGTACTCAAGTCATTTTCAACAAGGCTAATATAGCCTGATCTTGAGGCTCATGACGTTTTCATTTATTGACTACAAATACACGTCGAGCAGAATCTGCGACAGGAAATCCACGTCGGTTTATATATTTAATGTTCACAGTTTCATGAACTCGTCATCAGCAATATATAAGGTGTGGTCAAATGAAAACAAGGCAGGAGGGGAAAAAGGAAGTAATTTGTTTATTATTTCAAAAGTAATCGCCGTAACTGCTCATAAATTTATCTCACTGTGAGACAAGGCGGTCAATACCGTCATGGATGAATGAAAATGCTATTGCTTACGGAACCATGATTGCACCAAGCGTGCATCTATTTGTCCGAATGTCTTGCCAAAAATATGGAAATCACGTAGAGAGATATTGGGGCTATATGGAGGATGTGTAAAGGCTTCCCAGCGAAACTTCTGCTGCATAGTCGAAACAACCTTGGAAACATGTTGTCCTCCCCCCGTTGGAGAAAGACATTTGTGGCCGTCGATTTCCTACGGGGCAAGAGGTGCACACGTGGTTTCCGTAAGTAACCGCCAACATTTTTCCATGAAGGCATTGCCCGTGTTGTCTCACAGTGGGATAAATGAACTAACAAGGTATGGCGCTTATTTTTGAAATACACTATAAGAAAAAAAGAAAAGAACAAGACGCACTAGATGTCTACATCTACATGTCTACATCTACATGTCTACATCTACATGTCTACATCTACATATATACTCCGCTAGCCAGCGGTGTGTGGCGGAGGGCACAATTGACGCCAAAATCATATTTCCACCCCTCTGGTCCACTCACGGCCGCGCGAGGGAAAAACGACTGTCTGAACGCCTTAGTACGAGCTCTAATTTCCCTTTGAATGGTGATCATTGCGTGATTTGAAAGTTGGTGGTAATAATATATGCTCTACATCCTCGGTGAAGATTGGATTTCGGAATTTAGTGAGTAGCCCCATCCGTTTAGCACGGCGTCTATCTGCAAGTGTGTCCCACTTCAAACTTTCTGTGAGATTTGTAACGCTCTCGTAATGGCTAAATGTACCAGTCACGAATCTTGCCGCTCTTAATTGGACCTTCTCATTCTCTTGAATCAGACCCAACTGGTAAGGGTCCCATACAGACGAACAATAAGACTGGACGAACTAACGTATTGTAAGCAATTTCCTTTGTTGAAGGACTGCATCGCTTCAGGATTCTACCAACAAACCGAAAACTAAAGTTCGGCTTGCCCGTTACTTGTTTAACGTGATCAATCCAATTGAGATCTTTCGAATAGTCACACCCAGATACTTGACGGATGTTACCGCTTCCAAAGACTGGGCATTTATTTTGTACTCGTGCATTCTGGAGATTTTCGCCTTGTTATACGCAGTAGGTTACATTTACTAATATTGAGAGATAACTGCCAGTCATTGCACCACGCATTTACTTTCTGCAAATGCTCATTGTTTGTTCACAACTTTCGTGTGATAGTACTTTCCTGTAGACTACAGCACCATCGACAAACAGTTTAATGCCGCTGTCAATACCATCAATCAGATCGTTTATGTAAATCGTAAAAAGCAGCGGACCTATTACGCTGCCCTGGGGCGCACCTGAAGTTACGCTTGTTTCTGTTGAAGTCACCTCATTCACACACACTGATCTGTCTGCTAGAAAACTTTCTATCCAACCGCCTGTCATCGGACAGAGCGTAAGCGTGCACTTTTTAGAGCAAGCGACGGTGTGGAAGTGACTCTAACGCCTTTCGAAAGTCGAGAAATATGGCATCAACCTGGGAGCCGGTATCTAGTGCCTGTTGTATATCATGCACAAAGAGGGCTAGCTGTGTCTCGTATAACCGCTGTTTCCTAAAACCGTGCTGGTTTCTGCAGATGAGCTTCTCAGAGTCTAGAAAGGTCATTATGTCCGAGCACAAAATATGTTACATGATTCTACAACAAATCGACGTCAGTGAAATTGGTTGGTAATTATGTGAATCCGATTTTCTACCCTGTGATGTACATATACAGACAAACAAATGATTACCTTTTGAGAAACAGTGGCTGATTTATTCAACAGAAAGAGCTTCACAAATGGAGCAAGTCAATAACGCGTTGGGTCACCGTAGGCCCTTATGCAAAAAGCTATTTGGCTGGGCATTGATATAGTTGTTGGATGTTCTCTTGAGGGATATCGTGCCAAACTACACTACTGGCCGTTAAAATTGCTACACCAAGAAAAAATGCAGATGATAAACGGGTATTCATTGGACAAATACATTATACCAGAACTGACACGTGATTACATTTTCACGCAATTTGGGTGGATATATCCTGAGAATCATTACCCGGAACAACCACCTCTGGTCGTAATAACGGCCTTGATACGCCTGGGCATTGAGTCAAACAGAGTTGGATGGCGTGTACAGGTACAGCTGCCCATGCAGCTTCAAAACGATACCACAGTTCATCAAGAGTAGTGACTGGCGTATTGTGACGAGCCAGTTGCTCGGCCACCATCGACCAGATGTTTTCAGTTGGTGAGAGATCTGGAGAACAAGCTGGACAGGGCAGCAGTCGAACATTTTCTGTATCCAGAAAGGCCCGTACAGGAGTTGCAACACGCGGTCGTGCATTATCCTGCTGAAATGTAGGGTTTCGCAGGGATCGAATGAAGGGTGGAGCCACGGGTCTTGACACATCTGAAATGTAACATCCACTGTTCAAAGTGCCGTCAATGCGAACCAGAGGTGACCGAGACGTGTAACCAATCGCACCCCATACCATCACGCCGGGTGATACGCCAGTATGGCGATGACGAATACACGCTTCCAATGTGCGTTCACCGCGATGTCGCCAAACACGGATGCGACCATCATGATGCTGTAAACAGAACCTGGATTCATCCGAAAAAATGACGTTTTGCCATTCGTGCACCCAGATTCGTCGTTGAGTACATATCGCAGGCCCTCCTGTCTGTGATGCAGCATCTAGGGTAACCGCAGCCATGGTCTCTGAGCTGATAGTCCATGTTGCTGCAAACGTCGTCGAACTGTTCGTGCAGATGGTTGTTGTCTTGTCCCCATCTGTTGACTGAGGGATCGAGACGTGGTTGCACGATCCGTTACAGCCATGCGGATGTGTGCCACCTCGACTGCTAGTGATACGAGGCCGTTGGGATTCAGCATGGCGTTCCGTATTACCCTCCTGAACCCACAGATTCCATATTCTGCTAACAGTCATTGGATCTCGACCAACGCGAGTAGCAATGTCACGATAAGATAAACCGCAATCGCGATAGGCTACAATCCGACCTTTATCAAAGTCGGAAACTTGATGGTACGCATTTCTCCTCGTCACACGAGGCATCACAAGAAGTTTTCACCAGGCAACGCCGGTCAACTGCTGTTTGTGTATGAGAAATCGGTTGGAAACTTTCGTCATGTCAGCACGTTGTAGGTGTCGCCACCGGCGCCAACCTTGTTTGAATGCTCTGAAAAGCTAATCATTTGCATATCACAGCATCTTCTTCCTGTCGGTTAAATTTCGCGTCTGTAGCACGTCATCTTCGTGGTGTAGCAATTTTAGTGGCCAGTAGTGTACGCCCAAGTGGCGCGTTAGGTGGTCAAAATCCCGAAATGATTGGACGGCCCTGCCCGTAATGCTCCAAACGTTCAGCATAGGAAGAGATCCGGTGACATTGACGTCCGAGGTAGGGATTGGCAAGCGCGAATACAAACTGTAGAAATTCTCGCCGAGCACGGGCGGGCATCAGCTGAAATGTAAGCCCAGGATGGTTTGCCATGAATGACAACCAAACGGGGCGTAGAATATCGTTGACGTACCGCTGTGCTGTAAGGGTTCCGAGGATGGCAACCAGAGGGGCCCTGCTATGAAAAGAAATGGCACCCCAGATCATCACTCCAGGTTATGGGGCCGTGCGGCATGCAACAGTCAGGTTGATATCCCACCGCTGTCCGGGGCTTCTCCAGACACGTCTACGGCTTGTAATCTCATTGATTGGAGCACTATTTTCGGGTAATGAGACCCGACGGCGAGCGAAGACGTATGTGGAGACGCCCCGGTGGGATATCAACTTGTATATCAACGTGACTGTCGCCCACCATACGGTCCGACAACCCGCAGCGACTTTTCTTTTCACAACAGGTCCCGTTTGGTTGTCATCCGCGGCACCCTTACAGCACAGCGATACATCGACGATATTTTACGCCCCGTTCTGTTGCTTTTAATGCCAAGTCAACCTGGGCTTACACTTAGCAAGATAATGAACGCCCGCACACAGAGTTTCTACTACTTCTATTCATACTTGCCAAACCCTAACTCGGCTACCAAGGTCACCGGATCTCTCCGTAATTTAGAACGTTGGGAGCATCATGGGCAAAGCTTTCGAACCATTTCGGGATTTTGACGATCTAAAGCGTCAATTGGACACAATTCGGCAAGATATTCCGCAGAAGGACATCCAACAATATCCATGAAACTTCCTGGCAGATTAAAACTGTGTGCCGGACCGAGACTCGAACTCGGGACCTTTGCCTTCCGCGGGACCTTTGCCTTCCGCTCGTCTCCTACCTTTCAAACATAGAAGCTCTCCTGCATACCTTGCAGAACTAGCACTCCTGGAAGATAGGATATGGCGGAGGTAGCAGACGAGGTACTGGCGGAATTAAGGCTGTGAGGACGGGTCGTGAGTCGTGCTTGGGTAGTTCAGTTGGTAGAGTACTTGCCGGCGAAAGGCAAAGGTCTCGAGTTCGAGTCTCGGTCCAGCACACAGTTTTAATCTGCCAAGAAGTTTCATATCAGCGCACACTCCACTGCACAGTGAAAATCTCATGCTGGAAACATTGCCCAGGCTGTGGCTAAGCTATGTCTCAGCAATATCCTTTCTTCCAGGAGTGTTAGTTCTGCAAGGTATGCAGGAGAGCTTCTGTGAAGTTTGGAAGGTAGGAGAAGAGCTACTGGCGGAACTAAGACTGTGAGGACGGGTCGTGAGTCGTGCTTGGGTAGCTCAGTTGGTTGAGCACTTGCCCGCGAAAGGCAAAGGTCCCGAATTCGAGTCTCGGTCCGGCACACAGTTTTAATCTGCCAGGAAGTTTCATATCAGCGCACACTCCGCTGCAGAGCGAAAATCTCATTTCAACTCTATCCATAGATGCCAAACCGAATAACTGCTTATGTTATGATAAGAGATGGACCAACGCGTTAAGCTGCTTTTCTGAAACTGTAATATTTGTTGGTTGGTGCATGCACATCACATCTACCGATTGCCCTGCTATTCGGATAATTTATTCGTGGTAGGTCTTTTTCTTCCTTAGATTGTAATAACAGTGCACTTACTTTTTCCCACCAATCTCGGTTATGTTACGATAGTGGATTCTGTAGCGACTTTCGATAGTCTTCAGGGACTTTGGTATTTCTATAACATCTAGAATATATTCCCAATTTGAGATCGCGTTCTTAACTGTAGTTGTGCAACAGCAGATGATATTCTTCCAAGAAAGACGAAAATTAGTCATCAACTCCACAAAAATTTTGTTAGCTTCACTTTTCCGTGTTTCAACAGTTTAAACTGTAGTCTGAAGATTTTTTGCAGGTGACGACTAATTTTTATCTTTGTTGAAAGAATTCCTAATTTGAGACGGATTGGTATAGACAATGAAAGTTAGATGTGTTTGTCAGCTGTATTCCTGCAATTTTTTTATGATTTGTCGAGAGACTGAATAAAAAACGAATTGCCTTTGTGAAAACCATTTTGTCTCTCTCACCGATTACGTGGAATCTTGCGGATGTAATTTTAGCATGAATCTTATGCCTCTATAATTATTAACGTTAATATTGGGCAAAAAATCGAAAAAATATTTTGAAAATCTAACAATTCAGAGAACATATGAAGGGCTTATTTCAATAGTGGTACAAGTCCATTTTTGTTCATATTGAGATACAGAGACTTAAAGTTGAATGAGCGCTGAAAAATCTGGAGTTGAGATACCAGAAATATTCAAGCATATGGATTCTTGCTAGAGATGAAGCTTTCTTTCTCTTTTCTTTGGCTCATTAATTTCATAAGCATTATAGACAGGAAAGTGGAGGTAATGGACTTCTACCACTATTGAAATAAGCCCTTCATATGGTAATCCATCCACAACTACTTATGTTGGCTGAAAACTCATATAAAATGGATAGACGTACATAGCACATATTACCAAAGAAACGCGATTTAGGATCGTGTGTAGAGGCGACACGAACATCACATTAAACCATCTAAAATAATCTAACGCAGAAAAATTATTTATTTTGCCTCCCAATAACGTTTAAAGCAGCCAATAATTTAGTGATATCTTCTGCATTATTATTTCCAGAAGGAAGACATGTAATGATCATCTCATCCACTCGACGCAAATGGCCAAACCTGTGCTATTTCAGCTGGTTAAACCGTAAACAATAACGCGACTGTTGGTCTGGTCCCCATAGACCTTCAACAAGTGCTACTATCAACTTGTATTTCAATAAATTTCAGTAGCATATGACACACTTTATACAATCATCCTCCTTAACTAGAACCAATGATATGCTGCCAGCGTAATTCGAGTCTAATGAGTTTAGTCGGGTGTTAAACTAAAGACGATTAATACGACCGTACAAGCAATGTTGTCACCACTAATCTTATCTGCTCCAGCGCCTTCATTAGCGACATCGAACACCTGTTGCTCCAACTCACATCTGATCTGCCGTTTACTAACACGGACGCGCCGTGAGATTCACAGCCAGTGCTCTACGTTATCATCCTTAGCAGACACTATCGAGCATGTAAGCTGCAGGAAACCAAAATCTCATACTACCACAATTAATTTGACTGCTACATTCCACATACAACTCGCTAAATGATCGTGAAGGAAACGTCAGAGAAAATCCAGCTCCCACGGTACCTTCCCGATTATCTTTCTTTTTGCTCTCTGTTCTCGAACGGAAGAAGAAAGTGGGCAAACGATAGTGCTTACTGAAGTATCCTCCGACAATCTCTACAAGAGCGCTCACGGAGTCTATGTGTTTATCTAGAAATTCTCCTATTTGCAGTTTTTGGTGCAGCAATAAACTGTTCTTTTCATTAAATCTTACGGTAAATTCATTAATTATGTAGAAAGATTGTCCATGCATTTATTTTCCTTCATTCTTCAGAAGTTCTTCAAGGTTATATTTATCTGTTTTCTCTACTCTTCTAAGAGTTTGAAACACGAGTTGAAACCGTAAGTACATGATCGTACCCCACGCCTCTTCCACAATTAGTTTTATTTCCTATAATCTTCTTCTCATTCTTTGATATTCTGTTATATACGTCTATGTACTTTCTAGCGAGTTATCCAACAATAATTCTTCATCTTGATCTCTGATTATTATGCACTTTGTTCTCGATTGGTACTGAAGACTCTAGCACAGAGGCGCTTTCTTGTCTTCATAACTAGTGATCTCGATGTGCTAAAAACACAAACTTATTTATTAAAACACAGAAAATGATGCAAGACAACCTGAGCAGCTACCCCCGGAATTAATTAAATTAATTTCCAATTACATAATGATAGATGCTTAGCACAGTGTGGATGGATCGTTACTAGAGAGATACTCTCAGGAGAGGCATTTAACATAACCAGGCCTCTTTAGCTGGACCCACAATATAAACAACAGACACATCAAGCTGTCCTGTAATGTACGAACCACTAATTAACAATTTGCATTAACAACACAAACAGACAATGTAAATACACTAGCAAAAGCCGAACTTACACTTGAGGCACCTGGTTCCAAAATAAACAACAAATTATAGGTGTGGCACAACTAGTTGAGCGACGCACTTCCACGGAAACGTAGCTCGAGGGAGATCATTTAAAGTATTCGTGAATTATTACAGGGTGAGGCATTTAAAATTGTTTGTCGAAATATTTGGCAAAGTACACATCTGATTAAAAAAAGGGGTAATAAATGTTGTTCACTTCAAAGATGGACATTCATTAACGTAACGTTCAACCCCCCCCCCCCCCTGCACCACCCAGAGGGGGGGGGGGGGGGTGACATTGATTTCTTAAATAGGAACCGCTATTTCTTATTGCAGACTTGGATTCTCCGTGAAAAAGTGTGTAACTTTTGTATGAAACCCTTTTTTCCTTTCATGATAGATGTCTAAATGAGGTGACAGTTGTTGCAAAGCGGTACTATCTCAAACAAATGCCCATCCGATTAGGACAATCTAAGCACTTTTTTTATATTTTTGTTAATGCTGCCATGTGACACCTCCCAAATTCGAATGAAGCACAGACCATGATCATGCGTTCAGCCCGCGGTCAGACTGTGCATGTTACTTCAACGATGTACACATGTCGTCGCTATTGTTCCATGATGTTAACGATTGCAGAGAGGGTCGATACCAATATCGCGTACTTTGAGGCTGATGGAAATGTTAACGAAGCTCGTCACAGGTATGCTACTCTGTTCGATAGGAATGTTCCCTCTGCAACGACTTTTCGCATTATTGTGCACCTGTTTCGTGAAACGGGAAGTGTTAAACCCACAGAAAGAGTCCGAACGCGGTCTGTGACAAACGAAAATAACACAATGAATGTTTTAGCTGCGGTTGCTGGAAATCCTCACATTAGTTCTCGGAAAATTGCACGAAGGTCAGGAATTTCGCTAAGAAGTGTCCTACGCAAACTGAATCTACATCTACGTGATTACTCTGCTATTCACAATTAAGTGCCTGGCAGAGGGTTCAATGAACCACCTTTAAGCTGTTTCTCTACCGTTCCACTCTCGAACGGCGCGCGGGAAATACGAGCACTTAAATTTTTCTGTGTGATACCAGATTTCTCTTATTTTATCGTGCTCATCATTTCTCACTATGTAGGTGGGTGCCAACAAAATGTTTTCGCAATCGGTGGAGAAAACTGGTGATTGAAATTTCATGAGAAGATCCCGTCGCAACAAAAAACGTGTTTGTGTTAATGATTGCCACTGCAGTTCACGTATCATTTCTGTGGCACTATCTCCCCTATTTCGCGATAATATAAAACAAGCCGCCATTCTTTGAACTTTTTCGGTGTCATCTGTCAGTCCCACACCGCACAGCAATACTTCAGAATAGGGCGGACAAGTGTAGTGTAAGCAGTCTCTTTAGTAGATCCGTTGCATCTTCTAAGTGTTCTACCAATGAATCGCAGTCTTTGATTTGCTCTACCCACAACATTATCTATGTGATCGTTCCAATTTAGGTTTTTTGTAATTATAATCCCTAAGTATTTAGTTGTATTTACAGCCTTCAGATTTGTGTCACTTATTACGTAATCGAAATTTAGCGGATTTCTTTTTGTACTCATGTGAATTGCTTCACACTTTTCTTTATTCAGGGTCAACTGCCACTTTTTGCATCACATATCTCATCTAAATCATTTTGCAATTCGTTTTGGTCATATGATGACTTTAGAAGACGACAAATGACAGCATCATCTGCAACTAATCTAAGAGGGCTACTCAGATTGTCTCCTATGTTGTTAATATAGATCAGGAACAATGGAGGGCACATACCACTTCCTTGGGGAACGCCGGATATTATTTCTGTTTTACTCGATAACTTTCAGTCTATTACTACGAACTGTGATCTTTCTGACAGGAAATCGCGAATCCAGTCGCACAGCTGAGGCGATAATCAATAGAAAACGCTTGTGAGGAACGGTGGCTAAAGCCTTCTGGAAACCTAAAAATATGGAATCAATAGCACACATTACCTCATGAGTCTAAAGAGCTAGTTGTGTTTCACAAGAACGATGTTTCCTGAATCCGTGCTGACTATGTGTCAATTAATCGTTTTCTTCGAGGTAATTCATAATTTTCGAGCACAGTATATGTTCCAAAACCCTACTTCAAATCGCCGTTATTGATATGAGCATGTAATTCAGTGGATTACTCCTATTTCCCTTTTTGGGTATTGGTGTGACTTGACAGTTTTCCAGTGTTTAGGTACGGAACTTTCTGTGAGCGAGCGGTTGTATATAATTGCTAAATATAGAGCTGTTGTATCAGCACTATCTGAATGGAACCTGACTGGTATACAATCTCGATCGGAGGCCTTACTTTGCTACACCGAGGACACGTACTTTTACGTTTCTTACGTTCGCAGTTGTTCTTGATTGGAATTCAGGAATATTTACTTCGTCTTCTATGGTGAAGGAGTTTCGAAAAACTGTGTTTAATAACTCTGCTTTGGTGGCACTGTCATCAGTGACTTCGCCGTTGTTACCGCGCAGTGAAGGTATTGATTGCGTGTTGCCACTGGTGTGTTTTGTATATGACCAGAATCTCTTTGAGTTTTCCGCATGCACACAACGGCACTCGTTTCATTTTTCGCTGCATCAGGAACTGGGTGGTGACGGTTTTCACAATCGCCTGAATTTCTGGAATTGCATACAGGAACAACTGGCAATCAATGATAATTTCATTTCACAAATACTTTCCTCCGTGAATCAAATTTTACGAATCCTGGTCAATTGAATCGACATAATATGCATTATTGGTCAGTGGAGAATCCCCATTGGCTAAGGCAAATTGAACATCAACGCCCGTGGAGTGTCAACGTCTGGTGTGGTATTTTAGGTACGCAGGTAATTTGCCCATAGTGAATTCGCAATGAATGTGGAAACATTTCCGCAGAGACACTAATACATATCGAATTGGCTCAAATGGCTCTGAGCACTACGGGACTCAACTGCTGTGGTCATAAGTCCCCTATAACTTAGAACTACTTAAACCTAACTAACCTAAGGACAGCACACAACACCCAGCCATCACGAGGCAGAGAAAATCCCTGACCCCGCCGGGAATCGAACCCGGGAACCCGGGCGTGGGAAGCGAGAACGCTACCGCACGACCACGAGATGCGGGCACATATCGAATTGTCATTCAGACACAGAGTTGCAATGTGCATTAGAAACAACGGACAACATTTCGTGAGGGGCAAGGGGGCTCACAGTTATCAAGTACTACAAGATAATGAGAGGCGAGGGGACTCACCAAAATCAGGCACCCCGAAGGGTGCTACGTCCACGTCGTTGTTCCTGGGTAGCGCTAAATGTAATATAAGAATGGATTGTAAGAGGGTAGATTGTGTCACATGATAGCATTTTTCCAAGTATCAAACAATGTACCACATGTGTATCTTCGTGAAATATTACCATTTTGCAACAATTGTCATCCCATATTCATATGTGTACCGATTACAGCGCCATCTATCATAAAACGAAACAGATGTTTCATACAAAAGTTACATATTTTTTTCACAAAGAATCCAAATCTGCAATACAAAGTACGGGTTCCTTTCCAAGATTTTAAAGTCACCCCCTCCCGCCACCCGGGAGTGGTGCAAGGGCGTCGAACGTTATGTTAATAGATGTCCCTCTTCGAGGTGAACAACTTTTATTACCACTTTTTTTTTAAACAGATGTTTTCGCCAAATATTCCGAGAAACAGTTTTAAATGCCTCCCTGTATATTTACGTGACATGATGGATAACCAGAATGGCGAGTTAGAGTAGCCATTGAGCTACACCACAATCATGCGCCCACAATTTCTTGCAGATCGACGTTTAAGTTGAGAACTGCTCGACCAGGGGCCGCCATCAAGTAGGTGTTACGACGAGTTTGCTAAGAATAGGAGCCAACGGATGTTAATCACCAGATGTCCCTGCACCCGGTTCTTGAACCTGGCAGGCAGGAACCCAACCCGGCACCGCAGTGGACACAGGCTTCTTCCAAATTCAGATGTCGAGGACAAGTAGGATTCCGTGCATCGAGCAGAGAGAGATTTTTCAGCGAGTAATCGTCACGACCCCATCCAACACTCAGTCCCACCTAATCCGCAGTGGCCAAAAACGCAACTTTTAGTAGCGCGCCAAGGATACTGTCGGCCACGACGTCACGGCTTTTACCCCAGCCGCTGTCAGGCACATCGCTCAACCGGACGTCACTTTAGGCGCATCTGGCGGCGACAGCGCTTAAATGCTGCCCCACAGAGGTGCCCTCTGCAGGCAACAGACCGCTCGAGAAGCTTTGTGACTATAGACGTTAATAACGAGCGGCAACTATCGTGATAAAAACGTTCCCGTGAGACACAGTTATAAATTTTCAATTATCATTTTCTCGTCAGTATTTTATACCTTTATACTTCACCTCACGCATGACATTCTTCGTCCATTTTTCCTTCCCTTTCATCTCTTTTATTATTTCAATTGCCGGCCATTGTGGCCTAACGGTTCTAGGCGCTTCAGTCTGGAACCGCGCTGCTGCTACGGTCGCAGGTTCGAATCCTGCCTCGGGCATGGATCTGTGTGATGTCCTTAGGTTAGTTAGGTTTAAGTAGTTCGAAGTTCTAGGGGACTGATGACCTCAGATGTTAAGTCCCATAGTGCTCAGAGCCATTTGAACTATTTCAGTTATATTCTTTTTTATTGAAACAGTCAGCAACCATTTGCACAAAAGAAATTTTATTCCATTTATAGGTTTGAGGAACATAGTGCTCTTGTTCAGAAGGCTGTACAGGAAAAATATACCCAAATAAATAGAAGAAAGATAAGACTGTGAAAATATAAGAAAGAAAATTTTAATTTTTTTAAATTTAAAGATAAATAAATGATTTTACATATAATCATCGCATGGTTTGTGAGTATCAAAAATAAGATGCATGCAGAATATTGGTGTGGTCCTAAAAACTTCAGTTACAGTTTCACGGCCCATGATACGCTTCGCACTTTGTTTTTGCCGACAGGTTCCCTGGTAGCACCCTGCTGATCTCACTACAGCTGTCTTGGAGATTAGTTCCCGAACTTCCCATGCATAGCGCCACTTGTTCTTGTTATTTTATCTATTATTACGTTTTTATATATTACTAATTATGTTAGTTGTGAGCACGTGGATTTTCGTTTATACTTTATGGCAACTATAGATATGTAAAGGCTTGTTTTATTATCTTATCGTACTTTTACCACCAACCTGAGACCAACCTCGAGATACGCATGTCATTAGGTCATTAGCTCCAGTTCCGGCAAGATGTCTACACCTGTTGTTTCGTTTCCTTGTTCCTTTTTTGTACGGCGACTATGATCCACATGTACGTATTTAGGAGTTCTATTTGTATTAATGAAGTCATTATTGTGTTACGAATTGTTCTTGTATACTTCTAGGACCACAACAATGTTCTGTGTGTATGTTATTTTTTATTCGCAAATAATGCGACAGTTATAAGTATATACCATTTTTTATCTTTAAATTTTTAAAATGTTTAAATTTTGCGTTCTTATATTGTAATAGTCTTATTTAACTTCTACTCATGTGTGGTATATTTTTCTGTACAGCATTCTGAATAAGGGTAGGAGGAGCCTAAAACCGGTAAAGGAAATAAAGTTTCTTTTGTGCAACTGGTTATCGATTAATTCAATAAACAGAAATACAGTTGCTGAAGATCGATAAAATACTATATCCATTTTTGTTTTAATGTAACTACAACGTTCTTCAATGTCAACAATTGATATCTTAGTTTTTCCGATGAAAATTTTATCCTGCAGCTCTTCTTCCAAATCTTCTAGGAGGCATTTCTTTTTTATTATTCTTTGTGTTTTCCATAGTCTGAAATTACGCAGGTGTGTGGTAACTGCCTATTTCTCGCATAGCATTCTGTGCCGTATTGTAATCTGATACCAAAATATAGTTACTCTGAGTTATTTTGTTCATAAATACATTCCAGGTGTATCATCTGCTAACAGGAGCTTGAAGAAGCAGGTTAGTAAATATTAGTTCATACTGGGTGCAGACATCAATAAAAATTTCTATTCCTTCATTGATTTCTCCCATTTAAAAGCTTCCAGCATGTTTTGTTGCTGGCTCGCAACTAATTATCCTCCAGAAAATCCTTCAAAAATTATCTGATATCATTGGAAACCACCATTTTCGAGTGGTGATTGATGCGTACCGATTTTGCCCATTTAAATCTTGTTATACTGAACACTCCATTTCTTTCTCTCCCATCAAAAGCAGTATGAATTATTCTGAAATCATCACAATTGAAATCACTTCTCCCTCACCACATTTGACATAGAAAATCTATTGTGTTGTTTCTGATCCCTTATTTCGCATCCTCCAACATTCCTGATTTCAAAAGAGTTTGTGAATGATTTCGCCAGATAATGACCTAAAATGTTCTCTTTTACCCCTGTCAGATCTTTGATTTCCAAGGCTATTATCTGCATTCCATAGTTTCTTCAAACCTCCTCCCACAGTTGGTTTCCGAATTCCTTTTTCCATTCTGTATTTTTTACCAGATCATATTGGATCATCCGCCTACAAAAGTTCTTTCATTCATAAAGCATTTGAGAAAGTTGTTGGCTATGTTGGCTACCATAGTGAAGCCACTTGGTCACAGTTCAATTGACAGCTTTTGTCCCTCGATCGGTTTTCATACTACCAATGTTCTTAAAGCACGGAAGTAAAAGTAAAACAAAGAATTTTGCCTTACAGGAAAATACAAACTAATCAGGAATAGACTGGCGCAGGGCACATAAGTATTGGTTCAAATGGCTCTGAGCACTATGGGACTTAACAGCTGTGGTCATCAGTCCCCTAGAACTTAGAACTACTTAAACCTAACTAACCTAAGGACATCACACACATCCATGCCCGAGGCAGGATTCGAACCGGCGACCGTAGCAGTCGCGCGGTTTCGAACTGCGCGCCTAGAATCGCGAGACCACCGCGGCCGGCACGTAAGTATTAAAATGACTCTAAGCATTATGGGACTTAATTTCTGAGGTCATCAGTCCCCTAAACTTCGAACTATTTAAACCTAACTAACCTAAAGACATCACACACATCCATGCCCGAGGCAGGATTCGGACCTGCGACCGTAGCAGCCGCGTAGTTCCGGACTAAAGCGCCTAGAACCGCTCGGACAACGCGGCCGGCTACATAATTATTACTATAACGAAATTGAAATGAGGAGTGCTAGACACTTAGGCAGACGATGGGCGGTTAATTGACCCAGGAATTTTTTACTGGATTCCAACTGGTAAGGAAAGACCAAGACGACCTTCTGGAAGGTAAAAGATTCAGAAAAAACGTAGGGTGAACGTGAATGCATATAACTGATGACTCTAATGTGCGAATAGTTCTAGAGTAGGCCTCCGTCCAGCATTGAATGTCAAATGGCAGATAATAATGACGATGATGATTATGATGGTTGAGGTGGCGATGTGCAGATTTTTCGTCTGTTAAACACAAACGAAATTTCGTTGTTTGCTTGAAATTTTCAGTATTTCCATTTATCTGCAAATAATATACCAGTGGAACAAGGAAAAGGTACTATACTAAATCATAACTAGAACCAAACTACGTACAGAATTGACGGAGGACAGTAAAGGCAATTATTCGAAGCGCTGATTTGTTTATATAACAGACTGGACGTAAAACAGTCGATAACAACTTTAATTATGGAAAGAATATTCTTTTGGTATCACGATTCACAAATAATAGGTTAGTAAATATCGTGTTACATGCCAGGGCGGCAACTAATTGAAATCCAGTCTAGTCCTGTCATTGACCTGTGGGAAGTCGATCGGCCCTACACGCTGGAAGGTTATATTATTGTTGGTGTCAAGATGCAAGGAACGTGCAGATTGTCGGCCTCATGGGTCTGCGGGCCTGCGCGTCGAACACTGAAGAGTAACGTAGAAAGACGTGAGCCTCAGTCAGTTCGAGACGTGGATTCGTTCACTTGTCGACAAACCTGAGCTTGGGTAGGAGCTAAGGCGGCAGTCAATGTTGCGCAAAATTTAATAGGGCCGCCTTGCTCGACTGTTGTTGTTGTTGTTGTTGTTGTTGTTGTTGTGGTCTTCAGTCCTGAGACTGGTTTGATGCAGCTCTCCGTGCAACTCTATCCTGTACAAGCTTCTTCATCTCCCAGTAGCTACTGCAGCCTACATCCTTCTGAATCTGCTTGGTGTATTCATCTCTTGGTCTCCCTCTACGATTTTTACCCTCCACGCTGCCCTCCAATACTAAATTGGTGATCCCTCGATGTCTCAGAACATGTCCTACCAACCAATCCCTTCTTTTAGTCAAGTTGTGCCACAAGCTTCTCTTCTCCCCGATTCTATTCAATACCTCCTCATTAGTAATGTGATCTAACCATCTGATCTTCAGCATTCTTCTGTAGCACCACATTTCGAAAGCTTCTATCCTCTTCTTGTCTAAACTATTTATCGTCCACGTTTCACTTCCATATATGGCTGCACTCCATACAAATACTTTAAGAACCGACTTCCTGACATTTAAATCTACACTCGATGTTAACAAATTTTTCTTCTTCAGAAACGCTTTCCTTGCCATTGCCAGTCTACATTTGATATCCTCTCTACTTCGACCATCATCAGTTATTTTGCTCCCCAAATAGCAAACCTCCTTTACTACTTTAAGTGTCTCATTTCCTAATTTAATTCCCTCAGCATCACCCGAATTAATTCGACTACATTCCATTATCCTCGTTTTGCTTTTGTTGATGTTCATCTTATACCCTCCTTTCAAGATACTGTCTATTCCGTTCAACTGCTCTTCCAAGTCCCTTGCTGTCCCTGACAGAATTACAATGTCATCAGTGAACCTCAAAGTTTTTATTTCTTCTTCATGGATTTTAATACATACTCCGAACTTTTCTTTTGTTCCTTTTATTGCTTGCTCAATATACAGATTGAATAACATCGGGGATAGGCTACACCCCTGTCTCACTCCCGTCCCAACCACTTCTTCCCTTTCATGTCCCTCGACTCTTATAACTGCCATCTGCTTTCTGTACTAATTGTAAATAGGCTTTCGCTCCCTTTATTTTACCCCTGCCACCTTCAAAATTTGAAAGAGAGTACTCCAATCAACATTGTCAAAAGCTTTCTCTAAGTCTACAAATGCTAGAAACGTAGGTTTGCCTTTCCTTAATCTTTCTTCTAACATAAGTCGTAGGGTCAGTATTGCCTCACGTGTTCCAACATTTATACGGAATCGTGTAGTCGTCTGCAAATATGACTGGGTGCCGCTGATAGCGAGAACAATGTGGACATGCCCCGGAGCACTGTAAGCACTATATCCCGGAGCGCTCAAGTGCGTGTATGAATGGGTCACCAGTACGAGACCTAGGACGCAGGTTTCCTTTCTTGTAGCCTGAAGTAATTTGGCGGCATCAGAATTTCCTTCGTATCTCACAGATCGCTGACAAGAGAATGTCGCCCACCTTGCCGTTTCGTCATTGCTGCCAACCTGCTGATTGCGCACCACTGCAGCTTATCGATCAATGTAGCCTCCATTCACCAAAGCACTTCACAAAGTCTGCAACACAAGCCGCTCGATTTCTTCATTAATGTTTGAATTCCTAAGCTACCTCTTCTCGTTCTTCAATTCACTACGCACTGTATAAAATAACAGGATAATTAAGCAAAGAATAAAATTCTATCGTCCTGCAGCAACCGTTCGGACTGTTTGCTGTGAAAACAGCGCTTTGTCTGTTCCCCTAATGTCAGCTGTATGGCTTCAAGAATCACAGTCGGATTTAATCACATTAAGCCTTCCAATCGATAGCTCAGCAGTATTTATGGGCGGAACAAAACAGGGATAAACATTTATCTGGCTTTATTTTTATCAATGAGTATAATGACCTTATCACGATCACTCAGTACCCATGTACTTTTGTCATTTCTTTTTTGTGTAGCAAAAATTTGCTTACCCAGTAACTTTGAAGTATGACACGCCATAATTTAACATTAAAAATGAGCGATCGGAAATATACATAAGAGTCGGCTCTTAATATACATATATTACTAGTAACGATAAAACAACTTCGAAAGTACTAATGAAATCGTTCGTATTTATGGGGGGGGGGGGGAATTATATTTATTTACTTTACCTGTCTTAACAAATGGTTCAAATGGCTCTGAGCACTATGGGACTCAACTGCTGAGGTCATTAGTCCCCTAGAACTTAGAACTAGTTAAACCTAACTAACCTAAGGACATCACAAACATCCATGCCCGAGGCAGGATTCGAACCTGCGACCGTTCCAGACTGCAGCGCCTTTAACTGCACAGCCACTTCGGCCGCCTGTCTTAACAGTCATACACGTTCTCGTCTTAATTCATGCTTAATCGATGAGTCATTTATAAATAAATCTTTGTAGTATATAAAGTTTTGTCTTCTGATATTAGCGTATACCATAATATCTAGAGTGGCGTTCATTCAAGAAGAAACATCTAAGAATCGTAAACGCAGCATCGAATTTTACTACATGAACCATACAGATGGTTTATCACAAAGCCAAGTATACCCTAGTACCAGAGGATGCAAGTACGAGTGTTATGACAGAAAAGCTAAATACAACTATTCCCATAACAGTCAAGTAAAAGATGAAATTTTAATACTCAGGTACATGCCTCTGTTCTGCTTTCAACTTTCATTCCTTACTACCCTGCGTTAATCTCTTCTCCTTAAAAACACGTGCAACACACGGCGCCCTGAATAATTCGTACCACATATCCCACTTCCCCACTCTTCTCCATTTTTCCGTGCTGCTGATGTGTCTCTATTAACACAGAATATCTCGGCACATTTTTGAACAGACTTCTTTCTTGAACGTTTTGTGAAACAATAGTTTTTTAATATTTTTTTCGTAACACTGGGCTACAGTCATAATATATTTCTTTAAAGTCAGTATCGCCATTATACTGTTATTTCCAGTGGTACATTTACACTTACACAATCATGATTTCGAGGGCAGCGTGGAGGGTAAAAATCGTAGAGGGAGACCAAGGGATGAATACACTAAACAGATTCAGAAGGATGAATTTTCCAGTAGGTACTGGGAGATGAAGAAGCTTGCACCGGATAGAGTGGCATGGAGAGCTGCATCAAACCAGTCTCTGGACTGAAGACCACAACAACAACAACCGGTTATTCATAAGTAAACATCTGTATCGGTTTTAATTGGTCTGTTTTTCCCATCCCTAGTATGGAGGTAGGTATCTCAGTAGATGTCGGTTTGATCTTCCCTGACGGTATGATAAAATACGTTTTATAACAGCTACCAACCTCTAAATTCAAGGCATATTTTAAAATTACTGCATTGTTTCTTCCCATTACCTGTTTCAAAAACTGTGTTTATCATTCCGCGCTGCATGAAAAATGTGAGTTTTCGGAAATAACTGCGACATTTTTACTGTAGGTACGACGAACACACACGTATCCTCTCTATTTTTTTTCCATTTTTGAGTTTATCGTCATTTCCGTTTCCATCTCCATCTGCTTTACACCTGGAGTCAAGACAGTTTTCCACTGTAGTGCATTACCGTACTGTGAACAGTCAACAACTGACATGAAATTCAATGGCCGGCCGCGGTGGCCGTGCGGTTCTGGGCGCTTCAGTCCGGAACCGCGGGACTGCTACGGTCGCAGGTTCGAATCCTGCCTCGGGCATGGATGTGTGTGATGTCGTTAGGTTAGTTAGGTTTAAGTAGTTCTAAGTTCTAGGGGACTGATGACCTAAGATGTTAAGTCCCATAGTGTTCAGAGCCATTCGAATCCTGCCTCGGGCATGGGTGTGTGTGATGTCTTTAGGTTAGTTAGGTTTAAGTAGTTCTAAGTTCTAGGGGACTGATGACCACAGATGTTAAGTCCCATAGTGCTAAGAGCCATTTGAACCATTTTGAACTAATGAAAGGCAAACTTAACCCTTTTGAACAGTGGCCAAAAACAATCAGAGTAAAATACAACCATTTAACATTTTCCAATAACTAACAACTTTAATACCATGTCCTGCCACCAAAATGTCCTAGGATATAAATAATTAACCGACCGGGTGTAAGCGCGGCCACAATTGTCTCCCGAAGGATGCTCAGGCTAGAAGCGGACTAACAGACCCACAACGCCTCACATTCAGCAATCACATCGACCTCACGCGAGGCCAGGGGAGGAGGAGGAATCAAATCAGGAGCCATAATCTCTGCCCAAAAATACACTTCCTCCCAGGCAGTACTAATAAGAAGTCAAAATATCACTGTCTATAATTACACCGGTGACAGGGACAGGAAACCCGAACGCAGGAGGCCACAAGGCAGAAAAGACGCTGGTTGCACAAACAAAAATTCTTCAATTAACATCTAAACGTTTAACCAGCTTAACTTGCAGTTTATCAGAGAAACAGCAGGCGAACTCCGATGCAAAGGTTCCTCACACCCGACCGTGTCCACGTCGCCAGCGTACCCAACCGGACACAGTCACGCAGCCACGCGCTCTGTCACCGGATCCCTCAACATCTCCGCGCCCAAGGCGGCGAAATACCACTCCTCAGGTTAGGCGAGTTACTAATCCATCATTCCCGCCTCCAGACGGACAATGTAAAGACATCCGTTGCCGCTCCCACCAAGTGGTGACTCGGAACCACAGCCGTGGCCCCCGGGTGCTCACAGCAAGAGCTTACAGCCTTATCCCGTCAACTCGTCCCACTCGTCTCACACCGCCAGGATAGACCACGTGGCTTCTCGGAACAACAGCCAACTCTCCACCGCCACACCACGCTGCGGTCTCATCGTACGACATTCTCTCATTTCCGATTTTAAAAACCGACCGACCGACTCGTCACCGCTAGGCAACCAACCTGCCATCCCCCCAAAGATCTTATTCCCTTACACAAGGCCAACAGGAAGCAACGACTCGAAGATCGATAAGACCGGACACGCCGCCAGAGGGGAATCTTAACAGAATCGTAAGCAGCGTAACGATAAATATGAAAGAATCAATTAACGATGGAATGGAAGGACTCAGAACAATCTTAACAGCGCGATATATGTTGAGAGCCGACATACGGCTCATTCCCTACATTTTTTTTTTTTGGTCATCAGTCTACTGACTGGTTTGATGGGGCCGTCACAAATTCCTTTCCTGTGCTAACCTCTTCCTCTCAGAGTAGCACTTGCAACCTACGTCCTCAATTATTTGCTTGACGTATTCCAATCTCTGTCTTCCTCTACAGTTTTTGCCCTCTACAGCTCCCTCTAGTACCATGGAAGTCATTCCCTCATGTCTTAACAGATGTCCTATCATCCTGTCCCTTCTCTTTATCGGTGTATTCCACATATTCCTTCCCTCTCCGATTCTGCGTAGAACCTCCTCATTCCTTACCTTATCAGTCCACCTAATTTTCAACATTCGTCTATAGCACCACATCTCAAATGCTTCGATTCTCTTCTGTTTCGCAGGTTCGACTCCTGCCCCGGGCGTGGATGTGTGTGATATCCTTAGGTTAGTTAGGTTTAAGTAGTTCTAGGGGACTGATGACCACAGCTGTTGAGTCCCATAGTGCCCAGAGCCATTTTTTGTCTTCTGTTCCGGTTTTCCCACAGTCCATGTTTCACTACCATACAATGCTGCACTCCAGACGTACATCCTCAGAAATTTCTTCCTCAAATTAAGGCCGGTATTTGATATTAGTAGACTTCTCTTGGCCAGAAATGCCTGTTTTGCCATAGCGAGTCTGCTTTTGATGTCCTCCTTGCTCCGTCCGTCATTGGTTATTTTACTGCCTAGGTAGCAGAATTCCTTAACTTCATTGACTTCGTGACCATCAATCCTGATGTTAAGTTTCTCGCTGTTCTCATTTCTACTACTTCTCATTACCTTCGTCTTTCTCCGATCTACTCTCAAACCATTCTGTGTACTCATTAGACTGTTCATTCCGTTCAGCAGATCATTTAATTCTTCTTCACCTTCACTCAAGATAGCAATGTCATCAGCGAATCGTATCATTGATAACCTTTCACCTTGTATTTTAATTCCACTCCTGAACCTTTCTTTTATTTCCATCATTGCTTGCTCGATGTACAGATTGAAGAGTAAGGGCGAAAGGCTACAGCCTTGTCTTACACCCTTCTTAATACGAGCACTTCGTTCTTGATCGTCCAATCTTATTATTCCCTCTTGGTTGTTGTACATATTGTATATGACCCGTCTCTCCCTATAGCTTCCCCCTACTTTTTTCAGAATCTCGAACAGCTTACACAATTTTGTATTGTCGAACGCCTTTTCCAGGTCGACAAATCCTACGAAAGTGTCTTGATTTTTCTTTAGCCTTGCTTCCATTATTAGCCGTAACGTCAGAATTGCCTCTCTCGTCCCTTTACTTTTCCTAAAGCCAAACTGATCGTCACCTAGCGCATTCTCAATTTTCTTTTCCATTCTTCTGTATATTATTCTTGTAAGCAGCTTCGATGCATGAGCTGTTAAGCTGATTGTGCGATAATTCTCGCACTTGTCAGCTCTTGCCGTCTTCGGAATTTCCTACATAGAAACTCCCAATCCAGTAACAAATTTTTCTTGATACCACATATGATCGTACTTTTGATAACAAGCGTAGATGCAGTAGAGTCAAATGCTTTTTGGAAATCAAGAAATACTGCCTCTAGCTGACTGCCGTGATCCAAAATCTTTCAGTATTTAACGTGAGTCGCAAAACTGTTCACAGCCTTTGTTACCTTGGTCACTGCTCTTATAAGAGTGCCCACCACTGGGTGGCCGGCTACTGCGGCACGGCACCTGCGGCGGCGGCCTGCCGGTGGCGCTGCACGGTGCCCGCAGCCATCCACAGGGAGGCTCGGGGTGGCCCTGGCGGCATTCCGCTCTTTGGCCGCTCCCGCGCCGAGTTATTGATGAGGGCCCGGCTGCGTACGCTGCGCCGCGGAAACAATTCTCTTTGATAAATCGCGAGGAGCAGCGAGGTGCGAGCGATCGATGAGTCGCCGCGAGCCTCTGGCATCTGCCGTCGCCGCGGGCCGCTGCCAGTGGCTGCTGGACCGCCCACCTCACCTCATCTCTACCTTACATTGCTCCTGCTCTAGCCCCTGTCGTGCATCGCTTCACAAAATGAAGAGATAATTCGCATTAGATTATTCCAATAGAAACGATCCCTGACATTGGCAGGTTAAACACTAATCACAAAAAAAAAAAAATGATTCAAATGGCTCTGAGCGCTATGGGACTTAACTGCTGTGGTCATCAGTCCCCTATAGCTTAGAACTGCTTAAATCTAACTAACCTTAGGACACCACACACATCCATACCCGAGGCAGGATTCGTACCTGGGATCGTAGCGGTCATGCGGTTCCAGACTGAAGCGCCTAGAACCGCACGGCCACATCGGCCGGCCACTAATCACACAAAATATACCAACAATATAAGAAACTCACCAGTCATTACGACAGATATCATTAAAAAATATCTCATAACGCACGGCAGAATTACTCAAAGAGAAACAATTGAGATGCTCGAAACTTTATAATTTGTCCTCTCGTGTAACTACTCTACTGGCCATTAAAATTGCTACACCAAGAAGAAATGCAGATGATAAACGGGTATCCATTGGACAAATATATTATACTAGAATTGATATTTGATTACGTTTTCACGCAGTTTGGGTGCATAGATCCTGAGAACTCAGTGCCCACAACAACCACCTCTGGTCGTAATAACGGCCTTGATACGCCCGGGCATTGAGTCAGAGCTTGCGTGGCGTGTACAGGTACAGCTGCCCATGCAGCGTCAACACGATACCACAGTTCATGAAGAGTAGTGACTGGCATATTGTGACGAGCCAGTTGCTCGGCCACCATTGACCAGACGTTTTCAATTGGTGAGAGATCTGGAGAACGTGATGGCCAGGGCAGCAGTCGAACACTTTCTGTATGCAGAAAGGCCCATACAGGACGTGCAACATGAGGTCGTGCATTATCCTGCTGAAATGTAGGGTTTCGCAGGGATCGAATGAAGGGTAGAGCCACGGGTCGTAATGCATCTGAAATGTAACGTCCACTGTTCAAAGTGCCGTCAATGCGAATAAGAGGTGACAGAGACGTGTAACCAATGGCACCCCATACCATCACGCCGGGTGATACGCCAGTATGGCGATGACGAATACACGCTTCCAATGTGCGTTCACCGCGATGTCGCCTAACACGGACACGACCATCATGATGCTGTAAACAGAACCTGGATTCACCCGAAAAAATGACGTTTTGCCATTCGTGCACCCAGGTTCGTCGTTGAGTACACCATCGCAGGCGCTCCTGTCTGTGATGCAGCGTAAAGGGTAACCGCAACTATGGTCTCCGAGCTGATAGTCCATGCTGCTGCAAACGTCGTCGAACTGTTCGTGCAGAAGGTTGTCTTGCAAACGTCCCCATCTGTTGACTGAGGGATCGAGACGTGGCTGCATGATCCGTTACAGGCATGCGGATAAGATGCCTGTCATCTCGACTGCTAGTGATACGAAGTCGTTGGGATCCAGCACAGCGTTCCGTATTACCCTCCTGAACCCACCGTTCCCATATTCTGCTAACAGTCATTGGATCTCGACCAACGCGAGCAGCAGTGTCGCGATATGAGAAACCGCAATCGCGATAGGCTACAATCCGACCTTTATCAAAGTCGGAAACGTGATGGTACGCATTTCTCCTCCTTACACGAGGCATCACAACAACGTTTCACCAGGCAACTCCGGTCAACTGCTGTTTGTGTATGAGAAATCGGTTGTAAACTTTCCTCATGTCAGCACGTTGTAGGTGTCGCCACCGGCGCCAACCTTGTGTGACTGCTCTGAAAAGCCAATCATTTGCATATCACAGCATCTTCTTTCTGTCGGTTAAATTTCGTGTCTGTAGCACGTCATCTTCGTGTGTAGCAATTTTAATGGCCAGTAGTGTATTTTACATTTAACGGCAGACGTTTTCGTCAGTAAGATTGTCTAGCTATATACTACAGCCTAGAAAGAACCGGTGCATGTACCATAAATGACTTAGAAAACAATAAAAGAAATCTATGAAAATTAGGAAGATGGATCCTAGCATAGGTCGTGCTGAGAAGTAATGCCTCCAAATTTTTAATACTGTTCTCAATAGCTGCTTAGGAATTACATGTCACGTGTATCACTCGGTTGACTTTCACGCTTCGCCCACGCGAGTTGTAGCCCTCCGCCGCTAAAAGAGTTCCGAATTGTAGCGTGTAACATAACGGTGACTGACGTAACTATGTCAGTGGGTGAGAAACAGCGTGCTGTAATCGAATTTCTAACCGCAGAAACGTGCCTCCAGTTGAAAACGAGCGTGAAGATGATGGTTTCCTTAACAACGTGTTGACAAGTAATGAGATCTGGGTTCTTAATTTTGACTCCGAAAACAAGACATCATCTGTGGTGTTCCGCCAAAAAGGACCATCGATGCCAAAAACGTCGACGACCATGCTATCAGCAGCAGAAAGTCATGCTCGCAGTTTTATGGGATGTTAAAGGTGTGGTGCATATCGAATTGGTGCCTAAAGGCACCACCTTAAATTCTGCAAGGTACTGCAAGCCACTCATAGAATTGAAACTGCGAATTTAAATAGTCCACATATGGTGCATCTTCTCCTTCAGGATGACAATGCCAGACCGTACGCTGGTGCAGCGACCCATCTGCAACAATCCGACGCCTTGTGTTCACTGTCGTTGCTCATCCTCCATACAGTCCGGATTTGGCCCCAACTGATTTTCATCTGTTTATAAAACTTAAAAAAACACATCCGATGGCTTTACTTTGATAGCGATGAAGCAATGCAAGCAGAGGTGGGCTTTTGGCTCCATTAATAAAGTCAAACATTTTATAGTCACGGTATCAACAGATTGGTCTTTCTCGTTGGGAGAAATGTGATTGTCGCCAGGCTGATTATGTTGAGAAATAAATATGTAGACATGTAGAGTAAAGATGGTACGATATTAGTAACGTTTCTTTTATTTAAAAAGCTTTAAGAGTTTTTACGTAAAAATTCGGAGGCATTACCCTTCCGCACGCCCATGTAAAATTCACCACTAAATTTGAAAAAATAATTGCATTAATTTTCTGGACCTAACTATTTCTGCTCACCTGTTTCTGTTGTCCAGCCCTGAATTGGCGAGTGATCTGCTACACTGTGGCCAGTCTATCCGCTGTTAAAATTCGCGATCGTCGTTGGTGACCTGTCATCAACTGACTGTTCGCGACTGGTGACTGTGTAACCGGTCATACCGAATTACGGTACTACTTGTATGTCCTTGGCATCGTGGCACGTGAAAAGCCCATCGCCGACAAAGCATGGTGAAGAAGTTCTGATTAAATACGCTGACTTCACTCGTCTTATTCATTCTGAGTTCGACTCTCACTCCGATGCTGAATGCTAGTTCTAAAGACTCATATGAGGCGTCGGCATCCTATCTCACCAACACGACAGCTGTCACGGATGAAATTGCTCACTAGTACCTGTATGCGATACAAAAAATACGTAGCGTTTTCAAGAAGAAAGTTACACTTGTCACCCCAAGCTAGTACCAATTCGCAACAATAGTGGTGCAATGTCAGACGAGAATACATGTTCCGGATATCCCGCAGAAGCAGTCCTGCTGCAATACGAATAATAGGTGCATCACAGTGAGCGACTGAAACGGCATGGCAACTGAGAACGTACTCCGACGTAAATGTGACATTAAGATTATTGTGAGCAAATTTTTTAAACGGCATACAGACTCACCGTGAAATTCTGATAGTGTATTAACCTAATGAAAGTTTCGCATCCAGCCGTAGTGAAGTGGTGCCAGCAATTTGACCAAAAGCGTACAGACGTGGACGATGCTGATCGGCCAGTCTAGATCTTACATCATGCATCTTTTCGACAAATTGAAAGAAAACCTAGAGCGGAAATGGATTTTCCAAAGACGTTCACGCAACGGTTTCGAATGACTCCTTGACCAAGGTGCAGATTTCTATCACCTGGAACTGGACTATTAGCAGAATGTTTCGACTTGTAGACCACTTTCCCACGAATGGCAAAGGTCCCGACTTTGAGTCTCGGTCCGGCACACAGTTTTAATCTGCTAGGAAGTTTCGTATCAACACACACTCCGCTGCAGAGTGAAAATCTCATTCTAAAAACAGTATTGGCACATACAGTGCGTAAATCGCTTCTGCTTCATAGTTTAAACCCTGATAAAGTTAGAACACTCATTAGAACTACTAACATTATGTGTCTCATAATTTTCAAAACAAAAAAGGCAGTTATGAACAGGAAGAAAGACAGATATACAGCAGCAATACATGTGTAATATCTTGGTCGCTTTTACGTATTCGCGTTCCCTCAATGAACGATACACTTCGTAAGAAAACGCATCCATGCCGTCCCGGAAGAAGACGAACGTGTTACAGGTCTGAGCTCCGTGTATAGCATCATTGTTTCGAGGAAGTGTAATGTTGTTTCAGTCTCGTACAGGAACGCATGGTTCATAACACAACTCAAGAGCCCACGGAAAAAACGGGGTAATTCACGTTTTGTACAATTATCAAGAGAGGAGATTTAAACTTCCAAGATTATAAAAAAAAATACATAAAACACTTCAGCCAAAAGGACAGTAAATGCAAAGAAGTACATGTTTATTGAAAAAAAGCACATGGTAAGTCCACTACTTTTTGGTAATTGGTTCAACTGGCTCTGAGCACTAAGGGACTTAACTTCTGAGGTCATCAGTCCCCTAGAACTTAGAACTACTTAAACCTAACTAACCTAAGGACATCACACACTTTTTGGTAAGCTTTCGTCGCTCCACTGTGTTGTTTAGCACGATAAGTAACCTTTTGTGAGTATTGGGTTTTGGTTCGTTATGTGGTAGCCTAGAATAGATATTTCTTGCACCTTCACCACAAAGCTGTTCAAGTTCTTTAAAGTCTGCGTATTGTTCACAAGATATTGGCAGGAGCTCAGAAAATGTACCCACAGAATTAGTTATTTGCGAAACAATCTTGATTTACCTTTCAAAAAGTTTCATGTTACAAAAAACTTACCAATATATGCTCGTCGAGGCTGTAAAAATTTGTCAGGTTCCTGCGGTTGGTACACAGGATCAACGTCTATTTGTAGACCAACAAAATATTTCAAACGTACTGGTGTTCAAGCGCCCTTGTAAGTAATCCTGTCTTGGAACAGCTAATCTTCCTTCACAGCCAGAACTTGTCTGAGTGGTCATATCTTGAAAGTAACTTCGATTTGTAACATGCTTTTAAAAATACAATGTAAACGATGTTGCAGAGCCTATGTTATTCTGATTACGATGCAAAGTTCCTTTGCTCATGCAAGCATGTCCAAAGCAGCACCGAGCAAGGTGGTGCACTGGTTAGCACACTGGACTCGCATTCGAGAGGACGGCGGTTCAAACCCGCGTCCGGCCACTCTGATTTAGGTTTTTCCGTGATTTCCCTAAGTCGCTCCAGGCAAATGCCAGGATGGATCCTTTGAAAGGGCAAGGCCAACTTCCTTCCCCATCCTTCCCAACTCCGATGAGACTGATGACCTCTCTATTTTGTCTCCTCCCCAAAAACCCCAAACCCAAAGGAACAGGCACTGCGGCGACCACAGCCGTTACGAAACACATCAAATGAATTCGCAATTGCGAATAAGGACTACCATCAGCCATAGACTGGAACAACAATGAAAATTTGTGCCAGACAGGGACTCGAACTCGAATATCCCGCTTATCGCGAGCGGTAATCTTACCATTTTTTTATTTTTTTTTTAGAAAGGAACCTTCCTGGCACACAAACGGAGGGGTGGGGTAAACGTGGGTAGTGGTCGCAACCCGAGGCCTTATTTATTTATTTTTGTCGTTAATGCCACCGAGAATATCAGGAAACCGGCGTCACCCTAGCTCTTGGGTGGGTTAAGGAAGACACTGCAGAGGAAACTGCAAAATGGCATTCATTAAGGAACTGCCAAAAGTCAAGGATACTTTTCTCTCCATCAGCTCAAAGGTAGTGTTCTGCGTGTCCACAAATCTGCCTCGCAGTTCATCTTTGCCTGCGGGAAGTATCCTGCATCCGGAAAGAGGAACAGTTGAGTCGATATCTGATGAGGAGTCGTACGGGTAATTATGGCAACATCTGTCGCACCAAGAACGAGACACCTTTCGCCGATCTGCACACCAGGTGGTGCTCGTCTGTCCATAACACCACAGTCGACACACAATGCGGCGTCTGTTAGATGAATACTGCGAAGACGTGAGCGGCATACTTGCTTCCCATTGACAGTAAGGAACTATGCAGACAGGACGACAGAGTCAATATAAGGAGCGCACACCGATCGCCAAACGGCACGCCAGTCGACGCGAGGAAGCTTCCCCTCAGCCACATTCGGTGATCTGTGCTGCTGAAGAAAACCATAGATCGCCTTCATGGATGTCAACTGCGCCGGCACTATCACATGGGGACGTTGCTCAGTTCAAGGAAAAAGTGGCGGAAGTAAAAGAAGGGGGCGGGACTTCCGAAAGTTGAATAGGTGCTGAGAGAGAGTGTGGTACAAGGGCCTCCAGCAGTAGGCTGGTAAGGCCCGTAGGACTATGGCTCCAGAGCGTCAAGTGAGAGCCAACGAAACGGGCTACCGCGCTCTCAGGCACATGATACAGACCTAAACCTCCCGTGCACCGCGGGAGGGTTAACGTTTCTTGCTTTATCTTGAACAGCAAGCCGTGGCAAACAAACGAACCTAATGTCGCTAGCATGCGGCGGGCCATGGATGGCGGAATCGGATGTGTGTGTGCCACGTGGGGGATACGTGACGCCATATATACAGGTTTCGGCACTACTATGAGTGCCTTCATCAGAAGTAAAACACTCAAACTGGAATGTCACGTATAAAATAAATATCAAGCGATAAAGCTTTAGTTACAAAATTTTTCAAATAAAATACATAGAAGGCAAGCCACGATGGGCTGCTCACACATGTCGAGCTACGGTGGCATGAGACTGAGGCGCCCGCGTTAGCAATTGACACTGACCATGACTATGCGATAAGTCTGGAAAGCTGCCATCGCCAGGAGAACTGGCGGTCTCCCTGTTGGGCCGCCTCCAGAATGTCCATCCTCTGCATCGACGTCGTCCGCCCAGTTCAGTGGAACATTATCAGAGGTGCGCCCACCACAGGTAGCGTCAGACACAGAAGGGAGGCAACCGCATCTGACGAAGGCGGGGAAAGGTCGGTGTCCGGAAGTGGACACTGATTAGAGATGGAGGCAGGGAAGGTCGTCGCGTTGTCAGGTGTCAGGGCGTCAGATGACAGCGCACCACCAGTAGCAGGAAAGTCATCGTGTGCAGATATCCGGTGGACGCAGTCATCAGAAGGGGTACGGCGTTGTCTCTTCTGTTTCCTCGGCGACCGTTGCTTCCTAACATGCTGGTGGGCGGTTGTCGTCCGACATGTGGCCAGATGGCAGAAAGGCGGAGGATTCGTGATTTCCTGTCAGGAAGGTCGCAGTTCGTAGTAATAGACGGCAAATCATCGAGTAAAACTGAAGTGATATCAGGTGTTCCCCAGGGAATCTATATAAATGACCTGGGTGACAATCTGAGCAGTTCTCTTAGGTCGTTCGCAGATGATGCTGTAATTTACCATCTAGTAAGGTCATCCGAAGACCTGTATCAGTTGCAATGCGATTTAGAAAAGATTGCTGTATGGCGTGGCCGGTCGCAGTTGACGCTAAATAACGAAAAGTGTGAGGTGATCCACATGAGTTCCAAAAGAAATCCGTTGGAATTCGATTACTCGATAAATAGTACAATTCTCAAGGCTGTCAATTCAACTAAGTACCTGGGTGTTAAAATTGCAAACAACTTCAGTTGGAAAGACCACATAGACAATATTGTGGGGAAGGCGAGCCAAAGGTTGCGTTTCATTGGCAGGACACTTAGAAGATGCAACAAGTCCACTAAAGAGACAGATTACACTACACTCGTTCGTCCTCTGTTAGAGTATTGCTGCGCGGTGTGGGATCCTTACGAGGTGTGATTGACGGAGGACATCGAAAGGGTTCAAAAAAGGGCAGCTCGTTTTGTATTATCACGTAATAGGGGAGAGAGTGTGGAAGATATGATACGCGAGTTGGGATGGATGTCATTAAAGCAAAGACGTTTTTCGTCACGGCGAGATCTATTTACGAAATTTCAGTCACCAACTTTCTCTTCCGAATGAGAAAATATTTTGTTGAGCCCAACCTACATAGGTAGGAATGATAATCAAAATTAAATAAGAGAAAGGTTTAGGTGTTCGTTTTTCCCGCGCGCTGTTCGGGAGTGGAATGGTAGGGAGATAGTACGATTGTGGTTCGATGAACCCTCTGCCAAGCACTTAAATGTGAATTGCAGAGTAATCACATAGATGTAGATGTAGGTACAGCTGCACGATCAACAACCATGGGGTCGGGACAGACAGCTTGTGCCTGCTGACGGTCGTCGTTCATTTGTATTACCTCCGGCAGGGGTGTTGGAGAGACAGGCGAAACGTCCATCGCGTCGTCGAGAGGAGCAGACACCGGTACCGACTGATTCAGAGGGGACGTAGCAGGCAGCACCGCCGCAGACGCGTAAGACACAGGTAAAACAGTGGGCGCCGCAGGAGGAGCGACATGTGCGGTCGGCTCTCTGAAACAGTCTACGTCGAAGACATTCAGAACGGACATGGCCTTCCTTTCCACAACCTGAACAGGTGGGCGGCTGGCCATCGTACATGACGACAGCCCTGCAGCCGGCAATAACCAAGTAGGAAGACACGCGTTTCCGAGTTCAATTTTTTTATCTGACGACACCACTGAGGACACAGTACGTTTCGAACGTCTTCCACGTTTCAGCCATGTGACTGACAGTGTTGCCGTAAGGTTTAAAAGCGGCCACCACAGCATCCGACGGTACTTCAAACGTGAGCTCGAAAACACGCAACGTTCGGAGGCCAAAACCAGTACCGTTCCGTATATGTCTGTCAGAGTACCGAAACTTGACATCATTAGCCTGGCGCCACTCATCGTTGGCGCACAACTCGTCATTCACCAGCTCTATGTGTACTGCAGTACCGAGGAACGAAAAATACACTCCTGGAAATTGAAATAAGAACACCGTGAATTCATTGTCCCAGGAAGGGGAAACTTTATTGACACATTCCTGGGGTCAGATACATCACATGATCACACTGACAGAACCACAGGCACATAGACACAGGCAACAGAGCATGCACAATGTCGGCACTAGTACAATGTATATCCACCTTTCGCAGCAATGCAGGCTGCTATTCTCCCATGGAGACGATCGTAGAGATGCTGGATGTAGTCCTGTGGAACGGCTTGCCATGCCATTTCCACCTGGCGCCTCAGTTGGACCAGCGTTCGTACTGGACGTGCAGACCGCGTGAGACGACGCTTCATCCAGTCCCAAACATGCTCAATGGGGGACAGATCCGGAGATCTTGCTGGCCAGGGTAGTTGACTTACACCTTCTAGAGCACGTTGGGTGGCACGGGATACATGCGGACGTGCATTGTCCTGTTGGAACAGCAAGTTCCCTTGCCGGTCTAGGAATGGTAGAACGATGGGTTCGATGACGGTTTGGATGTACCGTGCACTATTCAGTGTCCTCTCGACGATCACCAGTGGTGTACGGCCAGTGTAGGAGATCGCTCCCCACACCATGATGCCGGGTGTTGGCCCTGTGTGCCTCGGTCGTATGCAGTCCTGATTGTGGCGCTCACCTGCACGGCGCCAAACACGCATGCGACCATCATTGGCACCAAGGCAGAAGCGACTCTCATCGCTGAAGACGACACGTCTCCATTCGTCCCTCCATTCACGCCTGTCGCGACACCACTGGAGGCGGGCTGAACGATGTTGGGGCGTGAGCGGAAGACGGCCTAACGGTGTGCGGGACCGTAGCCCAGCTTCATGGAGACGGTTGCGAATGGTCCTCGCCGATACCCCAGGAGCAACAGTGTCCCTAATTTGCTGGGAAGTGGCGATGCGGTCCCCTACGGCACTGCGTAGGATCCTACGGTCTTGGCGTGCATCCGTGCGTCGCTGCGGTCCGGTCCCAGGTCGACGGGCACGTGCACCTTCCGCCGACCACTGGCGACAACATCGATGTACTGTGGAGACCTCACGCCCCACGTGTTGAGCAATTCGGCGGTACGTCCACCCGGCCTCCCGCATGCCCACTATACGCCCTCGCTCAAAGTCCTTCAACTGCACATACGGTTCACGTCCACGCTGTCGCGGCATGCTACCAGTGTTTAAGACTGCGATGGAGCTCCGTATGCCACGGCAAACTGGCTGACACTGACGGCGGCGGTGCACAAATGCTGCGCAGCTAGCGCCATTCGACGGCCAACATCGCGGTTCCTGGTGTGTCCGCTGTGCCGTGCGTGTGATCATTGCTTGTACAGCCCTCTCGCAGTGTCCGGAGCAAGTATGGTGGGTCTGACACACCGGTTTCAATGTGTTCTGTTTTCCATTTCCAGGAGTGTATATTCCGAGAACGTCTTGTGGCGGGAGACGCTTTTCATCCCGTATAAAACGTTCAACTTCACACGCCTTCGGTCGTTCGTGATCTTATGGAAAAGTTAATTTTATTGTGGCTTGAAACAAGGCGTGCGCGCCTCACCACAGCCAAAGGCCGACTCACAATTTGACTATCCCTTCCCGACTCACCGCCAGATCCAAACCTCCATATGTCATCTGCGACCTGTATTCATCAAATGGTTCGAGTCCCGTTCCGGCACAGATTTTTCGCTGTCGTCATTTTTCTACTGCTGATTGCGAATTCATTTGATGTGTTTCGCAATGGCTGTGGTCGCCTCAGTGCCTGTTCCTCTGGACATGCATGCATGTCCAAAGGCACTTCGCATCGTAATCAGAATAACACAGGTACTGCAATATCGTATTTATGTGCTGGTACTGGGCAAGTGACTTTCACGTATAACACCTCACCTGTACCGGAATATACGTAATGGATGTAGGAGTACAGGTCGTAGACGACATATGGAAGTATGCGTATGGCCGAGTCGTACACGGATAGCCAAATGGTACCCTGGCACGGTAGCTCAGTGTGTTCAGTCAGAGGATTAGGTGCCCTCTGTAATAAAAACTGAGTTAATGGATCAACAATGAACTTGAACAAGCGTCAAACTCCGAACAAATACAACGACCAATAACGAACATACTGAGATAAAAAAAAGGTAAGGCGACCGCTTGCGATAAGCAGGAAAAACGGGTTCTAGTCCCGGTCCGGTTCAAATTTTTATTGGCTTCATTCCATTCTTCAGCTGATGGTAGGGCTTATTCGCAATTGCGAACTCGATGTGCTTTCAGAAAGGTCATTCCACTTTGTACGCTATCTTGTTGGACAGCAAAGGCTTTGTAGATCCTTGGATTCACTATTGGGGTTCCAAAAGCAATTGGTAAGTCTCCAATAGATTTCTTGTCGAGACTGTAATCTTATTGAAAATACTATTTTGGTACTATCTAATCTCTTAATGGTATGAACGACATAGTGACGGTATAGGAATACTGCATAGTCCTTATCCTGTACTGAGCAGGAATCACCGGGCATTACAAGAACCCTTACTTTTGTATCACGCTTTGCACTCACAAAATTGTGCAAAAGACTAATAAGTTAATTCGCTCCTTTATTACCAAAATCTTCAGTGTAAGTACAAAATATTGCATCACTGTTGGACATTTGATGTACGCTGAAATAGTAAAAAGATATTTCCATGCAAAGCAATTAAGACCTTTTGGCAAACGGGAATTTCACTTAGGGTATCATTTCATTAGATGCTCACAATGTCTAGTAAAGAGCAATCTCTGGCAATGGAATCGTCCTGCCTAGGACTTCTACGAGCAATTAATGTCACAGAAATTAAGCTGGTTAAATTGGAAGATTTGTCATACCAGTCACGTAACAAATTAAAGTTGGTCTCTCTCGTGGAGTCTGATTCGTTTGAAACTCTCAAACAGTGTCTAACACATGAGACATTGCCCTAAGGTCCCTACAAACATTACCCATTCTTTCATAACCTTTTCTCTTTTTAGCTGATTGATTAACAGATGGCGTGTCACCATCTTGTGATAATCCACAAATTTTTAAGATCCTAAGAGGACTACACTACTGCCACGCTTCAGACTAATCACTATTACTATAAGGCAACAAAACAGTAGTAAACGCAACCGATCATGTTTACATCGACAACCAAACTGACATAAAAGCTGTATTGAAAGCAGTAGAGGCAAATCTTAGACTTGCCCCATTATTTCGGTGAGAAAATTAGCTTAGAAAGTTCTTTCCGTTACCACTACTAAAAGTAAATCCTTTTGTATGTTGGTACCTTTCCATGTTATTTGAAAGCCATTTTAACTGCCTTGCAGTACCGACGGCTGATCAGCGAAATGTGCCATAAATTCATTTTCTACTGAAATGGACTTCCAGTTTTTTCCGTGGTGTCTTCAATTCACTTCATCGCAACGGCTCTATAATAATTGAAGGTAGAGTTCAGGACATCTGTTGTCTTTGTTGCTGTCACAAAATAATAATTTTTTACGATTATTTCAAACTACTAGCCAGATATTAGACTTGACACCGTGCCCATTTCAAATTTCATAACTAAAGGTATATTTTTATAAATTTTTATTGGAGTTAGGTTAAACAAACTTTTATATACGTCAGGTTCAGTGCCGACTCGACATGATTAGCAAACCGTGTGTACCCAAATTTCCAGATGGTTATTACGCAGCAGTATTAACAACCTGACACATAAAAAATATTTTGCGATCTGAAGCTGGAAAAAAAAACAATATTTAAATATCTTCCTGGATTATTAGGGAAACTCGTGATGTGTAAGATGTTGCTCTAGCTGGATGTGGCAAAAATTTGTTTACCGATGTGTTTGTTTCCTATGCAAAAACAATACTTAAAATTTAGAAGAAACAATGAGTTCTTTTTTTTAACACATGACAATATATTAGTGACTGTCTTAATGCACATATTCTTCCCAACAAACTCAAACGCTAGGTTCCAGTTTATCACAACTGAGCCAGTTTTCTTATTGAACTTTATCCTACAAAAATAATGCCAGTTATCACATGGTAGTTGCTATTTTGATGTATATGGCATGTTCCCTCTGGTTAGTCGTGAAATTGGTCGATCTATGAGTACAAAAAACGATGTGTATTCATCTAGTTTCAGTTTTCCTTTAATCTAGCGTTCAAGTCTCATCCTTCTGTGGAGTCTCCAGTAACGATACGTAGTACGGAACCCACGTTAAACTGTAGGTCCGTTTTGCTCTGTTGGATAATTTGAGTGGATTAGGGGCGCAAAAAACGCCGAAGTGGCTTCTAGTTGAAAGACTTGCATGCCATGAGCAATACGAAATTAGTATTATTATTTTATGCTGAAAGAACTTGAGCTGTCTTGCTGTTCGTTGTAACATCGCACAGAGGATCGTTCTATAGGAGGTCTGTATTTCGACAGTAGTGCGTGATCTGCTCTTCAAAAATTTATCCTACAGCGGATATGTGAGCGGGATTCGATAATGAAAAATCAAGCATTCACTGTGAGTTTTGGTGCATGTGTAAAATTCAAATGACTCTCTCTCTCTCTCTCTCTCTCTCTCTCTCTCTCTCTCTGTCTGTCTGGCTGCCTCTCTCTCTTGCTTCCATCCGCCCTCTCCCCGATCCCTCGACCTTCCTCCTCTGTTCCCCGAACCCCCTCCCACCCCCTCTGCTCTGCCAGAGGTCACGGGCCGGGCGGCATGAATAAATGGTAGCCCTGACAGGCCGCCGGCGCGCCGTGTCTCCAAACCAGGCACCGCGCATATGCCGGCTGGCGCTAACTCTCAGTGCATTGGGTACATTTTCACGCACTTATTAAATGAAAAATATTAATTATTATCTACCAATAATCCGTCCTCTCTGGAAAGTTGAATGTCTTTTGCGTCCACGTTAAACAGAGATTTATCTGCAGCTGCACACTGCAAGATAACACATTACATATTGAATTTAATTGACGTAAGGAAAAAAAAGTAAATTGGAGCAAATGAAGCAGACAAAGGGGAATACCGAGATCTGAAAAATGAAATTGACGGAAAGTACAAAATTACTAAGAAGGAATGGCCAAAGAAAAAAGGCAAAGATGCAGAAGCATCCATATGAAAGATAGATGCCGCCTATAGAAAAATTGAAAATCTCTGAAAAAACAGAAGACAAGCAATTCTATGCACATTAAGGGTTCAAACGCGAGCCAGTGCTAAGCAAAGAAGGGAAGGCAAAAAGGTGGGAAAATGTATAAAATACCTAAGTGAACTTCTAGGCAAGGTAACATACACTACTGGTCATTAAAATTACTACACCAAGAAGTAACGCAGATGATAAACGGGAATTCATTGGACAAATATATTATACTAGAACTGACATGTGATTACTTTTTCACTCAATTTGGGCGCACAGGTCCTGACAAATCAGCACCCAGAACAACCATTTACGGCCATAATAACGGCCATGATACGCCTAGGCATTGAGTCAAACAGAGCTCGGATGGCGTGTACATGTACAGCTGCCCATGCAGCTTCAACACGATACCACAGTTCATCAAGAGTGGTGAATGGCGTATTGTGACGAGCCAGTTGCTCGGCCACCATTCACCAGACGTTTTCAATTGGTGGGAGATCTGGAGAATGTGCTGGCCAGGGCAGCAGTCGAAACATTTTCTGTATCCAGAAAGGCCCGTACAGGACCTGCAACATGCGCTCGTGCATTATCCTGCTGAAATGTAGGGTTTCGCGGGGATCGAATGAAGGGTAGAGCCACGGGTCGTAACACATCTGAAATGTGACGTCGACTGTTCAAAGCGCCGTCAATGCGAACAAGAGGTGACCGAGACGTGTAACCAATGGCACCCCATACCATCACGCCGGGTGATATTCCAGTATGGCGTACACCATCGCAGGCGCTCCTTTCTGTGATGCAGCATCAAGGGTAACCGCCGCCATGGCCTCCGAGCTGATAGTCCATGCAGCTGCAAACGTCGTCGAACTGTTCGTGTCTATCGTTCCACTCTCGAACAGCGCTCAGGAAAAATGAACAATTAAATCTTTCTGTGCGAGCTCTGATTTCTGTTATTTTATTATGATGATCATTCCTCCCTATGTACGTGGCGGCGAACAAAATATTTTCGCACTCTAAGGAGAAAGTTGATGATTGAAATTTCATAATAAGATCTAGCAGCAACAAACAACGTCTTTTTTAAAACGATTACCATCCCAGTGCACGTATCATAACCGTGACGCTCTCTCCCTCATTTCACGATAGTACAAAACGAGCTCCACTTTTTTTGAACTTTTTCGGTGTCCTCCGTCGACCCTATTTGTTGCGGCTTCCACATCGCAAGCAGTACTCTAAAAGCGGACGTACAGGCTTAGTGTAAGCATCCTCTTTAGTAGACCTGTTGCATTTTACAGTGTTCTGCTAATAAATCGTACTCTTTGGTTTGCTTTACCCACAAAATTATCCACACGATCGTTTCAACTTAAGTTATTCATAATTATAATCCCTAAGTACTCAGTTGAATTTTCAGCCTATATATTTGTGTGATTTATCGTATAACCGAAATTCAGTGGATTACTTTTGATACTCATATGGGTGACTTCACTTTGCATTATTTACAGTCAATTGCCACTTTTCGCACCATACAGATATCTTGATCTAAATCGTTTTGAAATTTGTTGCGATTATTTGATGATTTTTATAAGAGGGTAAATGACAGCATCATCTGCAAACAATTTACGAATGCTACTCAGATTGTCTCCTAAATCGTTTCTGTAGATCAGGAACAGCAGAGGGCCTATAAGACTTCCATGAGTAACGCCAGATATTACTGTTTTACTCGATGACTTTCGGTCAGTTACCACGAACTGACCTTTTTGACAGTAAATCACGAAACCAGTCGCACAACTGAGACGATACGCAGTTTGATTAGAAGTGTCTTTGTGAAGTACAGCGTCAAAAACTCCCTTAAATTTAAAAATATACATTCAATTGGACATCCCCTTATTACTTCGTGAGAGTATAGAGCTAGTTGTCTTTCACAAGAGCGATATTTTCTTCGTACGTGTTGGCTGTTTGTCAATAAATCGTTATCTTCAAGTTATGTCATAACGTTCGAGCACAGTATGTGTATGTTCCAAAATCCTTCTGAAAATCGACGTTAGCGATATGGGTCTGTAATTCAGCAGATTACTTCTATTTTCTTTCATAGTTATTAGTGTGACATATAACTTTCCAGCCTGTAGATACAGATCTTGCAAAGAGTGATACGTTATATATGGTTGATAAATATGGAGCTCTTGTATCAATATACTTGTATACAATCACCACCGGAGACCTAGCGTTTTTTAAGTGATTACCTCCTTCTTTCTTTGCTACACCGAGGATATCTCCTTCAAAACTACTCATGTTGGCAGTTGGTCTCGGTTCGAATTCTGGAATATTTACTTTGTCTTCTTTGGTGAAGGAATTTCGGAGACCGGTATATAGAATCTCCGCTTTAATGGCACTGCCATCAGTAACATCACCATCGTTACCGCGCAGTGTAGGTAACGATTGTGTCTTTGCGCTGGTGTGCCTTACATATGACCAGAATCTCTCTGGATTTTCTGCCATATTTCTGGACAGAGTTTCTTTGCAGAAAATATTAAAAGCACTTCGCACTGAAACTGGTGCTACGTTTCGAGCTTCTGAAAAACTTATTGTGATCCTCTTGAGACCCCGCCCTGACAAAATTATTCCACATGGTATACAAGATTTATGAGACAGGCGCAATACGATGTAACAATATCAGTTCCACTGTAGGAGCTGACAAATATTGTTACCGAGCCGTCAGTTTAGTAAATTATGGTTGCAAAATATTAACACCAATTATCTGTAATGAAGCCATCACACAAGTCTCGTGACATAGTTCTGAGAATGTTACGCACCAGTTGTCTAATGTGTGATATTTCCCACAACACGTTTCGGTACTACGTTATCCATCATCGAGTGCTACAAAACAAGAAAATACCACGAAATACTACATATACCGACAACCATGTAAATACCTATATTGTCCTGCAGTATAACGTTCCTTCAAGTTTCTATGTCATTAGGTACCGTCAAAAGTAGAAAGCCAGAAGCACAAATACATTGTCAAACATAAAACTATTCCTTGATCTCATTTTGGCGCGTAATACTTTCACAAGTCTCAGTTGTAAACTAAAGGCAGCTGCCTTCACCCACCAAAAACAGTACATCCCTGTAACGCATATATCACAGTCCCCACCGATGCTGCTGTCTACCATAAAATCTTTGAACAGTGTATCAAGTACAGTTCTCATTGTATAGCATCACACAGAGCACGATTTCAAGAAAAAATTGCGGCTGCTGCTTAGTTAAGAAGTTGAAATTTTTCGAGCCTTAGGAGACGAATGCGTCAGCGTGTTGAATAAGAAGGCACAAGTGCCCAAGGGGAATTTCTGGACCAACTTCAGCGACCTCCCGACTTGAGAAGCAGCCCCCAACGTTAGGTTTTAATTTGTCCTGTTTGTCATTTTGTGCGGATACACACATTGCAACAGAATTGCAGTATTTTTTCTTAGTTCAAAGATTTTACGGTAGTAGCATCAGGGGTGGGGGGATGCGATGTATGCGTTACAGGATAGTACTATCTCTGGTGGGTGAAGGCAACTGTCTTTAAGTTTACAACTGAGCCTTGTGAGAGTATCATGCGCCGACAAGATATCAAAGAAAAGTTTTACGTTTGATAATGCATGTTTGCTGCTGGCATTTTAACGCGGGATTGTTTAGCTTGTGGACTGTAATTACTGACTGAATTAAAGCCAAGACAAGATCCCTACGAAATTCATACGGTGACCGCTGCTTTTCGGACTCTGAAGCGAAGGCGCGTGTCAGGGTAGTTCAATGTTCTTTAAATGTTTGGTGTTCTGGATGTGGTGGCTTCTTCTGTTTCTTTGACGCTATCACCGATTGCAATATTTACTTCGAATACGACACTTTGTCGATTGATGCCACCAGTTTCAATAAACTGAGTCTTGAATTCTTCTGAAAGTGGACACAATTTCTCCTTCTTAACCTTTGGCATGATTCTGTTGTGAAAAATGAGTTCTGGTAACACGCTAACACAGCCAACAAGATGGTACACAGTGGATAAATAGGAACCGTAAATTCACACCAACAGTGAATGAGCAGCGCTGCAAAGGACTCCCACCGTACCAGTTATACCGTAAATGGTACGTCAAGAAAGGCGACACTTAAAACAGTTGTCTGGGGAAATTTATGTGATACCACGCCAGCAACTCGGTATCGATGGAAGAGATTCGATAAGAAGGACCAACTACTTAAATTTTGTTTGACTTGACAGCCGCAGATTGACTATTGTTACTGAGGACTTTTTGTAGAGGTTGTTACCATTATCGCGACCCGGATCCGTCTCCTACGGGACACAACGTTCCAGCGCCGCGGCACACGATGGTTGCTGAAGCGTGCCCAGAGCCTACAGTGACAGAGGACTGACGGCGCTTACCAATCCTCAGCTCAGGAAATCGGGGCTCGCCAAGCCCGTACCCAGCAAACGAATGCTGAGCGTAATGATGTGATAGCCATTAGAACGACCCGGGAGTGTGATGATGTGATGGCTTGGAGCACTATGGGACTCAACTGCTGAGGTCATTAGTCCCCTAGAACTTAGAACTAGTTAAACCTAACTAACCTAAGGACATCACAAACATCCATGCCCGAGGCAGGATTCGAACCTGCGACCGTAGCGGTCTTGCGCCCGGGAGTGTGTTTTCTCGTAAATACCTTGGAGGCGGTAAGAACATTGTGTGGGAGTCATTCCCGCAATCAGTAAGGCGTACGACACTGCTTAGTGGAACGCTATATTCGGTCAGCTCCATGGCTATCATGGTCGCCTCCCCGTATTCCGTTGGTGCTTCTTATCGAAACGCTTTTTTCGATAACGAGTTGCTGGCGTGGTATCACATAATTTTCCCGAGGCAACTATTTTAAGTATCACCTTTTTGACGTACCATGTACAGTATAACGGGTCATGCAGAGCTCCTCATTCGTTAACGATTTCGCTACGTTTTTGTACCTCCTCCAATAGTCGTCAATTGCAACTTACATTGAAGAGGTCGGGAGACTAGAATGCGAAGGTAGATTTTACATTTTCCACGTGTGTGTGTTCATTTTCATTTTAATCATTATCGTCGTCTTACGTAAGTTTGCTCATGAGCGACACCATTATATTTTGAGACTTGATGACATATCTGGGCCTAATTTTTTCTTCAAAACTGTGGTGTTTACCAAATCTAACGGACCTTAAGGCAAAGGGCCAGAAGGCATGGAACATCATAAAGTGCTTCAGCCACAGTTCTTGGAGTGGATACGGGGCGTTTGCTACAGTTTTATAAGCTTTTATGAGATCACGGCTAGACTATGAGTGCACAATGCACGGATCAACGAGACCTTCTTGGAAGAAGATTATTAACGCAATCCGCCCTAAGGGGATCAGATTGGGCACAAATGCTTAAGGGACCAGTCCTATACCTAGCCTCTGTGACGAGGGTGGGGAACTGCCACTCACCATCCAGCAGCGATTTCTGACTATTGTCAAGTATCTCGCTGCTACATATCACCTTCAAACCACAATGTTACTCGTCCAGCTTGGTACGCCTTTTCTCCAGTCGTCCAGGACCAACAAGGCGTTTCTGACCACGTGAAGCGTACACTGAAGCCACTTGGTGTGGGGCAATCCAAATCCATGGAATTAACCAACTGCCACCATGGTCACTGCAAGGTGCAGAGTAATTCTAGATGCAATGTGATACAGAAGAGCATGCGCTCCTGTATTTGTTTTTAATACAATATCTTCGAACACTTTAAATAAGCAACGCAACTCTATGGGTGTATTCACGGATATCTAAAGAGCGAGACTCCCTTCGTTGCTCTGTTGTTTGGCCTGATCGTGCCTTCAGGATACGTACGATTTCCTCAAGACTTGACTGTTTTCTATGCAGAATTATAAGCGATCTTGCGGACATTGGAGCAGATCGGATGTTTTGAGACTGCTAAATTGCTCGTCTCTTCACTCTCGCTGAGTGTCAGTCACTCTACAACTGTTGCATCCAGCAGGTAAAATAGTCCAGGATGTGTAGGACGCCCTTCTCTACCTACAAAGGCAGGAGAGGGAGGCGTCTCCCTGCTGGATGGTAGAGCACATGGCCATTAAGGGTAACGAATTGGCAGATGTAGCAGCCAAGGAGACGTGTCGTGATAATCTGATTTTTCAGTGTGCCGTTGCCCTGCAGTTACACCTCATTGTTGTGGCACGGAGTCATGCTTAGATGGGAAGAAGAGCGGCTGGAAATGACAAGCAAGCTCCATCTTGCAAAGTAAGCAACTCTTCGTCGCTGGAACGAGCTACCCCATTACCTCGTTCCAGCCATGCAGACGGAATGAGATCCTTCTCACTCGTCTTTGCATAGAACACAGCACTCTGACGGATAGCTTCTTGATTCGTCGACAGGACCCTCCCATGCGTGGTGCTTGTGGCATACAGATCACGTATGCTCCATTTTGTTTTATATTTTGAAAAGAGTTCAGCAGCTCATTTGCCAACAGATTTCGTCTGTATTTTAACTGACAATCAAACGAATGCGGTAGGCCTCTTAAGGTTTTGTGAAATGTCTGCGGCTGTTAATTCAGCCTGCCACCGCAGTTACTGCGCTGATGTCACTTGTACGCCAGAAATAAAATCAGTGCCTACTTGGATACCAGCCTTCTGCCTGCGATTTTCATTACCTGAGATAGGAGAAATAATGAAGACGTCAGTTCAGAATGGAATGAAAATTTAATCTCTTAATACCCGTTAAGTGATGAACATCTCCACAACTGGACTGGTGCCGAGTAGCAGACAACTCTTCATTTCCGTCAGTTCATAAGTTATCTCTGTGACCAAGCAGAATTATTTAAACTATTTTAAATTTACCTGTGCGAATTCGCAAACCAAGAAAAAGTACAGTTATTCAATAAGTTTCTTTTTAAGTTAATATACTTTACAGGAAGCGCAACCAGGTTACATAGTAAAGTTAAATGCCGTTATCTTCAACGAAATAAAGATCGTTTGCAATATAAGATTCTTAAAAATATATAGTGGTATTGAAAATTCCCTATCGCAGTGGTCGTCAAACTTTTTTGCTCAAGAGCCGACACTGACATTGTAGGGCGATACTTCGGGCCGCATAGGTGTGTGGCATAGGTGTGTATGTTTGTGAGGCGGAGGGGTGAGGGGCTGGGGAGGGATCAAGACAAGGCGGGCTGTAAGGTGGACACTCAGAGAGCAATTGAATTTTCGCCAAACCATGGTTATTAATAGAAACTTACCACTTACACATTTTCAATCTACGTATCACACAAAATTTTTAAGTGAAAAATAAAATAATGTCTAAGAACAACATTTAATTTGAAGGCTTATGGTTCAAATGGCTCTGAGCACTATGGGACTTAACATCTGAGGTTATCAGTCCCCTACAACTTAGAACTACTTAAACCTAACGAACCTAAGGACATCACACACATCCATGCCCGAGGCAGGATTCGAACCTGCGACCGTAGCGGTCGCGCGGTTCCAGACTGAAGCGCCTAGAATCGCTCGGCCACTCCGGACGGTGAAGGCTTATGTAGTGACCAATTTCCCGTAACTAAGCGACTAATGTGGCCAGTATCAAGGCAACATGATCGAATGCTTGTTTTTCTGATTTTCAGGCGTGTTTTCTAGGCGTCTTCACGGCCTTGCATCTGAAGGAACAAGTGGCTGCAGCAGACCATTTTCAATCGGTCTACCGTATTAGACCAAATATAAAAGAACAGAGACGGTTTTAAATAATATAATTTTATTAATTCAAAATTGTCTCAAAGAAATAGAATCATAGATGATATCTTTATATATAAAAGGGTTTAGAAGTAAGTTTCATCTGCTGTATTATTTATGTTTTTTGAAAGTCAGTAACTGTTATTAGGGTAAACACCTCGGCCAGTTTTCTCGACGGGTGGTGTGGCCACCTTTCCCGATCAGTCACCATGTTGGCAATTGTGACCGCTGAAGAAACCACGAAAGTGAAATAAATTACAAGAAGCTACATCTTTAGGCCAAAAGACGTTCTTTAAACACTGATATTGTAAAAATAAATATTACTCTTCATACAAGTTATATAACAAGAATAATATAAATGACTTATCTTCCATCAGGCCACTCAATACCAATAAATGTTTTTCTTTGAAAAATAGAGCAACAGGCCTCTGCCAGCTCACGAACAACAATGACGCTGTATATTAGAACAAGTGTGGCCACGTCTCGGCAGGCAGCAGCACTTTTAAAGACCAAAATTATGCAATGACCTCCTCTTCCGTCACGGCCATCAATTGTTAGCCTACATAAATTAGTATATTATATTAATTAACATCATTAATTAACACATTACACACATCCACAAATGTGTACTAAATATCTTGAATGTCTTTTTCTGTTACTCATTTCACTGTATTACAACAGCCTCAATTCTATTTCATGTTACTTGCTACGTTAAAAACATGTACCACATTTGAAGTTGACTGTCTCTACTCGTATAATGTGTGTCCACGAACCCTCTATTCTTCCGCAGCTGGCCGGTGAGAGTTGCTCACGCTTGTGAGTTGTCAACATTTGAAGGCAAACAATAAAATATTCCCCCTCTCACTCCTATTAACCCTGCAGTGACCTCGCTACTTACCACTCTCCCCTGAGGTAAACGGAAAACGCTTTAGCTCACGGACGAATTCATCAATGTCACTTACACAGAAGAGCCAAAGAAACTGGCACATCTGCCTAACATCGAGTAGGGTCTCCGAGAGCATGCAGAAGTGCCGCGACACAAGCCTCGCGGACCGTGACAAGACGCCCAAGACCGCGCAGCCAGAAGAGTATTCCTGGGGCAATTCTGTAGCAATTCTGGACTGGGTGGGTGGGGGGGGGGGGGGGGAGGTGTCGCATTTTCCTGCTGGAGGTGTCCAAGTCGGTCGGAATGCACAATGGACACCATGCAGGTAATCAGACAGGATGCTTACGTACTGTACGTCTCATTTGTCAGAGTCGTATCTAGATGTATCAGGTGTCCCACATCACTCCAACTGCACACGCCCCACACCCTACAGAGCCTCCAACAACTGGAACAGTCCCCTGCTGACAGGCAGGATCCATGGATTCATGAGGAAGTCTCCACACCCGTGCACGTCCATCCACTCGATACAATTTGAAACGAGATTCGTCCCACCAGGTACCATGTTTTCAATCATCAGTGGCCCAGCATTGAAATCGGCAGCAATTTGCGGAGGGGTTGCACTTCTGTCACGTTGAACGCTTCTCTTCAGTTGTTGTTCGTCCCGTTCTTGCAGGAGCTTTTTCCAGCAAAAGCAATGTCTGAAATTTGATGCTTTACCGGGTTCCTGACGTTCACGATACACGCGTGAAATGGTCGTACGGGAAAATCCCCATTCCATTGCTACCTCGGAGATGCTGTGTCACCTCGCTCGTGCTCAGACTGTAACACCACGTTCAAACTCACTTAAATCTTGATAATCCGCCATTGTAGCAGCAGTAACCGATCTGACAACTGCACCAGACACTTGTTGCCTTATATAGGTGTTGCCGACGGCAGTGCCGTATTCTACCTGTTTACATATTTCTGTATTTGAATACGCATGCCTTTGCTAGTTTCTTTAGCGCTTCAGTGTAAAATACTACTGTCTCTCTTCAACAAGATGAATACATTTTCAAGAGGCTCTTAATGTGAGTTGACGTTTTTGGATTCTGGTGTTATCTAGTTCCTAGAAGCATATCATTATAAACAAACGGCTAAAAACTGCGTGCCGCACGAGCATCTGATTCGGGCACTCCGCCCGCGGGCCGCAGTTTGACGACGACTGCACGAGTGTCTTACACCTACTTCACCGAATATTCGTCGTAAATTACAGAGGAATTCGACAACTCGATCTAGAATAAATTTTCACCATCAGTTAAGCTGCACCAGTATGTAGCTAGAGAAAGACAGTGTCTTTGCAGAATGGGCAAAAATGTTACACCGGGGGCAGCAGTGTTTAGCTAAAGGCACGCACATAGCGCGAAAGACGATGCAGCGCGCCGTCAATAAAGACGGCTGTGGCTGGGCGTACGAACGTGTGTGGTAAACGGCAGTATGTTGTCGGGCCTCATGCATAAATTCAGCTAACCGCCGGCTGTTATCAGGAGTGGCGCGGCTATTCCTGGGAGCGGCCCCGGGCTCGCTTTGCTGCTCCTGCTTCGCCTGGTGCTGGTGGCGGCGTGTTAACGGCGCTTTGTATGCATCGCCGCCGGCTGCCTCGCCAGCGGACGGTGCGCGCCGTTTTTCCAGCCGCGCTTGGCGTTGTTGCCTGCGCTCATTAGATCAACGTTTCAGGGCGGACGAAGTATAGTCGTTGTACAGCGTAAATAACAGGGTAGGATTCCCGTGCTGAAGTGCCGTGCAACTGGCGCAAGTGAAAACAACAAGCGTTACGTACTCAGTAAGAAAAATTTCTTACAGTAGTCTTCACAGAACCAGTATCAAATACAGTGATCAGCACAACATTATGGCCACCGACCTATTATCGATATAAACACGTCCAGGCGAAAGCAGAGTCACCAGCCGAGGAATGACACACGCACGGCGCATGTAGTATCAGTGAGCGTGGTGTCCGTGTGGAGAAGGCGGGTGATCTATCCGAGGCTGACCGAGGGCAGGTTCTGATGGCCCGGCGGCTTGGCACGAGCATTTCGTAAACAGCACGACTTGTCCGGTATTCGAGGAGTGCCTTGGTGAGTGTCTTCAATACGTGGAGAAACGAAGGTGAAACCACGTCCAGACGTCGTGGGGTTGAGCGACCACCCCTCATTACATATGTTGGACGTCGTAGGCTGAGCAGACTGGTATAATAGGACAGGCGGCGAACTGTGGCAGAACTAACGTCAGACTTTAATGCTGGACAGAGTGCAAGTGTGTCCCATCCTAACTCTGGGTCCGCAGCTCGTGGTCGTGCGGTAGCGTTCTCGCTTCCCACGCCCGGGTTTCCGGGTTCGATTCCCGGCGGGGTTAGGAATTTTCTCTGCCTCGTGATGACTGGGTGTTGTGTGCTGTCCTTAGGTTAGTTAGGTTTAAGTAGTTCTAAGTTCTAGGGGACTGATGACCATAGATGTTAAGTCCCATAGTGCTCAGAGCCATTTGAACCTAACTATGGGCCTCCGCCCAGCCGTCAACACATTCATGAGACAATGTGAAAACCATGACATCAACAACTGAGCCGGTGACCATCGCCACTGGACGTTGACGCAGTGGCAGAGCGTTGCATGTTCCGGTGAATCCCGATGCCTTCTTCTTCACGCCAGTGGAATGGCGCGAATCGGCCGTCTATCAGAGAAACAGCTCCTTGACACCTGTACTGCGGGACGCCGACAAGCTCGCTGTGGCTCCATTATGCTCTGGGGAACATCCTCGTTGGCATCCCTGGGTCCAGTGACGCTGTGCAAGGAGCCATGATGGCCAAGGAGTATCGTCCACTGATTGCATACCATGTACACCCCTTCGTGGTGATCAGGTTTCCCGACGGCAGTGGCATTTTTCAGCAAGATAACGCGTAATATTACAATGCCAAAGGTGCGATGGAGTGGCTCGAGAAACACAGTGGCGAGATCGAATTGTGCTGACCCCCCCCCCCCCCCAACTCGCTAGATCTCAACCTGACGGTAAACATTTGGGAGCTGATTGAACATCAGAGATCATCGCCCCCTCCGCAGAATGTACGGTAATTGGATGACTTATCTGAGCAGATGTGGTTTCAATTTCCTCCAGCTTCCTACCAACGCATCATTGTTTCCATGCCAGGACGCGTCGCCGCTGTTATCCGCGCCAAAGGTACGCATACCGACTATTAGAAAGGTGGTCATAATGTTCTGGCTGATCAGTGTACGCCGAGCAGACAAAAGTCGTGGGAGAGCGATATTCAGACGCACAAATGGTGGCAGTATCGTGTATACAAGGTATAAAAGGGAAGTGCATTCGCGGAGCTGTCACTTGTAATCAGGTGATTCATATTAATTGGTTTCCAAAGTGATTATGGCCAGCCGGCCGAAGTGGCCGTGCGGTTAAAGGCGCTGCAGTCTGGAACCGCAAGACCGCTACGGTCGCAGGTTCGAATCCTGCCTCGGGCATGGATGTTTGTGATGTCCTTAGGTTAGTTAGGTTTAACTAGTTCTAAGTTCTAGGGGACTAATGACCTCAGCAGTTGAGTCCCATAGTGCTCAGAGCCATTTGAACCATTTGATTATGGCCACACGACGAGAATTAACAGACTTTATACGCGAAATGGTACATTTCATTTCGGAAATTGTTATTCCGTGATCCAAAGTATCAAGAGTGTGTCGAGAATGCCAGATTTCAGGCATTATCTCCCTCTATGGACGACGCCCCTCACATAACGACCGAGAGCAGCGGCGTTTGTATAGGGTTCTCAGTGCTAACAGACAAGTAATATTGCTTGAAATAACCGTAGAAATCCATGTGGGACATACGACGAACGTATTCGATAAGACAATACGGCGAAATTTGGAGTTAATGGGCTATGGCAGTAGACGACCCACTCACGACATCGCCTGCAGCGCCTCTCCCGGGTCCGTGACCATTTCGGTTGGCGATTGGGAAACCTTAGCTGGTCTGGGTCCTGGTTTCAGTTGGTAAGACCTGATGGGAGGGCTCCAGTGTGGCACAGACTCCACGAAGCTATGGACATAAGTTGACAAACAAGGCACTGTGTAAGTTGGTGGTGACTCCATAATGGTGTGAGCTGTGTTTACGTTGAATGGACAACTGGACTCATCATTGTCTGGGAATGGTTATGTTCGACAACATGGAGACCTTTTACAGCTATTCACGAATTTCATGTTCCCAAACAACGATGGAACTTTTATGGATAAAAAAGCGGGCCACACTGGTTTGCGGTTAATTTGAGGAACATTCTGAATACCTCGAGCGAATAATTTGGCTACCGAGATCGCGCGATATGAATCCCATCAAACATGTATGGGACGTAATCGAGAGATCAGTTCGTGCACAAAATCCTGCACCTGCAGCTCTCTCAATTATGGACGACTTTAGAGGCAGCATGGCTCAATATTTCTGCAGGGGACTGCCAACGACTTGCCGAGTCCATGCCACGTCGCTCTTCTTTTTAGTCATCTATTTTTCTGACTAATTTGATGCCGCCTGCCACGAATTCTTCACCTGTGCCAACTTCTTCATCTCTGAGTAGCACTTGCAATATATGTCCTCAATTATATGCTGGTTGTATTCCATCTCCGTCTACACTTTTACCCTCTATAGCTCCCTCTAGTACCATGGAAGATATTCCGTGATGACTTAACAAATGCCATACCATCCTGTCCCTTCTTCTTGTCAGTGTTTTCCATATATACCTTTCCTCGCCGATCCTCCGGAATACCTCCTCATTGCTTGCCTTATCACCCCATCTACTTTTCATCATTCTTCTGTAGCACCATATCTCAAATGCTTCGATTCTCTCCAGTTCCGGATTACCCACAGCCTGTGTTTCACTACCATAGAAATCTATGCTCAAACGTACATTCTCAGAAATTCCTTCCTCTTATTAAGACCTGTTTTTGATATTAGCAGACTCTTGGTCAGTAGTTACCTTTTTGCAAGCGCTAGTCTGTCTTTATGTACTCCCTGCTATGTCCGTCGTGGGTTATTTTGCCGCCTAGGTAGCGGAATTCCTTAACTTACTTTCTTCGTAATCATCTGTCCTGATGTTAACTTTGTCGCTATTCTCATTTCTGCTACGTCTCATTACTTTCGTGGTCCTTCGATTCTCCTTCACTTTTACTGAGGATAGCAATGTCATCAGCGAATCTAGTCTTTGATATTCTTTCACTCTGAATTTTAACTCCACTCTTGTATCTTTCCTTTGTTGCTGTCATTGCTTCTTCGTTGTACAGATTGAACAGTAGGGGTGAAAGATTAAATCCGTGTCTTACACCCTTTGTAATTCGAGCACTTCGTTCTTGATCTTCCACTTTTATTGCTTCCTCTTGGCTCTTGTACATATTGCATATTACCCATCTTTTCCTATGGTTTACCGCTATTCTTAGGAGAATTTCGTATATGTTACATCACGTGACGTTTTCGAATGTTTAGTAATGAAGATACACGAACGTATTGCATAAAGTACAAGAGATTTTTGCAAGTTGTTATTTTGCCATAACACCATTCCCACTCCAGATGCTTGAAACTGCCCGTTTGGTCAAAAATAATTAATATTCGTCTGTTTAAAACTTTGTTTGAACTTACTTTTTTAAAATTATTGTATCACCTTTTAAGATACTAATAAAGCCTGTCGGTTTACCTCTACCTGTATTCGCTGTATACTGTGGGGAAGTTCGTCGTTTAGGTAACGATGAACGTCGTTGCCCCAACGCATTGACGTATTTCTTTGACGGCTTACATTTGAGCAGTACACCTTTCAGAGCATCGCCACATTATACATGATGCAATGTGAGGCGATGCTGTGTTTTCAAAACACGGCTTTGAGAGAGTGAAACGTACCCTAATCGTATAAATAAATTTTATTAGTTATATGTGTTTCTCTACTAACGCCGCTTCGGGGACGTTGTGGCAACCAGGGAAGCTATTCTGAAGCAAGCCACATCCACGTTTCCTCAGGCTTCAGACTCAGCACTGTCTGTCGCGCTTCCAGTACAAGATACCGGACACAGACGGTTCTCACCGCGTATCGGATGGCGGTGTGTCGACTCGGTTGTCGTATCGACGTACCGTACTTACTCCCTGCGCTTTCAGCAAACTATTCTCCTCCGCTCGATTGCAGTATCAGGAAAATGTCTACTTTCTATAGAGGTTTCAATGGTGGTACGGTTGCCACAAGAAAATCACAATGTTTCGTAATAGTCTCCTCGTAGTCCATTAATAAGCGACTTTATGTTGCAAGATGCACCGTCGGATATCTTTATAAAATTCCACTTCTGCCGTATGACTTCCATAGCGCGTAGCAAATGATACTACGCCTGCTGGTGAAATGAAGCAGACGGGCTGTCCGTATTGCCGCGGGTAATGTAAGTAAAGTAAGGCAGTTTATATCTGTCCATTCGCCTACCAAAAATAGGTATTTCTTGCCATACACGTTTCGCTTTAGTAGATTAAGGTGCTCTGGAATCATTTAAAGTTTTCACTACGTTGTAGATCTAACGACACTTCTTTTACAGGCGTTTGAACTGTGATCTTTTAACACACCGTATTTTCATCTTTTTTATTCCAACATCCGCAGGTGTTCACGAGCTTCCAGCATGCTGGAATAGTTGTAGGGCAGCAACATCTTTTAATGAGTACAACGAAAAACCAGCCAAAGTTGTAAATTTTTCTTTTTTTTATTCACTTGACAACTAGTTTAGGGCCAGCACCCATTTTCAAATCATTGCAACATAGTCAAAAATGGTCTTTCCAAAAATCTCTGTGCGCTATAACTGTTCGTTTGCACATTTTTTGCATGGTTCTTGCATCTTGGGAAATCCATTTTCGACTATGTTACGGTGGTCTGAAAATGAGCCGCCCCGAAACTAGTCATTGAGTCAATAAAAAAAGCGGAATCTGCAACTTTGGCTGGTTTTCCTTTGTACTGACCCACGGGTGTTGCTGGATGCAAGAGTGTGGGCAGCTCCCGCGTTTGGCAGTGGTCTTTTTGGCCTATGTTCATTTCCATTTGCAACACTTAGCAGTTCCTAATGTAACGCTGGAATAAATATTGTAAGTGAACGTTCGTTTTCGTTTCTCTGAATAACGCAGTGTGGTAAGTAAAAAGTCATCATCAGTAGCTTACTAAACGAATGGTTTTTAGTTTTGGAGCTAAACTTCTTTTACATAATATCTTTGTTACAGCTCAGTAGCGCACATTACCATTGCAGCTCCTTCTCACCCCCGCAGCCCTCCCTTCACACCTTCCTCCCTCCCATACCCATCATTAATGGCATATGCGTCTGTATGCTGCATAATCGGTTTAGTGAAATGCTGGGTGCCGTGGAATGTTGTCAGAAGTGTACTTTAGTGTTGTTGGTTTCATTTACAGCTCATCACTACGTTATTTGTTGAGAATTTTGGCTTTTCACAACTCCTCATTAATCAGGTGCAACTTCAAGAACTTTAAATTTTAAATATTGTCAATCTTTCATATCTGCTTATTCGGATACAATTTTAAGAATTTTTGCATTTTAAAAAACTTCAGAAATAGTTATCAATTAATGTTTATTTTATTTTTTATACCTGAAGAGTCTCATTAAATGTGATCGAAACTAGTTACCGACCGTGACTAACTGCAACTAAGATAGTTTCAAAAAAAATATTCTTCAAAAACATACATTCTGCTTGTGGAGAGTGCTTTCTTTGAAGTACTAACATTTTGATTCACCGAGAAGAAATTTGCCCAAGTACATACAGAGCAGATATGAGTGATCAAGACTGAAAAGTGTTGGCCGACACATAGTATCCTCTTCGTTCCCTGCCTATAAAAGAGGAGTGCATTATTAATTCTCACCCAGTGTAGAAGTAGCCAAACTCCAGTTTTATGCCACAGCCAAAGTAGCCCCTGAGGGCCGGCAACCCATATTACACCACAGAGGACGAAGTTGTCTATGTCCAATGCGTACCAAAAGCACCATGGTAAACACCGGCTATTTACATACAAGATAATGGAAACAAACATTCCGAGCACTACTTCCTGCAAGGGGAGCTCGAGCCATGACGTGCAGCAAGTGTCACTACACCAAAACCTGATTGGCTGGAGAGAGCTATTTAGGGGCTAGAACCAGTCCCGAAGTTCAGTTCACTCCAGATGCCGATCTCGTGTACTTCGATCGCTAAAGATTACGTCTTCGTCTCAGAATTGGACTCTTACTAGTGTATGTGTGTGTTACCACGAACGTTTGTGGAAAATTAGAAGTGAACTTTTGTTTTACTCAATTAGGATACTTTTACTGGCATCGTTATTGTTACCGTTTCGTTTGTTGTTCAGTAAGAAACCTTGTGAACTTACCTCAGTAAAAGTTGTCTTTGTGAAAAATTGCAAATTGTCAGTCACAACATCCAGCTGAACTGGTAGTGGAGCAGGGCGACGTCGAGTTAAGAAAGTGTGGGAGGGGACATCCAGTGTGTGGCTTTTGCCTCACTACCAAGAAGAATCTCCCATCAGTTCAGGAGGAAGGTAACCATTTTTAATTCTGGGTGCGTATGTCCCATGTAAAAATAAGAACATCTAGCGCATAAGTAACTGTGATTACTTCCAGTGTACCTTGCTCAGCACGTGCAGTTGTGCTGCTGTCACAGTTAGTTTGAAATACGTAAATCCGTTACTTTCAAGGATCAGATCAGAACCGCTCACTTGCTGGAACGAACGGCTCTTTTTCATGACTCTCCATTCACTTACTCAAGTAACTGAATGACCCCTATGCCTGTGTTTTTTACCTCTCTTAACCTCCTTTGAAAGAATATGCAAAGACAATTAATAATGTGTTTTTACATTACTTGTAGTTTTAAAATTGCTGAAAGACCCTACACTTCATCTTCAGTAAATACTTCACTGAAGCGCCAAAGAAACTGGTTTAGCCATGCGTATTCAAATACAGAGATATGCAAATAGGCAGAATACGGCGCGGCGGTCGGAAACACCTATAATACGTGTCGTTATAGGCGGCGTACGAGCGATGGGACACAGAATATCCGAGGTAGCGATGAAGTGGGAAGTTTCTCGTACGACCATTTCACCAGTGTATCGCGAATATCAGGAATCCAGTAAAACTTCAAATCTCTGGCATCGCTGCGGCCGGAAAAGGTCGTGCAAGAACGGGACCAACGATGACTGAAGAGAATCGTTCAACTTGACAGAAGTGCAGTCCTTCCGCAAATTGATGCAGATTTCGATGCTGGCCATCAACAAGTGTCAGCGTGCAAACCATTCAATGAAACATCACCGATACTGGCTCACGAACCCGAAGGCCCACTCGTGTACCCTTGATGACTGCACGACACGAAGCCTGTCAACACCGACATTGATGACAGAAAACATGTTGCCTGGTCGGACAAATCTCGTTTCAAATTGTATCGAGCGGATGGAGACAACCTCATGACTCCATGGACCCTGCATGTCAGCGGGGGACTGTTCCAGCTGGTGGGGGCTCTGTAATGGTGTGGGGCGTGTGCAGTTGGAGTGTTATGGGACCCCTGATAACATCTAGATATAACTCTGACAGGCGAGACGTATGTAAGCATTCTGCCTGATCACCTGCATCCATTCATGTCCATTGTACAGGCTGAGGGAGTTGGGCAACATCGTGTTGCGGCACTTTTGCGTGCTCGCGGGGAATCTACACGATATTAGGCAAGTGTACCAATTTCTTAGGCTCTTCAGTCTAAAAACACCGTGACCAAACCCTAAATATTTTTATCGACATGAGAAATTATAAAAATAAAACTCATTCTTGTTATTTTTTGTAGCTTTATTGAAAATAAAATGTAATGTACATACCTGAACAGAATACACAGCTACTATAAATGATCCATCCGTTTTCAGAATTCTATATTTTCTAAAGTATTACGTGTACAAATATGATTGATACATGAACAGAATCCTGGTTTTCATTGTGCCCAACGATTGGCGTTACGGGTACACCGCTTTTACACAATAGTGACAAAGCGCGAAAAGAATGTTTGTGTATTAAAATAAGCAGGATGTTTATCGGTACAACAGTGCAGTGTGCATTCAATTGGAATTATTGAACAGAACCGCCATATAAACAGATCATTGTGCATTGGTGTCGACAATTCAGACATAGTGGTTGTCCCTGTAAATAGAAAAGTTCCGGTCGACCGAGTGTACCAAATGCAGCCGTTGAGAGGCTCAGGAAAAGTTTCGTACACGATCCAAAAAAATCAAAGGTCTCCGCAAGCAACGAATTTTGAAGACCGCAGCAAACTGTACGGAAGATTCTGCGACAGCGGTTACCTTTCAGACAACACAGTCTGCTGTTGGAGGAGCAATTAAAACGGGAAAATTACTGGCGTCGCCTTAAATTTTTTATTACAATATGGAAAGCGCTTGGCGATGAAAATTTCGCCTACAAGTTGATATTTAGCGACGAAGCAACCTTCCATCGAAAGACTGCGCGGCAGTGAACATCCTCATGAAACTGTGGCGCAAGAACGAGGCTCTCCGAATCACAGAAGGAGCTTTACGGATCGTTTTCTTCTATGAGCAGACTGTGACGGATAGGTCTTACTTTTATATGATGCGGTTGTGATTGTTTTCACAGCTGACGGCTGATTCTGAGAATTTCATCTTACAACAAGACGGAGCATCCTCTGGTTGGGGGCATCGACGTTCATCGCTACCTAAACAACGAACTTTCCCACAGTTGGACTGGGCGTACTGGTGAAGATGATGTCGCTCCGCTTCCTTCGTTCCCGGTCGTTTGACCTAATGCCTTGACTTTTTCGTTCGAGGCTATGTTAAGACTTGTGTTTACGTACCTCCCACTGCCAAGAACACTGCAACAGCTCAGAGCATGCTACATTGGCTCTGTGATGACCATTGAATGGATGTTGCAACTTAGGGACAAAACGAACTTAACTACTGTTTGAAGGTCTGTCATGTGACCAGATGGACACTCACAGAAAGTTCGTGGAGTGCAAAATGCAAACTTGGTGAGCCTATGGTTCTATTCATTCATCAATCATATTTGTACGTTTAATACTTTGGGCGTGTAATACTTTGGAAGACGAACGAATCTTTGTTAACAGCCCTGTAGAAATTAATTTTTACCTCTTGACGTGTTTTTTATTTCTCAGCGCATATCTATCCTCCTTTGGAAAATCTGTGCGCACAGGTCACGAATGTAATTGGAATATATGATCTTCTTAAAATCAACTGATGAAGCGTTGTTTACAACAATTATCTGGAATCCCAAAAGTTGGACGGATTCCAATCTGTGAGCAAATATGCCACAGATAAATATTTGTATAGTTCGACAATAGTCGCAGTTGCTGAGTCGTTGCTTCTTTGAAGCTTATTGACGATATCATCGAACTCCTCCAAAATTGAAGATTTTTGCGTATTGTAGCAGCAACTGCTTGTTAATTGTTCTTTTTTAATTTTGTTGCATTCCAGATAATTTGCTGAAGGTAAATCGACCCTTTCTGAGAAACAAACTGCTCTTTTGAAGATTTTTGCGTATTGTAGCAGCAACTGCTTGTTAATTGTTCTTTTTTAATTTTGTTGCGTTCCAGATAATTTGCTGAAGGTAAATCGACCCTTTCTGAAAAACAAACTGCACTTTTGACCTATTACACAGTTTTCTGTATTGGATTTTGTACTGCATCTAGCACAAAGAGAATTATGGAATGTACAAACCGTGGGACATGTGGAAGCGGTAAAAGCGTGGCAGCTCATTTCATGTTTGAAGCATTGTTTGTTAATATGGTAATAATTTTAAACCTGATATTATATTTGCTGATAGCAACCTGTACCCGGTGTGAAATATTTTCTGTAGTGTCTCTTTTTCTGACTTGAAGCGCATAAGAAAGTACTGAATCTGCTATTGTTGCATAGAAACTAATATTAGTCGAAGTTGTTATGTAGAACAGTCGGGTCTCTGCCCTTTATTCGCGTCTCTCTTGCATTTATTCGCGTCTTTCTTGCACGATACTTCATCTGCGTGGCTCGAAGTCTTCTTCAGGTGCTGTCTGATACTGATTCCAGAACGGAACGAGTTCGGTGCTCCGTCTGCCGTCCTCGCCGCGTCAGGCGCTTTGTCCGTGGTATGCGCTGACCAATAGCATTGACTGTAGTGTTATCTTCTAGCCGCGGCAGTTCCGAACGCTGTGAACGCACTTTGTGGTTATTATCCGTCGTCAATCTTGCTGTATGAAGTTTGAAGTTGTCCAACTGTCGTTCCCTTTGCAGCATTCATTGTACTTTTAGTTTCATCAAATAACTAGGCATCAAATAGTTTTATAACGTTTTTCGAATATGTAAATTATAATTTGGGCAATGAATTTTTGTAACTAATTCAATAATTTTAATTAATGTTATTGGCTTCATAACATTGACAAATTTGCTTTTTGATTTCTGGAAACGAAAATCGCTCGAAGATTAGTCACAAAACTCACATCGTGTCAGGAACCAAAAGAAACAAAGGTGAGCTGGAAATAAACTAAGATTCATTCTGACCTTGTGAGAGGAGAGCTTGATAAAAAAAATGGCTCTGAGCACTGTGGGACTTAACTTCTGAGGTCATCAGTCCCCTAGAACTTAAAACTACTTAAACCTATCTAACCTACAGACATCACACACATCCATGTCCTAGGGAGGATTCGAACCTGCGACCGTACCATCGCGCGGTTCCAGACTGTAGCGCCTAGAACCGCTCGGCCACTCTGGCTGGCAGAACTTAATCCAAACTGGAATCAGGCTTCAGTGAAGCCAGTTCACAAGAAATGATTCTGTAGATGAATCATCAGCTGATTGTGATCTTGATGAGCTTCCTGACTCGCGTCACTCAAGAGGAGCTGTTGGAGCCATCTTGGACTTATAGGATCTCTTCAGATTTGATGGCACTTTCCTTTTTTGTATCCAGTTTAACGAAATGTTACCTACCTTGTTTGAAGCTCTTTTAAATGAAGACAATGTGCTTTCCATAGATCCTACAACATTGGAAAATACTTTATGTGGAAAAATTAAAATACTATTAAGATGCAATTTTTAAACAGCAGAAACTTAAATTGAAGAAAAAATGAATACACAGTGTATTCTGTATTCTATACATTCACTAATATACATGTAAAATTTGATAATACATTCCTTTATTATTATAGTGAACAATTTACATGATGAGGTAAACTCAAACGGAGAATGTTCTGTCGAAAAAGATCAGGTCAAACTGTAAACTGAATGAGTGAATGAGCCAGGAGCACTGTGAGCTGAATCAGTGAAAGAGCAAAGGGGGCAGGCAATGAGCAGAGTGACTCCTGAGTCGCCTCAAGAGCCTGTTTGCGTGGAGCTAGGAGTGGTAAGGGAGGTAGCCTACCCATTCACTCATTCTGTGTGAAGAGTGGCTGTCGAGAAGACTGTGGCCATCGAGTGGCGAGTGGCGGTCAAGCAGTGGAACCTAACTTGCTCACCCGTGATCTGCACCATGCTGAGTCAGGAGCTGCCAGGGAGAGGTGAGCAAGGAGCTAGCTCATTACTTCTTATGCGTCAGTTCCTTGCACCTTGGCCACTCCCAAGTGAGCTACTATGTACACCCTGTAAGCTGTCTTTTCAAATCAAGAATGGAAATAAAAGGTGACTACGTGTTTTCGGTGTTAATGCAGCATTCTAAACAACTGATCATTCTTCACTTTCTGTTCATTTCTTGGTTGACAAAAGCTGCTCACCTTAGTAAGATACACATCATCTATGGCGTATTTTTCTGTAGCTTAGGAGACGTTCCTTACTATGAAGGTTTATGCCACCATGGTTAATTCATCATGTTGCACAGGACGCTCTTACAGCAGCTGTCCATAGTATCTCCATTCCACTCACTTATGTCACTGCAAATAAAATTCATGTTCGAAGAGCTAATGCAACTTTTTTTTCTAAATCACTGGTCACTCACTCCATAGAAGGAAGTAGCTCTAAGTCTGAGGGCATCACTAGGAAAGAGTGTTTCATACCAACATCACTTCGCTAAAGCTCTCAGAATAACTGTGTATGAGAAATAAAGTGACAGTCTTCCTTGAGGGTATCAAAAAGAGGAACACTTGGGATCAAATACAGTGCCAAGAAGGTACTGGAGTATGTAACGTGACCGCAGCCACCCTGTTGGCTTTTTCGTAGGGAGTCGTAGATCTTCGATCACACAGTGGGCCTGAGGCTGGATTACTGCAATTGATGTGAACCTCTCTGCATTGACAATTCGTTGTCTGCTATAGGCTGGATTGGTGGCGTCAGCTTGCATTGTCCGGAAATCATCTCAGTGTGAATCCGATAAGTCCCACTCTACACTGTGTTATACCGTTGGCTGCATCACAGCCGACCGCAATTTGGGGTAACTGTCTGAAATATGTCAATTGGAGTGGTTCACTGCATGATTAGACGAAATATGCGATCTCCATTCTCACGCATTGAGGCCTATCTGAAAGAAACCACACATCACAGAAATCTTAAGAGCCCAACGTACTGCTCATCCTTTTTCGCAAATCTGCATGCTATGTTTCAGCACGACATAATTCGAACGTTTGTGGCGTGGAGTCTCCAAGTATTCTTCGATGAGAACAATTTCCTGCCTGGACTTCAACGTCACCTGGCATGTTGCACATCGAACTTGTGAATGTATTTGAGCGATGGCAGATCATCAGCTTTGTTGTCGGGGTCACCGGGCGAACCTTGTTGATGCTTGTAGATTTGCAAACAACGCACCTCGAAAAAAATTCTCCAGGAACACTTCCAGCCACTCTTTAATTCCATGTCACCTCACTCAGAATCTTTGATTGCAACAAGTGTAGACTTATATTTCACTAAATCCCATATCCTGACAGCATTTACAGATCTGTAACGCCAATAGTTTGTGTATTGTTTTTATTTAACCTATGGATTTAACATTTCGCTCACGTTTATTCTTCTTGGTGCTGCTATTTTCACAAACTTTAGTGTACTATTTCAGCATCGCAGAGTCTATACAAGCTTCAGTATTAGTCTTCATTTGTAAAATCTCTGCTCCCTTAAAAGAAGCATCCGAACCCTGTTTCGAACATGTGTTTCTAAGTACAGATGTTATGCGTTTGAAGAATAAATTGCTTGTATCTCAGTAACTCCGCACGCAGCTAGTGTCAGTTTCGGCTGTTGATGTGACGGACCATCTCGCTTCAATGAGCTGCAATGTCCACCTGTGATTTTCGTGAGTGTAGAGGTTCCTTTCCTCCTCACATGTTACACAGGATTTATGTCACAACACCTTAAGTTTTGGATGTTTGTTATTTTAAGACAATTAATAATTTGGAAATGAACTGAAACTCACACCGACACTGTCTCAATAACTAACTGAAACACACTGGACAGACGTCATGTTCTACGTGTAATGTTTGGAAGCCTTCATTACTGAACTTCCGTTTAATTACTAAGTATAATTTTTGGTTGGGATGAATGACAGAAGTGTTTAATGTCTTACAAAATGCAAAAGGAGAAAGAAAAATAGGGTTTATCGTCCTGTCGGCATCGAGGTATTAGAGACGGAGCACAAGCGCCGATTTTTTTTTTCTAAGGCAGGGAAAGGAATCGGTCTGTCCTTTGGAAGCAACCATCCCGACATTTGCCTGAACAGATTTAGGGAAATGACGGAAAATCTAAATCAGGACGGTCGGACGCGGACTTGAACCTTCGTCCTCCCGACTGTGAGTTCACTGCGCCACTTCGTCCTGTCTTACCATATTTGATGCACTTTAACGAATTTTCTAGAAAATAATGTACGTAATCTGGACTTCATGGGCCCTGAAAGCTTCTCACATTCAGTTTATGAGGTATTTATTTCATACAATATATCAAAATTACAAAATATTGCAAAATACAGTAAGCAAAGTTCTCCCTTCTTCAGTTACACGTAGTGACGTTTAGTATTGACTAGAAGCACTACATTAAGATTTTGAAGACATTTGTTGTAGCAATGGACAGTTGTTAATGGGTGAACCCTACAATTTTCGTCCAACACAAGGAACACTGCGACGATGAAAAAACATGAATTTATTCATCTGCAACAATGGAGAATAGATACTAGATAATAGAGAAAAATGCGATATTATAATAGAGAATAGATACTAGATAACTATGTGCTTTAAAATGTCTTAACTGCCACAGCACTGATCACTTTAGTAAATTATAATCACTGGGTTTGATGTTCTCTTCTCAAAGTAAGATTGCGAACATATCTCAACAAGCTTTCGAAATACATACAAAGACAATAAAAACAATAGAGGTGTCACACTAGACCCACATATATTTTTTCCGTAGTTTACCTGAATCACCTAAGAGAAATGCCGGCATCTTCACATTTAAAAGACTTTACTGTGGTTTACTCTGCCACACTTGTTCCGTCTGAGCTTGCGCTCCGTCTCTAACCACGTCATGTTGAGGGACGTTAAGAACTGTTCATTATTTACTTTTTGTCCATATGAACTAATCTCAAATGATCTTCACAGGGACACAACATCAAACTCTAACTTGTCCTTCAGCTCTATCACAATAAACAACATTTTACGGACAAAAAGCAAAATATTTTACGTGAAACAGAATCTATCTAAATTGTTTGTAACATAAAGCTCTTTAATTCGTTAAAATATCACTTTTTGTTCGCCACTTACTCAAAAAATCGGAGACACCTACAAGAAATTGACTTGGAAAAGTCAGAATAGAAATATTTTTGAAAGCTGGACAACCGTTGGCTGTGTAATGGAATGACGACAGTGAAAATTTGTATCGGAATGGGACACGAACCCGGATTTCCCGCTTATCGCGAACATTCGCCTTACCGAGCATTCTTCACAGCCAGACCCAGATTTCCATATGCCTTCAGCCACGACTGCACTCGTACATTCATTATGTGTATTCCGTATTGGGGAGATACTTTAATTGAATGTCGCTTGCCCTGTGTCAGCTGGTAAATGCGACATTACAGTGCCTGTGTTGTTTAAAGGTACGATGCAATAGGCACTGCGTTGACTACAGCCGTTATGAAATGTATTCGCTGTCACGAATATGGACAAACATCAGCTATATAATGGAATGACGATGGACAAAATTTGTGCCAGACCGGAATGACGACAGTCAAAATTTTTCGCGTTCCAAAAAAAATTTTTGTTGTGCATTATAATGTCCGTGTTCGCAGGTGGGGATACATTTCACATATTTCACAACGGCTGTAGACGCCGCAGTGCCTGTTGCTTCGGACATGCTGAATGTCAGAAGGATCACTGCATTGTACTTCTGAGCAACACAGGCTCTGCAGTATCGAAAAGATTTTTACTTTAATTTGATCTACTTAATTATATATAATAATGGTGGCCGCCAGATTCGTGGATGGTTATAGCTATAAAGGTACTCAAAGCCTACTCATTATAACAAGAATCTGGTAGACTTCGGAGTGGCGAGTGAGCACTGTAATTAGCAACAAGCAAAACTATTCGTCACAACGATAGTGACTGAGATGTATTGGTTGCTAGTTAAGCATTAAAATGAAAAGAATTCAAATGTAATAATCGTAAGGTAAAGAAACAGCTTTAATCATACATCTGTGGTGTAATGTGCAGTCAGAAATACTTCCAAATCGAGAAAAATCTAACTTTGTATTTGTTACTGCGTTTAATCAGTGGGGAAGGCTTGACACCGGGAATTTGTGACTTTTCGTCCTTAAGTATAATGAACAGTCGTTGCTAGGTTTTTAGACGAATGGATCTGGCACGTAACTGAGACTAGTGCAGGGTGTATACGCAAGGATCTCGAGCTGGGCTTAAGTTGAGACTTTGAGTATGCCATTCCAACAGATTCACTTCCTTTTCTTGAAAAAACAAAGCAATGATATTTTATCTGAGCAGGAAAAGGGAAAAAAAGTACCAGGGTCATGCTACGTAGATTATGGGAGAAATACTCCCATGCACGTGTTACAAGGTAAAACCTCTGCAATAGCAGACAAGTGTATCTCATCATCGGTCCACACACTATTCATTAACGACCAGCAGTTCTCAGTAAAGTTCTTCGACGTAACAGAGAAAACTTCGGGTTTGTTGGTTCTCTGATTCTTCTACTGCACAATGCTCAGGCCTGGTGGTGTAGTGGCAAAGCGCTCGTTGGAAACCGAGAGGTCACGGGGTCGAATCCCGGTCGGACAACGAAAATTTTCGGTCAGCCTTTAATCAGTCCTACGCCTCTCAAGGAAGCGAGGAGTCACCAGGAAAATTACGTTCGCATCCCACGTCAAACTGTAGGACCCCTTTCCCCATTGCAAAACTGGGGTACATTAGGGACACGCAAGAAGCCGAAGTAGTGAACAACTGAAAGACTTGGACCAGGCCATTGAGTCAAATGAAATTATTATTACGTCATAATAATATTAAAGTCGATCTGGACAGATGAAACTGTACAATCTTGTAATGCCCTAATTCGTGGGCTTTCATAATTAAGAGCTATTCGAATTCACACAATTCATTTGTTGACTCATTATAACGGAAACCTACATACGGTTCTAACTTATCGTACTTGTTTTTATCTACTGTAAAACAAGAAGCCTCCAGGGGCATGTCCAGAGTATTTTGGCTACAGGGCGTAGTTTGTTACCCTTCAAAAGAAGACAAGGTCCACCACGTTCAGTATCCCCGCCGATGAACGTGGTCTTCCTCATTCCTCAGTACATTGCGTAGAGGTTAGCTAAGGTCGATGAAAGGCAGTTTATCAACAGGAAACAGCAATTGCTATGAGTTATGAACGTCGGTCAGCGACTACTGTAATTCTTCAAGCGTTACATCCTTTCGACAGTTTGTTGACAGATAGTAGTTTATTGTATGCAAAATTGTAATTTTTAATCTACGTTCACATTATCTGTTTCAGCAATTGATTGCCATCTTCAGATCCCATTAACCGCTAACACTTTCGTCAATTTATATAAAAATTCCAGTTAAGCATTTTGCCATTTACTTATAAAATATGTTAATAAATATACATCACTAGCTGAGTACGTAGATTTGCCCGGATATGTCCTTATTGCAATCTTCTTTTAGTCCATCTCCCCCTTCCCTCTCTCTCTCTCTCTCTCTCTCTCTCTCTCTCTCTCTCTCTCTCTCTCTCCTTCTCAGAGTACATTTCCCCCTCTCCTGTCTCTGCCCATCTCATACACCGCTTCTCTCTATCCATTTCCTCCTCTCCTTCTCCTTCTCACTGTCCACCTCCTCCACCCCTGCCTCTGTTTCCATTTCCTCTTCTCTCTTCATCTCCTCCTCTCCATTTTCCCCTCCATCTCCTCTTCCCTTTCTCTCTTCATCTCCTTCTCTCCCATCTGTGTACATCTCCTCTTTCACCCGATCTACCTCTACATCTCCTGCTCTCCCAACTTTCTCTGCCCATCATCCTCACCCCTGCAGGAGGTTGGTGATTCATACTCCCACAGTATTTCTATTCATATAGTAAGTTTAGTAGCAATCATCCAGGGGTTTAGGAGGAGCTTTTTACCCGCGTCCTCACACATGTGCACTCATGTCACATATATCTCACATATATTAACATACTTCACATATATTTGTCACATATTTCACATTTATCTCTAGTGAATTTTGCCCTTCATGTTTGGTTTTAACGCAGCTCAATCTTTATGACGTCTTACCTTCTGAACTAAGTGTCATGCAATGACAGGTACATTCACCGACGTGAGAGGGTGCTGTCTGCGAAATGTGTTTGGAGTACAGCTGGTAGCAAAGAAGTGACGAACTTTAATGTCATAATGATGGGGCAGTTTTACGACATGAGGAGTGAAAACGTAGTAAACATTAAATTTTTCTTTCATCATTTTGTGGAGGGAGTGATCGAAAAAAAGTTTTGTAAAGGTTCGAAATTATGTGTAAAGTATGTTGCAAGTGACTAAGTTCATTGTTAAATACTGGATGAAGAAAGTCTATGTATACGCTTCCTTTTCAGCCCCACCTCCTCCCCTTTTATAGGTAGGTGGTTCTTACCCCACAGCGCTTCTTTCCAGACAGCAGGTGACATGTTACCAAGTTCGGCTCAAATCGCTCCAGTACTAGACGAGGAAATGTGTAACGTACACACGTACGCACATTTTGTAATATTTATGGACATTGACTCATATTAAAAGAGACTGATGTGAACATTGTAGTTTTTAAACGATCTTGGACGTAGTAAATTATTTTGTAAATACTTAAAGTGCTGCATACTCCTTTTGGAAACACGTCATTTTTTAAAAAACAAAGTGTTACTCTGTGCTTTCTTCTGTACCCCTCCAGCCTCTATCGAGTGTCTGCTTTACTCTTCTTTTGCGTTCCTGAATGCATTTGTGCGTGTCCGCTCGCCAACGTTCGCGCACGCCTGTGTGTGTGTGTGTGTGTGTGTGTGTGTGTGTGTTTAACGTGCTCCAGTGGCCACCTAAAGTGGTCGCAATGTAAGCCCACAGCTTACCGAGTTTGAGAAGTGTGTTCAAACTTCTCAGGAAGTTGTGAAAGCTCTGGTCCTGTTTCTAGCACAACGACTGGATGCACACCCATGGTTTGTCTCACTTGGCATGTTTGTGCTGAGCTGACTCACGTGTCCTTTTATTTCATTACGTAAATTCTACACTACGCTGCAATAATTGTAAATCTTTTTCATTGCGTCATTTAATGCACAAAGTGATTCTAACATCCCGAAATCACGTGCTTTTTATTCGATAGTTTTTCGAATAATTATGCTAGGTCGTTTCTTTATGAAATCTAACAAATTTCAGAAATTTATTTGACAAAGCCAGCACGATTTTAATTCTCTTTTATCCTAGGTAGCGTTTTAGCCGATTTTCCAAGTCGGTGACTGAAAGTGCTTAACGCTGAGTAATTTTCTTTCAATTAGGACCCACTTCTCAACTATCGTTATTAATTTATCGGAAAAATTGGCACATTATTTCACATAAAAATGTCTCAGGTGGACTACTGCATAGAGCGTGAAACGTTTTTATTGGGGAAGGAGTAGATAAATGGCGTCCTCTGTATCTCTTTGTTTCCTCAGTGAAAGCTAATTAACGCTAAGTGGCCACATGTTAAAACAAAAGCTTCATTCATCATATAAACATGCCTTGTCCATTCGTTCTTTCCGAACGTTAGCCGTCAATATTGACTCGCAAATAATATTTCCGTGTTACAACTGCACAAGCAATTATGAAAGCAGTATTTGACATTTATTTCAGAGTTGTCAACTCTTTTGACTGAGTGATTGTCGTTGAACTTTTTCAGTCAATCATCTTCTCAGTTAATGGTCGCCGTTTTTAGTAAAAAAGGAAGAGAAAGAAAGACCACTAGGCTGCATTACACACTTTCAATCTAGTTTTTTTTATATATATTACGTAGTATTAGCGGCTTCCAAGCCACACTGTAGGGGAAAGGTTTACATAATGTGAGTCAGTGCATCTCTATTTTTCCAGAGACTCTGTTTAAGATTGAAGCAAGCAAGAGATTGATTTTTCTTTCTTTTGAGGACGCTTCCGTAGCTTCAAACTCACGATTCTTAATCCATATTTACAACCTTAAGTGATTCATTTCCAGAATTAGATGTTTTACGAGAGTTTGCATTTTGCGTTGGATTGTCATAAACTAAGGTACTCCACGAGCTCAAAGTTTGTGGTAGTTCTGACGCTTTGTTACACGGTGCAAACGTCCTTGAGAAATTCCCATTTTTACACTGATAATAATCAAGCGTTGGGAGAATCGTTTCTGGATAACTTTAATACTGGCCGTGGAAGTTGGAAGCTTCCTTTTTGTACGTACTTCTCGGTGTCTAGACTTATTCTCAGACAACGATCTCCTCTTGCGAGAGCGTGACATGTGACACACTGCTCGAAACAGAAGATAAATTCCACTGAAATTTTGATTTATAAAGCCTACAGAATATTGATCACTATTGACAAATGCAATTTGAACATCAAAGTGGTATCTTCTTCCGAGAGACATGATAGTCAAGTGCCAAGTATCTCTTCACCTGTGACCTTTGCCCTTCGCGGGCATGCACTCTACCGACCGAACCACCCAAGCACGACTACGAAGTTGCGAAGGCGGCTCGTGAGCCGAGTATGGAGTTCTCACGAGGAGAATACGGCAAGTGCCATAAACCAATCTTCCAGAAACTGCATTCCGTGGAAGAGGAGTCAAATAAGCGAACACACGTCTCAGCTTAGACGTAGATACCAGATAAAACGACGGTAAAAGTTTTCGACGTAATTTGGATGCCTTTTAGAGCGCAATTATCTCATCTGATATGGTTAGCGACGTGGTCTCCCAGTTTTTTGCCCCATGTTAGAAACTCGATTATTGTTGCTTTTATTTATTTTATTATTTTTCATTTATCTACCCATGTCCGTAGAAGGTTACCGCATGAATGTTTCTTATCAAGTTGGGGCATACAAGGGCGCTATATTAACTGTGAAGTTACAACTGGGTTTCACAATGTCATATATGTACAGTGTGTCTCACCTAACTCTGCCACCTCAGATATCTCTGGAACAATAATAGATATTCGAAAACGGTTTTCACCAGCTTGAACGTACGGCAGGGGCTTAGGAAACCAAATACTATTTTCAACACAAACTTGTGTATTTTTAAATGGACACCCATATTATTTCGTATGCAATCCATAGCATGAAACATCACAAAAATAATGGCGTTGGTTGCATCGCAATACGTTAATTACATCCCGAGAAATTGCGAAGAGAAATTCACTTTTGAAATAAATGAAGCGCACAGCTAGCGCACGTCCTGGGACTCAAGCGTGCACCTCACGCTGCCGGTAATCGTGATGTGATTGACGTACTATGTCAGTGGAGTGTTAATGTATGGTCTGGTGTTGTATGACAACATATCATTGGCCCATATATTGATGCCACTCCTAAAGGGGGATAGTTTAGCCCCTTCTTGAGCTGTACCTTACTTGAACGGGTCCACCTCTTATAATTTTCTTCACATAGTAAAGGAGAGGCTTTAAAGATAAGCTGCTACACAGTACACCAGAAAAACATCTTAAGAAAACTTGAAGTATCTTGTCGGCTGAAGACCCAAACAATTACTCAAGAATAATTAAATACAACCTTAAGATAAACGTTTACAGAACACGTCTGAAGGCCGTTTCAAGAATTCAAGATAATTGAAAAGAAACGTTACAGACAAGGATTTACATATTAAAGCCACAGATACTGAAACAAACGCCGCTGAATGCCTAAATACAGAGCAACAAGAATTTTAAATGAAACACCGCTGGAGGCCTAATCTTAAAGTTGTTATGAAGTTCAGCTGATGGCCTTATACTAAACATAAAACAGACAATATTAACACATGGCTGAAGGCGTGGCACAGTACCTGCGACCAAATAAAATGACAATCACAACAAACAGTGGTGCTCGGAAGTGTTCCAAGGGTCGGCCTGGGGAGGAAACTCTAACCACACTTTAGGTGAGGCAAGCAGCCAAGTGTAACACTAAATAATCGGGCGGCAGCACGACCTAGGGACGGCTCAAGAACCACCCAACAACCTAATCAATTCCCTTCCACCCGACCAACGGCGCGACAACCGAAAATATCCACTGCAGCTCGTACCCGACTCTACTCGATGTCCGTTCGGAACTCGGAGACACGGCAACCCGGGCACACTGGCTCGGATCCACCAATACAGAGGTAACTTTTGCCCATCGGCCACGCCATCTCTGCAGAAGGAAGGAACCGGCCCACGACCGCCGAGATGACCAACTGACGAGGCCCAGAAACGATCAAAAGACCAAATACACATCGCCCGATGAGACGACCGACCGAACGACCAACCAACGGTCGTTCCCGCTCCAGTCTCCTTCCGTCAGACAGTACATGTGTGTCGCCAGCAGTCGGCGAGTACCGGCTGTCCGCACCTCACTGGCGCTCCGTCCCCAACTGCTGCTCCGTCCCCGACTGAAACCCAGACACACGACGACCTGGAAATACTAGTGGTCTCTCCAGAGATAGTACGACAGTACACTTATCGATAAGCGCTGCTGCTGCCACTCACGGGCAAGCAAACCAGCAAACTTAGTGACACCAATAAATTGAATAAGAAAAGCGACAGTACCGTAAAGACAAGGTGACAGCGCGGCTCGCCCGCGTCGTCCAGGGTTGGTTTCGTAGACACTAGGACGCGTTGTCTCGTCTGCCCTGGAGACCACAGTCAACAGATCTTAGTACTATTGACCCCTGTGGTCTATTTTTGAGAGAAGGGTGCGTGATCGCTATCCACCTCCATCATGATTACCTGAAATTGCCACTACCTTGCAGTGAGAATGATATACATTGAGGTGACAAAAGTCATAGAATACCTTCATATATCGTATCAGAGCTCCTTTATCCCTGCGTAGTGCAGCATCTCGACATGGCGTGGACTCAACAAGTCGTTGAAAGTCCCCTGCAGAAATATTGAGCCTTGCTGCCTCTATGGCCGCTCATAATTACAAAGGTGTTGCCGGTGCAGGATTTTGTGCACGTACTGACCTCTCGATCATTTCCCATGAATGTTCGGGTGAGATTCACATCGGGCGATCTGGGTGCCCAAACCATGTGATCGAATTGTTCAGAATGTATTTCAAACTAATCGCGAACAAAGTGGCACTGTGACATGGCGCATTTTCAGCCATCACTTTTTGAGAACATGACGTCCAAGAATGGCTGCAAATGGTCTCCAACTAGCCGAACATCCAGACAACCCAGACCATTCCATGTAAACACAGCCCACATCATTTTGGAGCCACCACCAGGTTGCACAGTGTCTCCTTCACAACTTGGGACCGTGAGTTCGTTGTGTCCGCGCCGCACTCGAACCCTACTATCAGCTCTCACCAACTGAAATTGGGACTCATCAGATCAGGCCACGGTTTTTCAGCCGTCTAGGACCCAACCGATATGGTCAAGAGCCTAGGTGAGGCGCTGCAGGCGATGTCGTGCTGTTAGCCCATTAACGCCAAATTTCGCCGCACTCTTCTAACGGACACGTTCACCGTATATCCCACATTGATTTCTGCGGTTATTTTGAATGATACTATTTTGAAAAACAAGCATATAGGAAACGATCCAAATTTAAAAATATACAAAACAATAGTGAGACGTACACAGCTGAGACAAGACCGGAAACACCAGAAACCAAGAGACTTTGAGAAACCACGGAAATGAACATTCTGCAAATTGTACAGGAAAGGCACTGAGAGATAGGGAGAGAAATGAAAGTATTAGGAAAAGATGTACAGTGGTCTCATTAACGAATGGGTACTTAAGAGAAACTATGAATGGAACGGACACAGACAGGATGGATTAAAGGAAGATAATGAAAATCGTAAAATGGTGTGACGTCATAAGCGAGTGACTGCGTGTGAGATCGCTCTCCAAGTTTTTATATATTTTTAGGTTTCAGATACATATTTTAACGGTTTTTGTGATAATATTTACTATATAAGTGACGTATTAGTGGTTTCTTCATTCACCTTTGCCTTTCTTGTGTTGTGACCTGATATTTGTGAGTGTTTCGTATCGAGCAACTTAACCTCTTGCTTGTGTTTACATTCCGCGCTGACCAGTTGCAGCTGTAGCGGCGCATCGAAAGCTAAGTACTAATTAATTGTTTGTGTATAGTAGTTTATTTAGGAACTTTAGTAGTCTTCAACCGGAGTTTTTTGTGTTTTCTGGTGAAATAATTTCAGAATAATCTTTTGGGAACTGTTTTCAGCTTCGTCACTGTGTCATTAGACGTATGATTCTCTTTCTGTATTAGTCTTTTGTTATATTCACATTTGTTGTTTATTAATACTGTTAATAATAGTAGTTACTTCCCTTGTAGAGTAAGTTTGTGATTATTGTAGTCAGGTTTTGACATCTTCTCATTGTAGTAGCGGAACTTAGAAAAAGTAAAATTTTACCATGAGTGAGAAGTGTGGGCTTTGCCGTAGGTTCGTGAGTAGTGGATTGCAGTGTGAGACTTGTTCGAAGTATTTTCACTGGGGGGAATGCAGTGGGGAAGCCAGTGGGCATTCTGGTGGGATCCTCTCCTGGAACTGCAGGTTATGTAGCAAGAGTAAGTTGATAGAGGAGCAGGAGCGTAAGATCTGTGCCCTTCAGGTGCAGTTGGAAAACGCACAGGAGGAGCTAGATAGGATGAGGAGGGAGAAGGGGGTTGGGGAATGGGAGCTGGCTGTTGCAAGAGATCTGTTAGGAGAAGAAGATTTTCAGATAGTTTTACTATTGGTGTTTACAATAGATATGACCAACTGTCAGAGTCTAGTGGAGAGGAATCTCTAGTAGCTGTAGATGCAGGAAGTATGCAGCAGACCTCAGTAGTTACGGTGTCTAGAACAGTTGCAAAGTCGAAGACGAAGAAGAAGGTTCTGCTGTTAGGTAGTTCTCATGGCAGAGGTGTAGGCCAGCAGTTGCAGGAAGTGCTGGGGAGTGAGTACCAGGTCACCAGCATTGTGAAGCCTAATGCAGGATTGGCTCAGGTGACTGTTAACATAGGGGGGTTATGTAGGGATTTTACTAAAGAGGATCAGGTAGTGACTGTGGGTGGGGCTGGTAATAGTATTGATAGGGATGGGGAGTATAACATAGATGGTGACCTGGAAAAGATAGCCACTCAGACTGGCAACTCGAATGTGCATTTCGTGGAACTGTTTCAGCGTCACGATCAGCCTCATCTTAATACAGCATTCCGTTAATACAAAATGGGACTTGGGGGTGCGCTGATGACAGAAAGCATGGGTCACATTTCAGTGGTGTCGGTGGAGTCTATCAGCAGGACGGGTTTCACTAGACATGGCCTGCACCTCAACAGGCATGGGAAGGGGAGGTTGGCAAAGCTTATAGGTGACAGTATAGGTGGGGTTGGTGGGATCACTCATGGGAAAATTCCTGCATTAGTGGGTGTTAGAGCTGCACCTTTTTTAGATTGAAGTCAGCTGATAGGTATTCCTGCTTAAGGGAAGTCTCTGTAACAAAGGAACCACTTTTGACAGAGCTTAGGTATCCGAGTAATGAGGGAATTAGTATATTTCATCAAAATATACAAGGTATTCGAGATAAAGTTAGTGAACTGCTTATAGATGTTGACTCTGAAATTATTGGTATATCTGAACACTTCTTAAATAAGGAGATAGTTCAGAGGCTTCCTTCACCAGGATACAGGTTGGCTGGCAGCTTTTCGAGGAGCTCTTTGCGGTGTGGGGGAGTAGCCATGTATGTGAAAAACGGCATCCCATTTGAGTCAATTGATGTTTCAAAGTACTGCACTGAAAAGGTGTTTGAATGTTGTGGAGGAGTGGTTAAATTTAACGGAGCTAAACTTCTAACTGTTGTTATTTATAGATCCCCAGACTCCGATTTCACAAAATTTTTGCTAAAGCTAGAAGAGGTTCTTGGTTCACTTTTTAGGAAATACAAAAAGTTAGTTATATGTGGTGACATCAATATTAATTGTATAAGTGATTGTGCAAGGAAGAGGATGCTGGTAGGCCTCTTTAATTCATATAATCTTATGCAAACCGTATTCTTTCCAACGAGAGTGCAAGGGAACAGTAGAACAACCATAGACAACATTTTTGTTCATTCCTCATTACTAGAAGGGCATTCTGTTAGCAAAAAGGTGAATGGCCTTTCAGATCATGATGCACAAATTTTAACTCTAAAAGATTTTTGTGCTGCAACACGTGTTAACTACAGTCATCAGCTGTTTAGGAAAGCTGATCCAGTTGCTGTAGAGACCTTTGTAAACCATATCAAGGAACAAGAGTGGCAAGATGTTTATAGCGCTAATACAGTAGACGATAAATATAATGCTTTTCTCAAGACTTTTCTCATGCTCTTTGAAAGTTGCCTACCGTTAGAACGTTCAAAACAGGGTACTAGCACAAACAGGCAGCCTGGGTGGCTGACTAGAGGGATAAGAATATCTTGTAGAACAGAGTGGCAATTATATCAAAACGTTAGAAAGTCAAAAGCTAAATGCAGCAGCCCATTACAAACAGTATTGTAAGGTGCTTGAAAATGTTATTAGGAAGGCAAAAAGTATGTGGTATGCAGATAGAATAGCTAAGTCTCAGGATAAAATTAAAACCATATGGTCAGTCGTAAAGGAAGTGGCTGGTCTGCAGAAACAGGTCGAGGATATGGAATCAGTGCGTAGTGGGAATGTCCATATTACTGATAAGTCGCATATATGTACAGTATTTAATAATCACTTTCTGAATATAGCAGGTGAACTAAATAGAAACCTAGTCCCAACAGGGAATCATATAGCGCTGTTAGAAAAAAGTGTTCCGAGACTGTTACCTGAAATGCTCCTCCATGATACTGACAAGAGGGAGATTGAGTTAATGATTAAATCACTAAAGGCCAAGAATCATGGATACGACGGGGTATCTAGCAGAATACTGAAGTATTGTTCTATGTATGTTAGCCCAGTACTTAGCCATATCTGTAACTTTTCCTATAGGAGTGGTCGGTTTCCTGACCAATTAAAGTACTCGGCAATGAAGTCACTTTATAAAAAAGGAGAAATTGATAATGTTGACAATTTTAGACCTATTTCTATGCCATCGGTGTCTGCTAAAGTTATCGAGAAGGTTGTATATACAAGGTTACTGGAGCATTTAAATTCACATAATTCGCTGTCAGATGTTCAGATTGGTTTTAGAAATGGTTTAACAACTGAAAATGCTATATTCTCTTTTCTCTGTGAGGTTCTGGCCGGATTAAATAACAGGTTGCGAACGCTAGGTGTTTTCTTTGATTTAACGAAGGCTTTTGACTGCGTTGACCACAAAATATTACTGCAGAAGTTGGACCATTGTGGAGTAAGGGGAGTAGCTGACAATTGGTTCGCCTCTTACTTTAAGAACAGAAAGCAGAAGGTAATTCTCCGGAATATTGAGAGTGGTAGTGATGTTCAGTCCCAATGGGGCACTGTTAAGTGGGGCGTTCCCCAAGGGTCGGTGCTGGGGCCACTGCTGTTTCTTATTTATATGAATGATATGCGTTCTAGTATTACACGTGATTCAAAAATATTTCTGTTTGCTGATGACACCAGCTTGATAGTGAAGGATCTTATGTGTAATATTGAAACAGTAACAAATAATGTAGTTCATGAAATAAGTTCGTGGCTTGTGGAAAATAATTTGATGCTAAATCACAGTAAGACTCAGTTTTTACAGTTTCTAACTCACAATTCAACAAGAACCGATATTTTGATCAGACAGAATGGGCATATTATAAGCGAGACGGAACAGTTCTAGTTTCTAGGCGTTCGGATAGATAGTAAGCTGTTGTGGAAAGCCCATGTCCAGGATCTTGTTCAGAAACTAAATGCTGCTTTATTTACCATTAGAACAGTATCTGAAATAAGTGACACTTCAACACGAAAAGTAGTCTACTTAGCATATTTTCATACGCTTATGGCCGGCCGCAGTGGCCGTGTGGTTAAAGGCGCTGCAGTCTGGAACCGCGAGACCGCTACGGTCGCAGGTTCGAATCCTGCCTCGGGCATGGACGTGTGTGATGTCATTAGGTTAGTTAGGTTTAGCTAGTTCTAAGTTCTAGGGGACTAATGACCTCAGAAGTTGAGTCCCATAGTGCTCAGAGCCATTTGATCCATTTTGAGCCATACCCTTATGTCGTATGGTATTATTTTTTGGGTTAATTCTTATGATTCTAAAAGGATATTTTTGGCTCAAAAAAGGGCTGTTCGAGCTATATGTGGTGTAAGTTCGAGAACCTCTTGTCGACCCCTATTCAATAGTCTGGGAATTCTGACATTGCCCCCACAGTATATATTTTCTTTAATGTCGTTTGTTGTTAGCAATATTAGCCTATTCCCAAGAGTTAGCAGCTTTAACTCAGTTAATACTAGACAGAAATCAAATCTGCATGTGGAATGCACTTCCTTGACTCCTGTGCAGAAAGGAGTGCAGTATTCTGCTGCATCCATTTTCAATAAGCTACCACAAGAACTCAAAAATCTTAGCAGTAGCCCAAACTCTTTTTAAGTCTAAACTGAAGAGTTTCCTCATGGCTCACTCCTTCTATTCTGTCGAGGAGCTCCTGGAAGAGCTAAAAAATTAAGCAAATTCCAGTTTCACATTGATGATTTTCTTTATTTAAACTTACGACTTGTCACCTGAATACGTTTTTTTTTATATTTCATTTTATCTGTTTCTAATATCGTGTTATAATTTCATATATTGACTCGTTCCATGACCGTGGAGACTTCTCCTTAATTTGATCCCACGGAACAATAAATAAATAAATAAAAATAAATAAAATCACCAGCTGGTAAAGGAAATACTGGCAGTCCAAGGAAAAGATGGAGTGACAACCTCAGGTTAGACTGAGGGGTATGAAGGAAACAGGCTTTAGCCAAGGAAGAAGAAGAAGTAGAAGGAGGAAGAGGAGGAAAAGGACGACGAGGAGGAGGAGGAGGAGGAGGAGGAGAAGAAGGAGGAGGTTATTTCACGCAGTGTTGCTGTTAGCACTGATAACTCTACGCAAACACCACTGCCCCCCGGTCGTTCAGTGCACGCGGTCAGCTATTGTGTTGTCAACGGTGAGAGGTAATGCAATTTGGTAGTCTCGGTGCACTCTTGACACTTTGAATATCGTAATATTGAACTCTCTAACGATTTACGAAATGGGGTGTCCCATGCGTCTAGTTCGAACTGCCATTCCGCATTTAAAGACAGTTAATTTCCGTCGTGTGGCCATATCACATCGGAAACCCTTTCACATGAATCACCTGAGTACAAATGACAGCTCTGCCAATGCACTGCTCTTTTACACCTTGTATAAGCGATACTACCGCCATCTGTATAGGTGCATATTGCTATCCCTTGACTTTGTCATCCCTATGTAAGATTCCACTGAAAACCACGCAGGACCTGTATTTACCCATTCTGAGGCGACTGGATGCTGTTTTCAAAGTCAACTATTTCCCTACACCGTATTAGGTGTGATAATATGTTTTCGGTGTTTCCGTATTTTTCTCGACTCCTTTACTTATCGCATTCTATAATCAAATCTCCAGTGAATTTGTCGAAATTGTACTGATGTGAATGGCACTGTTATACCAATGCAAGCCTAAGGTGTCAGCTACAAGCACATTTCAGTTGCGAATTACGGCGTCCTACAAAATGGCATTTCTGAAATCATGATAAAGTTTTAAATGAAGACGTTTTCTGGCCATGTGTTCGACTGTTGATGAGCTCCACGTTTCGTGTTCACATCAGATCCTACGTAAGCTATGGCAGCGTTCCCCAGAACGTATGAGACACTTTATAAAGCTCATTAGGATGAACACTGGAGAGACGAGAATAAGTGAAACATAAGTGTTACGAGAAGAAAATTAAAAACACGTATTATATTTCATCAATCGTATCACCTCAAGTCATTCCACAAATGCACAAGACATATCTTAATTTTTCTCATTACTTTCACATTTTCTTAGGTGCCTTCAGTCAACTAAACGGAAAATCGTCGTTCACTAGATGCGACCGATAAATTGTTACCCAAATCATTCAGCACCGATCAGAAACACGTATATTCCTGATCTAGCTTGCAAGGCACTTCTTCGTTCCATAATGTCCCCAAACTAAGTGCATGTGCCAGATTAAATTGTGTTCAGAGTCCTCGGGAATACATACACACCAGTTAGAGCCATCAGGACGACGACGATAGAATAACACTTCATTATATATCAGATAATGGATAGACAGTGGATGGTCAGGTTGATCTATGACTAAAATTCTTACCTTGCTCCAGTGCGGATCAGATTTTTGTAAAGCTGCCAAATTTCTACACAAATCAATGTAATATTGGTGTTATTGTTTATCCTGCATTAGGAGTACTCTGCAGTCGTCCACGTTATCAGGATCAGTGTTACAATCATTCGTACCTGGTGGAAGACGAGACAAAGCGACAGCAATGATATTGTCTTTACGTTTAATGTGTACAATCTCAAATGAGCAATTCTGCACAGATAAATCCCAGCGTGGTAATCTAGGATGAACTAACTTACATGTTAACAAAAATGTTAGAGCTTGGTGATCTGTATAAATTTTTATGTGGTTACCATACAAATAATAATTAAACGTTTTGAAAGCCCAGACAAGTTCAGTGGTTGAATAAGTACGCTCACGTTCACTTAAAGTACGGCTTGCAAATCCAGTGATTTTTACCTGTTCCTCTTCTCCCATACAAAAATCTAAACTAAAGTCTGGTGGTCTAAAACGTTTACACTCACCAATGCGTGCTTAATGTTATCAAAATCTTGCTGGCACTGCTCAGACCAGATCCATACCTGACTCTTCTTACGTAAATCTAGGAGACGCTTACTGTTCAATAGTCGTTGTGACAGGAAACGTCGAAAGAAAGAAGAGTCCCAGAAATGACTTCAGTTGTTTTTTAGAGCGTGGACTAGGAAAATTCCTAATAGCGTCCAACTTACCTGGCTCAGGGCGTATTCCTTGTGCATTAATTATGTGTCCAAGATACCTAATCTCATTAAAAGCAGATTTTGACTTCTTTAGGTTAGCTGTTACACCAGCCTGTGCAAATTTATCCAGAATCTTTTCAAGGGTGTCAAGATGTTCATGCCAAGTTCAAATGGCTCTCAGCACTATGGGACTTAACATCTGTGGTCATCAGTCCCCTAGAACTTAGAACTACTTATACCTAACTAACCTAAGGACATCACACACATCCATGCCCGAGGTAGGATTCGAACCTGCGACCGTAGCACTCGCGCGGTTCCGGACTGAGCGTCTTAACCGCGAGACCACCGCGGCCGGCTTCATGCCGAGTCTTAGTGGCTATCAAAAGATCATCGACATAATGCGTAACAGTCTCAACTAACTCGTCACCAAGCACAGCATCCAAAGCAGTTATAAATACGCCGACGCTCAATCCGAAAGGAAGAACACAGAATTGATATGTTCACCCCCCCCACCCCCAATATGAAAGCAGTATATTTTCTGGAATCAGGAGTGATTGCCACTTGTCAAAACGAATTTGTCAAGTCGATCGTGGAAAAGTACTTAGCATCTAAAAATTTCTGTAACTGTTCCTCTAAATTTTCTGGTTTACTACATACAGGTAATATAATTTCATTTATGGCACGTGCGTCCAACACCACTCAAATATTTCCGTTAGATTTCTTGACAACAAGTAATGGACTACAGTAGGGAGATGTGGAAGGTTCGATGAACTTCCACTGTAACATCTGTTTAAATTCTTGCAACACTGCAGATCATTGAGGTATTAGTAGGTTATAGGTTTTGTGATAGAAAATTTTGTGAGGCTTGACTTCAATTTTATAAACATATGTCTTCATAACACCTGATCGTTTAGTAAAGACCTATATATACTTAGATAGTACTTGAAAAAGCTCGTTGCTTTCATCACCAGTATTAGCAGTGGTTTCACTTAACTTATGGCTAATCGATGTTTTCAAATTATCGTATTCTGCATCCGGTGCGAGTGTCTGTGTGTTTCTTTCCTCGCTCTCTCGCTAAAATTTTATTTTGTACCCAGTACAATACTCGTCATGTTTGAGAGTCGTGGTACCCCTAGTCAATCGTGATTTCAATGCTTTTATGTCTAAGGAAACATATACGGTTCGAGAAGTCAGTAATTCTGTTCTTCTCATATAACATATCTTAACCCATAATATAATTAGTAACTAGATTCTGGACCACGAGGAATGGCCATTGTTCTGTTCCATTACCTACCTTCATGGTCACAGAAACGTGTTTCGTAGCATAAGTAGGCTGTTTAAGTTTTTATGTTGGTAACACCACGTAGCGCTCTATATGAAAATCACTGTCTGTGCTGTGTGAAGGCTGTGGTTGGTTTGCTTTGTTGGAGTATATGCTATTGTAGTGTTGAGCAGTTGGCTGTTAACAGCGCGTAGCGTTGCGCAGTTGGAGGTGAGCCGCCAACAGTGGTGGATGTGGGGAGAGAAATGGCTGAGTTTTGAAGCGGATGATCTGGACGTGTGTCCATCAGAGACAGTAAATTTGTAAGACTGGATGTCATGAACTGCTATATATATTATGACTTTTGAACACTATTAAGGTAATTACATTGTTTGTTCTCTATCAACATCTTTCATTTGCTAACTATGCCTATCAGTAGTTAGTGCCTTCAGTAGTTTGAAACTTTTATTTAGCTGGCAGTAGTGGCGCTCGCTGTATTGCAGTAGTTCGAGTAACGAAGATTTTTGTGAGGTAAGTGATTCGTGAAAGGTATAGGTTAATGTTAGTCAGGGCCATTCATTTGTAGGGATTATTGAAAGTCAGATTGCGTTGCGCTAAAAATATTGTGTGTCAGTTTAGTGTTGATCAGAATAGGTAAAGAGCGAAATGTCTGAGTACGTTCAGCTCTACTCAGCTGTTTGAAAATCAAATAATGTAAGAGGTTCATCAGCACAATCATTCATAAATTTTTCTAAGGGGATGTTTCAGTAACTACTACAATTATCACCTACGGCAGTTACCACCTTACACTTTTGAACAGGGAACCCTGGTGCAGATTCATATTCAATCATTTTCTTATAGAAATTGTATGACAAAACACTCAAAGCTGCTCCTGCGTCCAAAACAATACTGTTTGGAATACCTCCTACTATTTCATTGCTAGATGAGCAACATTGTATATTTTCCTGCAATAGTTCATCAGATAAGCTCTCATCATGATTGTAGCGTATAAATAACTGTGGTCGCTGCTTAAAACTATTTGCTACGTAATCATTGTGTTGTTCGTCAGCGGGCGTATCAAACAGTGACTTGATATTGAAGTCGCCCACCCAAACCTTCTTCAGACACGACCTGGAGCACATTAGTGACTGTCTTTAGTTTGACGTCGTCGTAATTGGTGCAGGTGTTGATACAGGCGGAGGTGGAGTTCCACTTGACACTTCTATCACGTTTACATTAGGGTATTGTGTATTCCACACTCCAATATGTTGTGGCTTTTGTGGTTGAGCACCTTGACTTACCTGCTGATTGGTGGGTAAAATCCAATTTTGATTTTGTACAAGCTGTGGCGGCATTTGCCATGGACCTGTGTTGTTGTACTGAGGTGGTGGACCAGTATTTTGGTACGCATTTCCGTAGTTATTGTTCCAGTTTTGCTGTTGATTTTGTACAGGCTGATAATTGTTTCTGTTTTTGTTCCAGTTCTTGATGTTTCCGTTTCTGTTATTTCCATTATTGTTGTTACGGCGGCTCTTGTGTGGCTTGCTGCCTGTTTTGTCTGTTGATTCTGCTGCGCTACGTAACCGACAGCGACCGGCGCGCCAGGATTACGTTGGCTAGTCTGCGCGTTTTGCATGCCACTGACATAAACATTGCGGCAGCTGTTTTGCCGTGGGGAACGTTGATCCTCATATACCACATCAACAGAATCAAGCACAGTCAGAAAATATTCTGCATCATTATCTTCAATGTGCAGTTACTTCTCTTGAATGTTAAAAGGCAATCTGGCTTTACGTGCCCGTAGTATATCGCGCGTAGCTACAGGTTCATCAAGAAAGTGTCCCATATTCAAGTATTTCCCAAAATACCGGCTCAGATTGCCATGTTTATCACTGAAATGCTCTGGTTCCACAATCTGCTTCCCAAGACGTTCTTGTACCGACTGCGACCAAAATTTGGCCAAGAAAGCTCTTTCAAATTGCTCATATGTCACGCATGTGTCGGCTTCATTATACGCACAGACAGCCACGTCACCCTGGATGTAACCTACAACGTAAGAAATTCTCCGTGCTCTTGAGAACGCATTTCTAAACACTTTCAGAAAAATTATGTACAGAAAGTTTTTCTGGGTTCAGATGGCTCTGAGCACTATGGGACTCAACATCTGAGGTCATCAGTCCCCTAGAACGTAAAACTACTTAAACATAACTAACCTAAGGACATCATACACATCAAGATTTGAACCTGCGACCGTAGCTGTCGCGCGGTTCCAGACTGAAGCGCCTAGACCCGCTCGGCCACACCGGCAGGCGTTTTTCTGGGATGAAAGGTTGAAATTGCCGATGTTTAATCAGACTTTCTTCTTCTTTAGCACCGTAATGACGATTACTTTCACTGTAATTATTGTAGTGATCGGCTGATGAATGGAAAGAAATGTACTGCCCACAAATGTCATGATTGTAATTATGTGCCATGTGTACTGTTGTTGTTGTGAGGTGTGTGTCATGTACGAAGCATACGTGTCATACATGCATCTTTTTTCATTATCGAAGCGAGCATTTTGATTGTTAGCATTACTACACTCCGGTCGTATGTCATAGTTTAGTTGTTTCTGTTGTGCTGCGTTGCACTGAGCTGCCTCAGCTATGACATGTTTATTATTTTTGTCAAATTCGGCTACGGTGTCGTGCACAACCGTCGGTAATTTTTCCTCTATACATTGGTCAAAATATTTATTTTTCTGATCAACCCAATCATGAAATTCTTTATTTATATTGGCAAAATGGTTGTCAGTGTGTAATTACAGTTTGTCTGTAAATTTTTTATCCGTAGTGCTAACTTTGTAAATGTTTCACTTCAGTTTGAATATCTTTCACGTCTTCTGTAGTTTTTTACTGCTGTAAGTTCAGTTCGGAAAATTTTGAGTCACGTTCGGACACTTGGGCGCTTAGTTTCGTTTTAATCTCGTCTACTCTTTCATACAAACAGTCATTCCAAGATTTTTGTCTTTTTTGTTTCCAGTCATCTGAGTATGTATTGATGTCATGTGATTTTAGTTTTCAGTCATCTGATTTTGTATTGATGTCACGTGATTTTTTGTTTTCAGTCATTTGCTCGATAATAACATCAAACATACTGGCAATATTTGTCAGCTGAAACTGCTCTGCCCCCGCCACGTCGTTTGACATGACGTCACGGACAAGAAGGGCCGGCCGTGGTGGCCGAGCGGTTCTAGGCTCGACAGTCTGGAACCGCGCGACCACTATGTTCGCAGGTTCGAATCCTGCCTTGGGCATGGATGTGTAATGTCCTTAGGTTAGTTAGGTTTGAGTAGTTCTAAGTTCTAGGGGACTGATGACCTCAGAAGTTAAGTCCCATAGTGCTAAGAGCCATTTGAACCATTTGATTTGAACAAGAAGGGGCTGAACTTAGCTGTTTCAGTAGTGGTCGGCCTATTTACGATATTTCCGTCACTAGGCATGTTAACTGCTGATTGATCGTTACTATTGGAGTCAGCTCTGAGGCCATTGTCAATGTTTTGTTTAATGTCCAAGTCGGATTCGGTTTGTGTTTGTTGTCTGTTGTGTCCATTTTTGCTAATTGTTTACGTGCTACCACCATGCTACACGTAATGTATGCAAGAAATATCTTTAAACTCGTTTGAGAATGAATTTATGAAATTAATTTCGTAGGGCAACAATATTGGCTTGACTGAGCAAGCATTGAATTTAATGGTGAAATAGTTAACATTAATGGCTGCTTGCCATTTTACGTTGCACATGACACAATTCGGCCATTTTGTGGAATGGTGTGACTGTATTGTTGGGATAAACTGTATGATAAAAATAACTTGGAATACGCGATCTTCCGCAAAAATTACTGCTACGGTTACGGAAAATTTTGACAAAGTTAAGAAGTTAGCTACAATTATTGAAAGCGCTTGGACTAGCGTGTTAATTTAAGAATCCGATGTCTTACCTTGGATCCAAGTATGCAGTGCAGATTACAGGTTTTATCATCAATTCCAATGGTTATTTTTTTCTTTCTTTTCCCCTTTACAAATATTCAATGGCAGTGGCTCGTCAGACATGTTCCCATTATCCATGCAACAAAGAGAAAGAATGTTGCAAATACAATAAAAAGGTCCTCACCCAAAGCCGCCAGTTTCATTTCTCGGCTGTTCTGGTCTGGTTTGAGAATATCAGACAATAGGCAAATAACAATAGATAATGATAACAGTGTGTAATCATAGTATAAATTTCTAATGGTGCTCAATACAAACTTTAGGCGCTTGACAATGGCGTATTGCATAAGATCCGTTCATTCTTAAGTTTGACTGTGAGTGCCTCTTCTGAAAATATTCCTTTATCGGACTTCGTAGATTGAATAATTCCAAAGTTTTGGCTCGTGCTGGACCATTCATAAGGTTTGTAACACGGTACCTTTAGCCATGCCAAGACGCCGTTTAATTGGAACAATAGATTGCAACGTAAATGAAACACAAGATTAAATAATATCACTGTATTCACTAAATATTATACTAAATTAGACACATTAATTCTGTTGCTGTGCGTAACTATGAGTACGCCTAGTGAGATTGCGTCTCAACAAAATATAATAATGGCGGTGTGCAAAATAATCATCTGCAGCGATGGCAGATATGCGTCCGATATGGACCGCTACAAGAACAAAAAAGGTGCCGTCTTCCCGGCGAGACAACTGAACTGCCTAATTATTCTAATGTTTTAGCGATTTCTCGCCACAATCGATACAACTGCTTATACTAATTATTATCTTAAGTAATTCTTTATTTATTTTCTCAACTTATGTCTACATTTTTGTAATATATCAAACTCCCATCTTGCAAATGTGCCTTATAAGCTTCAGAAAACCTTTTCGGTAGACGTGAGCTAGTTTCAATATTCAGTTTAAACATCTCAATCGGCCGTGAGGGAGGATTCGTAAATTTCCAAAGTATCATCCTTTTGCAGGTGCGTGACTACCATTTGGCAATAGTAACTCAGAAAAATCAGAACTTCTGAAAAGATGAATATTTCATGAAAGACACTAGTAAACTGCGTCTGTCGCATGGAGATCCACGTATAAGCTACGGCATACTCACAAACATAGCAGAGGGTATTTCGTATCAACCTTTGTCATCGACCAATCTTTCTATTTCTATATGTAGCGACGGGAAAATGATTGTGTGACTCTATAAGTGCTACAACTTCCTTTATCTCATTCTCATGATCCTCGTAAAATTCCTTGAAAAGGATCCAAGAATTAATTTTATGTATTGAGGGTACTGAAATCCGGAAAACAACCAGATTTGCATCTTTCGGTATCGTTAAGCTCTATACAAACGTATAAACATCTGAGTAAAATTACTCTAGCAAAATGTTCTTAAATATAAAAGAATAAACATAATAGAAACTTATGAGTTCAGTGATCTATCTTCGCTTGTGTCAAAGTGTAACTGATGCAGTTACTGACACAATCAACATGGTAGTTTAACAATAAGCAACAATCTAACTGGCTGAGCTGTAGTCACATACGAGTACATTAGAACTTAACAATAAGCAAAAGTCTAACTGGCCGAGTTGTAGTCACATACGAGTACATTAGTATCCTAGAAAAAAGATGGCATTCTGTCCCACATTCAAAAGAACTGCATTGTGTTGTAAAAGGAACAGGTATGTAGATGACAAACTTCTCCTTTGTGGTGGGAGTAAGACAAAAATCCAAATTAAAGTGAATAAAGTTTTCTGTACATATTTTCTGTTGAACATTTCATCCATACCCACATGAAGTACCATACTTCAGATGGACGTTCCGGCATGTATACCTGATAAAATAAAAATAATAGAAATAATAAAAATTATTGCTGGAAATTAAATAGATGAGAGAAATATGGCGGTATCCTATGCTGCCCACACAACACACAAAATGAAACAGCAGAAATAATTAAATTAGTTGCTGCTAACGACGGCTGCCAGACTAAAGGATTCAAAGAAAAATTATCACCATCATTTTTTTCAGCAAACTAATACCATTGCGCTCTTTAAAAGTTAATTCCAGAGAAACAACTAGTGATTCGGACAGAAGTCTGACAAAATAGCTAACATACTCGGGGAAAGACAGTCGTAATAAACTTTAACAGGAAACCAAGACTATAAGCTGTCAGGTGTAATGGACAGTCTGACAGCTATTTTAAATAACTTTCAGAAAACATACAGCGTTCACAGACATAACGTTGAACAAAGTAGATGAGTCCTCACTTGCTGCAAAAACGATGCAGTGTTAGCTACACATCACAAAATTTACAAACTATGTATGCCTTGGTGTAAAGGATAAAATGAGTGTAAATTACTAGAAGAAAGATATTCTGTCCACAAGGAAAATGTTCCACATTACATCACAGGGAACAACGAAATGAGATGACCCGTTATGTCTAGCACACAAGGAAAAATTACCTTGTTCCTGAATGAAATTTATACGTGTTGTTCGGTAGCAGTGAAACATAAACAAGTAAAAATGGTTCATAATTCATGTGTCCAGCGTATGCTGCACGTAACATGCACATACGTTTCCTGTTCTAAAAAACAAAAGCAAAAATGTAACTCCTCTTCCACGGAGTTTTTATCGTGCCAAACGCAGAAGCGAGTTAGCTGACCGCCAATAATCCCCGCTCTGAATTTCCACGTATAAAGCAGCTCCAAACGTCCGATGAGTTAATGTGTTAAATCTTTGACGTCAAGCATGTAAGCGAGAAAAAGTCTAGAAAAGCTTAAAATTATGTTTAAAGTTGTTGGATGTTACTACGCACTCTTATTATTAAACACTAGATTAGTATATTACACTCCATTTTAAGCAAAATTAAACAAAAGGTACTTTTTGAATCATTTCAGTACTTATGAAGTCTTATCTCCTTAACCGTGTGTTGTACAACGAAGACCTATTATTTTGCAGGTACATTCAATTGAATATGTAGCTACTGAGAATGTGTTGCGAATAGATATAGTAGTAAAGAAGTAACAAATGAAATGATCTGGTCTAATGCTGAAGTTTCACTGCATGAACGGCGAAAATCTTGTAGGGGATAAACTTTCCTAATTCGTCATTTTGTTGTTGTGGTGGTGGTGGTGGGGAGGGGGAGGGGGGAGGTTGTCATCGAGAGAAAGCATCATAAAGGATTGAAATAACGTGGAAAATTTGTTGGATGTTGCTAATGGCGCCCATTCTCAAATACAGGGTGAATGTATAGTCTGGGTAATGTGCTCGCCGCGCCACAAGATGTACAGTATAAATAAAAAGCGTCACACTTTGAGGTCGGTATGCGGTTCCTCATCCAGATTCAAGGCAAAAGTTTATCTAGCAAAATCAGATCGTGCAGCGTATCGGAGTGTACATAGGAACGTGTATCAGCCCACATTGTGGTACCAGTCGTCGCAGCTCACGGAGTAGGCTGCTGGGACCCCAAACCCATATCGACCATGGCACTATGGAACAAATCCTCATCAGGTTTCTTCTTTTATTTTTGGATGTCCGTTCCCCAGATCTCGTCGTTTACAAGCGGGTCATTATTTTGCCGCACGAAAAAAGCCTATCACATGACAGAGGGATCCATTAAAGTGCATGCATGTGTCTGTTAACTGCGCAGCGCGGATCCATAATGGTCCTGTCGAGTTCACATAGGGTGGCTTTCCTATGAAGCACACAAACAATGAATACGTCGAAATGCTTTTGGCGGTGGATGCATCCCATAACCAAGTTGCTCGTTCTGCTGCTCATGCGTATATTGCGTGGTACCCTCAAAGACGCCATCCCGATAAGAATGTTTCTCGTTGGCTGGAGCAACCCCTCCGGGAAACCGATAATCTTCGACCACAATTAAAGGACAGAGGTCGTCCAAGGTCAAGACGTACTCCACAAACAAAGGACGCCATTCTCCAAACCGTTTACCAATCATATTGACGAAGTACCCGTAACATTGCAATGCAGTTTCAAATATCTCAAACACTAGTTGTTGAAGAGTTGCACGATGAAGAACTGCAGCCATATCATTACGCGTTAACTCAACACTAGAGGCCAGAAGACCGCATTCGACGAGTGCTGTTTTGTGAATGGCTTTTGCACCAAGGGGAAGATATCGAACATTTTTCAAATAACCTGATACGGACTGTCGAATGTAGCTTCACTCGTTAAGGAATCTTCAACCTCTACAACAGTCACTATTGGTCGGAACACAACCAGCACGTCACCAGTGAACGTAGCTTTCAGGCACGTTTTGGCGTAAACTTATGGACTGGAATCATGGGAGAAGTGCTTCTGGTCCATTACCTATTGCCCTAAAAGTTAAATATGTCCCTGTATCGTAAGTTTCTTTGCAATACTTTGACTGACGCTTTAGAAAACTTTCCATGTGGTGTTCGGCGACGGCTATGGTTTCTGCATGTGCACTGCCACACTTGGGAATGAATGCGCGAAACTATTTTAATGAATCGTTTCCAGGGAAATGGATTCGTCGTGAAAGTCCAATGTTCTGTCCTCCACGTTCCTCGGACATTAATACACTAAATTTTTAATTGTGGGGACACATTTGGTGTTCGGCGACAGTTATGGTTTCTGCATGTGCACCGCCACACTTTGGAATGAATGCGCGAAACTTTTTTAATTAAGCGGTTCCAGGGAAATTGATTCGTCGTGGAAGTCCAGTGTTCTGTCCTCCACGTTCCCGGACATTAATACACTAGATTTTTAGTTGTGAGGACACATGAATAAATTTATAGTACTCCACCCATAGATGTATAAGACCTAATAGCTCGCGTGCGTGCCGCTTTAGCACTAGTAGACACAGGTGTGTTGCGTACTGTCCAGTAAAGTATGATCTAGTTAGTGGCGAAGTGTCTACAAATGCAAAGTGGTCCGTCAGATATACAGAGTGGAATTACTATGGGTAGCGTAATGTGCAAACTAGTACAGCCTACCCATTGTGTTTTTTGCAGCTCATTGGGCGCAGACGATATTACTGTATGTATTATTATTTTTCTATTGGCTTTATTTGTGCCATGGACGAAACAAAATGGTAGTTTATGTCTGTAAGAAGCTCATGTTATTTCTTATTGTTTAAATAAAGGTAACAGTGACACAAATAACACACAAGAAGCTGCACTTTGGAGTTGTAAATTGAATGCAATTTGATGCTTTAACTGAAGAAAAATCTTTAATGCGAGCACGATTCGAACATCGGCGAATCCGAATATCATTCCCCACAGCTTTGTCTCGTTTCACTGAGCTAATGGGACAGCTCCAACAAAGCGCTGCTCGCAATCATAGCGTTGCCACAGCCTCGTTTTTTAAATCACGATTCTGATAAACCTGCTAGCGGGAATATATTTTGCTACATACACTTGTGTCTTTATCTGGGATGAGGAATCGCATGCCGATCGCCAATTGCTGAATTTTTTCTTGACCCTGCATAGACAGTTTCTACAGTTTCTACCTTCAATACTAGTCTTACTGTGTTAAACCTTTAACATAAGGTTATATCTCTTAATGAGCAGATAATGACAGTACTTTTAATTTTTATATTCGAGCAGTAATTATTTGAAATATTGAAAACGAAAGTTTTGCTGCACCTGGAAATTATTAGGCGGGTAACTTGCAAGTGCAACGGCCTTGCCGCAGTGGATACACCGGTTCCCGTGAGATCACCGAAGATAACCGCTGTCGGGCGTGGCCGGCGCTTAGATGGGTGACCATCCAGGCCGCCATGCGCTGTTGCCATTTTTCGGGGGTGCTCTCAGCCTCGTGATGCCAATTGAGGAGCTTCTCGATCGAACAGTACCGGTTCCGGTCACAGAAAACCATCATAACGACCGGGAGAGCGGTGTCCTGACCACACGCCCCTCCTATCCGCATCCTCAATTGAGGATGATACGGCGGTCGGATGGCCCCGATGGGCCACTTGTGGCCTGAAGACGGAGTGCTAACTTGCAAGTGGACGTGCGCACCACGCACAAGGATAGCGGTTTAGCAGTTCAGATTTCTTGTAATTATTTTCGACTGTTCAGTGCTTCATTAGCTTTTTACGACTTTTGCGTCATAAACTGCATGTCCTTGCTTCGAAACATTTGGTGAAGACCTTCTGCTAAATTTAACGCCCTACAGCAGTTAAATTTACTTGAGTAAACAATAAGTCCTGTGAAGACGAGGTTTGTCCTCAAAGCCAGTGATGACATAAATAAATGTTATCACCTGATCACATTTATAGAAAGCAAAAAAGAGAGTACTTTAGCAGTGTCGATTACTTTCAGTCTTATCACTCAGGTGAGTAAAGTTTTTTCATTCTAAGTACAGAACGTTCTTAACATCACAACATGAAATTGTTTATTTATTATATTGTGTTCTATAATATATTATAATGTTGTGTTTTATGCTACTACAAAAGTTTTCATTTACGTACTGCTGCGCCAACTTAAAAGTCACAAACAAAAATTTTCTTCGTTTGTCACAGAAAATGGAATAATCTGAATCCACATATCAGTAACACAATGTCTCAACTCAGTTAACATCATAAATTCTGATAATTAATTGAAAACCCTCAGCTGCTGACAGGTGTTGTTGATATAACTCGATGGGGACAGCTGAAAATGTGTGCCCCGACCGGAACTCGAACCTGGTATCTTCTGCTTACATGGCAGGCGCTCTATCCATCTTTTTTTCTCATTTTGTTCGATATCGTTCGTTGAATTTGTTCGAGACGGACGTCCGATGACACCCATTTAGATTCTTCGTTCATCCATTCACTCAGTTTTTTTGTTACAGAGGGTAGCTAACCCTCTGACCGAACACGCTGAGCTACCGTGCCGGCATTTTTGCTTGACAACATCCATCTGAGCCACCGGCGACACATGAATAGCGCGACTGCAGGGACTTATCGCTTGCACGCTTCCCGTGAGACCCACATTCCCAACTGTCCTCAATCTACATGCGTAATGTACCTAATAGATATTAGCCCATCCACTCATTACTCGCGCCAACTAAGGTGACGATTCCCGTACGAGTTCGGGCAACCTGTGTGCATTCGCACAGACGAAGGTCAATGGCTCAGTGGCCTTTAACTATATATATGAAGATAGTAACTGTTCTCGAAAGAACAGGTACCATTGATGGCCGTGCAGCTTCTTCTAGAATAAATGATAATTAATTGAAAACCCTCAGCTTCCGACAGGTGTTGCTGATATACCTCGGGGCATACATTTTCAGCTGTCCCCATCGAGGTATATCAACAACACCTGTTGCAGCTGAGGCTTTTCAATTAATTATCATTTATTCTAGAAGAAGCTGCACGGTCAACAATGTTATCTGTTCTTTCGGGAACAGTTACTATCTTCATATATCTTAAATTCTATTTTATTAGTCTTTAGCCTGAACACGAGAGCAATGACAATACTAATATTCCCTTAGAACTGAATAAGGTAGCGCAGTGGTTAGCACATTTCATACGCATTCTAGAGGAAAACAGTTCAAGCCCTATAAAGTCATCCAGATTTAGGCTTTCTGCGATTTCCCTAAATCGCATGAGCCAAAGGCCCGTTATCCTTTCCCAAGTTTTCGTAATGCTAGCTTGTGCTCCAGCTCTCGACAAGTGGTCATTTCAGACGAATCACGTTTTGTGCTCCATCGGACTGAAAGCAAACACCGTGCAACAATTGTCGGAATGGTCCAGGCCGGAGGAGGGAGCATTACGGTCTGGGAAATGTTTTCGTGGCACATCCTGGGTGATCTCGTTATTCTGGAAGATTCCACAAGCGTACATCTGTCCTTAGCGTCCGTATTCAGCCTTACACGGAATTTGTTTTTCCTCACTACGATGGCATTTTCTATCCGGACACTGCAATGTGTCACACAGCTCGTAGTGTACATGCGTTGTTCGAAGGCCTCCAGGTTTAGTTTAACGGACTCACCTGGCCACCAGACTGCCCGGATTTAAACCCAGTCGAGAATCAGTGGCGCCATCCCGATTAGGCTGTTCGTGCTGTGGACCCTCAACCGAGAAATCTAGCGCAGTTGGCCACAGCATTGGTGTCCGCATGCCTCGCCATCCTTGTCGCTACCTTTCAGAACCTCGCTGACACTCTTCCTGGATGTATAGCAGCGGCCTGTACTGAAAAGGTTGTTACACTACTGGCCATTAAAATTGCTACACCACGAAGATGACGTGCTACAGACGCGCAATTTAACCGTCAGGGAGAAGATGTTGTGATGTGCAAATGATTAGCTTCTCAGAGGATTCACACAAGGTGGCGACACCTACAACGTGCTGACATGAGGAAAGTTTCCAAGCGATTTCTCATACACAAACAGTACCTGACCGGCGTTGCCTGGTGAAACGGTGTCGTGATGCCTCGTGTAAGGAGGATAAATGCGTGCCATCACGTTTCCGACATTGATAAAGGTCGGATTGTAGCCTATCGCGATTGCGGTTTGTCGTATTGCGACATTACTGCTCGCGTTGGTCGAGATCCAATGACTGTTAGCAGAATATGGAATCGGTGGGTTCAGGAGCGTAATACGGAACGCCGTGCTGGATCCCAACGGCCTCGTATCACTAGGAGTCAAGATGACAGGCATCTTATCCGCATGGCTGTAACGGATAGTGCAGCCACGTCGCGATCCCTGAGTCAACAGATGGGGACGTTTGCAAGACAATAACCATCTGCACGAACAGCTCGACGACGTTTGCAGTAGCACGGATTATCAGCTCGGAGACCATGGCTGCGGTTACCCTTGACACTGCATCACAGACAGGAGCGCCTGCGATGGTGTACTCAACGACGAACCTGGGTGCACGAATGGCAAAACGTCATTTTTTTCGATGAATCCGGGTTCTGTTTACAGCATCATGATGGTCGAATCCGTGTTTGTCGACATCGCCGTAAACGCACATTGGAAGCGTGTATTCGTTATCACCGTACTGATTTCTCAGGATCTACGCACCCAAATTGCGTGAAAATGTAATCACATGTCAGTTCTAGATTAATATATTTGTCCAATAAATACCCGTTTATCATCTGCATTTCTTCTTTATATCGCAATTTTAATGGCCAGTAGTGTATTTAGGCTTTTGAAAGGTGATGCTATCATTGTAACTGGACAGTGTAAAAGGAGAGGAGAAAGTGAACGTTAAGTCTCAGTCGCCGCAGCAGTGCGCCGTGACAGGTAGCTCAGCCTAACGCACCGCCTGTCGTGTTGGCAGGAGCGCATCGTGAGCGTGACGAGGCAGAAGGTGGGCGGCCTGGGGCTCAGCATCAAGGGCGGCGCCGAGCACAAGCTGCCCATCCTCATCTCGCGCATCTTCAAGGACCAGGCCGCCGACCAGACGGGGCAGCTCTTCGTCGGCGACGCCATCATCAAAGGTTCGTACCACCTGTCGGTCTCTTACTCCGAGATAGCACATCCTCTGAAGGAGGTGATACGTTCACTGTTCTTGAAAGGAAAAACTCTAAGTAAACTCGTGATGAATTGATGATGCGAGTCTTTCCACGTTTCATTCGCACTATCCTATCTAACTATCATAGAATTTCGATCGACGTACTTAGTCTTCATCATCAGGAGCTCCTACTGCACTGATCTCTCGTGGTTATTGCTCGTACCCCCTACCACCCCCTACCCCCTAATCTCGAATCAGTGAGGAGCAGCTCCCGCGACAGCTCAGTAAATTATGGGCGTCTAGTGATATAAGCTAAGTACATCGACTAAATATGTATTGTGCCATTCAGACACGATCGTTCGGGAAGACTCAAATCAATCTCGTCAGCGCCAGATGAACGTGAGGAGCTTCATGACGAATCAGTTGCTGTATTTGGAGACAATGCCCTAAAGGTGGACACGCTGTGCAAATGATCTTAGAAAGTATTGTAATCTAAGAAATGATAGTCATTCTCTCAGTGAGTAATCCGGAATTTCCACGCACTTAGAGATCAGAAACAATAATCCCATTGTGTTCGTGGAAAATTAAAAAAACCCTCTCGTCCCCTCTATCTCCAAACAGTTACAGAGTGCAGTTTTCGGTATCTCCAGTCAACTCTAGCATAGTATCAGAAAAACCAAGATGGTGGAAATAGTCCACAAGCATTATTGGAAAAAAAGTTAATGAAATCCTCCCCTTACCTCCAGCCAACCACACAGTGTAGTACTCCTTACGTCCTACCAAACGCAGTAGAGCAGCACAGCATTAAAATTCCAAGTCGATGGAAGTAGACCAATCGTCTGCTTTATAACGTCGTCCTCTCCTCTTTCCAACCAGAGTATAGTATTTAAAAGATGTTTAAAAATAGTGTCAAATTACATTATTTCTGACGTACACGACACTGCCTCCAACTACTAACAGTGTAGTATTAAAAATGGTGCCAAATATGCCGTAAAAAATTACGTAACCTCGGATTAAAGTCAAAGATATTCATTATTTCCTAAATACATTTAATTTTGGCCTAAAATGGTGTCAAATTACATTATTCACGTACGCATGTATACTCTTGCAAAATATTAAAATAACTACAAGGTCAAATATATGCATAACACACGCAAAATGGCGCACACAAACATACCCACACACACAGATACACATCAACGCACACACACACACACACACACACACACACACACACACACACACACACACTGCACAGTTACCTCCCTCTCCTCTCCTCTCTTCTCCTCCAATCAGAGCCTAGTACTGTAATGAAAAGGCCAATTACAAAGCAGCCCCAAACAGGTTATGCTCAAAAGTATCCGAAGGACTTGAATTATTTATAAAGAAAACACGTCACAAACCTTTCTCTCTCCTCTCCTCCGACCACAACCTAGTATTAAAACACAAGGGGTAATTACAATGCAGCCCTTCCTGAGCTATACTCAAAAGTATCCGAACGAGCGGAATTATTTATCAGAAAATACATCACACACCTCTCTCTCCTCGAATCAGAGCCTAGTATTGCTGTTACAGTGCAGCCCCATCTGAGCTGCGCTAAAAATATCCAAAATATTTTTAAAAAGTTCGTCAGAATACCTGAATTGCCTAAAATACTGAAAATGACGAACTGTGTTTCCATTACTGATTTCCAAAAAAATCGTTTATTGACTGGCTTACCAGACACACAGGAAAATTTCGTCGAAGCCATATATCATTCGGTATGCACTATTTGGAAACATTGTAACAACACATTCTCTATAGATCATTAAAAACCAATATTTGCTTATAAAATATAAATAACGAATTAAGAACATCTAGTTGTTGTACATGAGTTATACCTTAAATATTATTCTGTAAACCCTGAAAACGTGAAATATCACAATTGCTTACATCATCAACAGAATCACAAGTTAGATCTCTGCACCACAAGGTACTGTCTCTGTCACCAACACTGAAAATTCTATTTATGGGCCATACTTGGTTTAACACACAAAAGAACTTTAAATTATTTTCCGTACCTATTAAGTGACATTATTCTAGAATATCTGAAAAATACACTGGCAACGCAAAAAGTGCGATTTTGTCAGAAAATGTGATGCTTACGTTACAATAGTATATTCAATCGGCTAATTTTTTTTCATTGCCATTTTAGGAAGGGAGCGAAAACGATGCAACGTAAGAAAAAATATAGTCGATGACAAACATTGCTGCATTTGAAACTATGGCTCGCTACAAAACCTGTAATCAACGACACCAATATCCAATAAAAGTACTACCACGACACCCATTTTTTTATGGAAAGAAGGAATAACGTGTTCGCTTTGAGAAAGGAATAAGTGGTTTTATTACGATATATCACACGAATTGCAGAACTTAACTGCGTTGAAAGTCTCTCTCTCTCTCTCTCTCTCTCTCTCTCTCTCTCTCTCTCTCTCCCGTCGCCACCCCCCTTTCACACACACACAGACACACACACACACACACACACACACACACACATATGTAAATAAGGTAGACAAGCTACAGGGACGGATTTCTTACTGGAAATTTAGGAAAAAATGTCCTATGAACATGTGCCCGGAAATGAACGAGAGTGTGCAACAACAACAAATCGTGCCGGAACACCGTACAGAGCTGCTTCGCATCCCCGTCGCAACAGATGTTCAAAGTGGACTCCGTGGGATGCAATGCAGGTGTTCACTCTCTTTCGCACGTTCCGGTTTCTCTCCGAATAGCATCATAGGCGCCGTGAACACGCTGTTGAAGCGTCTGCACATCAAAAACCGGTTCAGCATTCACAATGCTTTTCTGATGCCCCGATACGTAGGCATCCAGGGTATTTACGTTCGGTGATGTAGCAGAGGAAGACCGAAGATGAGGTGGAAGGATAAGATACCCGGGGACCTAAGGAAGAAAGGATGGAAGAAGGAAGAAGCAATGGATAGAGTACTATGGAGGAGAAGGATCCAGAAGAGCAAAAAAAAAAAAATGGTTCAAATGGCTCTGAGTACTATGGGACTTAACTTCTAAGGTCTTCAGTCCCCTATAACTTAGAACTACCTAAACCTAACTAACCTAAAGACATCACACACATCCATGCCCGAGGCAGGATTCGAACCTGCGACCGCAGCGGTTGCGCGGCTCCAGACTGTAGCGCCGAGAACCGCTCGGCCACTGCGGCCGGCCCAGAAGAGCAACGCCGACCCTACGTGACGTGGGACAAGGCGACGAGAAAGAAGAAGAAGAAGGAGAACAACAAGATGTAGCAGGCAATGCTACAGAGCCTCCGCGTCATATCAAGCGTCCGGGGAAGATGTTGTTCAGGTGTCGGCGAACTGTAATGCGGAAGTAGGGTGGTGCTCTGTCTTGCAGAAACCACATAACCTGGTGTACTGGCAAAGGCACACTATCTAGTAGCCCAGCCAGAGTACGTTCTTCCGTCAAGGTGTTGTGGAATAATACTCTTTAAAGTACGTGATCGCCATGAATCCCTGCCCACTCACTGATGCTGAGCGGATGCTGATGAGACGCCTCAACCACTCCCCGAGAATTGTCTGTAGTCCACAGATAACGATTATGCAGATTTATGATGCCAGTTCTGGTAAAGTTTGATTCGTCAGTAAAATCCCATAACTGTGATGGTCTGGTGTAAAAATCGTCGATAAAATCCTTCCCATAAAGGGAAATCCGTTGCTAATAATCCTTGCACTCTTTGAGGGTGACAGGGATAGTAGCGGTTGTCATGCACGATAGACATAACCGTACTTTGACTTACACCACGATGGCGGGCCACTTGCCTGGAGCTCGTACTCGGGGTTCGTCCCAATATTGCGTAGAACTCGCTCGTCCAGATCGAGTGTACGCACAGTCCGCCGCCTTCCTGTTCTTTTGCCTGTCTGAAAGGACCCATGATCACACAAACGCCCAAAAACGGTTTGATATGCTGTGTGACGTAATTGGTATTGTGAGAGTACTTGTTCTGGTACAGCCGTGCTGACTCTCTATCTTTCACATCTGCCTGGCCGTACACAAACACCATCTCGCCTTGTTTCCGACATGAATACCGGGTCGTTCTGCTACCTACAGTGCGGTGCGTCAGTCACACAGCCTGCAACACACAAGGAACACCCGACACGTGGTCAGAGGAACTGTCAAGTGTCAGCGCCACACATCGTGTCACCGATACGTTTCCAGACCATGGAGATAGAATAAGGGGAGATGGCGCTACAGACTTACGCTGTACGTTGCTTTGAAGCCAGTGGGCGGCGCCTGCCGCCATCTTGGATCCCCCAAAACATTAGCAGACGAGTGTTTACAATTGGTTCTTGTTCGTTATTTCTGTGGTATGCACGCGATATTTGTTTTATATAGTAAATGTTACACTGTTTTAGTGAACAACACAGCATAAGGAACGCAACTTCAAACGTTTTTCTGGTCTTAAATGCGTATTCGATACAGTAATACGACACGAAAATATGACGCTTCTGGCCTCAGTTCTGTAATTCCTTTTTGTTTATACACTTCGAATAACCGAGAAGAGAAGTATGTGCTATGAAAAGCGTGCTTTCTTAATCCATTTCTATTCCCTTTCATTGTGTTTGTGTCGATAATTGATAAAGCCAGAATTCCAAAAGCAATGATTGATAGTTTAGAGGCACCGATTTGTATTCGTTGCATTTTCAAGTCAAATGCAAATTTTAAATGTTCAAGTTTGCAAGAAACTTACCTTATTTCCTTTGGTTTTCCCATAGATGCATGCAGGTTACAAACAAGCCAGCTGTCATGTCAAAAAGAAAAGTGAAAGATTCGTTAAATTACGAAGGAAAAGAACTGAATTTAAGATTGTCAGGCTCATTGTAGTTTATACATCTGCTTTGTTTTTAAATTCTACCTACTAAGTGACATTCAGCGTAGCAAATAACAGAAATTTTCAGGGTAACACGACTGCACAGTGATTAATGTAATGATCTAAATAGCCTGGACGTAGATAGGGAAGTTTGCTTTAGCAAATATGTAACCATTTAAGTACTTATAATTTAACCGCTGTAACAGGTGTTCCACTCATTTTACTGAAGATTTAATTAACTACATGTAGTTACATTACTTTTATATTAAATTACTGCATTTTAAAAAATTAGTCCCCATTTCCAGGATATTTCTTGCCAGGACTTTTCAGTTACTTGGGAATAATGCAATTAGATATAAATTCTTGTTTAACACCTACAGCAGCAGAAATAAGATCTGTAATCTTGCCAGGAAACAGTCAAACAACAAAATAGGACAACAAAGGACAGTAAATATCGATTTAATTTGTTTGAAAACGTTTAATTAAAACAAACAACTACCATACAGTGCAGAAATAATGTGACACACACACACACACACACACACACACACACACACACACACACACACACACACACACATATGCACATAAAGAAAGCCGGCCGAAGTGGCCGTGCGGTTAAAGGCGCTGCAGTCTGGAACCGCAAGACCGCTACGGTCGCAGGTTCGAGTCCTGCCTCGGGCATGGATATTTGTGATGTCCTTAGTTTAGTTAGGTTTAACTAGTTCTAAGTTCTAGGGGACTAATGACCTCAGCAGTTGAGTCCCATAGTGCTCAGAGCCAACATAAAGAAAGAGAGCGTGTGTGTTTAAGGACATTAGTAAATAAAGTCGCATTAAATAAATGAACTTCCCCTTCAGATATCTGTAATGTGTAATACAATAACAAAGGGAAAATAACATATCTGTGAACAAATACGAGATTATTACTACATACAGTTAATTCCGTTGCAATCTCCACATTTCAGTTACTACACCTGCATAACTATTGCAGTTGAAATGTCCAGACAAGTAGTTCCGGATATTGAGGTTTTATACCGTAACTTTATGGCAGCTGAATTCCATATTAATATGCTACATTTCACGAACCTTTTGCAAGTGAGCAGGATAAGCGGGAAAAATTGATGGACAGCATCTTCCCTAATGCGTACTGATGAAAGTGATGTTCAATATCTTCCTCCCGAAAATGCTGTGAACATATTTTACTGCACTTGGTTGGTTTCCAATCTTTCCTTCTCAAATCGTTCACCCAGAGAGCTTTCCGCGTTGGATTGATAGGAAATCTAAAGTCAGATCACAGAAATAAAACCACACAGTAAGACTTTACGGTGCATCAAAATTTCAAGTATATATAAGAAAATAGCGCTTAAATAAGTCCACTTACGAATGAAATGTGATTTGTTTAAACTTTAGACCACAATCAGAACTATTAGTACACCCGTAAGCGACGCAAGCCGGCATTTTTTTATCAAAATACACTGCTGGCCACCGCAAATGCAACACCCTGAAGGAAGCATCCGAATCAATTGAAATTTACACCATGAGTTTGCAGCGATGAGATATGCAACTGATTAGAATTTCAGCGCAGACGCACATCACGCGCGCCTGTGGCGCCACCTCATAACGCCATTTAAGGCTTGGCGATTTCGACGAGTGTACGTTCGGCACGTGTGTTTACCTTGTGGTTGTTTCACAAGACGATCAGTTATGCCTCGTAGACAACAGCGAACATCTTTTGATCAAGTATCCGAGTTCGACAGAGGAAGGATAGTGGCTTACCGAGATTGTGGATTATCATACAGAGAAATCGCTAGTCCTGTTGGACGAAACCAAACAACTGTAATGCGGATATGTGACCGTTGGATGCAGGAGGGTACGACGGACCGACGTGGTCGATCGCATTCACCTCGGTGCACCACTGCACGTGCTGATAGGCAAATTGTGCGCTTGGCAGTGACGGATCGCTCAGTGACATCCCGAACCATAGCACAGCACATTGCGTCTGTAACGCATCATCCAGTGTCTGCGCGTACCATTCGACGCCGTTTACAGCAGAGTGGTCTGTCCGCAAGACGTCCATTGCTTCGTCTACCATTGACGCAGAACCACAGACGTCTCCGTCGCCAATGGTGTGATGACAGACGGATGTGGACGGCAGAATGGAATGACGTTGTCTTTACTGACGAGGCACGCTTCTGTCTGCAGCACCACGATGGTCGGATTCGAGTGTGGAGACACCGTGGAGAGAGGATGCTGGACAGCTGCATTATGCACCGCCACACTGGTCTTGCACCGGGTATTATGGTATGGGGCGGTATTGGATATTACTCTCGCACGCCTCTAGTACGCATTGCCGGTACTTTAAATAGACGGCGCTACATATCCGAGGTGCTGGAGCCAGTTGTCCTTCCTTACCTTCAGGGCTCGGCCACAGCCATATTTCAACAGGATAATGCGCGACCACACGTGGCATGCATTGTCCAAAGGTTCTTCGTCTATAACCAGATTGACTTGCTTCCCTGGCCGGCTCGCTCTCCGGATCTTTCGCCGATAGAAAACATGTGGTCCATGGTTGCTCAACGAGTGACCCAGATTACATCCCCAGCTGCCACACCAGATGATCTTTGGCAACGTGTGGAAGCTGCTTGGGCTGCTGTACCCTAGGAACACATCCAACGTCTCTTTCACTCAATGCCGAGACGTGTGGCAGCGGTCATCTCCAACAATGGCGGCTACTCTGGCTACTGATTCTGGCAGGAACCACATGTCACAGACGTCTGTAAACGTAATCATTTGATACTTGGTCAACATGTTATCTACAAAATAAATTTTGTTGTGCTACCTCTTGTCTTTTTGGTGTTGCATTTACGGTGGCCAGCAGTGTACTTCACGACTATACGGAGTCAAACCACCAGAAGCGAATGTTTTGGGGTAGCTAACATGGCGGATCTTCACTTGGTCGGCTTCAAGTTTGTGACGTCATGACAACTCCTCTTATTTTTACCTCCATGTTCCAGACACATATTTTCCTCCATTTCCACTCGGGAATCTGTCCCTGCAATTTGTCGGTTTTATTAATGTTCGTCCTGTTTGATCACATACGGTACGCGTCTCTAACAAAGACACTGTGTGTTCTGTTTTCCGGCAGTGAACGGGGAGTACATCACATCGTGCAATCACGACGACGCAGTCAACATCCTGCGCAACGCGGGAGACCTCGTCATGCTGACCGTGAAGCACTACCGAGCCGCCACGCCGTTCCTCCAGAAGAGCTGTAAGTACAGACTGCCTCTCGAGCAGAAATACTGCCAACAGCGGAAACTGCTCACTGATTTCATCAAACGACTCTGGAACTTTGCGGGGGTGTAATAAGCGGCTTCATATTGATCGAATGAGACTGCGATCGTTATGGCGATGTTTTTTATTCTTCTAACCTCTTGATTAGACGAAGAACAGAAACTTTTTTTCAAAGTGACTCTAGACATTTTCTTTGACAACCCATGTTTCTACACGAGTCAATGAACAATTGTAAGACACTGCAGCCATATTCGGGAGAAACGGAGTTCACAGCCCCATCCGCTCTAGCTTATTTAGGATTTCTGTTGTTTTCGTAGATCATCCCAGTTGAATCCACAGCTAGCTTTGGCTCCCTTAAGAAAAGCACCGTTTATTTTCTTCATCGTAATTATTCAAAACTCTAAGAGCTTCATTCGCACATTTCCTTGTCCGATACTTGTCGTATTGATACTTTTCACAGCTACCTTTGGAAGGACCTCTATATTCAGTTGAAGCTAGAGGGACAATCCAGTATCCTACAACTAGCTGATGACTATTTTTGGGAGAATCTGACTTCAAAATGCATTACTTCGTTCTGTGTAGCAATTTAGATTAGTTTATCGCAAGTAGTCTAGTGTTAAGGTAGGTACCGGTTTGAAGCGGTATAGTGGTGTGAAATGGTCTACGGTTCCAACGTACGCTGGTTTCACAATTAGTGGCAGCTTTTTCATTACGATAAAAAACTGATAACACATAATTTATTGAAATCTATGTTCAAGTTATATTTTTCTTTAAAAACCCTGTTTACATCAAAGTACCATCAATGGAACCGGCCGCTGTGGCCGAGCGGTTCTAGGCCCTTCAGTCGGGAACCGCGCTCCTTCTACGGTCGCAGGTTCGAATCCTGCCTCGGGCATGGATGTGTGTGATGCCCTTAGGTTAGTTGAGTTTAAGTAGTTCTAAGTCTAGGGGACTGATGACCTCAGAAGTTAAGTCCCATAGTGCTCAGAACCATTTGAACCATTTTGAACCAAAGTTCCAGAGTCATGCTACGTAGATTATGGGAAAAATACTCCCGTGCACGTGTTACAAGGTAAGACCTCTGCAATAGTAGACAAGGGTGTCTCATCATCGGTCCACACACTATTCATTAACCATCAGCAGTTCTCAGTACAGTTCTTCGACGTAACAGAGAAATGTTCGGGTTTATTGTTTCTCTGATTTTTCTATTGCACAATGCTCGGGCTTGGTAGTGTAGTGGCAAAGCGCTCGTTGGAAACTGAGAGGTCACGGGGTCGAATCCCGGCCGGACAACGAAAATTTTCGGTCAGCCTTTAATCAGTCCTACACCTCTCAAGGGAGCGAGGAGTCACCAGGAAAATCACGTTCGGATCCCACGTCAGGCTGTAGGACCCCTTTCCCCGTTGGAAAACTGGGGTACAGTAGAGACACGCAAGAAGCCGAAGTAGTGAACAACTGAAAGACTTGGACCAGGCCATTGAGTCAAATGAAATTATTATTACGTCATAATGATATTAAAGTCGATCTGGACAGATGAAACTATATAATGTTGGAATGCCCTAATTCGTGGGCTCTTATAACTAAGAGCTATTCGAATTAACACAATTCATTTGTTGACTCATTATAACGGAAACCTACTTATGGTGCTAACTTATCGTACTTGTTTTTATCTACTCTAAGACAAGCAGCCTCCAGCGGCATGTCCAGAGTATTTATTGAAATCTATGTTCAAGTTATATTTTTTCTTTAAAAACCCAGTTTACGTCAAAGTACCATCAATGGAAGCGACCGTTGTGGCCGAGGAGTTCTAGGCCCTTCAGTCCGGAACCGCGCTTCTTCTACGGTCGCAGATTCGAATACTGCCTCGGGCATGGATGTGTGTGATGTCCTTAGGTTAGTTGGGTTTAAGTAGTTCTAAGTCTAGGGGACTGATGACCTCAGATGTTAAGTCCCATAATGCTTAGAGCCATTTGAACCATCAATGGAAACAAAAGTATACTGTGAGAACTTCAGTGTGACATGCATTACACTTTTCTGTCGCTGCGAATCCAAAAACCATTCATCGCTATACTTCAGCATTACTACAGCAGTCATCATGGAAAAAATACTAACCTATCAGCATATGATGGTTAAATAGAATTTTAGGAATCGAAGCACGGCGTATTGTTGTCCAAGTTTAATTTTGCATTTTAGTAAGTTGTTATATAAGCAATAAATGTAGTGTACGATTCAGTTTTCAGTAACATGTGCGTTGGTCTTGATACTTACCATCTGAATTTATTACAAAAATACGCTTTTATTGCTCATTTCTTTTCAGTCCATATGGAAAGCCGTAGACAGTGTAAAACTGGCACAATGTCTTCATGTTACCCTCCACCGCTCATGGTAGTGAAACGGTGTAAGTGTCCCAGTCGGTCGTATGGAATCAGCGCCATACAATGGCTCCACGTAGACAAGTGATAGAATGGCAGAAAGGAGCTATCATGTTCGCACGTTTTCATGGCGAGACCGTGGACGCAGCTGCCCGATTCGCTCATGTATCAACGCAGACTGTACAACGCGTCTACCGGCAATGGCGTCCACTCGCAGCCATGTAGCACGGCATAATAATAAGTATGGTCGTAAAAATATCCCGACCGACAGTGACCGGAGACGAGACACCCGTCTTGTCCATGTCAACCGGATTGAAAGCCGGCAGGAATTACTGCTTTCACTGGATGGAAGTCGACCTCAACCACTTTCTGACTGAACATTGCGAAGGGAACTGCTCGCAATGGATGTGTGGAGTCGAATACCTCACAAAAGCCATCGCTCGCAGCGGAATGAAAGGCAGTACGTCTTCAACGGCCAAACAACGCAGAAACTGATTGCCAACTGGCGGTGTGTAGTGTAAATCGGCGAGTCCCAGTTTTGACTCTTTTCATATCATGTTAGACGTCGATTCGAACGACCGTCCAGCGTGGTGTTTAATCAGCAATGTGGTCAGAGTGTAGTTCTGTGAGGTTTTGGCGGTATTTGTCGTACCATAAATTGAACACGTATCAGAATGTTTACTTCAACATTCTTAGTTACCAGGTGTCGCCATTTCTTCATCTTTACAACGAATATGCTGAGGACACTCCCGCCTTCCAAGACGCAGCCATGTTCACAGCAGTCAGTGCATACCAACCAACTTCTGGTGAACACTCAGGCACCCTGTCGCATCTCGGCTGGGCCCTTGAAGTAATCATAGGGCTATGACAGCGACTATGTGAGTTTTACAACGAATGTTAAGAAAGGTAGGAAGATATTTTCGCTTCGCAAGAGTGACAGGATACAAATTCTACAGCTACATCTACATCTACATGGATACTCTTCAAATCTCATTTAAGTGCCTGACAGAGGGTTCATCGAACTACCTTCACAATTCTCTCTTATTCCAATCTCGTATAGCGCGCGGGAAGAATGGACACCTATATCTTTTCGTACGAGCTCTGATTTCCCCTTATTTTATCTTGGTGATCTTTCCTCCCTATGTAAATCGGTGTCAGCAAAATATTTTTGCATTCGGAGGAGACAGTTGGTGATTGGAATTTCCGTCGCAACGAAAAATGCCTTTCTTTTAATGATATCCATCCCAAATCCTGTATCATTTCTGTGACTCTCTTTCCCATATTTCGTGATAACACAAAACGTGCTGCCTTTCTTTGAACTTTTTCGATGTACTCAGTCAGTCCTATCTGGTAAGGATCCCACATCGTGCAACAGTATTCTAAAAGTGGACGGACAAGCGTAGTGTTGGCAGTCTCCTTAGTAGGTCTGTTACATTTTCTAAGTGTCCTGCCAATAAAACGCTGTCTTTGGTTAGCCTTCCCCACAACATTTTCTGTGTGTTCCTTCCAATTTAAACTGTTCTTAATTGTAATACCTAGGTATTTAGTTGGATTTACGGCTTTTAGATTAGACTGATTTTTCTTGAAACCGAAGTTTAACGAGTTCCTTTTAGCGCTTATGTGGATGATCTCACACTTTTCTTTATTTAGGGTCAACTGCCACTTTTCGCATCATTCAGATATTTTTCCTAAATCATTTTGCAGCTTGTTTTTATCTTCTGATGACTTTATTAGTCGATAAACGGCAGCGTCATCTGCAAACAACCTAAGACGGCTGCTCAGAGTAGAGTATCTAAGTAGACAGGATCAAATATTCAGTGATGAGGACGAAGACGTGAAGCACAAATGGAAAAAATTAAAGTGTCATTCAGTATGCCTAAGACAAGTATGTTCCGAGCATGGTCTTGAGGGATGGAAAAGACTCACCATGCTTTAATATACTTTTTAGGAAAGTCCTCAGATTCAAGAGAAGTCAAAAACTAACTACAGACAAAAGCTGAACAAGCGCAAATGAGCGTCATCAGGACCATATGAAATATCTATAAAATTGTGCAAAAGTTATGCGAAGGAACATGCTTCCCTTCTAGCAGTAGAGTATCGTAGTTCGCTGGAGCAGCGAAGTCTCGCGACTGGAGAAAAGCGCACGTCATTCCCGTTTTCATGAACGGCCGCAGGAGACATCCACACAATTATAGACCTGTATCGTTAATGTAAGTATATTGCAGAATTACAGAACATGTTTTATGCATACGAATTATGACGTTTTTGGAGAACGAAAATCTCCTCTATGAAAATCAATATGGATCCGCAAATAGAGATCTTGCGAAACTCAGCTCGATCTGTTCCTCCATGAGATCCATAGCGCCGTGACCAACGGCGCTCAGGTTGACAGCTTCTCACACTGTCGTTTAGTGGAAAAAAAAACAGCATATCGAGTATCAGATTAGATTTGAGACTGGATTCACAGTTTCCTTGCAGATAGCACTCGGCCCGTCGCTCTTCACGGAACAAAATCTACAGATGTACAGGTAATTTCCGAAGTGCCCCAGGGAAGTGTGATAGGACCGTTATTCTTTACAATGCATAAAATTATCTAGTAGAAAGTGTTGATGCTCTTTAGGACTGTTCGCACATGATGCGGCTGTCTGTATCGGAGATAGTATTGATTTGCAGAATGAACTGATTAATTTTGCAGGCTCTGGCAGTTGACTGTGAATGTAAATAAATGTAACATACCGCGCATACGTAGTAAACGAAATCCACTACCGTACAACTTACACTATTGATGACAAATTGCTGGAAGTAGTATCTACGTAAAAGATCTAGGATGGTTCAAATGGCTCTGAGCACTATGGGACTTAACATCTGTGGTCATCAGTCCCCTAGAACTTAGAACTACTTAAACCTAACTAACCTAAGGACAGCACACACATCCATGCCCGAGTCAGGATTCGAACCTGCGACCGTAGCGGTCACGCAGTTCCAGACTGAAGCGCCTGGAACCACACGGCCTAATCAAAAGATCTAGGAGTAACTATCTAGAACGGCCTTAATTAGAAAGACCACATAAAAGAAATAATGGGAAAAGCAGGTGCCAGACTGAGATTCATAGGAAGAATCCTAAAGAAATGTAATTCATCCACGAAGGAAGTGGCTTTATTAGGTGCTGGTTGACCGATTATTGAGTATTGTTCGTCAATATGGTACCATCACAAGGTGCGTCTGGTAGAAGAGACAGAGAAGAGCGGCACGTTTCGTCACAGGACCGTTTAGTCGGCATGAGAGTGTTACCGAGATGATCAACACAGCCTATTGGCAGGCGTTACAAGAGAGGCGTGCATCTCAAATACGTTTACTATTGAAATTTCGAGAAAGCACTTCCCGAGAAGAATCGGTTTACATATTACTTCCTCCCACATACTTCCCTTGTAATGGTCACAACAAGAATATTCAATAAATTAGAGCCAATAGAGAGGCTTGCCGACCATGATTTTTCCCACGCGCCATTCGCGAGTGGAACAGGGTAGGGGGTTTCAGTTAGTGGTGCTAGAAGTAACCTCCGCCACACACCATTAGGTGGCTTGCGGTGTGTGATGTAGAAGTACAGCAACCGATCTCAGTCCTCCAGAGAAGTATCACGTTATTTGGAACAGCGGATAAAACATAGCAATGAACATCCTAGTACTTCGGTAGCTCTTCGGGATTTAACTGTCAATGAGTGGTTCAAATGGCTCTGAGCACTATGGGACTTAACAGCTGAGGTCATCAGTCCCCTAGTACTTAGAACTACTTAAACCTAACTAACCTAAGGACATCACACACATCCATGTCCGAGGCAGGATTCGAACCTGCGACCGTAGCAGTCGCACAGTTCCGGACTGAAGTGCCTAGAACCGTTCGGCCACTACGGCCGGCTCAATGAGTGGCTTCAGCTGAATATTACATATCAGAAGAAGCTTGTGGCCACTATCAAGGCTAGAATTGGTGTTACTCAGTATTAGAGTTATATCTTCTGGGATGATTGATTTTTTGTCTGGTTTTCTGACTTGGTTAAGTTATATTCCAAATGTTTCTCGCCTCATCTGTAGACGTCCTGCTTCCTGTTATACAAGACTGTCCCTGACTCGATGAACTGCTTTTCCTGTCTTAGTTGCATCAAAAATCCTATAATACATCCTTCCCACTATTTCACGTGTGCAGTCTGTTGCGCAGTTCCCCAAACACAATATATAGAGAGAGGCGGCGCAGTTGTCAACAAGCGGCACGCGTTATGGAGAAGCGGAATACAATTTCCTTCCTATAGTATTTCAGTGGCTTCCTTGTCCGCCCCCGGTAACTGAGTGGTCAGCGTGACATAATCTCAGCCGGCCGGTGTGGTCAAGCGGTTCTAGGCGCTTCAGTCCGGAACCATACGACTGCTACGGTCTCAGGTTCGAATCCTGCCTCGGTCATGGATGTGTGGCTGTCCTTAGGTTAGTTAGGTTTAAGTAGTTCTAAGTTCTACGGGACTGATGCCCTCAGATGTTAAGTCCCATAGTGCTCAGAGCCATTTGAACCGTTTGACATAATCTCAGTCCTAAGGGCCCGGGTTCGATTCCCGGCTGGGTCGGAGATTTTCTCCGCTCAGGGACTGGGTGTTGTTCTACTCATCATCATTTCATCCCCATCGACGCGCAAGTCGCCGAAGTGGCGTCAGATCGGAAGATTTGCACCCGGCGAACGGTCTACCCGACGGGAAGCCCTAGTCACACGACATCTATCTCTATTTAGTGGCTTCCTTTGCTCACTTTAGTTAAATCTTAGTGTTTTTCCTAGAATTAGGTAACTCATTCTTGTCCGATGGGATCTGCTATCTGAATGGTAACCCACAGCCTTTGCTACTCACATTTCGAGAGTTTAAACAGGATCACTTTGTACTGACATCTTCTTTTTCTCTGCAACTTGTGTAACCCATTAGATTTTTTGTTACCTTCCCAGTTCGTTACCAAGGCCCTTAAGGGGTATTTCTTTCAGGAACAACATAGTCTTGAGTCATCGTCCCTTACACTTGCCTCTGAACAACAGACTTCAATAATATAGATGGCATTGCAGACAGAAAAACGATACGTGGCCTTTCAAATAGTCAAGAAGGTTCATTTATACGTACATTTATTAATACGAGGGCTATTCTTTTGTTCAGAGTCAGATCGGCCGTGAAATGTAAAGCACAAAGAAACTCAATGTTTTCCTTGAAATGTTTACCTACACATTCCAGTTATCAACCTATGCAGTCGTCACTCCGACTTAAATATTTTGTCGTAGCGTTGTACCAACTTTCCGATACTCTCACAGAAGGCAGCCGCCTGTGCCTCCGCATATTCTCTACACTGACCTGCAGCTCGTTGTCTGTGCCAGAAAAATTGTCCTTGTATCTAGCGTTTCATACGAGCAAAGAGATGAAAAACAGAGGGGGACCAAATCCGGCTGTATACTGGGCGATCAAACACATCCCATCGAAAAACTGCGCGAGCGTCTTTGTTGCAGCTGCAGAGTGCGGCCGTGCATTGTCAGGAAGAAGGACAATGTATAGTGACAACATTCCTCGTTCTGAATTGCTCTTCCTGGACGATTTTCTCGAATGCCTGATTCACTCGCTGAACAGATCTTCGCCTTGCTTCGTCCCAAGCCGCCTGCTTCATAAACATCTGTACAGCCTACTTCAAAGTTCCTGCATCACTGCCGCACTTTGCTATCATTTGCTTTGTGTGGTTTGCATGAAATCAGGCAGAGTTCCTCAGCATGAAGAAATCAAATAACTGCATGCACTTTACACTTGCTGAGAGACTTCTAGGCATCTTCACGTGTTCACTGTGCGCTCAGAACTGAAAAGTGTGACGTGACGCGGTCGGCGGTCATATTACGGACACTGCGCAGCACATCTACACAAGGCTTCATCGGATTTCACAGTGTTTTTTTTTTTAAATACCCTTCGTACATTAAGTGTTTATTATTCACCATCTATACTCATCTAGTTAATATTCATGAGCCGGCTTCCTATCCAATAACATGTAGCTTAGTAGAGTCTCTTTTAATGTCATTAGTCAATATTCTCTGTCGTTCAGAGGAGGTAAGGACACTGGGAAAAGTTATTGACACCTAGAAGGTATAACGGTAACACCTCCTAATACCGTTTCTGCACTTGATAATGGACTCAGTTCTACCACGAAAAGCGTCCCACAGTTTTTTCTTGTATTCCGTAACTAGCTGAAGCCACTCATTCACGATTTGATCACGTAAAGATATTAAATTGCAGAGAATTTGACTAACACTTTTCACCCAATGTTCCAATGCCGGACTTTTTTGGAGTTTTAAGATCGAGTGATTTAACGGGCCAGTCGATGTGCGACATGGTACATGAGCCTTCGTCAAACCAGGAAAGTATGCACGCAGTCCTGTTAACAAGACTGTTGTCATCTTGGAAATGTTCACATCATACTCATCATGATGATTTAGAAGAAAGCGTAATAAACATGGTCACTGACAAGTTGAAATATACGTTGAGTTTCATGTTCGAGATAACCTGGAAGAGTGTTTCAAACTTAGGGTACGGAAAACAACGGCAAGCCGGAAGCACCTCAGACCTCCATACACTGGGGGTTAAACGACTGACTGGGCCAGTCGCTGTGCTCGACGTCTCGCTTAATTTGAAAAGGGTGAAACCGCGTTTCGTCAAACCACACTACACGCCTCCAGTCAGCTGCTGTATAGATCTGTGTTGCGTGGCCCATCGAATTCGGACAGCCTCACGTGCCTCAGTGAGCCATGGCATTTTGCGAGGTACCCTACTCCAAATGATTCTTGCCTTCCAGCTGGCTGAGTTGGACCTGCAATCACTGCCAGCAGCAAATCCTGTCTCGTTTGAAACCGACCTTCATTAACAGGGAGTGCCGTTCCTTCTTGGTCCCTGTCCGATAGGATCTTTTTGCGATTACTTTTTTAATGAAATTTTACACGGCTGCGAGTGCCACACCTTTACTAATAGTCTCGCTGGACAGACCACGTTGACAGACGAATGAACCGGGCAACTTCATTCAAGATGCGCAAAACTATAGACCTATATCTCTGACATCGATCTGTTGTAGAATTTTAGAACATGTTTTTTGCTCGCGTATCATGTCATTTCTAGAAACCCAGAATCTACTCTGTAGGAATCACCATGGATTCCGGAAACAGCGATCTTGTGAGACCCAACTCGCTTTATTTGTTCATGAGACCCAGAAAATATTAGATACAGGCTCCCAGGTAGATGACATTTTCCTTGACTTCCGGAAGGCGTTCGATACAGCTTCGCACTGTCGCCTGATAAACAAAGTAAGAGCCTACGGAATATCAGACTAGCTGTGTGGCGCGATTGAAGAGTTTTTAACAAACAGAACACAGCATGTTGTTCTCAATGGAGAGACGTCTACAGACGTTAAAGTAACCTCTGGCGTGCCACAGGGGAGTGTTATGGGACCATTTCTTTTCACAATATATATAAATGACCTAGTAGATAGTGTCGGAAGTTCCATGCGGCTTTTCGCGGATAATGCTGTAATATACAGAGAAGATGCAGCATTAGAAAATTGCAGCGAAATGCAGGAAGATCTGCAGCGGATAGGCACTTGGTGCAGGGAGTGGCAACTGATTCTTAACATAGACAAATGTAATGTATTGCGAATACATAGAAAGAAGGATCCTTTATTGTATGATTATATGATAGCGGAACAAACACTGGTAGCAGTTACTTCTGTAAAATATCTGGGAGTATGCGTACGGAACGATTTGAAGTGGAATGATCATATAAAATTAATTGTTGGTGAGGCGGGTGCCAGGTTGAAATTCATTGGGAGAGTCCTTAGAAAATGTAGTCCATCAACAAAGGAGGTGGCTTACAAAACACTCGTTCGACCTATACTTGAGTATTGCTCATCAGTGTGGGATCCGTACCAGGTCGGGTTGACAGAAGAGATAGAGAAGATCCAAGGAAGAGCGGCGCGATTCGTCACAGGATTATTTGGTAAGCGTGGTAGCGTTGCGGAGATGTTTAGCAAACTCAAGTGGCAGACTCTGCAAGAGAGGCGCTCTACATCGCGGTGTAGCTTGCTGTCCAGGCTTCGAGAGGGTGCGTTTCTCGATGGGGTATCGAATATATAGCTTCCCCCTACTTATACCTCCCCAGGAGATCACGAATGTAAAATTAGAGAGATTAGAGCGCGCACGGAGGCTTTCCGGCAGTCGTTCTTCTCGCGAACCACACGCGACTGGAACAGGAAAGGGAGGTAATGACAGTGGCACGTAAAGTGCCCTCCGCCACACACCGTTGGGTGGCTTGCGGAGTATAAATGTAGATGTATAAGATGTGGTCGTAGTCACGTCTTCTTTCTGACATTCTATTACCTGTCCACGTCGACCCATCTTACTGTGTTTATTCCATACAACGGACTGATACATACACGCCAACCACGTCAACACTGGAGGGTCTTACGAACGCTTAGTATCATTTCTACCCCGTATAAAGAGACCAGTGTGCTCTTTTAAGAGGATGACAACTATTTTGTTCTGTGAATCTAATGTTTATTATTCTGACAGCATTTTCCACAAGGCTCTAACTATCCCGAACGCCCACTGCTCGTTTAACGCTGTACCGATTGGCAAACACTGCACCAATTCAATATACTACCACTCCGCTAGCTCAGTCACACATCCGCCTGATTCTTTCAGCAGTTGCTGCACTACGGCTGTGTTTAAAACTTATGTTTCCTGAATGAGATTTTCACTCTGCAGTGAAGTGAGCGCTGATATGAAACTTCCTGGAAGATTAAAACTATGTGCCGGACGAAGACTCGAACTCTGAACCTTTGCCTTTCGCGGGCAAGTGCTCTACCAGGAAGTTTCATATCAGCGCACACTCCGCTGCAGAGTGAAAATCTCATTCTGGAAACATCCCCAGGCTGTGGCTAAGCCATGTCTCCGCAATATCCTTTTTTTCCAGGAGTGCTAGTTCTGCAGGTTCGCAGAAGAGCTTCTGTGATGTTTGGAAGGTAGGAGACGAGGTACTGGCAGAATTGAAGCTATGAGGGGGGGTCGTGTGTCGTGCTTGGGTAGCTCAGCTGGTAGAACACTTGCCCGCGAAAGGCAAAGGTTCCGAGTTCGAGCTGCTGTCCGGCACACAGTTTTAATCTGCCAGAAAGTTTCAAAACTTATGTTGTCTATCCATGTCCAAAACATGTTTCCGTGTATATTTATGAACACAAACTGAAACAAATTAAACACAGAGCTGCCTTACACCAAACTTGTGATGTCATCATCGATAGGGCATTCATGTCTAGCCTTCTGTATTTCAGCGCTATGGGAACTTCTGTAGCCAAATAACTTACAAGGGAACATTCCCAAGTGTCAGTAAACGACCTTGATGAAACATGAGGGATCGGTAAAGGGGGCAAATTATTGCAACAAGCATTGTTTTGTTTGTGCCAAACACACTTTTACGGGATAAAACACGCTCCAGAAGGCAATTTGACATTTTGGTTTTAGAGGGAATATCTCCGAACAGACGATACATAAAATATATTTTTCGTATAAAAGTTGACCTCTAATTAATGTTCTTGAAAACTGTATAATCAACTTTTGTAATAACCTGAAATTTTGCAAAACACCCTAGCAACATTAATCGATTATAAAAAACGAAAACTTTTGTTACAACAAAATTAAAGAAGCTTTCAAGCCACATGCATTCTTGTGTAATAAAGCTGCTTTCTGGAATACCATCTTTGGAAGAAAGCTCTACACAGTGTGCTGACTGGGTAGTCAAAGTATCTAAACATTCACTACAATTCTAATTATTTATTTTACTTATATTTGATTTATGTTAACTTACATTTATGTTTTTTGTAGTTCACATTATACATACGTGTATTTTGCTACATGAAAATGGTAAGTAACTCATTAATATGATAATCTGTAAAGAAATGCTTAAAACAATATCTTTTTATACGATGCACATAAAATGGACGAAATTTCTTCACGTAATATACACGACGCAGAGGACAATGTAAAACAAAAAGTTCAGCAGGATTTCAAATTATCACGGGTGATCTTCTAAATATCCAGATTTGTATGAGACATATTTCATTACTTAGGAAAGCCTTGGCGAAGAGAATTGATTCTGTAACAATGATTGCGGCTTGATTAGACTGTTTCTCGAGTGGAGATTGACATCATAATCATTCAGTAGCACTAGATCTGAAAGTCTTCTCACTAAGTCCTTCCAGCACCGGATGCCGTATATGTTTCACGGCTGTACCTGTGCCAGCGAGCCCTTTGGAATCACCATATGTTTCTTGTCCTCGCGCACGATGCTCAAAACCGCTTTTATCACACTAAGCACCCGCCTTTCCATAGTTTTAAAAGAAACTAATGGTGAGTCTGGACCGAGAAGTCGAGAACCTCTTTTAGGAGCTCCAAATGTTCTTGTAACAGCATCGAAATCTGGTAAACAAATGTCTGACCAGGTCAAAAGATGATTGTAAGATGTTTTCTTTCCTAGTGAGGGAGAAATATTTGTATCATTGTCAGATTCTTGCGATGGTCAAGAAGAAATAATAGTTTAGAGCATTGTAACAGAGTACAAGGAAACTGTCTATCTGCTGATTGCAAAGGATTGGTTGGTTTGGGGAAGGAGACCAGACAGCGTGGTCATCGGTCGATTGTAAAGGACTAGACGGCAGTGGCACAGTCGTAGGAGATATACAGCTTTCGATCCTGGAAGAACTTTGCAAGAAAACTTTCAGATCTAGTTCTGTTGAATGATTATGATGTCAGTCTCCATCTGAAAAACAATATGATCACGCCGCAGTCATTAGTATATAATCAATTCTCTTCGCCAAGGCTTTCCTTAGTACTGAAGTATGCCTGATACAAATCTGGATATTTAGAGGATCACCCGTGACAGTTTGAAATCCTGGTGAATTTTGTTTTATATTGTCCTCTACATCGAGCATATTACTTGAAGAAATTTCGTCCATTTTATGTGCATGGTACAAAACACGTTTTTTTAGCATTTCTTTACAGATTATCATTATTGTAATTGTTTCTATTATATTAATGAGTTACTTTTTATTTTCAAGTACCAAAATACACTTTAGTAAACCATAAACTAAAACACTTAAATCCAAAATAACTATTTAAAACATGAAACAAATATAAGTAAAATACATAATTAAAATTGTAGTGAATGTTTAGATATTTTTATCGGGGATGCTGAAAATATACCGTCAGCACATTGTGTACATCTTATTTTCCAAAAATGGTATTTCAGAAACCAGCTTTATTACACAGGGCTATCTGTGGCTTGAAAGCTTCTTTAACTTATGATGTAACAAAAGTTTTCAACTTTTAAAATTAATTAATGGTGGCAGGGTATTTTGCAAAACTTCAAAGTATTACAAAATATAATTACATATACCATTTTCAAGAGCATTAATTACATATAAACATTTATATGGAAAACATTTTTATATACTGAATCGCCAAAGAAACTGGTATAGGCACGTATATTCAAATACAGATATATGTAAACAGGCAAAATAAAGCCCTGCGATCGGCAACACCTATATAAGACAACAAGCATCTCGCACAGTTGTTAGATCGGTTCCTGCTGCTACAATGGTAAGTTATCAAGATTTAAGTGAGTTTGATCGTGGTGTTATAGTCGGAGCACGGGCACATAGCATCTCCGAGGGAGCGCTGAAGTGGGGATTTTCCCGTACGACCATTTCATGAGTGTACCGTGAGTATTAGGAATCAGGTAAAACGTCAAATCTCCGATATCGCTGCGAAAGGAAAAAGATCCTGCAAAAGCGGCACCAGTGACGACTAAAGAGAATCGTTCAACGTGACGAAAGAGCAGCACTTCCGCAAATTGCTGCAGATTTCAATGCTGGGTCACCAACAAGTGTCAGCGTGTGAACCATTGAACGAAACATAATTGATATAGGCTTTCGGCAGTCGTGTGCCGTTGATGACTGCACGACACAAAGCTTTACGCCTCACTTGGGCCCGTCAACACCGAAATTGGACTGTTGATGATTGGAAACATGTTTCCTGGTCGGACGAGTCTCATTTCAAATTGTATCAAGCGGATGGACGTGTAGGCGTATGGAGACAAGCTCATGAATCCATGAACCCTGAATGTCAGCAGGGGACTGTTAAAGCTGGTGGAGGCTGTGTAATAGTGTGGGGCGTGTGCAGTTGGAGTGATATGGGACCCCTGACATCTCTAGATACAACTCTGGCAGGTGACACTTACGTAAGCAACCTGTCTGATCACCTGCGTCCATTCATGTCCATTGTGTATTCCGACGGACTTGGGCAATTCGAGCAGCACAATGCGACACCCACATGCCCATAATTTCTACAGAGTAGCTCCATGAAAACTCTTCTGAGTTTAAACACTTCCGCTGGCCACCGGACTCCGCAGACATGAACATTATTCAACATATCTGGGATGCCTTGCAGCGTTCTGTTCAGAAGAGATCTCCACCCCTCGCACTCTTACTGATCTGTGGACAGCCCTGCTTGATTCATGGTGTCAATTCCCCTCAGCCCTCTTCAGACATTAGTCGAGTCCATGCCACGTCGTGTTACGGCACGTCTGGGTGCTCGCGCGGGCCCTACATGATATTAGGCAGGTGTACCCGTGTCTTTGGCTCTTCAGTGTATATCATTGTTTCGAAGATATTCCCTCTAAACCTAAAATGCCAAATTACTTTTCGAGATGTGTTTTACCCTATAAAAGGTAAATTCGGCACAAACAAAGAAATACATATTGCACTATTGTACCCCCTCAACACACCCGACAAGTTTCATCGAGATAGTTTATAGGCACTTGGGAATGTTCCCTTATCAGTCACGTTATCCCACCATCATTCTGGCGTGCATCTGGGATATTAATCATTCTTGGTCCCGTGTTTCGGCTGACAACCTTACAACCATTCTCAAGGTGAGTCTGTTGTGAGATTTTTAAAATCACCGGACACCATACACGAATGTATAACAAAAGACAATTTCAGTAACAAGGGTGCCAATCCATAAATAAAAATTTATGCGTCTAGAGGAAAACAAAACCGGCGCAGAGTCATCAAATGCACAGTGCTTACGAAGTATGTTGTTCATTATTATGGATGACATGTGTTGGAATGTCAGACAATGAAGACTTAGAACAATATTTCCTTTGAGAGCGCAGACTTGAAATTAGGATTTTGCGTGAATTGTCGAGCTGGGTACCCTCATCTCAGTGGAGCAGGTTATCTGATAATTGTATTTCCACGGCTTCCTTGACCACTGAATCCCAGTAGGATGAGGCTGTGGCCAGTAGCTTAACTTTAATGTAATCCTCGGAATGACCAGTGGAAATAAAATGTTCAGCCCAATAAAAGTGCCTGAACATCACTAAATCGCCACAATCATCCAGAACACCAGAAAATGAATATGCCGAATTAAACACCTGCACAACCGGAACACACTTTCAAATTCAAGCAAGCTTCCATAGTAGCAGAATAATTTTATTGATCACTGAAGGTCACTCAGTCCCGTCTTCGTACATGCCACGTACGCCACACTCAGAATATCACGTTCAACCGATAAACCCTTAGGCTCGACTTCAGTTTTACCCCCATTCCACCCCACCCTCTCGCTCCCTCCGGCCCACCAAATGGCTGCAAATAACACCGACTCCCTGATTTCACGATCCCAAATTCCTCCACAAAAATTGTTCTACGTCTAAGAAGAAAAGTGCAAGCTATTTCAGTGACCATACTCAACTGACGCTATTAATATTCCTCTGCAAAGTTCTGTTTTCTGTCTTGGCTTAAGATTATTACCGACAGTTGCTGGAAAACACTCACCACGATGGCAAATTCACTGGCTCTTAAACCACCATAATAGTCCCTACAAAAATCCATTTAGGAGGATTACGAAACGACTGACCTATCATTTCCCGACTGAACAGTCCCTTTGCCCCGTATACTGTAGACGAAGCCTCCCAGGTCCGGAGAGGAAAAGTGTAGGTTTATCCATATCTACTAGAGGACTTCAAAAAGTAAGGTACACATTATTAAGACAGGCCAAGTAACATTTATTGAGAGCTGCACTACAAGCCAAAGTCACCAAGTCTCTGCAAACAACAATCAGAACTTTCTACCAACCGTTTAGTTTGACGTCAATAGAAATCAGTTCCTTGGCAACCGAGCCATTCGAGAGTCGCTGTGCTAACGTTCTCATCGTTGAGAAATGTGCCACTGATGTGATTAGTTTTTCGATTGCCTGGACACAGCCATCTGTTATCGACGTCGTTGGTCTTCCTTCCAGATCAGCGACATTCACCTCTGAGCGGCCTTGGTCGACTTGTTGTCGACATTTCACTATGGCTGCACGCGACACTGCATTTCACCGTAAATCTGCGTGAAATTTAGATGTTATGACCGCAAGAATCGTACTGTCCCGCATACTAAAGCTTTGTAGTGCGTTTCCACTTACCAGCCATTTTGTTCGCACACTGTGATGCACCGGTTAACCGTACCACAGCAGATCTGCGTCTGCAGGGAAAGCAGAACATGTACCCTCTTATGACACTAAGCCAATGCTGTTGCGCAATGGTCTTAGCGTGGGACGATATGTGTAATTCACTTTTGAAGTCCCCTCGTACACCCAAGGTTTCAGAAGACGACTTTGCGAAACATATAAGACATGCAGAAGAATGACACATATCAGTGGGTAGAGCATCTCGCCGAATTTTGATTAGAAGTACGCTCCTTGACATAGTTTGAAGACCATTCAGCGATAGACCAGTCAGAATATGTAGTGTAGACAAATCATGCACTCCGTACTGTCGAAAAGAATTAGTTCGCACCTGCGGACAGGCAACACAGTGAACAGATTTCCAAAGCGAGCTGTTGTCACTGTGCCCGTCCGGGCACTCAATAACTGAACGCGATTGCTGCCTTTGCGTGTAATGTGAGTTAAAAACCTGTAGATATGCTGTTGGTTGATTTGGGAAAGGGGGGGGAGGGATCAAACGGCGAGGTCATCAGCCCCATCGGAGTAAGGAAGGACGGGGAAAGAAGTCAGCCGTGTCCTTTCAAAGAAACCATCCCAGCATTTGCCTTAAACGATTTAGAGAACTCACAGGAAATCTAAATCAGGTTGGCCGGACGCGGGCTTAAACCTCGTCCTCCCGAATGTGAGTCCAGTGCGCTAGTCACTGCGCCACTTCGTTCGGTAGATATGCTATATGCACTGATATGTGTCTGCTTTGTATGTCTTGTAGTTTTGGCGCAATCGTCTTCTGAAATCCTGGCGGTACTTTGGAATTACCCTATATTTAGCAGCTAAATCTTACACTGATTTTATGGCTCGTGACAGAATCACCAATAGCGGCAGTGTATTCATTGCCGTGAAGCACCCAGTAATGCCTAATGAGATACAAAAAAAAAAGAGTCTGAATGCAAGTAATATCTCAAATATCTCACAGTCGACCAAATGAACAAATTTCCAAAGGAAACTACCGTCGCACCGTACCGAGCAATTACGTCCGCGACTTCAGTCAATTCCATGCACGTATTGAATTTTCCTGAATCACAAAGGGCGGCCATATTGAGCACCTGTAATGCGAGTCAAAAACCTGGAGAAATATTTTATCCCCAGATATTCACTGATATTCTAAAGTAATAGAACCCAGTATGTTGTCCTCGATGGTGAGTGTTCATCAGAGACATGATATCGTCAGGAGTGCCCCAGAAAAGTGTGATAGGACCGCTCTTATCTCTATATATGTAAATGATCTAACGGCCACGCTGAGCACTAGTCTGCAGTGGTTTGCTAATGACGCTGTGGTCTATGGGAAGGTATCGAAGTTGAGTGATTGTTGGAGGATCCAAGATGACTTAGACAAAATTTCTAGTTGGTGTGACGAATGGCACTAAATGTAGAAAAGTGTAAGTAAATGCGGATTACTAGCAAAAACAAACCTGTTATGTTTGGACACAGAATTAATATCTGGGCGTAAGGTTGCAGAAGACATGAAATAGAACGAGCGTACGAGGATCCTGGTAGGATGGTCGACTTCAGTTACTTTGGGAGAATTCTAGGAAAGTGTGGTTCATCTGCAAAGGAGACAGCATGTGGGACTCTAGAACGATCTATTCTTGAGTACTGCTCGAGTGTTTGGGATCCGCACCAGTTCTCATTAAAGGAAGACATTGAAGCAATTCAGAGGCGGGCTGCTAGATGGAGTAGGTTCGAACAATATGCAAATGCTACGGAGATGCTTCGGGAACTCAAATAGGAACCCCTGGAAGAAAGACGACATTCTTTACCAGGGACAGTATTGAGAAAACTTAGAGAACCGGAATTTGAAGCTAACTGCAGAACGATCCTTCCGCCGCCAACATATATTTCGCTTAAAGTCTATGAAGGCGAGATACGAGACATTAGGGCCCATACCGACGCATATAGACAATCGCTTCTCCCTCACTCTGTCTGCGAGGGGAACAGGAAACGACAGGTAGTAGTTCAGGATACCCTTCGCAACGCACTGTATGGTGGCATTTGGAGAACGTATGTAGACATAGATAAAGATGAAACTTCCTGGCAGATTAAAACTGTTTGCCAGACCGAGACTCGAACTCGGGGCCTTTGCCTTTCGCGAAAGCTTCTGTAAAGTTTGGAAAGTAGGAGACGAGGTACTGGCAGAAGTAAAGCTGTAAGGACGGGGCGTCAGTCGTGCTTGGGTAGCTCAGAAGGTAGAGCACTTCCCCGCGAAAGGCAAAGGTCCCGAGTTCGAGTCTCCGTGCGGCACACAGTTTTAATCTGCCAGGAAGTTTCATATCAGCGGACACTCCACTGCAGAGTGAAAATCTCGTTCTGGATAGATAAAGGTTTGTGTATTTTCTATATGTCTATTAGTTTTCGGAGAGTTGTTTTCTGAGAGCCCGAAGTTGCTTTAGAATAACTGTGTATGTCACGTAGTGTTTGCTGTGAAACTGAACGGTACCTGGTAATATTCAATTTGGAACCTTTATTAGTAAGTTTGTGTCATCAGAATACAATGCATTTTTTTCAGCCATCGTTTAAAGTGATGTAATTGCACATGGGTACAAGAAGCCAAGCAGCTGCACATCAAATTAAGAACATAGTAAAATTTGTTTTCCTTTTTCAAGATTTATTTTTTATACCACATGTGTTTTTACACTACTGGTCATTAAAATTGCCAAACAAGAAGAAATGCAGATGATAAACGGGTATTCACTGGACAAATATGCTATACTAAAACTGACATGTGATTACATTGGGTGCATAGATCCTGAGAAATCAGTACCCAGAACAAACACCTCTGGCCGTAATAACGGCTCTGATACGCCTGGGCATTGAGTCAAACAGACCTTGGATGGCGTATACAGATACGGCTACCCATGCAGCTTCAACACGATACCACAGTTCATCAAGAGTAGTGATTGGCGTATTGTGACGAGCCAGTTGCTCGGCCACCATTGACCAGACGTTTTCAATTGGTGAGAGATCTGGAGAATGTACTGGCGAGGACAGCAGTCGAACATTTTCTGTATCCAGAAAGCCCCGTACAGGACCTGCAACATGCGGTCGTGCATTATCCTGCTGAAATGTAGGGTTTTCGCAACGGTCGAATGAAGGGTAGAGCCATGGGTCGTAACACATCTGAAATGTAACGTCCACTGTTCAAAGTGCCGTCAATACGAACGAGAGGTGACCGAGACGTGTAACCATTGGCACCCCATACCATCACGCCTGGTGATACGCCAGTATGGCGAAGACGAATACACGCTTCCAATGTGCGTTCACCGCGATGTCGCCAAACATGGATGCGACCATCATGATGCTGTCAACAAAACATGGATTCATCCGAAAAAATGCCGTTTTCCCATTCGTGCACCGAGGTTCATCGTTGAGTACACCATCACAGGCGCTGCTGTCTGTGATGCAGCGTCAAGGGTAACCGCAGCCATGGTCTCCGAACTGATAGTCCATGCTGCTGCAAACGTCGTCGAACTGTTCCTGCAGATGGTTGTTGTCTTGCAAACGTCCCCATCCGTTGACTCTGGGATCGAGACGTGGCTGCACGATCTGTTACAGCCATGCGGATAAGATGCCTGTCATCTCGACTGCTTGTGATACGAGGCCGTTGGGATCCAGCACGCGTTCCGTATTACCCTCCTGAACCCACTGATTCCATATTCTGCTAACAGTCTTTGGATCTCGACCAACGCGAGCAGCAATGTCGCGATACGATAAACCGCAGTCGTGATGGGCTACAATCCGAACTTTATCAAAGTCGGAAACGTGATGGTACGCATTTCTCCTCCCTACACGAGGCTTCACATCAACGTTTCACCAGGCAACGCCTGTCAACTGCTGTTTGTGTGTGAGAAATCGGTTATAAACTTACCTGATGTCAGCAAAATGGTTCAAATGGCTCTGAGCACTATGGGACTTTGTATCTGTGGTCCCCTAGAACTCTGAACTACTTAAACCTAACTAACCTAAGGACATCACACACATCCATGCCCGAGGCAGGATTCGAACCTGCGACCGCAGCAGTCGCGCGGTTCCGGACTGAGCACCTAGAACCGCTAGACCACAGCGGCCGGCCTGATGTCAGTACATTGTAGGTGTCGCCACCGGCGCCATCCTTATGTGAATGCTCGGAAAAGCTAATCATTTGCATATCACAGCATCCTCTTCCTGTCTGTTAAATTTCGCGTCTTTAGCACGTCATCTTCGTGGTGTAGCAATTTTAGTGGCCAGTAGTGTAGTTCTTTGTAGCAAACGACCTATCATAGCTACCAAGGCGGTGGGTCGGTCTGCAGTGTTAATAAATAAGTAATAATGCACATAAAATGTAAAACTGCCGCACTGCTTGCGTGTGAGCGGTTGGGAGAGTGTAGCGGTGCGATGGCGGTGTTGGCAGTGCACCGCGAGGAGTCGCCGCTGGACAACGAGAGCGCAAACCAGCTGCGCGCCGAGGACGGCTGGCGGTCGCGCTCGCCCAGCAGCGCCAGCGCCGGCAGCCATAGCCGGCCCACCTCGGACTCCTACTCGCCCAACGGCTCGCAGCGCCGCTGGGTCGACGTCATCACGGGTGAGCCTCGGCTTGTTGCTCATTTAGCCACTGTCGCTGTCTCTTCACACATTTCTGTTTTGCACCGAGCTCAAAAGTATAGCGCAAATACACTGGTGTCAAAAATCAAAGCAGCAAAAGGAAATTTTGCAAGGTTGCGTTTATTTTGCCACAAAACACTATAAACAGGTCGTAGTAACGTACAAACAATTTAAGTAATACAGAACGCAAACAGATGCAACAGGGATAAAAGCAGACAAAAATGTTCTTAGTTTTTTTTCAACTTGACGGATTTACACGCACATTCCAACAACTGTTTGATGTGCTCAATATAGTGTATGACCACCTCTGGCAGCAGTACATACCTGAAAACGATTGTCGCACAGATGACAAAATGGTAGATATCGAAATAGATGACAGAGGGATAGAAAAACAGTTAAAATCGCTCAAAAGACGAAAGGCCACTGGACCTGATGGGATACCAGTTCGACTTTACACAGAGTACGCGAAGGAACTTGCCCCCCTTCTTGCAGCGGTGTACCGTAGGTCTCTAGAACAGTGTAGCGTTCCAAAGGATTGGAAAAGGGTACAGGTCATCCCCGTTTTCAAGAAGGGACGTCGAACAGATGTGCACAACTATAGATCCATATCTCTAACGTCGATCAGTTGTAGAATTTTGGAACACGTATTATGTTCGAGTATAATGACTTTTCTGGAGACTAGAAATCTACTCTGTAGAAATCAGCATGGGTTTCGAAAAAGACGATCGTTTGAAACCTAGCTCGCGCTATTCCTCCACGAGACTCAGAGGGCCATAGACACGGGTTCCCAGATAGATGCCGTGTTTCTTGACTTCCGCAAGGCGTTCGATACAGTTACCCACAGTCGTTCAATGAACAAAGTAAGAGCATGTGGACTATCAGACGAATTGTGTGATTGGATTGAAGAGTTCCTAGATAAGAGAACGCAGCATGTCATTCTCAGTGGAGATAAGTCTTCCGAAGTAAGACTGATTTCAGGTGTGCAGCAGGGGGAGTGTCGTAGGACCGTTGCTATTCACATTATATAAAAATGACATTGTGGATAACATCGGAAGTTCACTGAGGCTTTTTGCGGATGATGCTGTAGTATATCGAGAGGTTGTAACAATGGAAAATTGTACTGAAATGCCCGAGGATCTGCAACGAATTGACGCATGGTCCTGGGAATGGCAATTGAGTCTCGATGTAGAGAAGTGCAATGTGCTGCGAATACATAGAAAAAAAGAGCCCTTATCATTTAGCTTCAATATAGCAGGCCAGCAACTGGAAGCAGTTAATTCCATAAAATATCTGGGAGTAGGCATTAGGAATGATTTAAAATGGAATGACCATACAAAATTAATGGTCAGTAAAGCAGATGCCAGACTGAGATTCATTGGAAGAATCGTAAGGAAATGCAATCCGAAAACAAAGGAAGTAGGTTACAGTACACTTGCTCGCCCACTGCTTGAATATTGCTCACCAGTGTGGGATCCGTACCAGATAGGGTTGATAGAAGAGATAGAGAAGATCCAACGGAGAGCAGCGCGCTTCGCTACAGGATCATTTAGTAATCGCGAAAGCGTTACGGAGATGATAGATAAACTCCAGTGGAAGACTCTGCAGGAGAGATGCTCAGTAGCTCGGTACGGGCTTTTGTTGAAGTTTCGAGAACATACCTTCACCGAGGAGTCAAGCAGTATATTGCTCCCTCCTACGTATATCTCGCGAAGAGACCATGAGGATAAAGTCAGAGAGATTAGAGCCCACACAGAGGCATACCGACAATCTTTCTTTCCACGAACAATACGAGACTGGAATACAAGGCAGAAGCGATAGAGGTACTGAACGTACCCTCCGCCACACACCGTCAGGTGGCTTGCGGAGTATGAATGTAGATGTAGATGTTAATGTTTGCTGTGAATGATGTCATCAGTATCATCTTGAGGTAATAACGCCCATTCTTCCTGCAGAGCTGCTCGCAGTCTTGGAGAGTGGTTCGTGGATGCTGACGTGATGCAAGCGGCCTCCCTAGTGCATCCTAGACATGCTATATGGGATTCAAATCAGGAGAGTGAGGAGGCCACGCCATGCGTGCAATATCTTCCGTGTCCAAGAAAACATCAACCACCCGTGCTCTATGAGGTCGAGCAGTCTCGGCCCACAGCATCTGACAAGTACCGCAAATGACGTCCCAAGAACTCGTCTCAATACCTGACAGCAGTTAAACCTAGCCGATTAACCCGTACAATTTCATGAATTGGGGTTCAAGTGGTAAACATAATCCCAGCCACACCATCCTCCTCGATATCGGTCTCTTTCCACAATGTTTGAGTTCTGAAATCGTGTTCCACGTTCCCTCCAGATATGAATCTGTGGAGAATCACTTTCATAGCAAATCGGGACTCATTTGTGTAAACAACATTAGCCCACGTTTGACTGTACAGGTTGCATATTGATGACTCCATTTAGGCATTCCCTTCCGTGAAGACCCATCAGAGACAGACACACAGCAGGTCTCTGACAATAAAGACCACCCCGCCGAAGCCTTCTGCACACCGTTTGCTTCGATACAATACGTCCAATGGATGCTGCGAGGTCAGATGCCAGTTGCCGTGCGGTACTGAGGCGGTACAGTCGTGCCCTTGCAGCCAACTAACAGTCCTCTCTTCTCAAGTCATAAATGGTCGGCTGTGCCCTGTTCCTCGGGATACAGTTTCGGTCTCTGTAAACCACCGCCAGAACGATTCACATTAAGCCATAGGGCCACATCGGTTTGCGACTGTCCTTTCTTTCTATGGTGCTCCCGTACAGAGAGTCTGTGCCATACTGCACCGTCTGTGTCTGTGTAAGCAGCGATTGCGAATGTGAGGCTACCAGGCAAACACTACATCAATTCATAGGTGCCCCGACGTCATCGTTGGCATGGTTGTCCGTTGGCCGGAATGTCATCTTCTGTGCAGAACATAATTGTACAGATATCTGATTGACAGTTTGTATGATTATATCGTGAATTAGACACAGGACGGGGAGATAGCGGTTTGTTGCTTTAATTTTGGACACCCGTGTACTTAAGATATGCTTCTGATAACGTGTTAACGGATGATGATACTTCGACCAGCGGCAATAAACCCTGCAGACTCCTGTACCCTTTACTGTTACGAAGCTTCTTAGGCAACTACATATGTGGTTCAGATAACTCGTGTGTACAGACAAGGTAGGGGAGTCTGGGGCGTCCTCCCTCGGGCATGGGTGTGTGTGTTTGTCCTTAGGATAATTTAGGTTAAGTAGTGTGTAAGCTTAGGGACTGATGGCTTTAGCAGTTAAGTCCCATAAGATTTCACACAGATATTTTAGAGTCTGGGGAAAGATGACAAGTTGAAACATGGTTAACCTCCTGTCGGTTGTTTAATTAATATGGTCTACCAATTTAGTAGTAGAGGGAATCGTGGCGATACAAATTGTAGAGGGAGACCAAAAGTTGAATATAGCAAGCAGATTCAGAACGATGTAGGTTGTAGTACTTAGTCGGAAATGAAAAGGCTTGCAGATAATAGAGTAGCATGGAGAGCTGCTCAGACCAGTCTTTGGACTAAAGCCCACAACAAGAACAGTATCAATATGAGGTAATCCGGTTGTGTCGCTGTGCGGTTCTAGGCGCTTCAGTCTGGAACCGCATGACCGCTACGGCCGCAGGTTCGAATCCTGCCTCGGGCATGGATGTGTGTGATGTCCTTAGGTTAGTTAGGTTTAATTAGTTCTAAGTTCTAGGTGACTGATGACCTCAGCAGTTAAGTCCCATAGTGCTCAGAGCCATTATGAAGAATCAGTTCACCACTCATTTCTGCAACAGGTACACCGTCCTCGAAGTCCAGCTGCACAAATTCGGTCTGTTAACCCTACCTAAGATACATTTGTGATTACGCTGCGCTCCCATCTGTGCACCTAACTGAACCTTGCACGACTACTGTAACATTCGAAACGGGGTTGGTTCATCATTAAAGGAAGAACGAACTAATCTGGTAAAATAACTTACATTGCCGAAGCCCTTTGCCTTCTTTTTAAGCCTCTGTACAGAATTTACAACATTTATCCAAATCTGAACATCTCATACATCACAATTCAAGGAGCTTGTGAGACTGAAACTAATTCCGATGGGCAAAACAATTTCGCCTTACTGAATTAAGCTACTCGCAAACAACATTACCATCACTTTCCTGCTTCCGCGGGGAGCTTAAACACGAAATGCCACGACACTTTTGGAAACTGCCGGTAATAAGACACACTATTTCTCTGCAAATAGCACCAAGTCTGGTTCCTGATTCATATAAAATGTTATATCATTAACAAAAAACCAAGAAAAGTAGTGGGCCAATGACCGAACGCTGTGGATTTCCATTGCAACCTGTCCCCATGCAGATGATATGGGTTCCATCTTTTTATTACTCGAACGGCCTAGAGTAACTTCCAGCATTCTGTCTCTTAAATTAGAGCTAAACCAGGCTTGTGCCGAGTTACATAGTTCACAAAAACTCAATTTCTCTAATAAAATTTTATGATCAACGCAATCAAATGCTTAAGTCACAGATCGGCACCGTGATAATTTATCATTTAAAGATTCCATTATGTGCTCTGTAAATGTATAAATAGTTGTCGAAGAAGAGTGGGCATTTTGAAATCCAAACTGTGATTGGCTAAGCATCCCAACAGTGGTGATAATTTATCATTTAAAGATTTGATAATGTTATACTTTATAATATAGATAAGAAAAATTCTTCTCATCTTCTCTCCACCGCCACCGCACCTGTGTCGGTATGAGCACTACATGTGTACCTGATCGCCTCACATACCCACTATTGTGGTCTTCAGTCCAGTGACTGGCTTGGTACACCTCTCCACACTAGTCTATCCTATGCAAGCCTCTTCATTTCTGCATGACTACTGCAACCTGCATCAAATTGAAACTGCTTGCTGTATTCAATCTTTGGTCTCACTCTGCAGTTTTTACTTTCCCAAACTTCTCTCCTTTACCAAACTGACGGTTCCTTGATGCCTTAAGATATGTCCTATCAGCCAATCCCTTCTTGTAGTCATGTTGTGCCATAAATTTCTTTTCCTCCAATCTGACTCAGCACCTCTTCATTACTTATTCAATCTAGCCGTCTAATCCTCTGCATTCTTCTATAGCGCCACATTTTAAAATCTTCCATTGTCTTCTCGACTGAGCTACTTGTCGGCTTCTGTACTTGTCACTTCTGTACAAGGCTACATCCCAGACAAGTACCTTCAGAAAAGATTACGACTTACTCTTATTTAAATTTATATAATACTTTGAGAAATTCCTCTTTTTCAGAAACACTTTCCAATACAAGTCTGCATTTTATATCCTTTATACTTCCGCCATTATAAGTTATTTTATTGCTCAAATAGAAAAAAACTGACATACGACTTTTAGTGTGTATTTTTCTAGCCTAATTCCCTCAGTGTCACCTAATTTAACTCTGCTACGTTACATTACCCTTATTTCACTTTTATTGATATGCACCTTCTAATCTCTTTCCAAGATAGTACACACTTCCAAGTGTTTTGCCGTCTCTGGAAGAATTACAATGTCATTGGCGAACCTGAAAGTTTTTGTTTCTTCTCCCTAAACCTTAATACCTTTCCCAAATTTATCCTTGGTATCCTTTATCATTTGCTCAGTTTATAGATTGAATAATATTTGCGAGATGGTACAACTGTGTCTCACTCTGTTCTCAACCACTGTATCCCTTTCATTTCCTTCAAATCTCATAACTGCAGTCCCGTTTCTGTACATGTCAGAAAAAGCCTTCCATTCCCTGTATTTTACCCCTGCTATCTTCAAACTTTTAAAGACTGTGTTTCAGTGCACACAGTCAATGCTTTCTCTAAGTTCACATATTCTATAGAGGTCAGTTGGCCTATCTTCTAAGATAAGTTGTAGCATCAGTATTGCGTCGCGTGTTTCATCATTTCTCCATAACTGAAGCTGATGTTCACCAAGCTCGGCTTCTTCCACAAATAATTCATGCCAATATTTTGTAACCATGACTTATTAAACTGATGTTTCGGTATTATTCACATCTATTTGCACCTCCTTCTTTGATACTGCAATTATTAAATTATTTTTGAAATCTGGGGATTAAATTATTTTTGAAGTCTGGGGGAATTTCGCCCGTCTCCTATACCTTGCACGTTAGAAGGAAGAGTTTTGTTATGTCTGGTTCCCCCAAGGATCTCATTCTTGGGGTATCGAGCTTTCTTTTGACTTAAGTCTTTCAGTACTGTCAGATTCTTCTTGAAGTATCATGTCTCTCATCTCATCTGTAGCTACTTCATCTTCCCTTTGTATACCATTGCCTTCAAGTTTATTTCACTTGTATAGCTCTTCTACATATTCCTTCTGACTTTCATATTTCCCTCTCCTCCTTTCTTTTATTGCCTGCCATCTGTGCTCTTGATATTCACGCAGCCGCTTCTCTTTCCTCCAAAGCTCTCTTTAATCTTCCCATACCTGCATCTCTCTTGCCCCTCATTAAGCATGCTTCTACAGCCCTGCGTTAGTCCACTACTCATTCCTGTTAGCCTTTTGACTTACTGTGACCTCATTTGTATACATCTATGTTACCTTTCACTTGTATTCCCTTTCATGTTGCATCTTTAGAATTTCTCTTGTTGTTGTGGTCTTCAGTCCAAAGAATGGTTTGATGCAGCTCTTCGCACTACTCCAACCTACATCCTTCTAAATCTGCTTATTGTATTCATCTCTTGACCTACCTTTAAAATTTTTCCTCCCCACACTTCCCTCCAGTACTAAATTGGTGATCCCTTGATATCTCAGACATGTCCCACAAACTAATCCTTTCTTCTAGTCTAGTTGTGTCACAAATTTCTTTTCTCACAAATTCTGTTCAGTACCTTCTCATAACTTGGAAGGAATGCGTGTGAAATCTTATGGGACTTAACTGCTAAGGTCATCAGTCCCTAAGCTTACACAATACTTAACCTAAATTACCCTAAGGACAAAAACACACACCCATGCCCGAGGGAGGACTCGAACCTCCGCTGGGACCAGCCGCGCAGTCCATGACTGCAGCGCCCGAGACCACTCGGCTGATCCCGCGCGGCTTATAATAACTTACATTATCTACCCGTCTAATCTTCAGCATTCTTGTGTAGCACCACATTTCAAAAGCATCTATTCTTCATTTTTCAATTGTTTATTGTCCATGTTGTTTCACTTCCACACGTGGCTATGCTCGATACAAATACCTTCCAAAAAGACTTCCTAGCATTTAAATATATACTTGATGTCAACAAATTTCTCTTCTTCAGAGGCGCTTTTTCTGCCATTGTGTGCTGTGTTTTGTATACGTTCTACTTCGGCCATCATCAGTTATTTCGCTGCCCAAATAGCAAAACTCAACTACTACTTTAAGTGTCTCATTTTCTAATTTAATTCCCTTAGCAACACTCGATTTAATGCGTCTACATTCCTTTCAGTTGCTCTTGCAAGTCCTTTGCTGTCTCTGACAGAAATACAATATCATTGGCAAAACCTTTATTTCTTCTCCCTGAACTTTAATACCTACTCCAAGTTTTGTTTGGTTTACTTTACTGCTTGCTCAATATACAGTCTGAACAACGTTGGGGTAGGCTACAACACTGTCTCACTGCCTTCTCAACCACTGCCTCCTTTTCGTACCCATCAACTCTTAAAGTGCCTTGTGATATCTGTGCAGGTTGTAAACAGCCTTTTGCTACCTGTATCTTACCCCTGCTACCTTCAAATTTCCGTAATTTACATTCAGTATCTCCTTTGTTATCCAAGTTTTCTACTAGACCTCATCTTTTTACCTACTTGATCCTCTGCTCCCTTCACTATTTCATCTCTCAAAATTCCCCATTCCTCTTATACTTCATTTTTCTCGATTGTTTCCGTCAGTCGTTGCTCCCTCTCAGACTCTCTACAACCACCTGGTCTTTCAATTTATCCAAGTCTCATCTCCTTAATTTCCTTCCTTTTTTGTAATTTATTCATTTTGAATCTACATTTCGTAATTGGTAAATTATGATCAGCGTCCACATCTGCACTCTGGAAACGCCTTACAGTTTAAAATCTGGTTTCGAAATCTCTGTCTTACCATTACACAGTCGACATTATATCTTCCAATGTCTCCAGGTCTCTTTCACAATTACAGTCTTCTTACAAGATTCTTAAACCAATATTTTTTTTAATCATTTTATTACAAGCAGTGTGATTTATAAGTGACATTTGTAAATCAGTCTTAGTAAGTACATAGCTCAGAACTACATACATAAGGCTAAAGAAGCTTGTACAGTCTTCTCAGTCACCACTACCATTCCGACAATCGGTGTGACAAATTTTTGGCAAGTTCCCACAACAATTTTGCGTATTTTCACACACAAGTCAAATTCAAAATCAAAAGAAAAAGGCAACAAACTGTAATACAAAGAGAAATCATCAACTAAAGTATCCGATTTCGCAAAAGAAACGAACTGACAAATTACAGTATCAGAAAATAAGTGAGATACACACAGAAGCTCCAATTTGTAAGAGGAATGCCAACTGTGTTCTGACCAATGCGCATCTGCGTACCTCACACAGCATTACGAATCTTAAACTTCTGGGCTTGCAATCAGACGAGATTTCCTCTCTTCTATGGCTCTGGCACCCAAGGTCCTTAGCTATTCGTTGTTTATAGCACCACATGTCTTCGCTTCTCGTTTTTTATTAGGGTTGCCCAGAAAGTAATGCACCGCATTTTTTTTCCTCAGACTAAAACAATGTTACGAATGCGACACATTACGTATGTATTATTTGAACTCTCCTGAGTGAGCGCGGCAAGTTTCGGTCACTTACGACAGATAGCGTAACTGCAGGACAGTTTCAAAATGGCGTCTGTAGGTGATGCACGTTACAAGCACCGTGCCGTCATTGAATTTTTCACTACAGAGAAAGAAACCATGGGGAATAGTCACAAACGTCTGTGCAAATTCTATAAAGCATCTGCTATCGACAGAAGTACAGTTAGTCGCTGGGCACGGAGGGTAAGGTCGTCAGAAACTGGTTCGGCGGATCTGAGGATTTGCAGCGGTCGGAGAGACTATCCACAGCTAACACACCTGACATGTTGCAGCGAGCTTCCACTCGTTTGGGCCATTAAAGGATGCCATTCGTGCAAGACATTTTGAGGGCGATGAGGAGGTGACTCTCAAGGTAAAACACTGGATCCGCCACCACGACAAGGATTAGTACCGACAGGACATACACACCATTGTTTCGCGCTGGAGGAAGGCCGTAGAACAGGATGGAGATTACATCGAAAAATAGGGTGTGTAGATAAAACACCATTCCTTTGTATGTGACATTCTCATCAGGTTCAATAAAGAATTGTTGAAGAAAATAAATGCAGTGCATTACATTTTGGGCTATCCTCATACAATTGTCCCACAGTCCAGTCTGTGTTACCGTAAAAAAGAAATGGAATTTCTTCCTTAAATCAAAGCTGATGTGTGATACTAACAGAATTCTTTTCGCCAGGAATGTCCTCATTTCCTGTGTTAACTTACTTTTTATGTTGTCTTTTCTTCGTCCTTTATGTGTAATTTTGCTTCCAAGGCACCAGAAGTCCTTAATTTCGTATACTTCGTGGTCCTCAATTTTAACGCTAAGTTTATCACTAATTTCATTTCTGCTGCTCCTCCTTACTTTCGTTTTTCTTTGGTCTACTTTGTCTGTTTTCTGTAATCCTTAGGATGTTCATTCCATACAACATGTCCTGTAATACTTTCTCACTTTCATTGAAAATAGCAATGTCATCAGCCAATCTTATCATTTACATCCTTCCATTTTAACTTTTAATCCCATTCTTAAACCTTCCATTTATTTCCTTTGTGCTTCTTCGATGTAGAGTTTGAACAGTAGGGACGAAAGATTACACCCCTCTTTTACACTTTGTTCTAGGTCTTTCATTTTTGTTGTTCCTTCTTTGTTCTTATATATATTGTGTACTAACCATTTTTCCCTATAGTTTACTTCTATTTTTTTATAATTTCGAATATCTTGCGGTGTTTTACACTGTCAAACAATTTTTCTAGGTCGACAAATCGTATGAACACGTTTTGATTTTTCTTACGTCTTGCTTCTGTTTCCACCCACACTGTCAAAACTACCTCTCAGTTCCTTTATCTTTCCGAAAGCCAAACTGATCGTCATCTAACGGACCCACAATTTTCTTTTCCATTCTCGTCATTATTCTAGTCAGCAAATTGGACATATGAGCCATTATACTGATTGTGTGATAGTTGTTGAGATTTTGTGGAGTGTATGAATCATACTTTTCCGAAAGTCTCATAGCATATGGCCAAACTGAGAGATTCTATACACCAGTCTGAATATTCGCTTGGCTGTCTCTTCCCCCAATGATTTCTGAATTTCCGAAAGAATGTTATCTATCCTTTCTGCCTAGTTCGATCTCAAACCTTCCAGAGCACTACTACACTCTGACTCTAATACTGAATCTCTATGTCTTCCATATCGACTCCCATTTCTTCCTCACTCACGTCATCCCCCTAGTAGAGGTCTCTAGTATTCTCTTCCATCCTATCCGCTCTCTCTTCCGTGCTTAAGAGTGGTATTCCCATTGCACTCTTAATGTTGGCGCCCTTGTTTTTAATTTCATTGAAGGTTATTATGACTTTTCTACATGCTGAATCAGTCGTTCCGACAACCATTTCCTTTTCGATTTCTACACATTTTTCTTGCAAATATTTCGCTTTTGCTTCCCTATACTTCCTATTTATTTCATTCGTAAGTGGCTTATGTTACTGTATTTCTGATTTTCCCTGAACATTTTTGTACGCCCTTCTTTCATCGATCAATTGAAGTATTTATTCTGTTAGCAAAGATTTTTTCGCAGTTACCTTCCTTGTACCTATGTTTGACTGTCCAACTTCTAAGACTTTCCTTTATAGAAATGTGCATTGCTCTTCAATTGCACTTCCTACAGTGGTGGTCATTATCGTATGCCATCATTTCTCGGTAATTGAGTATCCCTCTTGTTTGCACATTGACTGTTCCTGAACAGTCTCTCAAACTTCAGGGTACTCTTCGTCATTACTAAATCTAAATCTGTATATGTTTTTGGGAAAACCTTACAATCAACTACTTGACTTAGGAATCTATGTTCGACCATAATGTAATCGATCTAGAATCTCCGCCAGGATCCAGATCTTTTCCAAGTATATCTCCTCATCTTGTGACTTTTGAAAAGTGTATTCGCTATTACAATCTGAAATTTATTGCAGAACTCAATTAGTCTTTCTCCTCTCTCATTCTTATTGTCAAGCACAAATTCCCCCGTAAGTCTGTCTCCTATTCCTTTCCCTGCTACTTCGTTCCAGTCACACAATTATTGAATTATTGGCGGCCGCTGTGGCCGAGCGGTTCTAGGCGCTTCAGTCCGGAACCGCGCTGCTGCTACGATCGCAGGTTGGAATCCTGCCTCGGACATGGATGTGTGTAATGTCCTTAGGTTAGTTAGGTTTAAGAAGTTGTAAGTCTAGGGGACTGATGACCTCAGATGTTAAGTTCCATAGTGCTTAGAGCCATTTTTATTGGAATATTGTTTCCTTTTACGTATTGAATTATCTGTTCAACATCCTTATATAACCTACTTTCTCTATCTTTCCATCTTCTGCAACTGGCGTTGGCGTATGTGCGTGAATTATTCTTGTTGGCGTTGATTTCTTGTCGATTTTGATGAGAAAAAACGTGTCACTGAACTGTTTGCAGAAACTCACTCTCTGCCCTACCTTTCTATTCATAACGAATCCACTTCCGTTGTACATATTTCTCTTGCTGTTAGTATAATCATATTGGTCCGACCAGAAATTCTTGTCTGCTTTCATTCACTTCACTGATGCCCACAAAATTTAAACTGGTGCTTTACGCTTCTCTTTTAAGATTTTCTAGCTTCCCTATCACATTCAAACTTCCAACGTATATGCTCAGACTCCTACTATGTTGGCCTTTCATCGGTTATTCAATCTATTCCTCATTGTTTCCTCAGTGATAGCGATGATTAAATTACACTTTGTGAAATATTCTAAATGGAGGCTTCCTTTTTCATTCGTTTCTACTTATGTATATTCTCCTGCTATTTCTCCTGTTCTTTCCTTTCCTACTATCGAATTCCAGTCCTGCATCACAACTAATTTTTTGTCTCCTTTAACTATCTGAATTATTTATTTCATCTCATCATACATTTTTTTCTCTCTCTTCATCTGCACGTCTGCAGAGGTAGTCGCCATACAAACTTGTATTATTACGGTAGCTGTTGGCTACTTGTCAGTACTGGCGAAGATATTGCACTAACTGTGCTGTTCGTAGTAGCTCACCCACATTTCTATTTTCTTATTCATTATTAAACTTATTTCTGCAGTACCTCTAACTGATTTTGTATTTATAACTCTGTATTCACCATACCAGATGTCCTGTTATTCCTGTCACCACACTTCATTCATTCCCATTATACTTAACTTCAACTTATCCATTTCACATTTCAAATTCTCTAACCTGCCTGATTAAAGGATCCAACATTCCATGCTCCCACCCGTAGAAAGTCAATTTCGTTTCTCCGAATGAGGACTACTTTACCTCTGGAATATTTTATCCAATAGGACGCCATCATCATTAATTTGACAATATGGTAGTGACGCATGTCCTTGGGGAAAATAAAGGCTGCAGTTTGCCATCGCTTTCAGCCGTTCTTAGTAGCCGAATAGGCTGTTGCCCATCTTCAGGAGTCATAGGTTAATCTGGCCTCTTCACAGATACTTTTCTGTTTTTATTGAACCTACAGCACGGCTATCTGTATCACTAAGCGCGCAAGACAACATACCTCGACAAGGTCCATGGTTCATGGTGAACTGCATACTCTATCTTTATGACACCTTCAACATTCAGTGCCGGAACCTTCCATGGCATGTAGTAACGGCTGGTCGTAGTCAAGATGACAGGGCGTGTTATTTGAACATAACAGCAAATATCGGCGGACATTATAGCCTTCGGCTACTCGTAGTTAAACTTTATGAATGAAAAACACGCGATCAGAAATCTTGTCGTAGTACAAAAATCGACTTTCATCAGTGTCTAATTTTTTAATGAAATTACTTTGCAGTCCATCCACAATGACGTCATTTGACTATCTCGTTATCCTTGCTGTTTTCTCCCTATTACACAGCTCAAGCTGCCATTCTACTCTCAGAAATGCAAGGACAAAGTGGATTGCACTGCTGCTCATTAGCTTGTGATTGTCTTTTTGTTTAATAACAACGTACTGCCTATGTATTTTCTTGAATTATCCCTTTTTTAATGACTTTTCCTTCGTGGAAACAGTGTATATTATTGTTATGTTTGGCCTTTGAGTTATCCAGGATAGCTAGGACGGGGTGTGTAAACGCAATAAGAATTGTTAAAATGTTGACCTGAAAGTATTAATTTTGGGAACTAAATTACGATAATGTCTAGGGCAATTATCAATTTAGAAGAATACTCATCGACGGATTTATACGTGGAAATTTCAAATGTTGTCTTGAGTACAATGTAACATGGAAACAAACAAGGACGCCCGTACACGGTGGTGGTGGTCGGGGGGGCCCTAACTCTCAAAGAAAGGAAAAAGTATTGTGTAGTCAAGTGTTCATCTTTCAAGGAAATGATTTAAAAGTCGATATTATGCAGGTTTTTAACAGGGTGGGAACTGGAGGTGTTTTATATCTCTTACAAGTCCCCATTCGTCTCCCAAAATATTAAAAATGCTTCGCACCTCCTTGCCCTTGGACACACACACACACACACACACACACACACACACACAGACAGATACGAAATTTCACCAGGTGGTGGTTGGGCCCGTACTAGCTTTTGTATTGAAATGCGTCGAGTTCTCTTACATTCTGGAATGTGACTGATTCGTGTTAGTTGTTGTTCGGCATGGTAGCCATTTCTGAAGGAACTTCTGGGGATTTTTTGAAGCAGGTCTGTATAGGGTGTTTAAAGTAAAAACTCCAAAAACACAATCTTAATCAAACAGACTTAAGGTTGGAAGAAAAAGTCGAATGTCCCGCCGACAGCGAGGGGTTAAAGAGCGTCCTGTGTGCGGTACAAAAACTTTATGGTAGTTTTAGTTTGACAGCGGTTCAGTGCGCTTGAATACGTAAAAAAGGAGGAGGAAAAATATGCTGAAAGCAACAAATGACATAAGCTCTACGGAAACGCTGCAAAACTTGCACTGGTAGAGATCCGAAAATATCCGTCAACTATTCCACGGAAGCCTACTTATAAAGCTTCAAGAATCAGTATTAAGTGAGGACTGGAGGTAAATACTGTATCTCCCTATTTATAGCTCACGTTGGGATCGCGGAGAAAAGATACAATATACCACAGTGCACAGAAGCCTTTAGAGCAATTTTCCCTGCCGCGTTCCATGCTCGAATGAAACAGCTTCTTCATACCCTAAGATGTGGTGAGTGTAAAGTAGCCTAAGCCATGCACCTCACAGTGGTTTGCAAACAATGGTCGTTGATAAGGAGACTATTGTGTATACAATAGTGAGCTAGTACCAGCCCTTTGGACCAGAAGATGATGCTTAAACAAATTCATATCTGAGATATACAATCATTACATTCTAAAACTAACACAATATGTCACTGAAAATTTTTTTAATTTACCTTGTAGAGCGGTAAACAATCGAAGTGACCAAAATAAACCTTAAATTGGAGCATTTCTTTGTCTGCATTCTTTGCGCACGTATTGCTCTTAATTGTCTTCCACTGTTGCCTTTACAGTTCCTCTAATGATGGCGTACGTTACTCGTTACATATTTGGTACGGACAAACTACGGCCTAACTCCTTCGAAGTACGAGGACTGAATGGCGTCAGCACTGGTATTATACACTGCGATGATGCTGCCATCCTATCTCAATGGTTGAAGTATATCACAGACAATATAGTTGGACTGACGAATCTTCAGGTAGGTGTCAGAAATAATCATATTTTTTTCTATTCACACAGATTTTCTCTCGTTGTTCATTTCAGTTGCAATCTGGGTAATTTAAACTGCTGTATCGAACTGCTTTCCCTATTTCTCAAAACAGCCTCAAAGATTTCAAGCAAAGCTTTCTTTCCATTTGGGTATTCTGTCATGACTTAAACTCAAGAAAACTGAAATAATATCATATTATTATCAGACAGTGACTTTGAAAACATTGCCATAGGATTCATTGAAGAAAATTATTTGTGACTCTGTGTGTAGGGTGGAGGGGGGTGGCAGATCACCCATTTATTCCCCTGTCATTTGTGTATGAGATTCATTCTATTAATGCACTGTCAAGTTCCGCAAGTGTTTAAAGTGTTTATTTGCTTCCATTTTTGCTTTGTAAGTCGATCGTTTCCCTTGGCACGTATACAACATACCCAGTGCTTTGGAGGGCTGTCAGAGGCCAGACGCCCTAACCACTCAACTATGAAGGCAGACACAATTTCTAACAAAATAAAACTCGAAACTAAAACCGTGAGTCAGACCTTGGCGTGAATCCAGAACTCTGCCTCACTTGGGCAATGTTCTTACCTTTTTTTGGAGAGGAGTGGGAGGGACTGAAGGGGGCAATCCCATCTCTGCGTCTAGCCCCACCTCGTCTCTCTCCAAAAAATGCCTAATTTGGCACCTTGTTAAGGCATTGTGTAACACTGCTCTTCAACATAATATAGTGACTACGGTACCTCGTCAAATCAAATAACATACTCTTCAAAAGCAAAGAAAATTTCTCTTATGAAGCATCGAAGATTCCTCTTTTACAACAAAAAATTTAAAAAAAAATAGTCATCTTCTAAAAATGTACAAGCCTTCTCTTCTGAAATAAACATTTCTCCTCTTCTACAACAAAAATTACTCCTTCTCTAGAACAAATTGGACTCCTCTTCTTCGTCTGTAACAAACGAGTCTGTTTTTTCAGATCAATGTTTCTATACTAATGCAAAAAAGACACCTCTCCTAACATAAACCAGGCCCCTCTTCTAGAACAACCAAGACTTCCAATGTAAGATTACTACAACCCTCTAAATGCACTTGTGTATGTTACGCTGCAGCAGCCATATGTGGAAGGACATTGTCTTGCTGAAAACGCACATCACCTTCCAGTCGAAAAATGACCATAGGATGGGGAATAACAGCCTGTGCAACACAGTATGCACTGGTTTCTCTAACTTACAGAAACACCAGATGTGACCTCGAGTTGAAACTGATACCTCCCCACCACCCTCCACCATGAAGCCTGGATGGTCGTGCATGTCGCGGGTGAGTGAGTGCACTCTGGAATAAGCAGCTCACCAGATCTACACCATACATGTGTATGTCCATCACCTGCATAATGATCACTCACATCCATTACTCGCAACAGAACCTACCCTCATGACTGAATACAACAGTGTGTCATTCCACTCTCCAGTCAACTCTTTTATAACACCAGAGTAGCCATGTTTAATGGCGTTATGGTGTCAGTGATAGCCTGGCCAGAGGCACAAGTGATCGTAATCCTGCTGCAAGCAGTCAGTTCCCAATGGTTCCTGATGACACAGCAGTTGTAACAATGCCCAAATTTTGCCCCTGGATGATATTTGGTCAGCAACCACTAGTCACACAACTTATCAATATTGACATGTGCCTGTGCTTCACAGATGCCCAGAACCTGATCTACAGGTGTGGGAATGTTTCACAGACCGCTATTGACAGAAGCAACACACCACCACCACATGCAGCAGTCCACTGATACATCCATCCAGCTTCCCGCATGCCCACAATGCGGCCCTCTTCAAATGGCTGAGGCTGTTCAATATGTATATGTCCTCATCGGTGAGGCATGGTTGCACCCTAGAATGAATGTTGCAAACAGTATTCACCTCTAAACTAAGCACAGTTACTGCCTGCAGAGTCAAAACAGAGTGTGACGGGACTGGCTTTCTGAGCAACATCTGATGGCTGATGACCATTACAAATCACTCTAACACTACAACCCCACACTACGACAGTATTGTATCCTGGTACCACTGAACACAGAGATTGAGGGTGTTTCATTTCTTTTTCCTGCAGTGTAAAACATACAAGACTCCTAGACTAACCAAAATGTCTACTTTAAAACAAGGGTCCTCTTTAAAAACATACAGAGCTCCTCTTGTAAACGGCAACTAAAACAAATTGTGTGGAACAGTTAATGGGTGACATAGATGTTCATGAAGCATATGTTCTCTTTGCTGCTCTACTTACCTTTGTATGGCATTTATGGTAGCAGTTTGTTGTGCTCCACTGTCAGATAATACCAATAATCTTTTTTATGGGTTCCTGTTTTCCTGCTAATTCAGTAGTAGGTATAACTGGCAAGGAATTAGAGAAATACATTGTTTTTCCATTTTGGATAAATGGTTTTGTTTGGGGACAGAATGGCCTTCAGGTGTACATGTAAGGTGAAATCCGCTTTATGATTGCAAGTTTTTATCTTGTCCACTGACAAATTTCAGGTTTTTCATTGCATATTAGATGATATCACAGCGAGTGCAAGTTGGTGAGGGTTAAGCCCTTTTTTATACAGTCCATGCAGTATTCAACCTACCCTCACAGCTGTACTTCTGGCAGCCCAGTCCTCTACCATTCAAATTCACAGAAGTACCTCTCGCCTGCCTCCTAAACTGACATAGTAAAGCTGTGAGGTATGCTTGAATAGGCGAGACAGTAAGTTACCTGTATCTGAGTTACTAGTTTTTTGTCATTCAACAGCCATGGTTAACAGACACTGTCAATTTTACAGTAATATTACAACATTAAAATTAATAACAAATTACAGTTTAAAGTATGATACTAAAGTGGGTACTATAAAACGTATATTTAAGAAATAGATTACTATATGCATTATAATAATAAGACAATCATGTAGTAAAATAGCAGATTTGCTGTTGTTTTCATTGGTAATGAATTGCAACTCAGATAGACACTGTTCTAACACCAGAGACCTATTCTTCTATGTTGTACAAAGGTACATCTTTTAACATGCATGAAATTTTAGCCCTAAATTTTTCAACTGGCATGCTCTCTGGAGCGTACACCATTAACAAAAATTAAGAGCAACAGGGGCTCTATTATGGATCCCTCTGGCACACCATGTTTTAACTTTATTTCACCTGATTCTGCTCCTTGCACTGACACAATCTGCTATCTGTTATTTAGGTAGGATTTGAGATTTGGTGTAGCAGTATAAATTTAGCATGCTCAACAGGGCCTTATGTGGGATGCAATCAAATACCTCACCAAAGTTACAGAGTACCAGTGCTATAGATGCCTTGTTTTCAAAATCCTGACTTATATTTGTATCTAAGTCAAGCACTGCCTTTGTAGTGACTTGCCTTCCGAAAGCCATGCTGTCTATGATAAAAGTGGTTATTTCCTTCAAAATAACTTAATAGCTGATGTTTCATTATGGACCCCATCAGTTAACACTGATATTACAGATACAGGTCTACAGCTTGACACTTCATGTGGATTACCTTTGTTGTAAACTGATTCTGTGCATGATACTTTCAAGAAGTCTGGAAATTCTCCAGAATGGAGGCTTTTATTTATTACTATTGACAGTAGTTGTACAATTTCCCAGATTATAGTTTTTAAAATGTTACAGGACATACCATAAATGTCAAGTGTTCCCTGAGTATTTTTAGTATTTGCTGTTGTTGTTATGTCTTTTGGATACACTCTCTTCCGCATCACAATGCTCCAGTTATTTCCAAATTTTTCAGCAACTGCTCAGTCTATTCGGAAGTGAGAAATTTCACCTACCGTGCTTTCTACTGTGTTTATAAAAAATATATTAAATTCATCTGGACTGCAAGAATTTGAGCAAGAGGTGGTCTTTGCCTATGTTTATTAATCAGATCCCATGCTGCTTTGCAAAGATTGTGAGCTTCTTAAATAAATCTGGCATTGCTTTCATTCTTTGCTTTCTCTGCATCTTTTCTGCACAGCCTCCTGACCTGTGGATAATTGCAATGTAGTCTGTCCTTGGTGCCAGTATCTTCAGTGGCTTTGACTTTATCATTTAGTAGTTGCACAGTGCATTTTGTTTTACCTAATGTAGAGGTACACCAGCTCTTTACTTTCACAGTTTTCTGTGTGAATTTTGACTTGACAATTAGATATCTCTTGGGTTTTAGTGGAAAAATTTCATCAAATCTGGCTTTAAGAGCCTGGAACGTGGAACTGAATGTAGCATTTGGTGCCAATTCTTTCACACATTTGATGTCAGTCTATAGAAGACGTTGCTCTTTTGAAAACATCTAAGTTTTTCTTTGTAATAACCCTACTTCTGAAGACATAATTTGAATTCCAGCTGGGAATCTGTTGTACTGAGTTTGTCCAAAGCTTCATTATTACTGCACTATGATCTGCAAGAACAGGATCAATGACACTTACTTTGTAGTACCAACTATCCAGGTTTGTAACAACTGTATCAAGACAGATATCTCCTCTTTTTGGTAGATAACTTGCCACAAATAGTCCACAGATGCTTACTAAGTTCATACAAGCTCTCTCTTTGTCAGGGCCTTCCATGAAAAAGGTTTGAAGTTTCTACATAAGCTAATTTTTGCTCCTAGGCTCACTAGATTGCACAGATAGCTTTCCAGTTTGTTGATGAAGTGTTCAAATTTGCCATTTGGGGAACAGTACACAGAACCAATAATTAAGCATCTGGCAGCCCCAAAGCAGCGAATTCTAGATCAGAGTCCACAGTGAAGTTTCTTACATCAATTTTCTTGGCACTGAGCTTTCCATTTGCATACACAGACACACTGCCAATGTATAGAAGTTTCTCTACACCATACATTCACCACATCCAGATATTCAATATGCCCATAGTATTCTATTTCTGTATGGGCTAGCCAATATTCAAGTATACATAATGCATCTGGTCTCACTTCCTCAGCAAACAATCACAATGTATTGAGTTTTGTCCGAAGGCACTACATGTTTTCACTAGCTGTAAATAAGCTTGCATTTTTTTCAGTGATGACATATCATTTTTTATTGGAATGTTCTTGGTCTTGGGAGTTTATCTCGCTGGAGCATTGGGCAGTGTCTGGAATAAAAAATGTCTATCATAATGTCCTTGGTCCATATATTTTTGTCCATTATTTTATCTTTTAAATCAAAATGAACACAGATTTCGAAGCTATTATTTAATCCCTTCATTTCCAATTTTTCTCAAATTTCTTCTGCCTCTCCACTTGTTGTTTACTTCCTGTCAATCTGTATTTTCACTTTCTGTAGAGTTTACATTCAGCAACTTGTTAATGCCCATATCTAGTTTGTATACTGTTGTGGATTGGCAAGACAGCCAACCCACTATGAGGAAGCCAAAAGGCACGTGTTTAAGCTCATGCAGGCTGGCGTGAGGTCTGGAACAGGACATGGAAATGAGACTAGTAAAAAAGGAGGTAACTGGTAGAATACTTAACTTTAATCCATTAATGTTGAATGTAGCTCTTGTCTTTACATTATTCACAATATCAATAGTAACTGATAATGGCGCCTTGCTAGGTCGTAGCAAATGACGTAGCTGAAGGCTATGCTAACTATCGTCTCGGCAAATGAGAGCGTATTTTGTCAGTGAGCCATCGCTAGCAAAGTCGGCTGTACAACTGGGGCGAGTGCTAGGAAGACTCTCTAGACCTGCCGTGTGGTGGCGCTCGGTCTGCAATCACTGATAGTGGCTACATGCGGGTCCGACGTATACTAACGGACCGCGGCCGATTTAAAGGCTACCACCGAGCAAGTGTGGTGTCTGGTGGTGACACCACATATACAATGAGAGATTTTGTTTCACAGACACACTTGTTGTTTGCACCTGAGCTGGTTGGCACTGCAGCAGTGTTTGGATCTTCATTAGAGTTTTTCTCACTGAAAAATTACCGCTTGATAGTTTCGCAGTCTTTTTACTACTATTTTGATTGGTAATGGTGGTAGACACTGCTTCTATGGTGTCTTCCAGTCTGGCGTCTGGATTTTGCGACAGATTTGTGATGTTTAACTGTCCAGTTTCGATCATAATACATGACACACTATTTTCAATAACCTTAGCACATTGTCGTTCCACATTGCTCGAAGACTGAGATGCTTCTTCACTTTGTGTCAACAACATTTCTAACCCACTGTTTGAAGCAATCACAGTATGAGGTTGATCTTTCATTTGTTTGTTGTCAATGGTAAGTTCTTTCACTATTTTGATAAGATTACTCACTAATGCACCCAAATCAGCATCATATTGTTGCCTAGCATATAAAATTTAATTATGTTTGACTGTATTTGTGTCTTCTGAGATTTCATCACGTAACATCACTTCACAGTTTTCACAACTGTATTTTAACTGATCTTTTGAGCATTTTACAGTGCTATCTTTACTGTTGGTGAGGCCAACACACTCACTCTGACACAATTTACCGCATCACAACCACAAAAAACAATAAATTCCTTAGTTTTAATGTTTCTCTCACATTTAGCATAAAACATGCTCTCACTATCTTGCCAACAACTTGCTCGTGAAAAGCAAAGGCTCTAGGTTCGAATTCTTGTCCAGTATACAGTTTTAATCTGCCAGGATGTTTCAGATCAGCCCACATTCTGCTGTAGAGAGAAAATCCTTTCTGGAAACAATCCCATTTCTCCACAGTATCCTTACTTTCAGGAGTGTTAGTCCACAAGACATGCAGGAGACTTCTGTGGATGATAGGAGAGAGGTGTTGGCGGGAGTACCTCTGTGTGTGTGGGTCATGAGTCGTATTTGTACAGCTCAGTCAGTACAGCACTTGGCCATGAAAGACAAAGGTCTCAGTTTTGGGTCACAGTCTGGCACACAGTTTTCCACACCTTCCAGGAAGTTTCTCTTTCAGTGAATTTCGTCATCATCATCTCCTTCCAAGGAGTAGGTGTTGCAGTCAGCTCTTCCAGTCTCTATTATCCATTCACCTCTTACAAGGCCTTACTAGTTATCTCTTTCCAGTCACGCAATAATTCCTCTCTCTTTTATTTGGTAATCTATTTTCTGTCATTCTGTTAACGTGCTCCTCCCGTTTCCTTCTATTCACTTCTGTCTTAGCATTAACTGAAAATATTTTTAGATCTGATCTTATTGTTTCATTCCTTATTTTATCCATGTTATTACTGCCCCTTACATATCCCATGAACTTCACCTCTGCTGCCTTTATGGGGCATAAGTGATTTTTCTTTACTTGATTTTGTCCATGTATCAGAATCATTTTCAAGAGTAAGCACAGTCATTGCTCTATAGAATGTCATTTCTGGTTCTGCATATATCTTGAAATATATTAACCTGCATCTCAATACCCTAGTAATAGTTGAAAGCAGCATCATAGATAACTGAAATGGGATACTTGTTCCAAAATTTTCTCTTTTACTATAATTTTCAGTCTGCCTGAATTATTCCCTTTGAAAGGCATTATCTGTGTAATATTCGCAGATGCAGTTAAATTGCAGTATACTGTATTTTGGCTCAATTGTATACTGCTCTTTGTAAATTGCTTTCTGCTTCCTGTGTAATTATCTGGACACAAGAATATAGAGTACCTGATGGTATGCTAGATACTATTTTTATTCCTAACTGTATTTCATCTTTCAATTTCAGGACTAGGTTGTTGATATATAAGTTAAGTAAACTGGATGAGAGACTGCAGCCTCGATAAACACTTTCATTTCTTTCCATTGCCTTTTTCAAATATAGAAATAACTTTAGTTGTGTTCCATACTTCAGATATGGAACAGTTCTTCCTACGCATACTTTAAAAACTGGAGAAAGCAAAATTCTAAAATGATTCCTCCACATGTGATTAATTCAGTGTTAATTCCATATGAGCCAATAGCATTTCTACATTATTTTCAACAGTGGCAATGAATCTTTCCCACAATTCACTATGGTATCTTTTTATCAATTTTTTTTGTTTTATTTCTTTACTGTTCATGTATTTTCTATTCTTTGTTTATGTGTGTTTATAAACAGACATATAAGCATTTAGTTTTGCTCTAATATTGTTGGCTGTTTTTATATTCCATATTTTCAAATTTTCGAACTACTTTTCGGGTTTGATACTTTATTTTCTCATATATGGTACTTTGTTAGCTATGTACATCACTGATCTCGACCATTCTTCTTCAATATTGTCTTTAGTTACAACCATTTGCAGTTCGCATGGGAGTCTTTGTTGATATAAATTCCTTATGCTTTCTTCCTGTAAAAGATGGGCTTCAGATTTCAAGTTTTTTCTTTGGGTTTTTGTTACATTTGTTTATTTCCACCATCTTGCCCATTTTTAGTCTTTGAAGAAACTAGAAAGTGATCAGAAATTATATCATTACCTCTAAAGCCATGGGGGTATCTCGAATTTGAGAGGGTTTTTTTCCCCCTACATGTTACATAGTCAATTATTGAAGCTCTTGCACTCCACATGTTTATTTATGTCTTTTTATCCAAGCATCTGATTAAATGTAGCAAAATCTCATAATGTCCTACAATGTACATTTAAAGTTATTTCACCAAATGTGCTTACTGTATTTACTGTTGGTGCTTTTCTTATTCTTGAATTGAAATCTCCTAATCCTAAAAAATGACCGGCTTTATAATATTTATCTAATCCAAGAAATTTCAGAAGCAATAAGCAGCAGATATTAAGTAGTATTTTTAGTAAGTTAAGGTGCATGCTGAGTTTCTTGTGATTTTTCCCATTAGATCTACATCAATGAGAAATGTAAATCTATTCAGACCATTCACAGTTGCAGCTTCTTAATTTTTTAATTTTTAGTAATGATGATCATGATCATGAACAGCAGTATTTTGTGTAGGCCTACTCTTGTTTCCACTTGCTTCCTACTGAGAAATATGCATTAACATAAAACTTTCCCAAATAATATTTACCTAGATAGTTTATCTGAGCTGCAATGTCACAGGACATCATAGCTGTATCAATAAATGTTCATGTTTCATTAGTCAATATATTGAGCAATTTAAAGTGGTGATCATGTCCTTCCCTGAGCCTTTTAGCGCCAGTACAAATAGTACAACAATCATGTCTTCATCTCCCATGACCTATTGGCAAATTCACCACTTAGGTTACAACAATCTAATTCACCTTTGCTTTGCAGTGCAATGTCACAAAAGTGGATCCACACTATGGTCCACAAAACTGACTACTATCAAGTTGCTGTAAGCTGACACCTGAGATTTGCAGTGAGGTGGGCACTGCAGCTTCATGCCCCTTCCTCGGCCATTCGTGTAATATGATTTTGTAAATCTATCACAATAGGACAGTGTTATCACAACTACGCAGATGACTATTGCTTTCATCCACAGTCATTAGCGCTATGCATCTGAAAGTTGGCAACAGCAGTGTAAGCTGTCGTGGATCTTCTTATACTGATTTGACTATATGTGACATAACTGCAGCAGTGTTGGTGAAAAAACTATTAATTTTTGGACCCTGATCATTATTTGCAAAATTACATTCATATTAGTGAAATAATGTTGGTAATGGTCATCAACACAACTTTAAGCCGACAGACAAGGTTAAAAATTCACATCTCTAACTACTGGTCATTCTGTAGCATTCTGATTGCTCTCAGAAAAACTACTAGACTGCATATACACTGCCATCAGTATCCATTTACTCTCTCTCTGAGTTTTTGCTACATCCTCAACATACTCGGTAAAGAAAAGAGTAGGCCTACTGGGATAAACTTTCAATGATATTAAGGTCAGAAAGTCTTAAAATAACCAAACAGTCCAGGTTTCACGGGAACAATACAGTCTGTCCCTACTACAATAGTCCTCAGCAAGTCCCTTTCCTCAACCAGCACCTCCTCCCGCTATTACCACTAATACACAACTGTCACTCAATAACACCACCAGTTTGGGCAAAATCACCTTGTACTTGATTTGTCAAAGGCACATATGCCAGTCTGCTATTAATACAGAAAAACTGCTGAAGTGAAATTGTTAAATCATTTGTGCTTACCTGAAAATGATTATGAGCATTTGCTTCCTTCCTCCCATGAGGGTTGTTTTTCTTGACAGATTTTTGCTTCATCTTCTCACATTAATTTGAGGATATTTTTTGAATTGTTTCATTTGATTTATTATCATTATTATTATTATTATCCTAACATGTTCCTGTTATACCAGATTTACATGAATCTAATTCACACCAGTTTTTTCACCATATGAATTATTCAGAATTGAGATCCACTTAAGATTTGATGCTGCACAACAGTTGAATGCAGACTCAAATCTGCCATTCATTGGCAACATCACTGAAAGTTCGGTATTGTTCCTTAAGTCACAATGCATTGTTCTAAATCTCAATTTCATTACAAAATTGTTGGGCTACTACTGCATAGTGTCTTTGAATTAAGTAGTTATGAAATGGAAGTCAAGTAGAGAAGAACATTTTATGATGCTACTTTCAAGAATAAAGTAATTTTTATGCTGAAAAATGTGGTAACAGGAAAGCAGCACGAGAGTTCAATGTTACTGAGAGTAACATTCACTTCTGGAAGAAACAGAAATTGGCATTATTTGCAAATACTGCAACTAAAAATACATTCACTGGCCCTCACAAAGGAAGACATCCTGATATTAAAGTAAAAGTTTTGGAATTCGTCTGTGAAAAGAGGAAGAATGGGCAACCTGTGACTAGTGACATCATTAGACATGAAGCAAAAGAGTTGGCTGCAGTTCTTAATATACTGAGGCATGGAAGCTAGCCACAGATGGGCTGATCACTTTATGAAATGGGTGGGCTTATCTCTAGTGTTGTACAATAGTATGCCAGAAGCTTCCACAGGATTTTGAGGAAAAAATTTCAAGAAGTTCAGCAGTATGTCATCATACTTTGGAAACAGAAGAATTTTTCAGTGGGCCAAACAGGCAACACTGAAGACACATCAGTTTGGTTTGATATACTGTGTAGTTAAATGATTCACGGGAAGGGGACAAAAGAAGTTACCATCACAACATGGGATGTGAAAAGCAGTGCATAACTCTAATGCTAGCAAACTTCCCCCTTTCTTAATCTTCAAGTGGAAAACTAGCCCGAATACCACTAAAAATGAAGAACTGTTCCCTGATGATGCTATTGTTCAAAATCAAGAGAAGGGATGGACAACTGAAACTCTAAGCCTTGACTTGGCTCCAAAACATATGGGAACTCTGTCTGATGGGCTTTCCCAATTACCATCAATGATTTGTCTTGATGCATTTGGTGGTCATCTTACTGACAACATGTTGTTGTTGTTGTTGTTGTTGTTGTTGTGGTCTTCAGTCCTGGGACTGGTTTGATGCAGCTCTCCATGCTACTCTATCCTGTGCAAGCTTTTTCATCTCCCAGTACCTACTGCAACCTACATCCTTCTGAATCTGCTTAGTGTATTCATCTCTTGGTCTCCCTCTACGATTTTTACCCTCCACGCTGCCCTCCAATACTAAATTGGTGATCCCTTGATGCCTCAGAACATGTCCTACCAACCGATCCCTTCTTCTGGTCAAGTTGTGCCACAAACTTCTCTTCTCCCCAATCCTATTCAGTACTTCCTCATTAGTTATGTGATCTACCCATCTAATCTTCAGCATTCTTCTGTAGCACCACATTTCGAAAGCTTCTATTCTCTTCTTGTCCAAACTATTTATCGTCCATGTTTCACTTCCATACATGGCTACACTCCATACGAATACTTTCAGAAATGACTTCCTGACACTTAAATCAATACTGGATGTTAACAAATTTCTCTTCTTCAGAAACGCTTTCCTTGCCATTGCCAGCCTACATTTTATATCCTCTCTACTTCGACCATCATCAGTTATTTTGCTCCCCAAATAGCAAAACTCCTTTACTACTTTAAGTGCCTCATTTCCTAATCTAATTCCCTCAGCATCATCCGACTTAATTAGACTACATTCCATTATCCTTGTTTTGCTTTTGTTGATGTTCATCTTATACCCTCCTTTCAAGACACTGTCCATTCCATTCAACTGCTCTTCCAATCCTTTGCTGTCTCTGACAGAATTACAATGTCATCGGCGAACCTCAAAGTTTTTATTTCTTCTCCATGAATTTTAATACCTACTCCGAATTTTTCTTTTGTTTCCTTTACTGCTTGCTCAATATACAGATTGAACAACATCGGGGAGAGGCTACAACCCTATCTTACTCCCTTCCCAACCACTGTGTAGTTAAATGATTGACAACATAAAAAAGAAAATCTGCAGCCTAGCCACTTATCTTGTTATTATTCCTGAAGGAATGACTTCTGTGTGGCAATCCCTGAACATTATTCAAATAAACCTTTCATAGCTTCTGTTCAGGAGCAGTATGTGAACCCCCTAAGGTAAGTCTTTCCGCTCCCGGGATTGGAATGACTCCTTACCCTCTCCCTTAAAACCCACTTCCTTTCGTCTTCCCCTCTCCTTCCCTCTTTCCTGATGAGGCAACAGTTTGTTGCGAAAGCTTGAATTTTGTGTGTATGTTTGTGTTTGTTTGTGTGTCTATCGACCTGCCAGCGCTTTCGTTCGGTAAGTCACCTCATCTTTGTTTTTATATATAATTTTTCCCACGTGGAATGTTTCCTTCTATTATATATATATATATATATAAACAAAGATGAGGTGACTTACCGATCGAAAGCGCTGGCAGGTCGATAGACACACAAACAAACACATACATACACACAAAATTCAGGCTTTCACAACCAACGGTTGCTTCATCAGGAAAGAGGGAAGGAGAGGGAAATACGAAAGGATGTGGGTTTTAAGGGAGAGGGTAAGGAGTCATTCCAATCCCGGGAGCGGAAAGACTTATCTCAGGGGGAAAAAAGGACAGGTATACACTCGCGCGCGCGCACACACACATCCATCCGCAAATACACAGACAAAAGCTGAAAAATGTGGTAACAGGAGAGCAGCACGCTGTGTATGTGCTGTGCTGCTCTCCATTGTTGTGTAAAATAAAATGCCGGCCGGTGTGGCCGTGCGGTTCTGGGCGCTTCAGTCTGGAACTGCGTGACTGCTACGGTCGCAGGTTCGAATCCTGCCTTGGGCATGGATGTGTGTGATGTCCTTCGGTTAGTTAGGTTTAAGTAGTTCTAAGTTCTAGGGGACTGATGACCATAGATGTTAAGTCCCATAGTGCTCAGAGCCATTTGAACCATTTTTTTGTAAAATAAATTTAGCGTACTAGTGACGTGCCAAAAAGCTCTTTTTCATGATTTTAATTTTTAAAACTGGAGAACACATTACATGATTACATGTGATGGCTCATTATGTTCGTGTAAAGAAGTGAAACTGTGACTTCCTATTTAATAATCAGCTTGTTTCACGTTAGATTCTCATTCTACTTTAGCCATTATAAGATCTGCATAATATTTTGGTGTTTGCTCAACTACATTTGTTAAACAACTGCCTTTTTACCAATGTCTGCATAATCTTCTTTTTCCAAAATCCCAAATTTGTTGCTTAATTTAATGATGTACCTATCCCGCTCCCCCCCCCCCTCCCCCCCTCCAGCCCAGTCACCCAATATCTGTATCTATTTTTACTCAGCGCCTTATTACACCACTCTCAAAGAAAATTCTGAAGTGTTTCTGGATTGTCACCATCTGATGCATTTCCTTGCTGTTCTGTAAAAGATAATCAATTGCATTTTAGTTCTGTTTCTTCCTGTCTTCTGATCTTATGTCCCTACATAAACTGATGCATGCATTTTTAATTCTAAAGATCATATTACTTGTATGTAGCCAATCCTTATGTGGTGAAGTGTGAGCATACAAGTTGCTGGGCATTCCCCACTATCTAAGCCATTTTTGGAGTATCCTCAGCCCACTGCTTGCAAGTACTATTATCCAGGCTATAGAAAGGCCTAAATGTTTCTCAAGCTCAGATCTTGTGAGAACCACCATCAGTTGATGACAGCAGGGCTTTCAAATCAGCAATCTGTCAGACTTTTTGTACCCAGTAAATCATCTACTCAAGAATGTAGCAGTCACTGATTTGCTATACTGCGTACAGTTAGGGGTATTAAGCAGTCCATCCACATATATTCCTCACAAAGTTATATATTAATATTTTCTCCTTATGATTACTAACAGCTGCACAGAGTGAATTATTTCCCTCAGTTCATGCTAAGATGCTGTTATGCACTCTCATTCCAGTTCTTTGTATAGCCATACCTATGAAAAACATGACCACACCATAACACCACCGCTTCCAAATTTTACTGTTGGCACTACACAAGCTGACAGATGACATTTATCCAGTATTCACCACATCCACACCCTGTCATTGGATCGCCACATTGTGTACCAACATTCCACACAACGTTTATCCACTGTTCAATCATCCAATGTTTATGCTCCTTACACCAAGCGAGGTGTTGTTCAGCATTTACCAGCGTGATATGTGGTTTATGAGCAACTGCTCCACCATGAAATCCACGTTTTCAGGCCTCCCGACTAACTGTCATAGTACATGTAGTGGATCCAGATGCAGTTTGGAATTCCTGGGTGATGGTCTGGATAGATGTCTGCCTATTACACATTATGACCCTCTTCAATTGTCTGTGGTCTCTGTCAGTCAACAGACGAGGTCGGCCTGTATGCTTTTATGCTGTACATGTCCCTTCACACTTCCACTTCACTATCACATAGTAAACAGTGGACTTAGGGATGTTTAGGAGTGTGGGAATCTCGCAACAGACATATGACACAAGTGACACCCAATCACCAGACCACGTTCGAAGTCTGTGAGTTCCACGGAGTGCCCCTTCTGCTCCCTCACAATGCCTAATGACTACTGAGGTCCCTGATATGGAGTACCTGGCAGTAGGTGGCAGCACAATGCACCTGATATGAAAAACTTACGTTTTTGGGGGTGTTTGGATACTTTTGATCACACAGTGTGTATTGCAGTCACTCAGTTATGAATAAACAAAAAGCAAAAAATTCTTTGTTCAAGCAGAATTCAGCTTAGCAATGGGCACTATCCATGTCATAGTAACCTGTCACAAAGCTCCTACTGCCCAGTCAGTGCAATGGCATGTTCCTTCTAATTGATTGTGTGTCAGTGGACAGCTAATATGCCATCAACTGTCAATAGTGCATTCATTTACATTGTAGTATATGTCAAATATCAACTTCACTCTCTTTCACACATTACTTTTTCACATTTATCCAGGGAAATGATTGTCCCAGTGATGTATTTAAAATAGCTACAAGCTATGGGAGAGTCTTAGCATGTTTAAAAAGTGCACCATATACTCACTGGGCAAAGTACTGGTCAAAACTAGAACAAAGTCCTACAAACATCTGTCTGGAAACAAATCCCTGTTGAGATGTGGGCCATTGTGTTGAGAAAAGTCAATACAACAGTGGTGTAGGCTGTCTTCCTATCGATGTTCATTGCCATTTCTTCTTGGTTGTACTCGTCTCTGTACTTAGTCCTCTGATTATGATGTTGTTGTCAGATAAAACACTTACCACTGTCTCCTACATCAACCATCCAATACATATTGTTTTGAGGTTGTGGTAACATCAGAACAAGATTAGTGACTCCATAGATTGTGAACAATGTAGGCTTCAACAATGAAATGGAATCCTATTATTGCATTTAGGAAATGACTGGTTATCATTTAACCAGTATCATTAATCAAAGGCACGTGTCATGTGTGCTGAAGGACATCGTAAAAATCCCATTCCATCTGGGAAAAAGGGGGGGGGGGGATGAATGGTATCGTTTGATGCAGTAGCATGCTAGCATGCTTTCCCCATTCAATTGACCTTAAGTCCATATAATTCTGGATGTGGTGTCATTTAAGAGCATTTGTGTGCCCCACATCCCTCAACAATGAGAACATGTTACAGGAGCGTATGTGTCATGGATGTAACAAAATCAACTGGCATGCAAGTGCATATGCACGAGTTCATTACTCTTTGAGGAGGAGGTCTGAAGAATGTGTAAGACCGAATGGTGACCATTTGAGCTTCTCATGTAGTATCAGCAGGCAGGTGGCTGTCATAGACCAGAATGGTCCATACCTCAAGATTTGCTTCTGGATATACATTTATAGAAAGTTTAAACCTAGTTTTGACCAGTACTGTCTTCTGTAAGAATATGCAACACTTAAAAAAAAAATTTAAAAAAAGAACACACACACGGTGGGGGGTGGGGAGTAGAAAACTAAACAGATGGTTGTGTTGTGTTGTTTTCTTGTTACAGGACACAGATTTGTTGCTTTTTTTTTCCTACCCAAGCTGACAATTCCATTTTAGTTTGTTGACCATCTGGAACTGAAACAGAAATCATACTACTGATAAATCATGCCACAAAAGATTTAAAGGTCATGTCCAGATTCATTCACAGTGATTTTGCTCTCTGTATATGAAAATAAACTCTTTAAATTTTGATGGTAAATTCTCTGTGTTTCTGTAGCAAATTTATTTTAATATAAAAACAAAATGTACTCATTTTCTTTTTGCAGATGAAACTTTACAACCGTAACTTCCCTGCCACAGAACGAATTGAATACATGGGATGGGTCAATGAAGGAATACTCAACAACAATCAACCATGGCAAAATTACAAACCACGTTTCTTAACACTGAAAGGAACTGATGTGTTGTTGTTTGACTCACCTCCAGTAAGAGACAGTATTGTACTTTTAGTTACAGGATATTATTAGCTTTACAATCTGCTGACACTAGATTTAAACCATAATTACACACAAAGTATTAAGCTCTTACTTATGTATTTCATTCTACAGATTTGTTTATTATGTCTCCTTTGAATATACTGTTTTTGCTGGATGAGAACTGCAGAAATAAAGTGAAGCTTCATTGCTTTACTTCCAACTGCAGAACAGTGAAATCCACTAAAGGGTAAACAATAACTGTCACAAAACATATTTTTTTAGATATCAATGAGTTATCTTTGGCTGTTTGATAGAAGTTAATTTATATGACTCTTCTTTTAAAGTGCTCAGCCCTAATTACATCATTAAAGAAAGCATCAGTGGTGTTGAAAAACAAAATGACACCATGCATAGTGTCTGTTGGTGATAGGTAGTGCTCTTAATTTTCAGATGGATTTTCTTCCCAGGTAATAGGATTTATTCACAGGCCCCTTGAAGAACAAATTGTTCCAGGAAGCAGGGAGTAAAGCTAATTTTGCTCCATCTTTAATGCCATCATTGACATCATACTGAATATGAAAGAATAAAAATAGCAAATATATCACTTCATCCTCCAATGTCCATGATTAGAGTATAAAAGTCATATTTTTCCAGTGGAGACAACAATAAATTTGGAAGAGTCTGTGTATTTGCTTTTCAAGAAATATTTACTATGCTGTGAAAACATTGTAGAGATCTGCTAGTTACAGCATAAGTCTCTTGTTTTGTGGCAGCAGACATCTACCAAAAAACAGTAGCAGTGTGTTGAAAAATGAAGTAAACATGCTTATAAATATGAAAGCTTTTGCATTGGTTCGTTAAATGCATCAGTTACTGTTACTTTGTATCAGCAAAAATTAACATTTTTAAAAGTGACAAATACCCCATGCACTGCAGCAACAGGTGCATTACACAGAACCCCCTTGTCCTCAGAAGCATACAGATCATAGTGCAGTGTTTTTCTGGGCAATGCATCATCTATTACAGTGCAAAATTGTTTGCTCAAGCAGATGGATGGTAGGCACAGACACATAGTAGCAAATTGCCACACAGATCGCCCCCTCCTACAAGAAGGAAACAATGGGTTACAGGACACAGTGGCCACTCCCTACACTGATTGGCATACTGCCGCAGATAATAGTGTTGGTTTTGTTGTTTTTTTCAGTTTGCTTGGGACCATTGGCAGAGGTGGAGGTTATGGTGTGATCTGTAGCAGCATTTGGTGTTTGATGTTGTGAGCTTAGTGCGGGGATAACAATGCACTTCACCACCAGCTAGGGTGGGAGACAGTGATGCACAACAGTCGGCAAGCATAGTCAGATATGCTGTGGTGTGGAGGTGGGGCCTGCTGGAGGACGTGGTGGAGTGCTGGTGCCTGGGCAGATCACACATGGCAGGCAGCTCACATGGGTGGCGTGATGCACACCATCCTGTGCCACTGCTGTAGCTGCCCACTGCTGCTACCTCTTTTTGGTAGACCAGATCACAGGTTGCAGTGGTGGCATGCCCAACATCACAGGGATGGTGACGGCTGCCTCAGTGCCAAACGTATAGTGTTGGCACCTTGCAACTCAGGCCAGAGGACCAGTCTGGCAGCAGGTGCAAGTGGCAGGATGTCATGTGAAGCTCTGCATGGGCAGGGGACCGGGTAAATGGCAGGGTGGCTTCTCGAGTCCCAAATGCTGCCTGTCAGGCTGGCAGCATCTGCCAGTGTCACATTTCAGTCCTCGCTACGTTGATTTTGATGAATGGCAACTTGCAAGAGCGTGGGAGATTGGGCATAGTGCCATTTTCAATCAATTGGTTGATGCAAACAGAAAATGTCTTCTCCCTGCACTTGAGCACAAAGTGCAGGCCTGAGTACTGTGGGTGGAGTGGTGACAGTCGAGTGTCCACCTGAAGCATGACATGCATGCACAAGTGGAGGTGGCAAGTCACGACAGACTTCACTTGCCATGGCATTGTGAGGGCTCCAGATGTAGGCATGTCATCCAGTTGAGCAACTGCTGTTTGAAGACCAGGGTGCAGGTGGTGGCCAACAAGGGCTGCAACTTAATGAAGTAACCTGGGATGGCAAGCGGCTGCCCATATGCAACTTTGGTGGCAGATGAAGCCAAGTCAGTTTTGTGGGCTAAGTCAGTTTTGTGGTCCACCCACAAGCTAGGGTGGCAGTTAAGTTATGGATGACAGGTAAGGACAGCTTTTAGGGTTCTGTGAAATCTCTCTACCATGCTGTTAGGAGCAGGGTGGTAACTAGTTATAAAATAACATTTGTTCCACAAGTTTCAGTAAGTGTTTTAAATAGGCACAGTCATCATCACATGGTGCCCCCCCCCCTCCAAATGAGAGACCCAGGTGTCCATGAAAGCCACTTTCACCACCAAGATGTTGGACAGTGGCACAGTTTCCAGCCACTGAGTGAATCTCTTAAAGTGGCTATGTAACAATGGGAGGGTGTCTATAATGTCAATACGGACATCAGAAAAAATAGTCCATCAGTGGGAGAGAAACCATGCATGTGATACTCTACCTTTTGAGTGTTGGCACAGGGGGCAGATGCAGGCCCATTTGATGCAGTCCGGCTGGATACTGGGCCAGACGAAATGCTCCTGCTGAGTGCCACAGATGCATGAATGCTGGGGTGGGATTGGCCATGGAGGTCTTAGAATGCTGTCTTGTGGAAGTTGGAGGGGGAGGTAGGCACAGATGCACTCTGTGGAGCGACTGGACTGGGTGGAAGGAACTCATTTGAATGTGATGTCAGATGTGTAAGTCCATACTGGGAACTGTTTGTGGTTTGAGGTTGAGGCCAGTGTTTGGGTTGCTGTGCTGAGGAGAAGGGGATGGGGTGCCAGTGGTAAGCTGTTGGGACAGAGGAGTTCTGATGATTGTGCACTAATGAGCACTAAGAAATAGTGGAGCAGCTAGGCATGCCTACTGACATCTGCCACCAGTGTTAGGGGACCACATCCATGGTGCCCATCAGTTTGTGTTGTTACTGCCAAAATGCTCATAATACAGTAAAAATCACCGGAACCCTGAAAGTTTGGGTCACCATTTGCTGGTTGGCTGTCTGCGCATCTGTACAGGTATGCATGCACACTGGTTATTGCATGTATCACAGGATGGGGAAGGGCATGGTGCAGGAGGGTTGGAGGGTTGGATGTGTGTGCTTCAGAGTGAAGATGTCCACCATGGTGGCTGCCACATCAACATTCATATAATTGCACACAGCTAATGCTGTTCAGACTACAATGGACAGACTCGGTAAGCCATTTCATGAGTAGCAACATTTTTGGAACAATTGTAGGCTCAGCAAGTGTGTGTAGGTGCTAGAGGAGTTGCAAGGGTCACAAGTTGGCATATTCCTCTGATGAAAATTATAAAAATTGTGCATGTGTGCACTGCATTTCTGGTGGGGACCACCCACCCTCCCACCCTGCCAGCTGGTCTTTTACAGCACCATATCTGCCCAGATATTGCAGGTTTGGGATAACTGCAGTGACCAAAGGCTCAAGCTGCTCAGGGCGAACTTGGTTCAGTCACTGGTAATAGAGAAGCCTGCGACTATCGTCTCGACGGAAACAAGCCACAACTGGGGGTTGCAGGAGTTCAAAGACAGCAGGTGGATGGTGGCATGGGCTAGCTGAGGGCTGGGAGGTGGCAGGGGATGGGGGGGGGGGATTCGGTGCACTTGGGTGTTTGTTGTCCCTGTGAGTGGCTCAGGAAAGCATGAAACATGGCCAAACATGGCCATATGCACTTCTAGATCATGGGGGGTGGGGGTGGGAGTCTGACTGGCCAGAGCCAAACTCGATCCGATTCGCCCTGCAACATGATTGTTCACACCTGTATTAGCATTGGAACGATGGAGCAGTTTGCTGTGCTGTGAGTGATAATCGGGTGGTGGTGGAATGAGATGTTGGTAGTCACTCAGTGATTGCACACTAAGCTTGATGTCATAAGCACTAACTAAGTGGTGGGGGAACATGGTGTTAGCAGCCACTTGGTTCTGCTGGCCATGGTGTGAAGACTGGCCCAATTGCTGGATTCAGCTGGTGTCATCAGTCTGGAAACTGAGTTCCTCAAAGAACATTATTTTGCTCAGCATGAAGGTAAAATGGATAGATACACCATGAGAACAGTGTAACAAAAACCATCCAAATACTAAACAGTTCCTTTATTGAAATGTTAACAGGAACAATTAACTGCAAAGACATTTACATGGGTAAGTTGCCACAAAAATGTCTATGAAAGGAACTTTGAAATGAGGTGGTCCTGTAATCCCCACCACTCATAAAGGCATTACAAGTACACATAAGAGGTTATTACCATCCCTGTGTGGGGGGGAATCACTTTACCAAGTTTTTAAGAAAACATGAGAAACATCATTAATGTTCTTGAAGTATGGCAAACAGGGCTAATCTAACAGTGATCAAGGAAATACACAAATACAAATTGATGAACTTGGAGGTACTGGAAGTGTATGCATGGCACTGTAGTAGTTTGTGTATATGTCACAAAAAGAGTTCAGATATTGCCACACCCAACATAATTTAAATGGGTTCTGTGAGGTGGATAATTCATGCTCACCACATGGAATCACAACACGGGTGCTGAATAATGTTACCCTGAAGTATGGTGTCAATTTTGCCTACTAATTCCCCATAGGCCTGCAATGCTGATCTCTTTGTAGATGCACAAAACTGAATCACCACTGATGTCTTCATGTGCCAAGCATGTATCTGGTACCAGCAGAGAAAACTCATCCTCAGATCCATACAGTTCACAACACATTATCTGCTACAGCACAAGATCATCAGCTAGAGTAGATGGGTGGCAAGCACAAATGCACGGTAATGTGTTGCCACAGTATTATACAGAAATATGCAGGGAAAATTCTCAGGAACATGCATTACGCACATTACAACAGGACAAACCACAGGGAAATCAACAAATAAATGTTATGGAAACTGGATGGTAACAAATGTCAGAGAGGAAATACATGAATGTGACTGAAAAACACAGATAAGATAAAGATAGGCAAAAATAACAAAAAATATATGTAACAATGGAAAAAAACTAAAGAAAAACTAGATACCAGTAACAAAAAAGTCAAATTATAAAATTCTGTTGAAAAGATGAAATAATTATTACTTTAAAAAAATTAAAGAAATAGTTGGGTGCCAGATGAATATAATGGCAGGATTAAAAAGAGGGGCAGTTAAGGGTTGGAATGAATGTGGGCAACAACAAGAAAAATCAGTGAAATTTGAAGCCCAGTAGGAGATAAGAATCAAACATACATACTATGGAGCATGCTCTACTATTGAAGTGCTGAGGTACTGGCATTCAGATGCAAAATTCAAACTGACATTGAATTATTTTAAACTTAGTACAGTATAGACCAGTACCCGCCAGGGTAGCTGAGAGTGCTAAAGTGCTGCTTCCTGGGCTCAGGTAGGCACACCGGCCCCAGATTGAATCCGCCCGGTGGATTAACGGTGAGGGCTGGTATGTTGGCCAGCCTGGATGTGGATTTTAGGCTGTTTTCCACATTCTGCTAGGTGAATACTGGGCTGGTCCCCATATTTTGCCTCAGTTACATAACTTACAGACATCTCCAGGGATTCGCACTATCCCATGGCTTACACTAGATCCAGACAACTGGGGTACAGTAATTCCAGCCTGGGGTGTTCAGGGTTGTGGCAGGAAGGGCATCCGGCCACTCTCTGTAACTAACACTGCCAAATCAGCAGTAAGACTAGTAAAACGGCCTACCCCACATGAAACGAGACAAAGGCCCCCAAAAAAAGAAAGAAAGAGTATAGACCAGTGGCCATCAAACTTTTTTGCTCAGTAGCCAATACTGACATTGTGGGAAAGCAACTCAAGCCACATATGTACTGATCTTATCATTAATTGGTGATGTACATAGATTAGTATTTACATGTCCGCAATAGAGTAAATATGTGAGGGCTTGATAAATTGACCACTGGCCCCCAATAATTGATAATTATAGTCGTCACCATTCAGAACACTACATATTGACTGTTCTCTGTTTCAGACTGTTGCCACCCTCAGTGAGCCCAAAGTTATTACCTGACAAAGTGTTGTGTTGTCTGTGTGATCAGATAATCAATTAAGGACTGTAACTGTTCTTATACACTGGTAGAAAAAAAAATTGCAACACCTAGAGGGAGTTGTGGGATATAAGTGAAAGTTAGTAGGCATGTTTCTACATCTGAAAGATGATCTTTGCTCCATCCACACAAGATTGGTGCTAGTAGCATCACTATGAGGATGCAAATCAGGTCTGTTTTAATACATACTATAACAGTCACAAGCATTAGTTAACATCAACCAGCAATTTGAGCAAGTTGGCACCACAGTAACACAATGAATTGTTACAAAACAGTTTATTCAAGGACAGCTCAGAGCCAGATGCCCTTAGCGTGCATTCTACCAAACCCCAAATCACTGCTGCTATCACCTTCAGTGGTGACAAGTGAGAGCTCACTGGAGGGCAGGGTGGAGATGCGCTGTTTTTTCCTGATGGAAGCAGGTTCTGCCCCAGTGCCAGTGATGGCCATGTGTTGGTTAGCAGGAGGCCAGTTGAGGGCCTGCAACCAACTTGGGTGTGTGTGACACACATTGAAATTGTGCCTGGAGTTATGGCCTGGGGTACTATTTTGTATGACAGCAGGAGCACTCTCATGGTTAACCCAGTCACTCTGACTGCAAAATTGACTCAACCTGTCGTGCTGTCATTCATGAACAACATTCCAGGTGGTGTTTTCCAATTGTATAACACTCACCCACATACTACTACATACTACTGTTGTAATCCAACATGCTCAACAGCATGTCTACACGTTGCCTTGGCCTGCTCATTCACCAGATCTGTCTCCAGTCAAGAACTTATGAGACATTGTCGGATGACAACTCTGATGTCATCCACAAACAGCATTAATGATCCCCGTATTGACCATTCGAGTGGGGCAGGCAAGGAACTCAATCTCACAAACTCACTTCTGGCACCTGTACAACACAAAGCATGCACATTTGTATTCTTGCATTCAACAGTCTGGTAGTTACATCAGTTATTAAGGTACCAGCCTGCCACATCTGCAATGACTCACTTACGCTAACCTGTTGGCTCTGAGCACTATGGGACTTACCCTAACCTGTGATCTTGCAATGTTAATCACCTAAATGTGTTACCTGGTAAACTGTATTCCCAAAATTTCATTACTACACATTAATTAATTTTTGATGATGTGATTTTTTTATGTCAGTGTTTTAAATGCATTAGGCAATATCATTAAAACCCTGATCCCTAAAGAATCAAACTACCATCTATGAAACAGCTTCAGACATCTGATTACTTTACAGGTGAGTTAATGTATTAAACATTTGACGTTAAGCTCATAGGTGAGAATAAATTTAGAAAAGGTTCAAAATTACATTTAAAGTGTGCTGGTAGTCACTAAGTGCTCCAATCATCAAATACTGGATGATTATAGTCTGAGTAATTTGCACTGCAATTTAAGAAAAACCTAGATTTTCCTGCATCTCAATGTTTATGGCATTGTATCGCCTGAACTATGTGTTGTACAATGATATAATTTTGAATGCACATTCAGTGGTATATGTAGGTACTTTCTGCAAACTATGTTTTGAGTAGAATTAGTACTAAAGAAGTGATAAATTAAAATATAACGCTGAATGCAGAAGGCTTACTGAATGAACAGCACAAATGTAATAAGCTACAATCTTTCTTCTTTCAGCATTTTTGGGGAATATCAGCTGCAAAATGTTTTGTAAAGGTTTTAAATTATGTGCACAGTGTGTTGGAAGTTGCTAACTGCTCTCTTTCTCAAATACTGGATGAATATGGTCTGGGTAATATGTGCACCAACAGCTATGGTGCATTTACACATATGCACAGTCATCACACACATCACTCTGTGGGGGGGATGTCACATGTACCTGTAGCACTGTCACATGACACATGTGCAGGAATGGTTGTCACTCACCTGTGGACTTTTTGTGTTAAATCTTTAACATAAAATTGTAGCTCTGAAGGAGTAGATTATAACAGCACTTTAAATTTTTACTTCAATCAATTACTGTATGAAATACTGAAGATCAAATTTTTGTGTCCCAGAATCCATTAGATATGCATCCTATAACTCTAATTGGATGACCATGCCCAAGGAAAGCTATTTAGTAATGTAGATGTGACTATGGGTTTAGTGTTGTAAGATTGCCAGATCTAATGATGTACATTATACCACCTGTAATAAGCAATACTTTATTGGTCTGAAGCACACATATACAGATATACACAGTTCTTGATTCTCGGTACATATGTTTTTCGTTTTGTGCGCGACCACAGACTTCTCACAAAGAGCTTGCCAAACAAAGATGTTACATGCGACTTGGTCAATAGTAGCCACATTAGCCTCTTCCCCCCCCCCCTCCCCCCCTTTCCCCCCCTGCCCCCCCTCCTCCAGAGTGTGGAGCACAAACGCAAATATGAGGGCATACATGTAAAGGAAGCACCTAGGGGGGAGGGAGAGGGTGTTTAAACAGTAACAATACATTACATTACATTAGTAAATGAAATCTTTGAGCCAGCAAGGGGGGTGGATGGTCCTCCCTGACCAGGCGAATTTGATGGTCCTCCCTGACCAGGCAAATGCTCGTACAGCAGTGTGATGGGATCTGGGGAGGGGATGGTGGGTTTTGGCGAGCTGGGGTAGCAAACCTGAATACCTGTTGCAGTATGAAGGACTTTTACCGTTGTGTCAGTACCAACAGGCAAGGGGACAGACTGGAAAAGATTAATGTGGGTCAACATGTCATTGGGGAAGCTGGCTCATTTGTAGAATACAAACACATTACCCGGATGCACAACAAAAAACACTTTAGAACTGCAAATGAAATCAGTGTTGGCATTAACTGCCACTTCTGTGTAGTGGTTGACAGAATCTCCACACGAGTCGTCATCAGAAACATCACACATTCTGAGGCTGGCCTCTGATATCTCACTAAATCCTAAAAGGGGAGAAGTGGGGGGCTACCTGTAGTTGGAGGAGTCATCACACACATCACTCTGTGGGGGGGATGTCACATGTACCTGTAGCACTGTCACACGACACATGTGCAGGAATGGTTGTCACTCACCTGTGGACTTTTGGTAGATGCCTCATGCAAGGCGGGTGTAGCATGGGGGTCGGGGCCAACTGGGTGGGGTATTGGGCTGTTCTCCCAGAGTTCTCCCAGAGACCATGCCAGTTTCAGGCAACAGACAGATACCGTCTGAGGTGTGCCGTTAATGAGCACTTCGAACATGTTGTTACGCTGGGATATGACTCTGTGTGGGCCCGAGTATGGAGGGCTGAGTGCTGGTCAGACAGTGCAATTGTGCACCATAATGTGAGTGTACAACACCAAGTCCTTATGCAGGAATACACGAGGAAGTGAGTGTGGCCGAGGAGGGGGCACACGACTGTTAGTTATTAGCTCCTTAACGTGCCTGACAAACGTCAAGTCGCAGATTTGATCCAGAGGAAGTGAGCCTCAATCAGCTCAGCTGGGAGAGTGAGGGTTTCTCTGTACAGTACTTCTGACAGAGACGCGCTGAGGTCCTCTTTGTACGCGGCTCAAATGCCTAACATTACTCACGGTAAGGTGTCAGCCCACTCATCTCCGTGGCACATCAATGAAGCTTTAAGCAATCAGTGCCAGTGTTCAACAAGCCCATAGCTCTGGGGATGGTATGTTGTTGTCGTAAATCATTTCACCCCGCACAGTTCACAAAGGTGCCGGAAGAGGGTGGACTCAAATTGGTGGCCCTGGTTGGTGGTAATAGAAGCTGGGCAGCTGAAGCGCGAGATACACATTAATAAAAGGCCTCAGGCCACCATGTCGGCTGTGATAGTAGTGAGGGGAATTACCTCTAACCAGCAGATAAACCTGCCAATTGTGGACAGTATGTAATGAAAAGGTCTGAGGGGGGGGTAAGGGCCTGATGATATCGATATGTATGTGCTGAAATCTTCATTTTGTCACATCGTACGTACCCATGGGGGGCTGTGCATGATGTCCTACTTTTGCTCGCTGACAAGCCACACATGCTCGTGCCCAGCTGTGACAGGGTGTGCCAAGTTGTGAATACCATTAAAAATGTCCCAGTGGAGAGGTGCAGGAATCACCAGACGTACGTGTCCTGTGAAAGTGTTGTACCAGACAGGTGACAAGAACTCAGGAAGTGTCCGTAACTCTAGTTTGAGTCCTGTTTTAGCATCAGAGTGCAATGTGGCGAGTTCAGTATTGTCTGTTTGCAATTTAGGGAGTTCACTGAGGTCCAGTTGTGAAGACAATACTGACACACAAGACAAAAAATTGGCAATGACGTTGTCTGCCCCTCTAATGTAATGTATGTTGTTCATAAACTGGCATATGAGATCCACAAGTCCAAAATGTCTCAGGGATGAGTCCTTGCCCGGGTTGCGAAAAGCATATACCAGTGGTTCGTGGTTGGTAAATACCATGAGATGGCGACCTTCAATATCGTCTTGGAAATATCTGATAGCAGCGTAAATAGCAAATAGTTCCTAGTCGTAGGTCGACCATTTACACTGGGAAGCAGACAGTTTGTGGGAGAAAAATCTAAGCGGCTTTACAACAGAACCCACGGATTGCTGAAGTACTGCCCCCACAGCTGTATCACTCGTGTCTGTAGTAAGCAAGATGGGAGCATCAGAGATGGGATGAGTGAGTGTAATGGCCGTCTGTAAGGCTGAGTTGAGGTTATCAAATGCACAGCACATATCTGGAGTCCACCTGACCACCCAAGACCGTGAAGTGATTTTTTCTGCAAGAGTATCCATCAGTGGTGCTTCTAGGTCAGTGGCATGGGGAATGTGTTTGCAGTAGTAATTTACCATTCCTAGGAAGTGGCAGACTTTGGACCAAGGCACCGTACGACCCGTTTGGGTGGATGGCATCGGCTGAAACCATACGGCCCAGAAAAGTGACACTAGTGCAGTGGGGTTGTGACTTAGCATTGTTCACTGTGACACCGTTTGTATGTAATAGTTGTAACACTACATTTAAGTGATGTTCATCTTCCTCAAGTGAGGAAGAAAAAATTAACATATCATCCAGGTATGCATGCACAAAATCCAGTTTTCCAACCAACAAGTCAATGAACTGTTGCCACATTTAAGTGACTGTATAAATCAGACATCAACTAAAACTGATTTTTATCACCAACAAATACTCTTAAGAATTTAATTTGCTGTGAAGTGAGGTGTAAGAACTTCTGGATATCTGAAATGTTCTGCAAAATATCTATCCTGATTACTTTTGCTGAATAAATACTTGGTTTATATTGCACAAAAAAAATGTAAGACCCTGTGGAGTGAAAAAAATGTAAAATAAATTAATAATCTTGTCTTAAAGTTACTTAATTGGTCTTCTTGATTAATTTATGAGTTGACTTTAGGTTTTTATCCAGCTGTGACAAAGCAAGCCGGGATAATTTTAATTCCCCTCTTGTTTCGCCATCTGCCTCCTTAAATTCATTTTGTTACTTTTAACTAATTACCATTAACATACGGGAATATAATCTGCATTTTCATAAAGTAGAAAGATTGGCCCTTAATTTTAAGGAATGTAACATCAGATCCAATTTTGTTCATAGATTAGCATATGTAATTGATTTTCTAATTTATTTTGACTATGCCTAGTTAGAATTTTTTGTTATAGGGCAAAATCAGTAATTGTTTCGTAACTTGAATTCTGTTGTCAACATATAAACAAATATAAATTCTATACTAATTATAAACATTTGGAAGACAAAATGCTAGTAATCTAAAAGTAACTTTTTGGCCCTATTTGAAAACATGTTAGCAAAACCAGCCCAGAATTAATTCCAAAGAAATTAACAGTTTTGTCAAAAGTATTGTTTGTATAATGATATTTGTTAATTTCATGATTAAAACAAATAATTTGGCCTAACTCTTGCAGTAGAAGAAACTGTTACAAAGACGCAATTTTTCGATGTATTCAGTTAATTTAATGAGTTAAGTTTTAATTGTAATTTCTGTAAACTTAACTTTGAACAATATGTAGTTTCATCTCCTATTATTGTGACAATATACAAGGACCCAGTTTTTGGTCATGAGACAGTCAGTCCCTGGCCAAGTTTCAGATGAGGAACCTGTGTTGCTTAGAATGACAACAATGTATCAGTGTTGTAGTGAAATAAGTGTTACACCAATAGGCCATGTGTTAAAGCAATGACAGTGACTGTTCAATTTATTTGAAGGACTGTGAACTATGTGGTTATGTTTTTACTACTCATAGATATTCAACAGAAAACTATTGAAGCAGTATGTGGAGGTTCACCTGCAACCTATTAATGAGACAATAGTGCACTGGCCATTCATATATAACTGTTTATTATTGCGGGTTGTGCAAAGTAAAGTACGGTGAAATGCAAATGTGTAGTAGTCAGTGTCCAAATTACAAACCCCATTTTTCAACCAGTGTAGCAATGCAGAACATCGACACCAAGGACAACAAACGAAGAAATAAATAAAGCAGGCAGAACTGCTACAACCGGTGTATTGCAAATGATGTTTCATTTAGTTTGACTATTTATTTCTTTTTTATGTATGTCAAGATTATTTTTGTATGCTCCATTACTGAACCTTGTGGGATTCCATATTCTATATTCTTTCATTATGATTTTAATTTTATTTTCAACACGCAGCTTTTCAGTGTGACTCCCTGTTTTTTGTTATGAAATTAAGAAATTATCCATAGAAGAATGAATTAATCAATGCCATACTAATTTAATTTATGCAGCATAACTTGTATTGTCTGCACCAAATGATTTTGAAGGTCAAAGAGTAAGCAAGTAATAAATTTTTCTGTTGTGGTTTTCTTGGTGTTAAATACAGCTTTCTTGGTAGAAAATCCTTTATGAAAGCCAACTGGAGATGCTGTTAACTGCTCATTTTCCCAAAAGTTACTGTTCTAGTTTAAGATACTAATTCAAACATTTCTGGAAGGATTACTGTTCTAGAATTAAATATTTTCTCATCCAAATTTTTGTAGATTATTATTGTGGCCTATTTAAGAATATGAAAAATAAGTCTGGTATAACTGATTACAAAGGTAACCCTGCATCTGATAATAATACTCTGCTGGAGGCACTAACTTTAAAGAAAGGTCATATTTCAGAACCAGCATTAATGGCTGATGAAATAAATCTTTATTAATTATCAATTTTGATCATCTGAACATTGCTATGCATCATTATTAATTATATATCCATGCTTACAGCTGAATATTATGGACTGGCTTAAATGCAAGTTGGTATTCAAAGTTTATCAGACCATGTTCAGAGTCATAAAGGATTCTGAAAATGTAGATGAGAGACAGCACTGTTTTTTAATACAGACATCAGGTCATGAATCCAGATATCTGTCTGTTGAAACAAGACAAGAACTGCTACGGATTGAAAATGCATGGCATTGCTCTGTTTGTGCTGCAGTTATGAAATTGGGGGTATGTAAACAGTTACCATAAAATCTTCATATACATCAAGTATCAAAAATGTTCCCTAGCTGGTTAATTATGATAATTACTTCTACCTTCAGAAGGAAAAAATGAGCCAGTGGAAACAGATAACTTTTTTCCCTTTGATTGAAGGTCTTACTATCACATTTTACAATTCTTATTTCTTTATGAAAGCTTTAGAGCTTCCAGTAACAAATTTATAACATAAAAAATATATAATATGGATAGTTTGTGTTATATGTATAGCTTTCTTCAATATTACAATATGTTGGTATGAGTAACACACACAATTAAGTATGCATATAATAACCAAATCAATTCAGCAAAAACAGCTTTCACAAATTCCATACAAAGCCCATATACATAGCTAGGCTCGGTCCAAACAAGTAACAAGTGCCATGAGAGTGTAGTCAAATGAGCACACAAATTGACCATAACACAAAGAGGACGAGAGCCCTCCACTGTGGGATTATAAGTAGGTTACTAGTCCAATTTGCAATGTGGTGCTGCCCATGGGCTGCACACACCAACCTCAGTGTGATGGTGTCATTGCTGTTTGATCATGCTGCTGCCTGGCAGCCAGACTCATGCTGACAGACCCTGGTGTGGGTGAGTTTAATCATAAGATGATGAGCCAGTACCCCCTGTCTCATTCTGTTTACAGCCAGCGTGTGGCACCAGTGCAGTAGACACGGTGACAAAGGAGTCCCACAGCTGGATACAAACTAATATTTACACAACTGAAGTTTTGCCAGCTTTGTTAATGGCTCCAATTTCTGTATTAAATGACACATCTTGTCAGGCACATGGCCATTTTGTCTTTCTGAGTCTGAAATTTGACAAGCCAAAATATATAAATGCAGTCAATGGCAATACTCACTCTCCATGTTGTTCATTAAATGATGGAAAAGCCATAAACATGGGTTGTATAAGAAACATTTCTGCAACATATGCTAATGTTTGTGCTGCCTAAAATAAAGCTGTTGTTAGTTCCTGATAACCCTGTACAGTTAGAGTTAGTGGTTGTTCTAAATGTTCCATGGTTAAAAAACCACACACTCCCCTTGTTATAAAAATGTTCAAGGTCTGGTTTGAATGTGTCACCGGTGCTAAATAAATAGACTTCACAGTATAAACACTGAGCCAAATTGTTAGCATGTTCACTGCACACTCCACAGATAGGATCATAGTTGACTCAGACCAGCTTTGGACCAGCTTATATCGTTAAATCTGATGTGGTCTCATTATAGGATGCGCCTGTGCACAAGCACCCTCTTGTTAGTGATACCACAGCAGTTGGCACTAATTGGACACCTGCTGTTCAGTTTCCATAGTGACATCAAGTGGTTTCACTAAACAAGGTTATCCCTCTCTCCTGTTCTCTTCCTCAAATAACACACTACAGTTTGAAGGAGGGATGAGTTACAATAAAGATCATGCTCAGTATAGAATTTCTGAAACTGTATGCTTAATCTAAATTCCATTAATTTAAATTTAATTCCATTAATCTAATCTAAATTCCATTAATCTAATATTCTGTAAAGCTTGGCAGGTAGGAGACAAGGTACTGGCAGAAGTAAAGCTGTGTGGACGGGCCATGAGTTGTGCTTGGGTAGCTCAGATGGTAGAGCACTTGCCCACGAAAGGCAAAGGTTCCGAGTTCAAGTCTTCGTCCGGCACACAGTTTTAATCTGCCAGGAAGTTTCATATCAGCACACACTCTGCTGCAGAGTGAAAATCTCATTATGGAAACATCCCCCAGGCTGTAGCTAAGCCATGTCTCCACAATATCCTTTCTTTCAGGAGTGCTAGTTCTGCCATGTTTGTGGGACAGCTTCTGTAAAGTTTGGAAGGTAGGAGACGAGGTACTGGCTGAAGTAAAGCTGTGAGGATGGGCTGTGAGTCTTGCTCGGGTAGCTCATATGGTAGAGCACTTGCCCATGAAAGGCAAAGGTCCCGAGATCATGTCTTGGTCTGGCACACAGTTTTAATCTGCCAGGAAGTTTCATATCAGTGCACACTCCCCTGCAGAGTGAAAATCTCATTCTGGGAACAATTTCTATAGCTCACTCATTTATAAAAGACTTTTTGAGCAGGGTACTTGAATTCCTCCAGGGCGACTGGGCTTTGCACCCTCCTTTCCCCTTTTGTCCAAAACCTATTTATGGTCATGTAATCCTGCATAGATGAAGCCAACAATCCCATGCACAATTAAATCTTAAAATATCCATACATTAGTGCACTGTCAAATGACTAAATATGCACAATTAAATGAAAAACATGCAATGTCAGAATTCAGTATTTTGCTGTGACGCCTTTGGCACAGTTGTTTTATTCATCTTCACTGCAGGATGTGATTTTAGTGTATTTTTGCTTCTGATGAAGCTATATTTAAATATACCGAAATGGTGGTCAAGGATTTCAGTAAATCTTTATTCTGCAACTGTTTGGTTGTTATCATTTACCTTGAAGATTTTCAACAGTTGCTGCTTCAGCCATGTTTAAAATTTTGATTGTATTTTATTTTAAAACAATTTAAAACAACCAGTTTTTTCAAATTTTCTGTCAACTTGGGGTAGCTCTTGAGTGTTAGGCCACTGAGCTAGCAATCCCTGTATTTGGGAGCAAGGTAATTTGAATCCATACACCAGCAACCTTGAAAATGTTGTTCTGTGGTTCCCCTCAGTTCAGGCAAATTCCAGGGTTGCTCCCTTACTAAAGGCCACAGCTAGTTCCTTCCAAACACCTTTCTTTCCTGAAAAATCCCAATTCTCTTAAAGATGTAGTGCCTCTGCTTGAATGGAAACAGCTGCTTCAAAGGCGAGCCGAGCATCTCTTGAGAAACTCTCCACACTAAGACTCAATCATTTCTCTTCCAGGGCATTCTTTAATGCAGAAAATGATCTTTCTTACACTGCAAGAAGTGAGAGATGCATACTTAAATGAGGACATTTAGGGAAGTGTCAGGTCGAATAATTCAAGATCCTTTGCATTTTCACCACTAAAAACTGTTCTAGCTTCTCTGTCAAACAGAAATATGTTTATTCCAAAAGCCCTGTTGGTAATAATCGCAGTGCCCCCAAAAAATTAGTGCTCTTCCATTCCTGATCAATTCCCCAGTTCAAATCAAGACTGAAAGAAGAGTGTAAAATGACCTTGAAGGGTGAAGGGAGATTGGAGCATAACTGCTTCTTAGTGGTTTGCCAAAATACAGCACTCCCAAGTAATGAGATTATATCTCCACAAGATGAAAACTCCAAGTTCATTGTTGAATGGTTTATCATTCTTTACGAAAATTTTAAGAATAAAGGTCCTCTTTTACAAATCGGACCCCCTCCCCCCTTTTGACAAAATTCTGGCTACATCCTTGCTCATGTCATCAATGATTAAAAATAAGAAGATATTTTTTTAAAAAAAATTATGATTCAGTATTTGCTAATCATCATTACAATTTGATAATAAAATGGAATTTAAGTAAAAGTAAAAAAGTTGCTGTTAGTGAGATTTGATGTAGTACTTTCACAATCATGAACCTATCCTGTGCACTAAGCTTCTGGCAAACACACTAATAACCTAGAAATTCCTTTTTTTATTTACCAATGCTCAGAAATCTTATGATCTTTAAAGATAATTTAGGAAATTAACGTCCAGGCACTGAGCTTCAAATTCTGTAAGTATGCAGAAAATCAAAGGGAGTCGGTCCATAAGGTTCTCCTGGCAGAGTTATAACAGAGATGACATCCTTAACTTAAAAAATTAAAACAGCCTTGTCTCTAATGAAGACTGATGAGCAAAAACATTATGACCACTTGCTTAATAGCATTTTGGTACACCTTTCGAACATAATGCAGCAGCAGTGCTGCACGGCATGGATTCATCAACTCTTTGGTAGGTTTCTGGAGGTACATGGCACTAGATGTCTATGCACAGGTCTCACAATTCCTATAAATTTCAGGCCAGTGGTTTTTGAGTGCAGAGTTGGCACCTGATAGCTTCTCAGGTGTGTTCCATCACGTTCAGATTAGGCAAATTTTATGGCAACAACGTATGTTCACTATCTTGCTCCTCAAACCACTATAGCACAATTCTGACATTGTGACATGGAAAATTATCCTGGTGAAAAATAGCAATTGCTGCTGGGGAAGCATGAAGGGATTCAAGCAGCACATAGTAATATTCATATAATCCACAGCTGTCATGTTGCCTTCAAATACTACTACAGGTACCATGAAAGCCCACGTGTATGTCCCTCATAGCATAATAGTGCCCCAGTCAGACTACATCCATGGTACAAAATGGTTCAAATGGCTCTGAGCACTACATCCATGATATGGTGCATGTTTTGAGCGGCTGTTCACCTGAATGACAGTGTATCCAGACATGGCCATTTGTTTGATGTAGTGAGAACCATGATTTATTCAAACAGATGACGTCATTGATCCACAGTCCAATCTCAGTTATCTCGTGCCTGCTGCAGCTGTCATTGGTTCAGCATGAGATCACATAGAGGTCATCTGCTGTAACACCCAGAATTCAACAATGTACACTGTGTGGACTGCTTCAGCATTGTACTCTGGCACAGATTGCCACCTTTCCTGCTTTTTTTTTTTTCTCATCAGTCTACTGACTGGTTTGATGCGGCCCGCCATGAATTCCTTTCCTATGCTAACCTCTTCATCTCAGAGTAGCACTTGCAACCTACGTCCTCAATTATTTGTTTGACGTATTCCAATCTCTGTCTTCCTCTAAAGTTTTTGCCCTCTACAGCTCCCTCTAGTACCATGGAAGTCATTCCCTCATGTCTTAGCAGATGTCCTATCATCCTGTCCCTTCTCCTTATCAGTGTTTTCCACATATTCCTTTCCTCTCCGATTCTGCGTAGAACCTCCTCATTCCTTACCTTATCAGTCCACCTAATTTTCAACATTCGTCTATAGCACCACATCTCAAATGCTTCGATTCTCTTCTGTTCTGGTTTTCCCACAGTCCATGTTTCACTACCATACAATGCTGTACTCCAGACGTACATCTTCAGAAATTTCTTCCTCAAATTAAGGCCGGTATTTGATATTAGTAGACTTCTCTTGGCCAGAAATGCCTTTTTTGCCATAGCGAGTCTGCTTTTGATGTCCTCCTTGCTCCGTCCGTCATTGGTTATTTTCCTGCCTAGGTAGCAGAATTCCTTAACTTCATTGACTTCATGACCATCAATCCTGATGTTAAGTTTCTAGCTGTTCTCATTTCTACTACTTCTCATTACCTTCATCTTTCTCCGATTTACTCTCAAACCATACTGTGTACTCATTAGACTGTTCATTCCGTTCAGCAGATCATTTAATTCTTCTTCACTTTCACTCAGGATAGCAATGTCATCAGCGAATCGTATCACTGATATCCTTTCCTGCTTTATGGAGCAAGTAAACTTCCTACCTTGGCATTCTGTGATGATTCATGGTTGTCTAACTCCATGTCATGTACTCATGTTTTCACTATCCATCAGCTGCTTTCCATAGATTCTCATGACTATAGCAAGCAAACAGCTGACAGTGGCCATAACGTTTTGCTTACCAGTTTATATTGCCTGTCAGTTTGGAGTATAATGGGTTTCTGCAGTACTGCTAGATAAAAATCTGTAGTTTCTTTCCAAATTATAATAAAAATACACACCAAGATTGTAATTCACTTAGAAAATGTTCTCCATCAATTGTACATGTATATGTAACTATTGTGAACAAATCATTTCATTTTTATGCTGTTCTATCACAGTTTCAGTGCAAAATATTTTATTATTTTACAGAGCAAAACTTTCACTGTGACGACTTGTGGGAAGACAGCTGGTCTGACATTGGACTGGAACATGGGATTTGCCCTTTATGACACAGAGTCCAAAACATATTCTTGGAAATATAAATTTTCTCAGCTAAAAGGTTCCTCTGATGATGGCAAATGCAAACTGAAGCTCCATTTTCAGGACAGTGAAACAAAAATGATAGAAACAAAAGTAAGTTCTACTTATTGTCAAAATAATGCAATTACTTTTAGTATTCCACATCCCAAAATATTGTATGTGTACAAAAATTTTATACGGATAGAACATAAATGAAGAACATATGTTTTGGTCATTTTCTATCTGATATGATGCTTCAAGATGCAGCCTATCAACCAATCCTTTCTCTTGGTATGTTTATGCCATAAATTCCTTGTGTCCTCAATTCCAGTCAGTATCTTTTTGTTAATTATTTGATCTACCCAATCTGATCTAACTGGGGGTCTCACCTCCCAACCTCCTTTGACCCATATGACCCACAGAATATCAGATTTTTTCTCCCAACAAAAATGGCCAGATCACACACACACACACACACACACACACACACACACACACACACACAAATAAGCAAAAAATACTCCTTGACAATACGTCCAATTCTATATTATATTTTGATATTTTCCCTCCAGTGCAGTTGTTATCCTCCTAAAAAGCTAATTTTATATCTAATCTTCCAAACAAAAATCCATGTTCATGCCCATTAGTATGAGCCAGTCAGTTTGGATTACAGTGTTAATAATTCCTAATCTACAATCATTGATTTAGAAACAATTCTAATTTTCTGCATCATATAGGCTTTTTATTACTAAGAAAGTTTTTGATGTAAAATCTTATTTGTCTCCATGTTTCTGACCTATTTACGGGGATCTCAGTAAATGCAAAATCTTAAGTATTGACTCAATAAATGCAAAATCTCAAGTATTGATATTGGGTTTATCTTGGATTAGATACATATTTGTTGTATGGATCCTTAATGAGGAGATACTCAAATATGTAGTACATGTCACAACACAAGAACAAATAACACATACTTACAAAGAAAAGGAGTTACATTAATATTTTCACCCTAGATCCTGAGTTTAATGGTCCTCACGAATGTGAAATAAGCCAAAAAATCTTAAATTTTTATTTAAGAAGTAGCAACAAACTTATCATAAAATGTATAAATGTGTAATACATTGTGGTGTATATGATAATTTATTGACTACTGTAGCCACACATTATCAAAAACTGCACATGGACATCATTTGTTGAGAAGAAATGACAAAACAGATAGAGGAGAAGGTGAAGAACAGAGGGAAGTTAGTACATTACATACAAGAAAGAAGATAAACAACAAAACTAAGCTTAAAGTTACAAAATATTGATAAGAAACTACAGTCATTTAGCAAATCACAGATGAAAGCTAAAGTTAACAAAGGAATACAAGAATAATAAAGGAAGGGATTTGTAGAGAGGGAAACTGCGAAAATAAAAAGAGGACAAATGTATAAGTGGAAAACAAATTAGAGGTGTAAGGTTACAGTCTGAGAAGAGGGAATGAATTAGGGCCAATAACACATTACCAGAAAAGCTGCACCCAGTTCAATCAGATTAACCACTCAGCAAACTCTCAGCCTTCGCATGGTGCTTTGTTTGGTAGCTCCTTTCCTCTAATATTGTGCAAATGTCTGAATCTGTCATAAATAATTACCTGAACCAGCAATCCTATGATCTACAAACTTAGCTGCAACCACTGGGCTACCTCCTGCATGAGCATGACGACCAACAGACCAATCTGTATCCATGAATGGCCACCGATAAGCTGTTGCCAAGAGACAGCCCACTTGCTGAACATGCTGCCTGCACAATATGCTTCACTTAAGTGATGCTTCACAGTCTGTGCTGTCTGAATCTTTTGAACAAACACCAACTTTTATGAACTGCGCAGGTGGGAACTCTCCCTGCAGTATTTTCTATGTTCCAGTAACCCCTGGCTTCAACCTTCGCTGTCCTTCAATCACCTGTCTACTTCCCTGCTCCGACATCAACACTACATAGCCTTCTATTTTGCCAGTGAACCCATAAGTATTTTGCCCTCCTCCAATTGACTTCTCAGTGGCTCACAAATCAGTTAAGAATAAAATTACTGCTGGTTACTAAAGTCTGCACTGTATAGTCCACCATATGGGCACACAATATTTCCCCAAGCAGACTCGCTTCCTCCAATGGTAAAATAGCTTGTAGTTAAACTCCAACCAGTGTGATGGTGCCAGTAATATTCCGCAGGCCAGGCCACCACCTTTCTTCTAAATTTGGCCCAACAGCGTGCTCACAAATCCTCATTAAACTCAGACTTCCAGTTGCTCACACAGCTGCCAGCAAATCACTTGTTCATTGCTTACTAAGCATGGTGACCTCTGGTATCCCAGCAATGGACTAGAGACAAACACAGGACAGATACAATCAACTATTTGAGCACCAGAATGTCACGAGTGTGGCACAACCACAACATATGTCATTCAGAGGTACATTGGCTCAGGTTTAGTAGAATAGTTGAGCATGCACTGGACAGGTATGTACGCAGTAGAACAGTTCATAATGGGAGGGAACCTCCATGGTATACAGTCACTGTAAAGAAATTTCTAAAGAAACAGAGATTACTGCATAATAGGTGTAAAACAAAGTGTAGGGCTGTAGATAGAGAAATGCTGAAAGAAATGTGTTTGGCTGTCAAGCGAACAATGCATGATGCCTTCAGTGACTATCATAGCAGAATGTTAAGTGATCTTTCACAGAACCCAAAGAAATTCTGGTCATGTGTAAAGGCTGTTAGTGTCACCAAAGTTAGTGTGCAGTCCCTGGTGAATGAGACAGAAACTGAAACTGAAGGTAGAAAAGCAAAAGCTCAAATGCTTAACTCTTGTTTTCAAATGTTCCTTTACAAAGGAAAACACAGATGCACTGACCCACTTTAATCCCTATACCACTGAAAAGATGAGTAAAATAAGTATTAGCGTCAGGGGTGTTGAGAAACAGCTGAAATTGTTAAAACTGAAGACAGCTCCAGGGCCAAATGGAATTCCTTTCAGATTCTATACTGAATTTGCAGCTGTGTTAGCCCCTTTTCTGACTATAACCTATCGTAGATCCCTCAAACAAAAAACCATGGCAAGTTCTTGGAAAAGCACAAGTCACACCTGTCTGCAGGAAGGGTAGTAGAATTGATCCACAAAACTACTGTCCAATATCCTTGACATCTATTTGTTGAAGAATCTTAGAACATATTCTGAGCTCAAACATAATGAGGTATCCTAAATAGAATGACCTCCCCAATGCCAACCAGCATGGATTTCGAAAACAGTGATCATGTGAAACCCTGCTCAGACTCTTCTCACATGACATACTGAAAGCTTTGGGTCAAAACAGTCAGGTATGTGCTGCATTTCTTGATTTCAGAAAAGCATTTGACTTAATACTACTGGATTGTGGACTTTTTTATGGGAAGATGCAACATGTTATCTCGGATGGAGAGTCACTGTCAGACATAGAAGTAACTTCAGGTGTGTTGGTACCATTGTTCTTCATGTTGGATATTAATGACCTTGCAGACAATATTAATAGTAAAAATCAGGCTTTTTGCAGATTGTGCAGTTATCTATAATGAATTACTATCTCAAATAAGCTGCATTAATATTCAGTAAGATCTTTATAAGATATCAGAGTGGTGCAGAGATTGGCAACTTGCTTTAACTGTTCAGAAATATAAAATTTTGCACTTAACAAAATGAAAAAAATGTGGTATCCTTTAACTATATCAGTGAGTCACTGCTGGAATCAGCCAACTCATACAAATAGCACTGGATGTAACACTTTGTAGTGATATGAAATGGAATAATCACATAGGTTCAGTCATGGGTAAAGCAGGTGGTAGACTTCAGTTTACGGATAGAGTACTGGGGAAGTGCAGTCCGTCTACTGTGGGACTTTGCTTACAAATCCCTCATGTGATGAGTTGCAGAATATTGCTCTAGTGTTTAGGACCTGTACCAGATAGAAATAACAGGGGATAATGAATGTCTACAGAGAAGGGCAGCATGAATGATCCAGGTTTGTTTAACCCATGGGAGACTATCACAGAGATACAGAAGGAACTGAACTGGAAAATTCTTGAAGACAGATGTAAACTATCCCAAGAAAGTCTATTATAAAGTTTCAAGAACTGGCTTTAAATTATTACTGTAGGAATATACTACAACTCCGTAAGTATCGCTTACATAGGGATCATGAAGATAAGATTAGAATAATTACTGCATGAACAGAGGCATTCAATCAATCATTCCTTCCATGCTCCATACATGAATGGAACAGGAAAAAACCTTAATAACTGATACAATGGGACGTACCCTCTGCCATACACACCACAGTGGTTTGCGGAGTATAGATGTTGATGGAGATGTAGACATGTCAGTGCATTGAATTTTTTATTTAGGTTACTAAGGTGCATCTCCCAGTTCAAGTTCTCCTGAATATGTATCCCAAATATTTTGCACTAGTACATTTGAGGCAGTTTCCCCATCAATGATGTCAAGCCTTGCAGGGTGGAGATTTTGTGATGCTTGAAATTTATGTAGCACAATGGTTTTTTTTTTTTTTTTCTCCAGAATGTGGTAAGAGCCTCTTAGTTCTAAACCATTGTGTTAATCTTTGCATTGCTAATGTTACAGTTTCCTGGAGACTGTTGTGTGAGCTAATTAATGTAGTTTTTGTCAGCTGAAGAGAGTACTGTCATTCTGTTAGTTATTTTTTCTTCCAAATCATTAAGGTGTAGAAGAACAGAACAGCTCTCTGAACTGATCTTTGAAATTTTGCATATTAATAGAAACTTTAAAGACTTTATGTTTCTCCATAACTATATTTCATTTCTGTAATCCGATGCTGTTGTCAAGGTATGATTTGATCCACCTGCTAAGCTGGCCTCCAGTTACATAAGTTAAGTAAGAGATTGCCATGAGCAAAAATAGCAAATACTTTACTAAGTCCTTAAAGTATACCAGATACACATTCATCATCCATTGCTTTGTAGTAGACCCTATTTAATGTAAAAAGGGTAAAGTTTCTGACTGAGCTGACTTTCCAGCCCTGAACTTGTGCTTTGAATCCTTAATTATGATTTGTTTATTTAATAAGGATATTAATCTTTGAAGAAAATTGTCTCCAAAATTTTGCTCAAACCTGACAAAACTAATACTGACCTCTAATCAGAATTTCACATTTGGCACTCTTCTTGTGCAGTTGTGCTACCTTCACAGTTTTAGTTTATTTGAAGATACGTCATTCTCAAATGATTTGAAAATGTTTATTAGTGGTTCTACAATAAATGTTGTACTTTCTTTGATATTAATATCTGGTACTTTGTCAGCACCCACTGTATATTTATTAGCGAACCTTTTTATAATTTAAAATAGTTCCTCATGTGTTTCTAGAGCCATGAATTTTTAAGGTTTTTTTTTCTTTTTTTCTGTCTAACTGTTTGTTGATGGGTATTTGTAAACTTGTGTGTAATGTTCGAGAAATAATACTTAAAGATACTAGCCATTAGTGTGAGGTTAGTTAGTTTATTCTTATTTTCGATCTGTTCTTTGTTACTGTTGGAGAACTGACCTCCTACCAGCACCACCGAGAGACAATAACAAACAACCATATGAAGACACCATAGCCGAGCGATGATTGTAATAGAAAGCAGCCAGTACCAAAAGAATTGTGTGGGCCATAAAATTAGTGATTTTTCAGTTGATACTGAGTTGGGTTAATTAACAGAGAGAACACAAATAAGTGTTTATGTGAGAATGAGGCAAAAACGATTAAGAACACATAACTGTGATTAATTTCTTGCATAGAATTTACAATATGATGCACATTTGTAAACAAAATTGCTGACATCTGTGGAAAATGCATTATTTTCAAATGTATGAAATGTGTGGAACATCTGGGGTATTTTTAAATGCACATTAGTTGTTTAGTAAAATATTCACATTTCCAAATAATGTTTTTATACAAAACACTGAGGCATGCACATCACAGTAGGTTCTATTCACACAATTTTGTGTCACCAGTACAACTTCAAGAACAAATTCAGTGATTAGAAATTTGTTTAATACAACTCCTCTTGAATATACCTCCATTCTCAAATGATTATCAGTCACAGCATACAGTAAGTAATGGTACTGCACAGATACATTGATACACTTAAAGATAATACACCTTCTTTTACTGTTACCACCCAATTCTTCTGTAAAGATATTACATTAACTTTATCTTTCAGCTTATGAATTTCTTTATATGAAATGCCTTTCAAATAATCATTATGGATGGCTACGCTAATCTTCATGGTTTTTGTGTAGTACTACTGCCTCCAGCATGCTCCTTTTTCTTCTAGTCCCTCTCTGGATGGTCCTGCAGCTGAATATAAATAGGCTGAACAGATAGGAAAAATGCCTGGTGCAGCATCTGAATCAGGCCATGATTTTTTTGAAAGCGGAGCTGTTACTGTTTTTCCATCTATTACAGATACTTCCCAAATAATGTTGCTAGCTTTGAAATGCATGTGACATGCCTGAAAATGAGCAGTGAAGTACATTAATCATAATATACTCAAACCAAGTAATCCAGCAATCATTAATATACTATAATGTACAACACACATTACTAAATTGCATTCAAAACAGAACTTGCCACAGAATAAATAGTAGCTGTGAAATCTTGTCTTGGAATTGAATAGAGCCATGGATGTCTCTTTAGGAAGCTTGAACACATGAATGTTGTTTCCTGCTGTGTAATTTCCATTACCTTTTGGGACACAGCACATAACTGTAATGAAGATAAAACTGCGTAAATGTATGTTATGTTGCATTAAACTCACACAAAAAAACTTAGTAACACACAATATGATTACCGTGTTCTTAAATAATCTTGTAACGATCATATAGGACAAGTTTTTTATATCCAACACATAACACAGCTGTTGACTTTAACCACTTCTTGCTGGTGTCAGAAATTTAAGTTCTTGCAGCTGTTTGCCATTTTCATCTAGGTGGTGTTGCTTCCATCCATTTCTATCTTGATATAGTTGATCATTTTCCAGTTTTTTTGTTTTGTTTTTGAAATAGCATGTGTTAGTACCTCTTTCCATCTTTTGAGGTAGGTACAGTAATGAAATGAGTGTTAGTGGTTTGTTTGGGTATTCACACAATTTTATCTTATTTGGACACGATATTTTTATCCCTGTTGCTTGATTTTAGTTCCATTTGATTTTAGTTCCATGTTAATTCTATTGGGTTCTTTATTTTAAAAATGTTTAAATGCAGCTGTAAACTTATAATACTTGCATCCATATTGTAAGAGCTACAAATGTCATTTCAGTTTACTCCGTTTGGGTGAAAACAAAAATACTTCTCATTTTTGTTGTTGAAATTTCTTGCAATGATTCTTTTTCCATGGAGTTTTGAGTGTGTATAATAGTCAATGTAAGAATTTGAGCATAGAGATCATGAAATGGTGTGTTTACAACTGTTTGTTGTTATTATTGTGGTCTTCAGTCTGAAAACTGGTTTCACACAGCTCTCCATGCTAGACTATCCTGTGCAAGTGCCCCTACTGCAACTTACATGCATTTGAACCTGCTCACAGTAGTCAACCCTTAGTCTTCCTCTACAATTTTTAACCCCCCCCCCCCTTTCTTCATCCCATCCACATTTCCATCCATTATCAAACTATCTATGTCTCAGGATGTATCCTATCAAAATATCCCTTCTAAAATAAGCTGTGTCATAAAACGCTTTTCATCCCAAATTGAGTCTACTGTAACACTCATTTCAGGACCAACAAACATTTGTTGAACAAATTAGCAATATGTAACAACAGATTAAATTGTCCATAAAACAAAGTAATAATAGTTTTTTGTTGGAATAATATAAATCCAAGCGCAACTACTTCATTCAGCATACTCATTGCAACTATAGTATTTAGCCCTGTTTCAAATTTGTCTTACAGTAGTGGAAATGACATGCTAATCAAATTGAAGTACAATACACGTAACGTGTATACACAGAACATGTGGCCTGTATTTGAAGAAGTGTCATGATGATCTCTCCATTGGCAAAAGATTCCGGAATAGTCCCCCATTCGGATCTCCGGGAGGGGAGTGCCAAGGGGGAGGTTACCATGAGAAAAAGATTGAATAATCAACGAAAGGATAACGTTCTACGAGTCGGGGCATGGAATATCAGAAGCTTGAATGTGGTAGGGAAACTAGAAAATCTGAAAAGGGAAATGCAAAGGCTCAATCTAGATATAGTAGGGGTCAGTGAAATGAAGTGGAAGGAAGACAAGGATTTCTGGTCAGATGAGTATCGGGTAATATCAACAGCAGCAGAAAATGGTATAACAGGTGTAGGATTCATTATGAATAGGAAGGTAGGGCAGAGGGTGTGTTACTGTGAACAGTTCAGTGACCGGGTTGCTCTAATCAGAATCGACAACAGACCAACACCGACAACAATAGTTCAGGTATACATGCCGACGTCGCAAGCTGAAGATGAACAGATAGAGAAAGTGTATGAGGATATTGAAAGGGTAATGCAGTATGTAAAGGGGGACGAAAATCTAATAGTCATGGGCGACTGGTATGCAGTTGTAGGGGAAGGAGTAGAAGAAAAGGTTACAGGAGAATATGGGCTTGGAACAAGGAATGAAAGAGGAGAAAGACTAATTGAGTTCTGTAACAAGTTTCAGCTAGTAATAGCGAATACCCTGTTCAAGAATCACAAGAGGAGGAGGTATACTTGGAAAAGTCCGGGAGATACGGGAAGATTTCAGTTAGATTACATCATGGTCAGACAGAGATTCCGAAATCAGATACTGGATTGTAAGGCGTACCCAGGAGCAGATATAGACTCAGATCACAGTATAGTAGTGATGAAGAGTAGGCTGAAGTTCAAGACATTAGTCAGGAAGAATCAATACGTAAAGAAGTGGGATACGGAAGTACTAAGGAATGACGGGATACGTTTGAAGTTCTCTAACGCTATAGATACAGCAATAAGGAATAGCGCAGTAGGCAATACAGTTGAAGAGGAATGGACATCTCTAAAAAGGCCCATCACAAAAGTTGGGAAGGAAAACATAGGTACAAAGAAGGTAGCTGCGAAGAAACCATGGGTAACAGAAGAAATACTTCAGTTGATTGATGAAAGGAGGAAGTACAAACATGTTCTGGGAGAATCAGGAATACAGAAATACAAGTCACTGAGGAATGAAATAAATAGGAAGTGCAGGGAAGCTAAGATGAAATGGCTGCAGGAAAAATGTGAAGACATCGAAAAAGATATGATTGTCGGAAGGACAGACTCAGCATACAGGAAAGTCAAAACAACCTTTGGTGACATTAAAAGCAACGGTGGTAACATTAAGAGTGCAACGGGAATTCCACTGTTAAATGCAGAGGAGAGAGCAGATAGGTGGAAAGAACACATTGAAAGCCTCTATGAGGGGGACGATTTGTCTGATGTGATAGAAGAAGAAACAGGAGTCGATTTAGAAGAGATAGAGGATCCAGTATTAGAATCGGAATTTAAAAGAGCTTTGGAGGACTTACGGTCAAATAATGCAGAAGGGATTGATAACATTCCATCAGAATTTCTAAAATCATTGGGGGAAGTGGCAACAAAACGACTATTCACGTTGGTGCGTAGAATATATGAGTCTGGCGATATACCATCTGACTTTCGGAAAAGCATCATCCACACAATTCCGAAGATGGCAAGAGCTGACAAGTGCAAGAATTATCGCACAATTAGCTTAACAGCTCATGCATCGAAGCTGCTTACAAGAATAATATACAGAAGAATGGAAAAGAAAATTGAGAATGCGCTAGGTGACGATCAGTTTGGCTTTAGGAAAAGTAAAGGGATGAGAGAGGCAATTCTGACGTTATGGCTAATAATGGAAGCAAGGCTAAAGAAAAATCAAGACACTTTCATATGATTTGTCGACCTGGAAAAAGCGTTCGACAATATAAAATGGTGCAAGCTGTTTGAGATTCTGAAAAAAGTTGGGGTAAGCTATAGGGAGAGACAGGTCATATACAATATGTACAACAACCAAGAGGGAATAATAAGAGTGGATGATCAAGAACGAAGTGCTCGTATTAAGAAGGGTGTAAGACAAGGCTGTAGCCTTTCGCCCCTACTCTTCAATCTGTACATCGAGGAAGCAATGATGGAAATAAAAGAAAGGTTCGGGAGTGGAATTAAAATACAAGGTGAAAGGATATCAATGATATGATTCACTGATGACATTGCTATCCTGAGTGAAAGTGAAGAAGAATTAAATTATCTGCTGAACGGAATGAACAGTCTAATGAGTACACAGTATGGTTTGAGAGTAAATCAGAGAAAGACGAAGGTAATGAGAAGTAGTAGAAATGAGAACAGTGAGAAACTTAACATCAGGATTGATGGTCATGAAGTCAATGAAGTTAAGGAATTCTGCTACCTAGGCAGTAAAATAACCAATGACGGACGGAGCAAGGAGGACATCAAAAGCAGACTCGCTATGGCAAAAAAGGCATTTCTGGCCAAGAGAAGTCTACTAATATCAAATACCGGCCTTAATTTGAGGAAGAAATTTCTGAAGATGTACGTCTGGAGTACAGCATTGTATGGTAGTGAAACATGGACTGTGTGGAAAACCGGAACAGAAGAGAATCGAAGCATTTGAGATGTGGTGCTATAGACGAATGTTGAAAATTAGGTGGACTGATAAGGTAAGGAATGAGGAGGTTCTATGCAGAATCGGAGAGGAAAGGAATATGTGGAAAACACTGATAAGGAGAAGGGACAGGATGATAGGACATCTGCTAAGACATGAGGGAATGGCTTCCATGGTAGTAGAGGGAGCTGTAGAGGGCAAAAACTGTAGAGGAAGACAGAGATTGGAATACGTCAAGCAAATAATTGAGGACATTGGTTGCAAGTGCTACTCTGAGATGAAGAGGTTAGCACAGGAAAGGAATTCGTGGCGGGCCGCATCAATCCAGTCAGTAGACTGATGACCAAAAAAAAGGGAATGTTATACCAACTCATGGAGTGCACACAACAGACCCAATAAGTCTAGTCACTCAGTAAATCAGAAAGCACTGTGGTCTCTATCCAGACACAAATACAGTGCAGTCCAGCAGCAATTGTATTTAATTTTGTAGGGGCAGTCAGATAATAACTGCCAATTAAAGAAAAACTAGAGCAGATCAGTTGCTTGGTGGCCTTATTTTGACTGATTACATAATTTTATGTGATTGCTCCAAATTACCATCAGCTTAACTACCAGAGACACTTTCACTGGACATGGACAATGTTACATTTATCAATTCAAACTTATCTTTCATTTGCACACCCAGCGGGGTTACTGACAATGCTGTGCTTCCTCATTGGGTATCTGATCTACCCATATTATCTTCAGCATTCCTCTGTAGTAACACTCTTCAAAAGTTTCTATTATTTTCTTATCTGAACTGTTTATTGTCCAGGTTTCATGTCTGTACAGACAGACCTTCAGAAAAGATTTCCTAACATATAAATTTACATTCAGTGTTAACAAATTTCTGTTGCCCACAAATGCTTTTCTCACTGTTGCTAGACTTCATTTTCTATTTGCTCTACTTTAGCCGTAGTCAGTCATTTTGCTGTAGAAATAACAAACCTCTTCTACAAACAATGGAAAGCCCAGGTTGGAATATCAAAAATATTATGAAAAGGATACATTTCTACTCACTATAAAGGTGATATGTTGAACTGCAGACAGGTGCAGTGAAAAGACTGTTACATGTTGAGCTTTCACTCAAAACCTTCTTCAGAAAAGAAAACGCGCGCACACACACACACACACACACACACACACACACACACACACACACTTATGTGTAAATCTCATGTGCACATGACCACTATCTCTGGTTGCTCTGGCCAAAATGCAACTATTACAGTGAATAAAAGCACCAATCTGGAGTGGGGTGAGGAACGGTGAGGCATAGGAGGCTACAAGTGGAGGGAGAGGAGCATGCTTCCTGGCAGAATGTGCAGGGACTAGACAATGGCAGGACAAGACCGCAAGGCACAGCACAGGAAGGCTGCGGGCAGGACAAGGCATGGGAGAAGAAAAGACGAGTGGATGTTTTGGAAGGGAGTGGTGCACAATAAGGGTGACGGGATATGAACTGGGAGGAGACAATAGAACAAAGGGGCTGGAAACTGTTGGGTGCCTTGTAGATTTTAATGCTACTTGTTCCATTTTTTGTAACTTGTCAACTGTAATGGCAGTATGAATCCAATTCACTCCTTCGTGAATCATGAAGTGTAGAGAATTGAGAAAATTAAGTCCCAGCAAGTTTGTTGCTTTATGTCAATTCACAACTGTCAGTCTTGCAGGTTTGGTAAATTGCTTGTATCCAATATCCATATCCAGCTGCCCTCTTGCTGGTCTTTGTTGCCACTGTTACTAAATAGTGAACTTGGAAATTCTGGGAATTTCAGTGATAATAGTTTCTTGTGTGCCTGTGGATTAATTATAGAAATTGACAAGCCTGTGTTAATTTGAAATTTTAATGATGCTTTGTTAACTCTTAGTGTTACTGTTAAAACTTCATCATTCACTGAAAATATTAGTCATGTTGTCTTTTTTCAATGAAAGTTTATTAATTATACTCATGTTTCTTGTGGAAATCATTTGACATTTTATTCTGAATCACTGTGTATGCCTGAGTGTCTGATTCAGTTGTGCTTTTTGTTGCACATTTCTGCTTTGTGTCCTTTGTTTATACAACAATTACACTGTGTGTTTCAAGAGAAACAGGCCTCTCACTTGTAGTTAACACAACAGGGTGTAAAATATTTTAACTTAGCACTAGCAGAACTGTTTACAGAATGTTGATTCCATCATAGCTTTTGCATGACCTGTGATTTCTGCATATGGCCACATTGCTTGCTAGGCTGTAGTGGCTGCTGATGCATGGTAAACATGTCAGCATTTACGCACTGTATTGTATCAGCTGATACTTGCATCTGACCATGTACCGAAATTAATGGCAGACAGTCTTGAAAAGATGAATTAATTAATCTAATTAGGTCTTTCTTTAACCTACTGTCTGGTGAGTGCATGATTAGCATACCTGAGATCAGGGAATCTGCACATGGCTTTTTACACTTGTCATTTTTGTGCTGAAATTTCCACTCTCTATTTAAACCTGTAATTGTGCTATCCACTCTTTATAATCATTATTTAATTCCCTAAAACACTGAAAAAATGTATGCCTGGCTGCATCAACATGGGCTTTTAACTCATAATAGGATTCTAAGTTTTCCCTACTTTCAGCACAAGAAAGAGTCACTATCTTGTATTAGTTTAAACACATCTGGCACTGTATTAGGAATTTGCAAAGCATCACCTGATGCATGGTGTGAGACATAATGTTGATCCAGTCTTGATATGTAGTTGTGGCAGGATTCTAATATATGGCCATATGCCAGAAAATGTGGTGCCATCTTCTTATTACATCCTTGAACAGCTTCCTTGTTAATTTCATGTTTGGCCAGGTGTGCCACCAACATTTTCTGTTGCAGATAGTTGTTGCACTAAAATTATTGTAGGTTGTAGGACATCAGATTGCAGTAACTGAGACTGAGTCATGCCTGAAACATATAACTGAGAACAGTGTAAAAAATTCTTTGAAATCTTCCTGGGAGGAATTGGGGTTATCAGTCCACAAAAATACATTACTGTAGTACTTACTATCAGTTAAGTATAAGCCACACAAATAATGTGTTGTCATAAAAATTTGTCCATGCACTCACTGAATGAAAATTCCTAAATGCTTTAGAAATCTTGATTTTTCCTCGTGATGGGTACTGTTTCTAGTTTTTCCTCACCACCATTGTGTGAGGTATTAAGCAAACAAACTCTGATGCCCAATGCCCAATGTCCAAGGTAGTAGGGAGCAACCCCCTCCTACACATTATTTGTAGCTGTACAAGCTAGATGGTTTGAACACTAGCAACAGATATACTCACAGAACACAATATCTGAAAAAAAATATATGTTCAATGGAAAATGAAACTAGCAATAATGATTTATTCAAATCGTTTATACAGAATGAAATACTCAACTTTTGAGTGCTGACTTGTGTGTGGCACTGTAGCTATGTCCTAACACTAATCTAATCTAGTATGTTGACAGTGAACTAGCTAATCTATAGAAGTTCAAGTTTTGACTGCTTTACCTAACTGTTTACAAGTCTTGCTCTTTCTGTGAGTGTCACTTGACACTTGGTGTTTACTGTCCAACAATCATTCGTTCTGTGGTGGTACTGGCCAGTAGTTTGGGAGATAAGACCAATTGATAGAGTTCCAAACTGCAAAAAGAAATTTACATTTGTTTAAAAAACCTTTCAAATGCATAACAAATCACAATAAAGAACAGATCATCCCTTGGACAATCCCAGCAAAACATCTTGCAGCTTTAAATTTACATTGAGCTCAAGTAACTAACAGCTTAAACATTTACTGGTATGCTATAAAATATCTTGTAAACAGAAACAAGATCAAATGCAACAACAACTGTAAAAACAAGGGTCACAAGCAATTTAACTCAACATATTAAGAATTGAAAAGCAGTTAAATAGCAGATCTTAATGGTAGTAAAACCAGTATTTAAATAACAACTTCAGAAAGATTACGTAAGCTGACAATAATAAAACACAGTCTCAAAAATCAGACATTTAAACTTCCCTTTGAAAATGAATTGTGATAGTTCCAGGTTTTTGATCCCAGACAGTCTTGCTCAAACCTGGCTGCTACACAACATCCACCTTGTTCTGTTACATGCACAGACTGATCACATTATCATCTTAATTGAACAATCAATTCCCATCAGCACATATAGTTTACATCAAAATTAACCATTATTCAAAGGTTTACCTGAAACAGTTCATTGCTAGACACAAGACACCACAACATGTTAACAACATCAATTTAACATACACTCTCTTGTGTTGCTAACAGCTTAAATATTTCAGTAACCTCTACTACAGCCAGAAGGTTTATAACTGTTTGTAACAAGTTTGACTTGGTGCCCACTGGCCACTCTGAACATAACCACCTACATCTAAATCCACATGGATACTCTGCAAATCACATTTAAGTGCCTGGCAGAGGGTTCATCAAACCACCTTCATAATTCTCTATTATTCCAATCTTGTATAGCGCATGGAAATAATGAACACCCATATCATTCTGTACGAGCTCTGATTTCTCTTATTTTATTGTGGTGATCATTCCCCCCTATGTAGGTCAGTGTCAATAAAAATTTTTCACATTCAAAGGAGAAAGTTGGTGATTGGAATTTCGTGAGAAGATTCCATCACAACGAAAAACACCTTCCTTCTAATGATTTCCAGCACAAATCCTATATCATTTCTGTGACACCCTCTCCCATATTTCGCGATAATACAAAACGTGCTGCCTTTCTTTGAATTTTTTCGATGTACTCCATCAGTCCTATCTGGTAAGGATCCCACACCGCACAGCAGTATTCTAAAAGAGGACAGACAAGTGTAGTGTAAGTAGTCTCCTTAGTAGGTCTGTTACATTTTCTAAGTGTCCTGCCAATAAAACGCAGCCTTTGGTTAGCCTTCCCACAACATTTTCTAAGTGTTCTTTCCAATTTAAGTTGTTTGTAATTGTAAAACCTAGGTATTTAGTTGAATTTACAGCTTTCAGATTAGACTTATTTATCGTGTGACTGAAGTTTGAGTTCCTTTTAGCACTCATGTGGATGACGTAACACTTTTCATTATTTACAGTCAGCTGCTACTTTTTGCACCATTCAGATGTTTTTTCTAAATTGTTTTGAAGTTTGTTTCGATCTTCTGGTGTCTTTATTAGTCAATAAATGACAGCGTCATCTGAAAACAACCGAAGACAGCTGCTCAGATTGTCTCCCAAATCGTTTATATAGATAAGGAACAGCAAAGGGCCTATAACACTACCTGGGGGAAAGCCTAAAATCACTTCTGTTTTACTCGATGACTTTCTGTCAGTTACTACAAACTGTGACCTCTCTGACAGGAAACCGCAAATGCAGTCACATAACTGAGACGATATTCCAGAAGCACACAATTTCACTACGAGCCACTTGTGTGATACAGTGTCAAAAGACTTCTGGAAATCCAGGAATATGGAATCAATCTGAAATCCCTTGTCAATAGCACTCAACACATCATGTGAATAGAGAGGTAGTTGTGTTTCACAGAAATGATGTTTTCTAAACCCATGTTGACTGTGTGTCAATAGACCGTTTTCTTCGAGGTAATTCATAATGTTCAAACACAATATATGTCCTAAAATCCTGTTGCATATCGATTTTAACAATATGGGCCTGTAATTTAGTGGATTACTCCTACTATCTTTCTTGAATATTGGTGTGACCTGTGCAACTTTCCAGTCTTTGGATATGGATCTTTCGTCGAGCGAATGTTTGTATATGATTGTTAAGTAAGTTCTGGACCAGAAGACTTGCTTTTATTAAGTGATTTGAGTTGCTTCAATACTCTGAGCATATTTACTTCTATGTTACTCATGTTGGCAGCTGTTCTCGATTTGAATTCTGGAATATTTACTTTGTCTTCTTTTGTAAAGGCATTTTGGATGGCTGTGTTTAGTAACTCTGCTTTGGCAGCACTGTCTTCAATAGTATCTCCATTGTTATCATGCAGAGAAGGCATTGATTGTTTCTTGCCACTAACATATTTCACATATGACCAGAATCTCTTTGGTTTTTCTGTCAGGTTTCGAGACAAAGTTTCGTTGTGGAAACTGTTATAGGCATCTCGCATTGAACTCCACGCTAAACTTTGAGCTTCTGTATAGGATCGCCAATCTTGGAGATTTTGCATCTGTTTAAATTTGGCATGTTTGTTTCGTTGTTTCTGCAACAGTGTTCTAACCCGTTTTGGGTACCAATGAGGATCAGCTCCGTTATTTGTTGGTTTATTTGGTATAAATCTCTCAATTGCTGCTGATACTATTTCTTTGAATTTAAGCCACATCTGGTCTACACTTATATTATTAATTTGGAATGAGTGGAGATTGTCTCTCAGGGTGGCATGAAGTGAATTTTTATCTGCTTTTTTTAATAGGTATATTTTTCGCTTATTTTTTGAGGATTTGGGGATTACAATATTCAATCTCACTATGACAACCCTGTGTTCACTAATCCCTATATCAGTTTTGATGCTCATTATTAATTCAAGATTATTTGTTGCTAAGAGGTCAAGTGTGTTTTCACAACCGTTTACTCTTGAACTAACTGCTCGAAATATTTTTCAGAGAATGCCTTTAGCACAATTTCAGATGATATTTTATGCATACCTCCAGAATTAAACATGTATTTTCGCCAACATTCAAGGCTAAATTAACGTCACGACCAACTATTATTGTATGAGCTGGGTACGTGTTTGAAATCAAATTCAAGTTTCCTTTGAACCTTTCAGCAACTGTATCATCTGAACTGGCAGGTCGGTAAAAGGATCCAATTACTATTTTATTCTGGTTGCCAACAATGACCTCTGCCAATGCTGACTTACAGGAAGTATCTACTTCAATTTCACGACAAATTAAACTACTTCTTCCAGCAACAAACATGCCACCGCCAACCATGTTCTTTTCAGAGCACCGTTAGGTTCTTTGCAAAAATTTCAGTTGAGCTTATATCCAGCTTTAGCCAGCTTTCAGTGCCTATAACGATTTGAGCATCAGTGTTTTCTATTAGCACTTGGAGCTCTGGTACTTTCCCAACACAGCTATGACAATTTATAATTGTTATACCAATGGTTCCTGTATCTACGTTCTTCCTGTGTTCAGCCTTCCTTGTGTTTTCCTGAGACCCTCTAACCTAAAAAACCACCCAGTCCACGCCACACAGCCTCTGCTACCCATGTAGCTGCCTCCTGCGTATAGTGTACACCTGACCTATTCAGCTAAACCCAAAACCCAACCACCCTTTGGCGCAAGTCGAGGCATCAGCAGCCTACACGGTCGCAGAACCGTCTGAGCCTCTTATTCAGAGCCTCCACTTGGCTCTGTACCAGAGGTCCGCAATTGGTCCTGTTGACTATGCTGCAAATGGTCATCTCTGCTTTCATCTTGCAAGCAAGACTGGCAGCCCTTACCACTTCTGTTAGCTGCTCGAAACCAGAGAGAATCCCTTCTGATCCAAAGTGACACACATCATTGGTACCGACGTGAGCAACCACCTACAGTTGGCTGCACCCTGTGCTCTTCATGGCATCCGGGAGGACCCCTTCCACATCTGGAATGACTCCACCCGGTATGCACACAGAGTGCGCATTAGTTTTCTTATCCTCCTTGTCAGCCAAGTCCCTAAGGGACCCCATAACATGTCTAATGTTGAAGCTCCCAACTGACAATAATCCCACCCTCTGTGGTTGCCTGGATCTTGCAGGCTGAGTGGTTTCCTCTGAAACACGACAGGTGATGGCATCCGGCTCAGCGACAGTGTCAGCTACAGACAGCACCTGGAACCTGTTTGTGAGACAAACCGGGGTGGCCTTACATGCGGCAGCCTGGGAAGTCTTTCGCTGCCTGCTTCACCCCGGGGCGACCTCTCACATGACCACAGGTGAGGGGTCAGCCTCAGTGCAAGCAGCAACTGGGTTTACCACCAGTGAGGACTGATCGGAGGACTCTGACGTGCTGGACGTCCATTGGATCCCCACGGCCGGCCCACAACAGTTGTGCCCATCCACTGCAGCCTCAAGCTGTGTAATCAAAGCCATCGCAGGCTGAAGCTGTTAGTGAAGTGTCACCAACTCAGCTTGCATCCACACACAACAATCGCAGTCCCTGTCCACATTAAAGACTGTGGAAAACTAAAGTATTCAGATAAATGGACTATCGGCACGTGCTGCACAACTCTACTGTAGATCCTGACCAAAATGCATGAACTGTGTCTAGTAATACACAGATATTCAAAAACCTAACTACCAAAACACTCAAGTGAAACTGAATAATTTGACTCTGATTAGGAATTTTTAATGTGTCACAAAATTGGTTTAATTTCTGACGCAAACAAAAATGCGAGAACTGTGGCTATTAGATGTTAAATTTACATGCAGAAACTCAAGAAACTGAACTATTAAAGCAAACAGATGATACAATAAAATTCGCTCCTGGTTAGGAACTCGTAAATAACACAAAAGCAGTTTACTTATCTGTTGCTGCAGCTGTCTCGGTCGGCTACTGTTGCCTGACATCAGTATAAACAATAACTGATTCTTAATTGCTGCACTCATTAAGATGCAATGAAAACTTCATTCCCTGCAGCATGTAAACCAGTTACTAATGGCCAGTTCATCTAACAAACAGTTACATATGTTTGACGTGAACTAAAACAGTTCAATCACTCCGACTAAGCAAGGGCAGGGTGAGAAAAACAGCAGCTTATAGTGTCTGAATGAATCTCCATCTTTCTAGGCACATGCTCATCACATTTACTTGTGGGTCACACAATAATGTACCCTGTCAAAAATGTCAACCACTGCACACTCAGTGCCAGTGAGCAATAAATTCCAAAATGCAAGGTGTGTACTTTGCCTGATATGACATGGGGCTGCCTCCACTGGAGACATGTTCTGCCTGATATTCATGACTTCGTACATAGCACTATTTATTCTATTCAGCTGCTCTTTCAAGTCCTTTCCTGTCTCAGACAGGTTCACAATATCATCACCAATTCTTAATTTCTGCTCCCTGAATTTTAATTCTCTTTCCAAATGTCCCCTTGATTTCCTCCACATTATGGTGAAAATGCAGATTAAATAAATTGGGGATAGGCTACAATCTTGTCTCACTCCCTTCTCAACTACAAGCCTCTCTTTATGTCCTTCAAATCTTACAACTGCAGTCTGATTTTCTAATTGCATGTTATAGTTGTATTTTCATGTATTTGTAAAATCTAGTAAAGGGCAAATGAGGAAGTTACTATTTTTTAACTTGTTACAATTACAGTTGATTTTATGTTGAATGTCTTTAGTAAATATACAATTTTGTTTTTGAATATTTTGGATTTCAGTAAATCATTATTGGAACCACAAGAACAATTTCCATGACTATCTCATGAACACACACTGTTCTTTTTACAAGTGTAGTAGGTGTGAGTATTGTCTAGTGGAGGATAGTGAGTTTGGCTGAGTCAGAAGCCACTTGGAAGCTGATTCATCCTTTACTGCACCAAGTAGTTCTTAGTACAAATCAGTCCTACATCAGGCAGTGATGGAAAGCCAGCCTTGATCCATGAACCCTGGCAATAAATCATTGTAGTGAGCTCTGGCCACTGCTATGCTTAGCATGGCCCAGGTGTGTCTTGACCCTGTGTTGTCAACAGTTCTGGCCATGGCTGGTCAGTGGCATGGCTGATGCAGTAGGCTGTCAAGGTCTGCTGAGTGTAGGATGCTGAGTCCTGCCTGTCTATGGTAAGTGACAGGCTTAAACGTCCAAGGAGTAAACAATGGACAAGCGGCTGGCCGGTGGTGACTGGTGCTGGTGAGTGCCTCAGGGGCTTGGTGGCTAGGAGGCACACAGTTTGACCCTCAGCCCATTAGATGGTGGCTAGATGCCCTTGACAGGCAGTTCTATCAGGACACTAGCCAAATGGTGGCAATGGCAATGGCCACCACTGTAACAGTTGACTGCTTGATGACTCACTGCTGGCTAGCTGGACAGCTAGTATTTCTTCACACTAAAATGGGTTTGTTCTATGTTGTGGCTGCACAAGTCACGTATACCGCATGCCAAAGTGTCTTTGGTTACGGTAACTGGCCAGAAGGCAGACAGCGACATCCAGTGAATGCCATGGTGCAAAACTGAGTCATTATATTGTCGTAAACAGCTGCTTTACAGCACCAAGCACATTTGCCATGGCTCATGTAGTTAAAATATACTATTCAACTTTTTGAAGAATTCAGCTCAAAGAATTTCTCCTGTTACTGCAGTTGAAACTAATTATTTACAATTCATTGCACAGTTATTTCATTAGTCTTTGGTTCTCCACATGTATATCAATCCATCTGTGACACTTAAACAGCTAAGTTAGATACCCAAACACATTTGAAATCTCTCCACAGTTTACATAGTACCTCATCACTGGCTGTCCCAGAAAACTAGCACTAGTCCTGAGAACAATAATGCTTACACTACACATGCTTAAGTTCCCTCTCAAGGTTCACTCACTGCTTCCTGTAGGACCCACCAAGCTATCTCACACAGGGATCCATAACTCTCTTTCATTTTATGTCTGCAACTGTGTCAAAATCATCTCTTAGGTATATGAGTATGGAATTCTTGGAGGCATCCTGTAATAGTTCTCCTGCTAATATTACAAACCTTCATACATACGCTTTTCCACATTATCCTCCTTGACTCTGCACTTAGCCATAACAACATACCACATCTTCATCCTACTTACTCAACCCTTCATGTGACACGGTATTCTAATAATAATAGCGTGTGACGAGGGCCACCCGTCGGGTAGACCGTTCGCCTGGTGCAAGTCTTTCGATTTGACGCCACTTCGGCGACTTGGCCGTTGATGGGGATGAAATGATGATGACTAGGACAACACAACACCCAGTCCCTGAGAGGAGAAAATCTCCGACCCAGCCGGGATTCGAACCCAGGCCCTTTGGATTGACAGGCTGTCGCGCTGACCACTCAGCTACCGGGGCCGGACACACAGTATTCTAATGGCCTATTACACCTTATCACTGTATCATAAAAATAAGCACACAAATTTGGACTGAAGAGCTTAGCATGAACTATTTACAAAAAGAAATCCATGATAAAGTCATTAGAGTCACATTTCTGATCATAATGTTTGGAGAACTAGCATTTAAACACTAAACTTCATTTCTCATCCCTGAGAGACCCCTCACTGTATCCAGTGTATCATGCTTCCTGAGCTCTGCAATACTACTGACATATTTACTTGACCACATATGCTCTGCTAGCTACAACCTGTGCCTTTAATACAGCTTCGTAATATTCCATAATTCTCTCTGTGTCGTAAGTCCCTGGTACCTGCCATGTTCTACCATTATGCCATACATTATTTCAGGCAATTATCTTGGGTTGATTTTCTGCTTTCATGCCACTGAACTCCAAAGGAAGAGGAACAGTAAAATGATGATGTCACACCTAATGACCCATCCTGCATAGTGTAAAGACAAAAGACCCAAATCATAAGATACTGTTGTGACACTGCTCTATGTTTTACTTTGTCAGTGCTGTACCAGGAAATAGAATGGGCAGAAGGAGCACAGCACAAAAAGAGAAAGGAGAGAAAATCTCTACACATGACTCAGGTATTTGTGGATATCAAATCACGTATCTACTGGCATAGACCCTTGAACAACTCAAATTTCTAAGTCACATAATAACTCTATTCAAAACAAACAATATCATCATTTGCCTACTATCTTCATTTGGCTAAATTTCCCTGGTACATTCTGCTTTCCTTGTCTCAGTCAAATATTCTCCCTGCACTGCCTAGCACAATGTGCTCTTTGCTGGAACACGCAGCAGCCTACATTGTGTGATTTAGTGCAAGAGGACACATGACCTGGTCAGTTAAACTATTCAACTACAACCAGCGTAATTGTTTCACCCATCGGGCCCTTCCCAAGTACCACAACCAAATCTATACCTGGCATAATGAAAACTAGGATTTGTTACAGTAATCATCTAGGCATTGACCCATAGGTGGCCAGTGATGCTCAAAGAGTGCTGTTGTGGAATGCTGGTTCAGCAAACACCGTAAGTGGCTTGCTTTACAGCATTGGGTCTATTTGCTCAGCCTCATGTCACTACACATGATTATTTCATGTTAATTAATGCTGTAATAAAATTTTTGACTGTTCCAAGGATGGACTTTTCCATTTGAAAATCTTACATGTAAATCTAAGAAAATAATTAATGATATGAATATAATAGAGGGAAATATTCCAAGTGGGAAAAATATATAAAAAAACAAAGATGCTGTGACTTACCAAATGAGAAAGTGCTGGTAGATAGACACAATAAAAAACACACAAACACACACACAAATTTCAAGCTTTGGCAACCCAAGGTTGCTTCATCAGGAAAGAGGGAAGGAGAGGGAAAGACGAAAGGATGTGGGTTTTAAGGGAGAGGGTAAGGAGTCATTCCAATCCTGGGAGTGGAAAGTTTTGCATTACAACAATGACTGCAATATTTTCTGTGTCCTCCTGAGTACTTTATATACCCTCCTCTGCTAGTGCTGCGACCTGCCATCTGTGAGTGATTATTACACACTGGCATTGAATATCTCTAGTGGTCACACTAATATGACTGGACCATGTATAAACTCCCACCCAGCACTCACCAGAAAACTGGTGACTTCTGCCCACAAATTTTTTTCACAATAATTTTTACAACTTAGGTCATACAGAAAAGTTAAAACCATCAAATTATGTATGTGAGAGTGCTAATTCCAACAACATACCATATTTATTTATTGCCTAAAGGACTGGTTTTTTTTTCTTGCTAGCAGCCAATACATAACTGTATGAGGTATTCTTTCCATTGCATTTTTCTCTCCCTTTCAACTGGTGCCCATTGAAACACAGATGTTACATTGTTTGTTAAGTGAATTACTCTAATTATGATTGGTTATTTCTAGCACCCTTAATGACCATAAAAAACTTATAAATCTATCTGTACAAATATACTATCCACTATGTAAACAATAAATCAATCCTATGCTATACACCTTTTTGTGCATATGTCTTATATTGGCTGTTAATTGCTCATTAGGATTCATTATCAGAAAAATGCAACAAATGGCTCAATAGTAATACATGCAAACCATTTAAACCATTTGATATTGGTTATGGGGGATGACAAATCAACACCTCATTGACTGTTGTTTGTATTTTAGTTTGAATTTCATTAATTTTAAGGACACTGCATATTTAACCAACTTTAATTACACATAACTTAAAACTATCAGTAGGACATATTGGGCATGCCTCTCAGTGAAAGAGGCCCATGATGTCTTTTAAGTAAGTACTCTTGCATTTTGAATACCCCAGTTGTTTCAATCTCTGTATCATCCCTCCTGTAATGGAAAACAGCAAACACCATTTCCTAGCTTCTGCCTAGCACAGCCATACCTGCCTTGAACGCTGGAAAAAGCAATGGGACTGCTTGAACTTGCTTACTCCCTTGCTATGGCTGTGTCCCTGGCAAGTACCTTCTGAAAGCTGTTACTCACTATGTAACCTATTTGTGGCCAGTCTATCTGACAGGAATGTCTCACTCTCACTCAGCCATCCACAAAAACCTCCTCTCTTGCTGCTGTGAGGACAGCTCTTCAAATGACAATAGCACATTTACGGTATGATCAGTTTTTCCTTTATTAATGTGCAACAAATCACCATTGCATCAGAAAAATCTGAAACAGATGCGTTACATTTGTTCACAAAACAGAAATTGAAAAATGCACTAACTAAAATAAGAGGCAATAAGTGGAAAATGTCACCATTCTTAATAGAACAATACTCTCCAGCAAATCCATAGTGAAGCACTGGTGATAAGCTCAATACAACAGTAGACATGTACTGTAGGTGTCATCTGAGGACAGAACAGTGACACTCAAAAAGTAGACATGTACTGTAGGTGTCATCTGAGGACAGAACAGTGACACTCAAAAATTAATCATATTTTAAATTAACTGTGTATATCTGGGTTGAAGGGAACTTCATGATCTATGAAATGATTGCAGCTGCATCCTCAGTTAATCTGTTGCTGGTGGTGACAGTAAAGGAATACACAAATTTTTTTGCATCCCTCTTGATGCAAATTTCTTATTAATGTACGTTAGCTCACCATTTCCTAATCATGTTCATACTCACTAGTTTCAGTATTCATCTTATAAATGGAAGATTTTATTCTAAATACTCAAAAATAATGTTGAATTAAAATAATGTAAAATTCCCATGTTGTTTCATTGTATTTTTCCTTTGTTTTTGAAATGTGTACTTGGCACCCATAAAAGTATAAAACTTCTAGGGTGTAGTAACTATTCCTCCTTCCTACTTACCTCTTTAACTCCAGAGATATAAAGCCTATGGTCTTGCATGACTCAGTGAGGACTATTTAATTGCTGAAATGCTGTTCAGTTTCATGCAAATCAAAATTACCTTTCACAGTCTGACAAAGACTAAAGATTAAAACCTATGACACACTCCCAGTATCAAATTACAGGGATGTGCTTCCAAATGTTTATTAAATTTCATTATTATTAAAAATATTGTACACTATATGCATGTTCCAGTACTGCTGAGATTTCACAATATGTGTGGAGGTCTACCTTATTAATTTTTGTGTGACTGAATCGTAGAAACATATTGGTTTATATATTGCAGCTACACTAGGAAAGCTTTCCCACATTACTCATCGGTCAGATTCTGATATATTCTTGCCACTTTAGTGAGGTGCAACATAACATGGATGCTGTAAGTGCTCCTTCTACAAATTGTGTGAAATATAATGTTTTTGTTTTTCTAAAAATAAAAGGAAATTGCTGTTGATGACCATTACCTACTGTGCTAAATTTAGTTAGTTTTTTATTAAAAAGAGAGGTAGATACACAAAGCATAGCAAATACAAGAGAAAGTGTGCTGACTTCAGTACACTGGTGGCATAGGGCAGTAAACTACAAGCAGCACTGTCGCTTGAGACCCATGTTGACATGAGTTTATTGTATCAGAAAGTGAGTGTTGGTTGTGTCTGGGCTTACTTTGGGAGAAAGTGTTGTGAGTGAACACTGCAGAGTTGAAGGCTGAAAGAGGTGTTAAGAGTTACGGTCACTCGTATTTAAAGAGGAACAAAAAATGCCTACATGTTTCATTCCAGCGTGCAGATCTGGCTACAGAGAAAATAACAGTAAACATATTTTTTAAACCTCATAAAAATGGAGTAGTTTTCCAAGTGGGTGAGAGCAATACCTCAGAAAGACAGGGATATGACTCACAATTGTTTTGTGTGTGTTTCTCATCCCAGTGAGGAACTTATCACAAAAGCAGACTTGTTTGTCATCGATGGTAAACAAGTTAAAATTCCAAGACAAAGGTGATCTCTGAAACCAGAAGTTGTTCCTCATTTATTTCCCAATTTACCAGACTATCTATTGAAAGTATTATACAACAGAAAAGCGCCACTAAAACATTCACAAGAGAGAAGCTGCAGCAAAGGAAATGTCGAAAATAAGTTACAGTGTCTCCCAGTGTTTCTTCTGTCAAGGAAAATTTGTAGGATGAAATGGTTCCAGACACAGAAGTAATTTCATTAAGAAAAACATTAAAGTGTAAGAAGCTGGAAATAGTGTGATTACATAATAAATTAAGAACAAAAAATGCTGAAATAAATCTTCTGTGAAAGCAGCTCTCAGATGTAAAGCACAAGACAACTCAGTCCAAACTAGTTCATTCTATAGTCAGTAAGATACAGAAAACGTAGCAGACACAATGATACAGAAATGTCAATTGAAAAACAATATGGGAATGCAGTATGATAACAAGTTTCTTCTGGGCAGCGTGCTCTTAAAAATTAAGCCCCCCAAAGGATACAGACATTGTCTGAGGCACTGTTGCCACTTCCTTCCAAACTACATCTACAAAATTTAGTAAAGGATCTCAGATGCTCATATGGAATCAATACACATGCTGTGGAGGCTATTAAGAATTATTTTCGTGAAGAACGATATGAAAACAAACACTTAGGTGGTCTGATTTTGATGAAGTTAAGCTCCGCAAAGAAACACATTCCGCTAACACTTGACTCAGTGTTGATGCTTTTGTCCATTTGGGGGAATACACTCCAGAATACTGTAAGAATAAACTTGAAAATCATGCTCTTGAGTTCCTCTACTTCACAACTGGATCCAACCTAATGCTTTGTATGAGGTTTGTTCAAAAAATTCAGGAACTTTGTCCACAAAATTTTTCTGAAGTCACCATTTACTTATTGTGCTTGGTCTTCTTCAAAATACTCTCCTCCACAATTGATACAGTGCTCCCAATGCCATTTACACTTCTGGAAGTAGTCATAGTATGCCTTTGCTGGTTTGTGCAAAGTGCCGTCTGTGAATTTTGTTTTATTTCATCTGTCATTACAAATATTCATCATTTCAACAAGGTTTTCAACTTTGTAAATAAAAGAAAGCCCACAGGAGTTAGTTCTGGAGGGTATGAAGGATGAGGCATCAAAATGATATTATTTTTCATGAAATAATCAAGCACCAACACAGATGAAGTGAGGGTGCGTTATTGTGATGCAAGAGCCATGAATTGTGTTACCACATTTCAGGCCATTTCCTTCTCACATTTTCTCAGAGGCATCGCAACACATCCCTTAGTACCATCGGTTCACAGTTTGTCCCTGTGGCATGAATTCATGATGAACTAATCCTTCAAAGTTAAAGAAAACCAGCAGCATGACTTTGACATTTGACCTGAACTGACGAGCTATTTTTGGTCTTGGAGACACTTACCTAACCCATTGTGAAGACTGAACCATGGTCTCAACATCATAACTATAGATTCATGTCTCATCACCAGTTATGATTCTCTTAAGGAACATCTCATTCTCACTGTGAAATCCAAAAGCTCTCCACAGATTACAAAGCAGAGGTCTTTCTGATCTTGACTCATGAGCCGTGGGACGAACTTAGTGGTAACATGATGCGTTCCAAGATGCTGTGTCAGGATTTCATAACATGATCAGACTGAAATGTTACATTCTTCTGCAATCTCTCAGATAGTCAGTCTTCAATTGTCAAACAATTTCATTGACATTTCTGACATGAGTATCGTTGGTAGACGTCGCAGGGCATCCTGAATGAAGGTCATCTTTAACTTATGTCTGGCCATTTTTACGTCATTTGAACCATTCGTTACACCAAGTATGCTTAATCACTCATCACCATAGGATTCCTGTACAATTTGGTGTGTCTCTGTAAAGGTTTTCTTGAGTTTCATGCAAAACGTAATGCAGATGTGTTGCGTCTCTAATTCAGCCACCTCAGAATTGACAAATGGTGTGAAAATTTTCTACTCAGTACAGCACTGAACAATGACTAACAGACATACATCAAAGAACCTTCTGTTAGTTACACATTAAACTTAGGCATATGCAGAGACACCAACTGCATTTCCCTCCAACACACCATTGGTGCAAAATTATGAATTTTTTGGAATTTTTTGAGCATATCTCATATGCTAGTCACAGTGCAACTCCTGGTGACATCGTCTTACAGATATTGATTCTAGTACTTATCTAGCTAGAGCAAGCTGGAACAAGAATTATTGCATTCACTTTTAATGGCAGTCAACTGAATAAAAGGGTCTAGTAATGTCAAGAAATTAGTGGCATAAAAAATAAAGTTACTTGTTCTGTAACAAATCTATTTGACAAAACCAAAAGAATTTGGGCATTTTCAGGCACATTTTGAGATGCTATTCATGTAGTAAAATGTGTAAGGAATAATTTTTGTGATAACGCAGGGGTAATTTTCAACAGTGAGAGCATCAACTACAATTTTATCGAAGAGTATAAGAACAAGATATTTACCCAGAATTCACTGTATTAAAGGTTTACCACAAGTTATTTTCCACCCACTTAGATCTGTTGTCATTTCAATGAACAAATGTAAAGTTAGCTCTGCATTATTCGGTAACCCAGTAACCAACAGAATAAAATTCTTTAGGGAAATTGAAGCTGCAGGATTTAAAGACAATGAATCAGTGGAATCATTCACTAGATGTGCAGACAACTTAGTGGATGCACTTAATTCTTCTTTTGCTTAGGGTGCTTTGACCAAAATCTCAGAGACTCACAAAACATTAATGAAACGGAACTGCATTATTGCTGATATTTTAAAAGCTCTGGTTCTGAAAGAGTAATGATTGAAAGTACATTATGAACTTCTGAATACTTGTGGAAAAGAGGTTTTACCCAAATCCTGAGAGAAAAACTTAATCAGGATCCACTTGAACATCATTTCAGTATCATAAGGTCTCTAAGTTGCTATGATTGTCCATCAGTAATACATGTTCTGAGCCTGCATATGTTACAGTGTGTCTACTTTCATGTTGATAATGAAATGTCAACAGAATGTAACTTCACATAGGTTCAACCCAATCCACCACATATTCCGAAAAGCCTTGAAAGCTCCTCAGCAAAAGAATGTTTGGTTTGTCATCTGGCAGGTTATGTGGTGGATCAAGCAAGAAGAGTCACAAAATGCCTGAAGCATTTCTGCCTTCTAAATGAGAATTTGTCTGACATGCCACTCTCTTTGCTGACATAGATTAGAGATTTTGGCTCTACTACAGGAAAAACATTGCTCACATATCCACCGAAAGGTGTCTTCAGTGTTCTTACCCAGTTGGGGAATATTGTTGTGGTAAACCTCCGTGAGGACAGTTTATGGGGCAACCTTTGTTACGAGGGTCACTCCAAAACAAATGCACACTATTTTTGTAAAAATACAGTTTTCATTCTGCATGTGTGAAAGCTTTACAGTGTGTAGATACATCCTTCCTGCTTGTTTTCAAACTTGGTTCAACCTGTTCTCATGAGTGGCACCATCACAGCTTGTCTTCAAGTTGGCTGCTACACTTGACATTCGTCAGAAGCAATGTGCTGTCATAGAATTCCTGTGCTGTGAAAATGAGGCAGTGAGAAACATCCACAAAAGGTTGAAAAAGGTGTATAGAGATGCTACTGTCGATTGCAGTACAGTTAGTTGGTGGGCAAGCAGGTTACGTGATGAAAGTGGGCACGGCAATATTGAGGATTGTCCTTGCAGCAGCAGGCCTCATACTGCACACACTCCAGACAATGTGCAGAGAGTTAACGAATTGGTGACTGCTGACAGATTCATCACAGTGAACAAATTGTCACACTACGTTGGGATAGGGGAAGGAAGTATTTGCAGAATACTGAAAGTGTTGGCGTTAAAAAAGGTTTGTGCCAGGTGGGTTCCCAGGATGTTGACAGTGGCTCACAAAGAAACAAGAAAAATGGTACGCAGCGAACTTTTGGGACAATAAGAGAATGGTGGAAACGAATTTCTTGGAAGAATTGTGACTGGTGATGAAACATGGCTTCATCATTTTTCACCAGAGATGAAGAGGCAATCAATGGAGTGGTGTCATGCAAATTCACCCAAGAAAAAAAAATTCAAAACCACACCTTCTGCTGAAAAAGTTATGGCTATGGTGTTTTTCAATTCCGAAGGACTCTTGACAGTGGACATCATGTCAAGTGGAACCACCATAAATTCTGATGCATATGTGATAAAACTGAAGAAACTTCAAGCTCAACTGAGTCGTGCTCGACCACATCGGCAAAAGCAGGATGTTTTGCTGTTGCACGACAATGCACAGCCACATGTCAGTCAAAAAACCATGGAAGCGATCAAAAACCTCAGATGGACAACACTGAAATACCCACCTTACAGTCCTGACCTGGCTCCATGTGACTATCATCTCTTTGGGAAACTGAAGGACACTCTTTGTGGAACAAGGTTCGAAGATGATGACTCCCTTGTACGCGCTGCCAAACAGTGGCTCCAACAGGTTGGCCCAGAATTTTACCGTGCAGGTATACAGGCACTGGTTCCAAGATGGCATAAGGCAGTTGAGAGGGATGGAAATTATGTGGAGAAATGAAAATATTGTTCCTAAAGGATATATCTGCACACTGTAAAGCTTTCAAAAATCTAGAATAAAAGATGGATTTTTTTTAAAAAAATAGTGTGCATTTCATTTGGAGTGACCCTCCTATGAATGTTTAAATAGTTTGGATCACATTAGCATTGATATATCAAATGTTGGATGCTGCGAAGATCATGTGATTGACATTGTTTCTAAGCTGATTCTTCACCACACTGATAAGCAAAAACATTATTACCTCCGCCCAGTGTGACATTGGACGCCACCTAGTGGCATTGCAGGCAAGTGACACAGTAACAAAAGTATATAAGCAGAGCAGATAAAGATGAGGGGCCACTGCAAATGGGGAAATCCAGTTAGATAAACGACTTTGACAAAGGGCGGATTATTATTACACAATGCCCTTGAACAAGTATCTCGAAAATGGTGAAGCTGGTCGAATGTTCACATGCTACTGTGGTGAGCATCTATGGAAAGAGGTAGAAGGGCAGTGAAACTCTCTCTAGATGCTAAATGGTTGGACGTGCATGACCCATCACAGAACATGGGGTTATGAGGCTTGTCTCCACTGTGAAATAGGATAGATGGTGATCTGTGGCATCTTTGCTGAAAGAAAGCAATATTGGTGCAAAGCACAAGTGTTTTGAAGCCCACCATTCATTGTATATTGTTGAACTAGGAGACCCATAGCAGGCCACCCCTACATGTTCACATTTGACCCAACATCATCATAAATTAAGACTGCAGTAGACATGGAGCCACTGGGATTCAACCATTGATCAATGTAAATGTGTCAGCTCTTCTGGTGAATCACATTTTTGCTACACTAGGTCACTGGTCACTCCACAAATGCCATCGTTGAGGTGAATGCCTACTTGAAATGTGCAGTACACCATGAATGTGAGCAGTACTATGCTATTGTAGACATTCTCCTGCACTTGCATGGGACCTGTAGTAGTAATTGAAGACATGCTGCCGGCCGGGGTGGCCGAGCGGTTCTAGGCGCTACAGTCTGGAACCGCGCGACAGCTAAGGTCGCAGGTTCGAATCCTGCCTTGGGTATGGATGTGTGTGATGTCCTTAGGTTAGTTAGGTTTAAGTAGTTCTAAGTTCTAGGGGACTGGTGACCTCAGAAGTTAAGTCCTATAGTGCTCAGAGCCATTTTAAGACATGCTGACAGCTGCAAATTACCTTCCTGCCTGAGGTCTTCCCTGACAGTGATGTCATCTTTCAGCAGTATAATTATCCTTGCCTCAGAGTCAGAACCATGCTACAGTGGATTGAGAAGCATTATAGTGAACTCATGTTGATGTCTCAGTGACCAATTTGCCTGATGTAAATCCTATGAAACCCATGTGGGTTGGTATCAGACGCTATCACCATATACGCAAATCAGTGACCCATTATTTACATGAATTGCATGACCTGTGCATAGTCATTTAAAGCCACATATCTCCACAAGCCTACCAACAAAATGTCAGATCCCTGATAAAGCAGAGTCACTGATGTGTTTCATTCCAGAGACAGACAAACAAGCTATTAATCAGGTGGTCATAATGTTTTGGCTCATCAGTGTATATGGAATGCTGGTTTTTCATGGGCATTAAACAACATCAGAAGGAGCTGAAGTCTTCAAAAACTTCAAAGACTGCCCAAAAACTACGCTAGGGGATAACTGATGTCCACTGGGATAAGTTAACTATATCCACGTTCTTTTCATTTCATTACATAAATTTCATGAATGAATCAGTTTTTGTGCTGCGACTGCCATGGTAACACGTACTTCTGTCGGTCACAAGCAGAGCAGCTGACATATTACAAAGGAACCAGTGAACTAGGAGAGTCAGCACACTTTGTCTTCTACTGTCTTCTACATGCTATGCACAAAGGAAGAGTGGGAAAGAATAAAGCACAATTTTAAGTAGAAAATTTACAGAAAAATTAATAACATTTAACCAAAAGCATAATACCACAATGTTCTGTGATGACAAAATAGATTTAATAGCAGTACTTGTGGAATTTGGAACAGTAACATCATGTGTTTTTTGGGAAACACATATCAGATTTAAAACAATATAAAGACAAAATGTGACATAATTTGCATGACAATGTATATTACCAGCAAGACAGTTCAGGAGGAAACTTTTTGTCCAGAGTCATGTAGTGTCAGCAAAATATCGTGCTCATTTTGCCCATATTATAAGATGGTGACGTAACATAACACACTTCTAAATGTGAGTGATATCTTTAGTGGGTATAAGTGCAACACAGTTAGTAACTATTTTAAAGAAGATTTTTTTGCTATATGATCAGAGGTGGATTAAAAAAAAGCCTCAAAGCTCTCTCTAATATAAAAGAAAGAAGATGTTCCAAGAAATTATACAAGTCAGAACATTTTGCTTAACATCTATGACTACTCTGTCCTTAGAAGGCTAAAGAGGCCAAAAACAGAACTGAAGCAAAACAGAATTTGTTTATGATATGGGCAGAAGAATAAGACTTTTTGTCACTGTGTATGAGTATAGGGTGGGGTGATAATGAGATGAGCACATGGGTTGTTGAATGTTTGGCTGGTATAGTATGTGGAATTGAAACCTTTGAACAAACAGGAATGTTATGTAAAAGGGATGAATAAATGTCTTCTATTATATTGTGTTGCTGTGGGGAATCTGAAAAGTCATATAACTCTGAGATTTATTTTTATTTATTTATTTATTTATTTATTTATTTCTTGTTCCGTAGATCCAGTTAGTGAGTCAATCACAAGGATATGGAATGTGTCAAATTGTACAGGTTTCAATTTAAACTTACAATAAATACAAGGGCAATTCAATGGCAAATTGTACATAGTTTAAGTAAGACGTACTATAAATACAGTAACAGATACAATGCCAGCTAGATAACATAACAACCATTTGACAGAAAAAGGAGTTTCAAATAAAGGTTAAAGATAAGAGCACAAAGTTAAATCAGATATTAGGCCTACAAGAGTAAATACATGTACAGCCAATCTGTTGTTAAAAAAGTGTGCTAATGCCCAAATGCACAATAAAATCAATTGAACTACTTCTAGACACAATAAGTTTAGTGATGGTATACATTTTCTTTCAGGTATTCATCCACAGTATAATAAGATTTCTCTGTCAGGTAATCTTTGAGAACTCGTTTAAATTTTGGCAGTTCTGTATGAACACATTTGATATGTAGTGGTAGAGCATTGAACAGCTTAATGCTGGAGTAGTAAACTCCTTTTTGTACCAGAGTGAGATGTTTCATTTCTAAATGTAGATTGTTTTTGTTTCTGGTGTTATAACCATGGAATTTACTGTTGTCTTGGTAGATGGAATAATTTTTGCACACAAAGGTCAGCAAGGAAAAAATATACTGTGAGGCAGTTGTTAGGATACCTGTCTTCCGAAACAAGTGCCTGCAAGAGTGTCTTTGATGGACCCCACACATTATTCTGATTGCTTTTTTTTGGATGGTGAAAACATTTTTGCAAGTGGTTGGTTCCCCCAGAATATGATAGCATATGACATCAATGAGTGGAAGTAGCCAAAGTAGGCAACCTTAATAGCGTCAACTTCAGCCACTGAAGAAATTACCCGTAATGCAGATGTTGCCAAGCTAAGTTTTTTACATAGATGAAGAATGTGAACTGACCAATTACATTTACTGTCTATGTAAGCACCCAGGAATTTTGTGTCTTCAACTTTCTGTATTGGTTGATCTCTACATTTTATGTCAATTTCATCGGGATTACTTTGTGATGCATGGAACCTCATATAATCAGTTTTATCTGCATTGAGTGAGAGACCATTTGAGGAGAACCAATTTAAGATGTCATTAAAAACAGTATTTGTAGTTTTTTCAAGATCATGATCAATCAAATCGTCAATTAGAATTGTGGTATCATCGGCAAACAGGGTAAATTTGCTGTTTGTCTCAGAACAAAGAGGAAGATCATTAATAAAGATGAGGAAAAGCAGTGGGCCCAAAACGGAGCCTTGAGGCACACCACACGTTATCGTGCCCCATTCAGACGAGGCAGGTTCTCCAGAAGAGCTATATAGCATTACAGTCTGCTTCCGATCCTGTAGATATGATTGTAGCCACAAGCCAACAGTACCACCTAAACCATAGTATTCTGCCTTTTTCCAAAGAATTTGGTGGTTTACACAGTCAAAGGCTTTCGTAAGATCACAAAAAATACCCACTGGAGACATTTTTTTGTTAATGGCTTCCAAAACTTGGTTGCTGAAAGAGAATATTGCCTGTTCAGTACAAAGACCGGCACGAAAACCAAACTGATTTTTGCTTAAGATACTGTGGAAGTTGAGATGGTCTACAATCCTCCTGTGCATGAGTTTTTCTAGAATTTTCGAGAAGGTAGTTAATAGGGATATTGGGCGATAGTTTGTAACAATGCATTTATCCCCTTTTTTAAAGAGAGGAATCACTACAGCCAACTTAAGTCTGTCAGGGACAATCCCATCTTGTAGGGATGCATTGTATATGTTGCATAAGATGGGACTAACAAATTTATAACAGTGTTTCAGTATTTTACTAGAAATATTGTCCACACCAGCAGAATTTTTATTTTTTAATGATCTAATTACTCTTATGACTTCGCTTACAGTAACTGGAGATAAGGATAACCGTGGGATTCTGTTGCTAATAGCTTTCTGTAGGAAGGACAATGATTCTTCCATGGAACCATTACAGCCTGTCTTCTCTGCTGCTCTCAAAAAGTGGTTATTAAATATTTCTGCAACCAACTCAGGTTTCTTTATGATACTGTCCCCTGTTTTAATCTCTACCTGAGACATGTTCCCTGTTGTCCTGCCAGTTTCCCTCTTTATTACATTCCATATAGTTTTAATTTTATTTTTTGAACTTTCAATTTCTGATTTTATGCACATACTTTTAGATTTATTTATAACCTTCATGAGAATGCTACAGTAAAGTTTGTAGTGTTGTCGTTTCTTTGGATCATTACAAGTCCTGAGAGAACTGTATAACATCCTCTTTGTTCTACAAGATGTTATTATCCCTGTAGTGATCCAAGACTTCTTGGCATTGCCTATATGACTATTTCTAACTACTTTTTTGGGAAAGATGGACTCAGATACAGACATGAATTCATTTAAAAATGAATTGTACTTTTTGTTTACATCTGTTTCCCTATAAACTCGGCTCCAGTCTATCTCTTTTAGGGTATCATTGAATTTTTTAAGGCCCTGTTCATTTATTATCCTAAGAGATTTCCAAGAATGCTCGGAACTGTTGCACACGCTGATGTAATTGAGCCTAAGCAATTGACCACCATGATCAGAAAGGCCAAGGATTGGATGTACAGTGATCTCATTGCATGTAGACTTATCTATAAATATACTCCTGGAAATTGAAATAAGAACACCGTGAATTCATTGTCCGAGGAAGGGGAAACTTTATTGACACATTCCTGGGGTCAGATACATCACATGATCACACTGACAGAACCACAGGCACATAGACACAGGCAACAGAGCATGCACAATGTCGGCACTAGTACAGTGTATATCCACCTTTCGCAGCAATGCAGGCTGCTATTCTCCCATGGAGACGATCGTAGAGATGATGGATGTAGTCCTGTGGAACGGCTTCCCATGCCATTTCCACCTGGCGCCTCAGTTGGACCACTGTTCGTGCTGGACGTGCAGACCGCGTGAGACGACGCTTCATCCAGTCCCAAACATGCTCAATGGGGGACAGATCCGGAGATCTTGCTGGCCAGGGTAGTTGACTTACACCTTCTAGAGCACGTTGGGTGGCACGGGATACATGCGGACGTGCATTGTCCTGTTGGAACAGCAAGTTCCCTTGCCGGTCTAGGAATGGTAGAACGATGGGTTCCATGACGGTTTAGATGTACCGTGCACTATTCAGTGTCCCCTCGACGATTACCAGTGGTGTACGGCCAGTGTAGGAGATCGCTCCCCACACCATGATGCCGGCTGTTGGCCCTGTGTGCCTCGGTCGTATGCAGTCCTGATTGTGGCGCTCACCTGCACGGTGCCAAACACGCATACGACCATCATTGGCACCAAGGCAGAAGCGACTCTCATCGCTGAAGACGACACGTCTCCATTCGTCCCTCCATTCACGCCTGTCGCGACACCACTGGAGGCGGGCTGCACGATGTTGGGGCGTGAGCGGAAGACGGCCTAACGGTGTGCGGGACCGTAGCCCAGCTTCATGGAGACGGTTGCGAATGGTCCTCGCTGATACCCCAGGAGCAACAGTGTCCCTAATTTGCTGGGAAGTGGTGGTGCGGTCCCCTACGGCACTGCGTAGGATCCTACGGTCTTGGCGTGCATCCGTGCGTCGCTGCGGTCCGGTCCCAGGTCGACGGGCACATGCACCTTCCGCCGACCACTGGCGACAACATCGATGTACTGTGGAGACCTCACGCCCCACGTGTTGAGCAATTCGGCGGTACATCCACCCGGCCTCCCGCATGCCCACTATACGCCCTCGCTCAAAGTCCGTCAACTGCACATACGGTTCACGTCCACGCTGTCGCGGCATGCTACCAGTGTTAAAGACTGCGATGGAGCTCCGTATGCCACGGCAAACTGGCTGACACTGACGGCGGTGGTGCACAAATGCTGCGCAGCTAGCGCCATTCGACGGCCAACACCGCGGTTCCTGGTGTGTCCGCTGTGCCGTCCGTGTGATCATTGCTTGTACAGCCCTCTCGCAGTGTCCGGAGCAAGTATGGTGGGTCTGACACACCGGTGTCAATGTGTTCTTTTTTCCATTTCCAGGAGTGTATTATCTATCAGACTTTTACTGTTAACAGTAACCCTACATGGGAAATCTACTATTGCCATCAGATTATAAGACTCCATTAAATGTACTAAATCAGCTTTACTATTGCTCTCATTTAGGAAATCAACATTAAAGTCACCAGTAATTATCAAGTTCTTGTACTTTGAGTACAGTATGGATAATAAAGAATCTAAGTGCTTAAGAAATACATTCAAATTCCCTGAGGGAGATCTATACAGTGCTAACACTACAGCCGTGATGTCATTTACAGTAATCTCAACACCACATACTTCAATTTGTTGCTCTATACAATGGCTCTTTAAATCTAATGCATTGTAAGATATGTTGTTTTTTACATAAATTACCACTCCACCTTTTTCCATGATGGTTCTTGAGTAATGCGCTGCCTGACAGTAACCACTTAGCTGTAACCTTTCAATATCTTTCACATGATGTTCACTAAAACATAATACATCAGTATCTTTTATTCCTTGTGGTTCCTCTAACAGAACAGTAATGTCATTTACTTTATTACCAAGTCCTCCCAGATTTTGGTGAAAAATCGTCATTTCTTTGGAATTAGAGACAGATCTAAACTTTTGCCTAAAAAATTATCTGTAGCTACAGACACAGTACGTTCATTACTAACAATTTCCTGAAACATTTGAGTTTGAAACCGAGTCTGACTTGATGGTTGGAGCCATTCAAGTGCGATTGGTTCCAACTTTGGGGTACATTTGTGAACTTCTTCCAATATTTTTGTTTTTAAGAGGGTACCTAATGCTTTTTTTCCTGCTCTGTTCAGGTGCATACCGTGTCTTGTAAATAATTCTCATCCAAAACTGCTTACATCTACAACACAAGTATTTATAAAATGCTCACACAACTTTGCTAACTTAGAGTTCGTTTGTGAGATAGCCTCATTTACACAGGACTGTGGAATTAAGTCATGTCTCTGTGGAATGTTCACAACAAATACCTTAGACTGATGAAGCGCCGATATTTTCTTCCTGAGCGACTGTATGGCATCATTCCCTTCGTTGCAGGCAACGTTGTTTGAGCCACCTATTAAGATCACACACTCGTTTTTTACTTTTTCAGGATCACACCCCGCTACAACTTCTTGAAGTTTAGCACCTGGCTTCACAATTCCACAAACATCGGCAGCATTAAAACTGCTTTTCACTATATCAGCCATGCCTCTACCATGACTATAAGCGAAAATGTGAAAACGATTTGAGAAATGAGGTTGCATGTAAAAAATATAATCTAGGATTAGACAGGGAGATTTCTTTCTTTCTTGGGTTCAAAGTCTGTCAGAAATTAAATGGAACATATCCTGTGTTCCTGATCAAAGAAGTAGCTGATTTAACTTTAATATGCTTGTGTATAAAAGATAGTCCAGAACTATACAGACACCAGATGGTCTTGAACTGATATTCTGAAATAATGAACCAATGGCCAGAAACAAATCTTTCATGCAGAATGAAGTCTTGAAAACTGATGTTTCAGAGGCACATGTCGGTGAAAGGCTTATGTTTCTGCATCGATATTGGTGGCAGATGCTACTTTGACAAAAATATACAGTCCTCTCTTATGCACCCACAGCCATTTTTTTCTACGGGCTTACATTAAGTCACTGTTAAAGAATCTGAAGAGGAACCTCTTGACCATCAGACAACAGGGATATTGGAGAGAGTGAGGCACAATGTTATGCACTGCTCTTGTGCATGCATTGAGATTGGCAGGTATCACTTGCTGTTATGAGTTCAAGTTGTTTATGTCAATAGAGAATCAAATGTTTATTTCGAATCATTAATTTTTAGCTCACATTTGATCCTACATCATCCGTATAGTTTTGACCCTCAATGTTTGAGACACCCCATTTAACATTCCTTGTTATGTAATTTGTGTTGCCTGTTGTAGAAGCCTGTTCATTTTCTTTTATTATTCTTTAGTTTCATTTATTTTGCTATAATTAAGATGAAAAACGAAACCAAAAGTTTCCCAGATCAGTAGCATCCCAAAAAGTAAATAAATATGCAGAATAACTGACAACCTGTCATACATACAAGGCATGATCTAGTCTGCTAGTTATTTCTGTAATATGCTGCAAAAAGCTGATGTCATTAAAAGACCACTAGTTATGTTGTCTTGTGAACTCTTAACATAAATCCAAAAGAAGTTATATCCAAACTCTGTTTTTAGACAGACTATAAACTGAAACTGCAAAAACTCTGACAAGGCAGAATATCATTCTAATGTAAGAGATAGAGGGGGAGGGTCTTCTATTACCTCACTAGCTTTTCTGCTTCAATTTTCAATTGCAGAAGCCCAAGGCTCATTAATTGTCAATAGGTTCTATACCTAGGACAATTTAATTTGCTAACCAACACTTTTAAGCTTTAACTGTTTGTGTAGCTTCAATTAGACTCTAATGTTAAGCAGAACTGTACTGGACAAGTATTGGATCCATATGATGGACTGAGATTAATATTCTGCTTCAGATTTGTTTTTGAGCTACACAGTACTGAAACAACTAACACTTGCAGTATCTCTGTAATTTCTCATAGATATAACAATCTTTGTCTGTCGCTACCCCATTTCCCTCCATTCCACCTTCCATTACCTAGATCCTTTAGTGTATGTCCCATTAAACAGTCCCTTTCTGTGAGAGTTCCTTATAGACTTATTTCCTCCTCTAATCACTCTAGTATAATTTTATTTCATACTTCATAAGCCTATTTAAATATTAAGATTCATCAGTAGCACAAGATTTAAATACTGCCAGATTCTTCTTCTCCTGTGTTCCTGCAGTCTGCATTCTTGTCCGTATAATTCAAAGTTAATATGAGGGCCATTACAGAAGTCACAGCAACCATTTTTTGTCTCACAAATGTTAACAAAATAAAAAAAATTCTGAAAGCTGCAAATGTGTGTAACCATCACATGTAAGGAGATGGATGAACTCACACTCCACCATAAAGATACAGCATGAGAAGAAGGATGAAACAAATTTCGTCATATCAAACATGTTTTACCATAAATTGCAATAGTATACAATAGTACATTGCAAAGTATACATCTTTCATCCAAGAACCCACGGTAACATGATGTGATACTAGATGGCAGTCCTTGCCAGGAGAATGAAATGTGAAGAGAGACCACAGTATGAGCTGAGCAGCCATTCAGGATAGATGTTACCCACTTGAACAGTGTTGTTACATAAAGACTAAAGTTCAGTGTAGAAGGAATGCATGAAAATGCCACAAGGAGCTTGTGGAAGTGGTTGGAAATGCTGCTCTACCGTACTGAACGGTAGCTCAGTGGGTAGATGCATTAAGGTATGGTGGAGCTGCAGTGTCCGACATGCACTGATCCAGCCAGCCTGTCAGTGTGCATACATACTGTGCTTATACCCAGGTCACCCAGTGCTTGGAGAATGACAGAAGACAGATGCTGAAGGAATTACAGTCCCACACTAATATTGAGAAGATATAAATTACAAGATTTTACATGATGAGTTATACATGTGTGAAGTTGCTGCAAAGTGGATGCCTCATGCACTGAGTGAAATAGAAGAGTGGATACATTAAGAAATTGGTTATGTGCATCTAGCATGTTACAAGGAAGAGGGAGACAATATGCTTGCATGAATCATTGCCATAGATGAATTTAGGCCTAGGGCATATCAGCAAGAACTGAAACACCAGTCTGTGGAATGACATCATCCAGGACTACAATGCAGGTAGAGATTTCATCACAATACCTCTCCTGTCAAGTTAATGGTCATCGTAACTTACAACATTAGAGGACTGACTTTGTGCTATTTCATCCCACATAGACAAACTGTTAATGCATTGTACTATTGTCACACTTCTGCACTGACACCTATGACAGGATGTTCGGGAGAAATGTCCTTAAAGTCTCCAAAATGCATTAATTCTTCAGGACAATGTGAGAGCCCATACACCAGCATGTGTATGAAATCTGCTTACACAATGTGGATGGAAAGTACAAGAGCATCCACCATATTTGCTAGAATCATCATGTGATTATGACCTCAAGCAAAACTGAAAGAGCCATTGCATAGGATCCACTTTTGAACACATGATGACATTGCCACAGCAGTGATGCATGAGATCTGCTCATAGGGGGGGGGGGGGGGGGGGGGGGGCAAGAGTATTTGGCATCTTTGTTGCAATTGACAGTAAAACTCATTTAAAACAAAAATGTTTACATATGAACTATTCTTCCATTTGCATATTTTATAATTTTTTAATTCATTAGCATTTTTGAGATAAAAAAAAGTTTCCATAACTTTTGTAATGATCCTGTTATTTGCTATCGAAACAGCTATGAAAAAAATGGAAAAAACGCCTTTTTTGCCTCCACTAACGTGCTTCTGACATCTCCACTGCCTCAGTCATATAATCTTATGTCACTGATATGAAAATTCTTTTAAGTCTTTTAATACTATAATCTCCTTCTGTAATACTTATTCTTAAACCATATTTTGTGTGGAATATGGAACCCATTTCAACAGGCTTTCCTTAATTTTAGCTATATTGTGAACTTTCATACTGGTGTCTGATCGCCTTGCACTTTCATACCTGTTGTAACTCTTTTCCCTTCTATTCAACCAACACATCTAAGAAAGGCAACTTCTCATCTCCTCTATAAATATTATATTTCACATAGTTTATGGGCTGTTATGGTACAGTGAACTCCTACAGGATCAGGGCTGGAAGAGGAGGTGGGTGGTTGGTGTACATAATTGTCAGATCATGTAGCAGGGTTTTCCATATGGCTATAAACCACAGAGTGAGGCATCAGGAGCTAGGTTGCCATGTGAATACAGTGATTTTGTTTAGATAGGATACGACTGTGGAATATGAGCTTGAGAAGGGTGGTAAGTAGAATGGAAAGGAAATTTATCCTTTATATTAACTACAGGAGAGTTTTATAATTCATTCTGGGTGATAATCAGGGTAGTATGTTGTATGAGACAGTGTCTGTCATCTTTATACAATGACTTTCAATGCATTCCTTCCTCAAGTTCTTCATCAAACATGTCTACATTTCTCTTAAACAGTGCACTTTAGTGGTGATTGCATAGGCATTCCCAAGGTAATTATTCTTGGTAGTCTCCTTGAGTTTGCTGCTGGATCCCAAAATCAAAAAGACTCAATATTTCAGCAACCCATCTGTTCACCCTCTTTAGGAGAAATGCTGCTGCTGGCTCATGCTGAAAATTGATACCAAGACAGGAAACCAACATCCTATGTAGGGCTCCATAACATATGCAGCTCATGGGCTGCCCACCACAATTGCTGCCCCCTAAACAGTGCACGTGGCGCCACACTTTGTAGAACACTGGTGCCAAGAATGTGTCACACTCAAAAACTATTTTTAAACACTCCAGGCGGGCTGCACGAATGAACAATGTGTTTTAACATGGAATAATACAGGGTTGCACATCCTGCTAAGAGGAAAACTCTTGCTTCTATTAAACAAAGTTTTCTGCCAACTTCACTTCAATTGCCTCCTTACAAATATTGTCCTTGAAGATATGTATGCTGGCAACTAGCAGGGCCTCATTAAATTTCATCAAGTGTCCTTTGTTTAAATAATGTTCTGCTGCCACAATTTTTTCAGGCTCTTGTAGCCTTATGAGATGGCAATGCTCCATGCACGTTGTGAACTGAGTGAATCAATCAGACAATGGAAGCCTTCTGACAATGACACAGATTATTGTACATGCCACGCTTCTTAAGTCCCAAATCATCACTGACAGTGCTGAGTTGTGCCCTACTCTTGGCAGATGGGCAGAACACACTCTTAACACCAAATCTTCTCAAAATTCATGAAATCTTAATGGATAGGCACACAGCATACTCCTGTGTTAGACTATTTGTGTCAGAGATAGCATATGCGTCATGTATCAGAGTCCTCAGAAGAGCACTATGTCGGTGCAGTGGGTGGAAAGTCATTGCATGCAGATATGAGGTGGTGTGTATTACTTTTCACAGGCATCTGGAAAGAAAACATGAAAAGGAAGGAAAACAAATCCTGAACTAGAGAATATGGAAGTTTCTATTAAAGAGACAGAAGTAATAATGAGTATAATAGTAAATATTCAAAGGATAGAATGTTAATATTGAACTGGAGGCAAAAATGTACAAGTGAATGATGAGTTCTACATCATATTAAAAAATCTCACAATTCCGATTAAACAAAAAATAATGCAAGGAAGCATAACTGAAAAATACATAAAACAATGGAACATGGAACATATTAAATAAAGGACAAGAAAACATATTAAATACATAAACAAAAGATGAGAAAACATAAGAAGGCAGTATTTCCCAAAAAATGTTGAGTGTGGCAAGACAGTCATCGTTAGGACATATAGAAGAAATTCAAATGAATTAAGAAAATGAGAGTGAAATACGCGTTGCTGGACAAACATCCAATTTACAATTTTGGAGTGACTGTTGTTATGGTAGAATAAAATAGCAGAAATAATAAAAGAAATTACCCAAGTACCCTGCAACTACCTTCAATAACAAATCAACCATCTGGATATCTGCTGTAATAAATTTATTAGTGCTGATTCATTCATACTAAAAGTCAGTATTAAATAATGATAAAAATGTGCAAATAAATATCCACAAATTCTCACTGTTCACTTGGTCCATAATGTGCCTTCATTCATTTTATGCTCCTCATATTAGCTCTCTTAAGTGTATAATTTTTGTATCTTGTTGGGATCTTTTCTTTGTACCTTTTTATATTTCACTTCCTTCTCTCATTTTTTGTGCATCAAAAGCTTATTGCTTTTTTTCAGGTTCCAGTTCTGATTTATAGCTCAAAATCAGCTCCAGATCTTTAATAACACACAGGAATGCAATCCTGGGTATTACACCAACTGTAACTCTCAGTTTCTCAGTGGATGTGATTATCTTGCTTGATTTAGGATTTTATGTGATTTTTAGTTCCCATTTTTATCTGCACATTGGCACTTGAGCTCTTCCTACTTTATACTTAACTTTCCAATTGTAGAAAGAATTTACATTACATTCTGAAAGTACAAGATTTGTTGTGTACTTTCTCCATTCATATATTTGTCAGCTATGTACACATGTTCCTCTTAAGAAGCAGTTTTTCTTTCTGGTGCATGTACATTTGTTTTTAACACAAATTGTACACAGTTATTTCTACCTCCATTTTTTTCTTATTTTTCATACAATGAATTCTTTCTCTTCCTTTGTTCCAATCTATAGCAGTCATGTTCATTGTCTGCTGAATTGTTTTCAACACTTCTGTTTGTGCTACTTGGTTTACTGGTTTTAATTTGTAGAAAAGCCCCTCTCACATTATAGTTCCTCAGTTTGACACTGTCCACTGTACATTTATTTGAATTTTCATCTGATCTGTCATCACTGATTTATGATTAACTACCACAGAACAATCCTGACATGTGAGATTCATATAACTGCTAGCACTGCAACATTTTGGAAAACATTATGCTGTAAGCTCCATGATGTTAAGAGTTAAAAGATGAAGGGAGAACAGAGAAAGAAAGAAAAAGGAAGGAAGCTTGAGGTTTAACATTCTGTTGATGGAGCAGTTGTTAGCAGATTTGTCAAGAGCAGAACAGGAAATAAGCTGTAGCCTTTTCGAAAGAACCATCCTAGCATGTGCCTGAAGTAGTTTTGGGAAACAAGAGAATATCTAAATCTTGATGGATGCATTGGTTATTTAAAAGCTGCTTTATCAAGTGTGAATTCAATTCCATAAGTATTACAGCAGCTCACTAGTGAAGTTGACACAGGAAAACCTGTAGCTATAAACTAAATCATTTATGGCTATTATCATGATTTACATTTTTCCAGAGTACAAGAAAGCTATCTTTAAGCATTTTCTCCATGGTACGCATACACATTAAAATAAAATTTGCTTATTTCCAGAACTCTTTGGTCTAGAAGTATGTGTATTAAACATGTGAAATAACTTAATGTTAAAAGTGGGGTTCTTTCCATTTTAATATTTGCTCAGAGGCATGTTATACATCTTTTTTTATTTTTTCTGGAAATTTCTAGCTATGTGTTGTCCTCCTTGTGTCACCTTATGTTATCCATCCTTCTCAGTTTTCTTGTCTACATTTCTGTGCAAGAAGTTCACACGTGAAACTACAGTTGCTTGTAATGCCTTATTCTGTTTGAAACTCGATGCATTCCCTAAGGTGCTATTTCATGTGTGCTCGTTACTCTGTCACATTCTAGGAGTAAATTTCCTTTTTTTCATTTTACCTCACTTCATTTCAGTCAGTCTATCTCTCTTTTCAGAGTTGCTACTGTATCCCATTATACTGACAAAGCAAAGTCTATCTATTGTAACTTAAAGAATGTTAATTCTATGTCCTCAGATTCTAGTAATCATCTTAGCAACAATTCCTTACTAAATATTTTATTTGGATTGATTTACCTCCAGCATTTTGCTTGTCAGCAAGCTATAAGGAAATCAAAAAAGAAATCACATTCCTGTGTGTATACTTTATGTTGCCTCTTCTGCAAACTCATGCCACTCATCTTTTTTTCATTGTTATGCCTTCAGTGGTAATTTATCAGTTTGGTAATTGGAAGATCCCATAGAATTTCAGAGAAAAATTGTTAAATAGTGACCACAAAGTATCTGATGAACTTAATTTTAATAATAAACAAAATAAACTGTTAGACTATACAGATACTGGGTGCAGTTAAAGAGCTCGAATACCTAAAATTGAGCAATCATGTTCATATTCATATTGGGCCTCCAGCCGGAACATAATGTCATCTTGACACAATATTTCAGCGGTCCACCTGGTTGCCATCTTCAGATGCGCAAGTCATCACACTAACTCACCAGAATTGAGATCTAACCACAATATCGGCTCCTTTATACACCACCTGTAGGTCCACCATGGATGCATGAACATTACTGCCCTCTAGTGCAAAGTACGGCAGAGCACTTGTGGTGAAAACTCGTTGAAATGTTTCTGCAAGTTTTCACCTCCAATGCACTGCCTTACTTTGCACTAGAGAGCAGTTACATTCGCACATGCACAGTAGACATACAGGCAGTGTATAAAGGAGCTGCCACTGCAGTTTGATTTCAGTTCCAGCAGGTTAGTGCAACAGCGTACTCACCTGAAGATGGTGGCGACAGGGACCGCCCAGATATATTTTCTCAAGATGATGTTATGTTTCAGCTGGAGACCTAGTATGAATATCATTGCTTACTATGCCAGGAAAGTTTACAGAGCCACTAGTAACTGTGTTCATTGCTCTCGAGACATAAAGCACTCTTTGTTTATCTTAATTGATCTATAAACAACAATTTATGAGCATGTTCAGAAATTCATGTTAAAAACTTCTAGACCTTGCAGGGGGAGCAAGTACATATTATTTTGAATAGGAATCCATGTCTGGAAACATACCATTTCCATTCTATGACAGTTTTAATTGAGATGTGAAACATGTCCATGTCTGCTAAGGAAAGAGAAATGTCTCAGAGTTGCTTCTCACTGCGCAAGAAATTGAAAAGACACCAGGTGGGATGTAGAGTATGTACCAGAACATACTTCATAGGTACAATGTCTGTAAGAATGTTGTTGGCCACTACATGAAGTTGCTGTTTTAAGGCATCAAGTTGATTTACTAGTAAATTTTGCATTGAGACTTCAAGGTAAATTTTTAAAATCCTTAGCTCACACTCAGAATTTATTACAGTGACATAATTGTGTAGTAAAGTTCCAGTAGAATGTAAATACTCTGGGAGTAGAGGAGACCACACACAGGAAAAGCAGAAGCATTGAGCTGTCGACAGGCAGACAAACAAAAAAGGAAACTTGCTAACTTTCAAAGTAATCCTTTCTTGAACTAGAGAACACATAAATATGCACACGCATGCACACGCACATGCTTGCACACACACACACACACACACACACACACACACACACACACACACACACACACGCACGCACGATGCCAGCTGGATACACAACCCCAATACTACATTGCAGGAACGCTAGATTGAGGTGGAGTTATGTCAGGTGGGCAGGGGAAAGGAAAGGTGGGAGGCAGGAAGAGGAAGTGGGGTGGGTGCCCAGCAGCTCAGAGGGAGGCAGCTAGTTTGCCAGTTAGGAAAGCAGGAGGAACGGGTGGCAGGTGCATGGGATAGGCATGTGATGCACAGATGTCAGAGATGGTGGGGAGCAGCACATATTGAAGGTGACACAGGGATGTGAGATGGGAGGGGTGATAGTTTGGGGTTAGGGAAAACTGTTGGATTGAGCTTATGGGGACAGTGGGTTACATAACTGTTCTGGCCTCAATATCCAGTAAACCGCTGTCCCTACACCCTTCACCCAACAGCATCCCCTTCTTCCATCCTATCATCCCTCCCAACACATATCCACATGTCACCTTCAGTGTGAGCTGCTCCCAATTGGCTCAGATACCCATGCATCACTTGCCTTGCCTATGCACCTGCCCCTCCTCCCTCCTGCATTCCTGGACAGGAAAACAGCCGCCTCCATCAAAGACACTAACCATCTGCCCTCAACTCCTATTCTTGCCTCTCTCTCCTTTTACCCATCCACTCAACACAATCACCACCCTAACATAGTCCACCTGCCAAAATGCAGCACTGGCATTGTGCATCCAGCCAGTGCCATGTACAGGCACAGGTGTTTCCGTGTGTGTGTGTGTGTGTGTGTGTGTGTGTGTGTGTGTGTGTGTGTGATTTGTGGCATGTATTTGTACTATAGCTCAAGATAGGATTACTCTGAAAGCAAGCAGGTTTCCTTTTCTGTGTGTGCCTGTCAGCACCTCAGTGCTTCTGCTTTTTGGTGAGTGGTCTCTTTTCACATTTTAATGACAACCATATTACACAGGCATTTTGTCAGTATGGTGTTTTCATGTAAAATAACAATGGAAACTCCTGGACAGAGCAATAAGTAAAATAAGGGAAAAGCAATCATGCATATATAATAGATCGATGTGTGGAGTACATAAACACATAACAGAAAACATCATTCACACTAGCTTTTGAACAACAGCTCTTTCTCTAGCACAAGCAAACATTCACATATTCATATTGTCTCTCTTTACTTATCTGCAACTCCTGTCCATTCTTTATCCCTTAATGTTTCTATACTTCCTTATCTTCTACAGTACCTGCCTTCAAAACACACACCAAGTCTGTGTGGTTTGGTGTGTGAATGCGAATACTTGCAGTATCAAAAGAGCTATTGCTTAAAAGTTAATGTGAATGCTGTTTTCTGTTATGTGTTTCTGTGATCCATGGACTGATCTAGTATAGGCAAGTGGTTCTCTTTCCTTTATTTTACATATTGCCATGTAAAATGGTAGATATGTTGAAATAATGAACTGGAATTACACTAGATATATTAACAATGGATTTTATGACAAATTTACATACCCTATCTGTAAAAATTGGGTCATTTATTCAGTCTTAGTTCAGAAACATTAACATGAAGGAGACATGAGAAAACGTCTGTGTTACTTAGAAGATCAACATCTTTCTAAATAATTTTTATAATTCATTGTCACACACGTAGTGATATCATTGTCACACACCTAGTGATATCATTTTGTATCCCCTGATCATTTACAAAAGTAGGAGAATGTAAAAAGATACTGTGTGTACGATCCTGCTAATCATTAAAATAAACAAAAAAGTGGGAGAGGTGGTGGCATGAAGGCTCTGCTCAGTGCACAGCTTATTTTATATAAATGTGAACAAATTAATAAATCATTAAAGAACATACATGCATGGTAGTAGAAATGGCAGTATAATTATCTATTTTAAGGATGTTAAGTGTTATGGGAAACTTTGGAGAAAGATTTTGTAGCATTGTATGTTGTACTACAGTACTTAATTTTATGTACATTAAGTTTTTTTTTATTCTCGCTATTTGTCTTGCTCATTATTAAATATAATTTCAGAATACATACCATATGCTTTATATATTTTGTTTAAAGAAGTTAAAGCTATGTTTTTGGTTTTTGTTGCAGGAATTAGAAACATCAAATCTTCAGAGCCTGCTCTTTTGTATGCATGCATTTTTAACAGCTAAAGTAGCTTCAGTTGATCCAGCATTTCTGAGTTCAAAAACACCCTAGTCAGTTTTGTACAAAATAGATTAATTATTATAAATAAATGTACAGAAAATACCATTAAGATAAATCAGTTTGTATATTGAAATACAAAAATAGTGAAATATATTGTTTGTAAATGTTAACATTGAGAAATGTGTCTATCTGAAAACAATACCTTTATAAATTTATAAATATATGTACATACAATCCTTGTTATATTGTTGTCTATACTTCTTACTTACAAAAGCAAAAAAAATGTATTGTTTACTTTTGTGTCTCAATGAAATTATATATGAATTTATCACATGAGTCTCAAAACCAAAGGACAAGGGCCAAAACAAAGTTTAATCAGAAGCTTTAGATTATGAAAGAGTTTTTGGGATTTTATTTATGTATTTCAATTTATGAAATCAATACAGTTTTGGTGTACTTTTTACTACTTCATTCAAGAACTTTTTTGTAAATTGTAGCTGAAAAGAACAGACTGAAAGCGTTTCTCTGGCAGCAGCCAAGAAATCACAAACAAAAAACTTTTTAAATAATGCCTATTGTAAAAACTGCAAAACATATGTACTTCATAAAGATTTTAATGTTGTTGTTGATAAAGAGTAAGTTACAAATTGGCCAAGATTTCTTCCACTGTCTGAATGTAATTTGCTGCTCTGTGGGCACTACAAGACTGCATCTTTGTGTAAATGAGAATCAAATTCCCATTTTAGTGACGGTCATGTGATATCATTTGGAGTACCAGAGTAACTATCTCTAATACATGTTACAGCAATAATTAATATGAAAGAACACAACACAAATAATTAATGAAGTACTTTCTTATATTTAATTTAAACTCTTTGATTTATAATAACTATGGGGGAAAAGGAAGTGTTTTACATTATTTATCACATGATTTACAAGGAACAGTTTAAATCTGTGTGTGAACAACACAACTACTTTCTTTCGTACCACTACATTGTTAGTGTCTTTGTTTTATATATTCCACACAGTGACCACAGAGGAGGACATAAACAGTTTTCAGGTGAAGGTATACTTTTTCTTGAATGGTACCATGTGTTTAAGGGTTGATATATGTATTCACTCTCTCAAATAATTTTTATTTTTACATCCAACATACATCCATATTAATAAAAAACACAAAGAAAAGAACTAATATTTTAATCAGTGAAAAAGAAAAATGCCTGCACTGAGTATCAACCAACAGAAATTCAAATTTTAAAGCAATCTGTTGACAATAATGATGCAATAATTAATTTCAAAACAGCAGTTACATAAACTGAATAAGCATACTTCCAGCACATAGTCTACATAAATTTTAATAATCAAGAAGAAAACACAAGAGAATACTAGTCTAATTTTTCATTAAGAAACTTTTAATTATAGCTCATACACAATGTTTTGTATATGGGTACTGCATTGTAGGTTGAGAAGAAAGGTAAAAACTCATCGTCTTCCACCAATCATGAGTTAGTCAAGATTGCCTGTTCTAGTCTCTGTCAGGATTTTGTCAACCTATATCTCTTTTGCTTCTGGGTTGTATTGCATCACTGATTTCATTCAAATAACTGCAGATGGAAGCACATTTTTTTTAGTCAATTTGACTGCAGAATTCTTTGTACAGTGTCACATATTGATCTAAATTTGTATATACTATTTTCTACATCTTTTTTTTTTTAATGGTGTATTGTGCCACATCCAAATACCTTAAAATATTTCCCTGTTCAAATGAGCAGATGGCAAACATTATTTTAGTCTTAGATGGGGGATTTTTAATAAAACCCACTCCATGGTTTTGAAATCAACATCTTATAATCAAATTTGTGACCCAATGTATTTATCTGATGAAGTGCTCTTTGAGGAGCATTCTCTGTTTCTTTTCAGGTGGGGCCTACTGTAATTGTTCCAGTGTAGAGTGCCCTTACATTTGCTATCAGTAATTGTGATATTCCTCTCCTCTACATTACTTTGCACAGCATAGTTCTATTTACCTTGCCAAAGACCTTTCCATATAAAAGAGTTACATAAATGTGGAAACCCCCATAAAGTTATCTCTCATACTTTTTGCTTCTTTTACCTCATCATATAAAAAATATTTATTTTTGATGTACAGTGTCACCATGATTATTACATTATATTTATTCATTGCAATTACTATTTCAAGGTTTTGTTAACATTTACCATGTGTTAGATAGACTATTGCTATGAAGAGACCATAAAAGAAAATAATTCATTAAAACTTGGGAGAAAAATCTCCCTTTCAAATTACTATGCCACTGCTTGTGAGTAAATGTGATAATTCCCCTTGTAATGCAACATAAATGAATGAATATGTGCAATAAGTAATTCAAATTTTTCTCAAGCTTCTTGCTGATTTATCTTAAGTCAGCAAAGTCATTATCATCACTGAAGTTATCATTTCTGTATGGTAAATGGACTACAGAACTACCTGGAGCTTTCTCAACACTTTGGAGTGCTTAGAGTCTTTTTTTCTTTTTAACCGTAATATTTACTTGGCCATATGACAGTGTTCTTCTGGAAGTTGCCTATTCTGTAATTCTGATACTGCAGTGTGAGGCAGTGCATCGTCAAAGTAAGAATGTTCACCCTTTGCTTACAAAGTTACTCTACAAATAATCAGTCAAACTTAATTCTGTTTTGTGCTGACAGCCAGTAATTCATATTCTCTGTTCTGAAATCATAGCATTTATTTTTGAAAATTCATAAGCAATTTTACCCAATATTCTCAAGGTGGCAATAAAATTTTACCAACCATTGACTGTCTTCATCTTATCTTGCACCATATGCCATATATTTGTTTTATAAAGACAGAACTACAGGTAGACAAAAAACAAGACTGTAGTGGAAAAAAGTATTAAAATAGAACTGAATTTCTAGAATGTTTCACAAAGTAAAGCTTATAATTTGTACTGCAAGGGAGCTGTAATTGCCTTTGAATGATAAATGTAAAGTGACCCCTAATTAATTAGGGTCACTGAACAGATTGTTTGATCCAACTCTATTTATAGAATATAGTAACATTATGACTTCCTTGAATAACAGTGAGAAGTGTTCTACATCAATTATTCAAATTCCACAATACCTTAAAAAGGATTATCAGAAGGTCATACAAAATGAGACTGTCGTTTGACATGAGGTACAAGAGAGCCTGCAATATTTGTCAGCAGTGACATATATGTTCCTACGTACTTAAATTTCTATCAAAAACTGTTCTTAAAGTCACAAAATTAATACAATATTAGCATAAAAAATAAATAAACATTATAACAATTCTCACAGTGTGAATAATAGTGTTTGTTTTTAATCACAATAATTATCAGTCTCCTATAGCCCTATGACTCACAAGAACTCAAATGTTTCTCAGCTTAACTTCATATTCTCTGTTCTGAAATCATAGTGTTTATATTTCATTTCTAGTTTGTACCCCTGTTCTTTACTTATTATGTTACATGTTATTTTCAAGTTCTCTGCCCCTAATCACATTTCTACCTTGAGAAGTTGTTTTTCTGCAGTTGCCTAGAAACATTTTGGTACATATCATAATTTATATGAATATTTTATTTTCACTTTGTGATCTACCCGTTCACAATTTCAAAGAATACAATTTATATTCTGTGAATATCATCAAACAATTCCAGTTTGGACTTAAAGATACATACAACATGCACATAAAAAAAAAAAAAAAAAAAAAAAAAAAAAAAAAAAAAAAAAAAAAAATGCTTTATCTCTCGGAGAACGGTTTCGCCTTGATTGCAGAAATATCATCTTGTTAGTATGCGTATCTTTTCTAATGCAATCCTACAGATGAGCACTTTGCTCTTGTGCTATGTTAGCAATATTCTACCACTCAGTCATTTTTTGCTTCACTAATATGTAACCAAAATGCGGAAAGTGTGTTTACTTTACTTTTGTTAGACTTTATTTCAATTACTTGTAAACAAATCTGAATTCTATTTTTGCATTACACTAGGTTTTGCATCATTAATTCCTTATTTCTATGCTGATTTTCCAGATTTTGAGTTTTGTAACAGATTAAGTCAGTTTTATTTTTCTGGTGCATTTTAATTGTTGTTAGTTTTCTGGTAGAAAATATGACTCAGAGATCTTCTGGAGAAACAACTGATATCAGTTTCTAAAAGCTTTTGTGGCATAGTTGATCAATGATTTGTTTTATTATGCCAGGAACAGTTATCATTTGTAATTCAGCTCTCTCCAAAATTATGATTTAATATATTACTGCTATAACAGTAAAAATACATTTGTTTTCCTCTTTTTGTTTCGAGTTGCAATATCCTTGCAGGTGCTGGATGTTGTTTGAAACATTATAATCTGAGTTTTCTGGACAACTTAAATTTTTCTTGCAAACTCAGACAGAAATGAATCACATTTTGCAACTGTAGAACTTTCTCATAAGTACTCTATGTTTTTGATAATTCCCTGAAAAGTATCTTCCAATATTCCCAACAACTGGAAAAGAGGAAACCCATAGAATCAGAAGCTGAAACCTACCCTATCCTTCTTCTTACAACAGGTCTTCCATCTTACACTCTTTTTCAGTCATAGCCCTGCTATTTATGGCAAAAATATGTGTTTGTTTTGTTAATTACATGATGATTTGATTACAGGTTCTTTTTTCTACTTCCTGGGACCATTGTTTTATTTTATTTATTATTCATTCAATTTATAATGCAAGTATAATGCAAGTAAGGTTTGTACTGTGTCAAATAAATTCAGTTAAATTTGTTACCTAATTACAACAAACAACAAAGCCATGGGAACTGTGCAAGGTGTGATAAATATTTCACTTTTTAGAAATTTCAAGATGGATAATATTTTAGAATTTAGTGCAATGCTTGACAAGCATAAGTCCTGTTGATGCAGGTGCCTAATACTCCCAGAGCATCAAACTAACCTATGTGATAATGTTAGTGACATAAGACTCAATACCACTATTTGTAATGGAAGAGAAACCATTTTTTTTTCTTGAATTTAATGTATACTTAACGACAATGAATTTGTTACAGTTACATCATATTCAGCTTCCTCACTTTGGTGAATGGTGTTGAACATCAGTCCTTATTTTCCACATGTAATAAACTTTCCTGTCTTTGGTAATGTTGTTTTGTAACTACTGTCATTATTTTACCTAATAGTGGATCAGACATCTTTCAATTTACACCAATAAAGTCCTTATATTTGTAGGGATTCCTTGTTGTGAAGTATGTTTATAATTAGTTTGAATGGGAGAACTAAAACTCAGTGCACAACCATACACGGATTGTTAGACACAGAACACTTATTTGTAATTCAAAGTATCATTTTTTTTATGAGAAAATTAAAATATTTGAACCAAAGAAAATTTAATTGTAGTGGATTACAGCATTACAGACAAAGAGAATTTGCACCACCCAAAAATTACTGGGAATAGTTCATCATCATGTACATGCTACATGTCACAGCTTTATACAGTTATAAGACATTCTTCCTAAAATATTCGGAAGTAAGGATTTTTGACTTATTTTTGTTGATTCTGTATGCTTCACTTAACCTCTCCAGTGAAGTTGTTTCTCCAAAACAATATTCTTAACTTTTCACAAATTTCCTGGTATTTGTTGAGGAGAATAGCTGCACTTGACATTAACAGTTGTTATTTTTGTATGTAAGTGTGACAACAATTTTACATTAAACAAAATAATCAAGAGTAAATGATAAAACATCAAGAAAAATGGAAACAGCAAGAGAAGATTGCAGTCACCAGCATAAGACACAGAATATATATTTATGAGAAAGTCTTTTTTTGCTTGGCAGAATAAGAAAAATGTGACAAAACGGGCTCCAAATTGACAAAGGCAATAATACAGCACAATAATGCAAAAGAAGTTACAAAGTAAAAGCATAGTTCACTGACTGATGCATTCACTGTGTTAAGCAGATTGTACTGAAGGAGGTTTCAGGGATGTGGAAAGAATCAAGATGTCATCAACAAAGACAAATAATTGTCAGGAAGTAAATCTAGTAATTGTTTTACATAGCTGCATGCATTAGCGCAAGCAATGTATAACAGATTCTCTAGCAGCAAAATTGTAGAATGTTTGGAAAGGCAGAGGAAATGCAGCTGCATGGTGAATAGCTTGCTTCAACAGTTGTTTGTATTGAGTGCCTTGTTTCTATGTTTCAAAGATGAGCTGGATGAGAAAAGTATGCTTAAATCAAATATAGGCTGGATAGATAATGCACTATCCCATGTTTTTATCACTTGTAGGCAGTTTTTTTGTATATATTTAGCATGATTACGACAGAATCATTAGAACAGAATTTTCATGTTAGTGGCAACACTGGTATTCTCCAGTCCCTGGGTGTAGAAGTCACACTAGAATAATAATTAAATTATATATGGTGTCTCTGTGAAAGGGCAGATGATCCAAGAAAAATGTAACTACAGAGGATATTACAATTGTGTAAAAAAATAATGAGATGGAAAAGGGAATAAAAATAAAAAGGTATCAGTGGTGGCATTAGAAGTAACAGCAGGAGCTATGAAATAGATGACTATGATGGTTAAATGAATGAAAGGCAAATGGAAAAAGAGGATAAAGTGGCAGGGAGAAGCAAGAACTGGAGAAGAATAAGACGACAAAGCAGATGTTAAGGATCACAGATAATTACACAGTAAATTGTCAGTTTTTAGTTCTGAGAAAATGCTATGTTGTGGGATACAAGTGATCCCTCCAGCAAAATAATAATAAAAAAACTGAATCATTTCTACTGTATATAACAAGAAGACTTCAACCATTTTACTGTGTATTACTGTTTGGCAGAAATTAATGCTTAGATGCTACTTGGGCCACTGATGAGCCAAAAATTACCATTTTTATTATTTTTGTGAACTTCACTCTCGTTGCCTGAAATTAAGAAGTTATATCATCAAAGGAGTTAAAAAAATATTACAATACTCAGAATGCAATTATCAATATAGTGAAGCACTTAAAAGGAACTGGAGGGCAACAAGTGTTTCCATTGTGAAGATTTTCTTAAAAGCTTTATTTGTACCACAGGATTAAATTTTAATTTTGCAACAAAAGCCGGTAGTGAAATGAATAACAGCACACACAACAATATCTCACATACATATAAATAATTAAATTAAATTTATGTGCAATAATAAATATAATAATGTAATATGATAAAAGACTGTCATGTTTTCACTCCTAAGACTAAGGTCAATCCTGTTACATTTCCAAATACCTTGCTCTTTTATGACTGCAAATATTTTACTTAAAATATAGTTTCAGGGACTTAAAAATTAAATCTAATAAGTGAAACGACCTATCATTCTATAACATATCTGCACACATCGCAGAAAATAAGAATATTATGCACCTCTTACAGCTACATCAGATCACTGTAGTGCATACATCAATTACAACTCCTTTCACCACAGCATAATTTTTTCTTTTTATTATTTTTGCAAGAGTTATGGCAAAAGATCCATGAATCTAATGAATCTGTGATCAATATATGTACAGTAAGAACACTGGGTTATATAAACTCAGATTACACTTCAGTCCAGAAATGGCAACACAATCAAGTTGTATTTGGCTTAAGGGAAACTAATGTTTGATTTTTCAGTATGTAAGTACTCTGACAGTTGTATAGCATTGCATGCAACAACTTCATGCTACTTTTCAAAATATTTTGCTATCCATAAAGTTTAAGCACACGATTTGGTTTTAAACACAACAGACACAAAACTAGATATGGTAAAATATATTAATAATTTGATAAGTATAGGTAACAATTAACTTTTGTCTTTTGCTTAATTGCACATTATCAGAAATGGATAACCACAAAGATTATGCTTGGCATTCTCTCCTGGGTTTGGTAAGTTCTGCCCACTCTGAAGCAATTCAGTTCAGTAGTTTGATTTCTTACATGTATTAGGTACCTTCTGTTATGTAGTGTGGTAGTATATTGGTGATTACACTCATCCAAAGTGTTAAACCATGTTGAGACAATAGTACAAGATTCTAATCACACTTTTAGGGCTCCAATCACATTATATTTCAATGGGTTATGAAAACTCAACTGAGGCCTTTTTCATTTAATGCTGGATTAAGATGCCTAAGTTTTTCCATCTTTTAAAAAATGTAAATTAGATAAGTGTGAACAATAGCAATAATATACATTATAACAAATAAATAATTCTCAAAGTTTTCAAATTCTTCCCCTCAGGGTTGGATAGAAATTTAGAAGCAGAGTCACTGGATTGCTATTAATCAATGCAAACATGGCAGTCCCTGCAATAATGTACTCAGGAATAATGTAGATGGAAGAATATTGGTTCCTGCCTGGCAAATCTGCTTGATAAAAGTTTGTGTTGGGGTTTAATAATAAATGTATGTTGGCTACAGAAAGAATGTATTTGGATGCATATTTAACTAAGATTTTCAAGTTCATTACGCGCATATGGAACTGAAAGCTTTCCATAACTTTGAAGTGTGTGATGAGACATCTGCTTTTGTTATGAATGTAAGTGCTGACTCATGAAACAATCATTGTGTTAAATGTTTATAATAAATTAATTATGTACAAAGAATTTTTTAAGATGAAGATTTGTTATATTCTGTGTTTCAGGCAACTGTTTCATGGCAACAGCACTTACAGATATATAAAGCTGGCAAGTGAAGTCTGTAACAAATGTCTGTCTGCTCTAATATACTCACAGCAAAATTATACTCTTGCTCCATTTGAGTGGTTTACAGACAATATTAAAATGGTGTTCATGTTCCAAAACTTTTGACTGTGTTTTAATTTTATATACCCTCCATTAATTCCTACGACATTCCCTTCCAGATAAGCAAATTACTGTACAATTTTTAATAATTCCTTTGTTTTCTCAGTGATTTCCTTCCAGAATTAAAAAGTATTGAGTTGTTCATATACCAGTATGTAAGATGACACTTGAAACAGGGACACAAAAGTCACAACACTAAACATTAGCTTCTGGTGGAAGACACAAACAGCTTTGGTTAAATGAAACTTATTAAAGGTTGAGATAAAAAAGTCACCTAGAGCACCAGGTAAACAAAGGGAAGTAATACAGTACCTATGGGAACTCAATAACATTAAGTGGAAAGGCAGTTTGAACTCCACTTCTTATCAGCCTATCATTATGATGATTTCACTTCACTTTGTTATTTATTTAGAACCAATGTATATTACACTTGGAGTTAAATTTAATGCATGAGTCTTAATACTTATTTAATGATTGTGTAAGTCATAGTTATAATCAGGGTGCTAGTAAGATGAAAAGTTAAAATGTTTCCTGTCCATCACCACTACTTCCTGCATATCAGAGATACAGTATCTATCACAGTTTGTATTATGCTCACTGTAGATATTTGCCAGCTGTGGTAATAACCAGATGGTCACTTTCTTTCCTTTCATCATCATAATTGTGAAAGCTCTAATGTTATCACCATGAAATATATGATGTCAAAGTGTATAAAGAAACAAGTATTTTGAGGTGTGGACCCCAGTGTACTATCATTTAGGCATCATGTGGTCACAAGTTGTGTTGTTCACCTGCTTTATTTCCTCATTAATTGTCCTCAGTGTCGACATACTGCGTTGCTATACTGGCTGAAAAATAGGGGGTTGAGTGGAAGTTCAACACTGACTACTTTAAATGACGTAGCTAACAGTTGCATAATTGTGTTTCACAGTTCTTTACTTTCACTATTCACACCCCCTAATATACACAGTTCACATGGCCAGTGCACTATTGTTTAACTTTCGATAAGCCTCATTAATAGGTTGCAGGCAAACATCAGCATACTGCTACAACAGTTTACTGTTGAAAATCTATGAGCAGTAAAACCTAACCACACAGTTATTGCAGAATACTATGGTGTGTATTGAACAGACACTGTAATTGTTTTAACTCATGGACTAATTGTGTTACACTTATTTCACAGTTAAGTTGATGCATTGTTGTTGTTCTAGCCAACACAGGTTTCTTGTCTGAAACTTGGCCATGAACTGACTGTCTTGGGACCAAAAATTGGGCCCTTATATATCATCACAACAATAGGCACTGAAACCACACTTTGTTCCATGTTTAATTTACAGAAATTACAATTAAAACATACCTCATTCAATTAACTGAAAACATGAAAAAATTCCTTCTTTTTAACAGTTTCTTATACTACAAGGGTTAAGACAAATTATTTGTTTAAATGATGAAATTAACAGATGTAGTTATTCTAACAATACTTCTGACAAAACTGCTAATTAGTTTGTACTTTGCTAACATGTTCTTGAATAGAGCTAAATAAATACTTTAACAATACTATTAGTTGTTCCTTCAAATGTTTATAATTAGTACAGAATTTATATTTGGTTATAAGTCAACAATAGAATTTAAGTTACAAAACAATTACTGGTTTCACCCTATAACAAAAGATACTAACTATGAATAGACAAAATAAATTAGAAAATCAATTACATACATAAAACTAAGCACAAAATTATATCTGGTGTTATATTTTTTAAAACTGGGGGCCAACATTTCTCTTTTATGAAAATGCAGATTATATTCACCTATGTTAATGGTAATTAGTTGAAAGTGAAAAAACAAATTTAAGGAGGCAGATGGCAAAACAAAACTGGAAGTAAAAATATCCCAGCATGCTTCATCACATCACTCCCTCATTGGATTGACCAGATAGATATTGAAAATATCGGTGCTATGTTCTAGCCTGAAGGGTGATATGCATATAAATCTTGCTTATACTTTCCACAGACATTACTCCAGGCAACTACGTTTAAAGTTGAAATTCCTTAATGTTAGAAAAGACTGTACCATGACACTTCTATGGGTAGATAGTTACCTCAATATACTAACTGCGCTGAACACAAGCACGTCTATTATAGAACAATTAATATTAAGACTTAGTATTCAAGATGGTTTTTACTGCATATTGCCACTGCTGCTGCAACCATGAACTGATTACTTCATATATTAATTATCCTCCACACATGCTGACACCTTTCATTTTCTATTTACCTTACCTCTTTGACAGAAATTCTTTAACCATGGTACCAATTTACTTTCTTCCATCCTCTTATGATTACATTACACATGCACGCGCCCGCGCGTGCATGCGCGCGTGCGTGTGTGTGTGTGTGTGTGTGTGTGTGTGTGTGTGTGTGTGTGTGTGTGTGTGTGTGTGTGTGCGTGCGTGTGTGTGTGTGTGTGTGTATGTGTGTGTGTGTGTCACTGGAGGAATATTTTCTAAAATATAACTATACTAAAGTATCTACTGTGCAAAATCACATGAAAGTAGAAGATAGAATAATTCTGATTCTCTTATAAACTGCAGATAGGATAGGAGAAGAGTTTGACTGTTTCAGGAAACATGAAAAATGAGACAGACAGCTGGGGTAAGCATTATCACCACATAATGAATCCAACACTGAATGTTGAACCCCCTATTTGGATGTAGGTCTTACTTCTGGTTCAATGTACATTATTGTAAGTTCCTCCTCTTGTTTTACAGGATAAACATTGCTACCCAAACCATCATTCAACATTTAACTAGAATTAGAAATTACACATGTTTTACTACTATCATTTACATTACCTTTACCTGTGATTACAGCACATTTATACACCCGTGGCTCTTCATCACTACTCTAGTGTAAGCCATAACTGGAGCATAAACTAGTTTAAATGGTTTGATCCAGAACTAAAATCATCTCCTCCATTTCAGTTACTTGAATTACTCCTACCATTTCTGTGCCCATTCTGGCTATCTTCCACCCAACCATTCCTCGAATTCCTACTATAATTCATCCTGTTCATCCTATTTACCTGAAATTCTCTTCCTGATTGATTATTGTCATCAAAATTCCTCCTACAGTCTTCCACTGAGGGCTTCACCCTCTCCACTTTATCAACATAACTCCAGAAATCACTAATATTACCACTAGGGGCAGGTACAAGCCATTCTCTAACTTTCTGAGGCAATTTAGTTTCTTAACCCATAATTATTGTTTCACTACCTGGCTCATTGTCCAAATATTTCAGTTTGTTTATCCAAAGCTGACAGAAACCTTTCACAGTCCCCTTCCTAGAGTCAAATCCCTCTCCTCCCAAAAATCACTGAAAAATCTCTGCTGCTTCTCTTTAGACCAATATTCAACTAAAAATGCTTTCTCAAAGCTTTGCCACAAAGTATAGCTATCAGCTATCTGAACTACTCATCTATAAGCACCCTCTTTCAAGAAACCTTTCACAAATGACATTTTTCTTTGTCATTTCATGTTTTAGGCAAATTATTAAATTCCCCAATGAACTCCAGTTATTATTGAATTTCTTACATCTAACAAATGAAAGACTGTTTGGGACACTACATACTCTATGCTTCAGATTTTGTACCTCTTCCATCTTTTTCTCTGTTTCAGCCAATTTTGAACCTACATCTTTATTTACTTTTAGCAGTTTTTCCTCTGCCACTACCGCACACTTGGTTTCTACCTACGTTTCTAAATCATTTTTAATCTGCTTGATTTGGTTCTCAAGTTTAACCATATTTTCAGCACAAAATTTCCTGGCAGCTTTGACTTCATCTTTACACTGTTTCTCGGAAGCCTCCACCTTCCTACTATAGTCATCACAAAGCTTCTTTCTCTCTTCTACCCATTTACTACTCATTAATGTTAATTTCTAATTAGTATTATGTAATACCTTCTTTACCTTTTCATCACGAAAATTTAATTCTGAAAAATTAGAGTTGACTACCTTAATGTCTTTTTTTAATTTTTTTCCTCAGTTAATCCTTTAAGCTGGTCATCTCAGTTCTAATACTACTAATGTCTTTTTTTCATATACATACTGCTCAAACTACTCATAATTTGCCTTAACATCACTTACACTTTTCCATCTGCCATAAACTTTTGCCCTTGCTGACTTTCGCTACTAGATTCCTCCTCCTTAGACTTAACGATTTTATCCACTTCAGTGATACTGTTTTCATCCATTTCGCTCACCTCAGCATACGCTGTAGATGATGTTTTTATCATTTCATCTACAATAGGACTTTCATCCCCATCATTAAAAGTTACATTCATGTCTGATTTATAACAACTATCATCTACAGAACCAGTCCCCTGTTGTCCCATGTCTCCTATCACATTGTCTTGTTCATTAAGGCCACTCATTATGTATCACTTAATATAAAACAGCTTTTGCTATGAAATTAACTTATTCTTATTCACTCACCTCCTGCTGCTGCTGCTGCTGCTGCGGTTGTCATCTCAAATCGTCGTCTGCACAGCTGTTGCAAGTTCTAATTTTCTCGGCGAGGTGTCTTGTTAATCCCAGTCAGCTAAGCTGATTGGCTGCTCCTGGACTCAGTGACTGTTTCCATAGAATCCTCTCGCTGATTGGCTGCTCTCCTGCTGTGGCCTTGAAACCCATGCACTTATTGGCTGTTGCACTTCCTTCGTTTGTTCTTGAGTTCACTATTCAAAGTTGGAGAGCCCTAATTTATTGTGCCCAAATACAACATTCCTCATCTGCAAGGGCACCATGTATGATGTTTGCCTGCTTTATGTCCTTGTTGATTGTCCTCGGTGACGATGTACTGTGTTACTATACTAGCTGAAAAATGGGTGGAAGTTCAACACTGACTACTTTAAATACTGTAGCCAACAGGTGCACATTTATGTTTCACAGTTATTTACTTTCACTGTTCACAACACCCCAATATACACAGTAAATATGGCCAGTGCACTAGTTTTTAACTTTCAATAAGACTCACTAGTTTGCAGGCAAAGATCAGCATACTGCTACAATAGTTTATTGTTGAACATGTATGAGCAGTAAAACCTAACCACACAGTTCTTGTAGAATACTACGGTGTTTTCTGAACAGACACTGTCATTGTTTTAACTCACAGCCTAATTGTGTTACACTTATTTCACAGTTAAGTTGATGCACTTCTTTTGTTCTAACACCTAACACAGGTTTCTTGTCTGAAACTCAGCTGTGGACTGACTCTCTTGGGATGAAAAATTGGGACCTTATATATCATCACAATAATAGGCACTGAGACTACACATTCTTCAAAGTTTAATTTACAGAAATTACAAATAAAACATATCTCATTCAGTTAACTGAAAACATGGAAAAATTCCTTCTTTTTAACAGCTTCTTCTACTACAAGGGTTAAGCCAAATTATTTGTTTAGATGATGAAATTAACAGATATAGTTATGCAAACAATACTTTTGACAACACTAGAAATTATTCTGTAATTAATTAAGGGCTGGCTTTGCTTACATGTTTTTGAATAGAGCCAAATAGATACTTTAAGAATACTATTAGTTGGTCCTTCAAATGTTTATAATTAGTACAGAATTTATATTTGGTTATAAGTCAACAAAAGAATTTAAGTTACGAAACAATTACCGATTTCACCCTAAAACAAAAGATACTAACTAGGAATAGTTAGAATAAATTAGAAAATCAATTACACACACAAAACTAAGCACAAAATTAGATCTGGTGTTATATTATTTAAAACTGAAGGCCAACCTTTCTCTTTTATGAAAATGCAGATTATACTCAAGTATGTTAATGGTAATTAGTTAAAAGTTAAAAACAAATTTAAGGAGACAGATGGCAAAACAAGAGGGAAAGTAAAAATACCCAGCATGCTTCATCACACAGTGTGAAATTATTGTAACGAGTGTGTTGGCAAAACCTCTTTAACCTCCATAACAAGATTCACCTAACATTCTCATTTTTTTTTTGAAAACCTTAAACTACACAGATAAAAATATTCTTTGTGAGGTAATACTCAATACATTGAATTAAAACCATCAAAAGTTCCTAAAGAACCATAAAATTTGGTATAAATATTAGAAGAAGGCTGTCATGGGAGTAAATATAAGCCGGGGAGCTTGCAGTTAGCAGCTTTATTTAATATACATCAACATGGTACTGGAAAAGCCTGAGTGGAAAACAAGTAATGGAAGGAGGAATGGTAATCACACCACAGTTGAGATACTGAGTGGTAAACATTGGGTACAATGTGAATAGCTGAGACAATGCAGGTATGCATATGTGTGAGTTATTGTTAACTTGCTCTGAAGAAGAAGGACGCAGTTTGAAATCTCAGTTTTGTTTAAGCACCTGTCAACTTTTCAGTGCTTTGACTGTTTGCTATAAGGTCACCGTGATATATAGACACACTTCCTGACAAATAAAATGATGTTCCTAGAAGAAATGGTCAGAAGTTGATGTAGCTTCATGTAAATATTGTATGGAAAGCTCTATCAGAGTGTAAATAATTTAACAGTAAATGAGAAAAATCAATGAATACATGTATATACCATTTGTGGGTGTGTGAATGATTCTAGAGTTGCAAATCTCTATGATAGGTAAAATGGTCACCAGAGTGCAATAGTGTTGTTTGTGATTAATGTTGCTACCAGGTATGGTAGAGAATACAAGAGGTATGTTTACAAGAGGTATGAATACAAGATGGCCACCGAGTGAGATCACAGGTATTTTCTTCGTCTGCTAAAATAACTTATTTAAGAGGGAATAGTATCAAATTTAAATTTTCTTTGTTTTTTTATACTTGCTGTAGTGTCCGTTCTTGTCACACAACTGAATATTAGTGTCCCAGTAGCGCTTGTTCTTGAAAGAAATTTTTCTTTAGCTGAAGTCCCGATAATCGCGACATAACTCGAAATTTTGCGTGACATAAACACAAAGAATTCTTTTCAAGTGTTTTTGAAAGTGCAAAATTCGTATAAAGAGACTGCTGCTAGTTTCATCAGTGTCTATTGTCACAATAAAAGTGTAATTAAAAGTTTCTAAATCGTATTTAACTAACACATTTCATATTGTTTACTTTTGATGGTTTTAATTCAATGTATTGAGTCTTACCTCACAAAGAATATTTTTATCTGTGTGGTTTAAGGACAAATTTAAAATATTCTTTAAACTTAATTATTCTTTCAAAACTGACCATGAGTGAGAAATGTGGGAGCCGTTATAGAGTAGTGAGTAGACGGATTTGTTGCCAGTCTCGTAGGAAATATTTTCACTGGGGGGGATGCAGTGGGGAGAATGTTGGGAGAACAGAAGAGGCTGTCTCCTGGAACTGCAGAATATGCAGTAGGAACATTTTGATTGGGGAACAGGAAAGGAAAATCTGTGCCCTTCAGGCACAGTTGGAGGAAGCAAGGAAGGAATTCATAAGGATCAAGGTTGATAGGGGTGAGGAGGGTGGTTGGGAACTGACAGCTGGTAGGAGGATAGGAAGAAAGAGAACGTGGTCTGACAGTTTTATCATAAACACAAAAAACAGGTATCTACCACTGCTAGAGTTAAGTGGAGAAGAGCCTCAGGTAGAACGAGGAGCAGGAAATGTGCAGCACACTTCAACCGAGGCCGAGAAGCCTAGGAATGTACAAAGTGTTAGGAAGTGTTGGCTCTCAGGACAGCCAACTTTGCTCGTGTTTCTCTGGTGCCCATCAGGACTATCAACAGATGGGGTTTCACTAATCATGGCCTACACCTAAACAGGACTGGGAAGGGAAGATTGGTACAGCTGATTCATGAAAGTATAGGGGGTGGATCTCGGGCCACACATGGTCAAATAACTGTTTTTATAGGTAGGAAAAGTAGGTCTCTTTTAGGATAAATCCAGACAACAGGTTTCCCTGCCTAAAGAGTATCTCCAGCACTTTAAATATACTGAAACAATCACTCATAAGACAGATTTTAACACCTCAAACATTACAGATACCAGATGGCACAAAGAAAAACAAACCATTGGAAAGAGTAAAATGGGGCATTTCACAGACTTAACAATCATTCATTAAAACATGCAATCAATAAAAAATAAAATACAACTATTAGAAGTTGAGTTCCAATCTTTGAACAGCACAGTAGTTTGTACATTACTGGCCATTAAAATTGCTACACCAAGAAGAAATGCAGATGATAAATGGGTATTCATTGGACAACAATATTATACTGGAACTGACATGTGCTTACATTTTCATGCAATTCGGGTGCATAGATCCTGATAAATCAGTACCCAGAACAACCACCTCTGGTTTTGATAGGCCTGGGCATTGAGTCAGAGCTTGGATGGCGTGTACAGGTACAGCTGCCCATGCAGCTTCAACACAATACCACAGTTCATCAAGAGTAGTGACTGGCATATTGTGACGAGCCAGTTGCTCGGCCACCATTGACCAAACATTTTCAATTGGTGAGAGATCTGGAGAATGTGCTGGCCAGGGCAGCAGTCGAACATTTTCTGTATCCAGAAAGGCCCGTACAGGACCTGCAACATGCGGTCATGCATTATCCTGCTGAAATGTAGGGTTTCACAGGGATAGAATGAAGGGTAGAGCTAGGGGTCGTAACACATCTGAAATGTAATGTCCACTGTTCAAAGTGCCGTCAATGCGAACAAGAGGTGACCGAGATTTGGAACCAAAGGCACCCCATACGATCACGCCGGGTGATACACCAGTATGGCGATGACGAATACCCACTTCCAATGTGCATTCACCGCGATGTCACCAAACATGGATGTGACCATCATGATGCTGTAAACAGAACCTGGATTCATAAAAAAAAATGACTTTTGCCATTCGTGCACCCAGGTTCGTCACTGAGTACACCATCGCAGGCGCTCCTGTCTCTGATGCAGCGTCAAGGGTAACCGTAGCCATGGCCTCTGAGCTGATAGTCCATGCTGCTGCAAACATTGTCGAACTGTTTGTGCAGATGGTTGTTGTCTTGCAAACGTCCCCATCTGTTGACTAAGGATCGAGACGTGGCTGCACTTGGATCTTGACCAACGAGAGCAGCGATGTCGCGATATGTTAAACCGCAATCGCAATAGGCTACAATCCGACCTTTATCAAAGTCGGAAACATGATGGTATGCATTTCTCTTCTTACACGAGGCATCACAACAATGTTTCACCAGGAAACGCCGGTCAACTGCTGTTTGTGTATGAGAAATCGGTTGGAAACGTTCCTCGTGTCAGCAGGTTGTAGGTGTCGCCATCAGCGCCAACCTTATGTGAATGCTCTGAAAAGCTAATCATTTGCATATCACAGCATCTTCTTCCCGTCGGTTAAATTTTGTGTCGGTACCATGTCATCTTCATGGTGTAGCAATTTTAATGGCCGGTAGTGTATTACTGAGCACTGGTGTAGAGACACAGAAATCCAACATGTAGTATTATCATTGTATGAAAAGGCAAACTCTTACTGCAGAACTACTTCAAGGGGTGGAGGATCAAGCATTTATATCAGAAAAGGAACACAGTTCAAATGAAGACATGACCTCAGTACAGCAAGTGAAGAGAAACACTCTGAAATATCAGCTATTGAATTAACAGGGCTTGATATCACCAAGAAATAAATCATTTGGTGTGTGTATAGATCTCCCATTGGTAGTGTGGACACTTCTTTCAATAAGTTAACAGAAGTTCTAGATAAAGTCCCAAGTACAAAGGTCAACATAATTCTGTGTGGGCTTGTTCACTTCAACACTAACATCATAAATGAATCCAGAAGCACCTTCATAAACATCCTTCAAAGTTTTGGCGTGTCCATATTGGTCAATAGTGCAACAAGGGTTACCACAATGACTTCATCAGTAATTGAGCATGTGGCCACAAATATGGTCAGGGAAAAATGTAATGTAGCTGTAAAATATCTCAGACTATCAGACCACCTCTGTCAAATAACAACAGTAAAGTCAGACTTCGAATAATTTCCTAAACTTCAAGCCTACAAACGACACATATCAGAAATCAAAATAAAAGATGTTTCAGAAGAACTAGAAAAACAAAGCTGGGATGAAGTGTATAAGGAAACCAAAGACTCTTTGTCTTTAAATATGTGTGCTTGTGTCTGTATATGTGTGGATGGATATGTGTGTGTGTGCGAGTGTATACCCGTCCTTTTTTCCCCCTAAGGTAAGTCTTTCCGCTCCCGGGATTGGAATGACCCCTTACCCTCTCCCTTAAAACCCACTTCCTTTCGTCTTTCCCTCTCCTTCCCTCTTTCCTGATGAGGCAACAGTTTGTTGTGAAAGCTTGAATTTTGTGTGTATGTTTGTGTTTCTTTGTGTGTCTATCGAAGTGCCAGCGCTTTCGTTTGGTAAGTCACATCATCTTTGTTTTTAGATATATTTTTCCCATGTGGAATGTTTCCCTCTATTAATTCATATCATAAATTTGTAAATACTTTGACATGTCCTGCATCCTTGTAAAAAGAGATCTATGGATGAATAAAGCTACTACTACTACTACATGATTGGTGTCAGATGTTGACTGATGGTTGTGAAGGACACAGAGGTGCCACATACTTGTGTGGGACAGTGTTATCACTATCTTACAGAGTTTGAAAGGTTAATCATAGTGCATTTGACCAATTTGACTAAATTGTGGCGTATTCAGATGTGATAGTGGCCCAGTGTTGGACTGCATGGAAACGTGAGGGCAGGTATATCATTATCAGTGTTACCATTAACGATGACTAACCACCACCATGGAGGAATGCCGTATTGTGCCATCAAGCATATCATGACCCTTTCACATTTGCTCCTGCAATTCATGAACAAGTAATGGAATACCTGCAACACTGTGTGTCATCATGCAGCATTGGTCTGACACAGAGCAGCAGGACTAAGGAATTACCATCCTATGTGTACGCTCCCATTAACGCTACAATGCAAACAGCTGCATTTTGAATGGTGATGTGCCTGGAAAGCATGGAATGCTGAGGAATGATGTTTTATTGTGTAGGGCAATGAGTAGCTGATCTGCTCTACTCAGATGGTCATTGTCAGCAAGCATGGAAGTGGCCTGGAGAGAGTTCACATTCTTCCAGCATTTTGGAGAGGCCCAGTAATGTTAATTTTGGTGTCATGTTGTGCTCAGCCATTGGGTATGATTTCATGTCATGGCTAGTAGTGATTTAGGGAAATATTATGGCATAACAGTATATCATGAACATCAGGCCTACTCATGTATTTTTCACCATGACAATGCCTGTTGGCATGTGTCTCTGTGAACTGTCTGCATGATGCTGAGGTACTCCCATGGCCAGTAATATCCCCAGATCTGCCCCCAATAGAACATGTGGGACATACTCGGATGTCAACTCTGTCCCAGCATCATCATCCAGGATATCAGGGACTAGTTACAGCAGCCATGGCCAGCTTACCTTTGGGAAAGCTTATGACAACCTTCTTAACAGAGACATTTCAATACTCTTGTGTATGCTGATGTTCAGCAGTGATGCAGGAAAATAAGGCTAAGAAAATAAGGATAACCTGCAAATGGCAGGATACAAACAACACTGGCTAAGCTACAATTATATTTTTAAAATTTCAACTGCCGAAAGTAAAGGAATGCTATGGGATAAGATCCAGTTTCATCAGAGATAATCATCAATAAAATAACTTTGCAGCAAGGTGCACTATTACAATATCTTAGCTGCAATATAACTTAGGAGAAAGACAAAGATATAACTAATAAGACTAATATCTACCAGAGGGTATGATACACAATTGTTAGAATATTAAATGGGAAGCAAGAAAAGAAATTCACTAGAAATTTTGCATACTGTATTGGCTCAATTATGAGCCATACCTGAATATATCCTTAATTTTGATGGAGGAGGAGGGCTAGAAATGGTGAAACTCTATGGAGAAAAACTGACATCACATTGCCCATTTACAAAAACTGTTCACAATATAGTCATTCAGTATCAAATATTTGTTGTGTTATAATGTACATAAATTACGTAGAACTACCAGCACTTCAGTAATGATGGTAACTGATGACACTGTTAACTTCACTACTGATGTTTGTTTCATCATGTCTGTATTATCCTCACTCTCATCCTAAATTATGTTGTTCATGCAACTATCATTGGACACATGGCACTTCTTGAACCATATTTTTGAAAGCTTTTCTATTAGATGTAGTCTTCACATAAAGAGTAACTGAGAATTTGAAATTTGCACAAGAACTGTGCTGAAGTCTGAAGTTTGTTAATGATTTGCATTTGACATCATCACTCATTGGTGAAGACTAAATTTTACTCTTCATTTAAGAGAAAAACTGTATCTGTACTGTCATGTAAAACAGTGAAACTGTGATCATGATAAGTCACTAACTCAATGAAACACCTCAATGAAACACCAACAATCAAAATTGGTTGCACGGCAACATCATACACAGCAATTAATTTCCAAATGCTAACTCTGTGATGCTTAGAAATACTGATATTTACACAGAAGCATTATAATTTTTCATGGAAAAATTTTGGGTAAACAATGTGGCTTATAGTCAGACTAATATGGTATGCTATTATGGTAGTCCAGCAGCCAGACTAGAAGGATGAAATACCTTAAGCCATCACAAACATCTAAAATAAAGTTAGTGTAGTATGTGATGTAATTCCAGACCTATATCCATACTCTGCAAATCACAATGAAATGCATGGCAGGGGGTACATCCCATTGTACCAGTTATTAGGGCACATAATGGCGCCCCTTAGTAACATGGCTGCCAAAGAGGGGAAGGAAGCCAGTGTGAACTCCTTGTGCATACCAGGGGAAGTGGTAGCCCATGTTGGTACCAATGACGTGTGTCACTTTGGATTGGAGGAGATTCTCTCTGGTTTCGGGCGGCTAGTGGACATGATAAAGACTATCAGTCTTGCTTCCGAGATTAAGGTGGAGTGCACTATCTGCAGCATCGTTGACAGAACCAACTGTGGTCCTTTGGTGCAGAGCCAAGTGGAGGGTCTGAATCAGAGGCTCAGGCAGTTCTGTGACTGTGTAGGCTGCAGATTCCTTGACTTGCGCCATCAGGTGGTGGGTTTCTGGGGTCCACTTAAAAGGTCAGAAGGCCACTACACACAGGAAGTGGCAACATGGGTAGTGGGGGCTGTGTGGAAGGGACTGGGCAGATTTTTAAGTTAGAGGGTCACAGGAAACCACAGAAAGGGCATCCATCTAAAAGGGGGCGGGTAAAGCACAGTAAGGTAGTTGTAGGAACAATCGGTATTGTAGTTGTAAATAGTTGTAGCTATGTTGGGAAAAAACCAGCTCCAAGCCCTAATAGAAAGCACTGAAGCTTAAATAGTTATAGGTACAGGAAGCTGGCTAAAGCTACAAATAAGTTCAGCTGAAATTTTTTCAAATGATCTAACAGTGTTCAGAAAAGATGGATTAAATACAGTTGGTGGTGGAGTATTTATTGGTGTCAGAAGTAGTTTGCCTTGTAGTGAAATTGAAGTAGATAGTTCCTGCGAAATAGTATGGGTAGAGGTTATACTTAACAATTGAACTAAATTATTAACTGGATTATTTTACTGACTCCCTGACTCAGAACATATAGTTGCTGAACAGGTCCAAGAAAACTTGAGTCTAATTTCAAGTAGGTACCCCACTCATACAATTATAGTCAGTGGCGACTTCAATCTACCCTCGATATCCTAGAAAAATTATAAGTTTAAAGCCGGCAGCAGGCATAAAACGTCATCTGAAATTGTACTGAATGCTTTCTCTGTAAATTATTTTGAACAATTAGTTCATGAGCCTACTCAAAGCGTAAATGTTTGTGAAAGCATACTTGACCTCCTAGCAACAAATAATCCTAGACAATAGGGCACATAATGGGGCCCCTTAGTAACATGGCTGCCAAGGAGGGGAAGGAAGCCAGTATCATGATGAATACAGGAATTAGCGACCACAAGACAGTTGCTGCAAGGCTGAGTACTGTAAAATCCACAACCATCAAAAATAAATGAAAAGTACATCTATTTAAAAAAGCTGATAAAAATGTTCTTAATGCCTTTTTAAGGGACAGTTTCCACTCCTTCCGATCTGATCACATAAGCATGGAAAAGATGTGGAATGATTTCAAATAAATAGTATTGATGGCAATTTAGAGATATATACCACATAAATTAATAAGTGATGGTACTGATCCCCCATGGCACACAAAATAAGTCAGACTGCTGTTGCAAAAGCAACAAAAAAAGCATGCCAAATTTTAAAGAATGCAAAATCCTGAATACGGGCAAAGTTTTTCAGATGTTTGCTTCAATGTGAGAGGCTTTTAATAATTTCCACAGCGAAACTCTGTTTCAGAATCTGGCAGAAAACCCAAAGAGATTCTAGTCATATATAAAGCGCACCAGTGGCAAGATGCAACCAATACCTTCACTCCGCAATAACAATCATGAAGTCACTGATGACAGTGCCATCAAAGCAGAGTTATTAAACCCAGTTTGTTGAAACTCCTTCACCAAAGAAGATGAAGTAAATATTCTTAGATTCCAATCAAGAATAACTGCAAAGATGAGAAACATAGACGTAGACATCCTCGGTGTAGCATACCAGCTTAAATCACGTAATAAAGGCAAGGCTTCCAGTGCAGATGGTATACCAGTCAGGTTACTTTCAGGGTATGCACAGGCAGTAGCTCCATATTTTAGCAATTATATGCAACCGCTCACTCACAGAAAGTTCTGTACCTAAAGACTGGAAAGTTGCTCAAGTCACACCAATACCCAAAAAGGGAAAGAGGAGTAATCCACTGAATTACAGGCCCATATCACTAATGTCGGTTTGAAATAGGGTTTTGGAACATATACTGTATACAAAAATTATGAAGTACCTCAAAGAAAACGATTTACTACACATAGTCTGCATGGATTCAGAAAATATCATTTTTGTGAAACACAACTAGTTCTCTATGCTCATGAAGAAATGAGTGCTAGTGACAGGGAATTTCAGATTGGCTCCATATTTTTAGATTTTCAGAAGGCTTTTGACTCCGTTTGCCACAAGTGTCTTCTAACCAAACTGTGTGCCTATCGAATATCGCCTCAGTTGTGCGATCGGAATCATGGTTTCCTGTCAGAAAGGTCACAGTTCTTAGTAATAGATGGAAAGTCATTGAGTAAAACAGAAGTAATACCTGGCATTCCCCAAGGAAGTGTTATAGGCTCTCTATTGTTCCTGATCTATATTAATAACATAGGAGACAATCTGAGTAGCCCTCTTCGATTATTTGCAAAAGATGCTGTCATTTACCGTGTTGTAAAGTCATCAGATGACCCAAAGAAACTGCAAAATAATTTAGGTAAGATATCAGTATGGTGCAAAAAATGGCAAGAAAAGTATGAAGTTATTCACATGAGTACTAAAAGAAATCCGCTAAATTTCACTTACACGATAAGTCACACAAATCTGAAGGCTGTTAATTCAATTAAATACTTAGGGATTACAATTACAAATAACCTAAGTTGGCATGATCACATAGATAATGTTGTGGGTAGAGCAAACCAAAGACTGCAATTCATTGGCAGAACACTTAGAAGGTGCAACAGATCTACTAAAGAGACTGCTTACACTGCACTTGTCCGCCCTATTCTGGAGTATGGCTGTGTGGTGTGGGATCCGTATCAGGTGGGACTGACAGATGATATTGAAAAAGTTCAAAGAAGGACAGCTCGTTTTGTATTGTCACGAAATAGGGGAGATAGTGCCACAGACATGATATGTGAATTGGAGTGGCAATCATTAAAACAAAGGTGTTTTTCATTGCAACAGGGTCTTCTCATGAAATTTCAATAACCAGTTTGCTCCTCTGATTGCGAAAACATTCTGTTGGCACCCACCTACATAGGGAGAAATGATTATCATGATAAAATAAGAGAAATCAGGGATTGCACAGAAAAATTTTTAGTGCTCATTTTTTTCGCGCACTGTTCAAGAGTGGAACAGTAGAGAGACAGCTTGAATGTAGTTCATTGAACCCTCTGCCAGGCACTTAATTGTGAATTGCAGAGTAATCATGTAGATGTAGCACTGTTGTATTTTAGGAGAAGATGGGATAGCTTTTCAAGGTGAGATATAGCACATTGTTGCAGCTTGAAGTTGCTGTCTTGTGTGTTCCACAGTCTGTTGCTGAAGTACAGCACTCAAATAACTGTTCAACTCAATATTAACTGAGATCTTTTGCCTGGGTCTTTATTCAGCTGTTTGGGTATATGGCCAATACCATTTTCCTCCTTTTAAATCTACAGTAATGAGATACTAACTTGTATCCATCTATAATAAAATTTTCACTCTGCAGTGGAGTGTGCACTGATACAAAACTTTCTGGCAATTAAGACTGTGTGTGGACGGAGACTCACACCCCGGGACCTTTGCTTTTTTTGGGTAAGTGCTCTACTGACTGAGCTACACAAGCATGACTCACTATCCATCCTCATGGCTTTAATTCTGCCAATACCTTGTGTCCTACCTTCCAAACTTCACAGAAGCTCTTCTGCAAACCTTGCAAAACTAGCACTCCTGGAAGAAAGGATACTATGGAGACATGGCTTAGCCCCAGCCTGGGGGTTGGTTCCAGAATGAAACATGGCTAAGCCATGTCTCCGCAGTATCCTTTCTTCCAGGACTGCTAGCTCTGCAAGGTTCACAGGATAGCTCCTTTGAAGTCTGGAAGTAGGAGATGAGGTACTGGCAGAATAGAAGCTGTGAGGACAGGTCGTGAGTTGTGCTTAGGTAGCCCAGTTGGTAGAGCACTTGCACACAAAAGGCATGAGTCCTGAGTTGAAGTCTTGGTCTGGCACACAGTTTTAATCTGCCGGAAAGTTTTGCATCCATCTATCTGTATCTGTTCAATTTCTGGACCTCATATTCAATGGGACATTAAATCCTAATCTTCCTTTCCATCTGTCCAATTGCTGTGATTTCCAGACAATGTTTTTTTTACATTTACCACATCTGTAGTAGTACCTTTAGATTATTCAGTATCCTGTAATCATATGAGAAGCTCATCCCACAAGCTTCTTGTGTTTTAATGCAAATGTCAAATGTATTATGACTGTAAGTCTTTTACTGTCCAAGCTGCAGTCTTGTTTCTGCATTTTTTGATATAAATGTATCTGTAGTTATTTAGCAGCTCAGTCTTTCAGAAACATTTACACTAAAAAAGGTCTGATTGAAAAGACAGTATTCTGATTGTAGTGAATCCTTCTGAAAATTAAGTTATGCAAGTAACCTTTTAAGGGGCCTTCACACATTCAGTAACATTATCAAACCATGAATATATTGACAGTCTGAGGGTGTCTATTGACATATTGTCAACACTAGAAATACTGACAGTCAGTATTGATGGCCCTCGAAATATTCTCAATATTGTCAATAGGTACTGAATGTGTGAGGTCAAGTATTGATTCTTTAGCAATATTCTCCAGTCAAGATGTTGACATCTGTACCAGCCACACTATGTTAGTGTGCATTTTATGTTTACAATTTGCCTTTGTGCATATCATACCTCAGATTCAATTTTTCAAGTTTACATTGAACACAAAATAATTTTTGTGCACCTATCAACAGATTATACCACTTCAGGATGGTCAACAGAGAATTCTCTATTACACAGCCTACTCTATTAATTTTAAAATATAGTATAGGTGAATTACATAGCAGTTTTTAAGACAAATTCCTCTTTGAAAAATATGTTATCCATCTGTAATAGCTAATAAGAGATCATCAAAATGCATGTCAATTTCATCAAATTGTCACAAAATGTATAAAAAAGTATTTTCTTGCACATACCCTTGCTATGCAGACATAATTGCATCACAGGCTTCCATACAATTTTACTAATTGTGTTTGCTCATATTGCATAACTAAGCTTTGAGCAGTTGAATGATTTGTGTCTCGACAGAAATCTAGAAGTTACTCCTAATCGCTCATTGATAGTGAACAATCCCTCATTAATGTCCCAGTACTTCTTCTCTATTTTATTACATATTGACATTAATAATCTGTTTTATTATGCAGGACTGATCATAAAATAGTTTATTAAATTTCTGGAAAAGTGATCCCGATTTCAATCAGTAAATTAACATGCAACAAGTCACTCTTATTTTTCAACCATTTTATGACCAATTTCCTATTTTTTGTTTTTTTTCTGTTGTTAACAGTTAATGCAATTGTGGCACACACTTTCTTTTGCATGTTCCATATCTTAAGCTTGAAAAATCATGTTGCTAACTGACAATGACAACAATAATATTGACAGTGTGTGTTTTATTTCAATATATTGAAGATATTCAATAAATACTGAATGTGTGCCAACCCCTTTAATGGAAACATTCAGATGCATCAGATGCAAACCACACTATGCATGCAGTTGTGTGAGGCTGATAAATCAGTCACACCTATGTCTGATCGCCTCAGTATCTTGAAAGACTCATAAAGCTCTGTATTTACACATTCAATGGAATGCTTCGTGCAGAATTTGTTTATCGCTCAAAGAGTGACACAATCTCCACACTTATCTGGGAAGCATTCACAGCAATGTACCTGACATCATACTCAGTTGCATAGTTGCCTTAAAAGTACTAGCTTCTTAGCATTCACTGCCCAGGCACTTCTGTAAGGTCACATCACAACACTAAACGGAAAAAAGTGTAGGCAGTCCTCACACTACCGACCATTTTTCACTACTCTGCCGCAGTTCCTACACTTCTTCATTGTGATGACCTTTTGTTTACCTATAAAAATTATTTATTGGTAGCTGCTTGACAAAAAATTGTGATCATGTAAATTTCACTGAAGGAAACTGTATATGTGTTCTACAAACATTACAGAATTAGCTAAATGTTACATAATTAAACCAAACAGTGGAAAGTACAGCCACAGTAGCCAAAGACAGTGGTCCTGTGTGTGTGTGTGTGTGTGTGTGTGTGTGTGTGTGTGTGTGTGTGAGCTGTGCTTGTGTGAATGTTTGTGTGTTTTCTACTTTAAAAGGAAGGCCTTTTGGCTGTATGCTTGTACAGCAGTATTTTTGTTGTGACTGCCTGTGAATCAAAATCACCACCATGTTATAAGTAGCAATCTATTCTTTTCATACTACTGTTGTTACATTATTAAATAATTTATACAAAAGTGTGCTGTTTCTCATTTGTGATTCAGCTACAATAAAGCCTGGGATCAGGTTGAGTTGCATTTGCCACACAAGTGTAAACTGAGGAAACAATTTAATAAAAAATAGTAATACAATTTTTATTTACTTACTTGATTAAAAGCTCTCAACAGCTCTGCATAAATAATGCTTTAAAAATAATGACTATTGTTTGCAACAATACTACTTAGGTTCAGTTTTCTTTGGAACTCTGATAATTATCATTATTTGACATTTAATTTCTGTAAACAAATGTACGTGTAACACTCCTACAGCTGCAAATGCGCTAAATTTAATTCAGAAGCTTTTTACTCACTGAAATATTACAATTTGATGGCACTCAAAAGTTTTAGTGATGTTTATCAGCTCTGATTGTCACCAGACAACATGTAATGAATTTTGCAGGGCAGGCAGCAAAACAGTCAGAGCATTCAGAACTCATTTTGTATGTCATTAGCCTATGGACAAATTTAAAATTAGTGCCACTGAACTACTCATATTTAGATCCAAGTAGAGAACAGTTATTGATTTTTGGCTGCCCAGTAGACCACAGAGCTTGGCCCATATCTTCTTAGTTTAATTAAACAGTGAGTCTTGGCATGCAGCTGCTTAAAAGTGATGAGGTTGGTCTGTGAAGGATGTTGCTTGAGATGTTGCAGAGCCTTTTGATGATTTTGAATAGCAGTTGCAACAGCTGTCAGTGTAGGAGCTTGCAGAAATAGGGATAGCAGTTCCAGCCCACAAAACTCTACATCTATATATATACTCCTCTAGCCACCAAGCAGTGTGTGCTGGAGAGCACAGTTCATACCGAAGTCATATCCCCCCCCCTCCCCCCCCCCCTTTTCCACTCATGGAACATGCGAGGTAAAAACGACTGTCTGAACGCCTCAGTTCGAAATCTAATTTCTTTTATCTTTGAATGGTGATCATTGTGCAATTTGAACTTTGGTGGTAATAATATATGCTCTACATCCTCAGTGAAGATCAGATTTCAGAATTTAGTGAGCAACACCTTCCATTTAGCGCATTGCCTATCTGCAAGTGTGTCCCACTTAAAACTTTCTATGAGACTTGTAATGCTCTCATGATGGCTAAATGTACTAGTCATGAATCTTACCACTCTTGTTTGGACCTTCTCAATCTCTTGAATCAGACCCAAGTGGTAAGCGTCCCATACAGATGAACAATACTCTAAGACTGGACGAACTAATGTATTGTAAGCAATTTCCTTTGTTGAAGGACTGCCTCGCTTCAGGATTCTACCAATAAACCACAATCTAGAGTTTGCCTAGCCCATTACTTGTGTAATCTGATCATTACATTTGAGATCATTTCGAATAGTCTTGCCCAGGTACTTGATGGATGTTACTGCTTCCAAAGACTGGACATTTATTTTGTACTCATACATTATATTATATGCAGTAGGTTACACTTATTAATATTGAGAGATAACTGCCAGTCATTACACCATGCATTTATTTTCTGCAAATACTCATTGATTTGCTCACAACTTTCATGTGATACTACTTTCCTGTAGACTACAGCATCATCGGCAAACAGTCTATTGCCCCTGTCAATACCATCAACCAGATAGTTTATGTCTGGGTCTCATGAACAAATAAAGTGAGTTGGGTCTCACACGATTGCTGTTTCCGGAATCCATGTTGATTCCTACAGAGTAGATTCTGGGTTTCCAGAAATGACATGATATGTGAGCAAAATACATGTTCTAAAATTCTACAACAGATCATGTCAGAGATATAGCTCTATAGTTTTGCGCATCTGCTCGATGACCCTTCTTGAAGACTGGGACTACCTGTGCTCTTTTCCAATCATTTGGAACCTTCCGTTCCTCTAGAGACTTGTGGTACACGGCTGTTAGAAGGGGGGAAGTTCTTTCGCATACTCTCTGTAGAATTGAATTGGTATCCCATCAGGTCCAGTGGACTTTCATCTGTTGAGTGATTTCAGTTGCTTTTGTATTCCTTGGACACTTATTTTGATGTCAACCATTTTTTCGTATGTGCGAGGATTTAGAGAAGGAACTGCAGTGTGGTCTTCCTCTGTGAAACAGCTTTGGAAAAAGGTGTTTAGTATTTCATATTTACACGTGTCATCCTCTGTTTCAATTCCATCATCATCCCAAAGTGTCTGGATATGCTGTTTTGAGTCACTTACTGATTTAACATAAGACCAGAACTTCCTAGGATTTTCTGTCAAGTCGGTACATAGAATTTTATTTTTGAATTCACTGAATCCTTCACGCATAGCTCTCCTTATGCTAACTTTGACATTGTTTAGCTTCTGATTGTCTGAGAGGTTTTGGCTGTGTTCAAACTTGCAGTGAAGCCCTCTTTGCTTTCTCAGTAGTTTCCTAACTTTGTTGCTGAACCATGGTGTGTTTTTCTTGTCCCTCATAGTTTTCCTCAGCACATACCTGTCTAAAATGCATTTTACGATTGCCTTGAACTTTTTCCATAAACACTCAATATTGTCAGTGTCAGAACAGAAATTTTCATTTTGATCTGTTAGGTAGTCTGAAATCTGCCTCCTATTATTCTTGCTAAACAGATAAACCTTCCTCCCTCTTTTTATATTCCTATTTACTTCCATATTCATGGATGCTGCAACAGCCTTATGATCACTGATTCCCTGTTCTGCGCTTACAGAGTCAAAAAGTTTGGGTCTGTTTGTTATCAGTAGGTTCAAGATGTTATCTCCACAAGTCGGTTCTCTGTTTAATTGTTCAAGGTAATTTTCGGATAGTGCACTCAGTACAATGTCACTCAATGCTCTGTCCCTACCACCCGTCCTAAACATCTGAGTGTCCCAGTCTATATCTGGTAAATTGAAATCTCCACCTAAGACTATAACATGCTGAGAAAATTTATGTGAAATCTATTCCAGATTTTGTCTCAGTTGTTCTGCCTTGAATGAGGCTTCCTAGCTGGGTTAGCAGAACCTTCCCCAGGCCTCCCTGAAGCATCATACTTGGACAAAATATTGTAAACAATTGATCTCAGGTACCTGAGGAATTGAACTATTTCAGGCGATGAACATCCAGACATTTGATAATCGTGGCTCTTTGGATGTACTCCACACTTGTCCATAACATCTCAGCCATTTTAAGTTCTGACTGTTTCCTATATGCCTATAGCTTTCAAGAACACCAATTGTGAACTCTGTCAGAACTGCCATATGGTGGGAAATTCAAATTGAAATTTGTCTGGGTTTAAGTGCTGAATCCTGTATTTCCTATGGTACAAATAACCCTCACTTTAGGAGATGATTTTGAAGGCTCAGCATGAAATTATGTTCATGAAGTTAGCATAAAAGTACCAATGCTCAACACCAGTAATAGTACTGGATAGGTATGTTCAATGAAACAACTGATAATGTATAAGCAGCACTGTAGATATGGTCAAATTCCATTGTTATTATTATTATTATTACTCTTTCCTTTCTCAGACATTATGTCTGGTTAAAAATGGAAAGTGACATGGACCTTGATCAAGCGTGACTTCCTTTTAACTGTACGGTATATGTTACATTGCATTTAGGAACTTTCGGGTAATTGAATATGTATCAATAATTACAGATTTCTGTAGCTGTATATATAAGTTTGGATGTAGCTGTATTGCAGTGATGTACTGGTGGATATTGTGTAGTATGACTCCTGTAGTTGATAGTATAATTGGTATAATGTCAACTTTATCCTGATGCCACATGTCCTTGACTTCCTCAGCCAGTTGGATGTATTTTTCTATTTTTTCTCCTGTTTTCTTCTGTATATTTGCTGTATTGGATATGGATATTTTGATTAGTTGTGTTAATTTCTTCTTTTTATTGGTGAGTATGATGTCAGGTTTGTTATGTCGTGTTGTTTTATCTGTTACAATGGTTCTGTTCCAGTATAATTGGTATTCATCATTCTCCAGTACATTTTGTGGTGCATACTTGTATGTGGGAATGTGTTGTTTTATTAGTTAATGTTGTATGGGAAGCTGTTGATGTGTTATTTTTGCTACATTGTCATGTCTTCTGGGTTATTCTGTATTTGCTAGTATTGTACATCCACTTGTGATGTGATCTACTGTTTCTGTTTGTTGTTTGCAAAGTCTGCATTTATCTGTTGTGGTATTGGGATCTTTAATAATATGCTTGCTATAATATCTGGTGTTTATTGTTTGATTCTGTATTGCAATCATGAATCCTTCCGTCTCACTGTATATATTGTCTTTTGTTAGCCATGTGTTGGATGCGTCTTGATCAATGTGTGGCTGTGTTAGATGATACGGGTGCTTGCCATGTAGTGTTTTCTTTTTCCAATTTACTTTCTTTGTATCTGTTGATGTTATATGATCTAAAGGGTTGTAGAAGTGGTTATGAAATTGCAGTGGTGTAACTGATGTATTTATATGAGTGATTGCTTTGTGTATTTTGCTAATTTCTGCTTGTTCTATAAAGAATTTTCTTAAATTGTCTACTTGTCCATAATGTAGGTTTTTTATGTCGATAAATCCCCTTCTTCCTTCCTTTCTGCTTAATGTGAATCTTTCTGTTGCTGAATGTATGTGATGTATTCTATATTTGTGGCATTGTGATCGTGTAAGTGTATTGAAGCTTCTAGGTCTGTGTTACTCCATTTCACTACTCCAAATGAGTAGGTCAATATTGGTATAGCATAAGTATTTATAGCTTTTGTCTTGTTTCTTGCTGTCACTTCTGTTTTCAGTATTTTTGTTAGTCTTTGTCTATATTTTTCTTTTAGTTCTTCTTTAATATTTGCATTATTTATTCCTATTTTTTGTCTGTATCCTAGGTATTTATAGGCATCTGTTTTTTCCATCACTTCTATGTAGTCGCTGTGGTTATCCAACAGGTAATCTTCTTGTTTAGTGTGTTTTCCCTTGACTATGCTATTCTTCTTACATTTGTCTGTTCCAAGTCATATTTATATCATTGCTGAATACTTCTGTTATCTTTACTAATTGGTTGAGTTGTTGATTTGTTGCTGCCAGTAGTTTTAGATCATCCATGTATAGAAAATGTGTGATTTTGTGTTGGTATGTTCCAGTAATATTGTATCCATAATTTGTATTATTTAGCATGTTGGATAGTAGGTTCAGAGCAAGGCAGAACCAGAAAGGACTTAATGAGTCTCCTTGGTATATTCCACGCTTAATCTGTATTGGCTGTGATGTGATATTATTTGAATTTGTTTGGATATTAAGTGTGGTTTTCCAATTTTTCATCACTATGTTTAGGAACTGTATCAATTTAGTATCTACTTTGCATATTTCCAATATTTGTAGTAACCATGAGTGGGGTATTATTATTATTATTATTATTATTATTATCATTATTATTTTACTTTTTCGTCCTGGGTACACTGATGTATACCTTCATGGGTTAAATGGCATATCTCATAGGTCTTCCTGAAAGAAAAGACTCATTCACTTAAAAAATGATCCTCCTTGAAATGAGAAATCATTCTATGAAGTGATTTCTCCACTGAAACCAACAAACTATTCAGCCTTTATTTTTCAAGCAGTCTTTGTTGCTTTGACTCATTTATTGAACCCAAAGCAGCAATATGTTGCAAGAGTTACTTTTTTTAGAACTGGCACTTCATTTTATAATGCTTACACAATACTCATAACCTTCAAATATACAAAATTCAGTGCATAATCACAAAAGCAACACTAGAACTTCAAATAAAACAAGACAGTTGGTAAATACAATCATAGCCACCTGTGCACCACCATGAATATTTTTCTCTGATAAATTTTAATTGTGATGATAGATTACATGCTTCAATATTTCTCACATGTAAGCTGCAAGAGAAATGGTCGCACAGCTGTTGTTGCATGGTGTTCTGTCAATTACTCTGACAAACTCACACCACAGGCTGCACGATTTCATCTACCACTGTTGATCAGATATTTGTAAATGTAGAAATGAAATATAAAATATAAACACTAAACACAGACTTTGGGAAGCACACAGCTATAAAACTCTCTCTGAGCACAGAAACTGAGCTGCAATTTAAACACTGCCTAACAAACACCAGTAGAAGCTACAGTAATGAAAATATAAATCACTTTCTCAATTACTTGAGCAAAGAAAACTGGAAAGAGATTTATAACTGAAAACACACAGATGGAATATTTAATAACTTTATCAGGAATTTTTCCTACTGTTTCGAATTGTGCTTCCCTCCAACACAGAGGAAAATATACACAATGAAAACAAAAAATAAATGGATCACTTCTGAAATCCTGGTGTCCTCAAACCTCTACATCTACATGGATACTCTGAAAATTACATTTAAGTGCCTGGCAGAGGGTTCATCGAACCACCTTCACAATTCTTCATTATTCCAATCTTGTATAGCGCATGGAAAGAACAAACACCTATATTTCCCTTATTTTATCATGGTAATCATTTCTCCCTAGGTAGGTCAGTGTCAACAAAATATTTTTGCATTCGGAGGAGAAAGTTGGTGATTGGAATTTTGTCAGAAGATTCAGCCCCCCCCCCCCCCCCCCCCCCGGAAAAAAAAAAAAAACACACCCTCTCCCATACTTCTCAATAATACAAAATGTGCTGCCCTTCTTTGAACTTTTTTGATGTACTCCATCAATCCTACCTTAGTAGGGATCCTACACTGTGTAACAGTATTCTAAAACACAGGCCTAGTGTAGGGAGTCTGCCAATAAAATGCAGTCTTTGGTTAGCTCTCCTCACAACATTTTCTATGTGTTCCTTCCAAAACAAGTTGTTTGTAATTGTAATACCTAGATATTTAGTTGAATTTTCGGCCTTTAGATTTGACTGATTTATCGTGTAATTGAAGTTTAACAGATTCCTTTTAGTACTCATGTAGATGACCTCACAATCTTCATTACTTAGGGTCAACTGCCAATTTTCATACCATTCAGATATCTTTTCTGAATTGTTTTGCAATTTGTTATTATCTTCTGATGACTTATTTAGTCAATAAATGACAGTGTCATCTGCAAACAACCTAAAACAACTGCTCATATTGTCTCCCAAATTGTTTATAGAGATGAGTAACAGCAAAGGGCCTATAACACTACCTTGGTGAATGCCAGAAATCACTTCTGCTTTACTCAATGACTTTCTGTCAATTACTGTGAACTGTGACATCTCATCCAGTCACTTAACTGAGATGATATTCCATAAGCACACAATTTCACTATGAGCCGCTTGTGTGATAGAGTGTCAAAAGCCTTCCAGAAATCCATAAATACAGAATCAATCTGAAATCCCTTGTCAACAGCACTCAACACTTCATGTGAATAAAGAGCTAGTTGTGTTTCATAAGAACAATGTTTTCTAAATCCATGTTGACTGGGTCAATAGACTGTTTTCTACAAGGTAATTCATAATGTTTAAACACAATATATGTTTCAAAATCCTGCTGCATATCAGTGTTAATGATATGGGCTTGTAATTTAGTGGATTACTACTACTACGTTTCTTGAATATTGGTGTGATCTGTGCAACTTTCCAGTCTTTGGTTACGGGTCTTTTGTCAAGTGAATGGTTGTATATAAGTGTTAAGTATGGAGCTAATGCATCAGCATACTCTGAAAGGAACCTAATTGGTATACAGTCTGAACCAGAAGCCTTGCATTTATTAAATGATTTAAGTTGCATCACTACTCCGAGGATATTTACACCTACATTACTCATGATGGCAGCTCTTCTTGATTCGAATTCTGCAATATTGACTTCATCTTCTTTGTGAAGGCATTTTGTAAGGCTGTATTTAGTAACTCTGCTTTGGCAGCACTGTCTTTGATAGTACCTCCATTAATATCCCACAGAGAAGGCATTGATTGTTTCTTGCTGCTAACATACTTCACATACGATCAGACTCTCTTTGGATTTTCTGCCAGGTTTCGAGACAAAGTTTCATTGTGGAAATTACTGTAAGCATCTAGCATTGAAGTCATCACTAAATTTCAAGCTTCTGTTAAAAATCGCCAATCTTGGGAATTTTGTGTCTGTTTAAATTTGGCATGTTTATTTCGTTGTTTCTACAATAGTGTTCTGATCTGTTTTGTGTACCAAGGAGAATAAGCTTTGTCATTTGTTTATTTATTTCTTGTTGTTCTTGTGGACTTCAGTCCTGAGACAGGTTTGATGCAGCTTGCCATGCTACTCTATCCTGTGCAAACTTCTTCATGTCCAAGTACCTACTGCAACCTACATCCTTCTGAATCTGTTTAGTGTATTCATCTCTTAGTCTCCCTCTACGATTTTTACCCTCTACACTTCCCCCCAATATTAAACTGGTGATCCCTTGATGCCTCAGAACATGTCCTACCAACCGATCCCTTCTTCTAGTCAAACTGTGCCACAAACTTCTCTTCTCCCCAATCCTATTCGATACCTCCTCATTAGTTATATGATCTACCCATCTTCAGCATTCTTCTGTAGCACCTTAATCTAGCTTCCAAGATAAGCTGTATGGTCAGTATTGCCTCATGTGTCCCAAAATTTCTACAGAATCCAAACTTATCTTTCCCAAGGTCGGCTTCTACCAGTTTATTCCATTCATCTGTAAAGAATTCACGTTAGTATTTTGCAGCCATGACTTATTAAACTGATAGTTCGGTAATTTTCACATCTGTCAACACTTGCTTTCTTTGGGATTGGAATTATTATATTCTTCTTGAAGTCTGAGGGTATTTCGCCTGTCTCATACATTTTGCTCACCAGATGATAGAGTTTTGTCAGGACTGGCTCTCCCAAGGATGTCAGTAGTTCTAATGGAATGGTATCTACTCTCGGGGCCTTGATCCGACTTAGGTCTTTCAATGTTCTGTCAAACTCTTCACTCAGTATCATATCTGCCATTTCATCTTAATCTACATCCTCTTCCATTTCCATAATATTGCCCTCAAGTACATCACCCTTGTATAGACCCTCTATATACTCCTTCCATCTTTCTGCTTTCCTTTCTTTGCTTAGAACTGGGTTTCCATCTGAGCTCTTTATATTCATACAAGTAGTTTTCTTCTCTCCAAAGGTCTCTTTAATTTTCCTGTAGGCAGTATATATCTTACCCCTATTGAGATAAGCCTCTACATCCTTACATTTGTCCTCTAGCCATCCCTGCTTAGCCATTTTGCACTTCCCGTTGACCTCATTTTTGAGATGTTCCTTTTTGCCTGCTTCATTTACGACATTTTATATTTTCTCCTTTCATCAATTAAATTCAATATTTCTTCTGTTACCCAAAGATTTCTACTAGCCCTTGTCTTTTTACCAACTTGATCCTCTGCTGCCTTCACTACTTCATCCCTCAAAGCTACCCATTCTTCTTCTACTGTATTTCTTTCCCCCATTTCTGTCAATTGTTCCCTTATGCTCTCCGTGAAACTCTGTACAACCTTTGGTTTAGTCAGTTTATCCAGGTCCCATCTCCTTAAATTCCCACATTTTTGCAGTTTTAAGTTTCCTTTAATGTACACCTATGGTCACAATCTTTTCTGTTTAACAGATTACCGGTTTTGGTCTTTAATGACCATCATCAGATCTGTCTCATAAAAACAAAGTCCTAATGCACTGCAGCCATAGTGGCATAGTCAACTTTTAAATGCGGAATCAGCAGTTTCCTCAGTTTTAATCTACAGTTCATAACCAATAGATTGTGGTCAGAGTCCACATCTGCCCCTGGAAGTGTCTTACAATTTAAAACCTGGTCCTAAATCCCTGTCTTACCATTACATAAATTATCTGATACCTTCTAGTATTTCCAAGCTTGTTCCATGTACACAACCTTCTTTCATGATTCTTGAACCAAGTGTTAGTTATGATTAAGTTGTGCTCTGTGCAAAATTCTACCAGGCGGCTTCCTCTTTCATTTCTTAGCCCCAATCCATATTCACCTACTACGTTTCCTTCTCTCCCTTTTCCTACTACCGAATTCCAGTCACCCATGACTATGAAATTTTCGTCTCCCTTCATTATCTGAATAATTTCTTTTATTTCGTCATACATTTCTTCAATTTCTTCGTCATCTGCAGAGCTAGTTGGCATATAAACTTGTACTACTGTAGTAGGCTTGGGCTTCATGTCTATCTTGGCCGCAATAATGCATTTACTAAGCTGTTTGTAGTAGCTTACCCACATTCCTATTTTTTTATTCATTATTAAACCTACTCCTGCATTACCCCTATTTGACTTTGTATATATAACCCTGTATTTGCCTGACCTAAAGTCTTGTTCCTCCTGCCACTGAACTTCACTAATTCCCACAATATCTAACTTTAACCTATCCATTTCCCTCTTTAACTTTTCTAACCTACCTGCCCGATTAAGGGATCTGACATTCCACGATCCGATCCGTAGAACACCAGCTTTCTTTCTCCTGATAATGACATCCTCCAGAGTAATCCCCACCTGGAGATCCAAATGGGGGATTATTTTACCTCCGGAATATTTTACCCAAGAGGACACAGTCATCATTTAACCATACAGTAAAACTGCATTTATTTGGTATAAATCTCTTAATAGGAGTGCGAGTAAGCTACTACAAATGGCATAGTGAACGCCTTATTGTGGCCAAGATAGACACGAAACCTACGCCTACTACAGTAGCTGGCCAGTGTGGCTGAGCGGTTCTAGGCGCTTCAGCCTGGAACCGCACGACCGATACGGTCGCAGGTTCGAATCCTGCCTCGGGCATGGATGTGTGTAATGTCTTTAGGTTGGTTAGGTTTAAGTAGTTCTAAGTTCTAGGAGACTGATGACCTCAGATGTTAAGTCACATAGTGCTCAGAGCCATTTGAACCATTGTTTGTGGTACTAGGCAAAGCATTGTAATAGCTGTGAAATAGATGAACATTTTTGCACAACACCTGCATCCCCTCATGCTTGATGTCTTCACAGACAGCGACAGTGTTTTCCAGAAGAACAGTGAACCAACACAGATGTCTTATCTGAACTCGATGGAACACATGGGGGACGCAAATGGGCACCAGTTCCGCGCCCACAAACCTCCGACTGTTTATTTATGGAAACTGTGTGGCCGGTGCATAGAAAGCTATTGCCACATTCTTCCAAAGCCCTACGAACGGCTTGTAGAATCGATTGCTTGCACAATCACTGTTGTATTGCATCCCAAATGAGGACCAACACACTATTAGGCAAGTCGCCATAATGTTTTGTGCCTCAGTGTACTTTATCAGGTACGAACCAGTCAAAAAAAGTGTCCTTGAAAAGTGTTGGATAAGATCATGAAACAGCTATCAGCTAATGAATATAACAGCGATTACACTGGCTGACAAGCTGTTGCTTACTAAGAATCATGTGCACACCATAGCACTTCTGACCTACTACAGTAGTACAAGTTTATATGCCAACTAGCTCTGCAGGTGATGAAGAAATTGAAGAAATGTATGATGAGATAAAAGAAATTATTCAGATAGTGACGGAGACGAAAATTTAATAGTCATGGGTGACTGGAATTCTACAGTAGTAAAAGGAAGAGACGAAAACGTAGTAGGTGAATATGGATTGAGGCTAAGAAATGAAAGAGGAAGCCGCCTGGTAGAATTTTGCACAGAGAATAACTTAATCATAGCTAACACTTGGTTCAAGAATCATGAAAGAAGGTTGTATACATGGAACAAGCTTGGAAATACTAGAAGGTATCAGATAGATTATATAATTGTAAGACAGGGATTTAGGACCAGGTTTTAAATTGTAAGGCATTTCCAGGGGCAGATGTGGACTCTGACCACAATCTATTGGTTATGAACTGTAGATTAAAACTCAAGAAACTGCAAAAAGGTAGGAATTTAAGGAGATGGGACCTGGATAAACTGACTAAACCAAAGTTTGTACAGAGTTTCAGGGAGAGCATAAGGGAACAATTGACAGAAATGGGGGAAAGGAATACAGTAGAAGAAGAATGGGTAGCTTTGAGGGATGAAGTAGTGAAGGCAGCAGAGGATCAAGTTGGTAAAAAGACAAGGGCTAGTAGAAATCTTTGGGTAACAGAAGAAAAGGAGAAAATATAAAATGTCGTAAATGAAGCCGGCAAAAAGGAACGTCTCAAAAATGAGGTCAACGGGAAGTGCAAAATGGCTAAGCAGGGATGGCTAGAGGACAAATGTAAGGATGTAGAGGCATATCTCAATAGGGGTAAGATATATACTGCCTACAGGAAAATTAAAGAGACCTTTGGAGAGAAGAAAACTACTTGTATGAATATAAAGAGCTCAGATGAAAACCCAGTTCTAAGCAAAGAAAGGAAAGCAGAAAGATGGAAGGAGTATATAGAGGGTCTATACAAGGGTGATGTACTTGAGGGCAATATTATGGAAATGGAAGAGGATGTAGATTAAGATGAAATGGCAGATATGATACTGAGTGAAGAGTTTGACAGAACATTGAAAGACCTAAGTCGGATCAAGGCCCCGAGAGTAGACACCATTCCATTAGAACTACTGACATCCTTGGGAGAGCCAGTCCTGACAAAACTCTATCATCTGGTGAGCAAAATGTATGAGACAGGCGAAATACCCTCAGACTTCAAGAAGAATATAATAATTCCAATCCCAAACAAAGCAAGTGCTGACAGATGTGAAAATTACCGAACTATCAGTTTAATAAGTCATGGCTGCAAAATACTAACGTGAATTCTTTACAGATGAATGGAATAAACTGGTAGAAGCCGACCTTGGGAAATATAAGTTTGGATTCTGTAGAAATGTTGGGACACGTGAGGCAATACTGACCATACGGCTTATCTTGGAAGCTAGATTAAGGAAAGGCAAACCTAAGTTTCTAGCACTTGTAGACTTAGAGAAAGCTTTTGACAATGTTGACTGGAATACTCTCTTTCAAATTCTGAAGATGGCAGGGGTACAATACAGGGAGCGAAAGGCTATTTACAATTTGTACAGAAACCAGATGGCAGTTATAAGAGTCGAGGGACATGAAAGTGAAGCAGTGGTTGGGAAGGGAGTGAGACAGGTTTGTAGCCTCTCCCATATGTTATTCAATCTGTATATTGAGCAAGCAGTGAAGGAAACAAAAGAAAAATTCAGAGTAGGTATTAAAATCCATGGAGAAGAAATAAAAACTTTGAGGTTCACCGATGACATTGTAATTCTGTCAGAGACAGCAAAGGACTCAGAAGAGCAGTTGAAAGGAATGGATAGTGTCTTGAAAGGAGGATATAAGATGAACATCAACAAAAGCAAAACGAGGATAATGGAATGTAGTCGAATTAAGTTGGGTGATGCTGAGGGAATTAGATTAGGAAATGAGACACGTAAAGTGGTAAAGGAATTTTGCTATTTGGGGAGCAAAATAACTGATGGTGGTCGAAGTAGAGAGGATGTAAAGTGTAGACTGGCAATGGCAAGGAAAGCATTTCTGAAGAAGAGAAATTTGTTAACATCGAGTATAGGTTCAAGAGTCAGGAAGTCGTTTCTGAAAGTATTTGTATGGAGTGTAGCCATGTATGGAAGTGAAAGATGGATGATAAATAGTTTGTACGAGAAGAGAATAGAAGCTTTCAAAATGTGGTGCTACAGAAGAATGCTGAAGATTAGATGGGTAGATCACATAACTAATGAGGAGGTATTGAATAAGACTGGGGAGAAGAGGAGTTTGGGCACAACTTGACTAGAAGAAGGGACCGGTTGGTAGGACATGTTCTGAGGCATCAAGGGATCACCAATTTAGTATTGGAGGGCAGCATGGAGGGTAAAAATCATAGAGGGAGATAAAGAGATGAATACACTAAGCAGATTCAGAAGGATGTAGGCTGCAGTACATACTGGGAGATGAAGCAGCTTGCATAGGATAGAGTAGCATGGCGAGCTGTATCAAACCAGTCTCAGGACTGAAGACCACAACAACAACAACAACAACAAATCTCTCAATTACTGCCAGTACTATTTCTTTGAATTCAAGCCGTATCTGGTCTACACTTATGTTATTAATCTGGGAGCAGTTGAGATTCTCTCAGGAAGGCATCAAGTAAATTTTTATCTGCTTTTTTTTAATAGGTATATTTTTCATTTATTTTTGGAGGTTACAATATTCAATCTCGCTACAATAACCCTCTGTTCACTAATCCCTATATCCATTTTGATGCTCATTATTAACTCAGGATTATTTGTTGTTAAGAGGTCAAGTGTGTTTTCTTACCTGTTTACTATTTGCATGGGCTCATGAACTAACTGCTCAAAATAATTTTCAGAGAATGTGTAAGGCACAATTTCGGATGGTGTTTTATGCATACCACCAGAAATAAACATGTATTTTTGCCAACATATCAAGGGCAAATTAAAGTCACCTCCAACTATAGTCTTATGAGTTGGGTACGTGTTTGGAATAAAACTCAAGCTTTCTTTGAACCTTTCAGCAACTGTATCATCTGAATTGTGAGGTTGGTAAAAGGATCCAATTATTATTTTATTCTGGTTGCCTACAATGACCTCTGCCCATACTAACTCGTAGGAACTATCTACTTCAATTTCGTGACAAGGTAAACTACTTCTAAAAGCAACAAACACGCCACTACCAACTGTGTTTAGCCTATGCTTTTGGAACACCGTTAGGTTCTTTGCAAAAATTTTTACTGAGCTTATCTCTGGCTTTAACTAGCTTTCAGTGCCTATAAAGGTTTCAGCATCAGTGTTTTCTATTAGTGCTTGGAGCTCTGGTACTTTCCCAACACAGCTATGACATTTTACAATTGTTATACTGATGATTCCTGTGTCTACATACTTCCTGTGCTCCGCCTGCACCCTTTGTGAGTGAAGCCCTTCTTGTGTTTTCCCAAGATGCTCTAACCTAAAAAAACTCCCCAGTCCATGCCATGCAGCCCCTGTTACCTATGTAACTGCCTACTGCATATAGTGGACACCTGACCTATTCACCGCAACCTGAAACCCAACCACCCTTTGGTTCAAGTCAAAGAATCTGCAGACTACACAGTCACAGAACTGCCTGAGCCTCTGATTCAGAGCGTCCACTCTGCTCTGTACCAGAGGTCTGTAATAGGTCCTGTTGACTATGTCACAAATGGTCAGCTCTCCTTTCATCTTGCAAGCAAGAATGGCAGCCTGTACCACTTCTGTTAGCTGCTGGAAACCAGAGAGAATCTCTTCTGATCCAAAGTGACACACATCATTGGTACCGACATGAGCCCTTCCCTTCTTGGCAACCATGTCCCTAAGGGACCCCATAATGCACCTAACACTGGAGCTTCCAACTATGAATAATCCCACCCTCTGTGATTGTCCGGATCTTGCAGGCTGAGAGGTTTCCCTGAAACAGGACAGGTGATGGCACGTGGCTCAATGACAGTGTCAGCCACAGACAGCACCTGTAACCTGTTTGTCAGACAAACCAGGGAGGCCTTACATGCAGGTGCCTGGGAAGTCTTTCACTGCCTGCTGCACCCTGGGGGGACCTCCCACTTGACCGCAGGTGAGGGGTCAACCTCAGTATGAGCAGTAACTGGGCTGGCCACCGGTGAGGACCGATCGGAGGACTTGGACATGCTGGACATCCATTGGATCCCCACAGCTGGTCCACAACAGTGATACCCATCCACTGCAGCCTCAAGCTGTGTAACCAAACTCATCACAGCCTGGAGCTGAGAGCAAAGTAGCACCAACTTAGTTCACATCCACACACAACAATCGCAATCCTTGTCCATATTAAAGACCATGGAAAACTAATCTGTGCAGATAAACAGACTATCGGCACATGCTGCACAACTCTACTGTAGATCCTGATGAAAACACAGGAACTTTGTCTAACAAATTTCGAAAACCTAACTACCAAAGCACACAGTTGAAACTAAATAATTCACCCCTGATTCGGAACTTGTAATATGTCACAAAATCAGTTTAGTTTCTGACACAAATGATAATGCAAGAACTGTGGTTATTAGATATTAAATTTACACGCAGAAACTCAAGAAACTAAAATATTAAAGCACACGGATGATATTATAAAATTTGCTCCTGGTTAGGAACTTGTAAAAGTCACAAAATCCATTGCTTCCTCGTTGCTGTGTCTCTCTTGGCTGGCTGTTGCTGCCTGGCTACTACACAGATTATCCAAACAACTCACATCACCAGAATCTGATACTTACTATAAAATGTATGAAAAGATCTTCAAAAATGAAACTTCCTGGCAGTTAAAACTGTGTGCCAGACTGAGACTCAAAGTTGAGGCCTTTGCCTTTCTCGGGAAAGTGCTCTACCATCTGATCTACCGAAGCATGACTCAGAACTGTGTGCAGACTGAGACTCGAACTTGGGACCTTTGCCTTTTGCAGGTAGGTGCTCTACTGTCTGAGCTACCGAAGCATGTCTCAGGACCCATCCTCACAGGTTTACTTCCACAAGTACCTTGTTGCCTCCATTCATATCAGCCCATGCTCCACTGCAGAGTGAAAATTTCATTCTGGAGTCTTTAAAAATGTTGTCAAACAGGAAAAAAACAATGGCAAATGACACATACATAAAAAATTCCACAAATAAGGTTAAAGCTGTGTGGAATATTGTAAGGAAGAAAACTGCAGCATAGGAGACAGATTTCCATAATATTAACTGACTAATGGAGACATCAGCTGTGATAACTGAACCTACAAAAACATCAAATAAATTTAGTTCGTACTTCACACAGATAGCTGAACATCTTATAAATAACAATTTACAGTGTGCTCCCAGAAATCAGTCTTAATATACTGTAAATAATAAATCAATTTTTCTACACCTCACCAATGAAGTGGAAATACTTGCTATAATTAAAGAATTGAAGCCCAAATTCTCTGTTGGTACTGACTATATCCCTCACTGCATCTTGAAGAAATGTGCTCTCCTTGTAGCCAGGTGACTTGTTGACATCTGTAACTGTTCTCTATCAGAAGGGGTGTTCCCATAAAAATTGAAGACAGCAAAAGTAAAACCTCTGTTCAAGAAAGGGATAAAAACAGAAGTATCAAACTACAGGCCTATTTCACTACTATCTGGTTTTTCCAAAATAATTGAAAAAAATGTAATAAAAGACTAATGAATTTCATGGAAAAAAATAATTACTTCTCAAATCACAACAAGGATTCTGAAACTTCCTAAGTGTAGTATTAAATGCAGTAGACAGCAAAAAGTACATCTCAGCCATATTTCTAGACTTCTGTACATCATTTGATGTTGTCAATCACAACATCTTGCTTGAGAAACTTGAATTTATAGATATTAGGGGCCCAGTCTGCAAATGGATAAAACCATATCTCCAAAACAGAGAGCAAGTAGTTGTGCTTGTTATCCAAGAAGGGAATATGATAAAATTCTATTGCTCAGAAAAGCAGAGCATTAAGTGTGGTGTACCACAAAGCTACATTCTAGGACCAATTCTGTTTCTACTCTTTGTAAGTGACTTGGAGCTGACCAGTCCATGCCATAAGTACATAAAATTCACAGATGACACAAATGTGATAAGAAAATGAAGGACCAAAGAAGAATTACTACATGAGATTGAAAAGTGTACCACCCATATTACAGACTGATTGTCTGGAAACAGTTTAGTAATAAACACAAAAAAGCAGTTACAATGCACTTACACACAGTGCAAACAAGTGTCCACTAACACCAGACATAGAGTTGTGTACCAAAACCCTTGAAAATGTAAGTGCTCCAAAATTTCTAGGAATAAAGATCCAAGAAGATCTAAGATGGAGTGAACAAGCAAAATACATTACAATTGAATTGAATACCATTTGTTATAATATAAAAATTCTTTCTGGTTGCACATCTAAAAAGACACTAAAAATGTATATTTTGTCCAGGTAGAATCTTTACTGTGATATGGCATAATCTTATGGAGAACTGCATCTGCCAGTAAAAATTGTTTTCTGTGCCAAAAGAATTCTAAGAGCAAAAGAAAATGCTGCCTCAAGAAGGGCATGCAAGCCCTTATTTAAGAAAATTCACATCCTTCCACTACTATATCTACATACAGCATGTCCCACTCAAACCTCCCTGATTTCAAGGACCCAGGAGAGAAAACCACAGTAGATATGACAATGAAAAATGCACCACATTGTAGATCATCTCAGAGAATTTATATTCCCACATCAGAAGTGCCAAATATCATCGCCAGAGTGCAGCACGATTACATGAAGTGAAAATGGCCTTACTCCACAGCAGCACGTGCAAGCAGTAGTGTGATTTGCAGAAACAAAATCGCCAATTACTGTGCAAAGAAATTATTGTTGTGTGTATGAATGTGGTCTACCTGATTTGAAAACAATTAAGGAATGGTACAGGAAGTTTGCTGAAACATTCTGGTGGTACATATTATGGAGTTTCAGAGGAGACAGTGGAGGACATCAGACAAACATTTCTCAGAAGCCCATGTAAGTCAATTCATCAAGCATCTAGGCAACCTGATGAACCTCAATCAACATTGCATCATGTAGTTCATCAGCGTCTTTGTATGTGTGCTTACAAAGCGCAAATTCTGCAACATGTGATGCCGAACGACAAACCACACTGACAGCAATCTGCTGCAGATATGCTGCAGTATATTGATATCAATGCCAGCTTCCTGGAAAGGTGTTTATTCCAAGATGAGGCAACCTTTCATCTATCAGGAAGGGTTAATAGGCATAATGTTTGTATTTAGGGTTTGCAAAATCTGCACATTGTCATTGAACATGTTCGTGATAGTCATAAACTAAATGTCTGGTGCAGGTGTTCATGATAGTCATAAACTAAATGTCTGGTGCAGGCTAATGCATGACAGGATTGTTGGACTGTTCTTATTTGCGGAACAAACAGTGAATGAATGGATCAGTGTATCTGGACATGTTGGAGCAGTTTCTGTACAAGACTTGCAACCCAACATCATTTTTCAACAAGATGGAGCTCCACTGCATTGGTCAACGGCTGTTTGCGGGTTCCTGGATAAGAAATTTCCCAGTCGTTGGATCAGACGCGGAGGATCCATTGCCTGGCCACCATGTTCACCCAGGCTTATGACGCTTGAGTTCTTCATGTGGGGATTCATGAAAGACTGTGTGTATGTGACAAAAGTGGATGATATTCCTATGTAGTGACATTGTATCACTAATGCGACTGCAGCAATATCAGAGGAAATGTTACAAAGAACTGGGCAAGAAATTGAATATGGACTCTATATTCTTCATGCTACAAATGGTTCACATGTAGAGGTGTATTGATGATAAATAAATAAATTCTTTGAAATCCTTTACAATGTGGCGCATTTTTCATTGTCATATCTACAGCGCTTTTTTTTTTCCTTGGGTCTTTGGAATCAGGGAGGTTTGAGTGGGACACTCTGTATTTTACAAGTAACAATGTTTGTTAGGAAAATCTTAGAAAATAGCATCAATATTGTATCAACTAACTGGAGTATCCGTCTGCATAACACAAGGAGAAATCAGGATATACATGTTCAACATGCATACACAGTACTAAAACCGAATGGACCACTGCAAACAGGAATCAGAGTTTACAGTAAACTACCTAATAATATTAAAACAATAAAACACTCTTGAAAATTTAAAACTGCTGTCCATAAATATTTATTGCAAAAGTGTTGTCATAGTATAGATGAATATCAAGAAAGATAAAAATTTGTTGCCTGATATTAAAAAAAGAATGAATGAAATGTTAATCAAAAGTTTTATGTAAAACAAGCTGACTGAATTACTTGTGTCAAATATTATGTATGAAACTTGAATTTTCAGCTGTGATTATATTAAGCCTAGACCAATTTAAATAATTCAAAAATGTATATTGTAAATCACAATGACTTGTGCAATATCATATTCTATACCTTGTACAACTGATGATTAAAAACAGCAATAAAAAACGAAATGAAATAATAAATAATTTTATAGCTGACAAAGTGGGTGCAACAATATGTGCTATAGATGACAGGCAGAAGGTGCAGTCATCTGGGTGGAAGCTGTTTTTTTTTAATTATTTTTTTTTACCACCAGCCAGTGGCTGATGTTCAGCTGAATGAGAGTAAACTTTTGGGCAGAAAGTGTTTTGAGCTCAATAGACAGCCATGAGTTCCTTTGTGAAATGATTTGGAAAGTACTGCTGTTGCTAAAAAGTCAGAAAATGAAATAAATTAGCCTTCAAACTGATACTTTTAGCATACAGATTAAATGGGACTTTAGAAAAAAAGTCAAGGTAGCAGTATGCTCAACATCTTGACTTTGCAATTACACTGCAATACATTTATTATTCACTCACCATTTCATTCATTCATCATATTCTATGGATCCCATCAAGTAGGAGAACATTCAGGGAAGTGAATCACATAACTTAATCTGGTACTATATTGATAGTAATGTTATGGAGAGATGGGATTATTTTTGCTCACTACTGTATTATTACATGAATATTGCTTGTCCCATTGTATCCGAAAGTCTAAATATGGGAGTTACTAAGAGAATGGTCACCTCAGATACTATAAATTCAAGAGAGGATCTAAAAATGGCATATGAAAATTGCCAGATCACGAAAACTGTGGCTGACATTGACACATATAAGGGCAAGAAGTGATCCTATACTAGAATTGTAAGATAAACTAAATCCAAAATTTACCAAAATGAAATTTCATCTTCTAAAAAGAAGAGAAGCAGTAGTATAGTTTTAGAGAAAGATGCTAAGGAATACAGGGATCCATATGATGTCAGAAATATTTTTAATATACATTATGTTGAAGTAGTGAAAAAAACATATGAAGTATAACAATAGGTCCCAAAAGCCAAGTAAAATGTGTAACATATCCAGTATTACAGAATGTAGTTTTCTGATGGCAACAAGTGAATCAGAATAGCAAAAATAATACACACTCTAAAGCCCAAAAACATGGAAGACTTGATGGTATATCTATCAGTGTAATAAGATCTCTGACGGTTTTATATCCTCAACCATGGAAAATGGGATATTTCCTAATGTCTGATAAAGAGTTAAGGGTATGCCCATTTATAAGGGTGGCGGTAATAAAACTCTTACAAACTATAGACCAATTACTATCACACCCATCTTATCTAAAATTATAGAAACAATCTTGAAAGATAGAATATTAAATTTTATAGTGAATAATAACAAACTAAATGAAGCACAGTATGGTTTCAGAAAATATAGATCTACCATTATAGGCACAGCTAACTTTGTAGCCAATGTTATTGGAGCATTAGATCAACAACGAAAAGTCTGTGGTACTTTCTTTGACCTCTCAAAGGCATTTGATTTCATGTGTGACTGCAAACTAATTCACAAGTTGAACTGTTATGGTATCATGGGTAAGGCAGCTGAAACCATAAAATCATTTGTGGAAAATAGAGAGTAGTGTGTAGAAGTAAAACATGAAACAAATGGCACTATTGTAAACATACACTCTAATTTTCAGGCAGTTAAGTAGGGTGTGCCTCAGGGTTAATTTCTGGGCCCCCTTCTTTTCATTCTGCACATAAATGGTATGACATCAGCAGTAAGTGACAGCATAGTAATGTTTGTAGATGACACTGACCCCAAGACAATCCTGCAGAAATAAATTCAGGGAACTTAATACCACGGCAGTCCCTTCACTATATATATTTGAAAGAAATATGCATATGAAAGTAACTAACACTATCCAGTTGAATGGAGACATACACAGTTACAAAGTGAGAAATAGGGATGTTTATCACCTATGCAGGAAGTCGCTCAAGTTATCTGAGAAACATCCTATAACTGCTGGGCACATTTTGTATTATATATTTCCTCCCAGAATAATAAGAATTGAAAAGGCATCTGTTTTCAGAAACAAATTAAAAGTTTATTTATTCTCCTTAGTCTATATAATTTAAATGAATACCTAGAATCTACACAATAGAGAGGCCATCATAAAATGTGTATCCATAAACCAGTAAGCACAAATGAGTAGCTTAATATCAAACCCAGATATCTATCCTCCCAGTCGAAATTTAATTATGAGTGGGTTCTGACAGAAAATTTTCCACTCTGTTCATTAGTGAAGTCCATTTGTTTAAGAAATGGACATAAGTATGGTAAATTACATGTTAAAGTTCACTGTTCACTTCAAAAGTTGACACCTACACAACAGCTTGGTATCAAATTCTGACATTTGCTGAATAAAGAAACTTGAACCAATAAGATCATACACAATCACATGACCTCCAAAATCAGACATGGCAACTGCCAGTGTCAGATAATAAATGTGCTATATTGTACTTCAGGTTTTGAAGTGTTTTTACTGTGTCACTGCTAATAATTAACAGTTAAGTGAATGAAATGGAACAAAACTTTGCACAAGCCACAGAAGGAAAAGCCAGGAAGAGAATTCAGCAGCCCTAAAAGTGGAAAAGGAACACTGAAGAGAGGCAAAGTGAAGGATAGCTCAGGAAGAGAATTCAGCAGCCTTAAAAGTGGAAAAGGAGCACTGAAGAGAGGTAAAGTGAAGGATAGCTTGTAACCTCCACTCCATTAGAAAGAGAGGCATAATCGAATGAGTGTGGAGATGGTAGTTCGAGAAGTGCACAAACCAGCAGGCAAAATATACCTCATTGGCATGTTATGATTAAAGATTTGGGTAACTTATGGCAGGCTGATCTTAAAGATATGAGGGAATATTCACACGAGAATAATGGATTCAGATATATTTTAATGGTTATTGATTCATACTCCAAATTTTCCTGGGAACTACCTGTTAAAACAAGAATTGGGAGAAATTTTGCGGAAGTGTTTCACTGTTTATTGCAGACAGGGAAGAATCAATGCCAGGCAACCTCCAAATTGATCACCGTGGAGAGGTTTACATTAGGTACTCAACGTTCATCTACCTGAAGGTGAGTACCGTGGAACATCTGATCAGAACAATAAAAGGTCAAATGTGAATGCATTTTAATCTTCGCGAATCATACAAATGGACAGATATCCATCCAGAAGTAATTGCACACTGTAATAGAACCAAACATAGCACAATAGAAAGGAGACCAATCGAAGTTCATGATAATGGACTCATGGATACAGCACACTATCATATTAAAATGCTCGAGCCATGTAAACGGAAATTTAATGTGGGTGATTTGGTACGTATCTCAAAACACAATACAGCTTTTGAGAAGTCAAACCTCCCAAACTGGTTGAGCAAGATGTTCATAGTTTTAAAGTGCAGAGAACATCTTAAAGGGTAGCAGTGGCACTGAAATTTCAGGATGCTTTTACAATCGGAAAGTGCGGAAGGGCTCAGAACAATAAGCGTTTCTCATAAAGGAAGTCATAAGACGTTGAAAGATTAGTGCACTAGTTAAATGGCTTGCTTTTACTGCAACACAAAGCAGCTGGGCGCATGCTGACGATCTGCTGTATAATGGGATGCACAACCAGCACAGTAGCATAACATGTGTGATAGGGACGCATCATGGGAAGTGGTGGTATACTCGACAAACTTTCTGTCGAATTGCACATTCCGGTATATAATTACTGCAGACCTGGTACAAAGCTTCAAAATCTTTGGCTCGTGGGGATAAGGTGATTAACCTGCTTGTCGAGGCGTGTTTGGAACACGGCATTGCATATGCAAAACGTAAAGATATCCCAGGACGTCAGGCTGCAGATCGAATTTCAGCTGATAAAGCCAAGGCAAACGTTCGAGAGGGGATATCGGTTATAGGACAGCAAATTGCATCATTTGTAGTTGATAAAATCATGTGTGGTAAAACTAATGTGGGTTTGGGTGTGAATTTCAAGCAAGTTATGAACGTCGCACGTCGTTCACTGAAGAATAAGGAGAAGAAGACAAAGATGAAGAAGAAAAAGAAGTCATGGCAAGAGCGCTTAAAAAGCTCAATCCTGGCAGTGATATATGCAGCTGAAAGCGCCCTGAAGCATAAAGCACTAGTTAAAGCACCTGGTTTCTGCAAATATGCAAGACATCAGGGGGAATCATCTCCTTCCTCATCCCTGCCCTCGCAGGTCTCTCAGCCATGGGTTCAATGGCTGGTGTGCTGTGGTTGTTGGTGGAACGGTCAAGAATGCACAGAACTCCCTGGAGCAACTAGAGGCTACAAGAAGACATAACCATATGATGAAAGCAGTAGCCATCGGAAAAGGACTATACCTGAAACCACACAAGAAAGGACTAGGTCTCTCCATAAATAAAAAAAAAAGCCCATTAGGTATCCTACCGGATAGACCGCTTACCAATACTGTTCTGCTCAAGTCTGTCAGGAATAGGTCAGCGTTCTAAGATTCCATGGTGTGCCAGTGATGGTCGTGTGTTGATTATAAGAAGGCCAGGTGAGGTTCTGCAGCCAACATGTCTGTATGCTAGACAGACTGCACCTGCACCTGGAGTTACGATCTGGGGTGCGATTTCATATGACAGCAGAAGAAATCTCGCGGTTGCTCTACCCACGCTGACTGTAAATCTGTACGTATATTTGATGATTCGACCTGTTGTGCTGCCATTCATAAATAGCATTCCAAGGGGGTGCTTTCCAACAGGATAACGCTCACCCACATACCGCTGTTGTAACCCAGCATGCTCCACGAAGTGTCGAGATATTGCGTTGGACCGCTCGATCATCAGATCCATGTCCAACGGAGCACATATAGGACATCATCGGACGATAATCGTCCCTGTATTGTCCAACCAAACGCAACACGCTTGAAACTTCATCCCACAAACTGACATCCGGCACCTGAACAACACAGTCTTGCATTCAACATACTGGCGATTACACCGGTTAAAATGTACCAGCATGTAACATTTGCAACGGCTTATCTCGTGCTTACATTGACCTTTGATCTTTCAGTGTTACTAAAATACGTTACCTAGACGAATGTATTCCCGAAATTTCATTACTCTATATTGATTATTTTTTGGTGTTGCGATTTTTTTCCTTCAGTGTGTAATACAAACAGTGCAGTTACGGACTGACTATTCCCAAAATAAATGCACTGATGGTCCCAAAAGTTTATGTATGACCACTGCCTATTGCAGTGCGGACGCGTCACATAGTAAAAAAAAAAGTATATAAGCAGAGCAGAGACGAGTGGGGAATCGTTCTAGAGACGATATGTACCGGAAACGGAAATATCCCCTGACGCAAGAGACCTTGCCAAAGGACCGATTATTATGGAACGGATCCTGGGAACGAGTACCGCGGAAACAGCGAAACTGGTCGAGCGTTCGCAGTCTTCTATCGTCAACATATTGTATGTGTAAAGTGCTTGAAGGACGGATTCCATGATTAGAAGACACTGGGTGTACACGTCTCATCAGAGAACGTGGATGTATGAGGCTTGCCCGCTCAGTAAACAAGGATAGACGGCAATCTGTGATAGATCTGACGAGAGAGTGCAATGCTGGTGCAGGCACAAGTGTTTCAGTGCACATTGTTGAACACGAAGCTTTGAACACGAGGCTCCGCAACAAGGACCTCTACATGTCCCCATGCTAACCCAACAAAATTGTCAATTATAATTCCTGTAGATACGGGTTCATCGAGACTGGACCGTTGGATCAACGGAAACGTATCGCCTGCTCCGATGAAACACGTTCCCTGTGGCACCAGGTCATTGAAATTGTCCGGATATGCCGTCATCCAGGAGAACGATAGCTGGAAATATGCAGCGCACCACGTGTCAGCGCAGGCCCGTGGAGGCTATATTATTCTGTGGAGAACATTCATCAGCGCTTCCATTGGATCTGTGGTACTAGGCAAAGCATCGTGATAGCTGTGGAATACATGAACATTTTTGCGGAGCACCTGCGTCCCCTCACGCTTGATGTCTTCGCAGACGGCGACAGCAATTTCCAGGAGAATAGTGGACCGACAAAGATGTCTGATCTGAACTCGATGGAGCACATGGGGGACGCAAACGGGCGCCAGTTTTTTATTTACGGAAACTGCGTGCCCTGCACATAGAAAGCTGTTGCCACATTCTTCTGAAGCCCTACGAACGGCTTGTAGAATCGATTGCTTGCAGAATCACTGTTGTATTGCATCCCAAACGTGGACCAACACGCTATTAGGCATGTTGTCATAATGTTTTGTGACTCAGTGTACTTTATCAGGTACGAATCAGTCAAAAAAAGTGTCCTTGAAAAGTGTTGGATAAGATCATGAAACAGCTATCAGCTAATGGATATAACAGCAATTACACTGGTTGACAAGCCGTTGCTTGCTAAGAATCATGTGCACACCATAGCGCTTCTGACGCAATCTGCATCGGGCGGGAACCTCGAAGTTCCGTTGGGCATTAGACAAGATCATCTCTACTGAGAGTGTCTCGAGCAGTGGCGCTTGCGTAGTTAATTATACAGTTAGGTCCCAGACGGCGGGCGATAGCCGCTGCCAGCCCCGCAGGTTTACGGCCCGTCAGGGAGCGAAGTTAGGCAACACGCTCTGCAGAGTAATCTCAGTCGCACAACTCTAAGGCCGCGGTCACAGTGGCACCGACATTGGTGAATTCCATTGCAGAGCGACATGGACCAAAAAAGGCCGATCTTTTCAGATCAGTACACCTGGTCACAATGCAGCCGATCTCACCGCCCGAACGTACAGACTTCGGAATAAAATAGGCGAAATTCAAATCAGTTTGTTTTCTTCGGTCGAATCGGCTGACGTTCTCACAGACGAAATATGGACTGTGAGAAACTGGTAAGTTTAGTCCATGAACGAAGGAATTTGTGGCATCCTGAGGATGTAGTTCGTAATCTATGGAACGAAATCGCAGCTTTACTGAAAACCACAAGTAGGCAAAATCTTTATCGGAAATTTCAATCGTAAATTATAAATTCATTAAATAATTTATTCACGCGAGAAGAGTATCTTACTGTTTACGTTGTTGCAGTGGATCCTTTTAGGTTGTGGTAGGTGGGCATTAACTACCTACAAAGTGGTAAGCTTTTTATATGAGTTGGTTCTATCTCACTTGGGTAGTGGCTCACCGCTAGGCGTAAATCTTCTTATGTGACACCATTTACACGATTTGTGCGTCGTTGACGATGAAATGATGATAGTGGCAACACAACACCCCGTCCCTTTGGTCAGCATTCAGTCACCCTGACTCGGCAGCTACCGAGGCGCATCTCGACGCGATTTCCGAATGTGGTGTATGCGTTTCCACTTTTCAGTGCATTAGGTGTTCTGAGTGTCTTATTCTAGAATTTGCTTGTCTTTCACATATATGCTGAATGGCCAGTCATTGACGGCTGAATGACTTATGTCTGTCGTGCTGAATTAATTTCTAGTTGTTAGGAGTGTTTGTAATTTTACTTATCAGTGTCACGACGAATCATATCGAGTATGTAACAACATTTCTTTCTTCAACTCACGCAGTCGTAAAACCCATATATTCATACATTCTTTTCGAAACATGTATATCTCATTTACCTGTATTCGGCGCCTTTTACAAAAGAAGTGCATGCAGCAGTCGTTTCCAAACACAGAGGCGTTGTGGCAACCACCCCGAGCAGGCAGATTAGAGTAGATCCTAACCTTCCTGACAGAATAAATTCTGGCTTAATTTCCTTGATCCCACCAAAAACTGACGGAGAGCAGACGAACTGTGACCAAGCTGTCGGTTAGTTTTATCGGGGCAGCCTCTTCCTATTGTGTCCGCCGCTTGTTGTCAGTGCCACACGAACACAACCTAAGGCGCCGGACTATAAGCCTGCCCGTACTGCGTTCGAATCTCGTCACATTTTTTTAATAATCTTTCACTAGACACGCTTGTCGCTGCAACGACATATCGCTCCCGAAGGAACTGTAATGACAAAATTAGACCAGGGTTTCCCAAACTTTTCCTCTGACGGAACACTTTAAGAATCCTGGTATGTTGATGGAATGCCCTGTTTATTTTGAAGATTAAACAAATTTTTAAAAAGAGAAACTTTGTTTACTCAGTCTTTACTTGAATTTTAAATAAAAAATTATGACATAAAAATTGTAATAAAATTTTGAAAAATAGTATCTTCAAAATATTGCAAAAAACACAATGTTATTGTTTTTCACGGAATACTAATTCACTTCCTTCGAAACACCTGTGTTCTGCAGAGCACAGTTTGCAAAACTCTGGGTTAGACTAATTATGGCGCGCATAGAGGCGTTTATAGGCCAGTAGGCTTAAAATTCAAATCAGAGATACAAAAGGTTTTACTGTTTTAACGGCTTCATTTGTGGTCCAGTATCACTACCCTACGTTCCCGTCCCTCCCCCCCCCCCCCCCCCGTCCCTCCCCCCACCCAACCAACCACCCCATGGGGCAGAGTTATGCTTAAGAAATGGGAGCTAAGAATGTACCCCCAAAGGGGCTATTTTTGCGGTTCCACGGCTATATCTCGTAAAGGACTCAGAGTATCGAAAACATGGTCCTATTAAATGTTGTAGGGAATTAAATTCTGCATTGAATGAGATCAGGCGAATGAATGCTGTTTGGACCACCCGTTCCCATACTAGTGTTCATCAACGTTGGACAAATTTTGCATATTTACGAAAATTTTTCGTTTTAACTTCTGTTTTTTCGGTAAATCATCTAAACTAACCCATCTGTCAATAAAATGGCCAATACCAACGTTATAGGGGCGTAAATTCTGCGTTTGATGAGACCAAAAGTGAATTTCTTGCCTACCCATTTCCGTACAGCTCCGCATAAAGTTGGACTATTGCTCATAATCAATGAAGACTGTTTAAACTGCAGTTCTTCAGCAAGTGTTACTTACACTACATTAAATATAACACTATAGCACTCCATTGTACCAGCCAGGAATTTAGTAAATATAGTAATACAATAAAATTTAAAACTGTAGGATATATAAAACGGTAATATTTTAAAAAATGATTTCTCATAGGTGATGAAATCCATTTAACTGATATGAAAAGGAGGCAGGATAAGAAACAGATTTCCTGAAATCAGTTAATGCTGATTATAATTGATAATAACAAAATTATAGTCAAAGTATGAAGATGAAAATGCGGAAAAATAGATAGGTACACAAAGTACCTTTGAGTCGATGTCTGAATGTCATTGCGCCACTCAGCTTATCAAAATCCGTTATTTCTGGTTCAGAGTCCGTCGCGACACCACTCGGCTCCTGCAGTCTGTAATTTTCGCCATCTCATATGATCAGTCCAGATCTTCATCAACATGAGCTTCATCAATTTCATCTGGTTGGAGGGAGTTAGTGCAGGAGTTCCCCTTGCAGTTGGCACAAATCAATGAGCATGTAATCCTAGCCTTCCGACACCTATAACCCACTGCACACCCCTTGTTGAATTTTCAAAAAATTGTGGAGAGAATAGACTATAGACCTGGTTCCATAGAGGCAGGAAGTGGGTCAAGACCAAGCTTTGAAGCCTGCCATCCCCAGAGGAACAGACCATCTGCTGTCCTAACCACATCTGTACTTGCAGGTAAGTTCTCAGGCAATGAGTAGTGGTGCAAAGAGGTTTTGGCCGACTTTTGATACAAAACTGATATGTAAATTAATTAAATTGATCAATGCCATGTTTCTTGGCTTCAGCAAGACGTTTGATACAGTTCCCCACAGTCGTTTAATGAACAAAGTAAGAGCATACGGACTATCAGACCAACTGCGTGATTGGATTGAAGAGTTCCTAGATTACAGAACGCAGCATGTCATTCTCAATGGAGAGAAAGAAGTCTTCCAAAGTAAGAGTGATTTCAGGTGTGCCGCAGGGGAGTGTCGTAGGACCGTTGCTATTCACTATATGTATTAATGACCTTGTGGATAACATCGGAAGTTCACTGAGGCTTTTGGTGGATGATGCTGTAATATATCGAGAGGTTGTAACAATGGAAAATTGTACTGAAATGCAGGAGGATCTGCAGCAGGGAATGGCAATTGAATCTCAATGTAGACAAGTGTAATGTGCTGTGAATACATAGAAAGAAATATCCTTTATCATTTAGCTACTGGAAGCAGTTAATTCCATAAAGTATCTGGCAGTAGGCATTAGGAGTGATTTAAAATGGAATGACCATATAAAATTAATTGTCGGTAAAGCAGCTGGCAGACAGATTCATTGGAAGAATCCTAAGGAAATACAGTCCAAAAACAAAGGAAGTAGGTTACAGTACACTTGTTCTCCCACTGCTTGAATACTACTCAGACAACAATACGAGATGCTTATAATAGTTTTCATAACGACACTGTCTCGAAACCTGGCAGAAAATCCAAAGAGATTCTGGTCGTGTGTAAAGTATGCTAGCGTCAAGACACTGTCATTACCTTCTCTGCACGATAGCAATGGAAATGCTATCGACGACAGTGCTGCCAAAGCAGAATTACTAAACACAGCCTCCCGAAAGTTCTTCGCCGAAGAAGACGAAGTTAATATTCCATAATACGAATCAAGAACAGCTGCCAACATGAGAAACTTAGAAGTAGATACCCTCGGACTAGTGAAGCAACTTAAATTACTTAAGACAAGCCCTCCGGTCCAGACCATATACCAATTAGGTTTCTTTCAAAGTAGGCTGATGCAATAGCTCGATACTTAACTATCATATACAACCACTCGCTCGACGGAAGATCCGTAATAAAGACTGAAAAGTTGCACAAGTCACACAAATATTCAAGAAAGTAGTAGGAATAATCCATTAAATTACAGTCCCATATCAATAACGTCGATATGCAGCAGGATTTTGGAACATATATTGTGTTCGAACATAATGAATTACCTCGAAGAGAAAGGTCTATTGACACACAGTCAACACGAATTTAGAAAACATCGTTCTTGTGAAACACAACTAGCTCTTTACACACACGAAGTGTTGAGTGATATTGATAAGGGATTTCAAATTGATTCCGTTTTTCTAGATTTCCAGAAGGCTTTTGACACTGTGGCACACAAGCGGCTTGCGTTGAAATTACGTGCTTATGTAATATCGTCGCAGTTATGTGACTGGACTCGTAATTTACTGCTAGAGAGGTCACAGTTCGTAGTAATTGATGGAAAGTCATCCAGTGAAACAGAAGTGATTTCTGGCGTTCCCCAAGGTAACGTTATAGGCCCACTGCTGTTCTGTTTCTGCATAAACGGATTAGGAGACGATCTGAGCAGCCGTCTTAGGTTGTTTGCAGATGATGCCGTCGTTTATCGTCTAGTAAAGTCATCAGACGATCAAAACAAATTTCAGAATGATTTAGAAAAAATATCTGCATGATGCACAAATTGGCAACTGACCCTAATAAATAACGAAAAGTGTGACGTCATCCACATGAGTGCTAAGAGGAATCCGTTAACTTCGGTTACACGATAAATCAGTCAAATCTAAAGGACGTAAATACAACACTGTGGCACACCTAGGAATTACAATTACGAACACCTTAAACTGGAAAGAATTCATAGAAAATGTTGTAGGGAAAGAAAACCAAAGACTGCGTTTTATTGGATGGACACTTAGAAAATGTAACATATCTACTAAAGAGACTACCTGCACTACTCTTGTCCGTCCTCTTTTGAAGCACTGCTGTGCGGTGTGGGATCCGTAACAGACAGGATAAACGGAGTACATCGAGAAAGTTCAAAGAAGGGCAGAATGTTTTATATTATCGCGAAATAGGAGAAAGAGTGTCACTGGCATGATACAGGATTTGAGGTGGAAATCATTGAAACAAAGGCGTTTTTCGTTGCAGTGGTATCTTCTCAAGAAATTTCAATACCAAGTTCCTGTTCCGAATGCTAAAATATCTTGTTGGTTCGACGAACCCTCTGCCAGGCATTTAAGTATGGTTTGAAGAGTATCTACGTAAATGTAGCTGTATATATATAAGGCAGCGTACCTAGTTGCATCGTCCTTTGATTCGAGTCTTAAATGATACAAATCTTATGTCGGATAATCCTGAAGTTTGGCTTCCCACTGAGCCTGAAAAACTTTCATGGGACGTTTATAAGCTTACAACAAAGTCCTGGTGTTTCACCCACCCCGCCATGATACCGACTACATCAGGTTTTGGTGTGCAATGGGTTTTTATAACAATATATGTGTCACCCACTATCTGCAAAGCTCACAAGGTATATATACATATAAAAGTATGGTCTGTCATTCAGTCTAACAATGGCTGAAGATATTTACTGTGATGACTAGTTGATTAGACAGCTTGGTGCTCCTACAGCATTCTAGATAATGTAGTAAAAATACTGGTAACAGTAACATTATTATCACAGGTCAGAACAAAATAAAACACGGTTTGTTTCAATATACTCATTTTTATTCAACAGCCATACATTGGGTCCACTACATCAAAAAAATCAAATGGTTCTTTTTTAATTTCCACGCCTGTACAGAATTTAGCAAATAAAGCTTTCTTGTCTGCACAGAATTCAGCATGTATTTCTCTCAAACTGATGGGTGTTACATTAGCTTCTTCTATTGAAGAAGATTGATGCAGTGTTCTAAATCGTCAGCATGCACACTATACACATGGAGATAGTTTACAGTGCCTTTATACACAGTTTGAACACATGGCAGCCAACGGTTCAGTCTCTCCAACACAAGTATTGCACCATCAATAAGCTGAACAAGTTTGTAAAGGTGGCATGTTGCAGATAAATGGATCAACCTCCAGACCTCACTATGAGTGCTGTGCCAATGTACAATGATGTTATAAACTGCGACAGGCGAGTACAGCAAATGTCTGGGGGTAGACGAGATGGCCGATACTCGAGGGTCTACTGCTGATTGATGCAGGGTTCTACACGACATAGTTGATGCCATTCCAACCCCGTAAACTGCACTTTAACACTTCTCGACGTATTTTCAACCTCTAACACCAAATACCAGTCACTGTCCACTGATGCTGCTATACCAGTATTTAAGCGCTTTGAACCACTAGCTGTTAAATTATAAGCTGAAGTGAAAAGCAGTAGAGCACTGGGAGGAAATGGCAGCTTCTAATCCACCACATCACCACTCTGTCCTTGCAGTAACACTGGAATGTTCATGGATGGTGCATATGTCAGAGACCAGCACTGACCTGCACTGTGTGGTGTGCCCACTCCCCCTGCCACGCACAATTCTTCTGAGTGTTGGGGACTGGCTTAGTGTCTTCATTACACATATTGATGAGCAAGATGGATAATAGTAGGTCATTGTCCTGCTCCAGTACACTGGTCAGGTGTGCTACAGAATCCCTCAGTGCTGCTGCCGGTCCCAACAGACTGGAGTTCAGGTCCCGACAAATGGTGGATCTGCAGGTCCAGAGACACTGGAGATTGCTGCTACCAGTGTGGATGAGCTGGAGGTCACTGAGCAAAGAAGAAGAAACAATAAGAATCCCCAAACAAAGGTTGGACTTGAAGGAAGACATGGAGCTGAACAAGGACGTGGAGATGAACCGCATGTACTTACTTTTACGCTTCTTTTGCGAGAGAGAGGCAGATTAGGATCTTAGCTGCCATTGACACTTCATGGTTCTTCCACTGATTGACTTCAATTGCGAGCACATTCGTCTTATGTCCCTATGACATCACGATCACGTTACTGGCTGTAGCGTTCCTGCGCTCCTATTGGCTTTCCTCAATTTTCATGTTGGGGAGGGGACAATTCCTATTGCTTCCTGAAGGAAGTGATGGGAGAAAAAAAAATATTTTAACCGCCCTCTGTGCCAGTTTCGTGAACTAGCTCATTCGAGGCTCATACACCAAGATGAACACACGCAGTTCATTCTGTCTGGGGTAATGGAATAGGACGGAGTTGTCACTTGCATTGTGAATTGACCAGTCAATTCAAACATGAGAAGATCCAGGACAGTCTATAGCTCCTCTATGAATTGCAAAACGCATCTTCATTCCATCCCAGTGCATCGTCATTATACATGTCAGTTAATGTGTGTCTTAACTGATCATAAAATAAAAATAACTGATTATTGAAGGTATTTTGTATGATTTATTTGCATTGTAAATTTTTCAGCAAGAAATATTTCCTTGTGCTTAATGGCAGTAGTCTCTATGAATTGCGGAATGCATATTCAGCCTATCCCTCTGCATTGCTATTATTTGCTGAAAAGTATTCAGCTCATGCTCATCCATTACCATCTCCTTCCATTCCTTGTGTAGGAGGCTACGGACAGAGTCCTCTGCTGTATGCTTATTAAACTATTAAACTCCTCTCTGTCCAACACCAACATCTCCTGAATTGAACACATTATGCTTTTATCTTCTCAGGAGGACACTACATCATGAGACACTGCAGTACATAGTTTGCAACTGAGCTAAATTATCCAGCAAAATGCATACTATACCGAAACATCTCGCTCTCTTTTTTTTTTTTTTTTTTTTTTTTTTCATTATCACACGAGCATTCGAGAGTGAGGTCCTTCCAATCTGACAGCTCACCACAGACTGAGATATTTAGGGGTGGGAGTCAATTGGAACATTGTTGTTGCCTGGTGGTGGCGTGTGGAACTAGAGCTTCATTAGTGGCCCAACCTCTGTGGCATACAGATGTGCACACTCGCTGCTCTGCCTGGTGCCCTTGGCACCCGGTTGGCAGACACCAAGCACGAGTGACCCAAAATGGTGACTAAAACATCTGACTTCATTTCATTTCTCAGAGCAGATGTGAGGTCTACATAAATGGGTGAAGGGAGGGATGGAGCCCCGTATCCCACAAACTGGTCGTTAGGATTTGTTGCAAGTCAGGGCCATTCTTTTGTGTTAATTGTTGGAAGTTACGTTGTCAATGTATAGCCGTCAGATTGCGTTTGGCTTGTATATTGTGAGTAATAAATGAATAGGTTAAGTTTGAGTTATCTTTGTCAGGGAAAATTCTATAGGTCAGTGTTTAATAAAAAATAATTAAAGAGGTAGTTTCAGTCTCAAAAAGAGCATCATTTCCATTACATGTATTCTTACTGCACTCCCAAGTTCTGATTCCTCTTGCTTTTACAGTCACCACCTCATTCTTCTCTATTGTCTTTTCGCAAACAGGATACACATCCGACATTTTTACATCTGCTTGTTTCTAGCCTGCAAAACAATTTATTGTAAATTTCAAATTTTAGTTAAATAACGTATTACTGTATTTACTAGGCACAAGACTAGTACTGTGGTGTGATGCAGTACTATGGATTGCCCTTTACGTAGTTTCAGTACGAAACAGGCTGCAATAAAAAAAACCTAGTCTCCCACACAACCTATACTATCAATGTGAATTGGTCCAGCTTTAAGGCGGAGCTGTACGGGAACGGGTGGTCCGAAAAATTCACTTTTGGTCTCATCGAATGCAGAATTTATTTCTCTATTACTTTTATAAGGACAATTTTATTGATAGACGGATTAGTTTAGATCAGTGGTGTCCTAACTACGAACCACGGGACAACACCGGCCCGAGACACACCAACAACCCGGCTAGCGGTAACGTGTCAGACATGCGTGGTATACAGCCCACCGTAATTTTTTTTGTTACGGTCGATCCTTGCTTATCGTGGACATCCTATAACGAGTGCTTAGGACAACAAGTAGAAGAAACTGTAAAAAACTGTCTCGCCTAAGAACGATGTTTCGCATAAATAGTCTTTGACAATTTCAAGAAGCACCTTCTGGCCTGGACCGGTCTGTTTGGTCACTATAAATGAACACTGAATCACACGTTCTCCTATAAACTACCACACTGTAAAGTAGAAGCCCACACAATGTGTATTCACTCAGCTGTAACGATCGCAATGCGCCTCGCGCCGCAAATGTTCTCAGTCGTACATCTCTGCACGAGCTTCGGCGACGATGTTGCATATTCTCTGCAACGATGTTGTAAGATCTCTTCCTAGCCGGTGCATGGTAACCTTTTCCTTTGCAGTATCTGTCTATGAATTCCAATACTGATTTGTCGTCGCTAACTAATACGAATTCATTAAAGATGCCCATAAGGCAGTAGCTTTGCACGATATAAATTTAATTAACGATAATGCTTTGTCTGTTTTTCGACAAATTTTGAAGCACAGGCGTAAAACATATTTTGAGACAACTTTTTCTGACTTATACTATACCATAAATAAGAAATTACAATGTTGTTCTATAAATCTGAGTACCTATTTTTTTCGGAATGCAAGGTACTGATCTATTCTGCGTGGATTCCCGCGGAAAAAAATATTTCACTTGACGAGCTTTAATTACGAGTAGCATTCAGGAACGAATCATGCTCATTAATCGAAGTAAGACTGTACAGTGTACAATTTATGATGCAAATAAATCATAAAAATACGTACAATCAGTTGTTTTTATTTTACGACCAATTAAGATACACATTAACTAAGAGGTTTAATGTAGTTGAACATTTAAACTGTATTAATTATAAAAGATTTCCTCAAAATTTACCGTGCCTAAGTGACATATATAGGCAATTCATAAACCAAATTAAGCATTGAAATTATAGTTAAAGAGATTTATGTAACTGTAACTTCCCATTTACAACTGTCTGCAGTTTTGGATAAAGTTGGCTAGCTGAAATTATCAGCAGTGACTACAAATGTTCATCAGTTAGTTTAGATCTTTATTTTCTGGTATATTTCATTTTGGAGAAGACATTTTTTCACAGAGAGAAGTAGCGCCGAAATCGGAGAAAAGCCACGAGCAAAATTATGAACTGATCAATCTGTGTAAGTGGAAGACTCTTATAAAATTCCAACACTGATGAATTTAAATAGCTACCTGTATAAGAATCGCTACGTTGCAAATCAAATTTCCAGTTGAAGTTCTGGGGCAAGAATTTTTACACAGGCGTTAAAAGCATTTTAAAAAATCTTGATATCGTTTGCAACTGTATAAAAATCAGAAAATCGAGACTCAAAATCTATTTTAAAAGCATTCAAAGTTTCAGCTGCGAAATCTACCTGAAATGGCGTCTCTCATTTCTGGCTGAATGTTTGGCGTGCATTAAAATGCTTGAAACATTTTTTGTTCAGTTTGAGACTGAAACAAAACAATTTTTTTGTACAAAGGATTTAATATGAGAGTACAAATCAGAGGACAGTTGGTTTTCTCCTTGTAATTTTAAATTAAGGTCATTTATATGTTTGGTTTAATTTGCATAAAATAACTTCCATAACCATCCATCTGCTTTGGAACAAAGCCAGAGGACAATTCCTTTCATTCAAGAAAGAGAGCTTTTCCACAGGTAAGCTAGCGTGCTGCTGTATAATACAGTAAGTCCTTTTCTTCAATTTCTTCAATAAACTCGCGGAATTGACGATGTTTGAGAGCTTGTGATCTTACAGGGTGACACTGAACAACATGAAGAAAACGTAAATTAGTAACAAACTACGGCGTGCACACACTTTATTCAAAATGAAAACGTCATTACAGATATTCAGTTTTAGGTTATGACAAGTTCGACATGCCCATCATCATTGGCGATGATGTGAGGCAGACGAATAGCGAAAATCTCCATGACACGCTGAAGTATCGGAACATCGGTACTGTCGATAACCTCCTGAATGACTGTTTTCAGCTCAGCAATCGTTTTGGGGTGATTGATGTACAGCTTGTCTTTAATACAGATCCACAAAAAGTAGTCGCATGTATTCAGATCCGGAGAATATGAAGGCCAATCGAGACCCTTGCCAGAGACCTCTGGGTACCGCAGAGCCGGTATGCGGTTTCCAAAGTGCTCCTTCAGGACATCAAACACTCTCCTGCTTCGATGGCGTCGAGCTCCTTCTTGCATGAACCACATCTTGCCGAAATCAGGATTGCTTTGGATAATGCGAATGAAATCATCTTCCAAAACCTTCACGTACCGTTCGGTAGTCACAATGCCATCAAGGAATATCGCACCAATTACTCCTTGACTGGACACTGCACATCACACAGGCACCGGTTGAGGGTGAAGAGATTTCTCGATCGCGAAATGCGGATTCTCAGTCCCCCAAACACGCCAATTTTACTTATTGACGAACCCATCCAAATGAAAGTGGGTTTCGTCGCTAAACCAAACCATGCATGCGCATACCAACTCCCATCATGCCCTGCGGCCAACCGTGTAGTTTGAACGTCCTAGCGCAAACCGTTCAGAAAGTATGACGATTTTATTTCAGATAGTTCAATAATTGTCACCATGTATTTAATCAACAGCTGACATGACTGGCTTTTAAACGTCTGACATGTCGAAGCATTTTCCATACAAGGGCAATTGATGAATGATGCAATGTACGATTAATAGTTTTGATCCACCGTCATTTTCTACCGCCTTTGACACGAGAGCAACGACAGCTTTATTTTTTCCACAGGTGTTTTTGTGACCATCAGTTGTGATACACCGTAAGTTCTTCCACTGAATATTGTTTTTGTGAACAGCATTTTCAACTTCCTCAAAATTTCTTCTCCCCTGGCGGAACCGTGAATGCTATGATCGTCAAGATGCTTCTCATATGCTCAATAATTTTTCATTTATTCTTGAATAAAACTAACACCTGTGCAGTACTGAAATATCTGTAGACTCATCCTGAACCATGGGGCGTGGGAAAGGGACCTAGGAGAGCCATATTGGACCACAAATGAAGCCATTAAAACAATAAAACTTTCTGTAGCAATTATTTCCGATTCATCTACTTTTTTGATTTTACGCTACTGGTCTTTTAAGCGGTCATTCTTTCTGCGCTCAGTACGCGAATGGGTCGGGAAGAAGCCCTAATAAGAGGTACAGTGGGAACTACTCTGCGCTATAGACTCTGCAGCGATTTGCAGACTACAGATGCAGATGTGAGTACAAGTACTAATAGGTAACAACTATAACTGGAAACAATAGAAGAAGTTCTCGTCTGCGGTGCGTGAAGCAGAGATGTAGAATTTGTGCTCACTGTTCAATCTGTATATCGAACAAACAGTGAAGGAAATAAAACAAAAATAACAAATAGGATTGATGTTCAGTGTGAAAGATGTCACTGATAAGATGTAGTGATGACATTCCAGTCGAACATCCGGAGTATCCAGCCCATTCTATGTAAACACAGCTTACACCATTACGGAGTCACAGTGCCTTGTTGACAACTTGGGTCCACGGCTTCGTGAGATACGTACCACACTCGAACCCTACCATCAGCTTTTACCAACCGAAACAGGGACTCATCTGACCAGGCCATGGTTTTCCTGTCGTCTAGGGTCCAAACAAATGGTCACGAGCCCATGAGAGGCGCTGGCAAGTGATGTCGTGCTGTTAGCAAACGCACTCGCGTCGGATGTCTGCTGCCACAGCCCGTTAAACCACATTTCGCCACACTGTCCTAATGGACACATTTGTAGTACGTTCCACAGTGATTTCACGCTGTCTTGGTTGTCTTTTAGCGCCGACAACTCTGCGCAAACGCCGCTGCACTCGGTCATTAAGTGAAGGCTTTCAGCCACTGCGTTCCCCGTGGTGAGAGGTAGTGCATGAAATTTGATATTCTCGGCACATTCTTGACACTTTGGAGCTCGGAATATTGAATTCCCTAATGATTTCCGAAACAGAATGTCCCACGCATATAGCTCCAACTACTATTCCCCCTTCAAAGTCTGTTAGTTTCCGTCGTGCAGCCACAAGCACGTCGGAAACATTTTCACAACAATCACATGAGTACAAATGATAGCGCCGCCCATGCACCGCCCTTTTATTCCTTGCGTACGCGATACTACAGCCATTTGTATAGTGCCTCCGGCCGTGGTGGGGGAAGGGGGGGGGGGGGTGGCCGAGCGCTTCTGCCGGCCGGTGTGGCCGTGCGATTCTAGACGCTTCAGTCTGGAACCGCGTGACCGCTACGGTCGCAGGTTCGAATCCTGCCTCGGGCATGGATGTTTGTGATGTCCTTAGGTTAGTTAGGTTTACTTAGTTCTAAGTTCTAGGCGACTGATGACCTCAGAAGTTAAGTCGCAAAGTGCTCAGAGCTATTTGAATCGAGCGGATCTAGGCGCTACAGTTTGGAACCGCGCGACCGCTACGGTCGCAGGTTCCAATCCTGCCTCGGGCATGGATGTGCGTGATGTCCTAAAGTTAGTTAGGTTTAAGTAGTACTAAGTTCTAGGGGGAGGGGGGGTGTAAGGTATGTGATGCGTCTCAAACAGCCTCTCCACACAAATGCCAACCTCACCTTCACGAGTTGCAGCCAAGGATTGCTGCACGGTACACCCTGTTACCACTAACGAGGATATGGCGACCGAGTATCTCCCGGAATAAGGAGACACCCTCTACCAAGCGAAACGGCCTCCTAGGAGGGCGGATGAGCAGGTAGAGGCAGGGCACTCTCTTGTCCTTGGGATGGGAAACTGTCCCTAAAGGCGGAAGAGCCACATGATGGCCAACGGCATAGAATGAAGAAGACAAGGAGAAACCACTTCATTAAAGATCTAATTAGATTTCTCAAGTATCAGCAGCCATAATATGAATATGAAACAAGCTCTAGTAAAAATGCAATCCGGAGTAATAGCCCCTCATTCGGATCTCCGCGAGGGGACTACCAGAGATCTCGTTTCAACAGTTCATAGGAAGAAAGGAAATAAAAAGAGCTATAGTAGAATTGGAACGTGGAACGTCCGCACCTTACTGCAGATGGGGAAGCTCGAAAACCTTAAGCAAGAAATGAAGAAAATGAAGTTGGATATACTAGGAGTGTCTGAAATGAGATGGCCTAACTGCGGAGATTTCTGGAGTGATGAGTACAGGATAATTCACACAGGAACGATAGAAGATAGACCTGGAGCAGGTGGGGTTGGAGTAGTTATGAGTCGAAAATTGGGGCAGAGAGTGAAGGGATATATACAATATGGAGGAAGGATAATACTTGTCAGTCTGGATACCAAACCTACAGAGTAGGTTGTGATATAGGTCTATATGCCTACCACAAACCAGGAGGATGAGGAAGCTGAAGCTGTATATGAAGAGTTAAATGGAGCCTTGAGAGGAATCAAAGGATAAACAAATTTAATAATCATGGGAGACTGGAACGCAATAGTAGGAGATAAAGAGGTACAGCCAGATGTTGAACGCTACGGCCTTGGTAAAAGGAATGATAGAGGAGACCGACTTATAGAATTTTGTAACAGGAATCAACTGATAATATCGAACACGTGGTTTCAACATCACCCCCGTAGAAGATACACCTGGAAGTCACCAGGGGATAGAGAACGATACCAAATTGATTACATTCTAGTCAAAAATAGATTTAGAAATCAACTAAAAGACTCTAGAGCATACGCAAGCCCAGATATTGTGAGTGATCACAACATGGTTGTTGCGGAATGCCGACTCAAGTTCAAATGCATAAGGAAGAAAATAGGAAATGGAAAACTGGATATAGGGAAGCTTGGAAACAGTGAGACGCAGAAGGAGTTCCAAGAAAGGGCTAAGGATCTAATTCAACAGCATCCTATAGAGAATGTAGAACAATATTGGGAAAATATGAGAGATGGCCTAATAAAAGCAGCTGAAGAGATAATTGGAAAACAAAAACCTGAAAAGAGGAAGGAGTGGATAACTGATGAAATAATACTTATGTTTGAGGAAAGAAGGACGCTCAAAAATAATGAAACGGAAGAAGGGAAAACGGCATACCGAGTGCTTAGGAACAAAATCAACAGGAAGTTGAAGCAAGTAAAAGAAAGATTCCTTGAAGACAGATGCAAAGAAGTTGAAGACCTTCTGAAGAAAGGGAACCTTGAATTAGCATACAAAACAGTGAAACGCTTCTTCTCAGGAGGACAAAGATGTAATGCCCTAATAAGAGAGGATAATAATATGGTGTATAATCATGAAGATATAGCACTTACGTGGAAGGAATACCTAGAGAAATTATATGGAGGCAACGTACAAGATGACATGATTGAAAGTGAGGACGAAGTAGATAAAGATGAACTAGGAGACAGCATACTAAGGTCTGAATTTGATCAGGCACTACAGGCACTTAAGCACGGAAAAGCACCAGGAATTGACTCATTGCCTGCAGAAATCATCAAAGCAGCTGGAACAGAAATAAAAGATAAATTGTATAAATTAATCTGCCAAATATATGATACTGGAGAGCTGCCTGAGGACTTCAAAAAGTGTATTATTGTTCCATTACTAAAGAAAATGCCAGCAAAATCGTGTGCACAATACAGAACCCTCAGCCTAACATCACATGCATCAAAAATTTTCACGACCATCCTCCTCAGAAGAATTGAAGGGAACGTGGAATGCATGCTCACAGAAGACCAGTTTGGCTTTAGAAGAGGGAGAGGTACGCGAGAAGCCATTATGGCCCTAAGGCTCATAATAGAAAAAAGAATGGAAAAAGGAAAGGACACCTACATAGCATTTATTGACCTCGAAAAAGCCTTTGATAAGGTTGAATGGAAAAAACTATTCCAGATATTGAGGGAAACTGGAGCTAAGTACAAGGACAGGAGAACGATATGGAACATATACAAAGAAGAGGATGCAATAGTGAGATGTGGGGAACATCAACAACAAGCAAAAATTAAACAGGGTGTGAGACAGGGATGTGCACTCTCCCCTGTCCTCTTTAATATGTACATACAGAAAGCAATGGACGAGGTCAGAGAAAAGTTAGGACAAGCTAATGGAATCAGGATCCAGGGAAAAATAGTTGATATGCTGCGCTTTGCGGATGACATTGCTGTCCTAGCGGAAAATGAGGAAGAATTACAAGTAGTGTTGGATGAAATGGAAAACACTCTTGCCACACGGTACAACATGAAAATTAATAAGTCAAAAACAAAAATATTAGTTGCAAGCAAACAAAATAATCAAGCAATTACGAATATAAGGCTGAATGGAGAGAAGCTGAAAGAAATACAAGACTTTGTCTACTTGGGAAGCAGAATAACATCAGATGGTCGTAGCAGGAAAGATGTAATAAGTAGAATAAATCAGGCGAAGATTGCATTCTATAAAAGGAAAGGACTCCTCACATCAAATATGATAAGTCTGTCGTTAAGAAAGCGGTTAATAAAGACCTTTGTTAGGAGTGTGCTTCTCTACGGCAGCGAAACCTGGACACTTGGAGAGGACGAAAGAAGAAGGATTGAAGGATACGAAATGTGGTGTCTGCGAAGGATGTTAAAAATTCCATGGACGGCCAGGATGACAAATGAAGAAGTCCTGCAGAGAGCGGAGGAAGTTCCAGTTCTTTGGAAAGCGGTCAAGAAGAGGAGAGATATATGGATGGGACACATTCTGAGACATGAAAGTCTTCTCCACACTATAACGGAAGGCCTTGTGGAGGGCAAAAGGGCAAGAGGCAGACCTAGAAGAAAGTACATAAGCCAGATAATGCAGGACCTAGGATGCGGAAGTTTCACGGAATTGAAGAGGCTGGCCGACAATCGTACTGAATGGAGAGCTGCTGCAAATCAATCTTAGGATTGGCAACTTAAGAAGAAGAAGTTCTAGGGGACTGATGACCTCAAAAGTTCCATAGTGCTCAAAGGCATTACGGTGCCGAAACCTTTGAGCCATTGGCAGATGGAATATCGCGGTGGAGTGGGAATCCAGCTGCAAGACGAAAAACGACGTCCGCTTTTTTTATGACCTCCAATTGAGGTAAGAGCGGACAAGGCATATAGCGGTGCAGTCTCTAGATACATAAACTCGGTCTGGCTATTAAGTAGTACGGTTTTCTGTTCTGGCTAACGAGTACTGAGTAAACACGGGCAGAGTAGTGACGTTTTAATGATAAAATATTGAAACGCAAGCCGCGCTTTCTATTGTTTGCTTACACTACTACCATCTTTGTCCCCATGCAGCGATTATCTGAGACAGGGCAATCTATTGGCGGTTCCTTGAAATGGAGGCTACTGCAAAGTTTTACCACTGTGTTAACATATCACAAAAATGACCAGATTGTGTTTCACTATGTCGTCACGATAGGCAATATTAGCTTTAACTAATGCACTAAGATCAAGTTAGTTGATTATGTGTCGTCATGATAGGCGCGACTTGTATTATTGCAACATTAGCTTTACTTAATGCACTAAGTTCAAGTATGTTGATTTTATGATTGTTGTGGTGTCACCGCCAGACACCACACTTGCTAGGTGGTAGCCTTTAAATCGGCCGCGGTCCGTTAGTATACGTCGGACCCGCGTGTCGCCACTATCAGTGATTGCAGACCGAGCGCCGCCACACGGCAGGTCTAGTCTAGAGAGACTCCCTAGCACTCGCCCCAGTTGCACAGCCGACTTTGCTAGCGATGGTTCACTGTATACATACGCTCTCATTTGCTGAGACGGCAGTTTAGCATAGCCTTCAGCTACGTCATTTGCTACGACCTAGCAAGGCGCCATATTCAGTTACTATAAGTCACGTCTTCAATAATGTCTTCTGAACAGATACTATTGTGACTCATGTACCGTCAAGAGCGACGTTCGTCATTAATAGATTAAAGTTAAGTATCAAACTAATTACGTCCACTTTCTGAATTCTCATTCCTTGTCATGTTCCAGACCTCACGTCAGTATAGTTCTTCCCTCCTCACGCCTGCCTGCGTGAGCTAAAACGCGTGCATTTCGGCCTCCCCTCGTAACACGGTGTTGGCTCTTCTGCCAACACAAAAATTGTGATTTCCACTATGTTCATTTATTAATACATTAATACACTATGAAATCAAAAGTATGTGGACACCACACAAAACATACGTTTATCGTATTAGGTGCATTGTGCTGCCGCCTATTGCCAGGTACCCGATATCAGCGTACTCAGTAGTCATTATATATCTTGAGAGAGCGGAATGGGGCGCTCTGTGGAACTCAACGGACTTCCGACGTGGTCGGGTGACTGGGTGTCACTTCTGTGATACGTCTGTACGCGAGATTTCCACACTCCTAAACGTCCCTATGTCCACTGTTTCCGAAGTGATAGCGAAGTGGAAACGTGAAGGGACACGTACAGCACAAAAGCGTACAGGCTGACCTCGTCTGTTGACTGACAGAGACCGCCGACAGTTGAAGAGGGTCCTAATGTGTAATAGGCAGACATCTACCCAGACCATCACACAGGAATTCCAAACTGTGTCAAGATCCACTTCGAGTACTATGACAGGTGGGAGGTGAGAAAACTTGGATTTCATGGACGAGCGGTTGCTCATAAGCCACACATCACTCCACTAAAGGTCAAACGACGCCTCGCTTGGTGTAAGGAGCGCAAGCATTGGATGATTTGATAGTGGAAAAACGTTGTGTTGAGTGACGCGACGAATCACGGTACACAATGTGGCCATCCGATGGCAGGGTGTGGGTATGGTGAATGCTGAGTGAATGTCATCTGCCAGCGGGTGTAGTGTCAACAGTAAAATTCGGAGGCGGTGTTATGGTGTGGTCGTGTTTCTCATGGAGGGGGCTTGCACCCATTGTTGTTTTGCGTGGCACTATCACAGCACAGGCCTATATGGATATTTTAAGTACCTTCTTGGTTCCCACTGTTGAAGAGCAATTCGGGATGGCGACTGATTTGGGATGGCGATTGCACCTTGCAACAAGATCTAGTACCGGTTCGTAATACACGGCCTGTGGCCTAATGGTTACAAGACAGTAACATCCCAGTAATGAACTGTCCTGTACAGAGTCCTGACCTGAGTCCTATAGAACACCTTGGGGATGTTTTGGAACGCCGACTTCGTGCCAGGTCTCACCGATCGACATCGACAGTTCTCCTCAGTGCAGCACTCCGTAAAGAATGGGCTGCCATTCCCCAAGAAACCTTCCAGTAACTGACTGGACGTATGCCTGCGAGAGTGGAAGCTGTTATCAAGGCTAAAGGAGGACCAACACCATACTGAATTCCAGCATTACTGATCGTGGGCGCCACGAACTTGTAAGTCATTTTCAGCCAGGTTTCCGGATACTTTTGATCACTTAGTGCATGTCCTAGATCTGCCACTCTTTCTGCTCCCGCACATCACTGTTCCCGAATAACAAACATGGAAAGAAAATAGTGTATTGCGAACATCACACCCAGAAATCCAACTTTTTTTGTAGACATTCATAGTAAATTTCCTTATAAACTCGCTTTTTTCACCATCACCAATAGGCTTTTGACTTACGACAGTAGTAATCAAAACTAAGTTGATTATGTTAATTTTATATATATATATATATATATATATATATATATATATATATATATATATATATATAAATTGGACTGTTTAAAGATACTTAAATTTTATAATTAATAGTTTAACATTGTGAGGAATAAAATAAAATTTAAAAAATGATAGTAGCGGCACGAATTTAAACCGATCGAATGAATTCCTACTCAGTGAACTTGACCACTGCACCACAGCACAAATACGTCAAGTACTGTTCAATAATCGTTCACATTCAACGCATAAGTCTTTATAGAGTGTTTTTCCTTTTCTTACGGCCCACTCAGGCGATATCCTCTAGTAACTTGAAAGAGACATCTAACTGCTTCTACTCACATAGCTTGAGCCAAATCGGTGAGCACTACCCACCCCGTCGCCTTGTAGGATTTAAACTCACTTTCAAAGAAAAATACGTATCTGGTGCTGTGAGCAACGTAGCACCCATAGTACCGGAAGGGATGACGTCACATCAGAGCATGCACAGTCTAAAACAGAGAGCTGTGTCCGTTCTCTGAATTGATCATAGCGCAGATGACCATCGTTTCACAACTGTAAACTCGTTTCTAGTTATCGTGAAGAAAACGCTATAAAATTTATTTTCGTCTGTTTTATTTGCTACCACCACTCATTCGAAGAGATATGATGTACATTTACAGCGATTTATGGCATGTATTCGAAGAGAAATAGCGTAATTTAAATGCAATATTTACAGTGTGCTGTAGCAAATTAGCACATGATCACTAGCCACCACTGATTCCTTGTACTATGTTCTCTGGTTATTCGTGTGCGACTTCAGTTCAAAGTACAGTGACAGAGATGCATACAGAAATGCGTGTGCGTAATATGAAAAGGAAACAAAGGACTGACAGAACACTAGTAGGATGGTACAGCACGGCAATCGACAAAGGAGACACAAAGGTACAGACTATAAGTACTTTCGAACATAACTTTCGAATTGCAATTCAGGATCTGCTCCCAGACGTAACATTAAGTGCGGAGAATATGTCAATACTAGAAAGGCAATACTGAAGGCAACAAGAAATACTGTAGGTAGTTTGTCTTCATCGGTTGCAAACCTGACTCTTATGCCAGATTCACCCATGATAGCAGTTCCTGTATCTGTGTCACATACCGTCAAACTCCCAAGCATAATTTTAGAGCTATTTTAAGAAGAAACGGCAATGCGATCTCGATTTTGGAAGTAGTTTCAGTAATGAGCTATTTTAAGAAGAAACAGCAATGCGATCTCGATTTTGGAAGCAGTTTCAGTCATCTATAGACAGCAATACTTCAATTTCTACTGTAGACTAACACGTCCTCCTCCGAGGGTACTTGAAGGATAAGCCAAAGAACCTGGTTGAAGGCATTCCAGTCACTGTAGATTCCTATGAGAAAACTAAACGAGTATTTCTTTCTCGCTCTGGAGACAAAAACCGTATATTTCAGGCTCAACTCAATTATCTTGAAACTATGGAACCTATGTCATGTGCGTCAACGGATATTTTGAGTGTTACAAAACGTAACAAACGCTTACAAACGTTAGGGGATACTGTGGTCGACTACGGCCTCTTGTTCAAAATTCTGAGTGCGTTTCCTGAACCTACAGTTCGACGTAGGACTATTTACGCTTGAAGAGAAAAGACTGCTTTTGATCACGTCACGAAGCTAATGAAATTTTTGAATGATGAAATGCAAGGAACAATGATCACCCATAAAATTTGAGATAAAATATTTCAGAAACATTCATATCCACAGCTGCCACAATACAAGTGAATACTAAGGGAGAGAAGCCAGGCAGAAAGACAAAAGAAAACAATGAAACTTGCGTATTTTGCGACTGATGTCTTCATTGGGCTTATCACTGTACCAAGATATCAAGCATCAAAGATTGGTACGACAAGCCTCACGTCTCTGCTTTTTGTGTCTAAAAAGGGGACACAAGATCAAGGAATGCAGCCATAAAAAAAAGAAACCTGTTCTAAATGCAAGAGGTATCATCACTTAGCTATCTGCAATGAAAAACAACGAGTCTCAGCGGGAAAGATTGATGTTGAACCACCTATCTTCACGTATCTTCAAGCTACATCCGTTTGGCTAACAGGGCCGACGAAGCTGAAGAAATGTACGCGCAGTTCACTTGACGCTGGAAACCAGTGCAGCTTCATCAGCACGGACCTAGTTACAGCTTGCAATTACAACCCAACACCCACCAACCATTAGTTGTTACAGGGTTTGAGTCACCACGTTCCACGTCCACAAATCGCAGATTTTTTTTTCACTTCAAGTTGACATTAGTTTGGACAAATAGCACGCTGACTTTCTTTACTTTCGAAAGTAGGAACACGAACTCATCACATCCATCTGAGATATTACGATCTGGACTTTCTGCTCCCAAGGACGACGAACACCAGTGCCCTATTGAGATTCTGATTGGTGGAGACCAATACTGGAAAATAATAAAGGACGACACATCAGTACCCCTTGCTGATTCTGCAGTTTTGCTTCCTTCGAGGACGTCTTGTTGGTCCTGCAGTTCTCCTTCCTTAGAGATTTCGATGGATTTTAAACGGTCGGAGGCGTGGTATTATTGTCAGCCATGTTACTGTGAACCACGTACACCTCAACAAAGAGTGTGCTTCATTAGAAAAGGCCAAGCATCGTTTCTGGGACTGTAGAATTGGTGGGAATAAGCAGGAACAATCGTTCTCACTGAAACGTGCTGTCACTTTCCAAGAATTCCGTGATACTTTCCAAACGGAGGAAGGACGAAGAGTAGGTTCATTACTAAGAAAGGAAGTTGTCACGCTTTCTTCAGATCGTTGCAGTGCAGAAAGACGTTTCATACCGTTAAAAATAAAATTATCTCACAATACTCAACTTCGTGAGACGTGTTACTTTCAAATGTTGCTTTACATTCAGAATGAGCGAGTCGAAATGATCAGTACGTAGGACACTACAAATGATGTATTTTACTTCCTCATCACTCAGTGGAGAAAGAAAGACTGGGAATTATGAAGTGGAGCATTGTTTTTGAGGCTTGATTGCGGGAAAACGATTCACTGTCACTCATTGACACTTTAGACTCAGGACCTAATCTGCTGTCTGAAATACTAACAAAATTAATTCCCTTCAAGATGTTCCAGAAGGAAATCGGAGATGGAACTCAAGACTTTTTACGACTCACTGAACGAAAAGAACAGGTTCCACGAGATTCTTTTGGTTTCCTGTCGAGAAGAAAGAAGATCCAATTTGGCAAACTACGAATAATGTCATCATCTACATGTTTACACCTTTACCACTTGGCCTCACATGAAGCCGATTTTTCCTTTCTGCAACGTTGCGTGAACCGGCTACAAGACATCAAGGCATACATCTTATTACAGCAGAACCTCGGAAGAAAGTAATTTCGTGGACGACTTTGTCACCCATTTAGAGAGCGACAGTAAAATGACATTCACAAGCCGGCCGCGGTGGTCGTGCAGTTCTAGGCGCTCCAGTCCGGAGCCGCGCTGCTGCTACGGTCGCAGGTTCGAATCCTGCCTCGGGCATGGATGTGTGTGATGTCCTTATGTTAGTTAGGTTTAATTAGTTCTAAGTTCTAGGGGACTGATGACCACAGCAGTTGAGTCCCATAGTGCTCAGAGCCATTTGAACCCTTTGACATTCACATATTATCAGTTGCTGTGTCTGTTGTGACAGATAAAACTCCCAAGGCTAAAATGGGCTACGAATTCTAAAACATTAAAGAACATATGCAAGACGGAAGGGCGGCTAGCCAGAGAACGTACTGTGGTCTTAGCCATCGACTGGGATGCGGAATCATACTCAATCTTCTTCGATCACTGTCTCATAACCGATAAACCACGTGATGAATCCGCGACAGAAATCCAGTTACTGCACGTGACAGAGAGTTCTATGATCCTCTTAGCAACTTTTTACCGACATCCATATTTGGAAAAATTGTTTTTCATGACATGGGGTGTAGAGCCATACTATGGTACGAAATTCTGGCTCCAGACTTGGCATCCAAAGGGAAAATCTGGACTTCACAACAAACAAATTGTAAACTTCAGAATACTCTTATGGATAGGACTAGTAATCAATCACCAGAAGCTTCACAAGTTCACGTATTTTGTGATGCCTCAGAAAGAGCATATGGAACCGTGTCGCACATTAGAACCTCCGAGGTTAAAAACACAGTTGTTCTTCTGGTAGTCAGTAAAAACACGGTATTCTGTATCAAAGGGGTGACGATCCGTGGTTTGAGCTATTAGCTACCTTACTGGGTTCGCGGCTTCTGAGTTATTTCTGTAGTTAGATGGATTTGATATCGCAAATGCAATAATGTGGAGCGACTCCATGGTGACTCTGGGCTGGATACGAAGCGATCATAAATCGCCGGAACACCTTTGTCGATAATAAGTCACTGAAATCCAAGAGATTTGACACCATTGCGGAGGCGACGCTGCTCTCACAACTAATCCAGCAGATTAGGTATCATGTGGACCATCAGGGGAGAAATTATAGTCGTGTATGCTATGATGGAATGGGCTTTCATGGCTAACTCAACTGCGTGACACTTGACCTCTACAAGAAATATCTGACGATTTTCTACCAGATAGGCCAAAAATATACCAACAACTTTTGACTATTAATGCATTGGTGTACCCCACTAAAGCGTCAAAATATAGTTCTTACTGGAAAATATTACACATACTCACAAGGCTTATGTGTTTCATCCATATGCTAATGGGCCCTAATTTAATCCCTGCTCCAAATTTCTTCCCCCTAGCAATTTTCGGTTTCCGTAGTTGGTAACAGAGGTTTAGCTGCGTTCATGCGTGATCTCATCTCAGTCCATTGTTCTGATGAGTGAATCTGTTGTGTGCAGCACGCGTAGCTTCCACGAACGAGGGGATTAAATTTTTTATGCTGACGGGTAAGTCAATGCAACTGTCAAGTTAACAGCCTGCAATTCTTAGTGGAAACGCTGATTTGTGCTCAAATAGGGGTAGGTATTTCAGTCGTGCGTTGTAGTTTCTCGTGTGTAATCGCTACAGTCAGGGATTTAGTCTGTATTGTTGTAGCGACCATTATAATGAATGTTGGGATGTTCGTAATTTCGTCGGCCGTGTAGTTCCTATTTTCGTCTTGGGGACGAAATTTGGAACTTTTATTAAAAACTGATTTTATTTGTTGTTTGTAAAGATTACTTTACTTTTTTCATATGGGAAACAAAAGGGGAACTAAATGGATTAGTTGCACGAAATGCATAATTTTTTGTCACAAACCATGCTCTTCATCTACATAGACATATAAATTCTAATGTGACATTTTTAAAAGGCTAAAAATAACAAGAAAAATTTTGCATATATGGCCGTTCAATGATTTATAATAGTTAACGTGTATGGCAATGCTACAACGGCAAAATACATTTTAATTAATTGTACTTTTGGGAATTTTTGTGGGGGACGAAATTACAAACACTTTTTTGTATTTCTGTCTTTGGAGTGTTAATATCAGGTCAAATACTGGCTGTAATATGTTATAATCTAACTGTAAATTGCCAACAAGTGGAGGGCAAATTCAGTAATATATATAACAATTTCTGGCCTTTTGCATAACCTTTCTTCAGGGCTTCTAGAGGTTCTGACGTACTAAGGTGACGAAACTTGATTCCCTACTTCAATGTTCGACATTCAGAATATGTTCAGAGCCAACTCACTGCCCATAATTAGAGTCAGCAATACGCAGTTGGATATGAATAGCCCAGCAGGTTGCTTCCGACAGAATACCACGAGAAAGGCCGTGTCTCCAACGAAATAGAAAACTGTAGAAAAACAGCAAGAAAAGGCCGTACGTAGTGTCTCCCTTGCAAAATATCCAGAACCATCGCGGATGCGGCGTAAAAGTTCCTCTACCACATGACCGCATTCAGCTCACCAGGCCGTCTGCTTTACCAGATAGATTTCGTAGGTCCACTTTTCGCCAAGTTCGGTAACTTGTTACAGAAGTGCTACATCTTACTTTTCACCTCGAACTAGAATAAAATATGAGCACGACAAATATTTGATGGCATTCGCAAGATCTATTGTGGTAAGAGGACTGCGAAACACTACTTATTTGGATAACACAAAAGCTTTTCAAGCCACGAACAGAGAACTAAAAGACATCACTCATTTCTTCGAATACACGAAGATCAGCCATTACTACGTTCACCAAAGCGTTTCTTGGAACTTTTTTGTACGCACAGCCCTGACGAGAGGGGTGGGCAAAATGCCAGGAGCCCAAGTCTCATGGAGGACCCAAGTCTCTCAAGGGTTCGGATGTCCCCAGGCGCTCAGTCGGCAGATATCAGACTGCTGTTGTAAAATAAATATTGTATCATATAATAAATCAAAGAACCTTACCCCAGCATCAGCATAGCCAATCCATCTCTTGCTTTCCACACCATTCACTTTCATGATTCTTACAGGGGAATTCTATACAATTCTATTTCGTGTAGAAGACGTTAATATGATATAAGTAAACTGCAGCAGCACCCAAGGAAGGACTCAAAACTCAGTAGCGCTTACTGAAGGCTATAATACCCAGATAATATTAGGAACAGAAAGGTTAGGTGTCAAAGGTGACAGCATATTTATTTCAGAAAAGAACTTGGTAATTGTGGTGTGCGTACTGTAAGACCTTCAGTATACACACCATCAGATTATTTGACTTGTCGCTCTAACGAAGTAGGCGAGTGTCAGCAATATTGTGGCGTGCTTGTCTTCTGCCGTTAGATCAGATGATAGAAATGCCACTTGCACGCTTAGAGTAGCAGATTGACGGTGACCAACTTTAAACAGAACTTGATTAATTTTCACACACATTTATTAAAATAATAACAAGCATAAAAATTACTTAACTTGGTTCTGGATGCTATTTACAATTGACAATCTGAAGTTCCTTTGGTATTGGTATGTTAATCTTATTCTCACATATATCTCTGATACTTGTCAAAAGTGTCCATACGTTTATCTTCATGGCTATGTACAGGAATATGGTAATCTTATTAGGCGCAGACTGAAACTTGACTATAGACTGGTACAGACAGGTGCAGACAAATGCAGACTGACTAATTGGAGGTCTGTACACTCGTTATAATACCTCGCGCGTTCATGTATTGCTGCGCAAGTGTGATCCGCAAGGAGAAAAGGTTCTACGTTAGCAGCAATCTCATTGGCTGCGTTACATATTAATACGTGGATCGGCGGAAGCAGAATTTGGTCCGTCTCTATGGCAGCGCCATCTTGTAGTACAGAGATGGACGAGCGCTGCACCTGCGATGTTGTGCTTAGCAGGCCGCGCTCTAGTGGGAAAGTTGTGTACGCGCTGACTACGTGGAACTATGTACACAAGAGTAACGCATAGTGAAGTCATCACGGATTCCAAATGTGAATAATCTGGGTGTAGTTAAGCATCAAAGATCGGTCAAAAATGGTAACTGGATGCTTTTATAGACCGTCCATGTTAGGAGCTGTAGTGGCAGAACGCTTCAGAGAGAACTTGCACAATATCGTTAGTTATTTTCCTGATCATTCAGTTGTGATAGCGAGTGGCTTCAATTTGCCAGGTATAGATAGGAGAGTCATGCCATCAAAACTGATGCCAGAGGCGGACGTATTTCCGAAAATTACATCGAGGAGATAATTAGAGAACAAGTTCGAGAAGGTAGCGTCTTAGACCTCCTACCAACAACCACTCCCAAATTTATCCAATCCGTTGACGTAGAGGAAGGTATCAGTGATCATACGTTAGCAACTATGATTACGGGTTTTACAAGGAATGTTACATAAGACAAGTAAATATTTTTGCTTAGCAAGAGTGACAGGATACAAATTGCAGAGAATCTGAGTAGTCAGCATGAAATATTCAGTGCTGAGGACGAAGATGTGGAGCGCAAATGAAATACTCGAAAGAGTCGTTCAATATGCCTTAGACAAATATGTTCCGACCAGGGCCTGAAGGGATGGGAAAGACATGCCGTGATTTAATGTCCGTATTACACAAAACAGCTATGTAAACAAAGAGTGCATCATCACAATTTCAAGAGAAGTCAAAACCAGGTGACAAACAAAAGCTGGACGAAAAGAAAATGAGTGTAAAGAGAGCAATGGGAGAAGGGTTCAATTACTCTGAAAGTAAAATTTTGTCGACCGACCTTAGTAAAAACTCTTAAGATGTTATGATCTTACGTAAAATCAGTTAGCGGTTCGAAATCTATTCATTCACTCAGCGACCATACTGGCACCGAAACAGAAGATAACCGAGAGAACGCTGACATACTGAGTTCTGTCTTTCAAAATTGTAACACGGTTCCTCCCTTCAATCGCCACACGAGCGTCGAACTAGTAGAATATTGAGATAACCGATTGCGGAATAGAAAAGCAACAGCAATCGCTTAGTAGTGGAAAGGCGTAAGATACCTATAAGGTTCTACAAAGATAATGCGAAGATCTTGTTAACCTCATAGCAGCAATTTATCGCAGATCGTTAGTAGAATGAAAGGTATCTATTAAATGGACAAAAAGGGCAGGTCATTCGCTTTTTCAAGGAGGGTCGTAGAACAGATGCACATAATTATAGGTCTATATCATTTGTAGACAGAAAGCTTTTGACAATGTTGACTGGAGTACTCTTACAAATTCTGAAGGTGGCAGGGGTAAAATACAGGGAGCGAAAGGCTATTTACAATTTGCACAGAAACCAAGTGGCAGTTATAGGAGTCTAAGGCAATGAAAGGGAAGCAGTGGTTGGGAACGGAGTGAGACAGGTTTTCAGCCTATCCCTGATGTTATTCAATCTGTATACTAATCAAGCAGTAAAGGAATCAAAAGAAAAATTCGGAGTAGGAATTAAAATCATTGGAGAAGAAATAAAAACTTTGAGGTTTGCCGATTATATTGTAATTCTGTCAGAGACAGCAAAGGACCTGAAAGAACAGTTGAATGGAATGGACAGTGCCTTGAAAGGAGGATGTATGATGAACATCAACAAAAGCAAAGAGACGATAATGGAATGTAGACGAATTAAATTGAGTGATGCTGAGGGAATTAGATTAGGAAATGAGACACTTAAAGTAGTAAATAAGTTTTGCTATGTGGGGAGCAAAATAACTGATGATGGCCGAAGTAGAGAGGATATAAAATGTAGACTGGCAATGGCAAGGAAAGCATTTCTGAAGAAGAGAAATTTGTTTAAATCGAGTATAGATTTAAGTGTCAGGAAGTCGTTTCTGAAAGTATTTCTATGTAGTGTAGCCATGTATGGAAGTGAAAAGTGGATGATAAATAGTTTAGACAAGAAGAGAATAGAAGCTTTCGAAATGTGGTGCTACAGAAGAATGCTGAACATTAGATGGGTAGATGACATAACTAATGAGGAGGTATTGAATAGAATTGGGGAGAAGAGAAATTTGTGGCACAACTTGACTAGAAGAATGGATCGCTTGGTAGGACATGTTCTGAGGCATCAATGGATCACTAATTTAGTAATGGAGGGCAGTGTTGAGGGTAAAAATCGTAGAGGGAAACCAAGAGATGAATACACTAAGCCGATTCAGAAGTATGTAGGTTGCAGTAGGTACTGGGAAATGAAGCAGCTTGCACAGGATAGAGTAGCATGTAAAGCTGCATCAAACCAGTCTCTGGAGTGAAGACCACAACAACAACACCATCGTTGACATCCATCTGTTGCAGAATTACAGAACATGTTTAATGCTGAAATATCATGACGTTTTGGAGAACATAAATCTCCCTTGTAAAAATCAACATGGAACAGAGATATTGTGAAACTCAGCTCACTCTGTTCAACCAGGAGATCATAGCGCTGAAGACAACAGCATTTGGGTTGTAGAGGGTATGTTGGATGAGGATGGGCTGTCAGGATGCGCCGTATTAAAACTCGTCCGAGTTTCTCGTGTGATTTATTATTTCCAGCTACAGCGCCCCCATTCCTCTTGGTCTGTGTCACTGGGTCCTGCAATGCTGAGGACACCACTTTGCTGTCTGCGGGACAGCGTGGCATGGAATGGCTGCCTCAGTGACCCATGTAGTGCACTGCTGTGTGTCAGCCTCGTACAGCCGCGGAGTTGTGAAGATGTAAGGCTGCGCCGGCAGCCAACTCAGCAGCCTCCATCCCCGTTGTCTAAGTGCCACTCGCGGGAAGCCGCAGGGCAGGCCGTTGCTTACTTCTCTGCCATCCTGGTTGGAATTGTGGCGACAAGAGGCGCCTGTGATCCTACAGCCAAATCTGTGGCCCTCGCCTCGGGATGCTTCCAGCATGTGTTCAGAGCCAACAAGACTACATGCAGTAGTGAGCCACGGCATGGCCACCCGCTGGCTGGCTGCGGACCCCACATTGGCCTCAGAGGGTTGAACCAGCGATCTGGCATGGACTGGAACACTGGCACCCCATCTGCTACTGTGTGTAGCTGGTGGTGTGACATGCCCTGCCATCCAGGAAAGCTGTCACACTCGATTGCCTTGTTAGTGAACCGGCGCCTATTTACACTCCTGGAAATGGAAAAAAGAACACATTGACACCGGTGTGTCAGACCCACCATACTTGCTCCGGACACTGCGAGAGGGCTGTACAAGCAATGATCACACGCACGGCACAGCGGACACACCAGAAACCGCGGTGTTGGCCGTCGAAGGGCGCTAGCTGCGCAGCATTTGTGCACCGCCGCCGTCAGTGTCAGCCAGTTTGCCGTGGCATACGGAGCTCCATCGCAGTCTTTAACACTGGTAGCATGCCGCGACAGCGTGGACGTGAACCGTATGTGCAGTTGACGGACTTTGAGCGAGGGCATATAGTGGGCATGCGGGAGGCCGGGTGGACGTACCGCCGAATTGCTCAACACGTGGGGCGTGAGGTCTCCACAGTACATCGATGTTGTCGCCAGTGGTCGGCGGAAGGTACACGTGCCCGTCGACCTGGGACCGGACCGCAGCGATGCACGGATGCACGCCAAGACCGTAGGATCCTACGCAGTGCCGTAGGGGACCGCACTGCCACTTCCCAGCAAATTAGGGACACTGTTGCTCCTGGGGTATCGGCGAGGGCCATTCGCAACCGCCTCCATGAAGCTGGGCTACGGTCCCGCACACCGTTAGGCCGTCTTCCGCTCACGCCCCAACATTGTGCAGCCCGCCTCCAGTGGTGTCGCGACAGGCGTGAATGGAGGGACGAATGGAGATGTCTCGTCTTCAGCAATGAGAGTCGCTTCTGCCTTGGTGCCAATGATGGTCGTATGCGTGTTTGGCGCTGTGCAGGTGAGCGCCACAATCAGGACTGCATACGACCGAGGCACACAGGGCCAACACCCGGCATCATGGTGTGGGGAGCGATCTCCTACACTGGCCGTACACCACTGGTGATCGTCGAGGGGACACTGAATAGTGCACGGTACATCCAAACCGTCATCGAACCCATCGTTCTACCATTCCTAGACCGGCAAGGGAACTTGCTGTTCCAACAGGACAATGCACGTCCGCATGTATCCCGTGCCACCCAACGTGCTCTAGAAGGTGTAAGTCAACTACCCTGGCCAGCAAGATCTCCGGATCTGTCCCCCATTGAGCATGTTTGGGACTGGATGAAGCGTCGTCTCACGCGGTCTGCACGTTCTGCACGAACGCTGGTCCAACTGAGGCGCCAGGTGGAAATGGCATGGCAAGCCGTTCCACAGGACTACATCCAGCATCTCTACGATCGTCTCCATGGGAGAATAGCAGCCTGCATTGCTGCGAAAGGTGGATACACACTGTACTAGTGCCGACATTGTGCATGCTCTGTTGCCTGTGTCTATGTGCCTGTGGTTCTGTCAGTGTGATCATGTGATGTATCTGACCCCAGGAATGTGTCAATAAAGTTTCCCCTTCCTGGGACAATGAATTCACGGTGTTCTTATTTCAATTTCCAGAAGTGTATATGGGGCTGTGTGCCTTTGTTTTGCAAACGTGCCACTCCGAGCCAAGTACTCATAACACCTGGGTTGAGCCAGTGGGCCCCTTCTGCCTGTAACTTGCACCATTCAAACCACTGAGTTTACTCTTTTCAGCGGGTCTATGGCCCTTTGGCCTCCATTCTACTTCACAACAGCTGGTAGCGTAACTTACTGTCAACAGGACTGTGCCTGGATGTAACTTGTGCTCTCTGAAATATTGCATCTGAAGCTAACCTTTTGCCATGTTAAACAATGGTGTCGCTACATTATTCCCCCCCTTTGGAAAACCCAGTCCCCGGTTCGACCTCTAACTACTCTTTAACTCTTTTGGGACGGCACGTACTTATGAAATATTTACTACTACTATTAGAAACCTTAGATGTTGTCTAGTCCTCTTAAGCATATGACATGAGACAAAACGTAAAAATTCCTTACTAGATGACCACTCCACTTAATGCTCTATCAACTTCTTACCTACTCATCTTATGCCCGTAGTATCCAATCCACTGGGATTTGGACTACCGTCGGTTCCCTCTTGGAATTGGCTCTCCACCAGATCAGAATGAAAACAACATACAACAAAGTTAAGGTTGCGATGGCACTTGGCACAGAGGTGCTCGAAACGATCGTTATTTGTCGTTGCCTTTCCCTATACTGAGCGACATGCTGCACAAGCTGTTCAGCTGATATGCACCCCTCTTGCTCTGAAATAAACTGGTTTACGGATCTCAACAGGCCTCACTCCAGGGTTTGATTTAACAAGGTCAGATTCTGTCTTGGCAAAAACTCTAAAGTTGCTTATGGCCAGTACAGCTGTGGCTGTTTAACATTCAATTGTGTGACTCCTGAAATTGAAGCTGGCAGATGGAAGGTTGGTCCTATTATGTTACATGCAGTTACATTGATTAAAATTCCTCTCCCCTCGAGCTCTGTAAGTTTCGCTTCTGCAAATACTCCCTACTCAAAACACGTATTTAAACTTTTGTAGTATACACTAGTTTACTATCTTCATATATAATACATATAGACGTGAACATGAGCCTTGACAAGATAGGACTGAACATTTACAACATGATTAAACTTTCTATGATGTTATTGTTGTAGAAACATTACAAATTCTTATTTTTTCAGTTTTTAGAAGCACGACGCAACAACTCGGTTTCAGGATCTTCTGTTGCTCTTTGGCTGTTGACCCGCGACCTATAGTGGCCAGCAATTTTCTCTCTGGTCCCGGCAGTGAAGATTCTGTCTCCGGTCGTTGCGTCGCCCTCTCCGTACATGAAACATAAAAATAAATACAAAACTTTAGATAATTCACAACCATTACAAATATTACAAAATACATAAACAAAACACTAAATTAAACTTATATTCATCTGCAAACTGGGCTGACACTGGTGGATAGTTGACGCTTTGTAATGTCCCCACAGAAAATACCCTCTACCACGCACCAATTAATCATTTTCAATCAAACAATCCACATTCATTCACTTTGGAAAAGTTATCTGATCTGATTTTCTCGTAATATACGCGGCGACAGCTCGTCGACGCCAAAGTATTTTCTAGTGCGTTTATTCTTTGAAAGAACAGAGATGCATATATGCGTTCTCCATGATTGTTAGAGTGGTAACTAGGACAGCTTCTGGAGTATCTGTTGATGGATTGACGTGTTTCTGAGAGATAAATATTCTGCTTTTCTTCTCGCTAAAGCGAGCCAATTAACATTTGTGCCGCTAGCGGTTTGTTTGAAGAGAAAGACACTGTAAAAGGAAAATAATTAAGGCGTGGAATCACCGGAGATCTGGAAATGTAATGGAGATGGATTTAATACACGATTTCCTCCATAAATAAGGTTTGTGACTTTTTTGTTCTGGAGTGAATGAACGAATGGGTTTTTTCTGAATCATTTGATGCTCACGTTGGCCCTGTAATTAGTGGGGAAGTTTCAGCTGTGTCGAAGAGAGCCTGCAATCACTGAGTCTGTGTTAAATCGTCCAAAAAGGCTTCGTACACATCTGGAATTCGCAATCTTTCGTAAAAGGAACAAATTGTCCACACGATTGATTCTCCCGACTGACTGCAGTGTTTAACAGTAATAATAAATTTAAAGATCTCTTACAGCAAGCCAGCCGCTGATTACCAAGAAGGACTCCACCATAGATTCTATTTGTCTGATTTCACGTAATGAAAAATTATATTAAAAACTGTACATAGATAAAGGAGAGAAAGAGAGAGAGCGAATGGAAATAAAGATAATACTAATAATCCTCCATTAGTCTAATTTTTCGCCTGTCTTATCACGGATCAGCCAAGAAGGGGGGGGGGGGGGGGGAGGGGCTTTACTTTACTGTATAGATTTATGTGTGAATGTGAAGGGATCTTAAAGGCAACAGATACACGTCTATACAGACAAGACAATACACAGAGATAGAGGCTAGCTGCATTCATCATCTATTCTTAGATAAAGAGACGGCAACTTATTATCCGAACATTTAAAAATGTTAAAATGGCCAATCCGTAACAGGACACGTTTTTGGACGTTGCTAAAATAATTTTGTTCTCTGTTTCATGTCAACTACGACGAGCTAACCTAACCAACGGTTGGAAAAGAGAGGAAAGACTCGCAGGTGATATAATTGGATATACAAATATAGCCGAAAGACAGCACGCTGGTCGCAGATATAAGGCTAGATCTATATTTTTGTTATCAAAGCTTGCTAGTACAGTTGAAGTATACGTTTTTCTGTCTAGTGTTATTTGATATTAGAATATTGATTAATTGTGTTCATAGTAGATATAGGAAGTGTTTAGATCTATATTTTTAATGTCAAAGCTTGCTAGTACAGTTGAAGTATACGTTTTTCTGTTTAGTGTTATTTGATATTTGAATATTGATTAATTGTGTTCATGTTAGATATAGGAAGTGTTTTGATTGACCTGTCCCAGTTGCATTTATCTGTATATGTACATTAAGAAAGTAGACACAGAAGTACACTTGTGTGAAGGGAGTTACATATAGTGGCAGTAGAAGGGAGTTATATAGATATAGGAAGTGTTTTGATTGACCTGTCCCAGTTGCATTTATCTGTATATGTACATTAAGAAAGTAGACACAGAAGTACTCTTGTGTGAAGGGAGTTACATATATAGGAAGTGTTTTGATTGACCTGTCCCAGTTGCATTTATCTGTATATGTACATTAAGAAAGTAGACACAGAAGTACACTTGTGTGAAGGGAGTTACATATAGTGGCAGTAGAAGGGAGTTATATAGATATAGGAAGTGTTTTGATTGACCTGTCCCAGTTGCATTTATCTGTATATGTACATTAAGAAAGTAGACACAGAAGTACTCTTGTGTGAAGGGAGTTACATATATAGGAAGTGTGAAGTGTTTTGATTGACCTGTCCCAGTTGCATTTATCTGTATATGTACATTAAGAAAGTAGACACAGAAGTACTCTTGTGTGAAGGGAGTTACATATATAGGAAGTGTTTTGATTGACCTGTCCCAGTTGCATTTATCTGTATATGTTGAAAGGTGGCTACACTGCGCCAGAGAGTGCGCCAAAGAGTACTATTAAGCCGCCTCCACAGTGCATGTTTAGAGTTCGTAGCAGTCAGTGCCTGTTGAGAGCTCGTTGAAGGCAGTGTGTGTGTGTGGGCAGAGCTCGTGGTTGTCGTGAAGTCGGAGTAAGATGTTGTAGTAAAGAGTGTTGTTCCTTGTCTTATGCAGTGATTTGATGGGAGAGATAGCAGATGTTATTGTAATGAGTGCATTTCGTCAATATATGAAGGTAAAATTTATAATGTTCCTTTATTAGTTGTGTATCTGAAATAATGTGTCACTACAGGTTCAGTCAACAAAGCATCTGGCTTGTGTTCTTGGATTAGAGTGTAATTGTGATTTTTTTGCGTAATTATAGTTTTTCTAAATTTCTTTTGTCACGTCAGTATAATTGGTATCAAAATTCTTGTCTTGTTGGAAAAGAACCGTGCCAGATGTGGACGTTGAGTCACACTCCCACATACAGAACAGTTACTCTTGTGCTCATTGGTTTCGTAGATTTTTATAGTTGCTGGGGTCTTAATTAATTAACTGTGTTTACGAAAATTTTCTTACATTGTTTTTTGCAGTCAGATTGCGTAATAATACTAGTCAGGGCCAACCGATTACGAGACACTGCGTAATCGCACATACAGCTACAGCTACTAAAATTAAAAATATTTTCAATTATTTATTTAATTAAGCCCCCATGCAATGTACATTAAGAAAGTAGACACAGAAGTACACTTGTGTGAAGGGAGTTACATATAGTGGCAGTAGAAGGGAGTTATATAGATATAGGAAGTGTTTTGATTGACCTGTCCCAGTTGCATTTATCTGTATATGTACATTAAGAAAGTAGACACAGAAGTACTCTTGTGTGAAGGGAGTTACATATAGTGACAGTAGAAGGGAGTTATATATAGTGACAGTAGAACATTTATATGATTTTAACTAGGGCAATGTTTAGGATGAGTCAAGCAGAGCAAAGCAGCACGCATCAGCCTTCAGCTGTTAGCACTGATAATAATGAAGCAGTAAGAAGTGTTGTAGGACCGATGGCTGCAGATAGCGCAACAGGTCGCCCTGTAGACACGGCTGGAGGTGTAACAGCAAGTACGCAGCAGGGATTAGATCCATTGGTAATTATCATGAGACAGATGCAGTTGATAACCGAGAGCATGAATACTTTGAAAACCGACATTAATGCGAAATTTGCCTCAGTTACTGAAGGGCAAAATGATTTGAATACGAAATTAGCCTCAGTTACTGAAGGGCAGGAAAATCTGAAAACCGACATTAAAGCACAATTAGTGACAGTCACTCAAACTCAAGAAGAGCTGAAATTAGTCCAGACTGAGATTAAGCAGCAGTTACAAGACAGTTTTTCCGAATTAGAGCAGCGGATAGAGGCGAAGACCAAGGAACTCAAAGATCAGGCCGAAGAGACGGAACGAAAATTAACTGCACAAATAGAATTGGTGAAAGCACAATGTGAGGAATCTACTCACCGCGTACGTGTCGAAATGAAGGAGTATGTGGCTATTAAGATAGATACTGTACGGGAACAAGTGGAAATGGTTCCGCAATTAGTACAAAAGCAAGACGCCATGTCATGTGCAATTGCGCAACTTTCTGAATTGGCACGTACACAGACTAACCTAAAGGAAAGCGTTGAACATCTGACAGAGCGTCAAGACGTTATAGACCACCAAATTAACGTATTAACGGGTAAATTATCCGAAAATCACATTAGAAAACAAAAGGCTAATGTGTGAAAACGTTGAGCAAAACGTTAAGGCAGCATTCCAGAGTTTATCTGGCAAACAGGAAGAGAATTTGTTTGCGAAAGGACTTCAGGAGGTGCGACAGCAGTTAGGTGCCGATTTGGAGCATTGGAAACAAACGATAGAAGAGTCGATGAGCGCTTCACAACAATGCTCAGAACAAATGAATACAGGGCAGCAGCAGAAGTTGGCAGCGACTATAGAGCCAGTTACTGCCCATTCGCACACAATACCTACTTGTGTAATTCAAACATTAAATTGCCATAAGCTTGTTGTTCGCGTGAATTCTTATTTAACGGAGATTACGAAAGCCTTTGCCATGCCGAAGAAAAATGATAAAGCATCGGCAATTCCAGATTTTTAACCCTGACAAAAGGGGGTCCATCCAATTGTTTTTATTCGAAGTTTCAGAGGAGTACTACCCAGAAATTGGTCGGAGTGGCAGAATATCAGTTTTGTTACAGGATATATACAAGGTTCGGGGCGATCTGGACCTCGGACATGACTTCTGTTTGCCCTACATATGACGATTTTGAGAAGGCGTTTTTAGCAAAGTTCTGGTCGGAAGGGGTACAGGAACGCCTAAGGCAGGAGGTGCTCCACCCAGAGCCTTTCTCCTTTTCGAAAGGAAGCCTTAGAAGGTATTTCGAAAAATATATAAATAAAACGAGATACTGGGACAGACCTATGCCCTTGCCAGACATAATAAACACTTAAGGCAAGACTACCAACTAGCATCCGGAATCAATTGATTTACGGCAGCGACAAAGACGTGGAGTCGTTCCTCACGACGTTAGACCATATAGATATTATCGAAGAGAACAACCAGAAAGCCCGTAATAACAGATTTCAATACAGGGAGATAGAACCTCCGCCAAACGGTAAGTATCTACATCTACATCTACATTGATACTCCGCAAGCCACCCAACGGTGTGTGGCGGAGGGCACTTTACGTGCCACTGTCATTACCTCCCTTTCCTATTCCAGTCGCGTATGGTTCGCGGGAAGAACGACTGTCTGAAAGCCTCCGTGCGCGTTCTAATCTCTCTAATTTTACATTCGTGATTTCCTCTGGAGGTATAAGTAGGGGGAAGCAATATATTCGATACCTCATCCAGAAACGCACCCTCTCGAAACCTGGCGAGCAAGCTACACCGCGATGCAGAGCGCCTCTCTTGCAGAGTCTGCCACTTGAGTTTATCAAACATCTCCGTAACGCTATCACGGTTACCAAATAACCCTGTGACGAAACGCGCCGTTCTTCTTTGGATCTTCTCTATCTCCTCCGTCAGACCGATCTGGTACGGATCCCACACTGATGAGCAATACTCAAGTATAGGTCGAACGAGTGTTTTGTAAGCCACCTCCTTTGTTGATGGACTACATTTTCTAAGCACTCTCCCAATGAATCTCAACCTGGTACCCGCCTTACCAACAATTAATTTTACATGATCATTCCACTTCAAATCGTTCCGCGCGCATACTCCCAGATATTTTACAGAAGTAACTGCTACCAGTGTTTGTTCCGCTATCATATAATCATACAATAAAGGATCCTTCTTTCTATGTATTCGCAATATATTACATTTGTCTATGTTAAGGGTCAGTTGCCACTCCCTGCACCAAGTGCCTATCCGCTGCAGATCTTCCTGCATTTCGCTACAATTATCTAATGCTGCAACTTCTCTGTATACTACAGCATCATCCGCGAAAAGCCGCATGGAACTTCCGACACTATCTACTAGGTCATTTATATATATTGTGAAAAGCAATGGTCCCATAACACTCCCCTGTGGCACGCCAGAGGTTACTTTAACGTCTGTAGACGTCTCTCCATTGATAACAACATGCTGTGTTCTGTTTGCTAAAAACTCTTCAATCCAGCCACACAGCTGGTCTGATATTCCGTAGGCTCTTACTTTGTTTATCAGGCGACAGTGCGGAACTGTATCGAACGCCTTCCGGAAGTCAAGAAAAATAGCATCTACCTGGGAGCCTGTATCTAATATTTTCTGGGTCTCATGAACAAATAAAGCGAGTTGGGTCTCACACGATCGCTGTTTCCGGAATCCATGTTGATTCCTACATAGTAGATTCTGGGTTTCCAGAAATGACATGATACGCGAGCAAAAAACATGTTCTAAAATTCTACAAGAGATCGACGTAAGAGATATAGGTCTATAGTTTTGCGCATCTGCTCGACGACCCTTCTTGAAGACTGGGACTACCTGTGCTCTTTTCCAATCATTTGGAACCCTCCGTTCCTCTAGAGACTTGCGGTACACGGCTGTTAGAAGGGGGGCAAGTTCTTTCGCGTACTCTGTGTAGAATCGAATTGGTATCCCATCAGGTCCAGTGGACTTTCCTCTATTGAGTGATTCCAGTTGCTTTTCTATTCCTTGGACACTTATTTCGATGTCAGCCATTTTTTCGTTTGTGCGAGGATTTAGAGAAGGAACTGCAGTGCGGTCTTCCTCTGTGAAACAGCTTTGGAAAAAGGTGTTTAGTATTTCAGCTTTACGCGTGTCATCCCCTGTTTCAATGCCATCATCATCCCGTAGTGTCTGGATATGCTGTTTCGAGCCACTTACTGATTTAACGTAAGACCAGAACTTCCGAGGATTTTCTGTCAAGTCGGTACATAGAATTTTACTTTCGAATTCAATGAACGCTTCACGCATAGCCCTCCTTACGCTAACGTTGACATCGTTTAGCTTCTGTTTGCCTGAGAGGTTTTGGCTGCGTTTAAACTTGGAGTGGAGCTCTCTTTGCTTTCGCAGTAGTTTCCTAACTTTGTTGTTGTACCACGGTGGGTTTTTCCCGTCCCTCACAGTTTTACTCGGCACGTACCTGTCTAAAACGCATTTTACGATTGCCTTGAACTTTTTCCATAAACACTCAACATTGTCAGTGTGGGAGTATGGGTTATACCAATGGCGATCAATCGACACTTAGAAGGAATGAACAGAGATCGTTAAATAATGGAGGAACCCCTCAAAATCTCAATAGTAATCCCGGCAATGGTCTTGCAAGGGACTATTCAAAGAATAACAGGAAAGGGAAAAGATACAACCCCGTGTGGGGGAACGAAAGAAATTTCAGACCCCAAGCCTGGAATAATAACAATAATAGAAATTGCATTAACCGAGAGGAATGAATTCAAATAGCCAATATCAGTGGGGACAGACATCTATGAATCAACCGGTAATTACCGAAGTGACGGATGATGTCAACCAGCAGACAAATCAAAATCCAACAAACTTGTAAGGACCTACCCGTGCGCTGGAGGAGCGGTCAACAGTTGGTTGAGGGGCAACAGGATATGTGTACCCATGCTAACGTATGATGATGGACGATTACTGGCAGATGAACTGACCGAGGACTTAGAACCACAAGATGAGGATAAGGAACAGGTGGCAGTAGCCGAAGTGCAAGTCATTATGGAGACCGTACCTATAGTGGCGGTTTTAGACACAGCTGCAACCGCAAATGTTATTTCGGAGGCACTATTTAACAGGATCAGAAATATAAGACGAGTACCAATTTTTCCAGTTCAAAATTGCAGAATAATAGGCGCCGTTGGGGCTCGATCGGCTAATGTAAAGGTGCAGTCACTACTTGGTGTGGAATTCGGAAATGTAGCAATATTAAGCACATTCCTTGTTGTGAAAAATTTGGTGGTAGATTGCATTATCGAAGTCGACAGCCTACGTCAATACGGATGCAGAATAGATTTTAGAACAGGAAAAATTTGGTTGAATGTTAATAAACAAGAAATTGAGTTGGAGTTGTTGAAAAAAAAAAAAAAGCCTTACGAGGAAATGTAATTGTGGGATCAGTGTGCAAGTAATCAGGACGGCCCAAAATTCTAAAGAGCACATAATTAATGAGTTCCAAGTCAAAGAAGATTTCGGTCAATTAGTGTTTGAAAAGTTAAATGAATCCGACTGCAATATCGAAGATCAGAAGAAGCAGCTCAATAAATTATTATTAACGTATGAAAACTTTTTGATGAAAGGCCAGGAGTTATTAAGGGATACATATGCCATCTCTATGTTAAGCTGCACGAAACGTATTGTAGAACTTTCTATCCTGTTCCCTGGAGGTTAAAGGTTCAAGTTCAAAAGGAAATATTGAGCAGATATACAACAGCATGCCCCACTCCTCCACTGGATATACACCTCATGAATTGATGTTCGAGGCAAAAGAAGAAAACTTCTGGACTGAACATTTGCCCAAAACTCAGGAAACTGAGATGCCTTGGGAAGAAAAAATAAGACAAGCCATCATAAATATGACGCAAAAGGCTGATCAGAGAAAACAACAATATGACAAATTAATCAAGAGAGTACAGGCGTACCACGTCGGAGAGAAGGTACTAGTCAAAAGTCATACCAAATCATCCTTAATAAAGAAGAGTATAAAGAAATGGGAGTTATTATATACTGGCCCATACATCATTCTACAAATTCCGAACCCTGGGGCTTATCTGTTAGCATACCCGGGATCTAACAAAATTAAAGGGTTATTTTCCCATAACGACTTGAAAAAATTTAATGAAGATTAGAAGACAGGGAGGAATGGTGTTGCGAGTGACAGAGATGAACGCTCGTAAAAACATAACAATAAACTGTGTGTGTTTAGTGTTAGAAAACTTTAAACTGAAATAATTAATCAGTGACACAGATTGTAGAAATAGTGACTAACTATTACTATCGAGTGCTGCAAAGAAGATAGTGGAGATAGGCTTCACCTGTGATTGGGTAAACATAGAACTTTAGCATTGCTAATGTCATCAAGAATTATAAAGGATCTGAATGACCTTCAAGAAGAAAGAAATGTTTCCCGAAAATGACGCTGCATAATCAAAAGAGGTTCCCAGTGAATGTTCATATATAATTTCAAGTGCACGCTTAGATGTGTAAACGTGTGAAGTGATGCGTTTAGGCAGTGAATCATGAGTGACGGTTAACGCCGCAAAGATAATTTCCCGCGCAAAACAATTGACGTCGGCGCGAGAGTTAGAATCGGTATAGACGACACAGATATGCTTTGTAAGAGACTCGCATCAAGCGCGAGGGGAAACTGATTGATGTTGAACTTCAAAAAAGTGTCATAATTAGACGTTAAGAGTTCTTGATTAATTGTTGAATGTCAAAAGAAAGTAATATTCACAGAATTAGTAGTTATTTAATGGGTCTTGTTCACTCTGGAATTTTGTTTGAAAATCCATTTCCATATATGTGCATGTATGAATGCCGGATGAATCAGAGAATAAATGAAAGAAGTGAATCCACATTCCTCACTACTAATAACTTTTACATTACAGCAATCAAGCGGAGAAATATGTGTATTTAGGATAAAATTTTTATGAGTATGGATAAATGATATGACTTGTCAAGGAAATGATGGATAATGTCTTTGTATAAAATGAACCACACTTTCCATTATTCGATGATTTGAATCCAAAATCTACTGCAAGTTGCATGAATCCTTTAAATTACGAAGAATAAATCATTGACAGAAAATGTGTCAGAATTTTTGGGCTTACAAGCACAAGTGGTGATGCGAAGTCCAAAAGAAAATTTAAACTAGAGTAAATATTATGATGTTTTCGGCAACAGCATTAGTCAATGGATAAATGGAAACCTTAAGTCAATGGCTAAATTCCTTGCAGTACATCGTAAGGAAAAGGATGCATGAAGCCACAGGGATTTTGTTTCAAAAAGGAGAATCTTGGACGGTGCAACCCAACCAGTTCTTTTACAGGAAGAGTTTCCCTTTCGGTCATTGCTAATTCTTTTGGAATGAATGTTGCATGTAAAATCTGGTATCCCTGTCCCTTCTACTCTTCCCATTGTGGGCCGCGTAGAAGACCGACTACAAATATCGACGTCGAGGACATGCAAGATCCGGGGGAGTTTCAGCACCGCAAGATATTGTCCTGGGAACAAGACTGTAAAAAAAAAAACTCGAGTTATTTATTGTAAATTTTTTTTTAGCTAAAGGCACAAATCACTCTTCTCCAAATCGTTATATAAATCGATCCCTACCTTTCCTTTAGAGATCAATTTCAAAATTATTTTTTCTCTTCTGTAGGCTTTCCTATCTTCTACGTACCGTAGGCTGGGGGTCTAGGCTTAAGAGGTTTTCCAAGGTTTCCTTGCTTAAGAAAGTTCCCGAATGGGTAGACCCTGATAACAGTTTCATGAAAGATCATCTTCCTTGGTTGTGTACAGCAGACATAACACCTTTATGCACGTAAAAGCAATACAGCCGCGGTACCTGTCTCTTCATTTCTTCTGTTTTCAATGTTTCTTTTCTTCGTCTGTCTTAAACATAATTTTTTTTTTTCAGTCGGAGGACTGACACTCATCACTTCCGGGTTACCCACACTAATAGATAGCTCGCGAAGTGTGTTCGGTAAACCAAAATTAGGCTCACAAACTTCCCTCGCAGCGAGGGGCATTGTAATGTCCCCACAGAAAATACCCTCTACCACGCGCCAATTAATCATTTTCAATCAAACAATCCACATTCATTCACTTTGGAAAAGTTATCTGATCTGATTTTCTCGTAATATATCCGGCGACAGCTTGTCGACGCCAAAGTATTTTCTTGTGTGTTTATTCTCAGAAATAACAGAGATGCATATATGCATTCTCCATATTTGTTAGAGTGGTAACTAGGACAGCTTCTGGAGTATCTGTTGAGGGATTGACGTGTTTCTGAGAGATACATATTCTGCTTTTCTTCTCGCTAAAGCGAGCCAATTAACATTTGTGCCGCTAGCGGTTTGTTTGAAGAGAAAGACACTGTAAAAGGAAAATAATTAAGGCGTGGAATCACCGGAGATCTGGAAATGTAATGGAGATGGATTTAATATACGATTTCCTCCATAAATAAGGTTTGTGACTTTTTTGTTCTGGAGTGAATGAACGAATGAGTTTTTTCTGAATCATTTGATGCTCACGTTGGCCCTGTAATTAGTGGGGAAGTTTCAGCTGTGTCGAAGAGAGCCTGCAATCACTGAGTCTGTGTTAAATCGTCCAAAAAGGCTTCGTACACATCTGGAATTCGCAATCTTTCGTAAAAGGAACAAATTGTCCACACGATTGATTCTCCCGACTGACTGCAGTGTTTAACAGTAATAATAAATTTAAAGATCTCTTACAGCAAGCCAGCCGCTGATTACCAAGAAGGACTCCACCATAGCTTCTATTTGTCTGATTTCACGTAATGAAAAATTATATTAAAAACTGTACATAGATAAAGGAGAGAAAGAGAGAGAGCGAATGGAAATAAAGATAATACTAATAATCCTCCATTAGTCTAATTTTTCGCCTGTCTTATCACGGATCAGCCAAGAAGGGGGGGGGGGGGGGGGGGCTTTACTTTACTGTATAGATTTATGTGTGAAGGTGAAGGGATCTTAAAGGCAACAGATACACGTCTATACAGACAAGACAATACACAGAGATAGAGGCTAGCTGCATTCATCATCTATTCTTAGATAAAGAGACGGCAATTTATTATCCGAACTTCTCACTACATACCCCAACCACAAGCTCAGTTTGTCAGGTTTTAACCGAATATAAAACTTCTTCCATATACAATATTTAACTGTTAATATTATACATTTTTCTCACATTTTCCGTAATCTAAAGTCCTTGCTCTTAGATAGATTCAATCCTTTTATGACGATATTGTTGTGACTATTTGTCATTTACTTTTAATTGTGCTATTATGGTAATTCATAACCGAATATATGGAGATTACTACTTTTCATTTAATAGTTGCTAGTAAATAATAATTTAGTACGTTCTTTAACGTTATTACATTAGGACAGAGCGTTCAAATTGTGATAGGTTAGTTTCAGTTTTATTCATTTACTTGAGTTATTCTTTCCAAAATATATATTACTAATAAGTTTCTCACAATAACTAATAGTACTATTTACTTTACATCGTTCTTTTCACTAATGCTTTATTTATGCCTGAGGTCAAGAAGAAATCAAGCAAAACTTTCTTTAGAATCTCGGTACGTCTTTCTTTACCTTCGGACACTTTGTTGGGTAATGGCAATTTATTTAGGAGAAACAAGCGAGAGAGCCCCGTTTGGTGTGTTCTATATTAACACTATTACAAATCTCTATTAAAGGCATTCTGCTATGTTCTCTTGAGCCATATAGCTCTGGACGCCCATGGTCCCTAAAATTATTAACCATTCCCTTTGGTTCCTACTATCCGAGTAAATATAAAATATACAACATTCCTTCTGACCTAATAACAAAAATTTCTTCCATATAAATCCCCTTTTAGTTATCATTCCCTTTTTGAAGTACCGGTAGGTTATTGTAGAACACTTGTTTAAGCTTCCTGTCATTTCTTTAAAATAACATGTAACTATCACGAAAACTTCACATGAATAAACTATGAACGCTCGTCCATATGTAACATATACTAAATATTAACTTATTCAGGTATGAAGGTTTTAATGTGAACAATCCCTTTCTATTATTCTTTCTTTTACATAATATGGTAACGTACTAATTAGGACTCGTATTAGATGACTTTCAATAATTGGTTCTTCAATTAATTTAGCACAGTTTAAATGCCATTCGAAATAATTCCTATAACCTCCCCACCGTTTAGAATAAGGAGGATGGTCTGACAACTCTAAAGTTAAGTGTTGTTGTTTTCCTCTTGACCAGTAATTTTGTTTAAACCTCTTAACAAAATCATCCCAGTCCCTAAATTCAGTTCTATGCAGTACTGCCCATTCCGCAGCTTCTGCTTCTAAATGTCCTATTACAAATTGAATCCGTTTTTCATTACTCCATTTAGGAGATAATGAAGTTTCAAAAGCTTTTATAAAGATTGTAGGGTGAAGTTCGCCCCCTGGTTTGAATACAGGAAATCGACTTACTACATTTGAATTTGTCGTTATATCATCCCAACATTCTGCGAGAGACATAGTTGGATTTTGTTTAGATTGCAGAGACGGAGTTGCGTCGGATTTGATCGCAGTGATTTCTTTATTTGTATTGTTGTCGTCCGAGCTAGCAAACACGATGCAACTGTTGTCTCTGATTACGTTATTACTTCTACTACTTGAAATGTTTTCATTATTATCTAATTCCGATAACCGGTTATTAATTTGCTGTATTCGCATTTCTGTATTGGATACACGGTTAGCTAATATCGATTCTTCACTGTGTTCACGATGTGAACGCTCTGTACCTTCGTCAATGTTATTATCTTCGGAAGTCTCAAGGTTACTGCATATTTCAGTAATTAAAAATTTCATGTTTTCTATTTCACTATGATCTTTTTCTACTCGATGAGTTAATGTCTCTAATTCTACATTACCTATTGAAGAAATCTCTACAGGTTTGGTAGAAACCTCTTTAATAGATTCTAATAATTCTCTACGAACAGTTTCTGTTTGCATAGAAAATTCGTCTCGTAACTTATCGTTATTTTTCTCTATTTCATTTACAACTAAGACATTGACATTATATAGTCTCTTGGTTAATTCAGTAATATCATTTAGCATGCGAGCTTTTTCCTCACGCGATTCCTGGATATGGTCTTCTAACCTTTTACAATTATCAGCAATCTTATTACTAAGTCCTACTAGTTTTTCCTGCATTTCAACTTTAGAAGCCTCTATTTTATCACTTAATTCTCAACTGGTTTCATTAAGATGTTCCTGTAACCTGTCTGTAGATTTTGTTAGCTCACTTAATTCTCGACTGGTTTCATTAAGATGTTCCGCTAACCTGTCTGTAGATTTTGTTACCTCCCCTTTAAGTTCCTCTTTTAATCTAGCCATAGATTCTTCGTTAGATTGTTTTAATTTAGCGATCGCCCTAAAAAGGGATTTCATGCTCCTATCGGACACAGATTGCTCTTCGTCTGACATTTCACTTCCCAATATTATTGTAAGATATTAACTAGTTACACACGCAGACTTGTAATCAACAATCCTATTAAAAGCACACTCCCTATGCACAACACTCCACTTCCAACTTAAAACAGACTCACCGGGCACTAATATCGCACTTTGTACTTGTCGGTAATCAGTGTGCTGCTATGGGCTGCAGAAGTAACAGCCGTCGATGCAGCCGCTGAGATGCTGCCACCCCGCTTCCGCAACCGGCAGGACGCTGAGTCGAACACCGGAGACGTCACTGGCTGCAACTACGCCCGGCCGCACCGTAGACAGGCGAAGCCCTCAGCAACACCTCTAATACCAGCCCGAGGAACGCCCCCCAGTTGACGTACTGGGACTGTTAGTTTAGGGAGGAAAAGGCTGTCGGGGTTTGCAGCGTTCAGCTGCTGCCCAACAGATGCGCCTCGTGGAATAACTGCGTGACCGTACTGCTTGGCTGCACTCCGTCAGCTGCCCACACCCGCGGAGTCACCGCTGGTTGGTGAAGGCTCCACGAAGACTCGCGTTGACTTCCGAAGGACTCTTGATGTTTTAATTGTTTCGTACCTGTGTGCCTTAGTTGCACACAAGTCTTGTTTATAAGGTCGCCACGGTGTAGTGTAACGCCGTAAGCTTTGTATAAATGATTTTCTTTTGACATATGACCATGTGGAGACTTCGTCACCTAAGTCAGTTACAAAACACTTCAAAATTATTTAAATTCTTTTTAAAGTTGTCTCTGAATGGTTCTTGAACGAAACTGTAATTAAAACATCATCATTCGAGTCGTATGCGCAGAATTTCGTCACGCAGTTCAATTGGTTTGCGCAAATTTTTTTCAATTTATATGTCGTTTGTTTCTTCTCAGAAATTGTATTAATGCAAGTTATCTGCTTTAATAAATATTAAAGCCACATGGAATAAACTTTTAAGACTCAAACTCGCGATGAACGTTGTCAAAAATTAATAATCTTGTCAAATAAATCAGTAATACTTCTTCCTTAATATAATTCTTCATAAATAAATTCTCGGAACACGTATTAAAACTTTTGTAGTATACACTAGTTTACTATCTTCATATATACTACATATAGACGTGAACATGAGCCTTGACAAGATAGGACTGAACATTTACAACATGATTAAACTTTCTATGACGTCATTGTTGTAGAAACATTACAAATCCTTATTTTTTTCAGTTTTTAGAAGCACGACGCAACAACTCGGTTTCAGGATCTTCTGTTGCTCTTTGGCTGTATAGCGGCCAGAAATTTTCTCTCTGGTCCCGGCAGTGAAGATGCTGTCTCCATTCGTTGCGCCGCCCTCTCCGTACATAAAAATAAATACAAACTTTAGATAATTCACAACCATTACAAATATTACAAAATACATAAACAAAACACTAAATTAAACTTATATTCACCTGCTAACTGGGCTGACACTGGTGGATGGGCGACACTTCAATTTCGCGTCCCACTACAAGATGTTATAATATATGCTGCTTTAACTAGATCGCAACGCAAATGTCGATTTACTACGAAAAGCATAGCACAGAACAATCATAACTTCCGCATATTTAAAGCATGTAGGCTTACTTTTGTTCACTCTGATATACACTGGAATTCGGAATGAAGTATTCTTGACAGTAACTGTAAACCACAAACGCTGATTTTCTTCAAATACATTATACACAGCAATGGTAACTGACGAAAATTTTCAGGAAGATGATTTTGTTTCAAAAGCTTTCAAAAATAAACCTATTCTCGCATAGTTATAGAATGAATTTAAGGATCGATTGTTTCTGAACGAGGATAGGCCTACTGTTGCCAAAAATTTCTAGAAGAGCGCAATTTAAGTTTAGATCTACAGTTGCCGATAATAGTACAAGTTTATTGCTGTACTTACAAATGTTCGACATTTCATAACATATCACGATACATTAATTGAGATAGTATATATACATATATATAAGAAGAACACTGCAGTATCAGTTTATCTTATCAAAATTGCGAAAATTGTTGAGTACCAAACAGCATGTCTTCTGCCTGGGGCAGCTAAAAATGCATATGAAACGTAGCTAACATATTGAATTATTCTTTCAACTCTGGAGAAGATCTGTATCTCTCTCAGTTCTCAAGAAAATATGTTGTATATGAAGGAATCAGTTCTGCTAGCGCTCTGAAACGATTAAGTAAGAATGAAATTTTCATAACATCTCTTATATTTCACAAACAGTTTGGGATACCGAAACAAGATTTTGGCTAATGACAATGTGCAGAGGTTATTTTGCTATATGGTTAACAAGTAAACCTTTTATTGTTACGGTACTGCAGCATAGGCTACAAGCAACTACATATTTTTTCATTAGTATAATGTGATTTTTTTAAGCATCATCGGCAGTTGACGCAACAAGATTTGCGGTGGCCTTTGCAGCAACATATATGACGAAATTACACGTTTATTTTGAAACCGAAAACGGGCGTTTTCACTAACTATTGACTTTATCTTGCCGTCAATTGCTGGTTTAACATTACATAGTTTCGGGAATCCTTCACAATTTCATCGACATTAGAACGTTAGTGAAATGAAGTAAACTGTGCTGAGTTTTGAGAAAAGAAGTAAATTCAGGCATAGCGACAAGAGATCTGTGGGTGTTACTAAACTCTCGGTACTGACGATATTTCTCTGAAGGAAAACAAAAGAAACAAGAAGTTTGGGAAAATAAATCGCCACTTCTGTTGTAATTTTGGTGGAATGCTAGTCCAGCGAATTTTTAATAATGAATGGTTGTGGCTGAAACTTGCCAAAGGCGTAATCACAACCGCCAACTTCCACAAACCAAAAATAAGGAGATTCAGTTTTAAAAATCAGGAGGTAAGAATGCTCAAGAACTTCTTATTCTCAGTAGGGTATAGTCAAAGACTACTGATATGAGCCTTTCGCTGTTGCGTCACAAACCTGTATAATGGCTATAAAACAGATGAAAACTCTAGAACTAACCAAAAGGTTGACCCCATACCCCTTCTCTGTAGCATATCCCAGGTATTCGGTGCTAAGTTGTGAGAGTTTCTTGATTTTAAATTTTAAAAAGTCGATTGCCGTAAAACAGTGCCCACCATGCTGTTTGTGACATAGACTTGGAAACTGCAGACAAAGGCGTATTTTGAAATACTACCAGAACCGCTTCTTTTGCAAGTTTCAGAGGTAGTAACTACTTCCTTCTCATACAAGTTCACATATAATACGTCAGGATGTTGAAAGGTAGCTGATATTACATATTTTCAGTGAAACTATTTCATTAAAGTAATCTATAAATTTCTCATAATCTGAGCGGGCGACTCGTATGGTCAGCGCAATTGATTGGCAAATTGTATTCAGCATTTATAACCCCACCACTCTCATTTTAACACTAAATTCCAGTTTTTTGTTGTTATTCATTCACTTAATATTTTCTCGGTGCTCTTTTGTTTCCATGTGCCTTGAAACATCACTTATTTAATATAACCCCGTTTTTACATGGGACTCCCAAAACTAGATATCATAAACCGATTTCCCAATACCTGTTGTACTGGTACTTCAAAATCGATTCTGGAAATCCGTTTCTGGTTGCCAGTTAGGGTGGAATGTAACATTTTTGTTGAGAGATGATGAAGACAAAGAACGTCAAAGCTAAAAAGCTGGTTGTGGTGATAGACTGCTCTGTAGTCTAGCCCCAGGTCTGGGTTTGGATGGGATGTGACAATTTGGTTGTGGGCTGCTCCACCCAAAGAACGGGAAAACTAAAATACCTGATTGTGGTGACAGACTGATCAGTGGCTTTGCCCAAGGCCTCGGTTATGTTGTAATATGAGTTGCACTTGCAAACATTATATTCTCTAATCCTTGTTGTCACATCCAGTTGACTGCCCCCTTTTTTTCAGAATATGCCACTAATAACACTTGTGGTTAGGGTTGGATATAATAGCAGCGTTAAATTTGTAAACTTGGTTGCCACAAATATTTCACATTTTCCTGAATATAACTTGAATTATGAGCCTGTGGTTGACTCCTTCCTTTCCATCATACCTCATGATGAGTGCTGACAACATTGCTCCATGAAGCTAGTGCGCCTCTGTTCCTGACCTTAACTTTTACAGAATTAGCAAGCTTATTTTAAAGTTATTAGTTTACTGTTCTGTAAAACATTGTACGAGCCACAATGTAGTCTTGCTGGGAATACTGTTCCTGAACACGGGTATGTTACTTGACGTTTGTAAGCAGCTGGAAAGTGCACTGACTACTCTTAATTAATTGTAAACTTCTGGGAACTGGTGTGCTGGGAGTGTTTCTGAGAGTTACTTACCAGTTATACCAAAGATATTCCAAAAAACTGCCCTCTTGTGTGAATTCTATCTCCTCTACAGGAAGTATAGGATCTATAATTACTGTGTGACCCTTGACTGTGAATGGTGAGTCGGTCATAAGGCTCAGTTCCCAATATAGAGAATGTGTTATATCCATATCCAAAACAACTGGTTCGAGGCGCTGACTTCAACTAAAACTGAAACTGAGCCAGTGAGACTCACTTTGACGGCTGTGTAAAGAGGTGACAAAGGCAAAAGTGTAGGGCTTTATTGATTGTTGTCATTTCAAAAGTATGGTGAATAATGATACTCCTTAGGGAAATGACAGCAAGGGTAGTTGTGTAGAACAGTGCTAACTTGATAACATCTCTTTTCGTGGTCAGTCAAAATTTCACCGGTCTTTAGTTCACATTCATTTTGTCAGCTTTTTTGTGTCACTATTAAACTCAGTCCTGAGTCTGTTATTGAATTTGTCATGTCAGAGAACAACATTCATTATGTGAACAAGGCGCAGTAGGCAAAAACTTAAAGTAGGGTATATACTACAGTCATGCTGTAGGTATCAAGCACTACACTAACATCATGTAATTATGAACCAGTGTATGTGGAAGAAGTTTCAGGATTACAGAAGTGTTTGTTTCCGTCTGTCTGGTTCGACCAATGACATCACCAACATGGCGGAAACGACCATTCACAACGACTCCAATATGGCGCCTATGACATCAATACGTAAACACAACAACAAACACGAAAATACATTAAAAAAAACCAACAAACACATCTTCCTCCAAAAATATAATCAAACTAATGGGCCCAGCGCGGGAAATTGGGGGTTTTTGGGTGGGCACAAACTAAATATAAACACACCACAACACCAAACCACACAAAACGACGACATAAGTCGACATCACAAAATTCCCAAATTCCACTTCACTTACATTATCCTCAGGAATCGGTCACTTCCCTTCGCCTACATAGCTCAACCGCAATTGTCGATACCACAAAAGAAAAAAACGACAACTCCAAAAATTACACCACCACAAATATCCATATCACAAAACCAACACCTAAACCAACAAAAATTGGAATTGGACACTTTGCGTAATTTACATAGGTCAACAGCAGCTCACAATGCCAAAATACACATAGCTACGACGACACGATGGAATCGGATGATACCAAAACACGCATAGCTACAATACATTGTAATATGACACTTCCATTGACCTATATAGGTCAACAGCAGCTCAAAATACTAAGACACACATAGCTAAGATGACACATTGTGATCAGTCACTTCACTTGACCTATATACATCAACATCGGATCATGATACCAAAACACAGCTAAGATGACAAAATGGAAACGGATACTTCGCATGACTTATGTAGCTCAAATGCAACTTACGATTCCAAAAAAATTGAAATCGAGTACTTCCCCAAAGATACATACATCAACCACAAGTGCCGATACAAAAACATCAACCACCATCACATGCAGTAAATACCACCGACACAACAACACAGAGAAACCCCAGCAAACATCATAACATGCGAACAATATACCCAAAAAAACGACTACATACCACAAAAATGTTCCAGTGCTACACACTAGGTCAGCCAACACACACACACACACACACACACACACACACACACACACACACACACACACACACACAAAAAAGAAAAACACAACCAAAACAAACTTCCAACCCACCCACAATCCCCTCCCCCCCAAACCTTCACCCTCCCCCCAAAACAAAACTCCACCAACAAATAAAAATCAAAAAAATAAACGAAACTCGATCACACACTACAGCTCAAAAACATCTGCAACAAATCAGATCCTCCACAACATAATCATAAAACAACCTCCACCAATTTACATCCACAAACTTTACCAACAACCTTCCCATCCCCGCCCCCCCCCCCCCCCCGACTGAGCTGGAGCCCCCCACCCTCACAAAACAACCTTAACTAACCACCCTCGGCCTATACATTTTTCTAATAGCCCTTAAAAAATGTGAAAAATTCAATAGTTCAGAGGGATGCTCTTCCACCAACAATACTGATCTGAATGAGACTGAAGGTTAGAAGAGCGCCTCTTCCCCCTCCCAATGACTGACTTAGCCACCCCCCAAAACCCCTCTATCATATTAGTGCACGCCCCAGTCTCATAATTTTTGAATTCTAAACTGTGGTTAACAGCTAAATGATCATAACCCCTCTGGCCCAACCCCCTATAAGATGAAAAAGCATCGGAAACTGCTGTATTCCCCTCCTCTATATACTCCTCAAATAATTCCACCAATACCCTCTTCGTACGCCCCTCCAAAATCCTGAAAACACACTCTGAGTACCGATCCCCAGGAAAAACAGCCTCCCACACCCATAAACCAACTGGAGACTAACCCCTCCCATATTTCCTCTTCCCAAACTGCGACTCATCAACCTCAGCCACCACCCCAGGCCCACCCAACTTACCCCTGTACTTAATATATTCGGAAGAAAATTCCCTACAAAACAAAAACCAGTGTAACATCATTCTCTTGCTCACACCAGACTCATGCAGACAATACTATTGGAGGATCTATAACCAAAAAAATACAACATCAAAACTATCTTTCTCATGCCCAACCTAGATCTCTCGAACCAGGTGTCATGCCTTATGGAGCGCAAAAGGTTATCCCTTCGGCACCACCACATGTAGCAGTCCCTGGTCCGAGACACCGAAACTCTGGCCAACTGCATATTCTGCGCTGGACGGGGTGGCCAAGCGGTTCTAGGTGCTGCAGTCTTGAACCACGCAACCGGTACGGTCGCAAGTTTGAATCCTGCCTCGGGCATGGATGTGTGTGATGTCCTTAGGTTAGTTAGGTTGAAGTAATTCTAAGTTCTAGGGGACTGATGACCTCAGAAGTTAAGTCTCATAGTCCAAAATGGTTCAGATGCACTATGGGACTCAACTTCTGAGGTCATCAGTCCCCTAGTACTGAGAACTACTTAAACCTAACCATCCTAAGGACATCACACACATCCATGTCCGAGGCAGGATTCAAACCTGCGACCATAACAGTCTCGCAGTTCCAGACTGTAGCGCATAGAACCGCACGGCCACCCCGGCCTGCTAAGTCCCATAGTGCTCATAGCCATTTTGCATATTCTGTTTGCATATGTCGCATTTCACAATATCTGTCAGAAGGCCAAATAGTTGCAGAAACTTAATGAGTGACAACATATCATCCCCAATTTCAGCCTGCAGATGCACACTATTGTACTCAGAACTCAAATCCATAACTAACAAAAGCAGCCAGAAATTAAGTTAAATGACTTACCACGTGACAAACAGCAAATGACAATACAATAACATAAACACAGTAGAAACTTAATTCTTAACTCATTGAAACCAGTTTCTGTTCATCTATAACAGTCATGACCGGTAAGTGCACAGTTCAAGTGGCAATACCCAAATGAACCCAATACACCATATAACACGCGAACCATACACACACCACCAGGGGACACCACCAACCACAACAAGATGACATCTACAAGCACAACACACTCATAAACTAAACTATGCTCCGTCATGACGTCACACACCACAACACCCTTACATCGCAGGTCAAAGCCGACGGGTGGGATCGAACGCCTCCGTTGACCTGAAGTTTCTATGTGTATCACATTTATTGACTTCGACCTAATTTACCACCAAAGAAATGTTAAACTTTATAATAACTATAGCTTACCGATCTGGTTTAAATATTGTGAATATTGACTGTTATAAAAGCTCAACATCATAAAAGCTTGATTGTGTCCCAATAAATATGGACAAAAGTGTCTTGCATTGTGTGCCACAGTTGGTAACTGTGCAATGAATTATCAGAATTGGAAACGTTGAATGGCTGTATTTTGATGTCAAGATTTGTTGGCTTTGTCGGCTCCCAAACTGCCATATTCTAAAGAATTCCGGCAGAAGTAAAGCTGTGAGTACCAGGCGTGAGTGGTGCTTCGGTAGCTCAGTTGGTAGAGCACTTGCCCGCGAAAGGCAAAGGTCCCGAGTTTGAGTCTCGGTCGGGCACACAGTTTTAATCTGTCAGGAAGTTTCATATCAGCGCACACTCTGCGGCAGAGTGAAAATCTCATTCTGCCATATTCTAATCTAAATCCAGCTGCTGACTTTGCTTGAAGTCAGTTTGTCATTACTTCCCTTCACATTCATTGGTTTTGCCAGCTCACAACCGTGTTGTAACATTCCAAAGTAATCTCAGCCTTGGGCTTTGCTACAGGTCAGTCTGTCACCAGATCTAGTTTTCTTGGACATTCATATTCATTGGATTTCCCAACTCACAATCAAATTGTCACATTCCAACCTAAGCTTGTCCTCGGGCTTCGCAGTAGGTCAGTCTGTCAGCACATCAAATTTTCTTGCCACTCTCCATATCAAATACAAACGCTGTCAGCCACTTCCCATCATACATGATGCAGTTATCACCTACAGCATACAGCAGAAGATGCAGGTACCCTTTCAACTCCATTTTAGGCAAAAATTAATTGAATGCTAGATTATGAGACAATTGAAGATGTATAAGCAGTTCATATAAGTTACAACTAAAGCCACTGCAACTGCTGATAGGTCTGTTGCTCTTTTTCAGGAATGTGTTAAGGAAGAGTACAATTAAATTATTGAAAGAAGATCTATAACTGATTAATAGCTGTTGTAACTTCTTCAGCTTTTCTTTTTGTTCTTAGTACATGAATACACTACTCACATTTCAGATGAATAACTTCTGTATCTGTTGCTGTAGTGCTAGCCTTTGCTTCTGTCCCTCAGTGCTATGCTTTCTTGATTGATGCACTAACAACTAGACTAACTAGCCCTGTTTCAGAGCTTTTTACATTATTTATTTCAAAATTACAACATTGCATTAGTACATGGAAGAAGTGGGAAAGGTAACAAGAAAATGTAAATAGCATCAGTAGGAAATGCACAGATTTTAACAGAATACTTAGTATCACAGAATGAGTGTAATATCCACTGCTTATATCACGAAGGTGAGCAAGGTGTAGTGACAGTGAGCACTAATTCAGGAGCAGCAGGGCTCAAAGCCCCACCAAGCTATTCCTAATTCAATGGTTTTTCTAAGTAAATTAGTGAAACCAAACCCTGAAAAAGAAGGCTGGGATAGTTCCTTTAAACAGACCCCAGCTTCTTTCCTACCATCATTCTTCTCTAAGTTAGCTATTTTTTTGTCCTTAAGGAAGTCACTGACAATAAGATGTTAAGCTCTAAGAGTTCTTTCTTCACATTACTGAAAATGTGAACCATGACTCAAAAATTAAAGAAGTTAGTCACATATTGTGTTCGTCATAGAACAAATTAGCAAATCATTTTTGTAGATGACTATGTGACTGTCAGTTGCAGCTGAATGTGAATCTGTAGCCTTGAAATAAAAATATAATTTCTTGTACAGCTCTGATAAAAAAATGCCCTTTAGCACAGAAGAAATGTAGGATTCAGACTTACATTATTATTATTATTATTATTATTATTATTATTATTATTATTTTGTTCCAAAAATGTTTTGAAAATCATGCCGCTTTGAAGCCCACCTTGTTCCCTGAAAAGTGAAACTGATATCAATAATCTGTTTATGCGGAAAATATTTAATGAGGTTTAATTCTTTTACTGTAAGCAGAGTATTAATTCTGTGACGAAGGTATCTGGTAATTTTAAACAGTGTGCCAGGCTGCTATACAAACTTGGACCCCTGCCTTTCTGAGCACTCTTTTTGGATATATTCGAAGCTTGAAATTGTCATAAGAACCTCATCTTTCCTTCAAAACTCAAGCTCATGACAAGTTGAAGTTTCTAGTTCAAACAGGAAGTGTGCTTGGATAGCGCAATTGGTAGAACACTGACTGCGAAAGACAGCTATGCGGACTGTATGTCACATGTAGTCCAAATGTTGAGTTTCTTGTTGATTTCAACAAGAGAGTTTTTATGTGTATTACTTAATCAACTTTATTTATGAGATGCTACAAAAGCATGATTTCATACAATGTATTTTTTTACAAGTTCTGAATAAAACATTTTATTAAATTTGTATTTTAGCACAATTGTACCAAATGCTTGTGCTGCAATAATGTACACATTATATTATTTCAGTAAGTATGATGTAATTAATAAATACCATTTAAGAATGCATCTGGGAGTGATGTATAATATTTTCAATATCAGTCAAGTGATATATTTACATACATACTTACATTACTTTTTCATTGTGATATAAAATTTAGGTATATATAATACTAAAATTTCTTTCCATCTGTAAAATATTTTCTGCAGTTTTGTTTTAGCTCTAAACAAAAACAATTTCTTAATAAGCAATTTACAACTGATACTAACCCATTATTCACAACTCAGTGTTTTGTTTTGGTATTTCAGTATATTAAGTTTTAAAAGACAGCACTACATTGATTCAGGGCCAATTATGAAATAATTTCTACATAAAGTGGAGTTTTTCTACAGACCATAATATCTGAAAACAGTCAATTTATATTTGTGTAAATAAAATACATAATTGCTCCCAATTTAGAGGCACTTACTGCAGCACAATAAAATAAGTTACAAATATTCGAAAATAATGTTTTCATATTTCAGAAGAAATAAATGTCGTCCCAGTATTTTAACAATGAAAGTAGTCAGTTTGTGTAGGTACTTATGAAATAGTATTAGGATCTTTTATTTTCACATCATGATTTCATATAAAACATACTTCTGTATAAAAATTTTACAATTGTGTTATATAAACAAGTACAGTCATCATGAAGTTCAAAAGTATGTACACAAAATACAGACTTTTAAAAATTATTTATATGCTTAGAAAAATGCAGAACTGGAAATAAATGTTCATGAAATACATCACTAGTAACAAACATGAGTACAGGAAGGCAACATATAAGATAAATTATCAGTTCTATACTGAAAGTGTACTATTTGTTGATTCTGCAAGGAGAATTAATTCTGAAAGTGTGGGGAGATATTTCCCTTTTGAAATGCTGGCAACCTAAGAAACTTCAACTGTGCTATGTTCTTTGCTCACAGCAATTAATAGTTTGAAACTGGCCTGCTGACCTAATATCATGTAAACTGAAACTGACTTTATCTCAGCACATTCAAACACAACAATATGAAACATCAGACAACATTCAGGATTAATAGCTTAATGATGTTTCAGTGTCACTGCCTTGTTTATTCAGAAATGATAAAAAGAAACCTATATATGGCATGTAGATAGATTGACCTAACACTTCAGACCTCTATCTATTCTAGCCTTGAGTGTTCAGAACTAAAGTAAAGTAGGACACACAGTAAATGTGTTTCATCCACATCAATAGTTAATGTTACTGAAAATAAATAATACAGTCTCCAGACACAAAATATATTACGTGATATGATTTGGAGGACAACAGAATGGGAACACCCATCCATATGCGTTTGCAAGTGGAGATTGCATCTCCATCTGTAACTGATGACAAAGAACTATAGGGACGATGTGGAAAGCTATTAAAAATAGATAAATTTTATAGTAATGAACTCGCCTTTTATAAACTTTTGAGCATTTCTGTTCATGTGACAGGGATCTTGTGTGGTATATATTATATCCCATTTTAATTGTATGTGAATTTTTTCCTACTTATTTACTTGTCTAAACTGGTCATTAACTGTACAATTAAATGTTTGCATGGAATGACAGTAATGCAACTGAATCTAAACTGTGTTTGCACATCAGTGATTCTTTGCTTTTCTAATTCATATTTCCTGTACAACATGTCATGTTTTATGAAAGATTAACAGTAAAATCAGAAAATAGTGAAACTGTCTTGTGGATTTAGTCAAGACTCCTCAGGCAATGGAAGAGAAGAGGTATTCAGCATAGTAGTAATACCACAGAAAGTGTGCAAAGAAATTTTCATTGCATTGATTTCATAACATGCTTCTGTTTTTAATTACTGTAACTGGTTTGTTGTGAGCTGGTTACCATTTGGCATCAATAATGAAATAGCATTCAGTTTTCAGTGTATGAGTAAAACAAATTCTTCACTGGTGAAATGATGTCCACAGTTACCAATAATTCCACCTCTGGTGAGTTCTTACATTGAGTGTTTCATTCTTCAGACCATCAAGTGCAGTTTTCTTCAGTGTGAATATTCCTCTGGTGTGTAAATTTTCCTAAACTACCCCACCTCCTTGATCATCAACTTTATGTTCACTGCCTTTCATTCAACGGTGTCTACCTAATCATGTAAATGTTTTCTAGTGAGTGAGTGTGTGTGAGAGAGAGAGAGAGAGAGAGAGAGAGAGAGAGAGAGAGTCAGGGTCTGTAAGTAAAGCAGTAGATGATAGAGAGTGAACCGAACACATTTTATGTTTGAACACAAGTTTTCATTATTGCACACATATGCTGATAAAAATCACAAACAAAGAGAAAACACTTTCCAGGTCATTGAGTACTGCACCATATACTTGCTAAATTGATGTGAAAGCCCAGATGTAATGTGCTTTACTAAAAGGAAAGTCAGATTTTGTGGAACACATTGTGTGAAGGAATGACTTAACTGTGGAAGGGATATTTGCCTGCATTGCCAATGGTAGTCTTTATATTCCAATATTAATCATGTATCTTACTTACCCTTTATTTTGTTGGTTTTCAGTACTTATCACAACTTCTCAATTTTTTTTTCTCTTCAGTCAGATTGTAAACTGAGAATTATTAAGGTATTTTTGTATGCTACCGATGTAAATACTTTTGCTTATTTTATTGAGAATGTGTTTTTCTCATTTGTTGTGCAGTTTGCACTTGAGAATAACTTTACCTTTTTCTGTATTTGGAAGTGAAATTGGTCTCAAAAGCAATCTTATTTTATGCAAGAGCAAACTTTTAAGTTCATTGTCAGAAGAACTGCAGAATGGTTGTTACTATTTGAAACATTTAATGTATTTCCCTGAAATAATTAACTCTGTGTATCCAAAACATGCACATTATTTAATCTTGTTACTTTAATCATATATTAAACCAAATTTATATTACTGTAGGAAATGCATTAATACAAATGCTGATGTTAATGCAGTTTATTTACCGATCGGTTTCAGTCCAGGACCTTGTTCACGTTGCTGTAACCGGTTAGTAAATAAATCGTCGTGAAGTGAACATTGGTGTTATGCATTTCCAACAGAATATGTATGTTGATGCCAGCCTTGACAAGATGTTCAAACTGTATATTATACTGGACCACTATATGTATATTTAAAAAAAGTGTCATTTAATCTGTAACACATTCTTTGCTCAAAAAAATATGTCAAGTTTGTCTTATGAATTTGATAACACTTTGCAACAGGTAACAAACATTACAAATAGACATATTTACAATTTCACTAGTGCTATATGTACATATCTTTTTCTTTACATTTTGTCTCTATTTATGTAAATACATGTTTCACAAATCTATTCTAAAGTAATTGATATAGGGTACATTTGTGGTAGATAAAGTTAGAAACTCTGTATTTTACATTGCAGATTGTAGGACAGAAGATCTTGATCTAATATGAGATCTTAACAAATGTATGAAAATGAATCCACAGGGCAGTTCAGAAGCAATAAATCCTCATTAACATAGCATACCTCGTTTTCTTCAGTAATTTACACAGAAGAATGAAATACATCCATTGAGTTCTATTCTAATGTCTGAAATATTCTGAAAATTGCTTCCATACAGAGCTGTTCTAAATTGTTTGCTCAGATTTCTTCTTGTGAATTATGGTACAGAAGTGTAACACACTGAGAAAAATAATAACATGATCAAAATTTTATGAGAATCATTATAATTCCCAACAGAAGTGCTCTAGAAATAATATACTTTCTGTTTCCTCAGTGTCTTCTTATTCAGTAAAAGTTATACCTTGCTATATGTAACATCACTTCACCTAATACCCTTCCTCAAATGGCCTCTCATTGCATGTGGTTTTTAAACAGTTAAGTTAATCATGGTGAACATTAAACAGTTACAGAATTACTGTGTTTCTGCACTTCCCATCATAACATACTCACTCATTGCTTAATAAATTTGTAAACTATTAAAGTGCTTGCTCATACTAGACAAGAAAATTTTCTTTGCCTTTTTTTAGTCATTTAGTAATTTACAACCTAAATAGGCATTTAATATTGTTTTAGGAGTGTTTCTGTATATTATTCCTTTCAACACTTAACAAATACCAGGAAGGATATAAATAATTTGATTGTGATAGTCTTGCTTATTTGACAAAACTTTTACAGAATGAGAAACAATGTATCTTTACTTTGGAATAATATACACTGATCCTAAGTTGCTCTGTTAGGTCTCACAAAACATAACCGTTAAGGTACATATGATATACAAAAACAAAACTAACTTTATAACATTACCCAAATGTGAGCCCTTCAGTCTATCCTCATTTAAACTCACAACTATAATTGCCATTCGAACCAGTAACAGTCAAGGAATGTTTTGATGAAGCATCTGACTTCTTAAACACATGTTCCAATTTCTCATCAGAATATTCTCTTTACTAGTAAAGCAATCATCCTTGTTCAGTTTCTCTGGTCTTCATTTCTTCTTTGATTGAGACCTTTACACTCTCAAATTGCTTTGACATACAATTTGATTTTACAAAAGTTCTCTTGAATTTAGTTTAATTGCTTGGAAATCTTGCCCAGTCCTTTTGACTTTCATCCAATTTCTTAATGACTAAAGCTTCATCATAATCCAGAATTAAGATGTATCTATGAACCCTACCCCTCCCAATGTTTAGCATGTCCATGCTTTACAATGGCATGTCCATAACACTTATTACAGTTGATGTATAAAATACAGTTTATTTCTTCTTATACCCATGAAAGTCTTATGTTACAGTATATTTGGCAGCCTACATCCAAAAACTTATTTTAACATAGCAGTAAGGCTATGTTAATATCTTGCTGTTTAACAAACAACTTCATAAAATTTCTCATCCATCCTTTGTAAAACATGCAGAAATACAAGTCAGGAAGATCTCTAAAGAATGTATGAAATATTTCATAATATTAAAAATCTTTAGTTGTTAACTAATGGATGAAAAAACAGAAACTAATAAAAGCATTATGCCACTTAAAACAGATATATTTAATTTTGAACTTTCATCATCTGTTTGGTTTTGTTCAGCTTATGTTAGAGAAAGAATTAAGAAATGTGAAGTATGTATAACAGCATCGAAATATCGAAACAAAGCTCTCTGTTCAGGCAATAACCAGGAAACAGTAAAGCCTGTATCAGACACTACTGAAAAAGATCACCAAAATATTTTGTAGAACTGATTGATTCATGATTTATTAAAAAGAGGCCTATTGGAGAACATTTAATTGGAATAAAGAGAAAATTTAGTTAAGGCAGTTCCTTTTTCATACAGTCATTTCTGTAATAATATGTATGAATATTAATTAAAACAAAATGTTTATTATACAGAACTTTCACAGATATTCTTTAAGAAACAGGAAAAATGATAACATTCTGTTTAAGTCAATTTCTACAATTTTGACTGTAAGCTTTCCTCTGCAAGGAAACAACAAGTGCATTGTTACAGAATTAAAGATATATTTAGTTGTCTTATCTATTTCTGATGGGTGGGAAAGTGGGGAGGGGATCGAAGGCACAAGTGCAAAATTTAATGAAGGGGTAGTAGAAGAAAAGGTTTATTGGCACTTAGAATGTCATATTTGCTTTTTTTGAGGAAATACACAAGTGTTTCATATGCTACATGGATAGTTAACTTTTGAAACTTCTTCAAGGTACTGATGGAGGAAGGAGGAACTTCAGTGGTATTTATGATCACTTGTATTATCTCTTCAGGTTACAATCTGAATGAAACACAGAACACAAATAATGCTCATAATTTTGTGAATAAGCCAGTTCTTAATTAGGATCTCAAAGCTACTGAACTGCTAGTGTAGAAGCAGAAGAACCAGTGGTTGCCACTAGAGATGTTCGCCCAGCTGGGATGGGGAAATAGATTTGTAACAAGACTTACACTTAACAGATAAATTTGGTATATCTCACTTGCTAAGTCTGCTCTGATGAAATAAGGGTGACATTGTGGAGTTATGATGAAATGTGATTGTTATAGATAATGTAAAATTTAGCGGTGTAGGAAATACCAACAATAATAAAATGCCATGATCACATCTCATGAACCATGAGCAGCCGGTAAACTGAAATGGAACTGGGACATATACAGGGCATTTCTCCTGCGGATCATCAGGTGCATTTTTGCTGCTGTTTTGGCAGATATTTGCACTTCAGTTTCTTCAGTATGTAGCTGGAGTCAGCCCAAACAAATAATGTTCATTATGTCTTTCATGTGATGCCCATTGTTGATGGAAAATGTTTGTTTGTTTCCGATTATGAGCAAAATGATTTTCAAAGTGGAATTTTACGTGCATTTTAGAATGAACAGCCTGAAACAAGTTTAGTGTAATATTCATTTTATCAATATGTATTCGCATGGACAGTAAAACACAAACAGTAACCAGCAGTCCTGCAGTGACAGCACTGCCCAGGCCCTCACTGGCTACTACTGCTGTGCAGTAGTGCTGCTCAGTCACTGCCTGAGTGCTGGTTACTTTTTAGGTTTTATTCTTCCTGTTAATACATATCAATAAAACAAATATCTCTAGGGTAATGGATTGCTCAATCGTATGGACACATAAAATTCTACTTTAAAAATCATATTGTTCATAATGGAAAACAAGCCAATGCTTTCCATCCGCACTGGGTAGCAGGTGAAAGACTTGATGAGAAGCATTTTTTTGGGGTGACTCCAGATGTAGATTGCAAAAATGAAATTGCAGATGTCTGCCAAAGCACCAGAGAAAATGAACTTGACAACTCTCAGGAGAGATGCCCTCTGTATGCTACTCAATATAATGTGGTAAACAATTTTTCAAATTACTGCATAAACACATTGAACAGCTCAAAATATAAACCTAATCTGAATGTTATCACTTTTTTAGGAGAAGAAAGAGAGAGAGAGAGAGAGAGAGAGAGAGAGAGAGAGAGAGAGAGAGACGTGCAGCTAAATAAAGAGCAATAACTCAAGAGCTAGTCTCACTTTCTGATTTCTTACATATGTCTATCCACAGCAAACATTTGTGGATGGCTCAGTGCCTTTCCTCATTTTTATATTTATTTTGTTTTACATATTTTCATTCAACACTTACATATAGGATTCTTTTTCAGTAGAATACAGTTGCAGTCGGTAGTGTTTCTTTAACACAATTAAGGTATAGTAGTATTAAGCACAGTGAATAATCAAAGATTATACAGGTAGTTCTCCAGAAGCTATGGTTTGTGGTGCATTAAACACATTTATGATTAAAAATTTGTGTATACAGCAATAAAAATACAGTACACAGAAATGATCCTGGAAACATGAATAGAAAAAGAGACTTTACATCCCCAACCGAGTTCAGAATGGAGACTTGTACTCCATTACACAAACAAATAATCTACAGCTAAGATGTCATTTCTAACTGTCTAGATTATAGCTTTTACACTAACACATTCTAAATAAAATGCACCAGAAAGATGTTCAGTAAATGTGAAGGATCTGAAATTAGTGAACTCTGAAAAGAGAAGGCCAAAACAGAAAGTATGAGAACCAAAAATAAAGTGGGATAAAATATGATATAAAACTTAAGTTTTGCCTGAAAATACTACATGTAAGAATGGACAATAGGATAGTATGGCAGAATGATAGCTCATGTGCATTCAGTTCAACCTATTGTATCAGGAATATATTTCTATTTATGGTCTGTGAAAATACTGCCATATCGGAACTGAATTGTTTCATGAAAAATCATTTCTAATGAGAAGCATTGAAAAATGCAACGTGAAATATTAATTTCTCTTTACTTATCTTTGTTAAGAAAAATTTAACTCAATGAATTGCCATACTCCTGGAAAAGGTGCATTTTAATTTGTACATATTGCACTGTAAAAAATTTAAAACAAAAGAAGAACTAAATACTTACTACAGTAATGGACTAAATACTCCCTAAAGTAATGGATGTGCTTCCTATTAGAATATAGGTGGAACTATTGAAGCCTTTGCAGTAATGAGCAGTTAGAGAAGTTCTGCAGACTTGCCAATCAGTCCCTTTGCAACTGATCATAATAGAAGTCAAAATTCTTGAGATGATTGTGTACTAAAAATTTTAGCTTTTCTTTTTTTGTTCTTGTATGGATGGTACTTCTATTTGCAACAATGAAACAAAAAGCTTGTATTAGTTGTCTCAGAGGTAACGCCATAAACTTACTTCTGATGGACTTTACTTGGAGAAACAGAAAAGGAAAGATGTGAATTTTAATTACTGAATGGGTACTAACAATAAATTCCATTTGCAAAGATATATATATTAACATTAACAGTATGCATTTGAGTGTTCTGCTGAGTTGTTCTCATTGTATGCATAGTATTTTTATGACTGACTCAGCTGTCTTCTTTAAGTGCTGTGAATTTTGCTATTCCATGTACTCACTGCATGGATTCCAACCAGAGCTCATACTGTTATTTACAGCTGATTTTGATTCCTGACATCCACTATGCCCTTTGATGCCCTTTTGTTTTTCAGAGCTAGCTTCTCTTCCTTCAGAAGCAGCAGAAGGTATTTAGTATCAAACTTGTGCTATCCAACGTCCCCAAGAAAGATGAGATAGCTTTAAGAAATCTGCAGGAGGACAAGGAAATTTTAGTTCTGCCACCAGACAAAGGCAATGCTAGGGTCCTAATGTCAGTTATGGACTACAATAAGAACAGTTTCAACCTTGTGAATGATTTCTATGGACAGACAGATGTCTGTTGTATGAATAAAATGGGAGAGGAAGATAATAACTCTTCTCAATGAGTAAGTCATTAAGGGTCATAGAGCACAAGAGGTAGTACCACAACTACGTTGCCATCCTAAGGTACACAAGGAAGGAATTCCTCTAACACACGTAGTTATAATTACATTGGCACACCTATATACAAACTGGCATTCTCAGTGAATATGTAAGTGCAGACACCACATTTGTAACTCTGCTGACTTTTTACACTTTGTCAGTTAATTGAAACCCCCAGGATGCAGATATTATCATCAGTTTCCATGTAGCCTCCCTCCATTTAAGAGTTGGAATTTCTGATTCCTTGGAACTAACCACACAAAACTGTGATGACTGTTTCACAAAACTTTTTAGGCATATTCTGATATCAGCATATTTCCTGTTGTATGGAAAAACAAATTGTTGGCATGGTGACACTTAGCCCATTATTACCTGTCATGGCAAACCTATACATGGAACAGTTTGAAGCAAAGGCAGGTTGATAGATTCCTATAGAAACATGGCATACACTGTATTTCACCTACCTTCAGCAGAGATAAGTATTTTCTGTAATGTTAAAGATGATCTAGGTCTCTGAAAACTGGTTGTGTATTGCATTCCATGCAAATATGCCATGTCTTATGTGGGGCAGACTATTAGAACAATTGAGATGAGATGCAAGGAATATCAGCAACACACCCATTTAAACAACCAAGCAAATAAATTATAGCTCGACACTGCCTTCAATATAATCATGAAATGTGATGAGACCATTACCATGGTGCAAATGCCAAGTTTCTGGGACAGCATAATTAAGGAGTCTACCAAAATAGAGATGTCCAGAAAATCAAATAAAAAAATCAATATAAATAAGGTCTGGTGTCTGACAATTTATTAAGATCCGGCTGGCCATCACATCCACCAAAACTGGAAAATGGTGAGAAAATCTGCATTTCATGGAAATTAGTGTGAGCCCTGAAAAACAAAAGATCATGAAGGGGTACAGTAGGCATCAGGAAATTAACTTGGCTATTAAACAGCAGTGCAAGCTCTACAATTGTCGATGGGCTCGTTGGAGTCCAGGCGGCGAGTACGGATAACAGAAAAACTCAGAGCACCTGAAGAAGACAGATGGTTCTTCAAAAAACACCTGTAAGCACACAATTAATCATTCATACTATGAAAACCTGAGAGCTCATATACCAGAGGGTATATGTAAAATGCATAACTCTTGGTATCAGTTTCAGTCGTGAGCTTGCAATGTTGCTCTACCATCTGTCATTTTTCAGTTACATTTTGTTTCTGATTTTTACCCTTTCTTTGAATGAAGGAATCTGGAATTCTAATAGTTCACGTATTTCTCTTTGCTTCTGAATCTGTGTGTTGCAATTATTGTTCTTCTTGATGATAAACTATCAGAACTGTACCTTGACTCTGTTTTAAAAATATTGTGTTTGTGACTATCATAACCTGTCTATTCTGTACAGGCAATTCTACACACAAACAGGAAAGGATAAAGTTTTGTGTTTCAGACCCTGTTGATGATGAGATCACTAGAGTTGGAACAAAGTTTCAGACTGAACATTGATTCATACTATTTTCATAAAAGTAACTATCCTACTGAGTATCTTCACCAAGAAAGCTAACAAATATGCTTCAAGAACATCAAAAAGCTTGGCAAGAACAAATAAAAACATAATAGATCTCTGTAAGTGTACGAAAGAACTGTAGCCCAATACAACCTTGATATTTACAAAGTCTTAGTAATTCAGAGATATTCTGTTTAAATCTCTTAATATGTAATAAAAATAAAAAATTAAAGTAGTTGCTGTTAAGGACACACACAATAATGAGTAGGGCTAAATTCATTAAAATGATTTGTAACATACCTTTAGCTTGCAACTAACTTACATGAAGTACAAAGACATCCCAACATATGAATATCTGTTGTTAATCCTTAATATTGTACATTACAACCCCTGACTACCACTCATTGCTTGATATGCCTTAAGTGGTGCTGATAAGGTTTTTTATGCTCTTCTATTCTCAGCCTAGCTTTTATTTAACAAATACGTAACGTTATTTAAGGTGAACAAAATTTGATGAGGTCTTTGCCATTTGTTTTTACTGTCGGATGCAACTTAATAAAAGTGAAAACTGTTTCAATAACTCCGTCATGTGTGATTATTTATCAAATACTGAGAAAAAAATGCATTCTTGCTACTGTCAAACTCAGCAAACATGAGGATTACTTTAAAGCCTTGTGCAGTTGAAGGAATGAATAAAATTTCTCTCTCTCTCTCTCTCTCTCTCTCCCCCCCCCCTCCCCCCTCATCAAATCTTTCTTATTTGCAGAGACTTACCATGCTGTGTCCTACTTCACTATTTCTTCTGTGTCTACTTATCTTCTTCTTTGTCATTTTGCATATTTGCTACAGAAGGAAAAAAAACTACAAATCTGAAAATATTAGCTTCACTGCTAACTTACAATGTTTCTTGCTATTTTATAAGCCTACCACAACTGGTGGATATGGTATTTTCAGCAATCATAACGTACACTGATGACATAATTAAGAAAATCTCCCAATGTTCATTTCAATATGTTAGTCTTTCCACAAGTAAATCATACATCATGTCAGTTGTTTATGTCTGATACAACTGATGAATCACTCACAATTTTTACTGCCTCAGGTTGCATTCAGCCTGTACACACAATGGTTTAGTGAAAACACATTCTGCATTCTGGAATGAATGTTCTTCACATCGAAATGAAATTGTGTTGGCATTTAAATAATAGTTCCAGATTCCACTTCCATGTTGAATAGCAGTTTATCTCTAAATAGTTAAGACTTCAGAACTTCTTATGACTAGAGTTGTTCTGCTGAACCAACAGTAAAACAGTACATATATTTATGGTTGTAACATTGTTGGTGAAGGTTCTGATACAGGAAACTATGAAAAATGAGTCTCTTTCAGTCGCTTGTCTGTAACATTTCATATTAGGCCATTAACAATTTGGGATTGCGACTAATAAGTTTCAGACTACTGCACACATTGCTCCAAGTGTATGGGATATATAACCACTACACAGTGAACCAATGTGTCACTGTCTGAATGTAAACATAAAATGGTAGATGTGTAGAGATTCATGTTTCACAGTTTCTTATGGTCACTGCAGTCAAAGACTTCTTCCATTTTTCCAATGGATAGAAATTTTCCTACATATGTAGTAGGTCTCGCAGGTAACCTACAAATTCTTCACAAACATAGTAGCTTTTTTTAAAAAATATCATGCAGTTTATTTTGTACTATTTGGTCATAATATTGATTAATTTCAAAATTACAAAATGTTTGTAGCAGTCTTCATTTCTACAAAATTGTAGCAATTTAATGTATGTGATCTGAGCCATCAGTATCTGATGAGATAGGAATGATTACCATTTCAATAAATTTTCAAAGGAAATGCTAACATTGACTATATTTGCACAATAGGCAATGTTTGATAGATAAAATATATATTTATCTGTATTAACTAATTAAAATTGCTACAAAAAGCAATGTACCAAAACATTCATAAAAAATTGCCTCAAAGGGGCAATGATCAAACATATACATAAGTCACTTTTGCTACATTCAGTACACAAATTAAATATAAAATTATCAGTTAACAGTTTATGACAATATTTGAATATAAATTTTAGTCACTAAAAGATTGAAAAAAAGTTCTAACAAATGTTAGATCCCTGCCATTGTCATCAGTCGATATAATGGTGAAGTGCTAGCAGAGCCACTTCCCAAGTCTGTTAACATTTTTCACAGTTTTTAAAGCAAGAAGTCACTTGAGTAACAATCATGGAGCATGGAGGGATGAGGGAAGACTCTGGAAAGTTCTTTCTCAATCCTCTCACAAATGCATTTGTCAGACACTTGTTTCTGATCTGGGGTTTCCTGTCATCGGGTTTAATTCTTCTTCTTGATTCGACATCTCTCTCTCATGTTCCTCAACAAAATTTATAGAGCCCGCTTTGTACCACACAATGACATCTACGAAGAAGGCACATAATAGAATTGCTCCAGTTGTTCCTGAAAAATAATGGCCAAAGTTACAACAATTTCAAGAAATATGGAAGCAACAAAAATTGGAAGAAAATAACATCAGTGAATGAGAATTATTCCTAAGAGCTGTAGTTGAAACTTGACACAATATCCTTCTAATGCATTTAGTTAAATGTACGAATTGGCATAAATGCCGAAATTCTCTAACATACTGTACTAAAAAGAACAAGGTTTTTATTTAAAATACATATAAACCAATGAAATGAAGTAAAACTTGTAATACATAAAAATGTAGCTAGCTTATTGCTCATGATCAGGGCAAAAACACCCAATTTGTGTTGGCTTTAACCAATCTCAAATTTTATATCTCCATTGTAAGGGAAAAAGTTATAAGATTCATGAATTATTCACATTGGTACTTGTACCTTAGTCATGGGTCATGGAGAAGAGTCGGAGAACATCTGCTCTAATTTTATAAAGGTTAATTTGTTCTGCAGAGAGAAGTGAGACTCTATGACACTGAGTGGCAGTACACCATGGAGCATCAGATGCTCATATATATATTTTTCCATTTATCTGTCGGGTTTCATGGAATCATGTGACCCACAGCTACTTGGACATGGAATGAACCAGTACATAGTTTACCAATGGCTGATTAGAAAATTTATAAATGAAAGAATAAATAAAACACAGAAAAAACTTGTAAAAGAGTAAATGTATAAATAACACACAACAGAGAAATGGTCTCAACTACAGTGGGAAACAACCGTACAGAATAGGAGTGTTCCACATGGAAACCTTTCAAATTGAATTTGTGTGGTGTGGATTTATCACTCTTTTTTTTTTTATTATTTTTAGTTCTGCTGGAAGCCTATTGATAATGAAACATGCTGAATAGCGTACGCCTTTCTGTACAAGTGTTATTCAAGTGCAAATAGTTATTCCTTCTAGTGTTGACTGAATGAACATTGCAATGCCTTGCAATATTGTCAAAAGATATCCCATGATTGAGTGAATGTGTACAGAGAGAGCAGAGATAGAATTTCTATCAAACAAACAAAATTAACATTATGTTGAAAATTAAAACACACAAAATTAATATTATATAATATGTAGAAAATTAAAACATTGAATTATGTGTTGTTCTTTCACATGTTCTTTTAACATGTACTGTTTGTGATGAATTTATATATATTTAGTACATTTTGGTAAACACATATTACACATAATTTTAGAGTTAAAGGAGTATCAATGAGACATATAACCGACAATAAGAACAACAACAACATGATATTAACAATACAACTATCAGTTAGTGACCCCTCCCCCCCCCCCCCCCCCACACACACACACATGACCACACAAGCCAAGGCCATACTGCAAGCAGGAGTGCAGTGCATGATGGGAGAAGCAAACTGGGTGGTGGGGTCAGGAGGAGACTGGGATGGGGAGGGGGAGGGATAGCAGGGTAGGGGTTGGGGACGGTAACGTGTTGCTTAGATTAGATTAGATTAGATTTACTTTCATTCCAATTGATCCATAGTGAGAAGGTCCTCCAGGATGTAGAACATGTCAGAAAAACAACAATACATGACAAATATTTACAACTCAAACAAATAAGCTAATGTACCATTCCAGAGCTCCCAAGTGGAATGATCGTCATTTTTTAACGAACACTGTATGAAAGAATCATTTTACAAATACTAATGCACTGAATTTGAAATAAAAAAAAATTTTTTAAATTTATTTATAAGGTAATAAATGTGTAATACAACTACTATACTACTTATTTACAATGAACACGTTACTGCACTGAAATGGTGCAGAAGTTAGATTGTACTTACACACACAAACACACACACACACACACACACACACACACACACACACACACACACTTATTTACAATGAACACATTACTGCACTGAAATTGTGCAGAAGTTATATTGTGTGTGTGTGTGTGTGTGTGTGTGTGTGTGTGTGTGTGTGTGTGTGTGGGTGTATACCTGTCCTTTTTTCCCCCTAAGGTAAGTCTTCCCACTCCCAGGATTGGAATGACTCTTTATCCTCTCCCTTAAAACCCACATCCTTTTGTCTTTCCCTCTCCTTCCCTCTTTCCTGATGAAGCAACCTTGGGTTGTGAAAGCTCAAAATGTGTGTGTGTGTATGTGTGTGTGTGTGTGTGTGTGTGTTTGTGTTTTTTATTGTCTCCTATCTACATACCAATACAACATACCAATGCTTTCATTTGGTAAGTTACAGCATCTTTGTTTATACACAAATCAGTTGGTTCTACTGAGAAACTCTCCCTGTGTTACATCATTTGTTCCTGCAACACTCCAAATCTCAACCTTCACTAGTCCCTGAGCCTTGCCCTCCACCTACCTCTTCCCATCCCTGATCCCAATCTAGCCTACACATACCTTCTAGCACACCAGCATAGTCCTTTCCATCTCTCTACCTCTCTCCTCTTTGCCACTTCCCTCCCACTCCCTCCTTTGCTTCATCACAGCCTTTGAACACTGCAACTAGCAGTCGACTGTTGTGTCTCAACCACATACCTGCCTACTACAATAGGCATCACTAGCATTTTTGTCCACCACTACCCTGCTATCCATTCCCCTCCACAACCCACTCCTATTTTGTACTAACTCTAGCAAAGATTGCTGCTCACCTCAGAGACAGTTGTTTCAGTGTCTGTAGATGACAGTGGCTATGTGTGTGTGAATTATGCATGTGTGACTCTGTGTGTGTGTGTGTGTGTGTGTGTGTGTGTGTGTGTGTGTGTGTGTGTGTGTGTATATATAACTTCTGCACCACTGTGTTCATTGTAAATAAGTGTTGTAGTAGTTCTATTATATGTTTATTACCTTATAAATAAAAAAAAATTAAATTTCAAATTCAGTGCATTAATGCAATCTTAGTAAATGAGTGTTTGTAAAATGATTCTTTCATATAGTGTTAATTTTTTTAAAAATGACAATCTTTCCACCTGGGACCTTTGGAAGGTACATTAGCTTATTTGTTTCAGTTGTAAATATTTGTCATGTAGTATTGTTTTTCTGACATGTTCTACATCCTGGAGGACCTCCTGACTATGAATCAATTGGAATGAAAATTAATCTAATCTAAACACTTTTCACATGGAGTCACATTACATATTTAATTTAAGAACTTGAGTATCTATGGTTGAATTTATCAGAACCTTGGGCTTTTCTCCCTCACAACTTACCAATGACACATTCTCCCCTGCTGTGATCACTATATTTAAGGGTTCCCGCATGTGATTAGTGAAATGCAATTAGTTGGTCTGATTTCTGCCAATATTAACTTCAGTTGAAGAGCAGTTTGATTTTGGAACCATTTTTGTCATCTGACAAGTACTAATATGTCTCAGACATAGCAACTGTTTATAATTGGTCAGGGACTGTCTGATTGCCTAACAATAAAATATTCCTAACATAAAACTCTTAATAGTTTATCCTATGAGCACATTTCAGATTGCATCTGAAATTGATGTAAAATTTTCAGAGATGGTGATAAAGTTATATATTTTCTATACACAAAATATTGCTGAAAATACAGCATAATTAAACTACCCACTTGGTTGTAATCCATCTGTATCTAATATGTATGTTGTTTCTGATAAGTCATTCCCTTCACACTGACTTCTAGCAAATTTGGAACACTACCTTTACAACAAGAGGAAAAATCTGAACAGTAAAAGTAGTGTGGAAACGTGTATGACACAATGCAGTTTCAGTGCTGTCTGTATGAAAAACTGAATATTACAACCATTTTGACATACTGACATGGTAACAAAGAATCTGCCCCGATGGGCAGTCTCTCTGTTGCAGTCTGTAAATTACCAGAAATGATTTCATTTGACTGAGAATAAATAAATTCAGAAAAGTAAAACTAAACAAATTCAGGAAGTGAGTTGTTACTTTCTTCATTTGTCCACACTATCAAAATCCAAGAAACACTGAAAATTTTGCATAGTACATAATAAATTAAACAAGCCATAATGTGCAAAATTATAGATTGCAAATTCAAATGGCTCTGAGCACTATGGGACTCAACTGCTGAGGCCATAACTCCCCTAGAACTTAGAACTACTTAAACCTAACTAACCTAAGGACATCACACACATTCATGCCCAAGGCAGGATTCGAACCTGCGACCATAGCGGTGGCGCGGTTCCAGACTGTAGCACCTAGAACCACTCGGTCACACCAGCCGGCTTGCAAATTCAAACTGTTACAGAGTTAACATAGATATTCACAATTCCCCACACCCTCTCTATTCTCCTCAATTCAACCCCCTTGTCAAAATGTCTTAGAAGAGAGGATTGAATAGACCAACATATTTCAGATCACGATATCGCAATGACTTCTAGTTATACCAAGTAGTCCACCTTCGCATCAACAAAAGCAGTTTACTGAATTATTTTATAATTTTATGTTCTTCTGTATGCCATATCAGCCACATCTCCAGTCTTCACTCATATTATTTATCATTAAACATTTTGTGTTCACCTTTTTGCAATTATAGTTTAATCCTTAGTTTAGTAAAATTGCAATGAAATGGGAAGACGTGAACAATGACCACACTTGAAAAGAAAATGGAGAATGAAGAGTATGATTTATGTATGAAAATTGTAGCAGGACTTTGATGATAAAAGAGGCACGTGCTTACAAACAGATAAATCAACAGTTACTAACTGTAGTTGATTTGATCCAACTCACTTCCCTATCTCACAATCTAATACAATGCATTTAGCAAAAAAATCAAATACATTGTTTACAGCTGTTCACAGATTGATCATTTCTGTTAACTTTGTATGAGTCTTCATATGTAGAAGAAACTTAAAAAAGGAAAACATATTAATGAAGCATGTATCTGTAGGTAAATGTGTAGGAAAAATAAGTGCTTCCATCTTCAAAAAACATATCAGATAAGTCAACCATTAATCTATAAATCTCTTTACTAACCTGTCTTCAGCCAACACTTTTCAGTACATGAAGTACAGTTAAACATATTATGTGGAGGAAACAGTGGCAAAAGTATGAAATAACTGAGTTACAAATACTTGCCATGATAAAACATTCTGAAGATATTGGCATCATACAACCGACATGCACCATTTTCACCACAAGCTGTTTCCCAAACTAGGCAAGCAGAGTCTACGACTGCTCCATACACTATAGGACACGGCACATTACCTGAAGCAAAAATAAACAGTAGAGTCAACAATCAAACACAAATGTCAAAAATGAAGACACAGTTCATACAGAGAGAGGCACAGAAACTTACTCATCAACAAAAGTACAGCAGCTAAGACTTGGCTAACAGGAATGAATAAAGAGTAATGTGCGAGGTACAAGAGAGAATAAAGAATAAACAAAAATGAGGAAAGAATACAATCTACCTGGAAATGACTGACATTTGGTATATAACAGAGTTCAGAAAAATTTTGGTGCCATTTTTCTGAGCTGTTGTGTATATCTTCAAGCCTTCCCTCATTTTCGCTTGTTTTTTCCATCGTAGTGTGATCACAAAGGGGGATCATTAACAATTCCAATTCAAGGCTATGAGAGCATACAGTCAGAGTGCTGTTGTGGTTCTCTTTAGTCTCAACCTGTTGTTTCATATGATTATTTCCTTTCTCTGATAGCTTTTCTACACTATTTCCTTTATCTGGGCTTGTATTAATTATCTTGCTAAGAAATGAATGGCAGGTTTCAAGAACTAGGTGTTCACCAGGATCAGTAATCACCGTGTAAAGTGTCCTTGAGTTATTGGCACAAATTTTTATGGAATATTTATATATGTTGCACAATTTAAACCATTATTTCATTGGAAATATACATTTCAGTTTGCAGTTGAATAAGTTTTTGTGAAAGCAATGTGTTATGAATAATAAGGTACAAGTATGTAATAGAAATGCTTAGTCTGTTATCTGAAATGTACTTACCAAATAGGCCAATGGCAAATTGTATGAGGCCCAAGGCCATTGCTTTGTCTCTTGGGTCAACACAGCGTAAGATAAGTAACATGCTACCAACTTCAGAGGTAGAGTGTATGAATACAAAAATTGAGAATAACAATATATAAACTATAAATTTGTCACACTTCAAATCACAATAACCGATGTGTGCCATGGATAAAGCATCTTGTTCAGCTAATGTGTAGTTGTCTCCCTCTGGCTTCATACAGATACAATCTGTAAACTGAAAGAGAGAAAGATTTTGTTAGATCCTACAGTATTAAAAAATCAATAATGAGAAAGTTGAAATTGAGTCCATATTTTTAGTTGGAATCTCATTTCATAGCTCCTATATGAGGTAAAACATTATGTACAAAAAGTACAGTCAATTACACATTCATTATGCTGATGTTAGAATTACTGTTGGGAAGTGATTTAGTACACAAAACTGTATACAGTTCTGCAACTCGACAAAAGATGTGACTACAGATGTCCCTGCCTGATACACACCATATACTTCTATAGGAATTTATCCAAAATTAATTGTTTTTCATGCTATGTTGATACATGACAGAGTTTTTTCTATTACACTCCTGGAAATTGAAATAAGAACACCGTGAATTCATTGTCCCAGGAAGGGGAAACTTTATTGACACATTCCTGGGGTCAGATACATCACATGATCACACTGACAGAACCACAGGCACATAGACACAGGCAACAGAGCATGCACAATGTCGGCACTAGTACAGTGTATATCCACCTTTCGCAGCAATGCAGGCTGCTATTCTCCCATGGAGACGATCGTAGAGATGCTGGATGTAGTCCTGTGGAATGGCTTGCCATGCCATTTCCACCTGGCGCCTCAGTTGGACCAGCGTTCGTGCTGGACGTGCAGACCGCCTGAGACGACGCTTCATCCAGTCCCAAACATGCTCAATGGGGGACAGATCCGGAGATCTTGCTGGCCAGGGTAGTTGACTTACACCTTCTAGGGCACGTTGGGTGGCACGGGATACATGCGGACGTGCATTGTCCTGTTGGAACAGCAAGTTCCCTTGCCGGTCTAGGAATGGTAGAACGATGGGTTCGATGACGGTTTGGATGTACCGTGCACTATTCAGTGTCCCCTCGACGATCACCAGTGGTGTACGGCCAGTGTAGGAGATCGCTCCTCACACCATGATGCCGGGTGTTGGCCCTGTGTGCCTCGGTCGTATGCAGTCCTGATTGTGGCGCTCACCTGCACGGCGCCAAATACGCATACGACCATCATTGGCACCAAGGCAGAAGCGACTCTCATCGCTGAAGAGGAAACGTCTCCATTCGTCCCTCCATTCATGCCTGTCGCGACACCACTGGAGGCGGGCTGCACGATGTTGGAGCGTGAGCGGAAGACGGCCTAACGGTGTGCGGGACCGTAGCCCAGCTTCATGGATACGGTTGCGAATGGTCCTCGCCGATACCCCAGGAGCAACAGTGTCCCTAATTTGCTGGGAAGTGGCGGTGCGGTCCCCTACGGCACTGCGTAGGATCCTACGGTCTTGGCGTGCATCCGTGCGTCGCTGCGGTCCGGTCCCAGGTCGACGGGCACGTGCACCTTCCGCCGACCACTGGCGACAACATCGATGTACTGTGGAGACCTCACGCCCCACGTGTTGAGCAATTCGGCGGTACGTGCACCCGGCCTCCCGCATGCCCACTATACGCCCTCGCTCAAAGTCCGTCAACTGCACATACGGTTCACGTCCACGCTGCCGTGGCATGCTACCAGTGTTAAAGACTGCGATGGAGCTCCGTATGCCACAGCAAACTGGCTGACACTGACGGCGGCGGTGCACAAATGCTGCGCAGCTAGCGCCATTCGACGGCCAACACCGCGGTTCCTGGTGTGTCCGCTGTGCTGTGCGTGTGATCATTGCTTGTACAGCCCTCTCGCAGTGTCCGGAGCAAGTATGGTGGGTCTGACACACCGGTGTCAATGTGTTCTTTTTTCCATTTCCAGGAGTGTACTAGATAAGTTGTCACAATGTTTTGTGGCAATAAAATTAAATATTTCAAGAACAGAGGAAGATTTGGTCATATGTTAGTGCTGGCTTCACTACTGGATTAAAACTGGAATGAATTATTGTAAGTTTCAGTAACCCCTTCAAGTGAATTGTTTATTAATGTAAAACTGAGCTCCATCCTGGCTAGAGTAACTTTCAGGCAGGAGAGTGACAACTGAAAGGAGCAGCACACCATATGATGGTAATGTTCAAAAGGAAGATTTGCTGTGCTTATAACTATCAACTGTAACAATGGGACAAGCATCTTTGAAAGAGACTAAAATACATTTACACAGATCAGCCAGAAATTATGACTACCTGCATAATAGCTGGTATGTCCAGCTTGGACATGACTAACAGCAGCAACGCATTATGGCATGGAAGAAATAAGGCCTCGGTAGGTTGCTGGAGGGAGTTGGCACCACATCTGCACACACAAGTCACCTAATTATCATAAATTCTGGGAAGGGAGCTGATGAACTCTGATGCCACATTCAATCACATCCCAGGTGTGTTCAATTAGGTTCATATCTGGTGAGTCGGCATATCAATTGGAACTCGCTACTGTGTTTCTCAAATCACACTCCTGCCCTGGTGACAAGGCACATTATCTAGAAAAATGCCACTGCTGTCTGGAAACATGATTGTCATGAAGGGGTGTACATGGTCTATGACCAGTATACGATACTCCTTGGCCATCATGCTGCCTTTCACAAGTTGCACTGGACCCATGGATGCCCATGTGAATGATCCCCAGAGCATAATGAAGCTTCTGCCAGCTTGTGTGTGTCCCGCAGTACAGGTGTCAAGGAGCTCTTTCCCTGAAAGGTGACAGATGTGTGGCCTCCCATCAGCATGATGAAGACCATGCAATGCTCTGTCACTGCACTAACATGTAGTGCTGATGGTCACGTGCATATTTCAGTAGTAATTGCCAATGTCTTCGTGTTAACATATGCACACGCATGGGTCGCCAACTGCGGAAGCCATTCCTTAGGAGTTTTCAGTGCACTGTGTTCAGATACATGTGTACTCTGCCATCATTAAAGTCTGACGTTAGTTCTGCCACAGTTCACTACCTGTCCTGTTTTACCAGCCTGCCCATCCTACAACATCTGACATCTGTAATGAGGGGTTGCTGCCCAATCCCATGATGTCTGGACATGGTTTCACCTTGGTTTTGCCTTCATGTGATGAAGACACCACAACACTGGCAAACACCCAACAAGTCGTGCAATTTCCGAAATGCTCATGCCGTGCCTCTGGACCATCACAATTTGCCCTTGGTCAAACTCAGATAGATGACAAGTCTTCTCCATTCTACATGCGGACAGCAACCTCACTGGTACTACATGCACTGTGCTTGTGTCTGACTAGCGGTCATTCCAATGTACTACAGTTTAATTATCTGCACATGCATACTACCGAAAATACTGACAATGCAATGATGTTACACTTCCTTGCTGTTAAGAAACGAGGGTGTTGTTTCACAATTTCAGAGAGGAGGCCATTTTCAGAAAATAATCGTATTTTTAAGTCAAGAGTTCTCAACTGACACCTGATTGTTGGGATCATTTGTGATATTTGCATCATTGGAAAAGAACTATGTCAGATAAACCAGAGAGAAAAATGTCCTCACAGGTGAACCCACTAGGACATATTTACGATTTCTTCTCATTTAAAGTTATTTCTTTTTGGAAGTTATTTGGCCCACCTCATTTAAATACCTAAAAGTTTAGTCTGATATAATGTAGTCTGTCAGCAATGCAATGAAACTGAACAATGGAAAATTCAAGATATAGTAACAACAGTATGGAAAGGGTAGATTGCTAATTACCACACAGAGGTGGTGTTAGTTGCAGATAGGCTGCTGGAAATATTCAGCTTTTGGATTAAGTCGTCCTTTAGATGTAGAGAAAACACATTCAGTCAAACACACACACACACACACACAATATGAGGCCGCTGTTATCTCCTGATGCTAAGGCCCAATTGTGACCTTTCTGAGGTGAGCAGCAATGTAGCTGCGATGGGTAGTGGGTGTCTGGAAAATTTATGGGGTGGGAAGGGAGTGGGATAGCAGGGCAGGGATGGGAAAATACAGTAGTGCTGTCTATGGGAGCATGCTGTAAAATGATGGGGACAGGATGGGCTACTAGGTGCAGCCCTTGGTAGGCTGTGCTGGCTGAGGGGGAAGGGGTAGAAGAGAGAAGTAAAGAAGGGTAAAGGCCTATGCAGATGTGTTGGTGGTATATAAGGAATGTGTAGATCTGGAGTGGAGCAGGGAAGAATATAGGCAGGCGGTGAACAGGGAGCAGCAAAGGTTGAGACTAGGGGTTTGTTGAGCATGAAGGACACATTTCAGTGAGAGTTCCCACCAACACTAGCTTGTCTGAACTGCACAGGTGGGAACTCTCCTTGCAACATATTCTTCATCGCTATAATCCCCTTGGCCTCAGTCTTTGCTAGTCTCTGTTCTCCACCTGCCTATCCCCTTCCCTGATGCCACTTTGGTATTACAGTGTGTGAACTTTTAGATGGCAGACCTCTCCCTAGTCCTGAATCGGTAGAAGTCGGTAAACTTCGGGAGGCTTCGGTAGGCACGCAGTTTTGACTGCTGCCAACATTACATAGCTGACTGTGTTGTACAAGGTAGCCATTGTCGTCTGCTTCGTTATTGTTTTGCGCTGTACTGTCCTGCGTGTTTTTATTGTGCAGTTGTGCTAAACATTATCAAAATGAGTGAAGAGGCAGTTACTGGCCCATCTCGGGAGTCGCCAACAACCCCTACGGGTAGGCCTACGGTTAGAAGGAAACCAGTATCACATAGCGATGCTCACAAAATTATATTGCATGTGATTTAATGCAGCGAAAGGGAAAGGGAGCAGAAAAAATTGCTTCACCCCATTTACAAATCGTCAGTGAGAGCTGCTACATACACAGGACAAAGCATGCGTAGCATTGGAAGATTCAAACAGTTTTCCAAGAATCATCTTGGCGTATCACCACAAACGTGTGGCAAGAAAAGGTGAATTTCCATTTCAGATATTTTGTTCGCGATCACTTTGAAGGAGCCCCCTATTTCGTCAAAATTACTTTATATTTCATTTTTCCTTGCTACCGTATTGCTTTGTATTGAAACTGGTTTTTGTATTATTTCGAAACACATTCATATTACAGTACATTTCCAAATTCAAAAAAATACATGCAGTGCAGAAGGCATTTTCTTATAAATCTTTCTCTCACTTTGAACTTAGGAAAAGAAGTGGAGAAATCAAAGTAATGATCGATGATTTCAACCAGCGTGTCATTTGCGACACGATAAAGGAATTTTATTCAGTGCGGAAGATTGTGCCGAGCCTACCAACACTGCTTCCAGTTTTGCACGACAAAATAGGCTGGAAGTGGAGTATTGTCTCGCTGAGAAAAGTACTTTTGTCTATGGGATTCATATGGTGTAAGGTGGAAAACAAGAGGAATGCATTGTTAGAACATCCAGACATTGTGCACTGGCAATCTCGTTTCATTGCAATCAGATGAATGGTTTGTGAGCGCATACTAGGGATTAATTTTAATGTACATGACGATTTCAGTTTTGTTTACGAACAACATTTAAAGCGAGTTTTACTTCCAAGCCTTTCGTCTGCTTTCGTGTAAGCATGACGCACAATTTGTAGTGCCAGCACTGCAACTGGTAGGCATGCCTTGTCCTCCCCCCCCCCCCCGCCCCCAACGGCTCCTCTCCCCTCGCCCCTCACCGGCCAGTGCTTGCTTCCTCCTCTCCCCGCACTCCCCTCACAACTCGGCCGTCTTTCAGTTAACACATGCCTTCTATCCTGACAATGTACCCTTCTCTACTTCACTCTCAGAGCCTTACCCCCCCAAATCATGGCACCGCACCTAGCAGCTCATCCCACCCCCACTATGTCCCTGCATGCTCCACCCCTACCCTACTATCTCTTCCCATCTTAGCCCCATGCATCTTCTGTACCCCCACTACCAACCCCAGTTAGACTGCCACTCACACCAGATAAACTGCAGTCAGGCCTTAGTGGCCAGAGGTGATGATGACTGTGTGTGTGTGTGTGTGTGTGTGTGTGTGTGTGTGTGTGTGTGTGTGTGTGTGAGTTGTGCTTGCATGATTGTGTTGGAGTTTTCTACATCTGAAGAAGGACGTAGTCAGAATGCTGAATATTTCGAGCATTCTTTTTCAGTTCTGTAACCCAACAACTCCTCATGTGGTTAGTAGCAATCTATTCTTTCCATACTGTTGAAATAAAATTTAGCTTTATATTTTCAAATGCATTACTTGTACGAATACACTAAACATTCATTGCGACTAAATTTTGTGCCAATCGCTTTTATTTTTTAGAATTTTGTCAGTTTAAAAAGTACTGGGAAATGCAAACTGTTTGCTAAATATATACCATTTTCTAAGAGATGGAGACTAACTGTGTCACAGTGCACTACAGGTAATTGACAAAAAGATATCTTAATCTCTCGAAAAAATTGCCATCAGTGCAATGTTACATTTGGTAAATGGCAAACAATGTTTTCTGTCAAGTGGGATACAGTCTTAGCATTCTGTTCAAAACGGCATCAGTCACATAAAAACAAATATCAGGTGGTGTAACATTTTAATGACAATAGAAAATCCTGGAAAAGGATATGAAATGATCAGTTACTTCCCATACAAAGTAAATTTTAATCTAATAATAGAAAACTGTGATGATTGTTTCTCTACTGAACTTAGTGTCAGGGAAAACATATACAAAGTACAGCACAAATAGTTTGATTGGTAATCTTAGGTGGGGTGCTGGAAAGATAAAAATAAATGGAAGGGTAAAGGATTCAGGGAAAGAAGTGAGGCCGAAGAATGACAAAGTAAGATGCAAAGCTGAACATAAAGTAGTGTGACACAAGAAGTATAAAGCTACCAAAATGTAAGGGAATGAGAAATGAGGTGAAAACATTGGTGGCCAGTACAGAGGCATGGAAATGAGACTGAATAGCTGCAGAACATGAATTAATGGGGGTTGTGGCTGGAAGGGGAGGATGTTGACAGGACCACACGACATGTTGACATTCCCACCTGTATGTTTCAGAAAAGTTATTATGGTACAAAAGAGGACTGGCACAGGATAAAAATTAATTCATTGTAAAGCAGCTGTACAAGTCTACTGTGCTGTCCTGACCAACAGTGCTACACAACAGGGCTTCTGAGTGCGCAGAGTTTAGGGTGGCTGTGCATGTGACTGGACACCTAGTTGATGGTTATGCTAATAGAGCTGTACAGTGATTACAACAAAAATGATATATGGTAGAACTACGTTCACAACTGATCATGCTCTGATGGTATAAGATATGCTGATGATCAGCATAGTACAGGAAATTGTGTTGGATTCCATTTCTTCCTGTTGTTAATTCTCTTTACTACTTGAAAGCAGTGGCCACTTACTGTGTTCTAAGTTCATTAACTATAATTTGTGAATTTTATTCAGTTTCTGCATTTCTTTTTGATTCTTTTACAAATGGGCTTAAATTTGGTATCACAGCTATTTATTTTATATGTGGTGGAGGACCCTCCAGTTTCGTAAACGATTTTTTTATTATACTGTAATTATATGAGTCTATTCAGTTCTTCTCTCCTAATCACATATATATTCCTTTATTGCTGAATGGGCAATTTAATACATTTGTGATATATAATTAGTATACACAACTACAGTCATTGCAATTAGGGAGACTGTTTACATAGTACTATAAATGTGGACTTGAGAATTTCTTGTAATGAGTAAAGTTCAAAAACATATCACACTCCAATAGGTACTCCAAAGAAGCAATAAAACAAATATTCATATAATTTCAATTATGTGCATAATTCGTTCATGATTGTCTGTGTAGAAGTTAGAAGATTGAAGGAGTAATACGTACTGAATTTATGTTTTCTTCTTGATCTTTGGTGTAATTCTGGCAACCAGCATGGCATGCTGAGAAATAGGTCCGACCATCATTTCCACAAATAGGGCTGAATTTACTTTCATCACACTTGCAATTTGTTTCACAAACTGGCTTAAAGCTTGGTGTCCTGAAAGCAGAATGATTCTATACAGTTATTTCAATAATGCACTTATTACTTTTAGGTGGTTGATATTGAAATTTTTTGTATTGCAAACCAGCACAAGATTGTGTTCTGAAAATCTGTGAGACAAGCTGACATTCCTGAGAGATGTATTAGTTCATTCTGGGGCACTGATACTTGCATGTCTTCATGCTGGTGTAGAATTTTTTTGGAGCATTTTCATACAAAATTTGCATTTAATCTTCTCCTAAGACAGCATGAATTTTTTCACTCTTGCTCTAGACAACAGAGGCATTGAAGAGTAAGTCTTATAATTTAAATTTGCTTATGAGTATATGGGTATCTTGATCAGATGTATCAAATATGGTGAACAGAAAGAAGAAATGTTCTTTTTTGTCTTATACTGTCATAAGGAAACTCTTGACTGTGAGACAGCAACAGGAAGTAAACTGGAACTACAGACAAAGAAACATTGCTGCCTGTGGTTATGTCCATACAACACCAATATTATTAGAAAAAACATGAAAGAGCAGAGTGCTGTGAATGTGAGCAGTATTACAGAAAAATGTAACTGTTGGCAACTATAGTAACATATTTGATGAGGCTGTTTCTGGATTGCAGAATCTTATCTTATTTTGCTACTTTTATGGTTTGCCATCATCTTTTATAAATGGTACCTTCACTGAAGAAACACCACTGTATGTGACTGCTGCTTCTAGATGTGAGAATTTTTTTAGCATTCTGGAACACATTGTTTTGTTGATATAGTAAAGTATTTCTTGGATGAAATATTATCTGATTCAGTGTGTACTACCCAACAATAACTGCTCTAAGATTAAACTCCTACAAAGGAGGAAAGATAATAAAATTTCCCTAGGCTTCCAGCCTGCCAAGTGGTTTAATTTCTGGCAGGTTTCTGCTGAGACTCCTTAGCCACTGACAAGTAGTAACTGAGGGCTGTGTCACTGAAGACATTGTGCTTGTATGGCTTGGCTGCTGGCTGTAATGTCACAGGCCGCTCTGCCCATACCCAAAAGTAAGACAGTATTAACATGTGCCTGCTTCATCCTGAATGAGCTACACACTGTACTAATTTACAGGCTGCTGTCTTTATAAAGATAGTTTACTAGGGCTTAAATTTAAGTTGCTTCATAGAAATCATTTGTCTTTGTAAAGACAGAGGTGTTGTCAAACATAATTCAGTATCCCTTTAGAAAGTTGTGTTCTGTTGATTTATTGGTATTGTGTAGGTGTAAACACCTCTCACGTTTTAACTCACCTTGTTCTGCAGTGGACATTGTTTGCCCAGTGTAACAGTAGCCACAGTCACAACTTATCTTATAAATGTACACATTGTGAGGCATATCATCCTTCACAGTATTTTTGCTGGAAGATGACTGATTCAGTGCTATGTATCTTCAGGAGTTGGTCAATCTTCCCTGATGCTGAGCCACAATATGACAAAATCCAAGATTTTTTCTCAGTTTTGTTAGCATGCCTCACAAGAGATGGCCTGTGATATTTGGTGGTACTTACCACCATTTTCATTTTTCACATTTCACATGTGACTCGATTCATGATGATGACATTTAAAGTCTCAACATTGAAGTCATTAGAGATGAAGCCCACATTCAAAATGGAAAAGGGGAAGGGAGGAAACTGGTAGCGGTCTTTTCAAAGGAATCATCCAGTAAATTGCTTTTATTGATATATAAAAACTACAGAAAAACTAATTGTGGATGGCCAGATGAGAATTTGAGCTATGAATTGGAAACATCGGCACAAATTAAAGGATAGAGGTGCTAAAAACAAGTTCACTCTTGTTTTAACATCATCTTGAAACATTATCCTTCTTGAAAGAGTACTTCACTGACAATAAGAGTGCAGCAATTTCTCAATTGTTGACTCATTGCTTGATCCAGGCCAAATAAAAACTTTTATTGCAATTTGTTTTATGGTAACTTCTAAACCACTAAAATTAGGTGCTTAAATTTTATGCTTTTATATTATAAGTATGAATAGCAAAAACATCTGTATCTTTTGATGATAGGATGACCCACTCTGTTATTGATTATGTATGTGAAGTAGATGTACTTTTGGCCAGGCACTTGGATAAAAGATGCTGATGCAATGTAAAATAATCAGGATGACTGTATGACAGAGTGCCAAAAAAAAAAGGAGCAACATAAATTATTGTAGGTGAGTAGCACGTGTATCAGCCAGTGGTGCCAAAAAATAATGCAACTGTAAAAAATATTGCTTTTTTGTTGTTTTCTGTGAAGTGCTTGTGACAAACTGGTGCTCTCCAAGAACAAAAATATATATTCATGGTAGACGAATGGTAGTTCCAGTGTTATATTAACTGAGTGACTGGATGGAAAGGAAAGTGGTGGATGAGATTTACATGTACAGACAAATAAATGATTAAATGTGGATGATTTATTCAAAAGAAAGAGCTTCATAAACTGAGCAAGTCAATAATGTGTTGGTCCACTTCTTCCACTTACAGAATCAATTATTTGGCGTAGCATTTCTTGATAGAATTAGTGAATGTCCTCCTTAGGAATATCATGCCAAATTCTGTCCAATTGGTGCATTAGATCATTAAAATCCTGAGCTGGTTGGAGGGCGTGACCTTACTAGCCAAAGTATGGTTTGGCAAGCATGAAGACAAGCAGTAGAAACTCTCACTTTGTGTGGGTGGGCTTATCTTGCTGAAACATAAGCCCAGTATGGCTTGCCACGAAGGGCAGCAAAACATGGTGTAGAATATCATCGACATACCACTGTGCTGTAAGGGTGCCGCAGATGATAACCAAAGAAGTGTCATGCTATGAAATGTAATGGCACCCAGACCATCACTCCAGTTGTCAGGCCGTGTTGTGGCAGGGGACAGTCAGGTTGTTATCCCACTGCTGTCTGGGGCATCTACATACACGTCTTTGCCAGTCATTGGGGCTCAGTTCAAAGTGGGACTCATCACTGGAGACAATTCTACTCCAGTCAATAAGATTCAGGCTGTATGTGCTCAACGTCACTGCCAACGGTCTCATTGGTGTACAGAGGTCAATGATGGTCAGCACGAGGTGAGCTCAGCCCCTATTCTGTGAGCCATCTATTAATGGTCCTTGTCATTGAAGCACCATTTGCATGTCGGGTTGATAGTAATGATAAATCTAACACTCAAAGTGCATCTCTGATGACTCTTTGGCCTCCTCATTCTGTTGTCTCTCTAGGTCAACTGCTTACTTCTTGAACCTGTGTTCAGTTGTGGTTCACCCATTGCTGCCAACATCATTGATTAGTGGCAGTGCACCTATTCATATGTCGAACAATTAGCCACTTACTCTAACCATCTTCTTTGAGCCCAGCTCCATGCCCTCTCACAAATGCTGACATCTGCTCACATTGTTCATGCACCTGCCTGCGAGGCATAGTTACTGCACAACTGACTACACAGAATGAAATTCATGAATAGTTTATGCCCTGGTATCAACGTATCCCCTGTTTATCATCCTTCCAACCTACGCAGTGAAATTGCACTGCAGTGTCACACATTCATCCATCAGTATACAATTTTGTATTTTGCATTGATATGTGAATGAATAGCAGTTTACGACGATTTTGCATAACTCCTTTGTGATGCATTGTTTTTTGGATCAGAATGTACTTTCTCATTGTTGATTACATTATTAATGATGTGTAAATTTTCTAATATTAGCATTTCCACAAATTTTTTTTTCTTTAATTCAAGTCTCCACTGTTTGTAAAATTTCTAACAGCAAGTAACACAAACATTTCTCATCTATCGTGCTTTTACACCTCACACATACGTTCTGACTATTCAAGTAACAAGCAAGTGCATACCGGCAGACTGTTTACAGTGTGAAAATGTGATCATCCAATTGACATACATGTTTTTTTTCATCTCATACAAGATCAAAAGTTCCAATGATTTTGATCACTGTATATTTGATTTCTTTTCCGTCTCCACAAAATCTTTCCTTAGGGTAGCTGTTTTAATTTTAGAATATGTTGATCTCTATAAACTCACTACTAATTTCTATCCCCTGTCTTGTTAAAGCATATCACTCCTACACTGAAGTGCCAAAGAAAATGGTATAGACATGGGCCTTCAAATATGGATATGTAAACTGGCAGAATACAGCACTGCGGTCGGCAATGCCTGTGTAAGACAAGTGTCGGCACAGTTGTTAGAGTGATTACTGCTGCTACAATGGGGGGCTATCAAGATTTAAGTGAGTTTGAACGTGGTGTTATAGTCGGCACATGAGCGATGGGACACAACCTCTCTGAGGGAGCCTTGAAGTGGGGATTTTGCCATACGCCCATTTCATGAGAGTACCGTGAATATCAGGAATTTGCTAATATATCAAATCTCTCAATAGCTGCAGCCGGAAAAAGATCCGTCAAGAGTGGGACCAATGACAATTGAAGAGAATCATTCAACATGACAGAAGTGCAACCCTTCTGCAAATTGCTGCGGATTTCAATGCTGGGCCATCATCAAGTGTCAGCGTATGAACCATTCAACAAAACATCATTGATATGGGCCATCAGAGCCAAAGGCCCACTTGTGTGCCCTTGATGACCACACAACACAATGCCTTATGCTTCGCCTGGGTCTGCCATCAGTGACATGGGACTGATGATGACTGGAAATATGTTGCCTGATCAGATGAGTCTCGTTACAAATTGTATAGAGTGGATGGACATGAACCGGTATGGAGACAACCTCATGGACTCTGCATGTCGGCAGGGGACTGTTCAAGCTGGTGGAGGCTCTGTAATGGTCTGAGGCATGTGCAGTTGTAGTGATTGTAGTGATATGAGAGCCCTGATATGTCTAGATATGACTCTGATGGGTGACACATATGTAAGAATCCTGTCGGATCACCTGCATCCATTCATGTCTATTGTGCATTCTGACAGACATGGGCAATTCCAGCAGGACAATGCAACACCCCACACATCCAGAAATGCTACATAGTGGCTCCAGGAACATTGTTCTGAGTTTAAACACTTCCACTGACCACCAAAATCCCCAGACTCGAACACTACTGGGAACATATGGAATGCCTTGCAACATGTTGTTCAGAAGAGATCTCCACCCCCTCATATACTGACAGATTTATTGACAGCCCTGCAGGATTCATAGTTCCCTCCAGAACTACTTCAGACATTAGCAGAATACATGCCGTGTTGTGCTGTGGCACTTATGTGTGCTCACAGGGGCCATACACAATATTAGGAAGCGTGTACCAGTTTCTTTGGCTCTCCAGTGTACATCTGTATTCTAAACTGAAGTCTTGCTTTGTTTGGTTAGATAAAGTTGCTTATTTGCTCCCCACCAGGTCTAGTACAGAACATCTGCTATTAACATTTTGACTACTATCAACCATGCATTAGTATGATCAATCATACAGCATTTTTACTGTTGTTGGTAAAGAGAGAAATATTTACCAATGTTACTCTGTTTCTTTGACAAACAAAACCAAACCAAATTAAATATTAGTCTGAGAAATACAAATCAAAATTTCTGTTGTAACACATTCATAGATAAATGTTAACACTTAGGATACCATTAAATTTTCCTTCTTACCTTCCTATTTCAAGTCCAGCAAAATCATCCATTGGACAGCCAATAAACATTAATATCCCCATACCTGTTAGAAATAAAAAGAAATAGATAACATGTATATAATTATAAGTATAAGAAATTCATTTCTCCATCTTACAGTTAATTAATTATACAGAAATATAACATCAGAGATTGAGTTTTGCTTCTCTAATAAGAGCTGCTATGTTTGTAATACTGACAATATATTACTAACCGCATTTGCGAATTTCCTCTCCTTTTGAACAGTCTAAATCTGTATCGATACTGTGTTTCTGTCAGGTAAATCTATTAATGATCGCTAATTGACCATTTAGCTCTCACACTTCATGAAGGAAAGGTACCAGTGTGCAGAAAGTTAGGGAAAACCTTTCCAATGCAGAATCATCACACAGAAGATGTTTCGAGGAAAGCAAACCAAAGACAGCTACACTTTTCTATCCCCTGCTAATGTTTCTGTGTGGTATGATATCCTACCAGACAAGATCGATGGAGGACAACAAAAATGTTAAAATAAGGGCTGCTCGTTTTGTACTGTTGCAAAATAGGGGAGGCAGTGCTACAGGCATGATATGTGATTTGGAGTGGCAATCATTTAAGCAAAGGTGCTTTGATATCTTTTCAAATAATTGCAAACATCATCTGTCTCCTCTGAATTTAAAAATATGTTATTCACTCCCACCTACACTATGTGATCAAAAGTTTCTGGACACCACCAAAAACATGTTTTTATATTAGGTGCCTTGTGATGCCACCTACTGTCAGGTACCCCATATCAGCGACCTCAGTAGTCATTAGACATCATGAGAGAGCAGAATTGGGTGCTCCACAGAACTCATGGACTTTGAACGTGGTCAGGTGATTGGGTGTCACTTGTGTCATACATCCGTGCACAAGATTTCCACATTCCTAAACATCCCTAGGTCCACTGTTTCTGATGTGATAGTGCAGTGGCAACATGAAAGGACACATACAGCACAAAAGCATACAGGCCAGCCTCATCTGTTGACTGACAGAGACTGCCAACAGTTGTAGAGGGTCACAATGTGTAATAGGCTGACATCTATACAGGCCATCACACAGGAATTGCAAACTGCATCAGTATCCACTGCAAGTACTATGATAGTTCAGCAGGAGGTCAGAAAAATAGGGTTTTATGGTCGAATGGCTGCTCATAAGCCACACATCATGCCAGTAAATGCCAAAGGTGTAATGCTTGGTGTAAGGACTGCTAATACTGGATGATTTGACAGGCTAAGGTGGTCCAACACCATACTGAATTCCAAAATGTTGTTTGGAGTGACGAATCACAATGTGGCAATCTGATGGCAGGGAATGGGTGTGGTGAATGCTGGGTGAACATCATCTGCCAGTGGGTGTGGTGCCAACAGTAAAATTCGCAGATAGTGGTGTTATGGTGTGGTCGTGTTTCTCCTGGAGGGGGTTGCAACCCTTGTTGTTTTGCATGACACTGTCACAGCACAGGACTATGTTGATGTCTTAAGCACCTTCTTGCTTCCCACTGTTGAAGAGCAATTTGGGGATAGTGACTGCATCTTTCAACATGAGCCAGCATCTGTTCATAATGCACGACCTGTGGCAGAGTGGTTACATGACAATAACATCCCTGAAATGGACTGTCCTGCACAGAGTCCTGACCTGAATCATATAGAACACCTTTGGGATGTTTTGGAATGCTGACTTCATGTCAGGCCTCACCAACCGACATCAATACCTCTCCTCAGTGCAGCACTCTGTGAAGAATGGGTTGCCATTCCCCAAGAAACCTTCCAGCAGGTGACTGAATGTATGCCTATGAGAGTGGAAGCAGTCATCGAGGCTAAAGGTGGGCCAACACCATACTGAATTCCAGCATTACTGATGGGGGGCACCATGAACTTCTAAGTCATTTTCCACCAGGTGTCCAGATACTTTTGGTCGCGTAGTATACATAGGGAGAAACCATAATAGTAGGAAATTAGGGCACATCACATCTTGTGTGATAAGATTTAGGTGTTATTTTTCCCACTGCTGTACAAGAGTGGAACAGTTGAGAAATAGTGTGGGAGTAGTGGGCACTTGGATATGAATTGCAGAATAGTGATCTAGATGTAGATTAGGTGGCTGAACCTTCACTTGGTGTCCCCCAGCCAACCATGTCACACGACTTTGCTTTTTACTGAAACAGTCAAGTAGCTTTTACACTTGAAGTAGAAATCAATACTATGAGAGCTACTATACATTTTATTGCCAAAGATATATAGGATGTATATCATGTTAGGAAGAGCAACTGTGACACTCTGCTGGATATGTTCAAATTTCTCTAATTTTACAGGCATAATAATTACATGAGTTGTATAAATGAGACTGTTGACACACTGCTGGGTATGCTCAAATTTATCCAATTTTTCAGGCATAATAATTACATGAGTTGTATAAGGGAGGAAGTAAAAGATTGTTAACGCATCTTATTGCATGACTCTAAGAATATGCTGAGCAATTCTTTTCTATTGCATCTGCCACTGGATACTGCTGAACATTTCTCAGATGTTTCTACATTCCCAAAACAAACTATAGCTGATACAGGGAGCTATATTAATCTTTTTTAATTATTGAATCAACCCAACTTGTTAAGGATTCCACATCTTTCACTGATACTCGAGAATGAGATAGACAGGTAACTTATTTTTAGGCAGTTCTATTTTAGTGAGAATATCACTTCATTATTCTAATGCAACCACTTTTTATATACATACATACTCCAAGAGTAATCTTAGACAGATACTTACATTATCTAACAAATCATGTATGTACATTATTACCAGTATTGGTTTTACAACACTTCCTCACACTAGACTCATATCTAAGAGATACCCTTTGAAAACAATGAACCAAGTTATGTTCGATACGTAGGCCTCCAAGCAAATCATATATCTGGCCTAACATTTAATAAGAACTTCATCTGTGTACCAGATAGCAGTGTGGAACTATTGTAAAAAGTTTCTGGAAATCAGGAAAAAGTAACCAACTCGAGCCATTCCCTGGGTTGCCATGTGCATCTTTTGAACCAAAAGAGTGAACTGAGTTTCACACAACACCTGTTGGTCAACATTAATCCATGACTCACCTTTATGATGGGTGAACTCTGATGGGGATAATTTCAATAAGATGTCAATGTCTGTGGAAGAATGGCAACCCTTTCTTCCTCAAAAGCTGAAACTAGGGAAGACACTGATGTTGGGTGCTGAGTTCTAGAGCAAAATCAATTCTAACTCATTCCAAAAGTGTTCTACTGGGTTCAGATTGGGACTTTGGGCATGCCATTTCATTTTAGGAGTAGTGTTGTCTGCACACTACTGCATCACAGATGCTACTGTATGACAGATTGCATTGTCATGCTGACAGATACAGTCAACGTATCTGAACTGTTCCATTACTGTATGTAGTACACAATGTAGCACAATTTGTTTGTATCCTTCCACTTGTAGCATCTCCTTAAGCACAATAATGGGACCCACCATAATTACGAGAAACATCCCATAGCGTAACACCACCTCCTCCACACTTTACTGTCGGCACTACAAATGATTTCAGGCAACATTCTTCAGCTATTTGCCAAACCCAAACTATCTCATGGGATTACTACAGGGTATAGCACAACTCATTTCTTCAAATCATGGTTTTCCAGTCATTAACTGTCCAGTGGTGTCACTATTTACACCACCTTAAGTGTTGCTTGGCACTGACTAAAGAAGTATGCTGCTGGACCATTGTACCACATTCTTTTTAACTTCCGACACATATTAATTGTGTGAAGTGAACTGCCGGTAGCACTTTGAAACTCACAAGTGATTCCTTCTACTGATTTCATGTGGCTTTTAATAACTCCCACCCCCACAAATGCTTGACACTCCCTGTCTGTCAAAACATGAAATCTTGATTTAGCTGTGGCAATTCCTTCAAATTTCTATTTCACAATCACATCGGCAGGCAGACAGCTTTAGAAGGGTTGAAACATCCCTAAGGGATTTATTGCTAAGGTAACATTTGATGACTAGTCCACATTTAAAGTCACTGAAGTCTCCTGAGCAACTCATTCTGCTGTTAGTGTGTCTCTACTGACATCACAATACTTCCTGTCTCCTATATTGGCAGGTCTGCCCCTTGTGACAGTGGGTGGCCAGTTCTGTATCACATACGGGTGTCTGGATACTTTTGATCAGATAGTGTAATTTATCAAGCACGCTGAATATGAGTCTGTGCAACTGTCCACAAATCTTTGTTAAAAACTTCATACAATCATCTTCCAATGGATCATGGGGTGATAGCTGTTACTGTATGTATATGTAGTAGATATGAGTCTTTCAGCTGTATTTAAGGTCTTATTTTCATTACTATGGATTTTGGTGTTCCATTATCCTAGCTTGAGGCCCCTCTATGACACCAGGTGGTGGTCATATGGATACCAAGTAATCATTATTATACACAAATGTAAGAAATTGATGTTCACTATGCTGAACCTTCAATGCTGTTCATGGTGTGAACAGTGGCAGTACATCAACTGGTTTGTTGGCAGAGAGTAGAAAGAGCCCATCACAGCTAGAAGTTATTTTAGTATTTTTTTTTAAGTACCGTGATATGTAGAAGTGTTACTGCTTCTCTTTTACTGATGTCTGGTGTTGGAGTGTGCATTACCTGTTTAGGTAAATCTAATGTGTCTGATTTCAGCAGTGCATTTAAAACAGAGAAAAAGCTATTACTATATTTGTTTCATTACTCGTTTTAATACCTACCTATGGCATAAACAATGGCTGTGAATGCTATCCAAGCAGCAACGAACCTTGCATTGGGCTTTATGCGAAGTATGAAAACACCGCTGATGATGATACCAAGCCCCATCACAAGGATTCCTCCAAGACCTAAAACATATTGCACTGTTAAGTATACAATATTCTAATACACTGGAAAACCACATAAAAAATCAAAGTTGTATTAAGTATATTGTACAGCAAACTGAAATTAGTAAAGTAAACAAATGTGTAACACTATTATAGATTTGTCGAAAGAAGATTCCAAACATCTAGCAGCACCGTTGCTGGCTTTCAACTGCAAAGCACAAATGACTGCATTTGAAAACAGTAGTTATAGCTGTGGTTGAGACAGGTGCACGAGAAAGCCATGCCCCCATTTGCAATTGTCAGGGATCTTCTTTCTCTGACTCTACTATAGTATTCATAGTTGAGACCTTAATCATTTTCCTACCTGATATCATGTTTGCAGTATGTGCTGCTAACCTGAACTGGCTCTCAAGATATTTTGGGAGAAAGGTGTAGAGACCAGCAATTGGCAAAATATGCAGCACACTACTTGCTGTGCGGAACATCAGTATATCATTCTTCAGCAGTCGCTTCACAGCCTTTGGAAAGTCTGTATGCAAAATGAAATAATGCAGTGGTGATGGTTCATATATTTGCCCAAGTTATTTATGGTACTTGTGAAACAAAACTATGAAATAAAAAATTGTCATGTAATTGTGATGAAACTTCTTTACTAAAACATAATAGTACAATGACAAACTTACACAAATAAATCAAAACTGAAAGCTCAAACAAAAATAAAGGTGTGCAAAGTTTCTAATAATGAACTCTGAAATGTGAGTAATGGTAGCATCCAGAAGTAAATCACAAAATGAATAATAATAGTAATAATAGTAGTAGTAATAATAATAATAATAATACTGCTAATAATTCTCAGATCATGATAAGTGAGGTTCGTTATTACCAAGCAGAAAAGAAATGTAACAGAAGGCAGATAATGAATTACAGAAGGTTGTACTCTTGTCCCTTTTGCTTGTCATGACTAGTGATAAGACTGATATTCTTTCCTATACCAGCTTTTCCATCTTAACTTTTTCTCCTAGTACCTTCTCTCTGCTCTTCCAAGCAGATTTATATCCTTTTGAGCTTCTGTCATAATAAACAGTACCGTACTCTATTTCTGTGTCTCAGTAACTCAAAGGTGAGTTATAACATTTATTCAAGCAAGCTACTGACTTCCATTGGATACATTTTACAAAACATTGCCTATAACATGAAATACAGGAATGCGTTGTTGCTACCATTGATTATGGAAGGCTTGTTGCTGTGGTGGATGAGGGAGAGAAGGGATGCACTGTAGCCAGATTTACATCCCCTTCCCCCCCACCCATATGATGTCATGCAGCTTTGCCAGATTTACACCACCACTCCTAGCTCACTTCCATAGCCAAGATGACGACTTGTCCTAGGGACTCCATCTATGTCATTTCCATGAGAGTCCTGTAGTGCAATCAATCTAGAATGTTCTCGGTTCAAGTCCTGTCATGTTTAGTCAACAGGATGTGCAGCTTGTGAAAGAAAAGAAAAGGATTGTTTGGTATAAAACCACACTGACTGATATAAATGCATTCCCCAGGAAACTTACAGGTGATGACATAAAAGATCCAGATTATGAGCCTACAATGTGTTTCTGGCAGGAATTTAATATCCCTAACTTAGGGGAATATGCAAGGCTTTACACTGACACAGACATACACCTCCTTGCAAATGTGTCTGAACAATTCCAGGGTATAGTCCTGGCAACACATATGCTAGATGTTGCCAACTACTACACCACATCTTGGCTATTGTGGGATGCAATGCTCAAAACCACATGTGCTGAAATCCAGATTTTAACTGATGTCAACTTGCTGTTTTTGGAGTGTGGGGCTCATGCTGGACTTTTGCAATGTGTTCATAGACACACCAAAGAAAATAACCCACAAATGTATGTATTGTTAGACAAAACATCCATCCATTTACATTACATCCTGTACTTTGTGGTGAAGGATTAAGGTGGAATGAGCCTGGCTGGGGTTGTGCAAGCATGGGCTTATAATTCATAGTTCCATTATTGAACAATATATTACTTGGATATCAAGTCTCTGAACTCCAATTCAATTTCAAGAATAATAATTTCAGGAATCTACTGACACAAGAGACTGAAACAATATGCCAACTCAACAGAAATACAATAAGCTTATCTCACAATGAGCAAAAATAATACACAACAGGACTTATGCTAAAATATCTCCATTCATTATATAAATACAATAATTTTGTTTGCATCTCAAATGACTGCAAAAGAGGGCTCCAGAATAAAAGGGCAACTCGTTTCCACCCCTGCTTAACTTTGCCAGTGGGTATCAAACAAAAGAATGAACCAGCTTCTGACGATTAATAACTTTAGAAGGGCACACTGAAATAAATCAGGACAGTCTGCTGGTTCACTGTAATTATCTACTATCTAATACAATCAAAACTTGGCTCCCACAGAAACACAACCACACAGAACTACAACTACTACATCGACTACAATAAAATGCAGATAAGTGAAAGATGCAATAACAGAAAATTAAGTAAGCAAAAGACACAATAACTTATTGCTAGTCCACAGCCATCTAACAGTGGCCTTGCCATATTTACAATTATACAATCAAAATATTACACTCTATACCAACACAGCCTCATTGTGCAAACCACTTGGAAGTAGTCCTGGTACAATCATACTACTCAACGTCCTTATCATGCTTTCATGAAACAACAAACCTACTTCACTTATTCTGCTGCACACTGTCACATTATGATCTAGTTAGGCTAATGTTGACGACTACCACTGCTTGCCAATACCAAATGTGGCCCGCGAAAGCATATGCCATTTTGTGTTCTGCACTGTATTGCTGTAATGAAAGTCTCAATTATATTTCCTCACTGATGTCTTTCCCTGGAAGCTGACAAGATGACGCTATCTTTCACCTAATTTGACATTGTGCATGTTACAACCTGCTTCTGATTTCATGCTTATTGCACTTCCTTGGCACTCTCCTATTCAGTGTTGCCACTTCCTCTCCATATAGCAGCCTGACATATTCCCTGTCACACTTTTGCAGCTCAGATCGTGATGACATTGGCTCCACTATTTGCCAGCACATGCTGCCTCTGATGTGATTTCAATGCTTGTACTGTCTTGCTTGACTAGCTGGTTGGGTGGGAATACCAATGTGCTGCAAAATTTTAATTTCCTTGCATAACTTGGACATTAACAATTTATATACCTTGCTTAGCAGCAATTTTCACAAATTGGTGGGTTTTGATGGTTCATGGCTGACTCATTTGAAATTTAGAGAAAGATTTTTCAGTTGTGGTGAATGATTCTGTTGTAGGTAGACTCCATATCCTAATACGAGCTGTATGACAAACACAGTGATTTATCGCTATGTCAAGGTGAAGTTCTGCAACATAGTTCCCTCCTCAAGCTGCCAACAACTCTGGTAGGTGAAAAGAGAGACATTATACATTATAGAAACCTCTGGCAATGTCTCATTTGAGTATGGAACTGATTACAGTTACCTATATTATCCATTTCAGTTAGAGCCTCTGGTGGAAAGAGTATACAGATTTAAACACTGTTAAAAACCATCCTTACCATTGGTACCAGAGAAAGATTATTGTAAGTTAATGATTAATGTGATTTTTGAAAAGATGGAGAATATTAGAAAACATCATAACATTAAATTAGTTGTCTGATGGTCATAGGGAGGCAAAAAAAGTGATTGCCAAGTCAAATTTTAAATAAGCTATCATCTTCCATGAAGAATTTGTCACTCTGGAGATGACAAATATTTATACATTTTATGAACCATGTTCATGTTGATATGTGTTTATTGGATCTGTTAAGCTTCACATGTACCATTTTCATTTTGAGTTTGCAAAATGCCATTTTGAAGACCTGAAGTTGCATTGTATGGATGTAGACAGTTTCAATTACTTGGTGAAGAGCTGTGACCCATATGAAGTGATAAGGTGTCATCTTGAAGCATTTAACAAGTTCAGATATGAAGCTGATAATCCATATGACATAATGCTAGCTAATAATGTTATCAGTTTGATGGAAAATGTGGCAAATTAGTCATAGATTGTGGAGTCTGTAGATCTACAAACTAAAATTTTCACACACTGCACAGAATCAGGTGCCAGATACTTTTAGGCTGGCTAAGGGTGTACAAAGTGCTCCCCCATGAACTTTTATACGAGGACAAGCTGAAAAGTAATGCCTCCAAATTTTTTTCTGTTCTCAGTATTGGTTGAGGTATTACATATCACCTATATTTCACAGTTAACTTTTCCACTTTTGTGACACTAGTTGTGAACCTCTGCTGCTTGAGGGCTCCAAATTGCAGTGTTTAACTTGATGGGGTGTAACATAACTATATCTGTGCATGAGGAAGAGCGTGCTGTAATCAAGCTTCTAAAAGTACAAAAAGTTCCTCCAACTGAAATCCATAGAAGAATGAAAGCTGTGTATGGTGGTGATTGTGTAAATATCAGTAATGTGTGATGTTGGGTTGTTTGTGCACATAATGAAGGAAACAGCAGTGCTAACTTCAAAGAGTGGACAACTGTGTACAGCAGCCTATGAGACTTATTGGAATCATATTAATGAACCCATCAGAAAAAAATCATCAGGTAACACAAATGCAGCTCTCAGGTATTTGTGTATCACGAGAGCTTATACAAGCCATCATTGCAGAACTGCAGTACAGAAAACTGTAAATGTTGGGTGCCTTGAACGCTCACTCCTATCATGAAACAGAGGAGATTGGACATCTGTCAGCAATTTCCTTTGCATTTTGAACAAGAGGGTGATGGATTTCTTAACAACATTGTAACAGGTCATGAAAGCTGGGTTCACAATTTTGATCCCAAAAACAAGCATCAGTGGAGTTCTGCCACAAAGAATCTCCAACACAAAAAAAGTTCAAGACTATGCTATCAACAGGCAAAGTTATACTCAAAGTGTACTGGGATATTCAAGGTGTTGGAATTCCAGCCTAAAGGCATCAACATAAACTCTGCAAGGTACTGCAAGACCCTCAAAAAACTGAAAGCATGAGTTTGAAAAGTTTGTCCATGTATAGAGCACCCTCTTCCTCAGCATGACAATGCCATACCATACACGAGTGCTGCAACATCTGTAACAGTCTGATACTTTGGGTTCACTGTAATTGATCATCCTCCATACAGTCACGACTTGGCACCACTCGATTTTCATCTGTTTCCAAAGTGTAAAGAACACTTTCGAGGACCACTTTGATAGTGATGAAGCATTAAAAGCAGAGGTGAGGCTGTGGCACTGTCAACAAAATCAGACTTTCTGCACTGATAGTATCAACAAATTGGTCTCCTGTTAGGAGAAATGTGTTCAGTACCAGGGTGATTATATTGGGAAATAAATATGTAGGCATGAATATTAAAGCGTTAGGATTTTAATAAAGTTTGTGTTATTTAAAAACCTTTAAGAGATGTCACATAAAAAATTAGGTGGCGTTACTTTTCAGCATTCCCTCGTACAAAATTTGTCTATATGATTTGTTTTTCAAAGAGAGCTAAAAGGCAGGTTGTGTGTGTGTGTGTGTGTGTGTGTGTGTCACCCAGCTTAGATGTTGTCGAGATACTTCTGTATGGAAAAGCAGAAGTGAGCTGTAGCATCGTCATGTAGTTGCTGCATTATCCTTCTTACCACCAAAGGCACATTTCTGGTAGAGGAGACAGGGTCACCTGTGATGTGCCTCGCCTATGAGGTGCTGTGGAAGGATGGCTGATCCCATGAGGCAATCTCCAATAATCCCTGTCCACACATTGAAGTTGAATCAGTGCTAGCAGTCTGCTGCCACCACCTATGGGGATTATCCGTAGCCCACAGTCATGTGTTGTGAAAGTGGCAGTACTGCCTCTTGTAAAGATAGCCTTATCTGTGAATAGCGTGGATGACCGAAATCACAGCACCATCGTGGCCTGTATGACAAAATTGTTTCTATAGAGGCAAGTCCTTAGGTTATAAGGCTTTGTAAGTGATACAGATAATGGCTGTTGTCGTGGACACTGTTTTCTGGCTTACCCCATGTTGGTGGGGCCACGTGCCTGCTGCTGGTACCAGGGTCATATTCTGAAATGTTCAACACCTGTTCTTCCAAGGTATGCGCACTTCCAACTTTCATCCTTAGCCATTCTTGTTTACAAGTCTGTCTCACACGAATGAGAAAACATTTTAAAAGAGTATATGGTGTGGTTACTGATCAGTGAGGATACTTGTACCGAATAGTTGAGCGCCCTTCTCCATTTGCCTGTCCACATGTAAAGAGCATGTCATGCTGTACCTAGTTAGTATATTGGACTATCATCTCTCATTCATACACTACACAACACATGTCCACAATAGACTGACACTTGGTCTTATTTAAGCAATTTGATGTGAAAGTGGCGTGCCATAGGACTGCATGAACATTTCAAGTGATCCAACATGAAAGGGTGCCCTGTTGTGCAGCGTGCAGTGCAGGCATGGGAGAAATGTCGAGTTGATGTGCCAGCTGCTGTGAAATATTTTTCATCCAATTTTAAGAAACTCTGTTTGGTGAAAAAATTGATTCTTTCATATCTTACAGCCTGGTATCTTTGCTCAATAACAGGTTGAATTTATTTTTGTCATTTGTCATACCTGCTGTGCTGCATACAATTAAGTAAATCATAGCATGAAATTTTAAGAGTCTGCAGAGGTTAAAACGCCTTGCATAAACTTCATTTATGGCTCATTTTGAATTATACATTAAAGTGAATAAAATATAGCTATTGAGTTGTGGAAGTGCATTGCACACATTAATATTTACGATTTCTGTTTGGTGGCTAGCAGAAGTGTTTAATCTCAGAACAATGTTCTTGGAGCAACCCTGTAGCAATTCCAGACATGTGGGGTGTCGCTTTGCCCTGCTGAAGTTGCACAATGGACATGAATGGATGCAGATGATCAGACAGGATGCTTATGTACATGTCCCCTGCCAGAATTGTATCTAGACGTATCAAGGACCCCGTATCACTCCAATTATAGACGTCCCACTCCAATACAGAGCATCCACCAACTTGAACAGTCTTCTGCTGACATGCAGGTCCATGGATTCATGAGGTTGTCTCCATATCCGTACACATCCATCTGATCGATACAATTTGAAACGAGACTCGTCCAACCAGGCAACATCTTTCTAGTCACCAACAGTCGTGTCCGCAATTATTCACTCATGTAAGACGACGCCTGGATCGGAAACAGCAGTGAAGTGGATGCCCTGTAGTTCTGATGGGTGTGGGTGCTGCCCTCATGGACAACATTACTGCCCTCTTGAGCGTGGAGCTAAAATGCTAATACCAACACAACATTCCCACTTGCCTGGTGTGCTTTCAATAATCGAAACCGACACTGTCAAAGATCTGTTATAACCAAACTTGAAGTGGGCGTACCTTCCTTGGATCGCTCTTCTATGACTTTTTTTGCTCCTTAGGGGATGGTTCTATGCCATTTGTCCCCATTTAGCGAAATCACCCTATATATACAGCATGATGTATTTGCACACTGTGTGTGTGTGTGTGTGTGTGTGTGTGTGTGTGTGTGTGTGTGTGTGCACTCAAATCAACTTCACCACCTGCATAATATTTCACAAATGTATTGGTGCACTGTGTGTCTCTGTGTACTCATATGAATCAGTTGTTAAACAGCGTCATGAAACGAGGTGAGCGTATAGTGACATAGGTTAGTTTTTTCCTACTGCTAGCCACAAGTCAGCTTTGTTTTCCTTATATTATTAAAAGGTATGATTTAAGTCTCCCTGGCATATATGCGTTCATTGCCTATGTTCTTATGGGTGGCTGGATTTGTGGTTGGACAGTGAAAAAAGACGTCAGCTCGGGTTGCTCAGCGACCGTGCTGAAAGAAATTATTGTGTGACATCCGAGAAGTTATTTCAAACAACTGAGAATGTCACCAGTACAGTTCACGCTTCTTCTTAATGGAGTTAACAGTGCGACAAATATGCTTTAATACATTGTCATGAAAACGAGACAGATGGAGAGAAAATAAGTAAACTGTTTACTGTTTCAAACGTAATCGCCTTAACTATTAGTATATAACCCAACTATGAGACAAGATGGTCGGTACCTACCGGGAAAAATGTTTGCGGTTGTCTATGGAACCATGACTGTGCCCAAGAGTGAACCTCTTCATCCGAAGCAAATCGACAGTCACGAATGTCTTTTTCAGGGCTACGAAAATATGGAAATCGCATAGATGGGAGGGTGTGTAAGGGCCTTCCAGCGAAACTTCTGCAGTGTAGTCAAAACAATTTTGGCAACGTGTGGGTGGGCCCACACGTTGGTAAGGGGATTACTTTCGAAATAATATACAGTTTACTTACTTTTTACCATCTGTCTCTTTCTCATTTGACTGTCCCAAATTCAACAATTTAGAAGTTTGTTCCAATTTTTTGTGATGTCAAGACAATTTGTGAATGTGATGTGTTCTTGTGAGGACAGAGAAATTGATATTCAATAAAGAATTCAACTTACCAGATTTGTGTAGCTTTTCGTCCTGTACACAATCTTCCTTGCAAAGAAATCTGCATAAATCTAACCACTGAAGTTTTGTCTTGGAGATGTGGATTGTTCGGCATCCAGATGTTTTACTTGGCTCGTATTTTTTATTTTTTATTCGTGTGTGTGTTGCTAATGGAATGAGTTTTAGTCTGCAGTTCAGATATTGTTAATGCACCAATGTTCAGATCGCATAGGACGGCATCAAGTGCAGTGAGACATCGCTGTTTATTTTTGTAGTCAACATGACTGTAACTCCACAAACACCTACGCATAGAATACACGTCCATGAAGCGAATAATTCGCTCAGTTTCCCACTTCATATTTAACGTTGCTGACATGCTAGCGGCACGACATCAAGCCTCAAATCACATGCAACCTACTAGTTTCGTGTCACCGAAGTTGGAACTAGCCGAAACTCTGGTTTCGACAGCGATTCTGCGCACCGCGCTTCGCAATGGGTAGCACAGTTTCGAAACTTAGTTTCGCAACCTTGTGACGTTTAATAAACTAGCCATAACTTGTGTTTGATTTTATTATTGAAAATACTGACGAAAGCTGAGTTATCCTTTTCTGTCAGCAGCTCTTGTGAAGAAAGTTATTGCAGCACGTGTCAAATAAGTTGTACGGAATCCAGCGATGCAGTAAAATTGTAGATCAGTTTAGAAATGTGGAGGGGCGGAAACCGGCAGCCGACGAAACACGCTCGCTCAGATTTCACTTTTCGATGCGGCGCGGCGCTGCCTGACGCTCGTCGACGAACCGGTCACGTGATGCGTCGCTCAAGGCCAAGGTCAGTCGCGCTATACGACCTTGGTGGAGGCTTCCTGGCCGAGATGTGGGCCAGAGCCGACCAGCAGCCGGAAACTGCTTGCGAGGGCGGGGCCAGGTGTTGCGCCTGTCTAGACCCGCAGTCTGCTTTTAACTGGTGGCTGCTCTCGGTTTACGCAGTCCAGCGGATATTCTGTTTATAGGGCGAAAACTCTCCTTAACGAGAAGTCATTCAAGCTATTCAAATTTTAAATTACTGGACTTTGAGGTACTAATAGCTAGACCTATGTTATGTTTCAGATGCGTCCACGAGACCTGCTACGTGTTCAGGCCCGTAATTGGGAAATGTTTTGTTTATTCGCAACCACTGGGCACTTTTCGTGTTCAGGCCCCTAATTCGAAAATGTTTTGTTTATTCGCAAAGGTGAATATTATTTGTTAAACGCGCGCGTGTACGCGTTGTGTGTGTGTTTATTTGTTTGTTTGTTTGTTTGTCTTACAACGACGGTCATCGACCGACGACCTTGCGTTCAGGCCTCAGCTATGGATTTGAGCTATGTTCAAAATATTCTAGTAAACTAAAGACAATCATTTAACTGTAAATGAAATTCAAATCGGACTGTAGAACAGATACTCTCATTTCTGTATAGATTAAAAGCGAAAGAGTTTCATGGGGATACTAAAAGTGGCTATAGAGGTAGGAGGGCGGGAGGGGAGGGGGGGATCTATGACAAAACTTCACTTACAAAACATTCAAATACACGACAATTGCTTCTTCTTGTGTGATACAAGTAATCACCAGTAAACCACCATTAGCTCTTATGACGGCCTAATAACAAAATGTATTATGCCCACAGATGACCTTAAGACCCTCTTGCCGCCGCCCCCCCCGCCGACCCCTGGAATCTGGAATACAGATTATTTATTCCTTACAGAACACTCATACACTTCTAGAAATAATTTTCCGTGGTTCCACTAAACCTCTCGTTTAGCCAATTGCAGCATTACGTGGCTGATCGCAGAGTCACCTAAAAAATTCAGTGCTTGTGGCGTGACACGTCTCCAAACTGAACTGACCAAAATGGCAATTTTAGAGTCATTGAACCTATGGATAAATTTCTGTTGACACTGATGTGCCTGAAGATTAAGTGATCTTCATCGAAACCGATAATATTTACAAAAGAAAAAAATCATTTTGAACTCTCTGTCATTGAAATATCTTTGTCTCTAGTTAATACTTGAGGCTCAATATAATATATCAATCCCATAAAGAGAGTGAAAAGAATTTAAATTTTGGCGAGTGTGGGGCAAGATAGCAGACGTAGTTTCTGGAAGACACTGACATGGAATTAATTAAGACGATTGAAAAAAGTCTTAGCATGGTATTTTCGGAATTATAACTACACCGTATTACAAGTGAACAACTTCAAAGTGTGAATGATGAGTTTTATACACTAGATATGACATCTTGATTCTGTACGAATAGAAAATGTGCGTCAGATTGGGGTAAGGGGCGGTTAAGACATGGAAAGGAAACTTTGGAGTCCTGAAGTCGAGAGCAGTGAACGTCCAATTCTTCTGCTAATACCATTTCGTGATTGTAACTCGTCTCCTGCCTCATTAACTGTATGTGAAAAGTGAAATTACAAACCACAATTTTTGAAACGGCGTTTTGATTTTCTGGGTACATCTGACGAGAGATATTCGACCTACGTCAGTGTGTTGAGGAATACATACGCTAGTGCACTAGATTGTTTTAGATTTAATCGAAATAGTGAGGAATTACGATTTGAAAGAAATAATCGAGCATGGATATGCCACATCACCTAACCACATACATCGTAGAGGAAGTTTTCAGAGTCTAAAAATGGGAAAAACAAATTAGTGTTGATGGAACATGTCTGAAACACCTTAGTTTTGCTGTTTATATTGTGATGTTAGTCTCTAGTGTAGCTAATCTACAACAACGAATGGAACTTAACATAGCAAGCTTAAAGGTAGACCTGAAAATCAGTTTTAGTAATATTAAAATGATAAACAACGAACACATGGAACACAAAATTCGCTGACGGAAGTGGAAAGTGTTACACCATAGACACTTTCAGGGAACTCTATCAAACTGCTTCTCCGGTATGTCCATGCTTGTAGAATATGTCGATGAAAATTTCATGCTTATGCGTGCTTATTTTCATAACAGAAAAAAAGCCATTGCTTCAGATGAATTGCAAGTTCTCGATGGCTATTGGGTGTGTCTTAACATTCCTGGGACTTTACAGGTGGAGATCGTAACTCGTACGCTTAGCTCGTAGTCATCATTCGGGCTTTGAGAATGACCGAATCATTGGCATGAGGGACATGGGAGCATCACGCCGACAGATCGCACAGACAGAAGGCTGTAGAGCACTGACTGCAGGCGAAACGGAGTCACGGAAATACGATATGATCGTAGGAGTGTTTCACTGGCTCTGACGAGCAGGCAGATTACAAGAAATTAAATACGGGCAGAGACACCACGAATCGTCGGGAACAGATTGGTTCAAATGGCTCTGAGCACTATGGGACTTAACATCTGTGGTCATCAGTCCCCTAGAACTTAGAACTACTTAAACCTAACTAACCTAAGGACATCACACACATCCATGCCCGAGGCAGGATTCGAACCTGCGACCGTAGCAGGGAACAGATTATTGGAAGCTGTGTTGAGGTTTCGAGTTGTCTTGTACTGACTCCTGGAATCATGGTGTAGGAAGCTATTAGACGGGACAACAGGACTGATTTGGTTGTTGAAGGGAGCCTGACTTCTCTTCAGTACACGGGAAGAACTGTAAATCCCGTTGTCATACCGTTCATGACCGTGGCACCAAATGGCATATTCCAGCGGGTTAATATAAAACACGACACTGTAATTCACACCGAAAATGCCTCGATGTGTGTACGGATCGCTGACTGGCCTATTCTGCCTCCTGAATTGTCACCCATTCATCATGTGTGGCATGCCGTGGGGACGGGTAATGTTCATACCAGCGTCTAGTCAGCGATCTTCATTATGTAAGCATGGAAAGAAATTCCTCAATTTAATTTCAGGGACCACACGTCATACTGATGTTGATGGTGGACATCAGTTCCGAATCGGATGAAACGTTAATCTTTTAACAGGTCTGATGAACATCTCCAAAGCATTTGATAAATATCGGACTGCTGTTTCATGGGTTCTTTCCATTTACATCTGAGTAGTACGAATTAATAATGACCTGACAGAACCAGCTGACGAGGTGTCCTACGTAGAAGTTGGAGAAAGCGACTGGACGGCCAGCAAAAAACGGGGGGAGTCGTCGGGAGTGCTGCTGATAAAGTAAGTAAGATTTGAAAACAAAGCTTGCGATACGTCTGAAGGGGAAATATTACAATAAACTCGTAGCACTGATTTTTACTGACGGCAGGAGACGTACTTTAGTGCGAAAACCACTTAAAACCTTTGAGCGTTCTTCAGAAAGACATGGGAAAATGTATACTGGTACCTACTATGAGAGACAGGGAAACAGGTACACGGATCAGCCAATCTACAGGAGTGGAAGACGAAATGATACCTATAATGAAAATAAAATGGAGTTGGGTAGAACGATAATAGGCTGACCACGGAAGTTCTCTGCTGGACCCCAAGAGATAAGAAAAACCCCTCTCTCTCTCTTTTTAAGTCAGTGTTCTAAGTGGTTTGATGCAGGCCGCCACGAGTTACACCTGTTCTTCTCCTGTGTCAATCTCCTCATCTCAGAGTAGCACTTGCACCCCAACGTCCTCCATTATTTATTGCATATATTGCAATCTTTGTCTTCGCTTACAGTATTAACCCTCTACAGCTTCCTCAGGTATCATGGAAGCTATTGCCTGATGCCTTAACACGACCTATAATCCTGTCCTTGCTTCTTACCATTGTTTTCCACATATTCCTCTCCTTGCCGTTTCTGAGGAGAACCTTCTCATTTCTTACTTATGAGACTATCTAATTTTCAACGTCCTTTTATAACGTCACATCTCAAATTCAGTGATTCTCTTATTTTCCGGTTTTCCCACACCCCAACATTCATTACTATAAAATGCTGTGCAGCAAACCCACGTTCTTAGAGATTTCTTCCTCTAATTAAGACCGGTGCTTGATACTAGTAGACCTTTTTTGGCAACGAGTGCAAGCTTTGGCTGTGTGAATCTACTTTTTACATCCTCCTTGCTCCGTTCGTCATCTGTTTTGCTTCCAAGATAGCAGAATTTCGTTATTCAGTCTACTTCGTTATCACCAATTTTGAAGCTAAGTTTACCGGCTAATTTTATTTCTACTAATCCTCAATACTTTTATCTTTCTTCGGTTTACTCTCAGTCCATATACTGTATCCAATAGACTGTTCATTCCATTCAACAGTCGAATCTTGTAACTAGTGTTCTCTCACGGTAAATTTTAATCTCATTTCTGAATTCTATTTCCGTTATTGCTTTTTCGATGTATAGATTGAACAATACCGGCGAGAGCCTGCATTTTTGTCTTATACTCATTTTACTCAGAACGCTTCGTTCTTTGTCTTCTTGTCTTATTTGTCTTTCTTCGTTTTTGTACCTACTGTATATTACTTCCCTTTCCCTATAACTTACTCCTATTTTACCGAGAATTTGTATCAGCTTTTACTGGTTTTACAGTCATTTTACACTGTCGAAAAACTTTTCTAGGTCGACAAATCCTTCGAACGTGCCTTCATTTTTCATAAGTCTTGCTTTAGTCATCAAGCGGAACGTCAGAACTACCTCTCTCGCGCCTTCACATCTTCTAAAGCCAAATTGATCATCATCTAATATATTTTCAATATTCTTTTTTTTGTGCTGCACAAAACGTAAGGATGATTTATTCTATGGCTACCCTGCATGAGGGAAACGGACTTGCGTCATTTGGCGCCACTCAGATCCTTTTCCTTTGAAGTCTACGCACAGAGCTTTCTCCTTTCTTCCCCGTCCTCGTACCCTCCCCTCCCCTCCCCCATGACTATTAAAATGTTTCATGAAAAAGTGCATATCGCCGTTGGTTCGCATCGGTCCTTGAAGCGCTGTGTCTGGTGGCTCGATCATAAGAATAATGTTTGCGAAATGCATACGTCCATCTACGTGTTCCGGCTCGACATAGACTGTTAACCCATCATGCACGTTCATTTCATTGACAACGAACAGTGTACGCAAGGGCAAACTTTGGGGGATGGGGCGGGGGGGGGGGGGCAGGAGGAGGAGGAGGAAACTCATGTTAGTTTCGCGGTCTTGAGGTTTCACGACAAATGCCTCTGATTACATTTGCTACTGGTTACATTTGACCCATGACACGCTCCAGTTTCTTCAGACTGACAAGGGAACTGATGCTTCGGCCTATCTGACGGGACAGGATGGGAGTTTGGTTCTTCTTTAAGGGCAGAAAAGGGGGGGGGATGAAGGGATTATTCAGCAGCTGGCCCCTCCTACTCGTCGCTCGGCACGCCCTTGCTCAGTTCATATTCAACAGCATAACGGAATCTGTTTCACTGCATCGAAAGGTATACGTGTAGCCTAATTTAAGTCTGCTGTTGCAGATCGACTCAGGTTTAGACGGAAACAATGCAGTAAAACAAAAGAGACAAAAAATGAAAAATGCAGGTTTTGTAATTCTTAGGGAGATAGGTTCATAAATCGGCCACTAGATCACACCATTGTAATCGAATGTCAAGATAGTCAGGCGTACGACGTCCAAAGAAATCTTTACGTGTTGCAGTGTCTGCTGCCCACTGTGTTATGTGAAGGAGATTGTTATTAAACACATTCTACAGCCAAAATAATATGGAATCGAATCAAAACGACTGATTGTACCTTCCTGTATACACCGCAAGTTGGCATGCGGAATATAGATTTAGATTGTCCCAACCGCTTGACATTCGCTAATGTTACACTTGGGAACATATAGGACCGCGATAAGTTCTTATGGGGAAGCAACTTAACATTTCACTGAAATGAGTAAATTCAGGACGGCTGCCACATTTGCTGTTCAAAGGAAACGAAAAAAATACTTATTTTTCGATGATTCGTGTAAAAGTTTAACGTAAACTGAGATGCATAGACAGTGTAGAATTCCGTTCGCAGCAAGAATCGTTAAGAACGTATGCTACCTAGTGCTGCTGTCATCTTTCACTCATATCGAGAAGGAATGCAGTTAGGTAGCTCCACAACACTATGGGGCAGCCCCACATTTTATTTGGGAATCCTAAAACAAGTTAAAAAATAATTTCACTGATCTGGATTGGTACGAGGGTATCCATTACGCAGCCACCTTAAATTCCACAGTGAAGTTGACTGAAGTGTAGTGTGTCGAAACAAACATTTTCGGGTGGAAGAAAATCTTCTGTGGCTGCGAAAAACAATTACTTCACTACAGGTGCGGATACGAGGTTTGCCTCACTCCACCATTTTTAGTAGTATTTCATTTAATAAGATACGGTAAATCCTCCACCGAACGCGTTAGGGAGGAGATACAGCCCAATCAGATGGTCGCGAGCAATGCCATTACCACATATATGTCTTTTCTGCATTAACGCAAACAGACGCTGTTTTCAGCAACATCTCTAAAACGATATTCTTCACACGGTAGTTTGAACGGCATCTCAGAACGTCAGTAGCGAAGTGTTCCTTTTTATCTCATAGAAACACTTTAAAAATTTTCATATTTAGTTTATTTACAACTTTGTAGGTGCGTATGTGTATGTTTTTGCGTTATTAGATATGTGTTATTTTCTAAAATAATTATTATATTTTTTAGAATGTCGTGTATGGGAGTTGGCTGAGTGGATGATATCCGGAGGCCATCACCAATAATAATAATAATAATAATAATATAGTGCGTTTCAAACTGAACGTGCAGTGCTCAGTTGAAAATTTGTGGGAAAAGTACGTACAGAAACCTTAAATTTTCGCAGTGTTGGAATACAAATAGTAACGAGAGCTTTGTAGTTGTGCATGTGTTACCGGAAACAGGTGCCTGCCTCAACGTACTTCCTGTGGGGAAGCAGCCTCATGGCTCGCGACCTTCACTGCGACCAAACCGTAACGACCGTCTCTCTGCCACTAGCTCGTTTCGGCGTACAACGACAGAGTATGATTTCGCTTCGTATTTCATCCACATGAGTTGCAAAGCAGGTGCAACACACTCAAGTATGCAGTTAATATTAGATTAGCGCGAATAATAATTGTGGTAGCAACAATAAACACAGGCATGTCACCTGCCGTGGGACTCACTGGCAACCTGATGCAACTTGTTACCCAAGTGGAGTATAGTAACATCGATTTCGTTGATTTTTGGACAAAATGACGGCTACTGGGTTTAATATGTCACCTACAGATAAGGTCCTGTGAAGAGAGTAAGATCACAAAGGGGGGAGGGTTAGGATTTGGCATAGCATGAGGTAGATTCTGGAATTGATCACGTTTCTAAACAGGGAATACAAAGCTGAAGTCTGACCTAGTGGGCGTTCACTACTTCATGCTGCCATGTCACACGCCACACTCGAAACTACGTAATATTACACTACGCCATGAACAATGTTCACATCTCTTAACAATCAGTTTTAGTGGTATAGTTGAATGGTTGATAGCGATTTCGACGCTTTTCATTTCATTTCAATGGAGGTGGCAAGCATGTGGTGAGCGGAATGCTTGTACTGTGTAAAACTATGTATTTTGGGCTACAAACTGGTCTTTGGTTGTGTAAATACCTGTAAATGTGTAGAAAACAAGAAGTAGCCAGTCAAATTTTATTGTCTTTCTATAGAGTGTCATAGTTTCGAACCAACAACTCATCGTCGCTTTCCAGAATATTTACAACAGCGTAGATTTTCAGCTTGCGTTATTTTATGTCCATGTCGTGTTCTCTTGTATTGGTATGCTGACTATGTTAAAACTCTCTTTTATAGGAATTCAGGATATACTTAGAAAAATGCTTTTGTAACCTATGTTGTCTGCATTTCGACAGTGGGTGAATGTGTAGCTGCAGTCTCAAGCCAACTTACCTTGAATAAAAACGAAAGCTACATGTGGAGATTGAACATTCTGTACGACATTACGAGAAGATAACTTCCATCACAGTCATTTTAAGTACCGTATGTGATTATTTAATGACACGGAGGTTATTTATATTTCTCAAAACTAACAACTTTCAGCCATTTTAATTAAAACATGTTATTGCTTTATATACGCAACAGATAAAAATGGCACTTGTCTAGCATACACAAGAAGCACCATTCATATTACACTGTGCAGGCATTCGATAGGTTTATGTCTCTAAATAAAGAAAACAAAGATTGAAAATTGACATCAATAAAAATCCTGGAAATAAATGGACATTACCACGGCATCCAGGATTTATTCTAGACATAATAGCTCTTAAAGGTATTGCCATTGCTCCCGACGTAACGATTTTTTGCCTCTATGAATATTATTGTCCAGAGGAAGTAACTGGACACAGGCAACTGAAATTCAGAAAATTATTTCTGCATTCTCTTTTCAAATGTTCTGCATCCCAGGATATTACAACAGACTACGTGAAAATTATTGCGACCACCTGCAACCTTTCGTGTTTGATGTCTTTCCCGACAGCGTTGGCATATTCCAGCAGAACAACTACCCATGTCACAAGGCCAGAATCGTACCATAGTGGTTTGAGACCATTTCAAATAATGCCTAATTAACTAGGATTTTTATGGTTCAGTTATATTGTATACAGTCACTGTCTTTAGTAATGCTTATAAGAACTAAGAATTTTAGAAAAGAAGTATTTTTGTAAACCGTTCAATGTTTTGAATGTATTGCACGCCCTATTTTAGACACTCAAGAGGGCAGATTTTCAGAAAGCAATAAATACCTGATCCTTCTGCACTAGTTCTATCCTTTGATAAGAACGGTAGTACTATGAAGGCCCAGCTGCAAATTTTTAGTCAAATACTTTCTCCTCATCTAGCTAACAAAATCATCCTCTAAGTGTAAGCAAAAAATTTCATTAAAAGCAAGAAGTCGATTGTTACATTCCCGTAAATCTGTAACGTCTTATATAATAAGATGGTAGCTCGTACCTCTTAGGCTAGGGTTCTTCTTGCCCCTGCGTAGTGATCGGGGCGTTGGCCTTCCGGAACTCAGTCTTTTAGGAAACGCAAACATCGCTTGTGAAGCGAGCATCAGCATTGAAGATACAAATACCAACCCTGAAACATAAAATACAAGCAGAGATTTTAGATTGACTCTATTGTAGAATGTCGCTTAACGTAAAAAGTCGCTCTTTGTATGAAAAGAGTCTGATTCTAGTAGTGTCTGTGCACTTTAATCGTACATTACATCGGACACCATGTATCTTTTTATCAGAACAAGACAACTTCAGGCAAGAACATCATTTCAAGGGATAGTGAATTTCAATTGCTTTCAGATCTGGAAGAATTCACCGTCAACGCTTTAGTATGATGATTGTGGGAACATACGACAACATTTCAGTTAGGCATGTTAGGCCTTGGAATAGTTGAAAATGCGCTTGGAAGTTTATGCAAGGTATTCCCGCACATGAGTAACCGGTAAAATTTAAGAAAATACAAAACTTTAGATTTTAGGGATTGTATACCTAACTCTGTAAATAATAATGAAGGACTGGATGAAAACGAAGCTGTTTTCTTATGGTTCAAATGGCTCTGAGCACTATGGGACTTAACATCCGAGGTCATCAGTCCCCTAGACTTAGAACTACTTAAACCTAACTAACGTAATGACATCACACACATCCATGCCCGAGGCAGGATTCGAACCTGCGACCGTAGCAGCAGCGCGGTTGTGGACTGAAGCGCCTAGAACCGCACGGCCACAGCGGCCGCCGCAGTTTTCTTAGCTGGTGTTTATCAGTAAACGTCATGTATCTTACTCTCAGCCATCAAATAATACAAATGATTCACTTATTTCTGTCTTTCCAACATACATTGTAAATGTGAGGTGACTAAAGTCATGGGGTGTCTCCTAATATCGTGTCGGACCTCGTGTCGGCGTAGTGCAGCAACTCGACGTGGCATGAACGCAACAAATCGTTTGAAGTCTCCTGCAGAAATATTGAGCCATACTGCCTCTATGGCCGTCCATAATTGCGACAGCGTTGCCGAATTTTGAGCACGAAATGACCTCTCGCTAACGTCCCATAAATGTTCGATGAGATTCATGTCTGGCGATCCGGGTGGCCAAATCATTCCCTCGAAATGTCCAGAATGTTCTTCAAAAAAATCGTGAACAACTGTGTGCACTGTTACCCATAACACGAAGTTCATGAGTGGCTGTAAGTGGTATCCAAGAAGCCGAACATAACCATTTCCAGTCAATGATCATTTCGGTCGGACCAGAGGACCCAGTCCATTCCACGTAAACACAGCCCATGCCATTATGGAGTCACTACCAGTTTCCACAGTGTCTTTTTAAACACTTGTATTCACAGCTTGATGAAGTCTACGCCACCGTCTAATCCTACAATCAGCTCTTACCAACTGAAATCGGGACTCGTCTGACCAGGTCACTGATTTTTGATCGTCTAGGGTCCAAATGATATTGCCACGAGCTCAGGGGAGGCGCTGCAGGCGATGTCGTGCTGCTAGCAAAGGCATTCTCGTCGGTCGTCTGCTGCCATAGCCCATTAATGTCAAATTTCGCCCCACTGTTCTAACGGATAAGTTCGTCGTACGCGCCACATTTATTTCTGAAGTTGTTTCACGCAGTGTTGCTTGTCTGTTAGCACTAACAACTCTCTGCAAATACCACTGCTCTCAGTCGTTAAGTGAAGTGCGTCAGCCACTGCGTTGTCCGTTGTGAGAGGCACTGCGTCAAATTTGGCTTTTTCGGCACATACTTCACACTGCGGACCTCAGTATAGTGAATTCCCTAACGATTTCCGAAATGCAATGTCCCATACATCTAGCTCCAACAACCATTCCGAGTTCAAAGTCTGTTAACTCCCGTCGTGCAGCCATAATCCCGTCGGAAAACTTTCCACATGATCACCTGAGTACAAATGACAGTTCCGTCAGTGATCTGGCCCTTTATATCTAGCGTACGCGATTCTACCGCCGTCTGTATACGTGCATATGGTTGTAAAAAATGGCTCTGAGCACTATGCGACTTAACTTCTGAGGTCATCAGTCGCCTAGCACTTAGAACTAATTAAACCTAACTAACCTAAGGACATCACACACATCCATGCCCGAGGCAGGATTCGAACCTGCGACCGTATCGGTTTCTCGGTTCCAGACTGTAGCGCCTAGAACCTCACGGCCACTCCGGCCGGCCCATGTGGTTGTACCATGACTTTTGTGACCTTAGTGTAGTTACGTATTTACGTTTGTCGTAGCATCGCCTAGCAACAGATGGCATAGGAGTAGCGTTAGATACTTTAGTAACTTCCAGAATGCAAACACTATTTTTTCAAAGATGAAAGGTGGGGATGGCTGGGTGTGTTGTGTGCCTGGACAAGGATGAAACTCGGTGGCAGTGACAGGTGGTTTAAGAAAAAGTCGGCAGAAGCGAAAGATGACTAAAATATCGTAACCTGTAGGATTTGGCTGTGACCGCGAATAAAGTTAGTATACTGTATAGTTGAGGTTTCATTACGCTTTCCTTTAGTTTATTCAGTATCATGGTTGGAGGTTGTCACTTTGTGTCCAAAATTTTGATGTATGACAAGAGACGAATACTTCTGGGTAACACTACCACTAGAGTATTTACATGTTACAGAGCGTTAGGTCAACAAACGTGATAATGAAATGTAGGTTTTATTTGTGTTCACACGCCGATTACGCGAACATCAAGTAACGTTATTAAGACCACTTGCTTGTATCCTAAAGGAATTCTTTTGCAGTAAGTACAGCAGATTCACGAGTTGGAAGTGTGTCAGCCAATATACGATAGGTCTCCACAGGTATCTGGGGCCATGCTATGTGCAGCACTACTCACGACAGATTACGGGTCCCCGGCTGGAAATTAACACAGTGAGCGTGGTCTCACAGATGTTTCGGTGGGTCAGGATCTGAGGAATTCAAGGGCCATTGAAGTGTAGCACTTTGAAGTGTTCAGAATGAGATTTTCACTCTGCAGCGGAGTGTGCGCTGATATGAAATTTCTTGTCAGATTAAAACTGTGTGCCCGACCGAGACTCGAACTCGGGACCTTTGCTTTTCGCGGGCAAGTGCTCTACCAACTGAGCTACCGAAGCACGACTCACACCCGGTACTCACAGCTTTACTTCTGCCAGTACCTCGTCTCCTACCTTCCAAACTTTACAGAAGCTCTCCTGCGATCCTAGCAGAACTAGCACTCCTGAAAGAAAGGATATTGCGGAGACATGGTTTAGCCACAACCTGGGGGATGTTTCCAGAATGAGATTTTCACTCTGCAGCGGAGTGTGCGCTGATATGAAATTTCCTGTCAGATTAAAACTATGTGCCCGACCGAGACTCGAACTCGGGTTCGAGTCTCGGTCGGGCACACAGTTTTAATCTGCCAGGAAGTTTCATTTTGAAGTGTTACTTGTGCTGTTCCAGTCACTTGCGGGCAATTTGAATTCTGTGACAAGACGAATTATCTTGCCGAAAAAACTCACTAGAGGAACGATTCGTAACCAAATCGGTCAAGAACGCTTTCTTCGAAGACCTACGGTCCTCTAATACGCATGGTTTCTGTCTCACGGAAGCCTACTAACCAACAAGGATATGTTTTTGAATAAGAATTGTAAAACGACTATGCACACTTCAATATAAATAAAAGGGAAATTTCTTTTCATGCGGGAACAAAAGGAAATCAAAAATATGTACAAAATGTACTAAGTTACAGCATTTTGCTAAACTCATATAATTTAGAGGTCAAAGTATAGGTCTTGTCAACCTACCCAATGAAATGCTTCAATGAAACATAAAGAGTACGGAGGAAGGAGACCGGCACGCCTTCCCACTCGGAAAGCAGCGCGTTAGACCGCGCGGCTAGCCGGGAGGGCAGTTTGGAGTGAGTGATATGCGTACAGAAAGTATCCCATATATTTTAAATAGCTACTTCACTATCGCACCTTATGTAACAAAGTGTTCAAAAAACTTTTGGATCTTTTTGTATCTGTGAACATGTGTGAGTTTATATGCAAGGGCATCTGGGATTGAAAGAACAAGACTTATGAAACTGAGATAATTACTTTACTATAAAAAACAACAACAAAAGTGAAGGCAGTTTGACATCTTTGTACATCGGTGAAATCAAAGTCTGATGCTAGGTAACATTCAGTACTATGTTGCTCCGTCCAGTGCACTGGAACATGCTTGGATCCGCCTTGCCATGATCTCTACAAGATGGTTGGATTCAAGTATCCTGTTATCAAGTAGACGACGGCAGCCATAGGCTAAGTCGGACTTTAACAGTGAACAGACGGACTGCTGCTTCAGCGCCTCGATCACACTTCAGAATCTCTTTAAGTTACAGTATATGTTGCTTCTCCGTCTCGAATGATCTTAGTGTCCACTGGATGTGGGCGGGAAAATTTCATTTTTCAAGGTTTCGTATGCAGGAATCCGTACACTTGAGTATTCGACGAACGTGTTCTGTCAGCGGCCGAAGCACAAACTGTGTCGTAGCAAATGAGATCGAGGGATAGTAAGAGGCACTGGGACAGAACAATGGCTGCATCACGGGAGAACAATACGCCCAAGCGGTGGGACCTCGATACAATTGTACCACGTGACTGCATAATCAAAAAGCGGCACATCGGGCAGGAGTAAGAGTGCTTTCCTTCCGTGGAGCGGTGCTGTGGCAGCTGCCCACGCTGTGTCATCATACGTTAGTATTTACAGTTTGCACGCTGGCCGAAACAATTAATGGATCGGTCAAGCCATCTAGTTAACTCTGGTAATCGTTCTTGATATTATCTACATTCACCTCCAATTTGTGATAGTGTACGAGAGGCGTTCAATAAGTAATGCAACACTGTTTTCTTCTAGGTCAATTTCGATTGAAAATGCGGAATTTGTTGTGGGGCGTATTGGCATATTGCAGCTTCAGCCCGTATAGTTTCATGAAGTTGCGATAGATGGCAGCGCTGTAAGTAGCCTTCAAAATGGCTTTTGTAACGGAGGTGCATTCCAAGCAGAGGGCTGTCACCGACTATCCTGTAGCGGAAAACGAGAGCATCACAGATATTCATAGGCGCTTGCGGAACGTCTACGGAGACCTGGCAGCAATAAAAGCACGTTGAGTCGTTGAGCGAGGCGTCCGCAAGATCGCGCAAACCTGTTCGATCTCTCGCGTGCCGGCTTGCCACACATGGTTGTGCCATGTATAATGTTGGAACGTGCAGACACACTCATTCGAGGTGACCGACGGATCACATTCAGTTTCTCACATGCCGGCCGGCCGCACACAGCTATGAATCCTGCAGTGTTGGAACGTGCAGACACTCTCATTCGAGGACGCAGACTAACACCTCGCTGCTCAGCTGGGACGTCTCTGTTAGTAGTGCTGACACACTCGTCCACCAGATGGAGTTGTAAAAGGTGTGTCCCGCATGGTTCCTCACCTCCGAAGAGAAGATCATAAAGAGCACCAAAGGACCATCTGTCCACGGTTGCTTCTACATCTACATCTGCATTTATACTCCGCAAGCCACCCAGCGGTGTGTGGCGGAGGGCACTTTACGTGCCACTGCCATTACCTCCCTTTCCTGTTCCAGTCGCGTATGGTTCGCGGGAAGAACGACTGCTCGAAAGCCTCCGTGCGCGCTCGAATCTCTCTAATTTTACATTCGTGATCTCCTCAGGAGGTATAAGTAGGGGGAAGCAATATATTCGATACCTCATCCAGAAACGCACCCTCTCGAAACCTGGACAGCAAGCTACACCGCAATGCAGAGCACCTCTCTTGCAGAGTCTGCCACTTGAGTTTGCTAAACATCTCCGTAACGCTATCACGCTTACCAAATAACCCTGTGACGAAAGGCGCCGCTCTTCTTTGGATCTTCTCTATCTCCTCTGTCAACCCGACCTGGTACGGATCCCACACTGATGAGCAAGACTCAAATATAGGTCGAACGAGTGTTTTGTAAGCCACCTCCTTTGTTGATGGACTACATTTTCCAAGGACTCTCCCAATGAATCTCAACCTGGCACCCGCCTTACCAACAATTAATTTTATATGATAATTCCACTTCAAATCGTTCCGCACGCATACTCCCAGATATTTTACAGAAGTAACTGCTACCAGTGTTTGTTCCGCTATCATATAATCATACAGTAAAGAATCCTTCTTTCTATGTATTCGCAATACATTACATTTGTCTATGTTAAGGGTCAGTTGCCACTCCCTGCACCAAGTGCCTAACCGCTGCAGATCTTCCTGCATTTCGCTGCAATTTTCTAATGCTGCAACTTCTCTGTATACTACAGCATCGTCCGCGAAAAGCTGCATGGAACTTCCGACACGGCGTTACGAGGCTGATAATGACAGCTTTTGTCGAACGTCGTCACAGGCGATAAACCATGGATTCATCACTTAGAACTGGAAAGAAAACGGCAGTCCATGGAGTGGTCGCACCCTAAGCCAATAAAGTCATGGCGGCAGTCTTCTGCGACTATGAAGCGTTTATTCTGTTCCCTCATGGTGTAACGATTAACTGTGAAGCGTATTATGCTACCCTCAGGAAACTGAAGAAACGAGTTCAGCGTGTTCGTCGCCACAAAGATGCAAACGAAATTCTCTATGACAACGCAAGGTCCTCGTGTAAGCTACTGTGCCTTATCCTGCATACGAATGCTGTACCCGATGGTTACAGTGAGGTGGCTGGAGCGTGGCGTGGCTTTTGCGGCGTCTCACCTGCTGGTAACCAAGGCTACGTGTCAGACGTGGTGCGCCGTCTGTGTATCAGAAAAAAGCGGCGTGGCCGTGGAATCGCAGCCGGGTCCCTATAAGGCAGGCGAGGCCGCGGAGCCACGCGGCGGTCACGTCGCCGCGACGCCCGCCTCGCACACGCAAATTACGGCGCCGGGCGTCGCGTCGCCGCCGTATCATTACCGCCGTAATGGCGCCTACGTGCCGGAAAACAAATCGACGCGCACAGCCTGCCCGGCCTCGGGTCTCTCGCAAACCACCGCCTACCGCCCCTGACTTGGGAGCGATCCCTCCGCGAGTCGGCTGACCGCATAAACTACCTCGAACACCCGCTGTAAACAAAACTTGCGCCGAAGGGCAGCCTGAACGGCGTTGTTGGTATAAGCCTACTGCGATTCATCACAGTATTTCGCAATGAACTTGTGCGTAACTAGAAGTAAATGTAATCACTTTCTGCATGCCACAGCTACAGTCAATAGCTCATGGAAAATTGCTGAAAATATACCACAGCACGGCTACACCAAAAAAATAATGGTTCGTAGGTAGCCCGAGGAGAATGCAACGTAGAGAGGCAACAGAGGGATGTGTCGACTCATACAGTACATTGGACTCATACAGTACATTGGCATCTTCTCACAATCAGTTTGGCATGGGTGCAAAGAAGGTGGGCCAGTGAACTCCTGGAACTAATGGCATCGGTTTCTGTTCACAGACTAGTGTAGGATTTGTCTAACGCCTGCTGATCTTCGCAGAAGAGTCTGAAGACGACTAGATACCAGTGCACATCTCAGCTATGCAATCGTACTGTTTCAACTGGGAGGTGGGTCCGTTGTGTTTTTGTCATGTGTCGTCTGCGTCTCATCGCTACCAAGGGCATTTTGAGGGCTCTGTAGTATCGGAGCAGTATCCTTCAACTTACTGTTCATCCTGACAGTCAACATTTCGGCGATGTGTTTGACAAGATCGCACCTAGCTAGTGCTCATCTTCCAGAAAGCAGGAATTAGTAGCACAGGAATGGCCTGCGGCTTCTGTTGGCATGAACCCGATTAACAGATTGCGGAATAAACCCGAGTAGTACTCTCGCAGCGTCAGTTATTCAGACGGACAGCGCCCGTGTCTTGCACGTGGTATGCGCAAAAGTTCGTAGCTAACATTGTGCCTCCTGCACTCTATAAGATGCCATCTATATTGAACAACGCGGGGTCTCTGCATTGTCATAGCACGTAGTTTTCGAATGCTGAAAACCTGTACTCCACAAAAGCGCTTTGTCTGTTTCTGCTCTGTGTTGACTCCCATACTTCTCTCGTCTTCTACCGGTATCTTTGTTGGCGCACTGCTCATGCGCTACAGATTTACACCATTGGAAGTTTCGATGATTCCTATGTTTTCAATGTCCCGGAAGAAGAAATGGGTGATTCCATTTCAGAATGGGAATTTGATGATTCTTATATTGATCCAGATTTTTGTCTGGTTGAATGCTTAGGTAAGTGCTAAAAGGAACTCGATAAACTTCGGTTACACGATAAATCAGTCTAATCTAAAAACCGTAAATTCAACTAAATACCTAGGTATTACAATTACGAACAACTTAAACTGGAAAGAACACATAGAAAACGTTGTGAGGAAGGCTAACCAAAGACTGCGTTTTATTGGCAGGACACTAGAAAATGTAACAGACCTACTAAGGAGACTGCCTACACTACGCTTGTCCGTCCTCTTTTAGAATACTGTTGCGCGATGTGGGATCCTTTCCACATAGGACTGACGGAATACATTTAAAAAGTTCAAAGAAAGGCAGCATGTTTTGTATTATCGCGAAATATGGGAGAGAGTGACACAGAGAAAGGTGTTTTTCGTTGGACGGAATCTTCTCACGAAATTCCAATCACCAACTTTCTCCTCCGAATGCGAAAATATTTTGTTGGCACCGACCTAAATAGGGAGAAACGATCACCAGGATAAAATACGGCAAATCAGAGCTCGTACAGAAAGATATAGGTGTTCATTCTTTCCGCGCTCTATACGAGATTGGAATAATAGAGAAATGTGAAGATGGTTCGATGAACCGTCTGCCAGGCATTTAAATGTGATTTGCAGAGTATCCATGTAGGTGTAATACGTAAAAGACAAACATGTAGTTAAGCGTTTGTATCGCATAAATAAGCATTCGTAAAACAACTCAGTAAAGCGTAAAAAGAGACGCACCCAACACGTGTCTGCAAAGCGTATTCTGATGTCAATAAGATCCAAAACGGAAAAAGTGCCGAAGAGAAAAATCCTGGTGGTGTCCAATTTGTGAAGCAGCCCTTTGTGCGCCTGAATGTTACAAAACATACCATACTCAATAGGCAAATAACGTTCAAGATCTTTGTGTAGAAATGTTTTATTTGTCTGCTAATTTTAATGTTTCATAATGAGATCTTTATGGTTACATAAACGAAGTTTCATCATTTTAAATGGAACACGATACACATTTATTTTGTTCAGAGTTAAAACGCTTTGATTTTCGAAAAAATGTGATAATGGCAGCAGTCCAACTTTCCCATCCCGAGTGACTGGGGTCAGCCTCGAATGTGTTAAGAATACTTTGAACCAACTGAAACTTTCAGTACATTGTTGCAGGAACGATCCTCACATACTGGACGACGTCAAGAGGGACGCCATCGAAGACTGGAACAGGCTTCATCAACAAGGACTCGACTATCTTGTAGCTTAGATGCATGTGTATGTAATGTAACATCAACGAAACATCCTTTAACTTGATGTAGCGTTCGTCCGGGACTTGAAGGCTGTCGGATTGACCAGAACTGGTTGTCCGCGAATAAATATACATAACAGCAGCTTTTTGGTTTAAATACACTCCTGGAAATGGAAAAAAGAACACATTGACACCGGTGTGTCAGACCCACCATACTTGCTCCGGACACTGCGAGAGGGCTGTACAAGCAATGATCACACGCACGGCACAGCGGACACACCAGGAACCGCGGTGTTGGCCGTCGAATGGCGCTAGCTGCGCAGCATTTGTGCACCGCCGCCGTCAGTGTCAGCCAGTTTGCCGTGGCATACGGAGCTCCATCGCAGTCTTTAACACTGGTAGCATGCCGCGACAGCGTGGACGTGAACCGTATGTGCAGTTGACGGACTTTGAGCGAGGGCGTATAGTGGGCATGCGGGAGGCCGGGTGGACGTACCGCCGAATTACTCAACACGTGGGGCGTGAGGTCTCCACAGTACATCGATGTTGTCGCCAGTGGTCGGCGGAAGGTGCACGTGCCCGTCGACCTGGGACCGGACCGCAGCGACGCACGGATGCACGCCAAGACCGTCGGATCCTACGCAGTGCCGTAGGGGACCGCACCGCCACTTCCCAGCAAATTAGGGACACTGTTGCTCCTGGGGTATCGGCGAGGACCATTCGCAACCGTCTCCATGAAGCTGGGCTACGGTCCCGCACACCGTTAGGCCGTCTTCCGCTCACGCCCCAACATCGTGCAGCCCGCCTCCAGTGGTGTCGCGACAGGCGTGAATGGAGGGACGAATGGAGACGTGTCGTCTTCAGCGATGAGAGTCGCTTCTGCCTTGGTGCCAATGATGGTCGTATGCGTGTTTGGCGCCGTGCAAGTGAGCGCCACAATCAGGACTGCATACGACCGAGGCACACAGGGCCAACACCCGGCATCATGGTGTGGGGAGCGATCTCCTACACTGGCCGTACACCACTGGTGATCGTCGAGGGGACACTGAATAGTGCACGGTACATCCAAACCGTCATCGAACCCATCGTTCTACCATTCCTAGACCGGCAAGGGAACTTGCTGTTCCAACAGGACAATGCACGTCCGCATGTATCCCGTGCCACCCAACGTGCTCTAGAAGGTGTAAGTCAACTACCCTGGCCAGCAAGATCTCCGGATCTGTCCCCCATTGAGCATGTTTGGGACTGGATGAAGCGTCGTCTCACGCGGTCTGCACGTCCAGCACGAACGCTGGTCCAACTGAGGCGCCAGGTGGAAATGGCATGGCAAACCGTTCCACAGGACTACATCCAGCATCTCTACGATCATCTCCATGGGAGAATAGCAGCCTGCATTGCTGCGAAAGGTGGATATACACTGTACTAGTGCCAACATTGTGCATGCTCTGTTGCCTGTGTCTATGTGCCTGTGGTTCTGTCAGTGTGATCACGTGATGTATCTGACCCCAGGAATGTGTCAATAAAGTTTCCCCTTCCTGGGACAAAGAATTCACGGTGTTCTTATTTCAATTTCCAGGAGTGTACATTAATGCCGTGTAGCAATGTTTGCAGAAAATGTTTTTTGAACGGATGAGTTCATACTGGACGCCTATCAGCTAGGCCTATGGGAAGATCAGTGTATGAGCGACTGTTAAGTTTGCGCGCTCCATCATGTGGCTCCGATGGCCAGATCGCCATCAGTTTTGCTGAGGTATGTGCGTCTTCTAGTCAAATCTTATAAGAAGTGACGACATCGTGGCTACGAGCGACGGCGACGTTTTCAAACCATGGAGGTGACAGTAACGCTCTCTGTGCAGCATGGCAGGAGTCACCTGACATTGCTTAACGGTCTACAAAGCGTTTTATGGGTTCTAGCGAGGTACTTCCGGTACGCGTGTATTGGCTCTGAGCACTATGGGACTCAACTTCTGAGGTCATCAGTCCTCTAGAATTGTTGGTAAGGCGGATACCAGGTTGAGATTCATTGGGAGAGTCCTTAGAAAATGTAGTCCATCAACAAAGAAGGTGGGTTACAAAACACTCGTTCGACATATACTTGAGTATTGCTCATCAGTGTGGGATCCGTACCAGGTCGGGTTGGCGGAGGAGATAGAGAAGATCCAAAGAAGAGCGGCGCCTTTCGTCACAGGGTTATTTGGTAAGCGTGATAGGGCTACGTAGATGTTTAGCAAACTCAAGTGGCAGACCCTGCAAGAGAGGCGCTCTACATCGCGGTGTAGCTTGCTGTCCAGGTTTCGAGAGGGTGCGTTTCTGGATGAGGTATCGAATATATTGCTTCCCCCTACTTATACCTCCTGAGGAGATCACGAATGTAAAATTAGAGAGATTCGAGCGCGCACGGAGGGTTTCCGGCAGTCGTTCTTCCCGCGAACCATACGCGACTGGAACGGGAAAGGGAGGTAATGACAGTGGCACGTAAAGTGCCCTCCGCCACACACCGTTGGGTGGTTTGCGGAGTGTAAATGTAGATGTAGATGTAGACATGCATGCCCGAGGCAGGATTCGAACCTGCGACCGTAGCGGTATCTCAGTTCCAGACTGTAGCGCCTAGAACCGGTCTGCTACTCCGGCCGGCACGCGTTTATTCCACGTAAGACACTGGCACATCGGCGAAAGTCTTTCGTTATGTGGACATGCTGTCTTCAGGAAAGACTCAAGAGTTAAATTAGAAGCATTCCCATTACAGGGAATGCCCGCTATCTCTCCTGCCGTCCACTTCTCTATCAATATTATTTTGGCCTCAGCAACATTATCACCGTAATATGAACCACCGAAAAAATGCTCCTGTCGGAGCACAAAAAAGATGAATGTACGCCATTTTCATAAAAGATTCTGGCTGAAAAGTGAGGTACCAGCTGTCTCACTCTACCTTCATCAGCACCTTTAAAATTTTCCCAAAAATTTCGGAATACGAACATATTCGCGCTCTTTTTAACATGCAGCTTACCTCTCCCATAATCTCCCCTAACTAACTCGCTTACACCCACTAGTCCATCACTGTAAATCGTTCATACCCATCCACTTCCACTTGCCCGTTCTATCTCACTCATTCAACGCAACGCATTGTCATTATATGTTTGTCTCTCTCTAACTGCCACTATCAAATATCTCACAGCAACCGTCTCATTAATTCTGTTCTATTAATACTGTCTCCTCTCGCCGTCACTGCCTCCCTCTTTCTCTCTTAGTGCTTCTGTCTCGTTCATTCCTTCCCACCGCTGCTATCTCTTTTCAGTATCGTTAACTCTCCCTTCCTCGGTATTACTATCGGAGACTCTCTTATTATCACTGGCTCTCACCCACTTACGACTTCTCCTCTACTTTACTCCTTTCTCACTGGCACTGTCTCCTTCATTCTTTTCCTAGCACTGTTCTTTCGCTCTCAACTATGTTCTATTGCCACTGTGTTCCTCTCTTTCTCTCACGCGGCAGTTGTCTTCTTCGCTCTTTCTACACCACAACCACTGCCTACTAACTTCCAGTATTTATCACTTTTTCATATCTTTTCCACTACCGCTGTCTCCTCTGTCAACATAAAAAAGCGCGGATACGTTCGCATGCAAAAATTTTTGGGAACATTTTTAAAGATGCTGAGGAAGGCAGAAAGAGGCAGCTGGTACCCCACTTTTCCGACAGGCTTTTAATAGACAAGAGGCAACGGTCTTGCCGCAGTGAACCCACCGGTTCCCGTCAGATCACCGAAGTTAAGCATTGTCGGCCGTGGCCGGCATTTGGATGGGTGACCATCCGGGCAGCCATGCGCTGTTGCTATTTTTCGGGTTGCACTCAGCCTCGCGATGCCAATTGAGGAGCTACTCGACCGAATAGTAGCGGCTCCGGTCACAAAAAACCATCATAACGACCGGGAGAGCGGTGTGCTGACCACACGCTCCTCCTATCCGCATCCTCAGTGAGGATAACACGGCGGTCGGATGGTCCCGATGGGTCACTTGCAGCCTGAAGACGGAGTGCCTTTAATAGACAAGAGCATATTCGCCTTTTTTGTACTCCAATAGGAGCACTTTTCCGCTGGTTCCCTTCTTGTGTCTGCTACAGTGGGACAAGTAAGTCATATGAAAAGAACTGTATAGGGCAGGAAAAATCTGATCGTTTACTTATGTGAAACTGAAATAACGCCCAACTATTTGGATTTTATGTGCACAAAAATTTGGCATTCAGTAGAACAACAACAACAATATGGGCTGCCATCAACCCTTCTGATGATAACGGAGACGCTTTACAGCATATTTCTCCGTGCTATGTCACTTTATAAACTACATTTCCGCAACACACCAGATTGTACGGGCATATTTTACGTGTACAAGTAGGGTAGCATTGAAACTCTGTGTCTCGAATACGGACAAAAATACCAAGAAAATTTTCTAGGTTGTTCGAGATCGGATCTTAGGAATATAACGTAAAAATTACAGCCATTTGCTTTGAATAGTCGTCGTGAAATCCGCGAGGCTGTTTCGGTACCCGAAACCACGTTTTTGAAGGTTTCTCAGGAACCGCCCTTGAACTAAATGGTGCTTCCATAAGCCCCTTAAGGCGCGTGGTAGACTACATCTAATTCGAAAAGAACCAACTCATTTGCTCCATTTGCCTAAGATGGGGGAAATGTGTAACATTCAGATGTTGACCCTGTACTGTAGGATAGTTAGAGTAAGATGATCCTTCTGTCGGGTATACAAATGGTCTCTTGCACAAGAGTTATCCAAAATACTTGACCCTACCTTTCTATCACAAATACAACTCGGGATATGAACCTCTGAAGAAACAAGTTTTAATCCGCGGAGTTTTGGAACTGTTAGATAGCGCCTGCGCAGCGTTGGCGGGTCGGACGGGACAATAGCAGAGGAGCAGACGCAGCCGCTGTGGCGCTGCACTCACCGAGCCACCAGGCGCCGACCCAGCGCGGGTCGGTGGGCTTGATGTGCGGCGTGACGCTCAGGTTGGCGTACAGCCGCGTGCACAGCGACCCCAGAATGAACCCCAGCGCCGGGCCCAGGATGCGCACGCCGATCGTTATAGCTGCCAAGAGAAAACCACATAGTTAAGTTACAATGCGTCCCAGCAGCACGACAAGCAATAGTCACAGCTGCAGTCATGGCAATGGAGAAACGCATACCGTATGGATGTCGGGAACAATAAAATGAACATTTAGTAATTTATGCAGCCACAGAAGCTGTAAGATTAGAAACTAACGTCTAAGGAAACAAGTACATGGCAGAAGAGATAAGTATATTAGCTACAGCTAGCAGCACTTTACTACTCTCACGGCAGAAATGTCTGTGTGTGGTAATAAATGCAGATGTGTGGTTATGTAACATGCGAAATATACAATTTACGTGTGACATGATTACAGGCCCGCAGATGCTTACGAAAGACCAAAAAATTCAGCGAATGGAAATATGTGAGGACCAGCTGAAGGCGCCAATTTTCTCAACACCAGCATCACTAGAGATGAGACGTGGTGTCACCACTACGAGTCTGAATCAAAAGCATAGACTATGGAGTGGAGATCTGGGAATTCTCCAACTAAGTAGTTCGATACCGCGACCTCCAAGCAAAGTTACGTGCGCGGTCTTCTCGGATTGACAGGATGTGGTTCTATTGAATGTCTTAAAGTAAAAGGAAACTGTAAATTGAGAATACTAGAAGCCACCACGGAATGGGTTGAAAGCACGAATTTCGAGAGTCAGGTCAGATAAGAAGATTCAAATGGTTCAAATGGCCCTGGGCACTATGGGACTTAAACCTAACTAACGTAATGGCATCACCCACATCCATGTCCGAGGCAGGATTCGAACCAGAGAAGAAGAAGAACTAGCGCTTGCGACACGAAGGAGTTTAGGGGACTTCAGTGTTTAACGTCCCATCGACGTCAAGGACTGCAACACGGTAACGCTAGGCTCCCCAACGGATTTGTAACCGCGGAACTCAAGGACAAATTTGATTAGACTGTCCTACCAGATCACTTATGATTCAGTACCTTCAGATTTCCACCTCTTCTGGCCTACGAGATGGACTACGTGATCGACATTTTCGAGACTCAGATGCTATCGTCAGAGCTATAAGACAGTGTGTGGCCTCAGCTGCTTCATTTTTTTTTTTTTTTTTTTTGCGAGCACGGGATAACTAATGGTGGTGATATGTGGAAAGCTGACGGTTTGTACATCATATGTTCTCTGTTTAACGGTGTTGTTGTACTTTCTGTATCTGTTGTAGTTTCCAAGACAATAAGTGCAGGGCATTAGGTACGAAATGACTCTCGTTGTTCCAGAATACCATTTTTTTCTTTCTCATTTTGTGAATCATAATAGACTGTTTACTTTTTAAATTCGGTAAAGAAACCACAATGAATCAGGAAAATGGGGCAGTAGACACGAAAGATGAGTATGTCTTTAACTCAGATGTCAATAGGTCCAAATAGTCGGATGTAAATGTAATTTCGGGAGTGCCACAGTGGAGAGTTATAGGGACTTATATGATCTAATATCCACAATAGTAGTATTCTTTTTCTTCCCACGAATTGCGAGGTGGAAAGATTTTCTGTAGACTTCCGACTAGCAGTTAGTCAGCAGATTGTTTGGGAGACCACTGTGACCTGTTTACTAGACCTTGTATTTGCATACAAAGAAGTGCGTGAGACCAACATGGACACTGAACGTATAAAAATAAGGTTAGAACGAATGTTCGAAGATTTGTTTGACCCACTGGACTGCGCCACGGAGAAGCTGAAAAAGACTGGTAGACACTTGACGATAGAGGAAAACTCATGAAAGTATTCGCACAAAATTTCAAAAACCAGCTTTAAGCAAGAAATTTAAGAATACACCACTACCACTACGCATCGCTCCCGTAAGCATCATGAAAACAAGGTTACACCAGTATCAGTAAGCAGAGAAACGTTTAAGCAACCATACGACAGGAAGAAGTCCAAACAAGTGGTACAGTGGGCAGTGTCTTCTGACATGCACTTCACGGTGACTTATAGAGTTAATATGTAGATTCAGAAACGTCTGTCCCTAGAGGACAACTACAGCACAGGTAGCAGTGGTGAGGGACAGAATCGCCGGCTACTCACCGAAATAGAGCGGCGACTCTCTGCTGGCGACGTTGTCGTCGATGTAGGGGATGCCGAGCGTGTAGACGGCCGTCTGCCCCATGCCGACACCGAGCAGGCTGACGAAGAAGATGGCGAGCACGATGGTGGTGTGCTTGGACTGGATGCGCTCCTCGGGCTCGCACGCCGTGACGTTGGCGGGCGAGGAGGCGAGCAGCGCCGTCCACGCGTTGTGGCCGCCGGCGTCGTAGCCGAACGGCAGCGTCGTGTTGGCGTCCGCGTCGGGCGCGCGGCACACGTTGGGCGTGAACACCTCGACCGGCGCGCCCGACGCGCTGCTGTTGCGCCCGAAGTCGCCCACGCTCGTCGACGCCACGCCCGCGAACAGCCTGCGGAACCGAAGCGTCGCAAGCTCGAATCGATCCTCATCTAATATGCCACTGTCGACGAGCGATCGACGCGAATGATTGGGTGTCGGAGGATCCGAGAGCGATCCTAGGTGCCGGTAAACAATTTTCCCTCGTGGAAAAAGTGTCACGGGGCCCTGTCAGTTGCGCAGAACAACTGTCGAATTACTCGAAGAATAAAAAATAGCTTCAGTTTTTAAACCTGAGACTTACGACCAGTGAATTGCTATGTGGACTACATGTCCTTCCTACATCTACATCTACATACATACTCCGCAATCCGCCATACGGTGCGTGGCGGAGGGTACCCCGTACCACACCTAGCATCTTCTCTCCCTGTTCCACTCCCAAACAGAACGAGGGAAAAGTGACTGAATATATGCCTCTGTACGAGCCCTAATCTCTCTTATCTTATCTTTGTGGTCTTTCCGCGAAATGTAAGTTGTTGTTGTTGTTGTTGTGGTCTTCAGTCCTGAGACTGGTTTGATGCAGCTCTCCATGCTACTCTATCCTGTGCAAGCTTTTTCATCTCCCAGTACCTACTGCAACCTACATCCTTCTGAATCTGCTTAGTGTATTCATCTCTTGGTCTCCCTCTACGATTTTTACCCTCCACGCTGCCCTCCAATACTAAATTGGTGAGCCCTTGATGCCTCAGAACATGTCCTACCAACCGATCCCTTCTTCTGGTCAAGTTGTGCCACAAACTTCTCTTCTCCCCAATCCTATTCAATACTTCCTCATTAGTTATGTGATCTACCCATCTAATCTTCAGCATTCTTCTGTAGCACCACATTTCGAAAGCTTCTATTCTCTTCTTGTCCAAACTATTTATCGTCCATGTTTCACTTCCATACATGGCTACACTCCATACGAATACTTTCAGAAATGACTTCCTGACACTTAAATCAATACTGGATGTTAACAAATTTCTCTTCTTCAGAAACGCTTTCCTTGCCATTGCCAGCCTACATTTTATATCCTCTCTACTTCGACCATCATCAGTTATTTTGCTCCCCAAATAGCAAAACTCCTTTACTACTTTAAGTGCCTCATTTCCTAATCTAATTCCCTCAGCATCACCCGACTTAATTAGACTACATTCCATTATCCTTGTTTTGCTTTTGTTGATGTTCATCTTATATCCTCCTTTCAAGACACTGTCCATTCCATTCAACTGCTCCTCCAAGTCCTTTGCTGTCTCTGACAGAATTACAATGTCATCGGCGAACCTCAAAGTTTTTATTTCTTCTCCATGAATTTTAATACCTACTCCGAATTTTTCTTTTGTTTCCTTTACTGCTTCCTCAATATACAGATTGAACAACATCGGGGAGAGGCTACAACCCTGTCTTACTCCCTTCCCAACCACTGCTTCCCTTTCATGTCCCTCGACTCTTATAACTGCCATCTGGTTTCTGTACAAATTGTAAATAGCCTTTCGCTCCCTGTATTTTACCCCCGCCACCTTTAGAATTTGAAAGAGAGTATTCCAGTCAACATTGTCAAAAGCTTTCTTTAAGTCTACAAATGCTAGAAACGTAGGTTTGCCTTTCCTTAATCTTTCTTCTAAGATAAGTCGTAAGGTCAGTATTGCCTCACGTGTTCCAGTGTTTCTACGGAATCCAAACTGATCTTCCCCGAGGTTGGCTTCTACTAGTTTTTCCATTCGTCTGTAAAGAATTCGTGTTAGTATTTTGCAGCTGTGACTTATTAAGCTGATAGTTCGGTAATTTTCACATCTGTCAACACCTGCTTTCTTTGGGATTGGAATTATTATATTCTTCTTGAAGTCTGAGGGTATTTCGCCTGTTTCATACATCTTGCTCACCAGATGGTAGAGTTTTGTCAGGACTGGCTCTCCCACGGCCGTCAGTAGTTCCAATGGAATATTGTCTACTCCGGGGGCCTTGTTTCGACTCAGGTCTTTCAGTGCTCTGTCAAACTCTTCACGCAGTATCATATCTCCCATTTCATCTTCATCTACATCCTCTTCCATTTCCATAATATTGTCCTCAAGTACATCGCCCTTGTATAGACCCTCTATATACTCCTTCCACCTTTCTGCTTTCCCTTCTTTGCTTAGAACTGGGTTTCCATCTGAGCTCTTGACATTCATACAAGTCGTTCTCTTATCTCCAAAGGTCTCTTTAATTTTCCTGTAGGCGGTATCTATCTTACCCCTAGTGAGATAGGCCTCTACATCCTTACATTTGTCCTCTAGCCATCCCTGCTTAGCCATTTTGCACTTCCTGTCGATCTCATTTTTGAGACGTTTGTATTCCTTTTTGCCTGTTTCACTTACTGCATTTTTATATTTTCTCCTTTCATCAATTAAATTCAATATTTCTTCTGTTACCCAAGGATTTCTACTAGCCCTCGTCTTTTTACCTACTTGATCCTGTGCTGCCTTCACTACTTCATCCCTCAAAGCTACCCATTCTTCTTCTACTGTATTTATTTCCCCCATTCCTGTCAATTGCTCCCTTATGCTCTCCCTGAATCTCTGTACAAGTTAGCGGCAGTAAAAGTGTACTGCAGTCAGCCTCAAATGCTGGTTCTCTAAATTTCCCCAGTAGTGATTCACGAAAAGAATGCCTCCTTTCCTCTAGAGACTCTCACCCGGATCCTGAATCATTTCCGTAACACTCGCGTGATGATCAAACCTACCAGTAACAAATCTAGCAGCCTGACTCTGAATTACTTCTATGTCCTCCCTCAATCCGACCTGATAGGGATCCCAAGCGCTCGAGCAGTACTCAAGAATAGGTCGCATTAGTGTTTTATAAGCGGTCTCCTTTACAGATGAACCACATCTTCCCAAAATTCTACCAATGAACCGAAGACGACTATCTGCCTCCCCCACAACTGCCATTACATGCTTGTCCCACTTCATATCGCTCTGCAATGTTACGCCCAAATATTTAATCGACGTGACTGTGTCAAGCGCTACATTACTAATGGAGTATTCAAACATTACGGGATTCTTTTTCCTATTCATCTGAATTAATTTACGTTTATCTATATTTAGAGTTTGCTGCCGCCATTCTTTACACCAATCACAAATCCTGTCCAAGTCATCTTGTATCCTCCTACAGTCACTCAACGACGACACCTTCCCGTGCACCACAGCATCATCAGCAAACAGCCGCACATTGCTATCCACCCTATCCAAAAGATCATTTATGTAGATAGAAAACAACAGCGGACCTACCACACTTCCCTGGGGCACTCCAAATGATACCCTCACCTCCGATGAACACTCACCATCGAGGACAACGTACTGGATTCTATTACTGTACCGCAGTTCGATGACGCCTTGCATGAAGATGAAATTGCAACAGTCCGCCAAGCGGATGCGTCATAGGGTAGGTAATGAATTGGTTATCGCTAACGCTGGCCTCGTAACAAGACATGGCGTGGTGTCAGTGTCTAATGTGGTGTGCAGAAGGCACTGACATATCTCGCGTGAGACGGCACGAAGGAACTGAGGCATCTTTCACTACTCAACAGAACACGGAGTGTTAGACTTATTTAATAAATATTAAGTTTTAAATTCCTGGTAGAGTAAAACTTTGTACTGGTTCGGAACGTTATACGGAACTTTAGAATTCGTGGGAGATGATGTTCCCGTCCAAGCTCTCGAGGCACAACCCACGACACGCCCTCAAGAGATTCAACTCTGCCAGCTTCTCCTATGTTAAAATCGCACAGAAGCTCTCCTGTATATGGATATGGCCGTTCTTGTCAGCTGAATTTTTCACTAACCACTGTGCAATTAGAATGAAATTTTCACTCTGCAGCGGAGTGTGCGCTGATATGAAACTTCCTGGCATATTAAAACTGTGTGCCGGACCGAGCCTCGAACTCGGAACATTTTGCCTTTCGCGGGCAAATGCTCTACCATCTGAGTTATCCAAGCACGACTCCACACGCCCCGTCCCCACAGCTTTACATCTGCCAGTATCTCGTCCCCTACCTTCCAAACTTTACAGAAACTCTCCTGCGAACCTTGCACAACTAGCACTCCCGAAATGGCTCAAGTGGCTCAGAGCACTATGGGACTTAACATGTGAGGTCATCTGTCCCCTGGAACGTAGAACTAGCTAAACCTAACTAACCTAAGGACATCACACACATCCATGCCCGAGGCAGGATTCGAACCTGCGACCGTAGCGGTCGCGCGGTTCCACAGTGAAGCGCCTAGAACCGATCGGTCACACAGGCCGGCTAGCACTCCCGAAAGGAAGGATATTTTCCCGAAAGAAAGAATACTTTATAAAAGTTTGGAAGGTAGGAGACGAGATACTGGCAGAAGCAAAGCTGTGAGGACGGGGTGTGAGTCGTGCTCGGGTAGCTAAGATGGTAGAGCACTTGCCCGCGAAAGGCAAAAGTCCCAAGTTCGAGTCTCGCTCCGGCACACAGTTTTAATCTGCCAGTAAGTTTGACTGGGATATTACGTGACATAAATGCCACAGCATCAACTCGTTAACCATCTGCTGGGTCTCCCAACCCATGAATTTCTAAACGACCTTTCTAGGAAATGGCATAAGTCCAGAAATCTAGTTCAGTATTTTAGGATACGAAACATAATTTAAACACGTAGCAAAAATGACGCCACCCAGATGAACAGGGGCTGTTGAATTTGGTGTGGAATAGACTGAGGGCTGTGGGTGCAGGAAGCCCTCAAGAATAAAAGAGGACTCGACAGCTCATTCGCCTGTGGCTATGAAGAACATGAACAGGCTGTGGAACATTTAATCAAACAATGCCGCCGACACCACCACCACCACCACCACCACCACCACCACCACCACCAACAACAACAACAACAACAACGACAAGCATTAAGCCACTGATGTATTCTGCTCTTAGGTATTTTACTCTGAACATCTTCTGTTTCGTGCACAAATATTTGTTCTTGCTCGTTTTGGCTTATAGTTCAGCATCGTCTTTGGTATTCTGGTTTCTTGCAATCTTGTTGTAAGCTCTTTCGATTTATTCACATTACTTCACTATTTCTTATTTAAGTCAACTGTGTTTAATCGTATCCCAACACCTTCATTTCTCTTCTTATCCAATAATCTCTAGGCCGCTACCATCTTTAGAAATCTCATCTCTGTTCTTTCTCATCTTATTATTCGTACGTGTCCTACATTCACATCCAAGAATGATCTCTGTGAAAGTACTCTAAAGACTCTGTAGATGCCACATCTTCACACTCAAGTCGCTGCAGCTACTCAGGTGTAAACTTCTTGCCGAAGCCTCTCCATTGTAACTCTACATGTTTATGCTTTATACAGAATGTAACAAAAATATACAGACAGTCGTCGAAGTGTTGTAGAGCGAGTCTTGAGGAACGAACTGAGGATAGGAATCAGTGTCCGTAAACATAATTCTACGACGCCACAGAGCGCTGAAGTTACGGGAGGGAACGTCTGCCGTTAGGCCATCCCATCGGCAGCAAACGTAGAGTTGCAACACTGACGCCTCCGCCCTCACTGCTCGTAGCGTTCTTTACAGCGTTGTCAAGACAGGTGTGGATATAGTTAGCTGCTGTCTGACGGCCTGAGTACTGTCAGGTCCATTGCTATGTGTTCGCCCTGCGTTCCATCGGCATTACAAACTCACATTGTTGCCCAAGGGGTGGCCAGCGGCAGGCGTTTCCCTCTTTGACTTCCATTCCCTGTAGTGCCGTCGAATTATGTTTGTGGACATGGATTCCTATCCTCAGTTTGTTTCTCAAGATTCTACAAACCTGCAACGTTCGTCAGTATGTTTTAGTCATAACCCGCGTGTACCTGTTCTTCTGCTGTATGAAAGAAAACTAATACAAAAGCCCACGGAAATGAATTTACACCTACATGCCAGTCTGAAATTCACGCTTAAGTGCCTGGCAGAGGGTTTATCGAAGCAGTTTCAGACTATTTCTTTATCTTTCCCTTCTCGAACAGTGCATAGGAAAAACAAAAACTTAAATCTTTCTGTCCGAGCTCCGCTTTCTGTTATTTTATTACGATGACCATTTCACCACGTGTAGGGTGGGCGTCAACAAATGTTTTTGCATTCAGAGGAGAAAGTTGGTGATTCAGATTTCGTGGTAAGATCTCGTCTCAACGAAAAATGCCTTTGTTTTAACGATTGCCATCCCAACTCGTGTATCATATTTGTGACTCTCTCTCCCCTATTTCGCGATAACACAAAACGATTTGCCCTTCTTTGAATTTTTTTGATGTCCTCCGTCTATCCTATTTGGTACGGATCCCATACTACACAGCAGTATTCCAGAAAAGGTCGGACATGCGTCGTGTAGGTAGTGTCTTTAGTACACCTGTTGCATCTTCTAAGTGTTCTGCCAGTAAAATGCAGTCTTTGGTTCATTTTCTCGCAACATTTTCTATGCGATCCTTCCAGTTTAAGTTGTTCGTAGTTGTAATACGTAGGCCTTTAGTTGAACTGACAACTGTAGAATGCAGTGGGCTGAAGTTTTGCTCAAAAATCATGTGGGATCCAGATCTCACGTACTTCTTTAATCTAAAAAGTAATACTGCTGGACAGACAGTGTTTCGCTAAATCAGCCGTGGACCAGTAAGTAAAGGGCAAAGTTGTAAGGGATGGGGAAAAACCGCTGTAGCTCAATAGCCACGTCTGGAAGTAGCTACGAAAGCAAATAGAGCTTAGTCACAGATTTAAGCAAAGTCAAAGCTCAGTCAATAGACAAAAGCTGGAAGAAGAAGAAATGAATGTAACGAATACACTTAGAAAAGCATTCAGAGAATTCAAAAGTAATATCTTCTCAAATGATCTGCCTAGATATCGTAGGAAGTATTAGTCGTACGTAAAGACAGTAAACGGACTGAAATCATCTTCTGAACCACTTATTGACCATAGTGGCACAGATACGGAAAATGGCAAAGAGATGGTCGAAATACTGAATTCGGACCTTCCGAAGCTGTTTAACCGTGGAAGATCGTAATATGGTTGCTTCCAATCATCGCACCAACGCCGGAATAGCATGTATTGAAGTAGACGAGCTGGCCGGTGTGGTCGAGCGGTTCTAGGCGCTACAATCTGGAGCCGCGCGGCCACTACGGTCGAGCCGGCCGAAGTGGCCGCGCGGTTAAAGGCGCTGCAGTCTGGAACCGCAAGACCGCTACGGTCGCAGGTTCGAATCCTGCCTCGGGCATGGATGTTTGTGATGTCCTTAGGTTAGTTAGGTTTAACTAGTTCTAAGTTCTAGGGGACTAATGACCTCAGCAGTTGAGTCCCATAGTGCTCAGAGCCATTTGAGCCACTACGGTCGCAGGTTCGAATCCTGCCTCGGGCGTGGATGTGTGTGATGTTCTTAGGCTAGTTAGGTTTAAATAGTTCTAGGGGACTGATGACCTCAGAAGTTAAGTCCCATAGTGCTCAGAGCCATTTGAACCATTTTTGAAGTAGGCGATCGCAGAGTAGAAAATCAACGAAAACCGCTGAACATTCGAAACGCAACTGGATCGGATGAAATACGTTTGGGCTCTACAATATTATGCGGAAGAAGGTTCTACCCTTCTTGCAGTTACAAATGAACACTGCGAGAAAATCAGAGAAATTAGAGCTCAAACGCTCATAGAATTTGTCAAGAACGTAAAGGCATGGAAGACGTTCGAAATTCTCAGGAAAATATGTATGAGCTATAGTGAAATTGAAATAAATATATATAAAATGTACAAAAATCAAGAAGGAAAAACAAGGATGGAAAGTCAAGAAAGAAGTTTCGGATTAGAAAGAATATAAAACAGGAATATAGTCTCTCTTCCCTCGTGTTCCATAGTGTACATCGAACAATCACGGAAATAAAAGAAAGGTTGAAGAACGGGATTAAAATGCGAAGTGAAAGGATACCAATGATAATATTCGCCTATGACATTGCTATCTTCAGAGAAAGTGAGGAACAATTGCAGGACCTGTTAAACTGAAAGAACAGTCTAACGAGGAAACACTATGGATTGAGAATAAACAGAAGAAAGATAAAAGTAAAGAGGAGTAGGAGGAATGAGATTAGCAACAAACTTGCCATTCAAATTGGGGATCACAAACTAGATAAAGCGAAGAAATTCTGCTACTATGTAAGCAAAATAACACATGACGGACAAAGCAAGAAAGACATTAAAAACGTGCCAGTGCATGCAGAGAGTACATCCCTCGCCAAAAGAAATTGACATCAAACATCGGCTTTAATTTGAGGAAGAAATATTTGAGAACCTACGTTTGGAGTACAGCATTGTACGGAAGTGAACCATGGACTATGTAGAGATCGGAAAAGAAGAAATCGAAGCGTTTGAGATGTGGTGCTATAGAGGGATGTTAAATATTAGGTGGACTGGAAAGATGAAAAATGAGTAGGTTCTGCACAGAATCGGTGTGTAGAGGAAGATGTGGGACTGGCATGGTTACAGGACGTGTGTTATGAAATTTTGGAAATTTGTGGCAAGTTCCTATGGGGCCAAACTGCTGAGGTCATCCGTTCCTAGACTTACACACTACTTAAACTAACTTACGCTAAAGACAATACACACACTCATGCCCGAGGGATGACTCGAACCTCCGATGGGGGTAGCGGCGGAAACCGTGGCAAGATGCCTGAGACCAAGCGGCTACCCCGTGCGGCTGTGTGTTACGACATCGAGGAATAACTTCCATGGTAACATTGCTTGAATAGTGCCCACCGGTGTGGCATCCATACCAGATAGGGTTGATAGAAGAGATAGAGAAGATCCAACGGTGAACATCGCGCTTCGTTTCAGGATCATTTAGTAATCGCGAAAGCGTTGCGGAGATGATAGATAATGTCCAGTGGAAGACGCTGCAAGAGAGACGCTCTGTAGCTCGGCACGGGCTTTTGTTGAAGTTTCGAGAACATACCTTCACCTGGGAGTCAAGCTGTATATTGCTCCCTCCTACGTATATCTCGCGAAGGGGCCATGAGGATAAAATCAGAGAGATTAGAGCCCACACAGAGGCATTCCGACAATCTTTCTTTCCACGAACAATACGAGACTGGAATAGAAGGGAGAACCGATAGATGTACTCAAGGTACTCTCCGCCACGCACCGTCAGGTGGCTTGCGGGGTATGGATGTAGATGTAAATGTAGATGTACTTGCGCGAGCTATAGAAGATGAAACTGTTAGGGGAAACAGAGACAGTAACACAAACAAATAATTGAGGACGTTAGATGCAAAAGGAAGAAGGAAGATTAGAGTTCAGCGTCTCATCGACAGGGAGGTCAATAGTTACTTAACATGAAGACAGCGAAGGAAATCGGCCATGCCCTTTCAAAGGAACCATCCCGACATTGCCTTAAGCCATTTAGGGTAATTGCCCTAAATCTATATCGCCGGATGGGGGTTTGAACCCCCCCCCCCTCCCGAATCCAAATCTAGTCCGCTAAGCACTGTCCCTCTACGCTCGGTAACGCTGGATGAAAGTGCTACGGTGAGGGAAAGAGGTTGGCACAGAAGGGGAAATCGTGGAGGACTTCATCAAATCAGTCGGAAAACGGATGAAAGCGAAGTCTTATCTGAAGTAGTTCTTCAGACGTACCCACCACCATCACAAACGACAAACCGTCAGGTGGATTGCATCTTATAATAGATGCAAATATACTACAGCTAAAAACCAAACGCGCACCCACCTGTCGTTGGCCTCTATGAGCTTGTCGCCGAAGAGGAAGTGCGGCAGCGAGCAGGTGAAGGAGGAGACGGCAAAGAGCACCATCCCCCAGGCGATCCACTTGGGGCGGTGGCCCTGGCCGCCGTAGTAGGTGAGCAGCAGCGACGAGCCGATCTGTCCGATCTCGGTCGCGCTCATGATGATGCCCGTTGTCTTGGACTGTATCTGGAAGAGTTTCTCGATGGTGGTGATGACGCTCACGAAGTAGGTGTAGTACATGCCCTGCAGCACCCACGTGATGCAGAAGGTGACGAGGAAGGCCTGCTTGGAGGCGAAGATCTGCATCCAGCGCGGCGCGCACGGCCCGATGCCGCAGCGCAGGTCGTCGCCCGCCGTCTCGGCCGCTCCGTCGCCCGCGCCCGCCGCCAGCGCCGTCTCGTCGTCGTCGCTCATCTGCGCACGAGAGCAGAGCCCGTCCAGGAGGAACACTCCACACAAGGACAATGTGCATTCTACAGGAAGGCGAGCATGCCCGTAAGGAAGGTGCTACTGAGCACAACATCGCGGAATTAACAGGATATGCTGCTCAAAACTAAAGTAAATGAAAACTAAAGTAAATGGCGGTACTAACAAACACAGGCCTTGCGTGAAATTTGAATTTAGTTAGATGCGGAAATATTGAAAAAGTTTACATTTCAAATACTGAAGATTGAATGTCGCCTGATGGCCTCGCATGCACTCGATATGGCAAGGAAGGTATAAAAGCGGAGCAGAGACGAATAGTGACGATGTGGGCCGCAATTGTTGAAATCCAAAGACAAACCGCTTTTACAAAGCGCAGATTGTTATGGCCCAGTGCCTGAAAACTAACACTTCGGAAACGGCAAGCTGGTCAGCTGTTATCGTGCTACAGACGAGAGCATGCATATCGTCAGTTGCGAATGCACTGGGCGCGGGATCATGGACACTGGGCAGTGGATCAATGGAAACCTGTCACCTGATCATGTTTGTTCTTATAGCTGATCGATGATCGTGTCTAGATACGCCGTTATCCAGGAGCATGACTGCTCGAAACATGCACCGCGCCACAGACGCTACCGGTGGTAGGGGCAATTTTGTCCCACGGGATCGTATCATCTCGGCTCCACTGGACCTGTGATATTAATCGAAAGAACCATAATAGCTGTAGACTACGTGAACATTATTGAGGACCTGCTGCATGCCTTCATGCTTAATGTACTCCCCGACGGGGATGGCATGTTCCAGCAGGATAACTATCTATGCCATAAGGCCAGAATCGTGCTACTGTGGTTTGAGGAGCATAATAGTGAACTCTCGTTTATGTATCACCCACCAACTTTACCTGATCCGAACCCAAAAGAACAGATCTGGAACGATATCGAGTACCATCCCCGCCTCCACAAAATATCGGCCTGTAGTTTACGGGACTACGTGAAAGCGTGTAGACTTCTGATGCCACATACCTCCGGAAATCTACCTAGGACTTATTGAATCCATACCAAGCAGAATTGCTGCTGTACTGTGTTCCAGAGATGGACCACCACTCTAGCAAGGAGGTGGTCATAATGTTTTGATTCACCAGTCTCTATGAAAGCGCGCTAGAAAAAAAATTGTCACCTCCAGGAGACACCAAGGTAGACATCAGTATGTTACAGAGTGGCTGGCTCATTTATTCCAGCAGTCAGCCATCCGCCGCTAGTATCTGCTGTCTTCTTTTGATTATTACCACAGTTTTTTTCTGTTTTTGCTGTTTGTGTCACCAGGGCCATCACGATCTCTTGTTGTTCAATGTCCGTTTCTGCCGTTCCGCTGTTGCTGTAGAGGATATTAACGATCTACGGCCAACTACAGTAAAAAAAGTGGGCGATCTTTTATCTTTGCATTAGCCGTCGTCAAAACCTCGCTACTGTGCTACGGTGAACTGTAACAGCCTTCCACAACTGCCCTCACGCTGAATGTTTCTGAGAAATCCGCAAAGACAGGAATGGAAGGGCATTCTTCCATCTAAATCATTTAGCTGCATATGTTCGAGATTCTGAGGACGTAGTGGTGCATAGCAGTTGGGGACTCGACCCTCCACTTGCAGTTGAAACCCGCTGCCATTCCCAACGTGCACACTTACAGGGCATTCTTGAGGCAGGAGAAACAAACTGACGGCTCATGAATAATCGTACCACATTCCAACCCATCGGCTCTTTGTGGTGCATAGTCTCTCTGTGCGGAAGCATGGTGTGACTGAGTCACACTGCCCCTAGCTTGGACAAATCTGACTTGCGCCACGTTGACAATGATGACAGTGGAATTGTCTTGCAATGTCACATACTAAGAGAACAGCGACGAGACAGGAAACCAACGACAGATGTGAAAGAGTAAGAAGAGTCAAAAGGTGGGAAGGGCACGAGCCAGACCGCACCACCCACCGAGGGCAACCATACCATGACCCCTCCCCCCCTCCTCCCGTGAGTCGCAGCAGGCGACGGGACACACCTCCAACCTTCCGTTGACGAATCTCGATAAAGCGTTACACAAAGGTCGTTTCTTTGGCAAGAAAAATGTGCGCCCTTTCCCTTTAGATTAAAACTGCCAACGAAAGATGTTAGTTGGTTACAAGTTTGAGCAGAATACGAGGACGTGCCGAAAACTAATACCTCCGAATTTTCTCTGTGAAAAAAAACTTAAAGCTTTTTAAACAAATAAAATTTTACTAACTTCTACATGTTTATTTTTCACGTCTACATATTAATTTCTCAACATAGTCACCCTAGTGACGAACACATTTCTCCAACGACATATCAATTTGTTGATAGCGTCACTGTTGATTGTTTCACATTGTTGACGGAGCCAAAACCTCACCTCTGCTTGCACCACTTCATCACTATCAAAGTGAAGTCCTCGAAGGTGTTCTTTATGCTTTAGAAACAGATGAAAACCGGATGGGGCCAAGTCGGGACTGTATGTTGGATGATCGATGACAGTGAACTCAAGGCGTCGGATTATTGTAGATGTCGCAGCGCTCCTATGTGGTCTGGCATTGCCATGCTCAAGGAGCGGATGCTCCACGTGTGGACAAACTGTTCTGCGGTTAGAAACTCGATTGCAGCTCGCTGTTTCTCTCGCACCGGCATAGTTATGTTAGGCTACACAGTGCCATGTTACACGCCACGATTCGGAGTTCTCTAATGGCAGGAGTGTTGCAACTTGCGTCAACGAAACGAGAAAGTCAACGAGTGACATGCATGATATGTAATACCTCAATTGATATTGGAACAGAATAAAAAATTCGGAGGCATTACTTTTCAGCACGCTGGTAGAAACGGCCGGCTTATGACGGATTCGGTCAGCGATTCGTTGTTTGGTCGCCCAAAAACTCAGTGACAGCTGACAATGAGCGTCAGATTTGCTAGATTTAAAGGCCGGACACAAGTCAGACGCTGAATAAGTGGTATGCAGACGGATACCAATTGATATGTCTGGCAGCCTTAGCAGAACAGGAGAAACATCCCGCGAACTGACGGGCGACGCACTTCACTCATGGGGGATCAATTGCCTGTATTTATGTCGTGTGTCGTTACTACTGCGACCAAGGGGCGAATTTGTTGGCGTGAAAAACCCGGGAAAATCCCTCTCGGGCGGAATCGATATGTCCGTTTGAATGTGACCCTATAAAGGTTAATCATTATTGCTAACCTGCATGCATAACAAACTCTTTACTATTGGAATTATTTTCTTCGTTTAGTAACTGCTGGCTCAGTAATCTGTGGTCCCAAAGCTACGTGGAAGATAAAGAGACCTGCCAAGGGCACAGTTCCCGCGGAGGATGTGGATGTCTTTTAATATGTATACCCCTCTTGAGGGTTCCCATCTGTATTACTTTCTGATGGCGCCCGTAAGAAACTCGAAAAGAATATTTAATATCTAAAGATAAACCCTCTGTACCATATGGTGCACGAGAGAAGATGGCAAAAGCAAGCAAAGAACTTCGTGGACAGCTGAAATAAGACAAGCAAGAGCACCTATCCTGTGACGCAGGTATACGGAAATAAAAGAAGCTCTCTGATCTGTCTCTACTCAGAAACTGAGAAGAGAAAAATGACCTTGCCTGAACCACACCATGTATAGATCGAAATTCCGAGTCCGGGGCCGTATTTCAGAGTCTGCCAAGATACTAATCAAGCATCTGTGGTCGTATTTTGTCGGAAGTGGGATAGTACAAAACTGCGCGGCTTCGCGTGTATTACTCAACTAGCTTCTTGCGAAATCGGCATGAAATCAAAAACGTAGTAGATATGGTCAGCTTACAGAAGGTGTTTTCGTCGTCCTGGGCACGGATCGACGGAGTATGACTCAGCTGAAATCCATGGTACGTACGGTGACGAATAGCAGTATGCAATTTCTGGGTAACTGTAATGAAATGACTGACATCAAAAATTTGCACACCACGGTTTGAGCAATTCCCGAGCAAATAATAAAATAAAAGAACTTTATCAGTAGCGGTAATATCTGTCACACGTAATTAGCGTTAGACGTAGACAGTCGAAGAAAGCTCTGAACAATACGTTTACTGGACGGCGAATGTAACAAAAATGGCTCTGAGCACTATGGGACTTAACATCTGTGGTTATCAGTCCCCTAGAACTTAGAACTACTTAAACCTAACTAACCTAAGGACATCACACACATCCATGCCCGAGGCAGGATTCGAACCTGCGACCGTAGCAGTCGCGCGGTTCCGGACTGAGCGGCGAATGTAACATTGGGCGTAATAGAATAGCAGTTGTTCTCAATATGTATCAACAGTTTTAACGGATGAGGTCAGGTAGCGCTCTCAGTATGTTCCCTTGTGATATTCTATTCTACAGGGGATTATTGGTGTCTCACATTATATTCAGGAGATTATTGGTGTCTGATATTATAAGGAAATACAGAACGATGTAGACAGTGTTTCTACTCTATGAATTGAATAGCATATCTCTTTAAATGATGCGTAAGATAAGGTCCACAACAGAAAGGAAACGTTCAACACACTTTTACAAAAAATTTGCTGTAAAGTTCTAAAACTGTGATAACACATAAATATATATTGATAACTACTGCGAAGGAATATGAAATTAATTTTAACACACAAAATCTTTAGTCCAATGCAGTACGTGAAGCAATAAGGGTCATAATTTGAAGCCATATTGACCATTAATCGACAGTGACTGTTTCAAAAATATGAAAAGGTTCAGAAATACCGCTACCAGTCACAAGATTTGTTGACTACTAAATTATTTATTTGGCGACATGTTTCGAGGTGATTTCTCATCATCAGGCTACAGTGGCATTAAAAAAAGAAAAACATTTGACATAAGTGTAAACAGATACTTTGGAGAAAAGCTGGAGAATGGCCATCTTGAAAGAAATGGAAACGTTCATCCACGGCCCTAACTTGAAAACGACGTCCTAAATGAAATGACAGAGTTCAAAAATTCACACATCTTTACGAATTTCAATACTCTTAAAATAGTAAGTACTTGGCATTAAGGTTACATGTGAGTGTAGATCCCAGAAAAATGTTTGTAATTCTTAAAATAAGTTTTTATAATGTCATTGTATTATAAAATTGTCATAGTCGCTGATTTTGTAATATATTACGCCAACCAACACCAGTAATACGATAGCAAGACATGAAGAAGACGTTGGAGATATAGTAAGGGGAGTTGTCATGACTTCACAAACTTGAAACCGACGACCGCCGTGTTACTACGGCCAAACATTAGCTTCTGGTGAAAGTGCTGGATAAAAAAATGCTATCTTTCATCCTTTATAGACCATGATTAATGAAATTGTATCTCATTTACTACCCAGCCCTTCTCATGTCTAATCCGTTTCTAAGTAACACAACAATGTAACGTAGTATGTTTTACATCATTTCCTCAAAATATATGTGGGAATAATAAGCACTGAAACAATCTACGAGATGGTCGATGCCTGTCCACGGAGCAGCAGGAGAAATCTACATGGGTTGAGATGACGTCTCGGTTTATGCGCTGGACGTATATTCGAAAGGAACCGCATTCAAATCCTTGTACGGGTACAAAAAATTTGCTGTTACGGAGTGTCACCGAGCTCCTTCAGGAAAATAAAGGGATGGTTGCTTTAAAAAGGCCAAGAACGATTCATCACAAACTATGGTGCCTAAAGCTTGGTGACTAGGCGATATAAAGTGAATCTCTAACGAAAGAATGTATCTGCGTGTCTACTATATGATGTCGCCCGCATTAACGTTCGACGGAAACAAAGGCTGCGCTACGTGTGCAGATCCGCAGAGCTCGCAGTATAACGGCATGAAGGCCATCACACTGCTACCCACAACACTTGTACCGTTGTCTGTCGCACACCCACGCTCCCCAGTCCCACGCGTCCTCCACCTCCGGCTTCGATCAAAGAAGAAAAGATTGCTTGTGGTGATGCTAGAAACAACACTTCCGGTGGGCTTTAAGGATCTAGAGTCGCAGAAGGCTACTGTGCTCCGTCCCACTGTAGCAATAAACTCTTCACGTGTATCAGACGTTATGACAAGCTTCATGCTTTTGGCGCATAGCCACATGTAATGGTTCAGATGTACGAAAAATTGCAGCAATGGTCGTGTACCTCCTAAGGTATAACAGGAAACAATAATTGGGTGGTTGGTTGGTTGGTTTGGGGGAGGCGACAAAACAGCGAGGTAATCAGTCCCATCGGATTAGCGAAGAAAATCGGCCGTGCCCTTTCAGAGGAACCATCCCGACATTTTCCTGAAGCAATTTGGGGAAATCACGGAAAATCTAAACCAGGATGGCCGGACGCGGGTTTGAACCATCATCCTCTTGAATGCGAGTCCAGTATGCTAACCACAGCGCCACCTCACTCGGTAATAATTGGAAACAAATGACTTCGTGAAATGTAGATGATATAAGTAGCTTCGTTGTATAAAGTGCATGCGCAGAAATGGTTCAAATGGCTCTGAGCACTATGCGACTTAACTTCTGAGGTCATCAGTCGCCTAGAACTTAGAACTAATTAAACCTAACTAACCTAAGGACATCACACACATCCATGCCCGAGGCAGGATTCGAACCTGCGACCGTAGCAGTCCCGCGGTTCCGGATTGAGCGCCTAGATGCGCAGAAATATTAGTCATTATGATTATTTGAAACTTTCGTTTCAAGCCTGACTGTTTGAGAAAGCATTGTATTTGGATTAAACGTAAAGTAAGGTCTGTGCACAAGCCCGTAACCTGGCTGTTGGCATGACTGCAGATGGAGCACAGCCATTCGTCGCCGATGCTCTAACAGGGGGGATTGTGGTGGACCCATCGCCTTCTACCCCCGGGAAACAACACTGGCAATTGTAATTACAAATAAAATAGCCTTTGGCTGTGAGCGTGGTTTTAATACTTTTCTTTATTACATCGTCTATTTCGAGAACTCCAAACCCATCTTAAGACGCACCTTAAGAACACATGTGATCGATGTTAGGCGTTACTTTCCTAATCACAGCTGGTTGCAAACCGAAAGGAGGATGTGCAAGCCGCACATCGACAACACCACACCAAAATGACACCTCACTGCTGGACAACGGACTACAGAGAAGCTATTTTACCTACAGTTCGTAACATATACCGATGCATTCCCACAATCCACTACGATATACATGAAATGTATTCGCAGTTGCGAATATGGATTACCATCAGCTGCATAATGGAATAACAATACTGAAAATTTTGCAGAACAGGGACTCGAACCCGGATTTCCCGAGTGTCACGAGCGGTCACCTTCCCTTTTAGCTGTCCGAACACGAGTTAGGGCCAGACCAAAACTTCCATACGTCCTCAGCCACGTGTCTACAACCTGTATTCGTACATCCATTCTGAACATTCCCGTACTTGTAAGTCGCTTGCTCGGTGTCGGCTGCTCGGTGTCGGCGGATAAATACATTATTGCAGTGCCAGTGTTATTTCGAATTACGATACAAAGTTCCTTCGGACATTTGAATTGAATGTATCTAGTAAAATTTGTTTGGCGTTAGATTCCTTTTATTTTCTTACATTTGCCCAACAAACATGTTAGTTCGGTTATACAGTTAAATAAGAAAGCTAAAATGCTACTTTTACATTTTTAACTGGAAAACTGCTCCAGAACGCTGTTTTTGTGGGTTTATTAAAAATTTCCTCAGTTACGGCCCGCACCACAGGTTCAGCCTAGCGATCTATAGGTCCTAAATATCGCTCTGTTTGTGTTTTTTGATAAATACGTCACTTACCGGAGCAACCACCACGAGCAGTCGACTCAGAGGTAGCTATTATGTAAGGGAGAGACTGCATCTGATCGCGGCCGAAGATAAGCTATCCATCGTATCACACATTCCCTTCCTGAAGTAGAGCAGCAACTGAGATTTTCAGGTGCCTATGGTGCACCATGAGTACGTAGATCAGGGGGAAACTGTCACGTCAGACCCAACTCCCACGAGCAGCAACGTTGACAGGGATTGACTGGTGATTAAAGCAGATATTAACAGCGGACAGGCGAACCACAGAGCAGAAAATCACATCAGAATTCAAGACTGGATAACAACAACATCCAGTAAACAGCCATGCCACTCCGGTCGTATGCAGGAAGATAGTAGGAGGTATCCTCGTATGGAGATTGTTTGCATTGACCGAGGTGAGGTCCATGTTAGTAAGCCATAGTCTATTAGCGGCAATTGATACAGGAATCGTCTGAATCAGTTTCTTCACTACAGTTTCTCATCTGCAGTACCACGGAAATTACATTGAAGAACCAAAGAAACTGGTATACCTGCCTATTATCTAATAGGGCCCCGCGAGCATGCAAAAGTGCCGCATCACGACGTGGCATGGACTCGACTAATGTCCGAAGTAGTGCTGGAGGGAACTGACACCATGAATCCAGCAGGGCTGTACATAAATCCGTTAAGAATACGGGGGTGGAGGGGGGTGGGGTGTAAATCCTTTCTGAACAGCACGTTGCAAGACATTCCAGATATGCTCAATAATGTTCGTGTCTGCGGAGTTTCGTGGCCAGCGGAAGTGTTTAAACTCAGAGAAGCGTTCCCGTAGCAATTCTGGACGTGTCGGAATGCACAATGGACATGAATGGATGCAGGTGATGAGAGAGGAAGCTTAGGTACGTGTCACCTGTCAGTCATAGCTAGACGTACCAGGTGTCCCATACAACTCTAACTGCACACGCCCTACACCGTTAAAGAGCCTCCACCAGCTTGAACAGTCCCCTGCTGGCATGCAGGGTCCATGAATTCATGAGGTTGTCTCCATACCCGTACACGTCCATCCGCTCGATACAATTTGAAACGAGACTCATCGGACCAGGTAACGTTTTTCCAGTCATCAACAGTCCAATGTCGATTTTGACGGGCCCAGGCGAGGCGTAAAGCTTCGTGTCTTGCAGTAATCAAGGGTACTCGAGCGAGCCTTCGGATCCGAAAGCCGATATCGATGATGTTTCGTTGAATGGCTTGGACACTAACACTTGTTGACGGCCCACCATTGAAATCTGCAGCAATTTGCGGAAGGGTTGCACTGGTGTCACGTTGAACGATTCTCTTCAATCGTCGTTGGTCCCGTTCTTGTAGGATCCTTCTCCGGCAGCAACGATGTTGGAGATTTGATGTTTTACCGGATTCCTAATATTCACGGTCCACTTGTGAAATGGCCATACGGGAAAATCCCCATTTCATCGCTACCTCGGAGATGTGCTCCATCGCTCGTGCGTTGACCACAACAGCAAGTTCAAACTCACTTAAATCTTGATAACCTGCAATTGTAGCAGCAATAACTGATCTAACAACTGCGCTAGACACTTGTTGTCTTGTATGGGCGTTGCCGACCGTAAAGCCCTACTCTGCCTGCTTACATATCTCTGTATTTGAATACGTATGCGTATACCAGTTTCTTTGGCGCTTCGGTGTTTTTTCTGATGTCTTAGCACACGTACTATCATTCCATCTCTTCCCCTAGTTCGTGTTCTATTCACTTTTCTTTCTTCGCCGATTCTGTAGAAAACCCCTAATTTTACCAATTCACTTAATTTTCAGCATTCTTCCGTAAAACCACATGTATAAAACTTAGAGTCTCTTATTTTTTAGTTTTCCAGCTACCTATGATTCACTTCCATTCAATGGTGTGATTCAGTTGTACATTCTCCCGAATTTCTCTTCTCCTGAAACTTCTGTTTCTTTCATTCTTCCTTTGTGTGGCCAATGTGTCAGAAGCTGCTGCTTTACAATTATGAAAGGTATTTAAATCCGCCTGCGCAGCTACTACAAAATCCGTATTTATATCACTATACACCTTCGTTTTACTGATATAAAACATAGACATGGACTGCTGTGTTTATTTGTTGACAATTTTAATTTGTTTTTCAGATCTAAAAACAATTCGTTAAAAAATACGCTGAGGTGTGATTTTTTTCGTGCTGTTTCCTTTTTCTGATTTTGTCCTAGATCAGGAAGTGTGTCGTCTCTTCGCCCATTTTAAGGTAATCCTTTGTTTGACATCGATGGTTTTTGCCTAATCTCACGTTGATTTGCAACTTTACACATCTTATGAAGTGAAATACCACACAATATATCATCACGAGTGTTTGTTTTGAGACTACTGACTAAACGTATCACTTTGTATTGTGTGTGTGTGTGTGTGTGTGTGTGTGTGTGTGTGTGTGTGTGTGTGTGAGTAGTGTTGCCAACTTAACAACTAGTTTAAACTTTCACTTTATCGAAAAATATTCTCTTCTTTTGTGGTTTGTCATATGTGTAATATGTAGTTTTAATTATGTTCGTGTCTATTTATTTATTATGTAAGTGAAATGAAAGGGTAGGGTGGGAGTGTTTCTTTGCATTATTGATTCTTCAAATGGTTCAAATGGCTCTGAGCACTATGGGACTTAACATCTATGGTCATCAGTCCCCTAGATCTTAGAACTAATTAAACCTGACTAACCTAAGGACATCACACAACACCCAGTCATCACGAGGCAGAGAAAATCCCTGACCCCGCCGGGAATCGAACCCGGGAACCCTGGCGTGGGAAGCGAGAACGCTATCGCACGACCACGAGCTGCGGACATTGATTCTTCGATATATACGCTAAACAAAGGATGAGAGAGGTTGCATCTCTGCCTCTAGTCTTATTGTTCCCACTTTTTTTTCTGTTTACCAATCCTTCAGTAAAAGCGTTGAAGTTGCATTTTTTTACGCGGATATCAAACATCTTGCACCAATTGACGGTTTTGAGGTCAACAAAAGTCTTTGTTTTTCTTGAGCCTTGCTTCCATAATCAAGCGTTATGGTTCAAATGGTTCAAATGACTCTGAGCACAATGGGACTTAACATCTGTGGTCATCAGTCCCCTAGATCTTAGAACTAATTAAACCTAACTAACCTAACGACATCACATACATCCATGCCCGAGGCAGGATTCGAACCTGCGACCGTAGCGGTCGCACGGTTCCAGACTGAAGAATCAAGCGTTATGTCAGAACTCTATAGTGTGTTCACATTTCCCGTATTCATTTAATTTATTGAAGCTATCAGTTTACTTGACCTGTTCCCAGGTTCCCTGCTGAAGGTTTTATAAACACGTAATGGTGTTAGATAAGTGTATATGGTATTATGTTTAGAAATTTGATATTTTACGTGTCGCATAATAAACAAAAAAGGTTGATCACTGAAAAAGGATAGAAATCTACAATTTATACTCCAAATATAATGTGTAGATACCTTCACGAATATTTAAAATTCTAACATAAACTCTACCATACGCTGGATCCGTGCCGGTCTCGGTAAAAACCGGAGGTACATCATCCTCTGTGCTTGTCAACAGTTTCTATTTCTACAACCAAACTGATCGGCAAGTTACAGACTTCAGTGGAAGACTTGAGCGCAAGAATCAGATAATAACTAAAAGCGAAGTTACGACACAAAGATTTTACAGAATTATCGAATGAAGTCATTCAGCACATGGTAATTAAAAATATTTATCGCGATTGCAGTTTCCACATATTGTCATTGCAAAGCACTCTGAAAGCAAAGAATCACCATACGCTGGAGTTAAAACTGAAGACATGAGGCTATTTAGATCTGATATTAAAGTCCACTCTACAGCGTTATGTCGCGAGGTGCTGGAACATAGACAAAGTTCCCAGCAGTCGGAAACCGAATACGTAAGGTGGTGTAAGTGTAACCGCTATTCCACAAACCACGTCAAGCACGATGCTCGTGACGTACCGTTATGCAGTAAGAATTCCCTCATTAGCCGGGACCTGAAGTCATATCCGATGGTTCCCCGCACCATGACGCCAGAGGTAATACCGCTGTGGCTTCCAGAAACGGTGGAAAAATGGGATCTCTATCCAGATGGACACCACACTCGACGATGATGGTCACCCAGGGTAGTGCGGAACTGCGATTCATCGCTGAACACAATGCGACGCTTTTCTTCAGCAATTCATGCTTTCCCATTCCAAATTCAGCCGTCTGTGTTGTGCTAACGTCAGACTACTCATGGGACAGTAATCCCAAGTCCGACTGCTCCTAGTCTCCGACCAAAAGTGCGGGATATCATAGACTGCTACTGGGAGACCTTCGGACAAAAGGCGCAGATATGAGGAGTTTACAATGTGCGGGGGGCACAGTATGGCTATCCTTCCTTCCGGTGGTCAGATGTGTTCGACCGGAACATTGACGACGAGTATTTCCTCCCTCGAGCTCACATAATAGTCCAGCATCGGGACAGTGCCACTTCCTGATGCCTCTTGAATCTGGACACTGCACAATCCGGGCAGCCGGTCAAATGGACACGCACTAAGTGTTCTCTTTCAAATTATGTCAGGTGTTGATAACGCTCTCTCACACGAGTATGTGGCATCTCCGTGTCATTCACAGTCATCTCTCAGGATCTGACGCAGTGTTACACCCCTTTTATATCACAGCAGGCGTAGTACAAACACTAAACAAGAACAACTGCAATGCTCTCTGGTGGTCGTTACGCCTGTCACAAGAAATTGCAGCAGCATTTACACTACTGGCCATTAAAATTGCTACACCAAGAGGAAATGTTGATGATAAACGGTTATTAATTGGACACATATATTATACTAGAACTGACATGTGATTACATTTTCACGCAGTCTGGGTGCATAGATCCTCAGAAGTCACTACCGAGAACAACCACCTCTGGCCGTAATAACGGCCTTGATACGCCTGGGCATTGAGTCAAACAGAGGTTGGATGGCGTGTACAGGTACAGCTGCCCGTGCAGCTTCAATACGATACCATAGTTCATCAAGAGTAGTGACTGGCGTATTGCTCGACCACCATTGAACAGACGTTTTCAATTGGTGAGAGATTTGGAGAATATGCTGGCCAGGGCAGTAGTCGAACATTTTCTGTATCCAGAAAGGCCCGTACAGGACCTGGAACATGGGGTCGTGTATTATCCTGCTGAAATGTAGGGGTTCGTAGGGATCGAATAAGGGTAGAGCCACGGATCGTAATACATCTGAAATGTAACGTCCACTGTTCAAAGTTCCGTCAATGCGAACAAGAGGTGGCCGAGACGTGTAACCAATGGCACCCCATACCACCACGCCGGGTGATACGCCAGAATGGCGATGACGAATACACGCTTCCAATATGTGTTGACCGCGATGACGCCAAACACGGATGCGACCATCACGAAACTGTAAAGAGAACCTGGATTCATCCGAAACAATGACGTTTTGCCATTCGTGTACCCAGGTTCGTCGTTGAGTACACCATCGCAGCCGCTCCTGTGATGCAACGTCAAGGGTAACCGCAGCCACGGTCTCCGAGCTGATAGTCCATACTGCTGCAAACGTCGTCGAACTGTTCGTGCAGATGGTTGTTGCCTTGCGAACGTCTCCATCTGTTGACTCAGGGATCGAGACGTGGCAGTACGATCCCTTACAGCCGTGCGGATAAGATGCCTGTCATCTCGACTGCTAGTGATACGAGGCCGTTGGGGTCCAGTACGGCGTTCCGTATTACCCTCCTGAACCCACCGATTCCATTTTCTGCTAACAGTCATTGGATTCGACCAACGCGAGCAGCGATGTCGCGACACGATAAACGGCAATCGCGATAGGCTACAATCCGACCTTTATCAAAGTCGGAAACGTGATGGTACGCATTTCTCCCCCTTACACGAGGCATCGCAACAACGTTTCACCAGGCAACGGCGGTCAACTGCTGTTTGTGTATGAGAAATCGGCTGGAAACTTTCCTCATGTCAGCACGTTGTAGGTGTCGCCACCGGCGCCAACCTTGTGTGAATGCTCTGAAAAGCTAATCATTTGCATATCACAGCATCTTCTTCCTGTCGGTTAAATTTCGCATCTGTAGCACGTCATCTTCGTGGTGTAGCAATTTTAACGGCCAGTAGTGTACATACCCGCCGATGGTGTGTACATGTGGAAAGTTCCTTTCAGGTCTGACCTTGTCTTCCGGGTGCTCACTTTTTTTTTATCAGGCAATGTACGTAACATTTGTTGAAAATTCATGCATTGGACGATAGACAGTACCCGTGTACACGAATCAATGCAGAAACCTAGTTTCACGAAAATGGAAATTGTCCGTTTCTGGCATTCAGGTCTTCAGATTTTTGTGTGTTCTTGTGTGTACTGTTGCGAACAGCAACGTAATGCTCGAGCTGTTTGTCAAGCAGGGAACGCTAAGCGAAGCATTCGCGTTTGAGGCGCGTTCCTGATTCGTGAGGCGGACGGCGTTTCGTGCCGCCGCTGCACACACTGGCTGAGTGTGCTGTACGGCTCATGATCTCAGCGTGCAGAAAGTGCCCACGGCTACTGTTCTGTCACGCCGCCAGCAGGAGGCGCGCCCGCTGCCAGGCTCGCTTTTCCCTTTTATGCAGAAAGAGTAGCCGCGGCGTGCGCCGAACGACCTCAACGGCACCGTGGTGCATGTCGAACGACGAAGCGCGTGCAGCAACAGAGTCGGCGCTACAATAAGTGGAACTAGCTTCTCGATGCGACGATGACTTCATCGATTTGTACCTTGTAAATAGAGTAGTTTTTTAAGAATTGTTTTGGCATCTGTGTGGAGAATTTATTAACACCTTCGTGTGCTCGTGAACTGATGCACCACTTTACAATGGGAGACATTTGTTCGGTTTTTGTGTTTGAAATGCGTGCGCTGCATTATATGTACAAGTGAGCAGCGTGGTTGAGTGCAACGAGAGTGTGGGTTGCGTGTTGCTACGCGTGAGTAAGGAACTGACAAACTGACAGGCAGGCAGGCGGCAGGGCTCAGTGCCAGCACGTAGCCTGCTTTTCCCAGAGAGTATCACAGCCGCCAGAAGTATCTCCTTCGACGCGCTTCTATTTCTGTTTTACGAGACGCAGGAGACGAATATTAATTTTGGCCCAAATAATTAGTGCATACTGTAGTGGACAGCAAGTGTACATCACGTTTACTCCCCTTGGCGCTCATGTTCTTGGAAATTAAAATTTTTGCCAAACCCAAGATTCGAACAATCGAGTGCCACTAACTCGCAGCGATTTTGTCATCGTCGCGCAAGTGGGCCAGCAGTAGATGACTCGGGAGCCAGTCTTCTGATATCCTACTCTGTCCAAACAAGTTTATGCGAAACCTTCAACAAAGTAAGATATATGTTAATGGGATTTGCTAAGGTATCGATAAGTAATAAACTCGCAACAGAAGGTGTACTAGAAGTGAGAAATTGTAGTAGACAACGTTTAGAGTAGTACAGACGAAGAGAGTAAACACAACGAGACAGGGAAAGGTGGAGTACCGCAGCAAACCTGTCTTTATAAGCGCCATGAAAATCTGGTTAAAAATTTGTGACAAGCAGATCTATTCTGACTAGAGCGTATCCTTCTCGTACATAAAACCTTCTTTATGCTATATTTCACACGTTATGTAACATATTTTACAATAATGGACATGGGGTATTCACGTCCAAAGTTTAAAATCTGCTAAATGATGACCTGAACTATTTCCAGCATAATAAAGTTTTTAGCAGCTTTTTATGTTGTACATGAAAATATTTGCCATGGACAAACCTGTAACACCGGAAGAAAATGTGATATGGTAATGATGAGGGAGGAAGTGTTTTGGAGTAACGTTGGCACTAGTTCCAGTACAATCGATTATTATTCTATATACTAGTATTAATGGGTCTACTGTAGAATGTACATAACTAAATAATCCAAATGAGATTTTTTAAAATAAAATACACAGATAGAAAGTAAAAATAAACATTGTAACACAAGCCTGCCAATGGTGACTGTTAGTAGTATCATTTACAGTAGTTATCATTCCCCGTATAACTGTAATTGAAAGATAAAACTAAATTAAGAAACTAAACTCTGTTTGAACAGATCTCGGAAGGCCCAACGGTACCAATCGACCGCTATGTCACCCTCAGCCGATAAGCGTCGCTGGATACGGATATGGAGGTGCGTGTGGTCAGCACACAACTCTCCCGGCCGTTGTTAGTTTTCGTGACCGGAGCCGCTACTTCTCAGTCAAGTAGCTCCTCAACCTGTCTCACAAGGGTTGAGTACACCCTATTTGCCAAAAGCTCTCGGCAGACCATGACGGTCACCCTTCTAAGTGCTAGCCAAGCTCGACAGCTCTAAACTTCGATGATCTGATAGGAACCGGTGCTACTCCCGCAGGAAGTGCAGATATGCGTCGCATCTGCACTTTCGGCGGGAGACCCTGCATTCCTACTGGAAGACGTGCCGTTGGTTGTACGAAGAGTAATGTGGCTACTACATGATGGTAATCGAACTCAGTGCTCTCTTGAATGTTGAGGTAGACCAATAATACATGCACAACATCCCCACTTTCCATGTGTGCTCTCTTGTGTCCTTCACTCATTGAAACGTACAATAATAAAGATGTTTTATCTCCAGCTTAAGTGGGTGTACCTTCCTTGGAACGCATTTTCGACCACATGCCCATATGACTTTTTCCCCTCATTCTCTCAGGGATCGTTTCCACAATTTGTTCCTATTGAGCTAAATCATTCAGTATAGAACTGTTCCCATCGATTTTTTTTTTTGAATCCGAAGAATGTCCTTTGGGTACAATATTTTTGCAGCAGGAAAGAGATGCAGACGTCAGTAAATCCAGGTAGCTGACTTACATTGCCCAGAACTACAAAAGGTGATACTTTTTCTGTGGTGAATGTGTTAAGAAGTAGTTCAACGACTAACTCCTCTTTTGTAATAAATGTTGTAACATACAATTTCCTGGCCGTGTCAGTGGGTTCTGTCCTTGGAAACTATGTACGCCAGAGCTAGTTTCCGATGTTTGCATGAGCTGGGCTAAATGGGTTGTGGGGTTTGGGCCTGCTGTCCTGATTTCAAGGCAGGGTAACTTTCTTACGATAACTGGTGCTCTGCACCACATGTTTAAAATAAACTTCGAAACGTCCTGACAGAAAGCACATCTTTGCTAAACACTCGTTTGTAGAGAGCAGTAAATGGCTAATGGAAATGCCTGAATTCTGTTCGGGACACTGCAACTTCTTAGGGCTCGCGAAACTGATATGCAAAGTTGGTCAGCAGACCTTGCAGGTTATAGAGGTGTATTTCTAATGTCAGTAGCGAGTGATCATTGGTGATACAAGTTATTTTTGTAATTCAGGAAGCCTGCAAGACTGAAACGGCGTCCCGAGCGCAGACGTCGGATTCTGATAGAGCCAATTCCTGTTCTTTGGGCGAGTGGTGCGATTTAGTGGCAAGAAAGAGTTCGGGAGGCAGATGTGTCACAGCGGGTCTCTGAGTCAGCAGCTAACTCGAAATAGTGTAGCTTAAAGGTGATGGACTTGGCAAGGTTTAATTGAAGCCATCCCATTTGTTTCTGTGGACATTTCAGGAGAGGTGACTTTGAACTGTTACCCTGTTTTTGCTTTTATGGAGATTATCGGCGGAAGTTGCTAAGGAGTCGGCCGGGGACAGTGTATAAAGTGTCAGCTGTGTACATGCACTGAGGCGACAAAAATCATGGAATAGCGATATGCACATATACAGATGGAAGTAATATCACGTACAGAAGGTATAAAAGGGCAGTGCATTGGGGGAGCTGTCATTTGTACTCAGGTGATTTTGTGAAAAGAATTCGGACCTGATTTAACAGCCTTAGAATGCGGAATGGCAGCTGTAGCTAGACGCATGGGACATACCATTTCGTAAGTCGTTAGGGAATTCAGTATTCCGAGATCCACATTGTCAAGAGCACTGCCTCTCACCACGGACAAGGCAGGGGCCAACGGCTTTCACATAACGACCGAGAGCAGCGGTGTTTGCGTGGAGTTGTCACTGCTAACAGACAAGCAACAATGCGTGAAGTAACCACAGAAATCAATATGAGCTGTACATACGACGAACGTGTTCGGTAGGACAGTGTGGCGAAATTTGGTATTAATGGACTACGGCAGCAGAGACCGACGACAGTGCCTTTGCTAACAGCACGGCATCATCAGTAGCGCCTCTCCTAGGCTCGCGACTATATCGATGGGACCGTAGATGACTGGAAAATGTTGTCCTGGTCAGATGAGTCCCGATTTCAGTTGGTAAGAGCTGATGGCAGCGTTCGAATGTGACGCATGCCACATGAAGACATGGAGGCAAGTTGTCAACAAGGCACCTTGCAAGCTGGTGGTGGCTCCATAGTGGTGTGGGCTGTGTTTACATGAGATGGACTAGGCTTTTTGACCCAACTGAACCGATCATTGACTGGAGATGGTTCTGTTCGACTACTTGGTGATCATATGTTCCCAAACAACGATGAAAGTTTTATGGATGACAGTGCACCGTGTCACACAGTGCCACAATCAATCGCAATTGATTGAAGACCATTCCAGAAAGTTCGAGCGAATGATCTAGCCATCCACATCGCCCGACACGAATACCATCGAACATTTATGGGATATAATCGAGAGGTCAGTTCGTGCACAAATTCCTGCACCAGGAACACGTTCGCAATGATCAACGGCTATAGGGACAGCATGGAATGGTACTTGAATTACGTAACCATTACGGCACCTCACCTCAACTTCTCGATACCATCAATATTCTACTGTGTTTCTGTAAAATAGTTAACATATTTCTGTGATAACATTCAGATTTGATTTCATTAATGTAAAGGTACTTCGACTCATCGATATGTATATATTTTAATGATATTATTCTTATGTGTATTCTTTCTTTTGTCCCTGTGATCACTGACGTACTTGTAACTCTGATTTTTGGGCGCGTAAGCGGTTATTAGAGAGTCAAGCTTTGGTCGTCATGTTAAAAAGACGGAAATTGTAGTCAGTTCATGAAATGTGAACTTTAACAGTGAGGAAGATATTTTCAAGTATGTTTTATATTGTGAAGTGATGTTCTGGAATGAGTTACGTGATATTGCAACAAAAGTAATAATAAAGAAGTGTAACTTAAATTCGGAGTGCTGATTACTTTTTTTTACATCACTGTTGTCCTAACTTGGAAAAGTTTAATCTTCAAGAATGGTTTATGAAACACATCTATAAAACTTTTGAATATCGCAGAATAACACCTAGGCCTCTTTGCATCCGAGCTTGGAATCGTCACTACCTAGATTTTCGACGATTGAGGCATGAGTTCACAACGAGACCAGAGTGGGAAATACGAAAAGATGAGTGCCTATTTTATCCATTATTTCAAGAAATGACTTTATTAACTGTGCTCTAATGACACCTGCCACATCATATAACTTTGTTGTTGCCCGAAAATGCAATATTTAGCAGCGTGAGCAACACTACAATCATAATTAATTTTTGACCTTTGTTGTGGTAGGGTTGTTAGAAGCATGACTCAAAATTTCTTTCAGAGACCATGTCGAGTTGCTGCACTATGCTGGGCAAAAGAAAACCCGACACCATATTAGGAGGTATCCCCTTGCTTTGGCAGTTCAGAGTAGTCCAGTCAAGAGGTAGGATCTAGAAATTTTCTTGAGGGTAGTTAGGTAGGTACAGGGAATTTATTATTGACTTCAGAGTAGTGAAAAGTTAGATTATGTTTCGTAGGTCAAAAATGAAGCTGGCGACACTCATTTTACACTAGTTTTAATAGCGTGGAAGTGTAGAGGTTTGACCGTGATCCACAGATAAACTTCGGGAGGAAATGCATGCAGCAGAACATCGCGTTATTTGCACATGCTTAATAGTGGGAATGCTGGCCGCATCCACAAGTGGCACTTCGCGCGATGCTACCGAAGCTACATGGACAGACGAAAGGAACTTTTCAGTGTTTCCAGGCACCATTCTCTTCTTACCTTCTACGTCCTAGTGGAACTTACTGTCTGGGTATTGTAGGAGCCGGAAGGACTCACCAGAGGCTCGGCGGCGGGCTTGAGGGCGTGCCCGTTGGCGGCGCCGTTGTGTGGCGGGGGCGGCAGGTCGGGCGCGCTGCCGTTGGCGCCGCCCTTGCCCGCGGCGGGCTCGTCCTGCCAGAGGTCCGCGGTGCGGCCGATGGCGCCCTTGAGCGCGGCGGACGCGTCCAGCGGCGTCAGCACGTCGAGGCCGCCCACGCCGCCCCCCAGGCCGTCGCCGCCGCCGGCGCCCGCGGCGCCGCGCCCGTACCGCCCTCTCCACTTGCCCATCGCGGCGCGCCGGCGCTCGCCGGCCGGCCTGTGCTCGCCGCTACTGCTGCAACACAAACCAGTCAGCACATCAGTTCAGCCCGACCTTCCCAAAGGCGAGGCGCACGTAACATACAAGTAAGTATCCGGGAGCTCTGTGGGTCTAATATACACTACTGGCCATTAAAATTGCTACACCAAGAAGAAATGCAGATGACAAACGGGTATCCATTGGACAAATATATTATACTAGAACTGATATTTGATTACGTTTTCACGCAGTTTGGGTGCATAGATCCTGAGAAATCAGTACCCACAACAACCACCTCCGGCCATAATAACGGCCTTGATGCGCCTGGGCATTGAGTCAAACAGAGCTTGGATGGCGTGTACAGGTACAGCTGCCCATGCAGCTTGAACACGATACCACAGTTCATGAAGAGTAGTGACTGGCGTATTGTGACGAGCCAGTTGCTCGGCCACCATTGACCAGACGTTTTCAATTGGTGAGAGATTTGGAGAATGTGCTGGCCAGAACAGCAGTCGAACATTTTCTGTATCCAGAAAGGCCCGTACAGGACCTGCATCATGCGGTCGTGCATTATCCTGCTGAAATGTAGGGTTTCGCAGGGATCGAATGAAGGGAAGAGCCACGGGTCGTAACACATCTGAAATGTAACGTCCACTGTTCAAAGAGCCGTCAATGTGAACAAGAGGTGACCGAGACGTGTAACCAATGGCACCCGATACCATCACGCCTGGTGATACGCCAGTATGATGACGAATACACGCTTCCAATGTGCGTTCACCGCGATGACGCCAAAGACGGATTCGACCATCACGAAATTGTAAAGAGAACCTGGATTCATCCGAAACAATGACGTTTCGCCATTCGCGCACCCAGGTTCGTCGTTGAGTACATCGTCGGAGGCGCTCCTGTCTGTGATGCAGCGTCAAGGGTAACCGCAGCCATGGTCTTCGAGCTGATAGTCCATGCTGCTGCAGATGGTTGTTGTCATGCAAACGTCTCCACCTGTTGACTCAGGGAACGAGGCATGACTGCACGATCCGTTACAGCCATGCGGATAAGATGCCTGTCATCTCGACTGCTAGTGATACGAGGCCGTTGGGATCCGGCACAGCGTTCCATATTACCCTCCTGAACCCACCGATTCCATATTCTGCTAACAGTCATTGGATCTCGACCAACGCGAGCAGCGATGTCGCGACACTATAAACGGCAATCGCGATAGGCTACAATCCGACCTTTATCAAAGTCGGAAACGTGATGGTACGCATTTCTCCTCCTTACACGAGGCATCACAACAACGTTTCACCAGGCAACGGCGGTCAACTGCTGTTTGTGAATGCGAAATCGGTTGGAAACTTTCCTCATGTCATCAGGTTGTAGGTGTCGCCACCGGCGCCAACATTGTGTGAATGCTCTGAAAAGCTAATCGTTTGCGTGTCACAGCATCTTCTTCCTGTCGGTTAAATTTCGAGTCTGTAGCACGTCATCTTCGTGGTGTAGCAAATTGAATGGCCAGTAGTGTAGCTACAGCTGTACTGCGCTTCTGTTAAGGAACAGGTGACGACCATAGGCTGGCTACTTCATGCGTCCTACATAAAACTTGTTTGACCTGTCAGCGTTGTATAAACCTACCGGCAGTATATCTAGAAGCTTTACTTAATGCATCACTGATGAAATGTGCGTGTGGCTAGGGCCTATAGTCTGGTGCATGTCCTTTTAGATGACGCCATGTCGGCGACTTCCGCGTCGATGAGAGTTAAATGATGATAAAGAAAACACAAAACCCAGTCCCCGAGCAGCGAAAATCTCCGATCCGGACAGGAACCGAACCCTGGTCCATCCCATCGAATACCGTTCTGCTGCGCTGACTACTCAGATATGAAGGCGGACGTCGCCAATAAATGTTTCAGAAGAAAACTGAGGATCTGTTAGATGGCCATCCGTTTGGCTTTCGGGAAAGTAAAGGATTTAGAGAACCAGTTCGGACGTTGCGCTTGACAATGAAAACAAGATTCAGGTCGTAGGATTACTCGATCTTCAAAATGTGCTCGGCAATGTAAAACGGTACCAAAAGCTCGAAATTCTGAAGATACCTAGAAACAAGCTATAGTGAAAGATGGATAATATACAATATGTACAAGAAACCAAGAGTGAACAATTAGAATAGAAAACCAACAAAGCAGAACTCGGATTAGAAAGGGTGTAAGACAAGGATGCAATCTTTCGGTCCTACTGTTCGATCTATATATCTAAGAATCGATGATGGAAATAAAACAAATGCTCTAGAGTGGGATGAAAATTCAGGATGAAAGAATATCTATGACGTGATTCGGTGATGTCACTGGAAAGTAAAGAACAATTGAGGAACCTGTTATGTGGAATGGACAGCGCAATAGGTTAAATTAACGGAAGAAAGACGAAAATAATAAGAATCGGAAATGGGAGTAGCGATAAATTTAATATCATAATTCGGGGCTAAAAGGTAGACGAAGACATTGTTCTACCTTTGGAAACGAATAACAGAGACGGACGAAGGAAAGAGGACATTAAAAAACAATAGCACAGGCAAAGATGGCATTCCCGCCCGAAAGCAGTCTACTATCAAAATGTTTTGGCCATAATTTTAGGAGATAGTTTCTGAGAACGTACGTTTGACACACAGCATTATATGATAGTGAATCTTGGTTGATGGGAAAACTGGCAAACAAAGAAATGAACCGTCTGAGATGTCGTTTTGTAGAAGGATGTCACAAATTATGTAGACTGATAAAAAATGACATTCAGCGCAGAACAGGCGAAGAAAGGAACATATTATGGAGAACGCTGACAAGGAGAAGGGACAGGATGATAAGACATATGCTAAGACATCAGGAAATAACTTCCATCGTATTAGAGGGATCTGTAGAGACTAAAAATTGAAGGGGAAAACATTGTTTTGAATACATCTAATAAATAATTGAGGACGTAAAGCCCAAGTTCTACACTCTAAGGAAGAGGTTAATACAAAAGATGAATTCGTTGCCGACCGCATCAAACTAGTCAGAAGACTAACGACTAAAAAAAAAAAAAAAACCTTTAAAACCGTAAGCTCTAAAACGGCACAAAATCAGCATATACATAACACTAACGAAAGGGACTCTATCTCCTTTCTCCACATAACACAGTCACACTCACACACACACACACACACACACACACACACACACAATACAATCATTTGTCATGTATGTCAAGTTCACATAGAAGGTCCCTAGGCCGGCCGGTGTGGCCGTGCGGTTCTAGGCGCTTCAGTTTAGAACCGCGTGACCGCTATGGTCGCAGGTTCGAATCCTGCCTCGGGCATGGATGTGTGTGATGTCCTTCGGTTAGTTAGGTTTAAGTAGTTCTAAGTTCTAGGGGACTGATGACCACAGATGTTAAATCCCATAGTGCTCAGAGCTATTTGAACCCATTTGAAGGTCCCTAGTCAGTAGACACACAAATCGTCCACAATCTTTTGTTTATATCATGTTTATCTGGAATTAATCTATTTAGGACAAGGAGACAAGTCCTTCCAGCTAACAGATTTCTAGTTAATTGCTTTTATTTGTCAGCCAACCTTCATCTGTACAGTTCACAAAATGAAATGTAGAAACGGCTTCAGTCTTCAGAGGCTAAGGGGCAACACTCTCTTGTACTCCTTATATCCAGATCGATAATATAGCTCTACGCCGTGCAGTTGAGGAGAGTATTTTACAGTGCGCGATAGCGCATTAGTTACGATCGTGAAGTCAAACGGGCGAGAGACGGATTAAAATTCCTATCATCAGTTCTGAGTATTGTGTCCCGTTGATCAACAGAGCCACTAAAGGCAAACTATGAGTAATTCACAGACAAGAATGCCATTACTATGTGGCTTTTCTTTGACCTCTTCGAGCATAACTAATGAATTATCTCCAGTGCTCTTCACGTCGATGATACATTAACTCTCCTCGTTCGAATTCTTCTGAGCCAGGTGTGCGTAACACGCTGTGCTAGTTAATCTTACTACAACAGACATCGATCTTCAGGCTCTCTTCGTTTCTTGCTAACTGATGGTAGTGGCCCGCAGGTGACGGATATTGCAGAACGCGTTTGTTCACCGTGTGCAGGAAAAGATTTAAGGGAATTTGTCTGTTTGAGGAAGAATAGTGCAGTGGTATATACTCTTACAGGGAGCCATGCCCTTTCGGTGTCAAACTGCCTTACGTTTATCGAATTATCCCACTTTTTAAAAAAAACTGACTTGTTGCATGTGCTGTACAGACAAAGGAAGAGCGAAGAAATACGGGTCACTTCGACGAGAATAAGGAATTGGAGCAATTATCACAGCAGTCACTACAAGTAATTCAGGGAAATAATAGAAAACTGTTTTCTCTTACATTTCATGAAATAACTGTACCCTATTATGTCTCCATCTTTCCTTGAGCAAACAAGTTCTACAGATCTCCATCATTCTGCGCCGCGGCCGTGCATTTCTCTCAGTATGTCATTAATCACATTCGAAAGGAACTTAATGGTGGAAAAAATTTAATACACCGTTTATAAAACTAACTTTACTGAATGGAGATATGTAAAGCTCACGTACTATGCATCTTGTAGTTTTAATTCGCCAAGGATGACCGGTTTGATGTAAGAGTGAAGTGTGAGGGCGAAGGAAATTAGAAAAGTAGAGCGTTAAACGCAATGCTGTCTTGTAGAAAAGTCGTGGTTCTTTCAGACGAAATTAGAAATGCTTCCTTAGTGTCCTCTTCAGGAGTCCGTACCACTTTTAGTACTGAACACTACTTACACAAATTAAATCGTTTCTGTAACAAATTAATTTTAACCCTTGCCGCGTCCTCTTCCATCGCGACGGAGCCTAAATAAAGCCGACTCGGTCTGGTGACGAGATTTCCAGGGAGATTTGACCACTGCAGTAATTCCTTTGGGTGTAGCCCCTTCGTTATCATCGAGTAGGGCAAGACTTAGAGTCCCAGACACTGCGGGTTGAATTAGTGCGTGAGGCCGGTCCCGGGCAGCTGCGGAGGCTGTCTACGTGCCTGCAGTCGTTGCTCTGCTATCTCGGACAGCTCCATTAGCCGCCGCCTCGCCCCGGCTGGCATGGTGAGGCCTGATGGGAGAGCAGGCGCAGTACGTCTCCCGGATCCTTCCTATCTCAGCTCAGCCTGAGCGGCGAGCGTCCCATACTGTGTGTGACCTCTGTTTCCACGCGTCTCGGGAAGGGACAAGTTTCTAGAAATGCACTAACTTTTCGTCTGATAATGAGTTCACTGCTAACGAGATAAACTGTGACATTAACTTACATTTACTCAAACTATGAAGAGGCGCCTTTAAGAACCATTTCATTTAATATTTCTAATCGTCGTTCGAGGATACCAGTTGTTTCAAACATTCACATCTGTTCACTTGGAAGTTCTTTTCAGAGCAGCATAAATCATAGACAAATGTTTAAATAGCTTCTTTACTCGCTTTCCTGATACATGTGCTTTCGGTTATAATGTGAGAAAACGCCACATTTTGAAAAATAATTTCATAAACAGGGAGTCTAAAACATGGAACAACCGCCTGGTATCTAAATTTTCAAAAGAGTGCAGATCTGTGCAATGGCGTGTCTTTATCTTACTAGTTTCCCACCCCGAATGTTTGTGTTTCTGTATCACGTGACGCAGACACTGTATTTTTGACACTGCATTAAGTTTCGGAGTTAAACATTTCAAATGACTTCTAAAATGAAGTAACCAATCGCCTCCAAGGGTAACTGTTTTTAAAGTAACATTGCTGAAGAAGTGTTTATAATTTTTGCTCCCTGTTCTCAGTTCCTCTACAGTGTGTTGTAATCTGTGTAAAAGGCACTTGTTTACTGGGATTCACTACGCGAACTCTTAGCGCCTTTGCGCCACTGTCGGTGAGTAGCACTCAGGCTGTGACCCCACTAGAGGCAGTCCCAGCACCCCACGAGACTCGTATGCACGCTTCTCACTTAGATCAGCGACGTATCCCCTCCTTCTCGCTAGTAAGCTTGTTTTGCAATTATGGAATTCACACTTAAGTTGCAGCGGTCACATTTCTTACATACACTGTGTACTCATCCGAAACATGGAACGTTTAGCAACACACGTAGACTACCCTCCCGGCCACAATTCCAAACAAAAACGGATCTCACAAATCACCAGCTATGCAATAACAGCCATCCCTGAATACTTCAGACTACTTCGCTATAAGAGGGAAGTGAACGCATATTATGAGCGAGCACCTAGAAGAAAGAAATGGCAGAACAGCTTGGGAATACAAAAGAAAATCCGAAAGACTCAAATTAAAAAACATTTTCGTTAAAAGAAAAAAAATTAAGAAAATATATTTTGGCGTTCTCTAAGAAAAAATAATTACTGAATATTATTTAGCCTCATGACTCGTACGGAAGACTTGTACCTAATGATGGCGTATTTTAGGTCTGAATCGATACCGTGTAACTGTGGTTGGAGGTTGCTAAGAAACAGAACCACGATATCAAAATACGATACCGCCCCAATTAACTTTCGTTATTTTTTCTTCTCCAGTCAGACTGCCGCACTTTAAGGTAGAAATGGTTCCCCACGTTGTACATAGTATAGTTACTGCACTCTTGTCGTTTTGACAGTCACGGGCAATTCTGAGAGATTTCAGCAACAACTGACTGTAGATTCCGCTGGCCGAAATAGGTACAAGACTGGTTCATGTTAGGGTTTCTACCCTTCCGTTTTGCCCATTGCGTGTCTGGGACCGAGTGGAGAGAACAGCACAGCGTAGTACTGCAGGAGAGGTGCAGCGGGAACTACTGTGCATATTGGTCTCGACTGCGTGCCCGCCCAAAAGCGACGACAACCGCCAACCTCTGCTCACGACTCGGCCAGAGAAGGGCGCGACGACGGGCCATTTGGACGCCATCAGTATGCGTCTAGCGTGCGCCCCGCGTGAGACGGAAGAAGTCGCCTTGCCAACGAGCGGAAGCCCTCTGCCGACTTTCCAGCATAAAGAGCCAGCGGTAAGATGCGGGAGGAAGCTACAAACACACCGATACCACCATCGGCAAAGGAATTACCACAGTATTCAGTTTCTCTATCTTCGTATACTACGAATGTTCTGCATGATATTTGGAAGTTTTTAAAACTGTGTAAGGTATTACTGCTGCCACTTTTGTCGACTTTTCCTCTTGACTACGGTGTGTTCCCATGGCACCCTGTACGCTACCACGCAGAAACCGTTTCCTAGAGTGTTGCCATTTGAACAAATTGATTTACGTGCCCATTCGATGGAGCACATCAAATTAGTCTAGTGCGATAATCGTTTTTATCGAAGTGTTTTAACAGATGTAGTAAAACACGATGAATAACCAGTACTCTAGCAGCAACAAGACGTCCCTTGCCGGCGCTGAGTCCTGCCGCCATGCAGCAGAGCTTGGCTCAAATGGCTCTGAGCACTATGGGACTTAACATCTGAGGTCATCAGTCCCCTAGAACTTAGAACTACTTAAACCTAACTAACCTAAGGACATCACACCCATCCATGCTCGAGGCAGGACTCGAACCTGTCACCATAGCGGTCGTGCGGTTCCAGACTGAAGCGCCTAGAACCGCTCGGCCACATCGGCCGGCCCGAGCAGCTCTGAGTTTATTCTTCGTGTATATTTTTCTGTGTGGTATATAAAGTTATGTTACTCCCGCTTCCTTCACATTTCTTTTACTACAGCAGGTTATACCATCGTTTCAATTTTTGCATTATTGCAAGTTTCTTACAAGGGAACCTCCCCATCGCACCCCCCTCAGATTTAGTTATAAGTTGGCACAGTGGATAGGCCTTGAAACACTGAACACAGATCAATCGAGAAAAGAGAAAGAAGTTGTGTGGAACTATGAAAAAAATATGCAAAATATACAAACTGAGTAGTGCATGGACAAGATAGGTAACATTGAGGACCGTATGAGCACAGGAGCGCCGTGGTCCCGTGGTTAGAGTAAGCAGCTGCGGACCGAGGGGTCTTTGGTTCAAGTCTTCCCTCGAGTGAAAATTTTTATTTTTTTATTTTCGCGAAGTTATGATCTGTCCGTTCGTTCATTGACGTTTCTGTTCACTGTAATAAGTTTAGTGTCTGTGTTTTGCGACCGCACCGCAAAACCGTGCGATTAGTAGACGAAAGGAGGTGCCTCTCCAATGGGAACCGAAAACATTTGATCGCAAGGTCATAGGTCAACCGATTCCTCCACAGGAAAACACGTCTGATATGTTCTATACGACACTGGTGGCGGCGTGTGCATCACATGACAGGAATATTTTGTCGACGCACCTAGCTTGCACACTTGGCGACTGGGTAAAAAGATTCTTCTACTTTGCCTGATTTAGGTTTTCTTGTGTATGTGATAATCACTCCCAAACAGTGATGAAAACATTAGAGTTTGCCAGATAATAATTGTCTGAAAATAAATAATTAAACTTTTCTCTCGAGGGAAGACTTGAACCAAGGACCTCTCGCTCCACAGCTGCTCACGCTAACCACGGGACCACGGCGCTGCTGAGCTGATACTGTCGTTGAAGTTGCCTATTCTTCCTGTTTTCTCGATTGATCTGTGTTCAGTTTTTCAAGGCCTATCCACTGTGCCAACTTATAACCAAATCTGAGGGGGGTGCGATGGGGAGGTTCCCTTATTAGAATTCCACAATCTGTCCAGTTGGCTCCATGCTATTAATATGTCCTTAGAATTTTAGCCTACGTTTTTTCACATCAGAATACATGTTAGTATAGTTGTCCATTTCCTCTCAGTCTTCTTCGACGTAATTTGTACTGAAATTCTCCTGATTACTTTTTGGTCTCTCTTTCACATTTCTTCAGTGTCGCTCTTTCTGTTTAAAATAACCTCCCTAAAAACGCTTCGGGTTGATTGTGTGTTGCAGTGTCTCAGTCTGGTGTATTTTGAAATTTTTTTTCATCATAGGTGTAGGACACACCGAAAGCTGTTTCCATTTAGTGACAGTGAACTTCGTAACCAATCTTTTCCAGACCAGTTTCCTGAAACTTTTCGCCTAAATATTTGAGAAACTCTCTCGATGTACCCATATTCGGGTTTTAAAATTTTTTGGTGCTAGGTAGTTGCATGAGACGTATAGTGATTGTTCAAACGATAGTTTTAACTCTACTCTTTCTGCTGTTCCCTTAAGGATTTCCTTTGGGATTTGTGCTGTTTGAAGACCTTGACACAGAATTGCCAAGTCGTCTGTGAAAGAGCTCGGAGAGCTACCTGAGATGACGGTCATGTGTGCGTGCGGTGTGCTTCCTTGTGTAAATGAATGTGTGTGTGTGTTTCTTTTTCTGACGATGGTTCTGTCCCAAAGCTAATGTGTAAGTGTCTTTTAGTTGCGCCTGTCTGCAACTTAACGTGTCATTTTTACGGTAAGCACCAACCCATCTTTCCCTTTCTCTCCGTAATTTTACCTTAGATCTACCATTTAGTGTTTGACTAATAATTACAGTGGTTCAGAATTTGGAAGAGAGACTGAGTCATAGCCCTTTTAAAATCTACGACTAAACAAACTAAATTTTTTGATCACTGAGAATTAGTTTTAGAACTAGAATGTGTTTTGGACAAGATACACTTGGCCTGAAGCCTGCTTGATACTCACCAATTTTGCATTCAATTTGTTGTCCAGAAGACAATGAGACAGAATTTTGTATGGTGACATCCGAAATTTTCTCAATGTCTCAAATGTTTTGCGTGATCAATATGATTACTTTCAAAGGCTTTGGGGTAGCAGATTTCAGGAGTTTTACCATACCATCTTCACCAGATGCTTCGTTATTTTTAACTTTTTAATTTGTCCAACAGTTTTCTCTTCATGTGCTGCTTCTGAATCTGGAATGGTTTTTAGGGTTATTTATGATGAAAACTTTTTTGTGGCATCAGGACAATTAATTTTTAAGAGTCTTTTCCAGTTGCCATGAACATTTTCTGACTTGTTACTATGCATGTTTTGAATGCCTTTTATCGCCGTTTTACTGTTAGTTCACAATCTTCATTCCACTAGAGATGTTTTTTCCGGCTTTTTGAAGGAATCTGGTTTTGCACAGCTCTGATGAACTTGTGTTTGAGTTGTTCCCAATGTTGTTCTTGCGTTTTCGATTTCTTTGCTAGCATCAGTGAGTGAATTTTACTATGTGAAATTTTTAAATTACTGACACCCTTTTGCTGAAGTTTCGGGTCTTTAAATTTAGTTTTAGACAGGTTAAGCAGTGGTCTGAGTCAACATTTGCTGTTTAGCGTACTTGAACATTAAAAATATTCTAATGGTGTGTATATGAGATTGCAGTATGGGCGTTCTGGAATTTAGCTATATTCTTGTTGGATAATCGCCACGCTTTTTGCTTTGAGAGTGTTTTCTTAAAATGGCTTGACATAATTTTGAGATTGAAATTTATACAAACTTCTCTGAGTCTCTTTCCGTTTAGACTGGTCCTTTGTGTGCAGGGAACCTATCACATCTTTTCCTGAATTTTCCTCCCTTTCTTAACCGTGCATTAGAACTTTCACACGATTTTGTAGAATTTTAGAGATTGTATTCTACCACTGGACATGATTTAATTACATTTTTTTGCGTTTGTTTTATTTTCTAGGATGGTCGGCATATCTGCATTAATTACTGCGTTCATTTTATTTGCGTATTTCACGGAATTTGTCATTAATCTGTTGTTCACAGGCTTTACTTGACAACGAAACTAAAAATGCCTTGTGATATTGCGAATACAATCCCGCAGATGGAAAATATTTTAACGACATTTATATCTGTTTAACTTTTGAACAGTCTAATTTCCAAAATTAAAGGTGCTTTCATCAGCCAATTGCTAAAAATAAAAATTAATTTTTTGTTCTTTAAGTGTTTCAGTTTGTACTGCTTTACTGATCTTAGGAGTGAGTTAATGTTGATTGTGCCAACGAAAGTTTTGGTACTGGGCTTGAAATGGCCACAGGACTCCAATTTCCTCTGATCTGGGACAAAGTCTGAGCTTAGTCTCGCCAGAATCCGATAGACTAGTTGCTCCAGACGGCGGAGGATTTGTTACCTCCCAGGGTGATTTCGTGATTAGTAATACTCTTCATTGTTTTACTTGAAATTAGAGGGTTGATTACGTAAAAAGAATCGATGGTTAAGAGTGGAGTAGTTGGTTCTAGAAGATCAGGTTCCAGTCGTACCTTTGGTGCACAGACACCGGTCAAATTGCTACTCTATCCAAGTTGACAAGCCGAGCGGGGTAGCTACGCGGTCAGTGGCGCCTTGCCGCGGTCCGTGCGGCTCTCCTCGTCGAAGGTTCGAGTCCTCCCTCGGGATTGTGTGTGTGTGTGTGTGTGTGTGTGTGTGTGTGTGTGTGTGTGTGTGTTGTCCATAGCGTAAGTTAGATAAAGTAGTGTGTAGCCTTAGGGACTGATGACCTCTGCAGTTTGGTCCCATAAGACCTTACCACAAATTTCCAAGTCAGACGCGAAGTGCATTTTGTTAAATGAATAATATCTTCTGTTAATTCTGCCATACCGAAATCAGTTCTCTCTGTCTTCACTGCAGTCTTCATTGTCACCTTAGCAATGGAGCCTCACAGAGTTCTATCATCTGGGACAGATGAACCCTGGTTTTTTCTCGAAGCTGTTACTTTTCCCCACTCTTAAGGGTGGCGTGAGAAACAACTTTTGTTAAAAACAAAACATTCACTGACGCTCCACCAGACGTGGGACCCTAAGATTTCACAAAAACTAGCAGGGTGTAACCAGGTGGCTGCAGTAAATTGATGAGTGATTTTCAACAAGGACACCTTAAGATTGAGTGAGTCTAAGTGTGGAAAGGAATCTTAGAAGCGAATCAGGAACTTTAATCTTGCTGGATATACCCTCCCTTCATACAGAGCAGAAGAGTGGATTTTAGGCAACTCACAAGGCATACGCAAGCCGCAAACTGACTAGGCCGTGCCGCCTCTCAGAGACATAACCAAAGGACGCCTAGCATCACCAGGGAACGCCAGCAAACAGTCTTTGTCTAACAAAAGCTGTTTCCCATGACGTGATCTGTCAGCACTAGACGGTTGGTGCAGAGATTCCGAAACTCAAGCTTTCCGTTAATTCAACACTACATAACAGTCTGTATCCAAATCACACTCAGGTTCCGGAACGAAGGGTAGGATCCGACACTCGTTCGGCATCGAGGTCTCTGGGATAAGGATGATGAAGGGCATCGGTCATGGCTTTGCGGTAGGAGCCATCACAGCATTCGCTTAAATAGATTTTGTGATGTCGGTGTGCCGTTTCTTCAGAGCCAGAGGTTCTGTGTGGCGTCAGTCTGATGGGTGCGTATTAGGGCTGTCATTAAGTTTCATCTGTTTCTCACCACCACAAATAATTAAACGATGTCGGGCGGCGGAGGTAATACCATTCTCATGACATCCGCTATTACTCTCGAGCATTTCGTAATGTGTTTCCTGCAGTTGCAGTTAAAGTTAGGCAACGAGAAAAAAATCGGGTAATGTCTTCCGCTATAAAACTTGTGAGCCTTGATAGAAAAGCAAGAGGAAAATTGTGAGACATGTGAAACTTTACCTTTGCTATTTTTCGTAGGAGCCATAGGAGAGCGGAAACAGCATCTTTAACGTTGTCTGTTAGGCTCTTGCCATTTCACTTTTTGTCGTCCACTTCGTTTCCTTCCGTTTGAGAATCGGCGCTGCGGAATGGTCTAGTATATACCTTACGAAATACTTCAGCTGGAACGCGTGTTAAATTTATTTTGATATGGTCTGCCGAAATGTTATTATCTTCCTGAAAATGGTGGGCAATTAAGTAATTATTGTAGAGCTCGATCTTATAGTTTCCTCCATTTGTTATGAAAATTTTCAGATGGAACATTCATGGTCAGTAACGATCAACAATGAACGTTGATTAGCATACAGTATCGCCGGATTTCAAATTGTGTTCATGTAAAGCGGAGGGGATGTTATTCCCGTAAATTTTTTGTGGAAAAAATGTCTAAAAGGATTGCATTACGCAATTTTAGAAATTATTCGGGGAACTGCACAGGCAAAAACGAAAATAGCCCATATCAATGATGTCAAACCCTACCTCGTGATATATAAAGAGTAAAGTGGCATTACGAGTAGGATTATCCTTGTGTGCACATTTTAACAGTCGTTTATGTCTGGACATATTTTTATAGTTTCCATAGCAAGTAATCATAAAAAAATGTTGTAACCTCTGCTTCTGTGTTTTTCGATTTTTTTCAGTTGCCTTTTTGCATAAAAACTAAAACTTAAAAAACACAAGTATCAGTAAGCCGCAAAAGCAAAGTATTGTTCTGTGCGTAGTGTTGCTCAATGTTTAATTCGGCTTATCGTCCATGGCCTTCTTGTGCCTGATAGTTGTTGCTGTTATGGAAGTAAGATGTCCAGTGTTGTGACTGTTAATGTTTGTTGGTACGACTCCAGAGTGCCGAGTAAGTTCTCTGTTTACCCTCAGTGCGGCGGAGTTTAAATGTTTCCATATTCCTCAGACAGCATCATGCTGTTATGTTCATGTATCTGACTGCCGCCAGAGATTCTAATCACAACGCCTTAACGAGTGGCAACAATCGTTAAAAAGCTGTTAAGTGCCTAGAGTAACGGGATATCATTCGGAGAGCTAACGCGGAACTCGGCGATGTTGAAGAGAACAGGGCATAAATGGCTTCTTAGACCCACCGTGGATAACACATAGGCAAGTCCAGCTTTTATAAATAACATAAAACTGTGTCTCTGAGGTCTCTGCTAAGGGTGCGTCTAGACATGCAATGGTTTTATTTACAAGCATAGTTGCTCCTGGAGTTGCACCAATGGAATATATCAATTACTGAATACTTGTTTGTTAGAGAAGCTCTCTGTAAAGAATCCGTCACAACAGCGGTCACGTGCCTTTCCTTCTAAAATAACAATGGGAAAAGACCGAATTTGTAATGTAAGCAACAAATCAGAGCGTATCTAAGAACAGGAACTTGTAATTTGTTAGTCTGATAAATTAGTGATGACATTTCGTCATTCGTACTACAAGAATCTCCGCATCTACTGTACTGTTGTTTTTTTACACCGATGGCTCTAAATCTGCTGATCGTGTAGGATATGCCTTCACATCCTCTGTTGGCATGGAATATTATCTCCTGCCAACTGCATGTGGGGTGTTTACTGCGGAATTGGTGGCAATTTCCCAGGCCCTTACCTTTACTGAACAGTCTCAACTCAACCCCGTTTTGTTATGTACGGACTCAATGAGTGGCCTTCAGGCTCTTGACCGGTGTTTCTCCTGCCATCCCTTGGCCTCTGCCATCCATGACCATCTCGCTGATCTTCACAGTGCTGCTTGTTCAGTTGAATTCCTTTGGGTCCCTGGCGATGTGGATATCCCAGGTAATGAGCTTGCTGATCGTTTGGCTGGGGGAGCAGTCACATACCCCCCCCCCCCCCTTCCCTGTAACCCCTCCTGTGGCGAATTTACGGCTTCATATCAAATCCCACTATGCACAATCATGGGCCAACTGTTGGGAGGCTACCTCTCTGTCTAATAAACTCCATGCGATTAAGGTGACACCCGTCCAGTGGCGTTCTTCCTTCCGCCTTTCCCGAAAGGACTCGACCACCCTGTGTTGTCTCCGCATCGGCCATACCGGGTGACCCATGGTTTTCTTTTGCACAATGAGCCACCCCCACTTTGCGGTTGTGGAGCCTTCCAGTCAGTAGCCCACATTTTGGTGGAATGCTCCCTTCTTTTAGCTCTGCGTACTAAGTACAGACTTCCCTGCACTTTACCTTTAACATTGGCAGACGATTCCCGGATGGTTGCACCGTTTCTCAGTTTCTTCCATGAAAGTGGTTTTTATTTTCAGCTGTAAAGTTTTTAATCTCCCTCTGGAGTAGGGGCAGGGCGGTGAGGGTTGGGGTGTCTCACACTGTAAGCTGTGTCTGGAGATTGCTGACTCCTCTCCCTGGCCAAGATCCTCTTTTCTCTTCCTTTTTCTCTGTTTTTATCGCTTTTTAGATTTGGTGGTGGTAGTGGCGGTTAGTGTTTAACGTCCCGTCGACAACGAGGTCATTAGAGACGGAGTGCAAGCTCGGGTTAGGGAAGGATTGGGAAGAAAATCGGCCGTGCCCTTTCAAAGGAACCATCCCGGCATTTGCCTGAAACGATTTAGGGAAATCACGGAAAACCTAAATCAGGATGGCTGGAGACGGGATTGAACCGTCGTCCTCCCGAATGCGAGTCCAGTGTACTAACCACTGCGCCACCTCGCTCGGTTTTTAGATTTGGTTAGTCTCCTTTTACAATACGCCCTTTTACACTCTAGTTGTTGAACGCTTTTGAATAGCAGGTGGTCTTGCCTGTACCGCATCAGAAGTGGGATATTTCCTGCCTTGGGGTTGCCCATTTACTGACTTCCCTTCTTTTGCTTTTACCATTGACAACACGACTGCACTCTTACGTTTTTTAACCTTTTTTTCTTTTATCGTTATGACTCTTCTGAGATATACATACGTCAGAATGGACCACCTTTGAAACAAGGGGCTGATGACCTTGCTGTTTGGTCCCTTCAACCTCAATCAGCCAATCCGCATCTACTTAATTACTATTTCCGAAGGCGCTTGAACGTAAAAAGCTTCAAATGTCCACTTATTACACACTTTATATTCGAAGCTTGAACACAAAACGCTGTGCAGCGTAAAGAACAATAACTGAAATGTTAATATTTTTGAGTTTGTCTGCCGCATGCAATGTAATATTTCCTCGTTAGTGTCTTTCACATAAGGAAACGACAGCAAACTGTGTTAGTGAATATTTTAAATGCAAGCGGTGGGAGGGCACACTGTGGAACTCCAGTTATCATTGCCTGCCGTTAAATAATGTTGAAATAAAATAATAACGATATTACTAAAGTTAGTGGCACAGGGTTCTTCGTTACTCCACATCGTCGAATGTTTTAGTAACCTATGTTCAAGTGAAGGAATATTCGACCTGTGGTAATGGTGCAAATGAGACATGAAGACAAATTTATGACTATCCAGCCGAGTAAAAGAATCCATTTACGACACTATATTTTGACGACTACCCGCTCGCCTTTGTTAGATAATACGAGCGTTTCTCACAAAAGATGTAGCTGTTTTTGTCCAACAAGACTTTCGCAGATATAGGACTGTGCGGATAAACAGTCTTTCAGTTGACTTTTTTAGTCTCAGTTATGCAAACTCTGATATTCTCTCGTATCGCTCTCTTTAAGCACTGGCACTCGAATTCATCGTTATATTAATTAAAATTTGTTTTCTTATTTGAAGCAGCTGTGAGTGTAGGCTCAAGTAAAGGATTACCCTTGCAGAACCTACAATGACGCTCTAGGAGAAATTTGGGAAATAGTAGCAAAAGCGATAAATATTCGGTCTGCAAAGCTCTTCAGTTTCCATTAAGTGTGTGAATATTAGTATAGATTCGTCATTTGTTAATAATAACATTAATAATAATAATAATAATAATAATAATAATGGAAAGAAAAAACAACATATGAGCCATGAACACAAAATACGGAAAGGTAAAAATAACAAACTGAAATCTCTAGGAGAGATACGGTTTAGGTAAAAGTTGTAGGTGGCAAAGAAGGTCACTAGTGGCCGTGACTTTGAACATTATTTTCAAGGTGATTTAGGGGTTTAAGTGATTTTTTTTTAATGGGGACCCTAACATGTAAGATTTTGGAAGAGCGGCAAATTTTATGTGTAAAATCATGCATTATTCAAGGCCATGGAAAGGTTCAGTGAGGATCAAACAAATGTGTTTGTAATTCTAGTAGAGACTAGCTCGGAATGGAGGAGGGACACAACGAAATACAATTTTAAATACAAACTGGAAAGGGAATAAGGGATCACGTATCATTACCAATAACCATGATCCTAATGTAAGTTATCGAACGTCATTCGAAGGTTGAGTTTTATTTCATGGGAACCCCTATTTGTGACATCGGATTTGGAAAGAGACATTTGAGATTTAAGTTTTAATTATCGTGTTTATTGGGAAAAATAAATACATTACTATGTATAATTGCTATTTTGACATTTGCATGATTGAACCAACATACAGAAAATATAGACCATTGATTTACAAGTCGTTGAGTAAGGCCCCTCGCCTCTCATTCCTCGGGATGCCCTTTTCAGTTTTTATCTTACATTGCAATTTTCCGTGTTTCCTGTTCCTATTTAATCCCTACTAGAACTGGAAACGTATTTGCCTTTTTGACCCTCAGTGAACTTTGCCATGACCTTCAATAATGTATCATTTTATACGCAAAATTTGCCTCTCTTTTCAGATCAAAATCTTAAATCAAATGTTAATGTTCCCATTCAAAATATCACTTTAATCATCAAATCACGTTGAAATCACGTTCCAGGTCACGACCATCAGTAGAAATCCGTGAGCCTCTTTGCTACCTACAATTTTTATCTAAAACATTTTACTGTGTATCATTCCTATGGCGAGTTATTGCCCATTATAGATGAAAATGGTCCATCCTGCATGTAAACGACTTGTCTTTACACAGTGTGGTCATAAACGGTCTGGAAAGTCTGTAAGGGTATTAGAGTGTACGTTGTTGTGACAAATAATTGTTAAGAAAAAACTTGGACACGTTGCACGGTTTCCGAGTTAATTAGCACTGTAATTAGCCAATAGGCCATAGCACGCGCAAATTCAAGTGACCCGCTAAAGGCGGTGCCCCCAACCGTGTGCTTCGTTTAGTTTTCTAAAACAGAACAAGAGATCGATACAAAAATTGGGAATGGGACAGTAGTAAGGATAGGTCTAGAGCAAAAGGCTGAGCAGTCACGCGTTGTCATCTAAATTGTGAGAACGACTAACACTAATTGTATCTTTTAGACCAGTTGCATTTTCTCGCACAACAGCATGATCGGCTAATTAACTCTGAAACAGCACCATGTATCGAATTTTTTCTTAACAATTATTTCTCAGGACAACGTACCCTGCGACACACTTACAAGCTTTTCAGGCTGTTTTCTGACCACCTTGTGTAGCAGTGTAGATAGGAGAGCAAACAAAGTCGTCCAACATAGGACGAGCAGAAAAACTTTAGAAAGTGTACAAACTAAGATGGACGTACGACAAGAACAGAAATACTTGAAGACAGGCCAAACTCAGACAGTATAGTTGTACTCCGAACGTCAGAAACGACCGTAATTAGAGCATCAGGCATCACAGAGGGGAAAAAAAAGAACGTCAAAAATATTTTGAAGCAGCACACAGTGATAGTGTATGACTGAATAGACTAACCAAAGAACTATACGAACACACAGACAGACTCACAGACACGATCAGAGAACGCCAACTATCATTCTATGAACACATTCATAGAATTAACAACAGTCTCACAAAGACGATGACGTCATAAGCAGCACAATTAAGAAACAGAAGAAGACGTAAAACACCAGAAGGAAAATGATAAATGAAAGAGAGAAATGCAGGAAAAAATTATGAACATGAAACCTGAAGTAAAAGAAAGAAAGAAAACAGGGAAAAAATGGACGGAGCAACGGAAAAAGGAAGACAGTCAAAGAATGAACAGATTCTGCGAAGAGATAAAGAAGAAGAAAACAAGAACAAACTGAATAATCATGAACGCTCTAGTTCAACTCTACCTTAAGGGCAAACAACATGTAGCGATGGTAATAATAATAATAATAATAATAATAATAATAATAATGTGACATCGTCACTATGAAGGATAGCATCGATGCAGAAATTATTCTTTATTCCAGTTGTACAAGGTGTACAACTTCGCTTCCATCGTTTTTCCCCAACATTTGAGGGTGTAATGAAACAGATTGGTTACACATGTATCATTCAAAGTATTTTCCATCGCTGGCCACTACTTTCTCCCATCTTTTGGGTAGTGTACGAACAGCGCGTCGAAAAAATTGTTCATCTTTTGAAGCGATCCACGAATCGATCCAATTTGTCACTTCTTCATGAGATCGGAAGTGTTGATCAGCCAGGCCATGCGCCATTGATCTAAACAGATGATAGTCAGAGGGAGCAATATCTGGAGGATACGACGGGTGGGGTAGGACTTCCCATTTCAACGTTTCCAAGTACGTTTTGACCTCTTTTGCAACGTGGGGTCGAACGTTGTCGTGCTGCAAAATCACTTTATCGTGCCTCTCGCTGTATTGCAGCCGTTTGTCTTTTAATGCTCTGCTCAAACGCATTAATTGCGTTCGATAACGAGCACCTGTAGTTGTTTTACTTCATAGTACACGACGCCGAGCTGGTGCCACCAAATGCAGAGCATGATCTTGGGGCCGTGAATATTCGGTTTGGCCGTCGACGTGGAAGCATGGCCGGGATATCCCCATGATTTTTTGCGTTTAGGGTTATCGTGATGAACTTATTTTTCTTCCCCGGTCACAATGCGTGCAGAAGTCCCTTCTGTTTTTGCCTCTGAAGCATCTGTTCACAAACACACAAACGCCGTTCAACGTCTCTTGGTTTTAGCTCACACGGGACCCAAGTTCCTCTTTTCTGAATCATGTCCATAGCCTTGCGACGTTTTGAAATGGCTTGCTGTGTCACTCCCACTAATCGTCCCAATTCTTCTTGAGTTTGACGCGCGTCTTCACTCAGCAATGTCTCCAATTGTGCATCTTCGAAAACATTCTCTCTTCCACCACTATGCCGGTCTACGACGTTAAAGTCACCGTTCTTGAAGCGTTGAAACCACTCACTACACGTTCTTTCACTAATAGCGTCCTTACCATACGTACTTGAGAGCATTCGATGAAACTCATCCGCTGTTGTCTTCATATTGAAACAAAACAGTAACACCTCCCGAAAATGACGAGAATTAGGGTCGTAAACTGACATTTTCAATGAAGAACAACTTTATGATGCAGACACAAATCGACTAATGTTTGAATGAGGTTATATTGACCGAGGTCCAAGCTAACTGCCTGACATCTGCGATCTGTTTCTTTCGACCGCAACATACCGTTGTTGCCAACTATCGGCAAACGGCGGAAGCAAAGTTGTACACCTTATAATAATAATAATAATGAAAGGCCTAATTGGTCGGTCTCCTATTATCGAAGATTTTGACCTGACTTTAGAATATTCACTATCTTTATCTAGTGCTGGACTGAGCTGGGTAGCGGAGTCACCGTTCGAGAGAAGATTGGAATATGCCTCATTTAAGAAGAACAGACGTCCATCAGTTCGTATTGGAATTCGATCGTAACCTAACAAGACTGTCGGATATAGCTCCGCGATATCACATGACAATCATGCGAATGTGGAATCGAGAGGTTCGGGAGGGCTTTACTCGACGTCATGAAGGATCTGAACAGCATCACGCGACTAGTGCCGGAGAGGAAAGACGTGTTGTTCCATCGTCCTTGCAGAATCGTGCAGCCATCATAAGTCAATAACCTTATTTATAGCGAGACAGATATTCACACAGTGCGACGACACCTGGAACACAACGGACTGTCGCCGTGGTGACCATTTTTGTGATTCCTTTCACGCGACAGCAGAGTCGCGGGTCGACCGTGGTGCCCTCAACAACTATAGACACGGCAGAGGCACCATGTCATCTTTTTAAACGAGCTCCAGTGCTGCGTACAGCTTTAAGACAGACGTATTCATGGGAACTTGTCACAATCATAGGGGTCTGGCGTGATGATATAGTATGCTACTGGGAACACAGCATGATCACCTTTGATGATTTGCACAGCAACCATTACATTTTTGTCGCGGCGGTGGCTGAACGCTACTTTCGAGGTGTCTGCCACGTTATTTTTGAATAAGATAATGCAAGATGGCATGTTGCCAGTGCTGTCCTGTCCTACCTCGATAGAGAGGGAGTTACCCTGTTGCCCTGGCCAGCGCGTTCTCCAGATCTCTCAAATACTGAAAATACCTGGTACTGGGAGAAGCTGTCACGCCACTACTTGCCAGCCACTGTGATTGACGATATCTGACATAGGTGTGATACAGCCTATAATAACGGACCCGTATCTGTCATATAGGTTCAGTTTCACTCGACGCCCAGCCGGGCTAGAGCCATTGTTACTGCCGGAGTTGGTAAATCTGTGTACACCCTGGCGTTGTAGGTGCAATGGCCAGCAGTGCAGATGCAAGTGAACACGGGCGTGGTGACATCCTGGTGCAGAGCTCGGCTTTAAGCCGCACTGTTCCTCAGTCGGTTGGCTGAAGAACGCCGCGGTGCAGGAGGGGGCAACGGCCGTGGGTTTTGTAAGGAGGACGGCTGCGGCTGCGGCTGCGGAAGCGTCGGCCGTCCACGTGGAGCGTCAGCAGCCGCAGCCGGCACCGCCACAGCCGTCTAAATCGGTGCAGCGAGAGAGCTCCCTTCTCCCCCTCCCCCCCCCCCCCCCTCACCGAGCGTCTCACCGCCAGCGCCGTGCCCTTCCGCCCCACCCTGTCCCGCGCGTTCCAGACTCCTCACTTCCTCGGCGTCGGCACTCGATAGCTGCCAGGACGCCGCCCCCCCTCCCCCCTCCCAGGAACAAGGGCATGCCTGCGGCCACTGCCATCTGGCGCTCTGTCAACACAACAATCACAACCAGTCACCAACTTATGGGAGTATGGTCAACATTATTGATCTTCACGAACCTCTTTATTACCGTGCTGCCCTGTTGTAGAAATCACATAAAATTAGAAGGGCCAGTGCAGATTAATGTGGGACGAGCAGGAATTCCTTTGTATTGCGTACATTTTAACGCGACAGCTGGCGGCGAGCGTATACAGACGAGAACTTTTATCCATAGCTGGAGAGGGAATGGCCGGGGAAACAACCTCAATGCCTTTCTTACACCTAGCTGCAGCATCACAATATGCATATCACATGATCAATGTATAATAATAGTCGATATGATAACAAAGAAACCACGCAATGAGACGGACAGAAATTACATTTTTATTCAAAGACAATAATGACACTGAAGTCAGCGCAATTTATATTGGTCCCTTGGAATTACAGAGGGCGGGACATAGTACTTAATTGGGCGTGTGATCGCTACGGATTGCAATGCAATCCCTGCAGTGTGCTCCCATTCTGCCCACATGGTTGTTAAGGAGTTCTTGCGATAGGGAGTTCCATCGCGGTTGACAGCTGCTGGATGGTCCTTGGTACAAGCGTGTTCGGTAGGATTTAAGCTGGGAGAATGAGCAGGCCACTCCATTCACCAAATATCCTCTCGTTCCGAGAACACCTACACATGCGCTGTTCGTGCGATCGCGCATTGTCATCTGTAAAAATGAAGTTGCGGTCAAAAGCATCCCTGAAAAGACGCATAAGTGGAAGGAGTACAGTGTCACAATAATATTGACTAGTCAGCGTACCATGTTCAAAGATTTTGAGGTGAGTTCGCATATGCAACATTATGCCTGCCGGCACCGTAACACCTGGACCACAAAAACGACCATGTTCGATAATGTTCCTGAGCGCATTACGTGTTCCTGCTTTTCGCCATACGAGGTACGGTCGGCATTGTCTATATGTAATGGTGTGGGGCGGCATAATGTTTATCTCGCAATCCTTGACCACGGTACACTCGCCTTCAGTGTATTGTGACACTGTGCTCCTTCCCCAGGTTCGTGTCTTTTACGGGTATATTCGGCCCTTTCTTCATTCAGCACGTCCACAAGCACCATTTTTTTTAGCGCTTTTCATTCCCTCTCCAGAGGGGAGAAGGCGGGTTGTTCTAGGGCTTATCTATTTCCCCTTTATCAGCCAGTGGTTACAATTTTTATTTTATTTATTTCCAATTTTTCATATATTTAATTACATGCTATTACTTTATATTGAATATTCTTAGTTTTACGTTACATTTTAGCGAATTTAACAAGATAAATGAATTAACAAGAGAAATGAAAATAACAAGATAAGTGAAAATGACATAACAAGATAATTGAGAATGACATAAAGATAAATGGAAGTGACAAGTTAACGTAATTCGAGATTCTTACAGTATATACATTTATTTTTCCTTTGCTATTACTCCAGGATAATACAAAGGAAAGGAGGAAGGCGTTAGGTTCATAAGAATGGGTAAGAGTGTGTCGCTTAAGTTTGATTGTGCTGGTAAATGGTGTTGTGGGTGGTATCTTCTAACTTACAGCTTATCTTACAACTAGTGTTACAGGTTTCCTTTCCTGTTTCGCAATACTTGGAACTGGTTGCTACAATGTTCCTTGTTACCTTATATCTAGTTTTACATATGCTCCTTTCCTGTTATAGCAGTATTTGGAGCTGGTTTCTACAGTGGGTCCTGAACTTATCTAAGATTGCCTTAGAGCTACTGTGTTCAGTGTTATGAAGTATGTTGCGTTTTGGATGCTGGCTGGGGCTGTCGTGGTGCACTAGGTCGTTCGTTTCCGTATTACCGTCTTTCGTCTAGGTGGGGTGGGGTAGTTTCTCCTTTTGTCAGTTGCGTCATCGTGGGTGCGAAGTCGGGGAACTCGTTCGATGTATTTTGCGCTACTGTACGCGCTGAGTAAATGTATTTAGTTTTCGGGCGTCTCGTTGTGAGTCTTTGGTATATACTGCCCAGTGGCGCAGCGGCGTATTCGTAGATTGGTCGTATGTACGTCTTGTATGTGTGTATGGCTGTGCTGGTGGAGCAGCCACACAGTCTTCCTTGCACTTGTCGAATTATCAGCTGTCTTTTCCTTATTTTGTTGAGTAGGTATTGTAGTTGGGTTTGGTAGTTCAGGTGTTTGTCGAGGTAAATGGAGATATCTCGCGGTGTCAGTCAGTTGTAGGGGCTCGTTCCATAGTCGGAGTATTATGTCTTCCTGTTTCTGCTGTCGTTTTTTTTGTCAGGTTGGGGTGTTGGAATAGTACTATTTGTGTTTTTGACAAGTTGGGTCGTATTCTCCATTTTGTCATCCAGGTGTCTGGTTTGGTCAGGTATATTGCCGCTTTTTTGTATGACGTTAGTTCTGAGTCCCGTGCACCAATAGGCGGTGTCGTCGGCATCCAGGGCAATTTTTTCGTGTTGATTTGTTGGGGTCATTAGGCAATTTCGAGGATGATTCTTTTGAAAGTGCACGGCCGACTTCCTTCCCTTTCCACTGGGAATGACGATCTCGCCATTTGGTCTTCTCTCCCAATCAACCAACCGAGCACCAACGATCATCCACCAGTTTTCAACCGCCCTGCTGGAGGAAGGAACGCCCTACCACAAAACCGCTCACCAGTCTTCTGGCCAGGATAGGAACACCTTGCAGAACGTGCATTGCCGTCCATGGTGATCACTGATCATATACTCTATTAAGAACCATGTCCCGTGCGTTGTATTGCCCATTGGAGCATCATAAATCGCGTTGAGTTCAGTGAAATTATTGTCTTTGAATAAAATTGTCATTTGTGTTTGTCTCGCTGCGTATTTCTCTCAGTTACCTCATGTACCATACTGTAGCAGTTTCTTTATACGCATCATCCAAGTTTCGTTGAGCTATGTTACTTGGCAGTGAAACGTCATGCGAAAGATACTTTCGCCCTTAAGTTTTTCATATAAGTGTAGTACACAGCCTTTGCTTTCAATTACTCCATCTTAACTCCCTGCTCTACCCTGTGTAAGTATATTTTCCTAACGCACTGCTGCAAGTGCCAGTACAACATTCTGCCATAAACTAGTTGTCGGTGTGAGCCAATCGGCTGCTCTAGTGATAACAAATAAGTATTGAGCTGGGAAGTGTAGAAAGCTTAAAAAATTTGTGTTTTGTACTTGAGAACACCTGGGAATGCTCACCACCTGGGGGTAAGCATGCTCCGCGCCACACAATGTTTAGCGAGAACAACCTGACTACAATCAAGCTTCCTGAGAAAACAGGGCGCACGTGGCTGACGGCTGTAATTTCTCTTGGAAAGCAAGTGCATCGCGTCGCCACCTCGCTTGTTCCATCTTTACTCTCACTGCTGTAGGTAAATGAGAGAGAGCGATCCAAGCGTACTTCAGTACAGTTTGAGTACATCGGTAGCTGAAAGTCACATGTGAAAGTTGATCTGCTTTGATGGAAATGAAGAGTACATAACATTTGAGAATGCTTACCAAAAACAAAAATAAGGACAAAAAATTAAAAAGTAAAACTTGGTTTAATGGCTAGAAACACCTCGATGTTCGGCAGAAATATCGGAGATGTAGTATGACCATAATTTGGGAAGTATCCACAGCTGAAATGTTTAGGATTTCTTTGTTGTGATCAAAATGTTTACTGTCAGTCAATTATATTCTTATTCCCAAACGCTTTGAAAAATTTCAAATAATTAATGTCGTATGACATATGTCAGCTATAATATGCTTAATGTAAAATTTGAAATTTTCCTTGTTAAGCAACTGTTCAAAAAGATTTCGGGCTTGCAGTCTGTCGTCGTAAACTTCATTGCACGATATTTCGGCTGGACAACTGCCAGCCATCTTCAGGTGAGCCGAACGAGTCCTCTTTCGGCTCACCTGAAGATGGCTGGCAGTTGTCCAGCCGAAATATCGTGCAATGGAGTTTACGACGACCGGCTGCAAGCCCGAAACCTTTTTGAACGTAATATGCTTACTTCAGGTGTGTTAATTGCTTCAGGTCTATGAATGGGATCCTTTCGTCGGCCTTTATGTACTTTGCAGAGGATATGCTGATACGTAATTCGAAGAGGAGAAGCTAATACGTTGTACAGTGGCTCAAGAGCTTCTGGTCAAATGATCAGTATGACTCGCCGATGTGAGAAACTTGCCTGTTCTTAAAATATAACAAAAATAAGGGAGGAAACATATGGTCGGGCCAAAGAGCATTGTGTTGTCACGTTTGCAAGTGCATGTAAATCTTCCAAAAGAAATCAGCCGGACTTGATGGGACATACTTCTCTCTGCACTAAAAAGTGTATTTCAGCCAATGCTCACACTAATTGTGTAATGGCTTACAGTTTCGAGTAACTTAGTCATTGGCAACACCTCATAAATACTTCTTGACCAGTGGTTGCGGCAAAGTCATTAAACAATTTATATGAACATCGACTGAAATAAACTTTATAGTTAAAACTAATGATCTCAGTGATGCTCCCTGCCAATAATATGACAAAGATAAACAACTTCTCTCAGTGTTATAAGGAAATGAAATTTCTAAGAAGATATTGTGTCCGGTAACGGTAAGATAACAGTTGTGAAACGAGAAATTAAATTAGGAGCACGAACTAGACGTGCGTTGGGAGATGCCTGATTCTCATATGATGTAATCTGGACAGTCTTTTGGTGAGGCACGTGAGCAAGGACTCCTATCTAAGCACGCCGTGAGGTCATAAGGGCGCACTGATGCCGCACACAGATACCTTTCCCTATCCTTCACAAAACTACGTCATCTGAGCTTTACTACTAAAACAGCATAAGAAAGAACGATGGGAATTGTATATTAAAAAATTCGTGTCCTCTTCGCGGACATGCATTAGAACCCACCAGTAACGATGACATGCGACTGCTTAGCGAAGAGAGAGAGAGAGAGAGAGAGAGAGAGAGAGAGAGAGTGCGCGCGAAGCTACAGGGTGAATAGCAGTTACACATTATCCGACACTTGTTACGAGCGCTGGTGAGTGTCATCCGTCTGTTTATGTCTACAAACTGAAAGCTTGTATCGAAAGATATATGACAGTCAGCGCTTTACGTGGTAGCTAGTTACTGGTGCAATACGAAAACACAACTTAAGGCTCCCTCTTAACCCAAGGAAGACAATATCAACTGAGGGGACATTTTTCCTATTCCATAGCAGAGTAATGAAGGCGATGAAATTTTCTGCCAAATGCGCTCCGATAGCTATGCGTACTATTACAGCGTTGTTTACGGACGGGGAGGTGTGTCGGCCCCGTATAGAATCCGCCCGGTGGCGCAACGGCCAGCGCGGATGTCGTCGTATCGTTTCGAGGCTGTTTCCCACATTCGAGGAGATTAGAAGCTACTGAACTCTAGGGCGACACGGCGTGTAGACTTCCGTTTACTATGTGCAGAAGTCTGTCTTACGCGCTCTACTTCTTGAACGAGTACAAGGGGTGGCGACCTGTAGTTTTACCCTTACGTAAACAGCCATTTTCTGGAAGCCGCTTTGAGCTGTAGAAGGTGCTGTACCCCGCTTTCGGCGAAAACCGTGCCACACAGTTGTAACTGAATTTCTCCTTTTGAAACGGAAAACGCCTTTTGTTGCTGTGTAATCGCCATCTCAACTCGGCGCACGTTGGGCAATGAAGGGGAAAACGAGCTGCATTCTCCAGTCGCATTAATGTGATCTACTGACAAAATCCGTAATAGTCACCTTTTGCAGCACGGACGGTTGCGAGACGTTCAGGAAGAGGGTCAGTGAGGTTCTGGAAGTAGCGTCAGGGATGTGGAGCCACGCCGGCCCCAGTTTCGTGGTCAGTTGCGCTAGGTTTCTCGGATGAGGATCCACGGCGCGAATAACTCGATCGAGGTGGTCCCACAGATTATTGATTAGGTTTAAAATGGTTCAAATGCCTCTGAGAACTACGGGACTTAACATCTGAGGTCACCAGTCCCCTAGAACTTAGACCTACTTAAACTTAACTAACCTAAGGAGATCACACACATCCATGCCCGAGGCAGGATTCGAACTTGTGACCGTAGTAATCGCGAGGTTCCAGACTGAAGCGCCTAGAACCGCTCGGCCACAGAGGCTGGCGATTGGGTTTAAATCCGATGAGTCTGGTGGCCACGCGAGTGTAGTAAACTCCTCTTGGTGCTCTTCTAACCACACACGTAAACTGCGAGCTGTGTCACGATGAATTGTCCTGCTGATAGATGCCATCGTGCCGAGGAAAAGTAAACTGCATATAGAGGTGAACATGGCCCCCAAGGATAGATTCATACTCGTGTTGATCCGTTATGCCTTTCAGAATGACAAGTTACCCCTGGGGACGCCAAGAAAGTATTCCTCTGAACATAACGCTCCCCCCCCCCCCCCCCGCACCGTGGACCCTTCCGACAACTGTTTCAGGGAGTACGATGGAACATGGAACATGATTCATCTGAAAAGGCTACGTGTGGCTACCCAGGGTTGTCCAGCTGCGGTATTGGCGTGGAAATTCAGGCCTTCGTCGCCGATGAACAGCAGTCAGCATGGGTGCGTGGATTGGATTGGATTGTTTGGGGGAAGAGACCAAACAGCGAGGTCATCGGTCTCATCGGATGGGGAAGGATGGGGAAGGAAGGCGGCCGTGCCCTTTCAAAGGAACCATCCCAGCATTTGCCTGGAGCGATTTAGGGAAATTACGGAAAACCTAAATCAGGATGGCCGGACGCGGGATTGAACCGTCGTCCTCCCGAATGCGAGTCCAGTGTGCTACCACTGCGCCACCTCGCTCGGTCATGGGTGCGTGAAACAGGCGCCTGCTGCGAACGTTCACTGAGCGGTGGTTGAGGGGACACTGTTTGGTAGCCCCTTGGTTTATCTGGACGGTCACTTGCTCAACAGCTGCGAGTCTGTTCGACCGTACACATCTCCGCAGCCATCATTCACTCCTGCCATCTATGACCCGTGGTGCCCCACAATTGCCTCGTGCGCCTGTTTTGGATTTGTAATGCTTGTTGTATTTTAATCACTGCGGCACACGAACTATTTACAAACTTAGCCATTCTGGAATTGCTTCCACCCTTGTACCGAAAGCCAATGGTCTGAACTTTTGGATGTCAGAAAAATCGTTCCGTTTTCTCCTTATGAAAACGACTGCACTGCCTTCCGTGTCTCTCTCGACACGCTTTATATACACACGTTTTATGTACTCTGCACTTCTGGTGTCATCGGCCGTCTGTGAATGGTTATTGTATGCTGACGACGAACATTGGCGGTAGTCACATTAATGTGACTGGACAGTGTAGTTGCACCGAGGGAGAACCCTTTCGGGAACCTCGTGAACTGACAACTTACAATTCGCGCCCAGATAATTTTTTACATTCGATAAGTAAGTTACAATTTGCTCCATACTCGTATCTCCATTTATACAAGGTCTAGTCGTGTGAAATCGGATGAAACTTTTTGAAGCACGTTGAATAAAATGTTGCGATCTAGCCCTCGTCCGATCGACAGAAATAAATTTTTACTTCTTCATAACAACGCCACCCCGCCCTCTCATGACGTATATGTTCACGGAAAGCTTTGATGATATTTTCAAGCGGTAGATGCGCTATATCCGTACGGGGTTTAGATGAATAAAAGTTCAATTCTGCTGTGAGGTTTTGTGCCCGAAGATTATTACTTACGACAGTGAATATTTAACATTCTAGTCGCTTTTCCCTATGTGGTTTTGTGAGAAGACTGGCACTTTAAACTCATGACTGGACTCAAGGATTGGTGGTAGTCAGATTAATTTTAAAAATAAACAAAGAACTGACAATATTTTAGACTGGACACTAACTGAAACGGACGTTCAGGGGATCGGCCTTAACGTATCTGAAGGAACGATGCTAGCAGTCGAGTAATGCGATTATGGTGACCGACCAACGGTCATACAGAGTTGGCGGGATACGTGTACTGGCCTAACCTAAGCGAGCCACCTGGTAAATCGCCTCCCACAGTGAGCCTCCGATACTGGCCACTCGGCCTTGTATATAAATGAGTTTCATATGTAGCAGCGGACACATATTTCGCGCTAATCTTAATACGACATCCAGGTGCTAATAACCGGCAGCGCCGTAGCCGTCTGCCAGATTTGTCACTTGCCAAAAGGGACGCGGCGCGCTGCGAGGATTTACTGCAAGGCAGCGACTCTGGAGAGTCGATAATTACAGGACAGGGAGCCTTTTAAGAGTGATTCGGCAGTTGCGTATAATCTGGCTATGTTACTTACAGCAAGCAGCGTTGCCGCTATCCAATGTGCGAAGAACCGGTGTGGTATATTTGTATGTCTATCTCGTGATTTAAGTTAGCAAACGTGCTGACGCAGTACGACTGCTCACGCGCAATTTGGCAGAAAATTTATTTTACAGGTGAAACTGGAGAGCGAAAGAAACGAAATATAAGATGAAGACAGCTAGATACGGTGAGAGATTCGGCGTAATTACTTTTTCATTAACTGGCCGGAGCTCACTAAAAGCAAGAGAACTTACGACATTGATAAAAGGAAAAAAAAAATGAACTTTCAATGACGACCTTCCGCAGGCATTTAAGGCTGCAGTAATGAAGGAAGAATACGACTGATGCCAAAACTCAGTCTTTTTTCTGTGTAGAATCCTTGTATAATAACAAGGGACGAAGGATAATGACATAGATTTGATCACAGTTTGTCAGAATTTTCCGTTAACAATTCCGACTTCGAGACTGTATCTCGGCGACAGTGTCTATTTATCGTGCAGATCACGTAACGTATCTCTACCATTCAAAAAATAGAGAGCATTTAATACCGCACTAACTGTCCGCCCCTGGTAGCTGACTGGTCAGCGCGACGGAGTGTCATACCTAACGGCCCGGGATCGATTCCCAGCTGGGTCGGAGATTTTCTCCGCTCAGGGACTGGGTGTTGTGTTGTCCTTATCATCCTCTTTTCATCCCCATCGACACGCAAGCCGCCGAAGTGGCGTCAGTTCGAAAGACTTGAACCAGGCGAACGGTCTACCCGACGGCAGGCCCTAGTCACACGGCATTTCCATATACCGCACTAACTAACGCCGTGATCAAGCCCTGAAGACGATGCATTGCTAATCGGCTGCCGTGTCATCTGTCTATGGTGTGGAGGCGCATGAGATAAGTACAGAGCTCTCCCAGCTGGTCGAATCTCGGAACCGCTACTTCTCACAAAGGCAGCTCCTCAACTGTCCTCACGAGTCTAATCGCACTCCGTTCCAGTCCTCACATCTAGGAGAAGTCTCGGGCAGCACCTGAGGTCGGACACGGGTCCTCAGCAGAGCAATCGGATACGCTAACTGCTCTGCTATGGAAGAAGGGGAATTGAATCTCACACACAGGCATGGACTTAATTAAAATCATGATACGGCAAAAAATGATTTGGATTGTTTGAGGGACATAAGCTGCAAAAAAGTAAGGAAACAGATTTAAAATTTAATGTTCCGTTATTATCGATATCATTAGAGACGTAGGTATTCCCCCTCCCCCCCAAGAAAGGGTCAAATCCAAACTTCCAACAAAAAATTAAGTTGCTGCTTTGGCGAAAATTTATCAACTCACAGTTATTTTTTTTCCACCATCAGTCACCTTCAAAACAGTCGTAAAGTTCCACAACCATCATATCTAAAACTAGCTGGTGTAATATTCTGCAATATTTATTATTTGTTGCACGAACCGGTTTTCGGCTGTTACGCCATCGACAGGTACCTTTGTACTTGATGACAGCGTAAGAGCTGAAAGGCGGTTCGCGTAACAAATAATAAATATTGTAGAATATTATATTAGTGTTGTGTGTGTTTCATGTTTTCGGCTGTTACGCCATCATCAGGTATCTTTGTACCAGATGATGGTGAAACAGCCAAAAACCGACTCGTGTAACAAATAACAATCATTGTAGAATATTACACCAGTGTTGTGTGTGTTTCATTCATAATGCATAAACTAATTTACCAAGAATCGACGGAACAGTCAATCAGTGCAATTAATTTAATTGTTATTTACTTTCTAAATTAGCTTATATTCTTCCTCAGGGTTCAAGATATCTCCACACCGAATTTCTTGGAAATCGATTCATTTAGCGTTTATTATATTAGGATCGACTTCGGAATGATACTACATATTCATATAGTTATCCAGGAAACGGAAAAGAAGTCACTGGGCGTTTCAGGTAAAAGCAGGAGAATGTGCGCTTCTGGCTAAGGCGCCAGTGCGATTTTCAATATCATGCGCCTGTATCTTCTAATTTTCACGAATATGAAGGTGACAGTAGCAAACATGTACGCATTCCAGGTAATAAGTTGATAAATCATCTACCACATAAAATCGAAAACACTGCCGATAAACCAAATAAAACGCGAGGAATTAATATGTATTCTTTAATGAAACAATGTATTCTACTGAAACAAATTTAGTTTCAGGATGCTTGCTCTAAGATAATATGGGATTTTTATCGGCAGATATCGGCTGGTGAGTCGAGCTTCCCGTAAACTACTCATATCCTTGCGATCATAGAGCTTTATAAAAAAAAAAAAGATATGAAACGGTTTCATGTTACCTCAAGCTTTTATCTAGCTCAGTGTTTTATATTCATACAGTTTGCAGTACCTTGTGGCATCCTGCGTCATACTCGATGGAAAGAAATCACTAAGATAAACGATGGTTCAAATGGCTCTGAGCAATATGGGACTTAACATCTGAGGTCATCAGTCCCCTAGACTTAGAACTACTTAAACCTAACTAACCTAAGGAGATCACACACAGCAATGCCCGAGGCAGGATTCGAATCTGCGACCGTAGCAGCAGCGCGGTTCCGGACTGAAGCGCCTAGAACCGCTCGGCCACAGCGGCCGGAAAATGATGAATTGTATGAAATTTGTCTTTCTTCTAAGAGAAAAACCCTACCTTTGGTAATGCTGTACTAGTTTCAAACGGTGTGCCAAACAAATCTTGGATTTGCCCAGTAATGTTACAAAACAGCGATGACGTTCGATTTCCATCATACAGACTAAGTGGGGACAGAAGGACACGGTTTTCCCTGAAGTGGAAAAGTAAAAAGGGAAAAAAAACCTGTCGGCAAAAGAGTATAGTGAAACAAGTATACTCCGGAATTTCAGCCACCTAACCTTCACATTCAAAGTTCCAGGATTTGGATGCTGCAGCATCCAAGATTTTTCGTTGCTTTTTTATTTTTTTATGACTTCTTTCAAACAAAATCTTGTGTTTCAATAATTTCTCCAGACTGACAACGAATGTAGGAAAAGAAGCCACAGTCCCGCGGAAGATACCAAGAGTGAATAAAATTGTACATCAATTCCTGACGTTGGAGAAGTGTCGTGCAATTCCAATATGCCACCCTACTGAATATCTGAGGTCACTGCAAAGAACGAAACACAAGTACACATAGTGAAATATATAGAAGATACTATTCTGCAGGTGTCTTCATGCACAAGACTCTTATTAAAATGGCACATGCGATGGGTACTTTGCCAGCTGAATGATATCTTAAGTGATGCATTTATTTGTGTGGCTTACTGCAGATAAGTTGCAGTCTGGCGTCAATACAGACACGTTCTTATCACAAGATAAGGATCGTCTTTGACCTTGGCCTAGTCTCTGATATCAATGTTGTTGCCTGGAGTTCGTAGTCTTGTAATTAAAATCTGTGACTGTATCATTAGTATCTGCTGTGAGTGGGGAGATCACAGTCCTGTAATAGTTTGTCGCACCACTGATTCTGGGCTACTACGCTGTTGTTATTGTAGCACCGCTACAACTCTAAAACAAACACACGCCCTACACACAGACTATTCATAGGCCTACGAGACTAACTTTACTCCAGTCTCTTTATTCTACTACTCGGTCACACTCATTTTCAGCGACGATAAGTAATTTTTTGTAGCTTTCTGGAGCACCTGCAGTACGCTAAGATATTTTTTTTCTGGATACGACATATCCCGTGTAGATGTAGTTGCAAATGAGAAATATCTGAACGACTCTGTTTAGTTAACACATTATTTTACTCCGCAGAAGACAGTCTACTCAAATCGCGACAGTCAAAAATTACAGTGATACGCATCTTCGAATTATGCGTTAAAAATGTAGTAAGTTATTAATTTTCATTCCCCAAGTTGCCCAACTTCTACATCTACATCTACATACATACTCCGCAATCCACCATACGGTGCGTGGCGGAGGGTACCTCGTACCACAACTAGCATCTTCTCTCCCTGTTCCACTCCCAAACATAACGAGGGAAAAATGACTGCCTATATGCCTCTGTACGAGCCCTAATCTCTCTTCTCTTTGTGATCTTTCCACGAAATTTAAGTTGGCGGCAGTAAAATTGTACTGCAGTCAGCCTCAAATGCTGGTTCTCAAAATTTCCTCAGTAGCGATTCATGAAAAGAACGCGTCCTTTCCTCTAGAGACTCCCACCCGAGTTCCTGAAACATTTCCGTAACACTAGCGTGATGATAAAACCTATCAGTAACAAATCTAGCAGCCCGCCTCCGAATTGCTTCTATGTCCTCCCTCAATCCCACCTGATAGGGATGCCAAACACTCGAGCAGTACTCAAGAATAGGTCGTATTAGCATTTTATAAGCGATCTCCTTTACAGATGAACCACATCTTCCCAAAATTCTACCAATGAGCCGAAGACGACTATCCGCCTTCTCCACAACTGCCATTACATGCTTGTCCCACATCATATCGCTCTGCATTGTTACGCCCAAATATTTAATCGACGTGACTGCGTCAAGCGCTACACTACTAATGGAGTATTCAAACATTAAGGGATTTTTTTTCCTATTCATCTGCATTAATTTACATTTATCTATATTTAGAGTTAGCTGCCATTCTTTACACCAATCACAAATCCTGTCCAAGTCATCTTGTATCCTCCTACAGTCACTCAACGACGACACCTTACCGTACACCACAGCATCATCAGCAAACTGCCGCACATTGCTATTCACCCTATTCAAAAGATCATTTATGTAGATAGAAAACAACAGCGGACCTACCACACTTCCCTGGGGCGCTCCAGATGATACCCTCACCTCCGATGAACACTCACCATCGAGGACAACGCACTGGGTTCTATTACTTGAGAAGTCTTCGAGCCACTCACATACTTGGGAACCAATCCCATATGCTCGTACCTTAGTTAGGAGTCTGCAGTGGGGCACCGAGTCAGACGCTTTCCGGAAGTCAAGGAATATGACATCCGTCTGATACCCTTCATCCACGGTTCGCAAGATATCATGTGAAGAAAGGGCGAGTTGCGTTTCGCAGGAGCGATGCTTGGCCCTCATCGCATAACAACGCAATGTAGATTTCAATTGTGTAAGTAAAAAAGATTTTTTTGAATTTTTTTTTCAGAACAGACCCTCTGATAATATAAACCATTCATGAAACTGGTTTACCTTAGAAAACTAAATATTTAGCAAAGCGCCGCATTTTTAGCAATCGTAACATTTATTTATCTCCGGTAGCTTATAGCAAAAACAGTTTCTGTATCTGATACGTGAGAAGCTGGCTGCGAGCGAAATGGCGAGAACTTACTTTTAGTTATTGAACTTCTAGCTGTAATTTCAAAGGACAGTTGATGCACATTTGTGTACTCAAAATGATACTACATACTATATAAGAGATACAGACATATGCTGCACTTTATATATGTCCTGTGAATACATAATAGTTAAGCGTGACGTATGTTCAAAATTAACGACTTATTGTGAGACTTTAGATGACCATACGTAGCGATGAATATTTGTGTCATAAGTATGTGCCGGACCCGAACAACGAGAGACAAGCATCCACGTTAAGAGTCCCGTTACTGCATACACTTGTAACTTGCATAAAGTGTGTATGTTTATAATTACTACGCCGTGTTATTTAAGTTCTATTTTACAATTTCAGTGAGCTCACAGTTTCAAATTACTACACTTTTGCTTCGATTACAAACTGTGACTCGTTTGATTTTATCCTTGACGAGACGGACATGAACGTGATAAAGACCTTGATAGAATATTTACGAACCTCAAGACTACTTGATTGTGATTTTTTTTTTTTGAACCCAGTGGACCAAGGAGCAAATGGATTTGATTAAGAACACATTTTCAAACCTCACAATCAGTTGGGAATACTGAAGTAATCAACGGCCCATTAGCCAGTGTGGCTACGATTTTATATCACACGATTTGCTATCAAATGTACAGTTCGGCTTTAGAAGTCGTTTGACAACTGAAAATGCTATACTCTCTTTTCTCTGTGAGGTACTGGTTGGGCTAAACAAAACGTTTCGAACGCTTGGCGTATTTTTTGATTTAACAAAGGCATTTGATCGTGTTGATCTCACAATATTTCTCCATAAGCTGAACCATTACGGAATAAGGGGAGTAGCTCACAATTGGTTCACCTCTTACTTTAGCAACAGACAGCAAAAGGTCATTATTCACAATGTTGATAACGGCTGTGATGTGGGATCTGAGTGGGGTACTGTCGAGTGAGGGGTGCCCCAGGGATCAGTGCTGGCGCCGCTCCTGTTCCTTATTTATATAAATGATATGCCCTCCAGTATTATGAGTAACTCTAAAATGTTTCTGTTTGCTGATGACTTAGCTTGGTAGTAAAGGATGTTGTGTGCAAAATTGACTCGGTTTCAAGTAGTGCAGTACATGACCTCAGTTCATGGCTTGTAGAAAATAAACTAACGTTAAATCACAGTAAGACTCAGTTTTTACAGTTTCTAACACACAATTCAACAAAACCTGACGTTTTAATCTCACAGAACGGGCATATGATTAGAGAAACTGAACAGTTCAAATTCCTAGGTGTTCAGATAGATAGTAAGCTGTCGTGGAAAGCCCACGTTCAGGATCTTGTTCAAAGACTTAATACTGCCATTTTCACTATTCGAACGGTATCGAAAGTGAGTGATACTTCGACACGTAAGTTAGTCTACTTTGCTTATTTTCATTCACTTATGTCGTATGGTATTATGTTTTGGGGTAACTCTTCCCATTCTAGAAGGATATTTTTGGCTCAGAAACGGGCGGTTCGGGCAATAAGTGGAGTGAGTTCACGAACCTCTTGTCGACCTCTGTTCACGAGTCTGGGTATTTTGACATTGGCCCCTCAATATGTATATTCCTTATTGTCGTTTCTTGTTACTAATATTAGTTTATTTCCAAGAATAAGCAGGTTTCACTCGGTTAATACTCGGCAGAAAACAAACCTCCATTTGGATCAGACTTCCTTAACTCTTGTGCAAAAAGGTGTGCAGTATACTGCTGCATCCATTTTCAATTATCTGCCACTCGAATTAAAAAATCTTAGCAGTAATCCACGCGCTTTCAAATCGAAACTGAAGAGTTTCCTCATAGGTCACTCCTTCTATTCTGTCGAGGAGTTCCTTGAAAAATTAAGCTGATTCTCATTGTATTGCTGATAGCGTTTGCTTAAACTTATGGACTGACTTTTTTTTCAGGTAAATGAGCATTTATTTTTATCTGTTATTACTTTTTATGTTGTAACTTCATGCACTGACACGTTCCATGACTTTGGAGATTTGCTCCTCAATTTGGTCCTACGGAACTTGACATGTAAATAAATAAATAAATGAGAATATTTTATCGTTACGCCCGTTGGTGTCGTCTTCAGTTGCAGCCGGGAGGTAACCATATGCTGGGTCGATGTGCGAGAGAACAGAGAATAGTTGACGTCTTCTCCGTGCTTCAGGTTGCCCCGCGTTCTCACTACAGCTATTCTTTGTCCGCTGCGACTGCGTCTCCGGTTGCTGGACAAATTGGCTGTCGAAAGGCATTCGTATTTCTTTTTCTCTCTTGTTTGCTACGACTGATGAAACGAATCCTATATACAACAGCTATGTGTCTGCTCTTGCTGCTGAAATGGACTCGGCCACGCAGCAGCTCAATTCAGCAGCCTTTGCCGCGATTTCGCGATGGCCTTGGGAGCAACCGGTGCGGGCCGCGGGCAGCGTATTTCAATTCCAGCGAACCGGAGGCGCTCACTCTAGATGGGCAGATTGTGGGTGTCTCGTGGCCACCGCCAGCACCGTAATTACGACACTCCTCGGTGATGAGTAACGCTTGCTTAATCTCCTCGCAGATTGCCGCTATAATAACCGCTTTTCTTCTCAATAGACCATTTTTCTAGTTAACAACCGTCTTTTAATCGCACTTCTTCAATTTATATTGCTGAAGCAACCGCCGAAGTCGGAATAAATTAATTCTGACTCAGCAGTAACGACCGCACTGATCTCAATAGTTGGGCGAAATTAAAATTGTGTCCCGGCTGCGACCAGTGGTGGGGTCGGAAGTAAATGTCTGCTTTCGAGATTTGATGCCAATAGAGAACCCCACGCTTATTACGCTATGGACACCGAGCAACGAGCAAGTGGTAGCTGGTGTCCTGTGCGAGCTCGGTATGGCTCCTCGCAAGTGTTTCTTTTGCTACTCGAATGCGCGACGGGAGCGTATGTGCGTGTGAGACGATGACTTGCTGGGACAATGAGGCGTGTTATAATTCCCCCGGCGGTGTGCTCCCGGTAATAACGGGCAGGCCGAGTGGAAACCGCAGCATGTCAGATGTAATTTCGATTAGATGCAGACCGGTTTTGCAAATGGGAAAAAAGGGATAATGGCCGTCCTCCAGCGGCCGTGTAACTAGATACACCTCAGTTCGGATACTGCGTCCCGGCCAGACGCAACGGGCGGGTCGTGCTCGAACTCGTCTGCAGAGGTGGATAATTTTGATAAAAAAAATATCAAAGTGCCTGCAAAAACCAGAAAAGACGCTACTGTGCCCACAACGTTATAAATATTGAGGTTGAGCAAGATAGCACTATAATTTTCTTGTCAATAAATACAGAGTATTAAAGGTTTCAGGACCGCGTAATTTTGCTCGTTATTCCTTCTGAAGCAGATTCTTGCGAATTAACACTGTTGTCGCAACTCGATGACTACAGTGAGATCGTCTCTGTGATATTTTGTCAAATAATGACATTATAGGAGAATGGTTATGCAGAAAAATCAATTTTTGGCTGGTTGCTGCTATACACTATAAAAATTCCGAGTTCGTCATTATGTTGTGATATCGATATGTCATCTATGCGTTATCGATTCATTAGCTAGTTTTCTTCCCTCCAAAAATCCTTTAGGAAATCGTTTCTTTTTTATCTATTGGAAGGCAGTCGGCCATTCTCCACTATAAAATGAGAAGGTCCATGAGAAAGATGACTCCACTGATGTGAATAACTACCTAGCTAGCTTCATTCTCCTCATCATTTTCCTAAAGTTTTGAGATTATGTGCTCGAAGATTTTCACATACCTCTGTAGTAATAGGATACTCCCTCAATCCCCACTTTCGTTTTCAGAGGAGATGCTGTACTAATGCAGCTATTTATGCTTTCAGTGAGCAGATAACAAATTTTTATGATAAAATACCAACAGTTGGGATGTTCTGCGACTTACTGATGGCATTTCATTGTACCAGTCACTATATTATACTAAAGAAGTTCAATATTCACCGGTTACACGATTCAGGAAATGCCTTGTTTGATTACTGTTTAAGAAAGAGGATGCAAACAGTTGCACTTGGGTGTTCGAGTATTACTACCAGGACGTCACATTATCCTCATGCAGAAATCATAATGGAGGTCCCGCAGGGTCCGATAGTGTATTTGAATCAGGAGTTAGAATTGGTTCTTTCTGCTGATGACAGAATCATTATCTTCAAGTTGATCAAATAAGTATTCACAGGGAAAATAGTTAACCCTGGTAACCTGTTATTAGTTTTCAACGATCTTCCCGTCACGCTTGTCTTTATTTCATTGGAACACAAGTTCGCTCATGACTATATTTAATTTTTACCTGACGGAGTAAAGAAGGTTCTCATTGGAATGACTAAAGCAGCCGGAAAAAGCGACTACAACAAAGATGACGGAAGGCATAGTACGTGACTGGGCGTTGGCTGCGGCAGACCCTGGTAGCGTCCAGTAATCCAAGCGGGCACGTCCGCCACTCTGATGTCAGTGCGACGATATGATGCATCCCGTGGATATCCACACATTACGCACGTTCCTATTCACAATGCCCGATCACGTCAATGGAAAGTCGCTGTATAACGAGCTGTGCAATATTCAAATATTTTGCAGCCATCCAGATAGGCATTGGGTTTCCTACTGCATCTCACGGCATTCGTCAACATTAGTGAACAGTGCTTTTGGCAGTAAAAAGGCTTGTTCGAATCATAATCTTTATCCTGTATAGAGTGTGGAAATATCGCATACAAAAGACGTTGAACACATCATGTATACTACATTTGAAGCAGCATTTCCTATTTGGCGCGCCTAACAAACTCCCTCCTTCCACTCACACTTCGAATTCAGTTCCGTTACCTACGTCCCGTTTCGACAGCTCTTGTCACGATTGTTTTCCTGCGAACGTTGAAATCCTGGGCTTACCATCAAGTCACAAAGTATCACTTTCATTCAACCAACCACAGCACCAATACCATTAGTCAATAAGTATTACTTAAGCGATCATATTAAGAGCGTCTGTTTCAATAAAATGGTTCAAATGACTCTGATCACTATGGGACTTAACGTCTGAGGTCATCAGTCCCCTAGAACTGCTTAAACCTAACTAACCTAAGGACATCACACACATCCATGACCGAGGCAGGATTCGAACCTGCGACCGTAGCAGTCGCACGGTTCCGGACTGATGCGCCTAGAACCGCTCGGCCACCACGGCCGGCTGTTTCAATAACATATGCTGTTTTTTTCCTACTTATAAGTATTTAGATAAATCTCTATGGTTGAAGAGCAAGGTTTTGCTTACGGGCAGCGTACCCTCAAAAGGGAGGATGAGGTCACAATCTTGTAGCAACCATACAGTAGAAAAGCGTCCACTGAGCAAAGCGATTGAAACAAACAGTCGTGCATAATCTGCTACTGTGATAAAGGTTCTTAGTTCTCATAATGGTCAGCTTTTGGCTTTTATGGCGCACTGTCGTAACTTTCTAGGCGCAGCAACTTTCTAAACACCAGTTAACCACTTGTCGATCTCATACTCAAACGACTACAAAATAAACGGCTAGAAAATAGTAATTTCCACTAGCCACTAACTTGGTTCTGCGGGGACGGCGCTGTGGTCTTCGACATTAGTCTGCGCGTTGTCATACAGACTGTGCTATTTATACAGGGTGTTTCACAATTCTTATTATAGGCTTCTAGGGGCTGTAGAAGGGACTTAAAAATCCAATGGTTCTGAGCACTATGGGATTTAACATCTGAGGTCATCAGTCCGCTAGACTTAGAACTACGTAAACCTAACAAACCTAAGGACAGCACACACCTCCATGCCCGAGGCAGGATTCGAACCTGCGACCGTAGCAGCAGCGCGGTTCCGGACTGAAGTGCCTAGAACCGCTCGGCCACAACGGCCGGCGCAGAAGGGACTTAGCAGATAAAGTTTTGATAAGGAACACATGTCCAGAAAAGTATCGTTCCGATATAAAAGAAGTTTGAGGAACGAATCACTTACGCGCATGCTTTGTGTTTTCACCAGGAGGGACCGCCAAGTTATTGGTGACTCTGTCAGTTACCTATCTCTGCGTCCACAGCAGGCACCCGCCTGGTCCAGTAAAAAAGAAAAAGGTTTAACGCCCTGTTGGTAATGAGGTCACCAGAGACGGAGCTCAGTCTCGGCTGAGGCAAGGAAATCAACCGTGCCCTTTCAAATGAACCATCCCAGCATTCGCCGTAAACAATTTTTCTAAATCGTTTACGGCGAATGCTGGGATGGTTTTTCTAAATCTTGGGAAACCTAAATCTGGATGACCAGACATGTGAACCGCCGACATCCCGAATGCTAATCCAATGCCTGACCTCTGTGCCAACTCGCTTGGTGGCGACCTAAGGAAGAAAGACTTTGGCAGGAAAGCAGTTGCACAGTTGAGGTGTCTGCAGCGACGTGAATCATGACCACAGACCAGTATATGAGCGACTGACTGATCGTACATCTCAAGATGATGTCCATTTGCTACGAACCAAGCACAGCCTCCGTTGCAGGGAAAGGGGTTCCACAGGGTATGCCGAGAATGTCGCCATTGGAAGGAACTGTGGTATTCAGTAGACCATCTTCTCTGTAAGCGAGAGACGAATCTTGTTAATCAGGAGAAATAAATTTGACACCCCCGTACATTTAGGTAGGAGGATTTCACGGATGAGAGTAGGCAGGTTCCAGCGCGGCTAACGAAAGCCAAAGACCAGTTTCCTTTAATATTTATGAAGAGTGTCGTGAGCGCCCGGATTTGACTGTAGCGCACAGAGGGCCCAGACATGAGAAGCCGTAGGAGTGAAAAGGCCGGCTGTTGAATGACACTGAAGGGGCCGAACAGAGGGTCCAGTGTTGGGACCGGGCGTGAGCGCGCATGTAGCCCAGGGAGGGTCGCCAGTAAAAACACGTGGCCTCGCCTTCAAGGTACAGGAGGAGGAGGAGGAGGAGGAGCTGGAGGAGGAGGGAGGAGGAGGAGTGGGGAGACGCTGCAGCGGCCGAGGAACGGAATAGACGAGAAGGGAACGCTCCGGGAAGGAGCGAGCGGCGAGTGTCGGGGAGATGGGACGGGATTTACCGTGGCAGGCGGGCGGATAACCAAGTCTGTCCCGTTCCACTGCCCCTCCTCGCCGCTTTGTAATGGGAAGGCGCGCGTGTCGGCGGCGGGGGCGGCGGCGCCTGTCGGCTGCCGGGACGTCGCACCGCCGCCGCTCGGCCCAGGGGAATTAGAGCGGAGAGGACTCTACTGCTCTCCAGACCTCGTTACTGAATCTCCACTTCCCACACAGCACACACCGTGTCTCACTCGTTAAGGAAGACGGAATTCGGTTCATAATTTCAGCGCGCGACAGTCTCACACTTCTGCTAGTAAGAAATGGAATCTGATGCATGATGGGGAAGAGTCCGAGAACCAGACACCAAGGATGTGTAGGAAACTTATTTCTTTCCTGGTTAACAAATGTTCGAGGAAGTTTATTTTCATCATTTTGATAAACCACTATGCAATCAAGACAATACTGAATCTTTATCTGTTGCCATTGGCATAGTTTCTGTCTCTGCATATCTCAGGTATTCTCCTTCCGTCCAACAGGGACCAGTATATCTGGCACATTGTAAACGATGCTATTTTCATTCCTTTCTATTTTCATGTTACGGTGATTTAAAAAAAAAAATGTATCTTCGGAACAATCCAAGCCCTCCGATCTCACTGAACGCTTTCTGTCGAAGACTCTTTATCCATTTCTAGAATGACTGAAATTTATTTTCCACTATTCGCCAATGTTAACTGCTACATCACTGACTCATTGGTGAAGTACTAACCTGTGCATGCAAATTCCCGCGTTCGATCCCAGGTAGTCCTACGATTTTTATCTATTACCTATCTTCCCCTTCACATCTGCCAATATAATTTGAAAAAGGGCGAGATCAACCGTGATTTCGAGACCGCGTTAAACCGTAGCTCCTCCTATAACTGGCTGGATAAATCAGCTCAAAGATAGGAGGAAGTCAACGGCATACCATCTCCAGTAGGATGATGCCTAGAACCTTCGGGTTGATGACAATCTCTCTCTCTCTCTCTCTCTCTCTCTCTCTCTCTTTTGCCACTGTCAAGTGGCAGACCACCAGGCTGACCAGACGCTTGTCAAGCACTGTAAGAGTGGGCGAGTAGGCGTCTTAAACGCGTGTCCGCTTTAACGTCACCAACAGCCAAGCCATAATCATCCTGAAACGCACCGGGACAACCATTCCAGGTGTCCAACTTTTCGCCGAACCGGACCATTGTACTAAAACAGCGAAATATCTTATAGTCGTCCCTGACAGGAGTTTATGTGACAGTGACATATCGAACAGGTTCGAGACAGGACATCCCAGCGGCTTAAAGCGCTTTGTTCAGTTCTTAATGTAAAGTCTGAGTTTTCAATGAACTCCGTTCTACGTAAGTATGTTTCTTCGGCCCGTTATGGACTGCACTAGCGTTGTTTGGGGCAACGCCGCTAAGATCCATATACAGAGGCTTCAGACCTTACAAGGCGCTGCGGAGGATACTCCACGTGCCGGCCAACTTCCCAGCACCCTGCTTACACGAAGCCGCCGAAGAGCTGGAAGTCATCTGAAGGTTTAAGAATACAGCTGTAAAAGTCTACAAGCAACAAGGTGGTCTACAAGCCCAGTTATTCGGCCACCATCCAGCCGTAGTCAACAAAGAGTGCTATAATCTCTACTAAACAGATAGTTAAGCCATACTTGATGGCAGTTACCAAATTATAGCTCTCGCTACCCATATTCCACGCGTACTCTGAACTTACACTCAACCGACCCTCGCATTAAAATGGTAACAAAGGTTAACACGGCACCTAACTCCTTTTAAAGCAAGAAGGGGCGTTGAGGAATCACCGCTTGTCGTAAGTCTCATGTTTGCCCACCATGTGCTGGCGGCTGGTAACCCTTGTAGCCTGACCTCATGCACGTCAATTACCGCTTGACAGTGACATAAAATCCGAAACTGGTAAAGAAAGGAAACTAAAGAATAATTACAATGGCGGAAATGTTGTTTCCGAAGGTTTGTACGTCTAGGGTACCCGGCTGAATGAAAATAAATTTATACGTTGCATATACCACTTCCCACCGCGACGTTGTATGCCGCTTGGTGCCGTTGGGTTGGCGCGACGCGGTAAGAAAAGTATGTAAGCGGAGCAGACATGGGCGGGGTATCACCCTAGCGAACACATGGGCTGCAAATTGAGATAAGCGACTTTGACAAAGGGCATATTAGTTTTAGGCTGGGGCTGTAAAGTAGTACTACTGTCGTCAGCGTCTACATGAAGAGGTAGAAGCAAAGTAAACTACAACTAGGCCCTAAATGGTTGGATGTCCACGACTCTTCACAAACCACGGGGTTGGGAGGGCTGTCTGGTCTGTGAACTAGGATAGATGGTGATCCGTGGCATCTCTGCCGAAAGGGCACAATGCAGATGCACGCATATTGTTGAACATGGAGCTCAACAGCATGCCACACATACATGTTCACATGTCGATCCAACGACATCGTCAGTTACGATTGCAGTGGGCACGGGGCCATCGGGATTCGATCGTCGATCGATAGCAACGTATCGGCTCTTCGGGTGCATCACATTTTTGCTACACTAGGTCGGTGGTCATCTCCACAAACGCCGTCATCGACGTGAACGGTAACCCCAAACGTGTAGTGTGCCACGGCCACAGAATGGGAGTGCAGTATTATGCTGCGGGAGACATTCTACTGCGTTTTCTTGGGACCTTTGGTAGTAATAGAAGACATAGCGACAGCTGTAAAACACCTGCATCCCTTCATGCTTGATGTCTTCCCCGTCGGCGATGTCATCTTTGAGCAGAATAACTGTCCGTGTCTTGGAGCCAGAACCGTGCTACAATGGTTTGAGGAGCATTATAGTGAACTCACGTTGATGTCTCGGCGACCAAATTCGCCTGATGTAAACCCCATGGAACCCATCTGGGTCGCTATCGGGCGCCATCACCGTGTACGGAAATCAGCGGCCCGTTGTTTATGCGAATCACATGATCTGTTCGTAGATGTCTAATGTCGCATACCTCCACAAGGGTAGTAACAAACTGTCGGATCCCTGATACGCCTCGCTGATGTATTTCGTCCCCGAGGCGGACAAACAAGCTAGTGAGCAGGTGGTAACAATGTTTTGGCTCATCAGGGTAGATGCACGTGTGGAGCGTGTATGGCAAGGAGAAAGCAGAACGCCAACGCGCAAGAGCGAGTGCCCAGCGTCCGAGCGGCGGTACTCTCTCGCACGTGCACACAGCTAGGCTGACAGACGGCGCTGGCTGCCGCCGCCGCCGCCAACATGGCACACGTGTGCGGCGCCAAGGTCAACGTTCCGGCTCACGTGTGTCCTCTGTTCTTTGTGGCCTCTCAGAGGGACACGTCCGCCCTGTGGGGAGAGCCGCTGCTGGATGCAGCAGCCACCCAAGGTAGCCACCGGCTGCTATAGTACCAGTACAGGGGAGCAACCGGTTTGCCGCAGCCCCAGACCAGACCAGCCCAGACAAGCCGAGCGCCGCTCCGCCGCCGCCTCTTGCTACCCGCCCAGCCCGGCGCCCCGTCACGTGGTGTCTTCCCTGGCGTGGCTGTCGAGTGACGCATCCGCTATCAAAATAACGTGTCTCCACTGTCACTACATTCGGATGTCGCACCTACAATGTTTACTTCCTTCTGTATGTCACAGAGATCAAAACACTATGACGGAGTGGGAAAATACACCATCGACCGCTTGACCGAACTAATACTATGTATGCGGGATATGTTGGTGAAAATTTCAGCCTTACGCAAGCTTATTTTCAGAACAAAAAGACTCATTTCTGCAGATGAAGCATGGCATGAGGACTGGGCGTGTCTAACGTTACTGGAACTTTTCACGTGGAGGTCGCAAGAAAGTACGAGTATGTCCAGAGGACGTGCACGTACAGCTTACCGCCGTCTTTCGAAGTTTGAGAGTAGTGTAAACGTTACCGTGAACGACATGGGGGTGTCATACCGGCAGATCCTACAGACAGTTGGCTCTAGTGCAATGAGTAGAGAACGAATGGTGACGAGAAAAACACGGACAATGGTGTGGCAAGCAGAAGAGGTCCATCCAGGAGGACTACACCTCGAATTGATCGCAGGACTGATCAACTTGCTTTGACCAACCGACGGATGACAACAGCTGAAATTCGGGGAGAGGTTACAGGCAGAATATTGCCACGAACCGTCGGCAACAGATTACTGGGCTGAATGTAGATTTTTTTGTGAAATCTTTTTTTAACGAAGACAGCGTATAGGAAAATAGGTAACTAATTTCGACCGTCTCCGGTTGTCTATTTTCCTGTATGCGATCTTGGATAGTAAAGATTTTTCAAAAAAAAAAAAAAAAAGAAGGAAATCAACATTCATTGCAATAACAAGTCGCTGTCCCTACATTTCAATATCAAGTAACTAATAGAGACCTAAGATTTCATCAAACTGAAATATTTGTTGGTGCAGGTAGATCAGTTAAGGAATTATTAATAATTTTAATTAAATGCTGTCTTAATCATAAGGGTTTATTCATTAGTATAATTACACTGGGTTGCGATCTTGAGTTTGCATGCGTCGTTTACCAGTGACACTATATCACGGACAACAGAGACTCGCGCGTTGTAGAGGCAGAGACAGCTGAGACATTGATAGGCATTTTTTGGTTTTCAGCGATGGGTATCACTTCTTTTTATGGCGGTCAGATCGACACCAACGTGTCCTTAAACAACCTTATGAAAGGTTACTGGAAGCGCCGATTCTAGAGACCCACACCTCCCCAACTCCTGCAGTCCTGGTGAGGCAAGCTATTGGATATGGCAACAAGACAGATTTGTAATTGTTCAAGGGAATCGAAAGCCCGCCAGTATACGCCAAGAATGGCGAACCACCCCGTTGTCATACCCTTGACTACCAGAGTACCAAATATATTCCAGCAAAATAACGCAAGGACCCACTATGCAGTTCAGACCACAAATGCCTTGAGGAATGTACGGATACTTCACTGGCCTGCCAAGTCCGTGATTGTCACTCACAGAGAGTATCTGGGATGCGATGGGAAGACGTATGTCCTCATATCAGTCTCCAGCCACTATCGCCACGAACAGACAGCACGTGTTCCAGGCGAGGCAGGAAATTTCTCAAAACGATATTAGGACGCCGTTTACTTTCAACTATAACGAATACAAGGGGGTATTCGAGACCTCTGGGTCTCACTTCATACTGATGGCACTAGGAAGGGCCTAATATCATAAAGGCAAAATCGAATGTGTTTACCAAATCATGAAAACAGCAGTAAACGTAACCATCACTTCCAAACTGGCCTCACGGACGACTATTTTCCCTAGGCTGACGTCTGTTCTGTGGACTAGGAAAGACAGATTATTGATTTTTGCTAAATGGTTGGAAAACAGTGATCTAAATTCGATTTTAATAATCGCTTTTGATCGTATTTTTTTTCGCGGTAACCGCTTTCAGTCTTTGAAGATCATCATCAGACCATTAACTGTCTCTTGTAGCGATCCGTGGAGACGGCGACCGAAACCAAAAATATGGCAGAAGGCGCATTCGTCGACTTCTCAAACGGATCTTCAAAGATTGAAAGCGGTTACCATGAATAAAATATTTTGCGATCTAGACAGATTACTTTAATAAAGAGAGATTATCTATTGTGAAAGGGGTAGGATACAGCGGATTTGTAGGATATGAGTTAAATATCATGAAATGAACGGATCCGTAGCAATAAGCGGCGTCAGTATAGTCCGCTCAGAAATGATAAACATGCGGTTAAACGAATATATCGCGACAGCTGAAAGTTTTGAGCCATGTTGGCACTAGAAATCAAATTTATTTCTTTTCGGCAGCAGCTGCCTTAACCATTATGTTGTCTGAACACCACCCTAGGCCTGCCTCAAACTTTCTTTTTCATTGTTGGTTAGGAACATTGCAACGAGAGGTGTTCCCGCGGGGTATGTGTTTGGATCTGTCGCTGAGCTACTGGTGCGACACTGCTCACACTTGGTCATCGTTGTCAAATAGCACTCCATCCATTTCTTGAACGATGACAACAAAATGTGATAATTTAAGGACCGTCATGTCTGCTATTGACAAACGTCTTGTATTGATTTATTTATGTATCCTTGAAAGGAAATTCAAGCGTCCTATAACCCCCCTTCAGCTTGAAACAGATGGCTGCTCAAGGAATATAGTCGTCTGAGAGACCAAATTGGAATTGCTGGTTACGTTTACTGCTTCTCTAGTGTTTACTCAACCCGTCTGGGCATCTGGGCATTTGCGCAGTTAATGAAATTTGGTGAAAGCGTGACATTTTCCGTAATCCCGTTTTGAGCACAAGTACTTGTGAGTCACGATCTTTCCCTACTCAAAGACTGTAACTGCCTCAGACGCTCATTCATACTGCAGCTATCGCATTGTGCAACAGCTTTGCAAGCTATGCGTGCTGAATGCGTCTCTGAATGTCATCTTCAGAGCTGTCATGCATTTTTATGCTAGATGGAAATATTTCGATGTGATTATATGTGCAGTTTATATTGCCAGCAGAAAGCTGTGCTCGAAATAAAGGCAAATTTGATGCGACTTGAGTAGGGCTGGTGTCACGAATTCTTAGGTACGCTGTAACATATCAAAATTACTGAATATTTACCAGAGTAATGTCGGGCCTGGTAATCTAACGGTAAAATGCGTGTTTGGAAATCTAAGGGTCGAGGGATCGAATCCTTGTCGGACCATGGAATATTGTAGTCTGCCTTTAACCTAGCATTCATCTCTGAATGATATGGAAGTTCACAAGAAACGACACGTAGTTCTGATTGCACGTTAAACTGTAGGTCCCATTTCCACAGTAATATTACTGGGACAAGTTAGGGACACAGGTGCTGAACTGGCGTCCAAGTGAAAGACGTGCACCAGACCGCTGAGCAACACGGAATTGTTGTTATTACGAGTATTATACGACAGTAGAAAATGCGTCACAGTTTCATGTACCAATACAGACGTTTTCCATGCGTACTCGTTTCAAAACAGGTAAAACGGGTTACCTGCCCAACAAAGGACGTACTAATAACACTTACACGTCTAACCATAACCTAGTTGCCGGGAAAGAGGGGGGGGGGGGGGGGGGCTGGGCAAGGCGGAGAAGAAGGAGATTTGAAAGAAGAGCTGCTTGCATATATACTTGGATCGCTTTTAAAATTTCATGAGTCAAATGAAGAGCATTCTGAAAAGCCCTTCCCTCTCCTATGCACATATCATATAGAAACCGCAGTAATATGGAGATGAGAACACGTACAAAAACATTCCTAAATGAAAAATCAAACTGAAAGCGTGAACCCTGATAAAAGGGGCTTTCCACCGTAGTCCATGCAGCTGCTTGCGAAGTATGAATGTAGAGGGTATTTCACATACGACACAAGCTGTGCGTTCGGCGCTAGGAAACCAACAGCCCCGTAGATAGATCCCGATCGCCGTATATGCTCCGGTGAGTTCCTTGGACTTTGGCAATTGCCAAACCACACAAGTTAGAAGCGACCTTGGGAAGAAGTCCGAGAAAACCTTGTCGTCATTTAAAACTTCAGATTGTTGTGTCAGTAGAAACCACTCTAATAACTATTCTATCTACAGTATTACTTCGTAAAACTGTAAAAGATGCATTGGTGGTATGTGTGCTCTGGCACTCTCCTGCATGAAATAACTTTAGGTTTTTTGTTACAACAATAAAGATAGGGCCAACAGTTCGTTTTACAGTAAATGGACACCACACTCCTATTTTCACATCATGTAGAACCTCTTGATTCTGCTGATACACCAACCAGAAGTGCTAAACTACGCATCAATTTTTTTTGTACCTTTCCTAACTCGTCCAGTTTTCTCAACTGGATACTGATTTCCGCGCAACGCCAGATACAGCGCTTCGGTATGCTATGTATATTAAGAAAGTTATTTAAAGGTTTGGCCGTCGACGGTATAAATAATATACCTACTGTGGTGTGCGTACTGTAAGACCTTCGATACACTCACCATCAGATTATTTGACTCGTCGCTCTGACGAAGTAGGCGAGTGTCAGCAATATGTCTCGTGGTCTTATCGTGGCGTGTTTATCTTCTGCCGTTAGGTCAGACGATAGAAATGCCACTTGCACGCTTAGAGTAGCAAACTGACGGCGACCAACTTTAAACAGAACTTGATTAATTTTCACACACATTTATTAAAATAATAAAAAACGTAGACATTACGTAACTTCATTCTGGATGCTGTTTACAATTTACAATCTGAAGTTCCTTTGGTTTTGGTACGTTAATCTTATTCTCACATATCTCTGATACTTGACAAAGTGTCTATACATTTATCTTCATGGCTATGTACAGGAATATGATAATCTTATTAGGCGCAGACTGAAACTTGACTATAGACTGATGCAGACTGACTAATCGGAGGTCTGTACACTCGTTATAACAACTCGAGCGTTCTGGTATCACTGCGCGAGTGTGATCCGCGAGGAGAAAAGGTTCTACGTTAGCAGCAATCTCATTGGCTGCGTTACATATTAATACGCGGATCGGCGGAAGCAGAATTTGGTCCGTCTCGAAGACAGCGCCATCTCGTAATGCGGAGACGGACGAGCGCTGCGCCTGCGCTGTTGTACTTACAAGGGAACCTCCCCATCGCACCCCCCTCAGATTTAGTTATAAGTTGGCACAGTGGATAGGCCTTGAAAAACTGAACACATATCAATCGAGAAAACAGGAAGAAGTTGCGCAGACTATGAAAAAAATAAGCAAAATATACAAACTGAGTAGTCTATGGCAAGATATGCAACATCAAGGGAAGTGTAAGCTCAGAAGCGCCGTGGTCCCGTGGTTAGCGTGAGCAGCTGCGGAATAAGAGGTCCTTGGTTCCAGTCTTCCCTCGAGTGAAATTTTTAATTTTTTATTTTCAGACAATTATTATCTGACAAACTCTTATGATTTCATTACTTTTTTGGGAGTGATTATCACATCCACAAGAAAACATAAATCGGGCAAAGTAGAAGAATCTTTTTACCCATTCGCCAAGGGTAAAAGTTAGGTGGGTCGACAACATATTCCTGTCATGTGACGCACATGCAGTCACCAGTGTCGTATAGAATATATCAGACGTGTTTACCTGTGGAGGAATCGGCTGACCTATGACCTTGCGATCAAATGTTCTCGGTTCCCATTGGAGAGGAACGTCCTTTCGTCTACTAATCGCACGGTTTTGCGGTGCGGTCGCAAAACACAGACACTAAACTTATTACAGTGAACAGAGACGTCAATGAACGAACGGACAGATCATAACTTTTCGAAAATAAAGAAAGTATACTTTTCACTCGAGGGAAGACTTGAACCGAGGACCTCTCGTTCCGCAGCTGCTCACACTAACCACGGAACCACGGCGCTCCTGCGCTCAAACTATCCTTGATGTTGCATATCTAGCCATAGACTACTCAGTTTGTATATTTTGCTTATTTTTTTCATAGTTCCACACAACTTCTTCCTGTTTTCTCGATTGATATGTGTTCAGTTTTTCAAGGCCTATCCACTGTGCCAACTTATAACTAAATCTGAGGGGGGTGCGATGGGGAGGTTCCCTTGTTAGCGGGGCGCGCTCTATTGGGAAAGTTGTGTACGCGCTGACTACGCGGAACTATGTACACAACACCTACTTAATTAAGGGGACATCTAAGATGTTAAGAAAGGCGTCCTGGTAATCCGATAAACAGTTCCGAAAACGTTTCGAGACTAGCACATGCAGCACGTATGTAACACCATGGGATTTCAGGTAACCCTTGAGACTAAGCAGAAGAAGAAGGAGGAGGAGGAGAGCCCGCGAAGGAGAGGGCAGAGAGGAGCCAGGTGGTGCTGCGGGGGAGGGTAGGGTAGGGTAGGGTAGGGTAGGGTAGGGTAGGGTAGGGTAGGGTAGGGTAGGGTAGGGTAGTGTAGGGTGGGTTGGGGTAGCGCCGACCCAGGGTCAGTGTTCAGCGGTGCAGCCACAGGCGGGAGGCAGCTGCGCCGCTTCGCTGCAGTTGCGTCGCTCTTGTTGGGCGACTGGAGACTTAAACGCTGACCTCAGCAGATAACGGTGTTTGAAAGTGGATCTCGGCTTATCTGTGGGAGAGCGACTAACCTTCCACGGAAAATGTGTCACAGGCCTTAGGAGGCTGGCGCCCCTACACGTCTTCTGATAACGACCCAGGGGTACTGCCTCAGTGGCTCGTAGCGGCGGCTCCACACCCAACGGCACCCAGTCCCAGCCGCGCCTAAGAGCAGGCGGCTGCTGCTCACTAGCTTTATTTATGTGTATTATCCGCACCTCTGGAACGCCTGAACGCCACTGGCTTTATCCTTTACGGACCTCGCTAAAGTTTATGTGACGTGAACTGACAAGCAGAGCCTCTTAAAAAATTTAAGCTACTCCGACCTCTTATCAGAGGTCGTCTTTGAATGCTGACAGCTGTCTCGCCACCGACACAGTGAGCGGGCCGCTTAAGTAATGTTCTATGTCCTTTCCTTCTTTTTTAATTTTTCTAAGATACATATTACTCAAAATTCTACTTACGTTGGTAGACACCCTGTCAGTATCGAATACAATGTATATAATATGTACTTAGTAGCGGAACTAGGTTCTATCTGATTACCCGGAGTTGCTCGATTTCTTATTTATCCATACTCCGCTTTTCTCCTAAAGCCTTCAACCTCCTTTTATAAAAGCCACTATTAGTATATATGCGTATACAGAGACAAATGATTTGTCAGAACATAAAGGCAAGGGAAAAATTTTCTTGATCTTTTATGAATTTATAAAAGAGAACCTTTCAGTTTGTTTCTAAAAATAGCCAGAAAGCTGGACAGAAGTCTCACTAAACATCCTTTTGACCTAAATATTATCGGGACTGTCAATCATTCTTGCAACTCCAAACACTGTTTATTCAGATCGTTTTCTCCATCCCTAGCCCTACGGATTCCAGAGTGTCATGCCACCACAGTATTTTTCCAGGCAGTAAGATTTATCTGCATAAAATTAGGTGAAAACTGCTCCAAGCATTTTAGAGCACTAACACACTGGAATCTCACTAACTGGAGTAAAATACTCTTCAGTGACGAGTCTCGCTTCGAACTGAGACCCGATTATTATCGAAGATCTGACTATAGCCCGCTATACAGTCCGACAATCAGGAGTGATGGTCGCGGGTGCCAATTCTTTTCACAAAAGGACCCCACTGGTTGTCATCCAATACCAAGATAATGCCCGCCAGCACACGATGAGAGTTTGTATTGTTCGTCTTCGTGCTTACCAAACCCTACCTGGGCCAGCAAGGTCGCTGGATATCTCCCTAACTGAGAACGTTTGGAGCATTATGACTAAATACCTCCAACAATTTTGGTATTTTGACGATCTGACGCTCCAATTGGACAGAATTTGGCACGATATCCCTCAAGGAGGACGTCCAACAATTTCATCAATCAGTGCCAAACCGAATAATTGCTTGCAGAGGTGTATATATATATATATATATATTAAAAAGCGTGTTAATTAATATGTGTTTTTTCTGCTTGCATCGTGTTAACGCTTATTACTTTTGCTGCATTTTCATTTTTTATGATTTGTCAGCCAAGCGCAGCGTTTCTGCCGCCATTACGCGCATTTTTGTGTCTTGTATGGTTCAGTGGCGGCGGAAACTTACACAAAATGCGTATGTAAGGACAACAGCAAAAGGAATAAGCGTGGTAACAGGTCACAAGCAAGGAAAAAAGCACTACAAGGTGCAAAACAGTAAGTAACGCGCTAAATGACGAGATATATATAGCAAATCCTATTCATGAATGTACAATAAAGAGAAAAATAAATTGTGTTTTGTTGTCCGCAGATGACAGGTTGGTATAAAGCATAGTAGATTTAAAGCTCCCACCATACATGTGAGGAATGTAAACAAATGTGCGTATCAACATTATTTCCAGATTTAGCACAAAACTAAAACTCTTTAAACATGGCGTAAATGAAGAGCAAGTAACGCCTGAACTCAATACGTACCGGTATGTCTTAACCTTCTACTTTATGCAAACTAATAATAATAAACGCTCCCTTCGCAAACGTGAATTATTATACAACGTTCACAAGAGATTAACATGCAACAGTAATTTTTCAGAAGGAAAGTAAAGAAAAATCCACCGTAGGTAGCACATGAAGTGTTGAAACATGTTTGGCTAAAATAAAGTCACAAAACGATGTCTTTCATAGAGTGGAATTCTTCTCCAATCTTGATGATCTTATATAACTATCTATATATTCCTTCCACCTTTCAGCTTTCCCTTGTTTGATTAGTACTGGCTTGCTATCTGAGCTCTGATATTAAGTGCAGCTGCTTCTCTTTTTCCACAGGAGTATTTAATTTTCTTACAGGTGTTTCTTCTGTTTATATATGCTTCTACAGTGTTGCATTCCTCCTATAACCATTCCTGCTTAGCCATTTTGCAGTTTCTCTCAGTCTCAGTTTTTAGACATTTATATTTTATTTCTCCTCCTTCAATTGCTGCAGTTATGTATATTTTTCTTTTCGTCAATTACAATGCATGTCTCCTCTGCTATCCAGGACTTTATACTAGGCCTTGTCTTTTTAACTGTGTGATCTTCTTCTACGTTCCCTCTTTCATACCCATAAATTACCCATTTGTCTTCTGTTCCATTTTCCTGTTTCAGTCCAGTGGTGCCTAATGCTTGCTCTGGAACTTTCAACCACCTCTGGGTCCTTTAATTCATCCCATTCGGGAGGACGACGGTTCAAACCCGTCTCCGGCCATCCTGATTTAGGATTTCGGTGATTTCCCTAAATCGTTTCAGGCAAATGCCGGGATGGTTCCTTTGAAAGGGCACGGCCGATTTCCTTCCCAATCCTTCCCTAATTCGAGCTTGTGCTCCATCTCTAATGACCTCGTTGTCGACGGGACGTTAAACACTAATCTCCTCCTCCTTCTTTAATTCATCCACTTCTCGTTTTATTAATTATCTACTTTTTCGCAATTTCTTCAGTTTTAATCTGCAGTTGATTTTGCCCTTAAAAATGTATTAGAGTTTAAAATCTGGTTTCGAAATCTTTATCTTACCATTACGTAACCAACCTGACATCTTCCGGTGTCACCAGGTCTCTTCCCCGTATGTAACCTTGTTTCTTGATTCTTAAACGACGTATCAGCGAAGAATAAATTATGCTCTGTACTATCGAATTCCAGTCACAGATCCCAACTGAATTTTTGTCTCCCTTGACAATCGGATTAAATCCCTGTATCGCATCATACGTTCTTTCAATCTCATCATCATTGCGGAGCTAGCTGGCGTAAGAACTTGTGCTACTATGATGAGGTTTGGTGTTTTTAGTCCAGTCAACGAAGGCAAATGCGGGGTGGCGGGGAGATAACACAGTCACCAGTTTTTTGTGCAGTGCTAGGAGGGAATGTCATGAACAACATACAAAAAATCCTGACAAGTAGGGAGAGTGTGTGTGTGTGTGTGTGTGTGTGTGTGTGTGTGTGTGTGTGTGTGTGTGTGTGTGTGTTTAAGGGGGGGGCGTTTAAAGGGAACTATTTTACGTTTTTATCAATTAGCTCGAAATCCGCGTCTTCTAGCGAAAATGTTTCACAGAACGAAATTAAACTGTATTGAATTTCGTACAAGAAGTCCTATTCATTTTTTCTCTAGAACTAACAGTTTTCGCGTTGCAGAGGATGGAGTAATCGCAGATTATCAAAAAATATGATGACATAAAATTAATATTTATATTTAAATTAAGTGGGTTAAAAATAAATATTAACTATGTGTATCGTATCTAAGTGCAGTAGAACCATATTAAGGAACAAATTGTATTCTGGGGAGCCAGGGGAACAGGGTAGAGGAGTAAGATGTGTGGGGAGAAGCCCGAGGGAAGGCAGGTCGCTGGATTGTGTTTATTCATTGTTCCCTCATTCACTGATCTGCAGACAAAATCGAGTAGGTAATTCACCACACTGTCCACTTGTGATCTAGGGGTAGCGTCTTTGATTAGTAATCAAAATGTCATCGATCTCGGGATCGAATGTTTATTCATTGTTCCCTCATTCACTGATCTGCAGACAAAATCGAGTAGGTAATTCACCACACTGTCCACTTGTGATCTAGGGGTAGCGTCTTTGATTAGTAATCAAAATGTCATCGATCTCGGGATCGAAACACGCCACCGTTTACATTTTGATTAATAATCAGCAATGGCGGCCGAATTACGACATAAGAAGTCACTCTCATTCTGTCAATGGTTGTCAAAGAGGGCGGAGGAGCGAACACTGGTTCAGGACACTCTCTTCTCCTTGGCGTTGGAAACTGCCCCTAAAGGCGGAAGAATCAGCTATGATCGAGGACATGAGGACGCAGAAGGCAATGGAAACAACTGCATTAAAGACACATAACGTATGTTCACAGAACATGTGGCCCTTTAATTGAAACAAAGTGTCGTTGTGTTCTCTCCGTTCGCAAAAGATTCCGGAATAGTCCCCCACTCGGATCTCCGGGAGGGGACTGCCAAGGGGGAGGTGATCATGAGAAAAATATTCAATAATCAACGAAAGAGTAACATTCTAAGAGTGGGGGCGTGGAATGTCATAAGCTTGAACGTGGTAGGGAAGTTAGAAAATCTGAGAAGGGAAATGCAAAGGCTCAATCTAGATATAGTAGGGATCAGTGAAGTAAAATGGAAAGAAGACGAGGATCTCTGGTCAGATGGGTGATATATCAACAGCAGCAGAAAATGGTATAATGAGAGTAGGATTCGTTATAAATAGGAAGGTAGGGCAGAGAGTGTATTACTGTGAACAGTTCAGTGATATGGTTGTTCATATTAGAATCGACAGCAAACCAACACCGACAACTATAGTTCAGGTATACATACCGACGTCACAAGCTCAAGATGAGGAGACAGAGAAAGTGTATGAGGATATTGGAAGGGTAATACAGTACGTGAAGGGAGATGAAAATCTAATAGTCATGGCGGGACTACAATGCAGTTGTAGGGGAAGGAGTAGAAGAAAATGTTACAGGAGAATATGGACTGGGAGAAGGAATAAGAGAGGAAAAAGACTGATTGAAATCTGTAATAAATTTCCGCTAGTAATAGCGAATACTCTGTTCAAGAATCACAAGAGGAGGAGGTATACTTCGAAAAGATAATACGAGAATATTTCAGTTAGATTACACCATGGTCAGACAGAGATTCCGAAATCAGATATTGGATTGTAAGGCTTACACAGGAGCAGATATAGACTCAGATCACAACTTAGAAGTGATGAAGAGTAGGCTGAAGTTTAAGAGCTTAATTAGGAAGAATCAATACGCAAAGAAGTGGGATACAGAAGTACTAAGGAATGAAGAGATACGCTTGAAGTTCTCCAAGGCTATAGGTACAGAAATAAGGAATAGCTCAGTAGGCAGTACAGTCGACAAGGACAGACATCTCTAAAAAGTGCAATAAAAAAAGTTGGAAAGAAAAACATAGGTACAAAGAAGGTAACTGTGAAGAAACCATGGATCAGAAAAGAAATACTTCAGTTGGTCGATCAAAGAAGGAAGTACAAAAATATTCAGGGAAATTCAGGAACACAGAAATACAAGTCGATGAGAAATGAAAAAAATAGGAAGTGCAGGGATGCTAAGACGAAATGGCTGCATTAAAAATGTGAAGAAATAGAAAAAGAAATGGTTGTCGGAAGAACTGACTCAGCATATAGAAAAGTAAAAACAACCTTCGGTGAAAGTAGAAGCAAGGGTGGTAACATTAAGAGTGCAACGGGAATTCCGCTGTTAAATACAGAGCAGAGAGCGGATACACGGAAAGATTACACTGAATGCCTCTATGCCATACAGGACGACTAAGAATCACTCTCCTCTCTAACAACACAGAACCGTAAAACAGTGTGCAGATATTTGCGTAGATTCTGTCCGTATGCGTTACTTGCCTTAGTGTTATTATGAAGTCGTACCTTAATGGTTCAAATGGCTCTGTGCCCTATGGGACTTAACACCTGAGGTCATCAGTCCCCTAGAACTTCTACTTAAAACTAACTAACCTAAGGACATCACACACATCCATGGCCGAGGCAGGATTCTAACCTGCGACCGTAGCGGTCGCACGGTTCCAGACTGAAGCGCCTAGAACCGCTCGGCCACTCAGGCCGGCTTAAGTCGTATCTGCTTTCAATGTAACGTTGAGGTACTTTGTGGAAAATAATCACTCTCCGGGCATGTCTTCACACTGCGTCGCCAGTGATTCATAATACATGCCATGAGAGGAACATACAACTTTGTGAAAGATCCTGTATCTGTTTTTTGTGACGTAGTGGGGTAGGCAGAGTGGGGAATCACCTACTCGACCCTGAGTTTGCATAACTAAGAAAGAGGGAAGTGCGTGAACACAATCCAGCGACCCACTTTTCCTTGCGCCTGCACCCCACACATCTCACCTCTCCATCCTGTTACACCCTCTGAACATAATTTATCCCTTAATATGGCCCTACTGCTCTTAGATATGGTACGCATGTGTAATTTTTATTTGTAGCCCACTTAATGCAAAGATAAACATTTATTTTACCCAGTTACAACCATATTTTTGAAAATCTGTGATTTTTCCATTCCCTGCAAGCGGATACTATTAGTCCTAGAGAAAAAAACGAATAGGACTTCTTCAGTAGGAAATTTAATGTAGTTCAATTTAGTACGGTGATACATTTTCGCTAGAGGCTGCGGTTTTCGAATTGTTACAGAAAATCATAAAAAGTGGCCTTTAAACGCCACGCTCCCACCCCACCGGTCGGGATTTTTAGTGTGTTGTTCAGGACACTCCCTCCTAAGACTATGCAAACATTTTCTCCTAATATATCTTTTTCAGTCTTTGTTGACTGGGCGGTTTGTTGTTGGGTACGGTAATGCATTCACTATAGCGTTCACAGCAACTTACCCACGTTCCTATTTCCGTATTCATTACTAGGCCTATTCCTGTGTTATTCCTACTCGATTTTGTATTATTACCCTGTACCTGACCAGATTTCTCATTCATCCTACCACCGCCTTCACTGATTCCCACTATATCTAACTTCACTCCACAAATTTGTAAATTTTCTAATCTATCTAATTCATTAAGGAATATTAACATTCCACACTCCGACTCTTAGAACGCCAGTTTTGTTTTTTATGATGACATCCTTCAAAGTAGTCCACGCCTGGTGATCCAAATGGGGGACATTTTATCTCCGCAATATTTTATCAAAGAGGATGCCCTCATCATTACGCCGCACAGCAGAGATGCATACCAAACGGAAAAAAATAATGTCACAAGCTCAGATCAGTCGATCATCAAGACAGTTACCCCTGCAACTACTGAAATGGCGACTGCCCCCTCTTTAGGAATCACGGGTTAGTCTGGCCACTCCACAGATGACCCTCTGTTATCGTTGCGTCTTCTGTGCAGTACACTTACGCGTATCGCTGAGATCACGCAAGCTACCCCTCCCTGCCAAGGTCCATGGCTCGTATATTAATGATTGTGAAAGCGAAAATATATTCATCTACTGGTTTCTGTATACCTTAAGTTTTCAGTTATTCTAAACGGCTACTGTGTTGCTTCACAGCCTAATTTCATTAATGCGTACATCCAAGAATTTTGAACATTCTACCTTGTTTATTATTTATTCATAGCACACTACATTAATTGGAGAAGGGGTACTTTAGGCAACAGGAAACTGAGTGAGGTGTTTTATTTAAAAAATGAAGCTGGTTCTTTTGTGCTAAAGATATTTGTCACATTCAATAATAAATCACTTGTTGTTCCATCTTTTGACGCTTCTTTACTTGGATTGACAACAACAATCTGTAAAAAGGACCAATTCCACTTCGTGATTGAAATAAATAGTGTATCATTAACATCGAACTAGAATAACCGTGGACCCATAGTTGAATCTGGCAGTCTTAATTTCTGCTGCTGTAGGTAATCTGGCGACCTTCTGTGAATTTCCAAAAGAGTTCCTTCATCTTGTTTCTCAAGTAGGAATTAATTCGAGTGTGGGGAAAACCAACCACAATTTATGACGTTAAAAAAACAGACAGTGATAAAATAATGCTTGTGGGCAGGAGATCTTCCATGTTAGATTAGAGACAGAAATAAACTGTTTATTTGGCCTCCTTGTCTCACGGCAGCCTGTGAACATAACTCGGAGTAAACAACAATTATTTTTCTTCTAAATGTGAAGCCGTAGACGGACGCACATCACCTCTGATCCTTCTATCCCTTGAATTATTTAAGGCAAAACTTTTAAATATTTTACTAGTTTCTCCTTTAAGTAAATGGATTTATTTGAGTCTACCTAACAGATCAACATAATGGCTTCGTCATTATCAAAGCAGATAGTTTTAGCACCATATTGTCTTCGTGCCAAACAGTGCGCGGTTAGTCAGCGCCCCGCTGAACTTGTAAACCCCTCAGATCCCCAGCGCTGTTGAAAGAACGCACCCTCCCAGTCTTTCAACTTTTCCGGCTGTCAGATTAGAACAGTGCACCAGACCGAACTCGAAACCGGAACCTTGCTTTTCAAGGCCGATGTTCTTGCCGAGAGAGCTATTTAGACAACTCAGCACCCTACTTCATAGACCCATTTCTGCCATCACCTCTTAACTTGCACGTAAAAAAACAAGTGAAAGGTAAGATTCCAGGTTCGAGTGCAGATCCCGTTCATAGTTTTAATCTACCAGGAAGTTTTAGAACAGCGCATACTTCATTGCATAGTGAAATATTTCTTTACAGCATGTTAAGGAAATTAGGTTCAAATGGTTGTAATGGCTCTGAGCACTATGGGACTTAACTGCTGGGGTCACCAGTCCCCTAGAACTTAGAACTACTTAAACCTAACTAACCTAAGGACATCACACACATCCATGCCCGAGGCAGAATTCGAGCCTGCGACCGTAGCGGTCACGCGGCTCCAGACTGTAGCGCCTAGAACCGCTCGGCCACTCCGGCCGGCCCAGGATATTAGGGAATATAAAAATGGGAATGACAGGAGGAAAATTTGAACAGTAGTCCTTAGAGACAAATGTCCGCTCATATTGCACCATAACGCTTGGTTTAGTATCTAGTACTACGAATAACGTATACGCATACTAATTATTAACAATCTTTTATTGACTTCTCAGTTGAAATAAGTGGAGCTTTTATTCGTAGGTTGTCCCAACAGCTTGTACGTGATTGTGACGCTGTTATCTAACAAGGAAGTTTATAGACTCATGTCTAGCACTGTTGCTTTGGGAACTAAGGCAGCTAGTTGCCTTAGTGAGTCACAGAAAATCGGAAGTAGCCCGATTGCGAATGAACGTAAAGTATCAATGCGGAATCCTGCATCGCTGTTCGAGGCAAGGTCTTAGTGGAGGTGGTTTAGCATTCCTTCCCCCGACCTTTTATGATGCGTCAAGAGTGTACATGTTTCTTGTGTATTAATGTGATGAGTGCTTTTACAGTGTCGTGGTGGGTTTGTGTTGTTACAGATGGAGAGAAGGCAGAGGGTGAAACCGGTTGCCGGCTCATAGCATACTCCTCTCGAATAGCATCAAGGGACCGTCCTAGCTTAACGTCTACATCCGACGGACGGAGGACCATCAGCAGTGTTACACGCCCTCACTTCATGAGACAATGCGGAGAGGTTTGAAATTTAATCCAGAGTAATGGCACAAAGACTGGTGATGAGGATTATGCCACCACCTCCATTCCCTTTGCCGGCCACATATTGGTAGGTACCGAAAATTTTCCATCACCAGGATTCATACCGGCGAAACTCCAAGTCGAGCGCCACCGCCCAGGCGTGCGTTTAGTGACATTGGCTACGACGGCGAGTCAGTGGAAGATACGCAACGGAAATATAGAAAGCAGGTCAGTTGGCCTTTACTTGCGGTACAAGATCCAAACGCAGATCAACATCACATGTTGTGGATGTCGGTGGCACTATAACGAATTATTGTCACGTACAAAGTAAAGTAATTGCAATTAGAATAAAATCATTTTAGGTGTCAAGTCGCTTCATTATGGAAGACTAAAACAACTCGATTGTCTTTGCAGTGGTCCCCTCCAGGGCGAATAAACTGACGGGTTGTGGAGATGGTCATTCCTATATACATCACCTTGTTTCGGCCATCAGGTGACCACCGACGTCACATTACAACAGGTAATTGGACAGTTCGAATTCAAGAGGTCTTTGGAAATGTGTCTGTACGATAGTATACTGCCTTTTCTATGCTAGCAGATGATTGGCAGGCAACAACGAATTGGTAGCTTGAACAAGACGTCGATGCTGCTCGATAGTTATCTTGAAGCCGCTTGTTTATGATGGTGAACCTGAGTCTTGTAGAACTGCTGGCTGGCCAATACATGCTGCCTGTTATGCTGTTAGTGCTGAGGATAACCACTGGAGAGACGATGGAAACATCGGACCGTTCGAGGTGCCGCAGTGGTTAGCACACTGGACTCACATTTGGGAAGCCGATTGTTCAAACCCATGTCCGGCCATCTAGATTTAGGTTCCCAGTGATTTCCCTAAATCGCTCCAGGCAAATGCTGGCACGGCCGATTTCTTTCCCAATCCTTGACACAATCCGAGCTTGTGCTCATTTCTAATGATCTCGATGTCGACGGGACGTTGAACCCAATCTTCCTTCCTTCGCAACATCGGCTTTATGTTCGTTTTAGAATTTCACAATGACCTGGTGTAACATCGAAATGGCTTTTATTCAAAGACCCGGGTCGTAAAAGCCTAAGCACTTCTGTCAAAGTAGATGCAAATTTTTTCTTATGAACTGATAGCGGGAACGTACCAGCTTCGGATATTTCACTGATAGTGGAGAGAGTAACCACAAGAAACTATAATATCAATTTAAAATTTCACTTATACATTATTTTGACTTATAAGACGCGCTGAGTAAATTTTAGTTCCCAAAGCGAGAGGAAATATATATCGTTTCCGACAAGCTGTCAAAGAAACTATGTAACTGACTCTTCGTCAATTTGTCGCATTAAAGGAAAAACGTGTACATTCACAGCACATTGTTATTGTTTGCTACGTATCTCCAAGTGTTGGAAAGCAGTTCTTGAGTTAAGTTTTCCCTGGATGGAAATGGACGGCGTTTCACAAGACGATCTTTTCACCGACAGAGAAATCGTTGCCCACTTGGAAGTAGTGTATATAAGTGAAGGTTTGTTTTTAAGAGTACTGACAGCTGCTAATCACTGCAACAGTCGCCGATCCTCTGTAGCCCTTCCTGTGTTTCGGTACAGTTTCTGCCATAGCAACATCGTTTTAGGAAATAGAATATATATTACAGCTTAACGGATGTTCTTATTTCCCAGTTAACAGATGTGTTTCTTTCTTATGTGACTGCGAAGAAGGTGCTTTGCATCAAGTATAGCAGATGACCGAACTCCAGAAGATCAAAAAAGTCACTTACGCAGTATTGTTTCTTCTATGAAGATATGCAGTGTAATGATTGGAAAGCTTCTGTCAGTGGTTTTTGCAAGACTACAGATCCCAGTGTGACAAAAAATCTGAAGAAGAACATGACGTAGTACAACAACCTAGAAGATAAATGTTCTATAAATGTTGCTCGATACTGTAATCGCACAGGATAATAGATACTTAATGGAAATGAAGAAATGGATTACATTGGCAGAAAAGGCTCTTCTGACTAAGATAAACATTTTAAAAATGTTCAAATGTGTGTGAATTCCTAAGGGACCAAACTATTGAGGTCATCGGTCCCTAGACTTACACACTACCTAAACTGTAACTTATGCTGAAAACAACACATACACCCATGCCCGAGGGAGGACTCCAGCCTCCGGCGGGAGGGGCCGAGCAATCCGTGACATGGCGCCTCAAAACGCGCGGCCACTCCGCGCGGCTAAACATTTTAAACAGCAAATATATTAATACAGATGACAGAAAATTATTTGTATGGAATACACTTCTCTGTAGAAGAGAAAGTTGGATTGTAGCTTTATTGGAAAGGAATCGACATGAATTTGTTCAAAAGTGGTGGTATGAAATGGTAAATATTCATACCAGTGAATCAAGAGAAAAAATATGCATGGTAGTTCCAATGGTATGTATATGCACCAGCGCCACTTCAAGGGTTAACATACCTGAAAGGAAAATACTGCGAAAGGAAGGGAGAAGACGATCTACGAAAAAGTATTCGGAATACATCGAGAAGAGGATAAGAGTGACAATTACATGAAACTGAAATGAACAGCGAATGACAAAAGATGGTGGTTGCATCGACAAAGCACTAGCCTTTAAAATATTTTATCTGAAATGTTGCTCAAGTACACGTTAAAGAAGAAGCTCTGTAAATTGTCAAATGGCAACCTTCGTGCGCGTCCAGTAAAATCAATGGACGTAGGCGTTCGTTTGGGCAATAAGTGGTAGCGTAAGAAAAGCAGAGTACGACATCGGCAGCATATCGCCAGACGTGTCTGGCCGGGTGCGGCTGACGTCAGGCACCGGCAGATAAAGCTTTCCGGGCGACCGGCCGCTCCAGTAACTACGCGCCACTCTCCTGTCCTCTGCTCTCCATGGCGACGGCCCGCCCTCATTACGCTGTGATTCAGGGAGACCTGTAGCGCCGGACACCCTCCGACCTCGCCCTTACAACGCTCTCACTATCCTCGTTACCGACGCGACTCGTGTTTCCCCGTTGCAGGGGAAAGAGAAAGGGAACTGCCGGAGAACGGGAGAAAGGCCAAGAGATGAGTAGTAAACAGAGAGCGAGATACGAATGTGACACACACACACACACACACACACACACACACACACACACACACACGCACGCACACACGCACACACGCGCGCGCGTACGCGTGCGCGTACGCGTACGCGGGAGAGACATGGTGAGGTATGGTGCTGTATATTAGCTGCGTCAGATTTGAATTAACTCGTAGCGTTTCCAGGATTATATCACTTACTTTTTGTGCTCTCTGCCTTCTGACAGGTTTGATGCGGCCCGCCACGACTCTATCTTTTTTGTCAATCTTCTCATCTTAGAATAAGAAACTCAGCATCCTCGATAATTCGTTGGATGTATTCCAATTTCTGTCTTCCCCTAAAAGCTTTGCGCTCTAGTTTTGTGGAAGCTATTCCCTAAGTCTTATCACATGCCCCATCATCCTGTCCATTCTTCTAGCTTCTTACGTGCTAATACTTTGATTCTGAGGCAGCAGAATTCTTTCACTTCCAGTAATCGTAATTAAAATTGATTACTTCTACCACTATTATGGGTTGTAGCTACTCTTGCCGCCATTGTCCATTGATCTTAGCATGCAAATAAACATTATCCTTACTCTCGGCGATGCGGAAGCAGTTTATCATCGAAACTACATTAATAACACGAATTACAAGTGTATACATTATTTGGAGTAAATGAATGGGGTAGAATGTTAATAATTTTATCTATACACGTTGATGAAATGATCTAACTTTACTGTCTCATTACACAAATACTGAAGAAAGAGTCGTATGGCATTACATAAGCATAAGCTTCAGCAGACAGAGTCCATTTCAATAAAATTCTTCTGGATGTGTGGTAGTATGATGGTTCGACAAAAGCTGACGACGTTGCAGCTACAACTGCAGTCAGTCTTCATCAGAGTCTCGCCAATGAAGGTGGCCTACAATACTACCCGAAAAGTTGACAGTTTTTATTACGTCATTATGTGATCGTACACCCAGCAGAATTTGATGGAAATCGTATAGCATGGTTGGGTGGGTGAGCCAGCTGATTACATGTTAATTTCAAGTCACTCACTAAGTTACAAAAAACGTTCAATCCAAATAGCAAATCTATTCTACTGCTTGATACAGTTTCAAAAGATTTCGGTTCTAGCTATAAACATGCGATAGAAACAAAATACAGTGAACCCATGCACATGCAGCTTAATGGCTTCTTACACGGAAGGATACAGATATAAAACTATATATGATAGATACAATGTATTTCGCACAGTAAGTAGCATCAGTAAGCTGAAAGTAACGATCACGCACAAAGCTCTCCGTAAGGAACACAAGAAAGGCTGCTGACTCATTAAGTGACTAGGTGAGTTACGTACTAGATAACAAGGCATGAGTTCACCACGTCAACCTGCACGATGACTAGACGAAAGGCTAACGCTTTTAATTTTGCCATAGTATTGCGTTACTCGTTTGAATTCATGTCAGTATTCAAATTATGTTAAACTGCCTTTTTCTTTGATTCCTGTGTGACTACATCGCGTATTTAGCCAATAACTCAAACAAGCTCGTTTAATAGCTGAATTTGTAAATGTTATTCTGTAGTAGGTTTTTAGTTTCTTAGAGACAGGTTAAATGTTACCACGGCCAGAGAATAAAATCCTCTTCGCTGGCCAGGGTGGCCGAGCGGTTCTAGGCGCTACAGTCTGGAGCCACGCGACCGCTCCGGTCGCAGGTTTGAATCCTGCCTCGGGCATGGATGTGTATGATATCCTTGGGTTAGTTAGGTTTAACTAGTTCTAAGTTCTAGGGGACCTCAGAAGTCCCATAGTGCTCAGAGCCATTTGAACCATTTTTGAAAATCCTCTTCGGTATTACGCCGCATCGGTTTGTAAAGCTAAAAACGACTATGAAAGGAAACTGGCGCTTCGAAAGTCGTTGCAGAGGTGCTCTTCAGGGCAACGCTAATAATGAGACCTGACGATGATGTATCCTATAATACGCCGTCCTATTTCGATTGTGACGAGGCACTCCACACCACTATCCGGAACGCCATTGGTCAGTAAAACTCGACAACAGCATATAATTAGTTTTTCTTCGAGACATTTGAGTCTCGTCTTTGTCTACGACAATGATGGAAGCTGAAGAAATCAATTAAAAGCTGTGCCAGGACCGGGACTTGAAACGGGTCTTCTTACTTACTAGGCAAGAATACTAGCCATTACACCATCACAGCACTATAGCTAACACATCTGCAAATTTCAATTAATATCTTCAGCTTATTTTCCATTCTTAGATCGTCACTATCGTTGAGGCTCTCCGGTACTGGAATAACACCAACCGGGTTCAAGTCCCGGCCATGGCACAAATTTTAGTTCATTTCTTCAGCTTCCATCATTATCGTCAACATACTATAATGCAACACTCGCATTATAGTATTACCAGGAAAATAAAAGTTGCCTACGAACAAAAACCTGCAAGTCGAGTTTACTGTGGCGTTCTCTGTAGTTATGGAAACCAGGACGAATTCACTATAAGAATGTAGCAGACAACAGGAAGACTCACAGTCAAATAAAAGGGATTTTAGAAAAATCGATCAAATGAGAATAACGAGACACGTCTAATTACTAGTTGTTGGCAACTTACGGACTTCTGTGTGCTGCAATGATATGTTTCAAAGATTCCATGGAGCCACTAACCTATAAAGAAAGAAAAGAAATTTTAGAAAGTGACAATCAACAAGCGTATAATAAAATACGATTTTGTAAAGAAAGCACTGAATCATTGATACATACAAGCATTTTCTAAATTATACTGAACAAATTATTGATAATTGATTTTGCCGCAGACATAAAACACAGTTATGAACCAACAAGTGTTAGAGAAATTATGCTATTTAGAACAAAGGGTCCAAATATATACGTCATAGAATCTGGCAAAGGAGAGATACAAGAAAATGTCGGTTCCTGTATTATCTTGGATGCGTGCGTACCACCAGTTCCAGTCGCTGAGCTTGTCAGGAAGTTTGACAATTGTAACAAAACTGAAGTTGATTCCTAAACTTGATCGCTAATCGTTTGCATTGTAAAATTTTGTTTCCCTTATGATTCAGTGAAATTTGTCTTCAGAAACATTGTCTTCAGCCATTTAGAAACGCTCGGTGCATCGAGTTCCGTCCTGTTTCTGGTCTTCTGAAGCTCTCTTCGGTGATTGTTCTGGCATCTGTTGCCACTGATCAAATACATTACCGGCACAATAAAAGTAAAGCATTCACGAAATGAAAGATGGGTTTTACCGCGACAGTTGTTTGTTAGGCATATTCCATTCCGCAACCTTAAATAGTTAATGGCTACAGAAACGACAAAATATTTGGTAAACCGTCTTATGTGTATAGTAATAATGTGTGTCTCAAGCTTTAATAAGAATCTATCAAGGACGGCGTGCATAGGATGGACAGTTATATGTTATGTGGGTATCGCTATCACGACCACACTCTTTGGACCACTTTGATGTTTATCTTAGCACAGCTTCATAGTGTAAACATTGCATGGCGGAGTTACGAAGAAGTAAATGAATCAGATTTCTCATCCGTTAAAACGTGTATAAAACCGAAATTCAAATGTAGTATTTCTAAGACACTTTTTTAAAAGCATTGTTTTTTTGTTTTCACTAGAGCATTAAATTGCGCTAGAAACTGTAGAGCACTATGATGTCATAATCGAGAAGTTTTTCGCGACGCATTTGTTGTGTTAACTGTTCTCGGTGGACTTTTCGCGTCAATTCTTTAAGAAAATCTGATCTTCCGACAATATTAGCCATTTTCATTTTCAGAAACGTAACTGACGGTCGAAGAATGAGAGAGACCACAAATATATAACTGATGTTGCAGTGCCCGCTGCGCCCAGAGATCACATTGGCGCCCATGATGAAACGTCACTCGCAGCATCTTTTTTATTCCACCATGACGTAAATAAGGGACTTCACCTCTTTTTCTTTTAGGGAGGCGGTGTTGCTCAAGAAAATGGAGCATCGCAGACAGTGGACCGGTAAGATGTGGAGGGATGTAGTGAATGGAAGAGACTGAGTGAATGTTTAAAACCAATATACGACTTAAAGAAGTTGGTGGTGCGGAATGGTATGCCTATGTCGCTCTAGTAGATGGGTGGCAGCGAACAGCGAATTGTCACATTATACTCGGGGTAGCGTTATCCTACCTCAAGACGCCGATGGTGCTCGGTGGTTCCCTTGAGGTCTTTTGTTCAGTCTGTTGCTCTTGCAAAAAATATTCTCGAAGCCCCGGCTCCGCTCAGTTAAAACTGATTTTTTCTCATTTAGTCTGAACGCAAACCAGGAATAGCATTGCTTACAACAGATACCATGAAGCATCGCCTACTAATATGGTAACTCTCCTTCTTCAAAACAGTATATTAATTTTGAAAATTATGTTAATCTGAATAAATGTCACCTGCCCTGCAAATTTGTAGAAAATTCGTGCATCCCAAAAGACAATAAAGGGAAAACAAGAAAAAAGAAACGAGTCTTGGTGAGCAGCCATGTCTATTACATTCTCACTGTTGGACCGGAATGGCCGGCAGCCAGGGTATGTTCAGCTTGTAGCTGAGTCTCCCTGCCGTTGGGGCGCTGTGGCTGAGATCCGTAGCACCGTCTGCCGACTATAGGTTCTCTCACCCTCCCTCTCTCTCTCTCTCGCCCCCCCCCCCTCCCTCTCTCTCTTACACGCTGGCAGCATACATTAAGCCGACTTGTCAGCCTCTTCGCTCTGGCGCAGAGTCGGCTCCTAAGCCGCCAGCGCCCTGCGCTGCTGAGGCGCCACTTTCTGTTCCGTGCCCAGAGCTCAGCTCAGCTGCTAGACCGGCTGCCGGCTGAAAAACAAGTGAAACAGATGACGACGAGCACTTTGAAAAACCCGCTTCTGAATGCAAGACGAGACTAGAAATATGTTAGTAACCTGTTCTCTAAGTTCAATAAATTTTAAGCTGTTTTTCGTGGTTTGTTCCGCATAACGACATGAATTACCACATTACATATTTATGACCATTAAGGCATGTAACAATTTTTTTATCCGAGTTATCTCCTTGTACATTATTCGTTTCCCTTCATGTCCAATTATGCAGGTGTGTGTGTGTGTGTGTGTGTGTGTGTGTGTGTGGGAGGGGGGGGAGGGCTTCTCTTTTTATCAAAAAAAGAGTTTCAAATTCTTACACTGGATAGTAGTAGTCAAAACCAAAAAATATCCGGTGAACCTACAATACCTGCTCAAAATTAACGGGACACCCTTATGTAACACGGAATTTACTAGATCTCACGACAAGCGTACTCACCAGTAGGAGTCGGGTTATCAACAGAAAAGCAGTGACAGCAGAATGGATCGGTTACGAGAGTTCAGTGACTTAGAACGTTGACTAGTCAGTGAGTGTAAGCTGAGTAACACATCCATCAGGGACATGTCAACCGTTCTAAAACCGCCCAAGACGATTGTTTGTGATACGGCTGTGGAGTGGAAACGCGAAGAAACAGCCACAGGTTAACCAAGACCAGGCAGAGCTCACGTAGACTACTAACGAGCAGCGACCATCGAACAGTGCGGAAGATGGTTGTAAAAAATGGAATGACATCTGCGGAGTTCCAAACTGCTACCAGCAGTCCATCTAACACAATGACTGTGCGTAAGGAGTTGAAAATAATGGGGAAAAGTGATCGAGCACCTCCCCATAAGCCACACGTTCTGTAGCCAGTGCTAAAAGATGCTTGAGGTTCTGCAAAGAGCGACGACATTGGACAGTGGATGACCAACGATTGATTTCGACTGATAAATCACGCTATACCCTGTGGCAGTCCGATGGAAGGGTTCAGGTTTGGCTAACGCCTGGAGAACACTACCTGCCATCATGTGTAGTGCCAAAAGTGAATTACAGAGGAGATGGTGATACGATGTTGGGGTTGTTCATTGCGCTTAAGAAAACGCTTAATGTGGAAGGATATTAATAGCTGCAATAGTAGAGGAATATTTCGAAGGTGAAGGTCCATTGTATCAGCATGACAATGTCATAAAGTAGCACCTGTGAAGCAGTGATTTGTGGACAATAACACTCCTGAAATGTACTGATCTGCTCAGAGTTCCGATCTGAACCCCATTGGACAGCTTCGGGATGAGCTAGACTGTCGACTTCGATTCAGACCTCAGCATCTGACACCACTGCTTTCTCGGGTTTCGGCTGTTGTGAAAGAATGGGCTGCCGTCTCTCCACAGACATTCAAATACCTCACTAGAACTTAAAGCCTCTATGAAAGCGAAGGGTGGCCCATAATAATGTCCTCTAATAGTTGTACGGGTACTTGTGATCAGATAGTGTTGATATATGGGTCATTTTACTCGTGACAGGTATGAACTCAATGCAGTAACCTACCTGTTGACGTTCGTTGTCCATTTCCTACAGCTTGTGCTTGTGCACTTAGTTTTCTGTTGTCAGAAATGACACTTAAAATAGTCTCCTAAACCAGCCATTACGTATCAGTCGTTTCGTGGTCTTTCTGGCATCAGAACTGGAGTAACGATACAGTGGAGTGTGAGAAACGTAAACAGTGAAATGAAGTTCTGTTATTTCATGCAGGAAATTTCAGACAAGATGTTCTGCTATGATTCATTCAACAGTGTTAATCAACATTTTATTAATTAATGTGTGTGAAAACTTATGGGGCTTAACTGCTAAGGTCATCAGTCCCTAAGCTTACACACTATTTAACCTAAATTATCCTAAGGACAAACACACACACCCATGCCCGAGGGAGGACTCGAACCTCCGCCGGGACCTGCCGCACAGTCCATGACTGCAGCACCTTAGACCGCTCGGCTAATCCGCGTGGCGTTAATCAACAGTTACGTGTCATGTTCGCCGAATAATATCCTCAGCTCCACATTTCATCCTTCATAGGTTGAGAAGTTCCAGTCGCAGGCAATTTTCATAGCCACCATTCGGAGACACGATTTGGAAAATCACCATGATGCTGTTGATGGTGCGAAATGTGGAAAAGATGACTTGCGTTGGAGTGTACTATTTGCAGAAAACACCTCTGGCTAGTCCCATTCACACATTCAAGCTCAATCTTATTGTAGTGATATTTCTCTCACCAACTGCTATTGTTTTTCGTAAGCGTATTTTATTTTGTACACTTCCAATTTCCTGTTTTTTTATATATTAATGTTTGCACAATCATGACGTCTTTCAGCACACAATAGTACTATTCGTTTAACATTTTGGCGACATTTGCTATAAATAAAAACAATCTCCACTTTTCGGACCGTTACATACATTGCGAAAGTTTCATCAGCCTCAGAAGCAAGTTGTCTTACCGCTATAATAAGTGTTCTCTTGTTGTGATTCCCTTTCCAGACGGAATGAAGTCTTAAAAATAGCCTCGCAGAGACAGCTCACTTTCAGACGTCTTTTGTCTAACAACGGGTAAAGTTCCAGCGAGGCATACTGCACAGCCTCCTCCGGAGCATCGGGACCCGTTGTGCAGCCCGTATTGCCACGTCAGGGCATCATGTCTCGTATTTACATAAACGCAAGAAGTTGAAAGTACATGACACTGAAATAAAAAAAAAAATCTCTAAGTAAACGTGGGTTGTAAAATGCAAACCTTGAGAGCTGCTAACACTTTTTTTCCATTGGAAGTGATGTCTTACACTATATGATACACCCTATATTGCAAGTCTTCAAACCTAAGACAGTCCATGATCTGTCCCGTTTACATTATGCGAACTGCTCTATTGTCGGTCTGTTGCTTTTTTTCCCCCCATTCTTCTAACTGGTTAGATGCAGCCTCCACAAATCACGAACTGCTCTCCTGCGCCGACATCTTCATCTCAGAGTAGCATTTGCAACTTACGTCCTCAACTATTTGTTGGATGTATTCCAATCTTCACCTTCCACTACAGTTTTTACCCTCTATAGCTTGCTCGAGTACCACTAAAGTTATTCCCTGAAGGCAGGTCTGATCGTACTGACCCTCATTCTTGCTAATATTTTCAAAGTTCCTTCCCACTCCTAATTTTCAACATCCTTCAATAAAACCCATCTCAAATGCTTCTACTTTCTCAGTCTTCGCACAGTCCATGATTCACATCTATACAATACCGCGCTCAAAAATCAACTTTCAGATATTTCTTTTGATATTTCAGTGTTAATAAGTAGCAAAAAATTTTTCAGTGAGTTTTATTTCCGAGCGTGGTTCGATAGGTCAATGGATAAATGTCAATGCAGAGGTACGGAGTTCGATCCCAGTTGGTCTTAAGATTTTTTTCTGTCATCTACCCAGGCAGTAAATTGTTATTGTGAAAAATACCGAAATCTATCATGGTTCGGAATCCACGTTAAACTATGTGTCCCATCAGTAACAGCTAGGTTAGGTACATAGTTGGAGGAAGGTGGAGGCATACCACTTGCAGTGTGCACGTGTCTAGTAAAACATCGTCATGGTCAAACTAACTTTCAGATTAAAATCCGCTGCCGTCTATTTCATTTGTTGTCTTACCTGAAGGAAGAAACTTATTTCCAGTCACGAAGCGCAAGTGTGTGAGGAAACGTATAGTATTTATGAATCAGACGAGAATTTCCCTGGTCAACAGCAGAAATATCGCAGTAAGAGCGTAGCATGTGATGGTAAATCATTTGGGGCGAATGTCGGACAGGACGGAAGTTCTACAAGAAGGACGGACACCGAATGCGCCGAGAGAGAGGAGAGGAGGCTATTTCCTCGACGGGTGCTACATTCCGTGCGCTCCCGCAGCTCTCTACCCGCGACGCAGCGTTACGAAAGCGGCTGCCAGCGGCTACCAGCATGGTGGAGAGCCGCGGCAGTAAATCAGAGCGGCCAGCTGTGTCTGTCTGTACGCCTGCCCCGGCGAAAGCGGCCACCCCGTGGCGCAGGGCCGGCGTGCGGCCAGCCGCGGCGAGCGCAGGCGCCTCCCAGGCGGCGGCGGGCAGTCGGGAGCGTGCACTGAAATTACAGCAGCCGCGCCAAGGCGAAGGTCGATCTGCTCAATCGACCAGCCAAGGTCTGGTGCGTGGCCGGAGCCAGCGTGGCCTCGTCAGCAGCCGCCGCTGCCGGGTCATCCGCCCGCTACACGTGCACACCAGCCTTTCTATTTCCCTTCATCCCCCTCCCCTCCGCCTCCTCCTCCTATCCCCCTCTGCCTCTTTCCCCTTTTCTCCTCCTCATCCTCCTCCTATTTCCACTATTTCTGCTGTTGCGTTACTGCTACTGCAACTACTCTTCCACCACTTCTCTATCATCTTATTCTACACCCCTGCACCTTCATCTCCGGCCGGAGTGGCCGTGTGGTTCTAGGCGCTACAGTCTGGAACCGAGCGACCGCTACGGTCGCAGGTTCGAATCCTGCCTCGGGCATGGATGTGTGTGATGTCCTTAGGTTAGTTAGGTTTAATTAGTTCTAAGTTCTAGGGACTGATGACCTCAGATGTTAAGTCCCATAGTGCTCAGAGCCATTTGAACCATTTTTTTGCACCTTCATCATATCTACATCATCTTTCCGTATTCCTCCCATGTCTCCTCCTTCATTTTCTGTCATTCCCTCTTCTTGCCCTCTCTCTGTCTTTCCATCCTCTTCCTCCTTTTCCTTCTCCTCCTCCTCTTTCTTCTCTTTTCTTACTCATCTTCTTTCACCACTCCCTCTTATCTCTATCCAATCCTGTACCGACTCCATCCTCTCTTCCACTAATCTTTAGTTGTCAAACGTCTCCTCCTTCTGCCTTTTCTGTTATTTCCTTCTCCTCCTTCCACTACCTTCTCTTCCTACACCTCCACCCATAACTCTTTCTCTGCCCTTCTTGATCTTTTCCACTATCTATCTCATCTCGTTTTCTCCTTCGTGAAATGCATAGTATGTCTACTGATTTCTTCAGGCTGGACGCCACAGCCTCGATAAATTCAAAGAGCGCCATGTCACGGATTGCGTGGCCCCTCCCGCCAGAGATTCGAGTCCTCCCTCAAGCATGGGCATTTGTGTTGTTCTTAGCGTAAGTTAGATTAAGTAGTGAGTAAGTCTAGGGACGAATGACCTCAGCAGTTTGGTCCCTTAGGAATTCACACATTAAAAAATATTCAAAGAAAGGTATCATTTCCACTAGGCTGTTTGGTCAAAACAAGCACTTCCTAGGAGTATGCGCTCTAGAAATTGAGCTAAAGCTCTATACATGCCAGTAGTCTGTTTATTTGCATGGCCATCTTCTGCAGGAGGTGTTATAATCAGTTATTAGGGACTGCCCTAATTGCAGTAAGCTTAAAACTGAAAAACCAGTAATAACTGATGTCAGCAGTATTACACAAAGTACCTGTTTTAACCAAACAGCCTGGTAGAAACGATGTCTGTCTTTCGATAATATGTATGCTTCAACGATATATCTAAGATGATTAAGGGAAGGAATAAAGGCCTCAGCTACTTACTCGCTGCAAGATAGAACATATATCAGATAATCATTGCCAGACAGCAAAACAAATTTTGCTCTGCATGGTGGAACCATCGTAAGCATTTATCAGAAATGATTTAATGAACAATGGGCAGTGGGTACGTAGATGGCGACTAGCGACTGGAAAAGTCCAAAATTTGACTACAGTGTCTTAACTATTGGACCACTCATTCAATACCTGCTGGAGTTAAAGGTATTTGATTTTTGGGAGGTTGAAATCGATTCAGTTATGGATGCAGCGATTAACTTAATTACTGTCTGGTTGGTATCCCATCGCAGTCCAAGATGTCTGCAGACCCTCTTCACTGGTTGTCGGGGCTCAGTTCGAAGCAGGACTCACCAATGTAGATTATTCTACTCCAGTCAATGAGATTTCGGGTCTAAGACGTGTCTGGAGACGCCCAAGACAGCGGTGAGAAACCGACCTGACTGTAGCCCACCATAAGGCCCGAAAACCAGGAGAGAAGGTCTGGGGTGCCATTTGTTTTCACAGCAGGACCCCTTTGGTTGTCATCCGCAGGATCCTTACAGCACAGCGCTACGTCAACGATGATCTGCATCCCGTTTTGTTGCCCTTCATGGCAAGCCGTTCTGGGCCTACATTTCAGCAAGATAATGCCCGCCCGCGTACGGCGAGATCTCTACTCCTTGTCTTTGTGTTTGCAAAACCCTAAGTTGAACAGCGAAGTCACCGGTTCTCTCCCCAATTGAGAACATTTGGAGCCTTAGGGGCAGAGCCATGCAACCACCTTGGATTTTGGCGATCTAACGCGTCAGTTTTACGGAATTTGTCAGACATCCCTCAGGAGGACATCCAACAACTCTATCAATCAATGCCAAACCGAATAATTGCTTGCGTAAGTGCTGCAGGTGGACCAATGCGTTAATGACTTCCACAATTTGTGCATTTCTTTCTTTCGAATAAATAATCCAATTTTTTCTGAAATTGTAATCATATGCTTTTCTGTACATGTACATCACGTCCACAGATTTCCGTCGTATTCGGATAATTCCTTCGTGAAGCTACAGGTTTTTTTTTCTCTTTGTGTGTACGTGCGTGTGCGTGTGTGTGTGTGTGTGTGTGTGTGTGTGTGTGTGTGTGTGTGTGTATTACAACCATATTCGCGACGGGGACTCGAATCTGGGTCTACGTTTTGATGGGAACGCTTCACGCACATTTCCTTCCGTCTCTGCTACTCTTCTTACTTTACGATCTGCCAGCATCTCCTTTCATACTTTCCAGACTATACGGGGTGCCACAGGAGGAATGGCTAATATTCGCGGATATGACAGGAACAATCATTCGAAGCACAAAAGGTCAGTAAACATGAGCCCTAAGATGCATAACTTAGGGTTAGGAGCACTACTCCATCTTGGATACTATGAAACAAATCTCTGTTGCCGCATGTCCTTTGCTTTCCATATTCTGACAGATTTTGGAATGGACCAAAGGAAGAAAAGCTATACAGTAAAGGTTAACTCTAAAATGCATACCTTAATAACTATGAAAATTTGTTGTTCTTCATCACTAATGTGAAAAACGTCTCTTCTTCTGAACACATGCTCATAGCTCTTGAGGTAAGCGTTTTTGAGCCCACATTTACTGGACTTTTTTGGTTCGAAAGGTCATTCCTGTCACATCCCTGTATCTCCGAATAGTGTTAATTCCTCCGCGGACACCCTGTATATAACTGTCCTGCAAATTTACTGCGGTAGTCATAAACACCTTAACTGTACGGCATGGTTCTATTTTCTATTTCTTCAAAATGAATCCGTGTCAGTTTCATAAAAGTGTAAATTCTGCTTCAAAGTGAAATATTTACTCTGAACAAGGGTTGTAGGCTATTGTTGAACGAATCCCCGACAAACCGTCTATCTCCCAGGAGTACTAGAGCAGCTTTTGCAGGAGAGTTCCTATTGAGTTTGGGAAGTAGGATGTACTGGCAGATTCTAGCTCGAAGAGATACCTTTATAGCTGTTCCGCATAGAGTGCCTGCCGCGAAAGGCAAGGGTTGAAGTACGAATCCTGACAGGAGGACAGTTTTAGTACCTCAGTAGGCTACAACAGTAGTTCGGAATGGATCAGATGGTTCAAATGGCTCTGAGCAGTATGGGACTTAGCTTCTGAGGTCGCGTGGTTCCAGACTGTAGCGCCTAGAACCGCTCGGCCACCCCGGCCGGCAGTTCGGTATGGAAAAGCACGCACAGTGAATTCGGCTATAGCTTCGTGGAAATACCGATCGAAGGAAACGAAGATTAAAGTTTACTGTGCAGTCAAGATCGAGGTCATTGCTGACGATAAAAGTCAAGGAAAGCAAGGGAGGCCGGCCGGGGTGGCCGAGCGGTTCTAGGCGCTACAGTATGGAACCGCGCGACCGCTACGGTCGCAGGTTCGAATCCTTCCTCGGGCATGGATGTGTGTGATGTCCTTAGGTTAGTTAGGTTTGAGTAGTTCTAAGTTTTAGGTGACTGATGACCTCAGCAGTTAATTCCCATAGTGCTCAGAGCCATTTGAACCATTTTGAAAGCAAGGGAGAGGTTTTTAAACTTTCTGGAAGATAATGAGTGCAAAGCACACCTTTCTCAGACAGTGTTCTTGCTTGCCTACTGATGCAGCCATATCCAACTTATGCCCCCCCCCCCCTTTCCCCTACGGACGGGTTTACGTCCTGCAAAACCTCTCTCCTACTTTCCAAACTTCACAGCAGTTGTGCTGCATGCCTCGTTCGACCAGCGTTCCTGTAAGAAACGATAATGCGAAGAAATGACTGAGCCACAGCCTAGGGGCAGACAGCGCACGCTCAGCCGTCCCTGGCAACGATTTGCGGAATGCACGAAGAACGTAGCTCCTTCCGACTGCTGGACGCGGATCCGCCTTGGCGCCTGCCTGGAGAGCCGCTGCCGGTTCCGTTCCAGTTTGGCGCCTATCGCAACCGAATACACCGTGGCGGCTGGCAGGCAGGCTTGCGGGTTGCTCAAGCCCCGCGGCGCGGCCCACTGGGAATAGCAATGCAGGCAGAAGCAGGGAGGCAGGCGCGGCCTGTTGCAACACCAGCTGGCGTGGCGTGGCGTGGCATCGGGCCGTCGCCGCTGCTGTCACTGCGTTACACTGCGAGAGCAGCGCCGCCGCGAATCCAAACGAGCTCAGCTGTTGTCCCCACCGGCGCGTTTCCACATGGCGTACGAGGCGCGCACCGTCCTCTGAGGAGTAACCAATCAAAGGACACTACACTCGCCAACGCTTGTCGAAGGTAATGTCGTCGCTGCCTGGCAGTCGGGATGTCAAATGCAAGAAGAAAGGAAGGAAGATTAGGGTTCAACGACCTGTTGCCAACAAAATAATTAGAGACGGAGTACAAGCTCTCTCCTCTCAGAGGAACCATCCCGCCATTAGAGACAGACAGAAATCTGAACAGTTATCCTTCCGAATGTGAACATAGTGTGCTTACCACCGCGCTGCCTCACTCGGTCTCTCGTGACTGGATGTGTATTTTTTTCTTACATTTCTTCACTTAAAACCTATATGATGCCATTGTGTGGATATTACAATTAGTTGTATCTTTAAAAAATCAAGGATTAAACGCGCAGAAATGAGATATATATTTTACGAGCGAAGTTCACGACACTTCCAAAACCACCCACTGTCAACAAGTGTGCTTCCCTTGGGGCCTCCTCTTGTGGATTATAATGATGGTGCAGTATGTGTTTTGCCCTGGTGTACAGGGTGGAACCACTACGAACCGTTCAAAACCCTTCGACGAAATTTCAACGAGGCACCGATTGACGTTTTCACCCAACTGGGAGGAACCTGTTCCATTTTATTTACTTGCGTTTCAATGTCGCACATCCCCCTCCCCCATGCCCCCCCCCCCTCAAGAATGCGTAGGAAGAGGGATGAAAAAGCATACATATCCTTTTCTGCTTTGTACAATGTTCAAATTTGGTCGCTAGTGGTTCCACCCTGTATAACAAAGCAAAAATTATGGTCACGCTACACACTGAAGGCGTGAGACGACATTCAATGGGGTTGCAGCCACAAGATATCCTTACTAAAGGCTTGACTCATCCGGGGTTGGGGTGGAGGAGGGGGGTCGGCATTGCCCAAAATTATCAAGAACGTCGTGCTTTTGCTCATCGCACTTCGAGCTGCCGTTTTAGACTGCGAAATATGTGGCAATAAGCATCCCTGAGGCCTTTTCGTGCTGATTCTGAGCGGCGGCGGTGTGTCTCAAGTGTTTTCCTCGGCCGCCTATAAGAAAACTGCTTTATATCGACGCTGGGCATAGCGGTTCTGACCTCCATTGCAGAGGCATCAAAAGAAGGGATAAAACGTTGACAAGAGGATGTGTGACAACCTTCCTATGGTCTGACACGTCACCGGTGGCGATGGGTAGAATTTGGTCCAATGTGACATCGTCAACCCACCTTACAGCTCACATTAACTTCTGAGCTTACATTCGGATGTACCGATACCTTGCTGTTCGAAGCGTCGCTGAGTACGATTGCCGTTTTACCCCCGAAGACGTCTCCCGCAGTAGGAGACGAAGCGTCAGGAAATAGTTTTTATATCAACCACGGCCACTCAGCCCGGTAGTTTTAAATAAATGAACAAAAAGTTTAAATTACGTAGCTTGTTCTGCTACGGGGAAAGAATTATTACTGTCGATCTGTAAAAAACCCAGGAACTTAATGAACAGAAGAACTTAATGAAACCGTGAATAATATGGATTTCATAAGACCCTCATCTCAGTATAAAACGGAGCGCATTTCTCTCAAACGTTAGCTCAAATTTGTTGTATGATTGTGATGAGAGACAGGCAAGCTCCGAATGAGGAGCATGCGATCATTCGTCAGCGGGTGCTTGAGCAACCGTGTAACTGAGTGAATCCAATTCACTGCTCAAAAGATTTAGGGTAACATGACTTTGGGCGTCTGCTATACTCCACTGAGCAATAATCGAGGACTGGGTATGTTACCGAATAATATCTTTATCTTTCATAAATTAAGTACAAAACAAAACATCATTACATCTTCGATCGCTTACATAAAAAGAACTGCAGTGTCCGACAGGTGTCGAAAACAAAGTGGAAACAATTATTCATTCCTGACAAGTGCTTTTCATTGGAGCTTCAATAACTTGTATGCTCTCCGTGAGCGTTTATTAGTCTCTTCGTGGCATGCTCCGTGTAAGTCTAAGGATGCCAACCTGTGGTATCCGTGCCTAGTCTTCAGTGAGAGTCCATGGGAGTTCTTGGAGAGCCTTTGATGGCACAGGACGACCACGAACACTTCTGTCAAGCACGTCCCACATACACACTGGGATTTAGCTCGGGGCTCACCGTCGGCCATTTCACTCACCACCATATGCAGCAGGCACTACATTGTCAAACAGGATCTGTTCGATGGACCGCGTAGCGTGAAGGTGACCACGGACACTGAAGCCTCCCCACAACATCAAAGAACCTTGGAAATCTGTCGATTTCCTGGACAACATTTGGCAGGTACCGCTTACCACGAGCCTCCGCACATGAGCACGGCGATCACCTTACGTCAGAGGATAGCTGGACTCGTCTGTAAACAACACGATTCACCGGTGACGAAGTTGCCGTTTGACATGGGAAAGGAAGACTGAAGACGAGCTGCAAGATGTCATGTCAATCGGGTTAATTGAACAGGTCGTCAGGGTCATAAGGTCCTTTCTCACAACCTGTTCATTACAATCTGATCGGCCACAGCGGCTCCAGTGGCTCTTCTGAGATCGCTTGAAGTGCCCTGGTGGTATACATACGACGCTGCGATGCAGAGATGATCAGATATAGGTCTTTACGTGGCCTGACATTAATCCTCTAGCGTGTCAACAACTCACGGACGACATATGGAGAGACACTGGCATCTGCATCCATCCTTTTTGGACCAAACACTGCACTGCCTTAAGATGTCGCATTGCGTGTGCTTGGTTAAATAAAGCGTCCACAAATGACAACTGCCATCTGTGTACCTCACTACAAAACACGAAAACACTGGTACACCGATACTCACTTCCTTCCGAGGGGTGACCTGATATGTAATACATAACACGGCCAGTAGATGGCGAATGATTTTAATTGTTGCTTATATTGAAAGGAAGATCTCGAACCATACAATAAGATCACAGGTACCGCCTGCATCAAAACAGATTTAACATACTGGACGTTGATACGGGTGTTCCCCTAATTGCTTTGAACAGTGTACCTGTAGACGGCGACGTGCACAGGAGAGAATGAGTTTTGATTAGGTAAAAACTATAACTTAATAAAAACGATTCTTCCTAGTAAAATGTGGCGAAATATTCTCTTTATGCTACGTGAAGAGGCTCAGTTGAAGATATCTGGCAGAGAAGTACATCAGAATGACGTCAGGAAGTGACAGAAGGATCATGTTATTTTTTCGTTTCACAATATAACGGAGGACGAACGCAGAATGCTTCCAGCCGCCACACTGAGGTCTCTCCCTCCATCCTATGACGTCACAGTAATCCTACCGGCTCCCTCGTGTCGCCCAATCCTGTGACTACCGTGAAGTGCCAGAGAGGTTCCTTTTTTCGTCGCCTGTGGGAGGAATGCGGAGTGGGCCACACTCCAGGGGGAGCCGTGTTAAAAGCGTGGGCGGCCGCAGCATACGTTATGCGGCGAGGAATCTTACCTGGCGTGACGTCACAGTCATTAACACGGCGCGGCGAGGGCCGCCGCGGGCGGGCAGCCGCCTAATTCGGCAATTCCTATTCAAGGGGCGCCGTTCACACGGACACACGGAGAGCGGGGCCCCAGCGTGCCGGCTGGGCTGTTCCAGCCGGCGCGTCCCTGACCTTGCCGAGGCTTGAACCGGCGATCTCCTCTGCTGCCAATAAGGGAAAGTGCTAGCAGCTTTCAATCTCTGAAAGACATACCGACAGCACTGTAAAAGGCTTTCCTCCCTACTAGGAAGCCAAATCCCGATATTACTGCAACAGTTTTAGTGCAGAGCTACTTTCCAGTTTGACCTCAGGATTATTCACCATCTTACATTTCCCAGTCTGCAGTTACACTTTTCTTTCGCCAAATGACTACCTGTGTCTTATAATAAACCAGTGTGCGATTTGCAGGGGAGGATGGGGGGGGATTTCCGCCCCTCTGCATCAGACCATCCCCTCCTCTGGTTTTAGTTTATGTATCCCAACCTGGGATGTTTATTTACCACGCACTGGAGTAAAACTTTACATATAATGTAAATTTGTGGAGCCGAACACTGAAAGTTTTTAATAAGTCTTACTATTAACACTATTAATGTGTTTCAGTTTTCTATCATCAGAATAAGTACAACTATTCACAGATGTGCTTCTACGTTTTGAATTCCCCTCGTATATCTGTACCCGCATGTAGATGATTTTTTAAATAAGCTTTACCTATAATGTACTTTTAAAGATACAACAAGGGATGGCTTTTCTGATAATGCATACATGTCAATAGTGAGTTTTGGCATTAACATCTATTTATAAATAGCTGTTTAACCATGCGTAACACCACGGTCCAAGCTAGTAACATATATAAGTCTACTAACCCCTTAAGACATCCCCCCCCCCCCCCCCCCACTGGTAGAAGCACAAATCGCACCCTGTAATAAACACACCTACTTGAGTAAGTGATTTTAACGAATGCGCCCAGGGAAGGGTCTGATGCTTCTGGGAACGAAACCAGCAGATACATACATCAAAAAAGTTTTGCATCACCTCGGTTCCGAGAGTTCCGGAACCTGTACAGAAAATTGGAAAAGAGATCAACATGAACATCGTTTCCGTCCTTTTTATTGCTCTTGGAAACCACACATTGCATGTTTTACCACCATACAGCGAGACCTTCAGAGATGGTGGTCCAGATTTCTGTACACACCGGTACCTCTAATACCCAGTAGCACGTCCTCTTGCATTGATGCATACCATCCACAAGTTCATCAAGGCACTATCGGTCCAGATTGTCCCGCTCCTTAACCGCGATTCGGCGTAGATCCCTCAGAGTGCTTGATGAGTCACGTCGTCCACGAATAGCTCTTCTCAATCTATGCCGGGCATTTTCAAAAGGTTTCATGTTTGGAGAACATGCTGGCCACTCTAGTCGAGCGATCTCGTTATCCTGGAGGAAGTCATTCACATGATGTGCACGATGGGGGCCCGAACTGTCGTCCATGAAGACGAATGCCTCGCCAATCCGCTGCCGATATGGTTCCACTATTGGTCTGAGGATGGTATTCACGTATCGTACAGCCGTGACGGCGCCTTTCATGACACCAGCGGCGTACGTCGTCCCCACATAATGCCACCCCGAAACAGCACGGATTCTCCACCTTGCTGCACTCGCTGGACAGTGTGTTTAGGTCGAAGGCATATGCGACACTCATTGGTGAAGAGAACGTGATGCCAATCCTGAGCGGTCCTCTCGGCAGGTTGTTAGGCCCATCTGTACCGCGCTGCATGGTGTCGTGGTTGCGAAGATGGACCTCGCCACGGACGTTTGAGTCGTAACACGGCATCCTGTGGTTGCACGAAAAACATTATTCAACATGTTGGCTTTGCGGTCAGGGTTCCTCCGAGCCATAATCCGTAGGTAGCGGTCATCCATTGCAGTTATAGCCCTTGGGTGGCCTGATCGAGGCATGCCATCGTCAACTCCTGTCTCTCTGTATCTCCTCCATGTCGGGACAACATCGCTTTGGTTCACTCCGTGACGCCTGGACACTTCCCTTGTTGAGAGCTCTTCTGGCACAAAGTAACAATGCGGACGCGATCGAATCGCGGTATTGACCGTCTAGGCATGGTTGAACTACAGACAACACGAGCCGTGTACCTCCTTCCTGGTGGAATGACTGGAATTGATCATCTCTCGGACCCCCTCCGTCTAACAGGCGCTGCTCATGCATGGTTGTTTACATCTTTGAGCAAATTTAGTGACATCTCTGAACAGTCAAAGGGACTGTGTCTGTGATACAGTATCTACAGTCAACGTCTATCATCAGGAGTTCTGGGAACAAGGATGATGTAAAAATTTTTTTGATGTGTGTATTGAAAATTGGTATTCATCATCGCATTGTCATCGTTTTTCCAGTCCTCTTATGAAATATATGGTCCTTCTCTTCATCAACAAATGCTGGAAAGCTAAAGACATTCCGAACAGATGGGAATTAACCATAGTCATACTTACATATTAGAAAAGGGACATGAAACACTGTGAGAATTTATAGGGGCTTGTCTTAGCGCTGGATATAAAATATTTTCGAAGATAACAACACAGAGACTCTCAGTAATTTTAGAAAATATCTTGTTGGAGGAGAAAACTGGGGTCTAACAGGTTACGTTCTGTTCAGATATCTGCCATCTGACAAACAATCTAAAAGCACGTAGACTTTAACAGAGAAATACATGTGCTATTTGCTGACTATGTGAAAGCCTTCGACAACATAGACGGGAGAATACTGTGGGAAATACTAGACAGGAGAGATGTACCACACCGCATACTAAGAGTAATCAAAAAATTGTAGTCAGACTCCAAAGTTGCCATTGCCGTGAAAGTGAACGTTGAAGTAACCAAAAATGTACGTGTACGACAAGAATGCTGTTTGTCTCCGCTACTTCTGATGATATATTGAGACAATGACTAAAAGAAATAGAGGTTTACACCTTTTATTTCAACCAACGAAATTATCTAATGACAACACTCCTTGCTGAAAATCTTCTTATAGATGGCAGCGAGGTCATACTTCAAAAAGCCATTTGTAAATTAAATATCAAGCATATCACCGAAAGCTATAAATTAACCATCACGACCCAAAAAACAAGTCGTCGCCTTTAAAGGTCAAGGCCTGGTCCGATGCAAAATTGTATAAAACAACCATAAAATAGAGAGGAAGAATGAATTCATCTTATTAGGAAATACTGCCTCCTTCTCATTCGAAAATGAGTTACCGAAAAAAAATTGAAAGATTCAGTTCTATTAATGATACCATATAGAGAAACTAAATAAAAAGGTGAGGAGAGAAACCCTAATATTCTACAAAGCAGTGACAGTACCATCTATACCTTATGGCAGAGACACTTGTATAATTACAGCTAGAAATCAACAACGAAATTAAACAGCGGATATGAGATTTTAAGAAGAGCATCTGGCTGTAGACTGCCTGATATAATAATGAATACAGCAGTCAGCCGAGAACTAGGACTTGAAAGCATACATGATAAGAAGAAGGAAGAAGAAAATTAAAAAAAGTTAAGAAGCATCTTTTCAGAAACTGCAGGATGGCCTGAAACACAGGGTTAAGCGACAGGTAAAAAGACGTAAATAAATCGATTATTCATTTAACAATGCAAGAAAGAAAATTACAAAACTCCGTTTCCGTTGTGAAAGAAGAAACAGTGAAACTCTAGGATAAGAGTGTTATTAAGCTAATGCATTGTCTTGTGTTCACCATACCATATTTGTTCGTTTTATATTTATCGTTTTCAGGTGTATATGAGATAGCGATTTCTAGTTAGTTTGTCGCTTACCAGCGGTCTTTCATCCACGAAGAACGCTGGTGTATCGTAAATGAAATGCATACTGCTAGTCTGTCAACAGTCATGTAATGTATTGAATTACTTCAATGATTATCTTCGCGATAAATCGAACCAATTATGTTCTTGGGTGAAGTTCGTGTGAACATTAAATTGTTAGATGTGTATACTTTTGTCAGATGGTTTCGATTTATACTTTTGTGACATGGTTTCAGATTTTGCGTTAATAAGTTTTGTTACAATGTAGCTTGCGCACGTTACTGCTTTCAGTCGCTTCGTGTCCAGAGGGTACGTTTCACCAAATGCGTCACAATAAGGTCTAGACGTCAGTTAAAATACCCAGACCTCTCTTCGTCTGGCCTCTATTAGGAGTTGCTTGAGCTGTTAACCTCGCTTTACCTGGCTTCTCTTAGAGGTTGCTTAAGCTGTTAACCAAACTGAACTTAGAGCTTCTTTTCTAATACATGGTTCAAAGCAGGAGTAACAAGACAACGAGTGTAGAAGCCTTGCGATAAAGCACAAGTTTTCTTTTGAGGTTCCTTGTGCTCCTGCTGAAAGAAAAGCAATGTGAGTGCAACAAAATTGCGAATGACTTTCTAAAACATTCTAAGCAATCTCCCTAAAAGAGAAACCTTTTACTTCTCGATTTGCTCTGGAGATTAACAGTGCCTCTCGTCTCTGCAATGTTGGATAGGATAAAAACAGTAAGTCACTTATATCCTTCCTCTTTCTTCTCATATTCTCTACATTACTATTCTCTACATTACTAAATATATGGATCTTACGTCCAAACCCCCCCCCCCCCAATATTCCAAGAAACTTTACCAGTAGAAGAGCAACCGTAATATGGGAACAGTAAGACAACACACGGGACAAATTTTAATAACATAGAGCTCTGCACGCGGAATAGGAGACTCCTACTAAGAACGAGCTAAACACGGCAGATATTAGAGATTGAATCTCCTGTATCGATTACATTCACTCGTTGCGATTTTATAGTTATCGACCACTGCTGAAGATGACGGACTCCTGTTCTGGAGGGACTCGGATTAAATGAATGTTAGACAGCCGTGATGTGGATTTCCTGCAACTTCTTTAAAACGTCTCTTGAGAAATGCCTCAGTGGTTCATTCATGACTACAGCAAATTATTCCTTCACCTTTGGCTGAACGGGTTAGCACTTCTTTTCTAGTCGTGTGGTTGAGTTATATCGCGGAGACCTTTTGAAGGCATAAAACGTTTGTGACGTGGCCACAGTGGTTGTCCACACGAGTCCGTATCACAAAGAAAGGGCCAAATAAAAATTAATTTCAGTTTCGTCTTGTCTGCAAAATCTGAGTTCATTAACAGTCATCGCAGACCGGAAGAATCATTGGTTAAAAAGTCATGAAACTAAATGAATTTATGTCATTGGATTAACTTTTCACGGCCAATGAATACTACCGATGGCTTGCTTCATGGAGGACCATCGGTCGGAGGGGGTGAAGGAATTTCTACATTTACTATTTAACTAATTGAAGAAGTAGACAAAATGGCAAAATCTATACAGATCTGGGTCGTTACGTCTTTAAGTTGAAGCCATTCCTTCGTGGAGGAGAACTTGCACCCAAACAGTTGACCCAGCTTGAGGACCAAGCGATAGTGCCGCGCCGCCGGATAGAGGCTGTAGTAGCGGTTTCGCCGCCAATCCCTGTCATGTAGGCTAGGGGAAGCTTTTTGTTAACTGCGGACGCACACTAAGCAGCACCATCTGAGTTTACAAATAGTATGGAGAGCGGCTCTTCAGCCCCGGCTGCTGAGCTTCGATGTTTTCAAATCGCAGACAGTAGGAGTGCTGAAGTTAACACCACTTTAATATGCAAGTGTTGTCTTCCATTATCTTGAGGCAGCCTTGTGTTAATATTGTCCCTTTAGGTCAGAATGATTCGCGACAGGAAGCTTACAGCAACCACGTTGGTTGTTACCGTGCTTGTAGTGTTGAGTATCCGGTATTGCGAGTCCACCGATCGCAGTGCCGTAACCTTTGTTGCTTGCAACCCGTCTCGGAACTCATGGCCAGTATCTCTCATTGTCTGGATTCATTTAGACTAAACTCCTCGCCTCCCCCCCCCCCTCTCTCTCGACAGAATGTATTCTCCTTTAGTTTTCATTGTATTTCGATATACTTTGTATTCTATTCTTTGTGCTACACAAGATGGCAGCTCGCCAAGTCACTGAGAATAGTGGCTGCACACATAAAACACTGAGACAGAGTATTATGTATTCAAAGTTAGTCGATTTACCGATTATCACTGATCTGTAGCTTTCACACTGGCCCTTTTTCTTTAATTAAACTATCAATTAGGTGAAGAAACAACTGTAGAGGGACGAATTCCGACGTCTTCACGGTTTAGAGACAGAAGATTAGGAGGTGAGTGTAACTTCCTGTCTGATAGGGTAGGTAGTACATCCCAGTTCCAGCAGACGCTACGGAGCCTTTTAATCCTGACAGATTGTGAACATCTGACGCAAAGGAAAGAATACGCATTTCTGACTTTCACCGTGGTCGATATCGGCCAGTAAAATCCTCTTAATTGTTACAGTACATCAAAGTGAATGGTAGAAAGATTAGATGTTTCCATTTTTTCGCCCCACCCTAATATTTAAAAGGATTTTACCTAAGCCTCTATTGATTGTAAATAAAAAATCTGGTGTTTATGATTTGGTTTTGTTTCTCTCATTGTCTTCTAGATCTGAGGGGTGGACGGATACATGTTTACACAGTGAGTGGAGGTGATGAGGGCGTGCTCTGGTGTCGCCCGTAGCACCTCCCGTAGGGAAACGCCGAGCCTGTAGCCTAGTGTGGCTCACGATAGCTCCTGCTGGCGTCCTGTTGAAATGTGGTGTCTTCTGCGGAGATGTAGGTGGCGTGCGGGGCGCCATGTGCGATCTACATAAAATTATTCCTACCACGATTTAATCTGTGTTCTGGACCGGGACTCCAATCCGGGACTTTGACTACCGAGGGAAATGCTGCCCAGGCACGACTCACAACCCATCCACACAGCATCAGCTCTTTCAGTAACACTATCCTACTTTGCAGTCTGCATCGAAAATCTAGCTTTTCCGCTGATTCGATATATCGTTTAAGTCGAATGACGGAATGGTTCGTTTGGAAAGAACAAGCGTAGAGTCCGCCTCTGATGATTTTGCCGCCTACTGGGCACTAACCTCTGGACACTAACTGTTGTGTTGGCAGAAGAGCCAACACCGTGTCACGAATGGAGGCCGAAATGCACGCGTTTTAGCTCACGCAGGCTGGCGTGAGGAGGGAAGAACTATACTGACGTGAGGTCTGGAACATGACAAGGAATTAGAATTCAGAAAACGGACGTAATTAGTTTGATATTTAACTTTAATCCATTAATGATGAACGTCGCTCTTGACGGTACATGAGTCACAATATTATCTGTTCAGAAGACATAGTAACTGAATATGGCGCCTTGCTAGGTCGTAGCAAATGACGTAGCTGAAGGCTATGCTAAACTGTAGTCTCTGCAGATGAGAGCGTATGCAGTCAGTGAACCATCGCTAGCAAAGTCGGCTGTACAACTAGGACGAGTGCTAGGGAGTCTCTCTAGACTAGACCTGCCGTGTGGCGGCGCTCGGTCTGCAATCACTGATAGTGGGGACAAGCGGGTCCGACGTATACTAACTGACCGCGGCCGATTTAAAGGCTACCACCTAGCAAGTGTGGTGTCTGGCGGTGACACCACACTAACCACTAACAGAACATCTGAATGTCACTGCAAATCTGAAACGTTGCTGTCATTTTGGTAGGAAGTGCTTCATAGTTCGGCAATTGCGAAGTCGCTAATAAATCCGCCTGGAACCGAAGGCTCTCATGCTGGGAAAACAGAAATCGTGCACCGCTGACATCAGCCGATAGAACAGATCCGGGTTTAAGTGCGGCTTTTCTTCAAACATACGAGCTGTCATCCATATGCAGCAGGCGCGGCGCGCAATTTGAGCGGTGATTTACGGTTCGAAATAAGACGTAAAGACAGTAATCGGAGGCGCGCGGGCTGCGAGCACGGAGACGCAGCGAGACGCGTCCCGCGCGCAGGAGGGCGCAGATACAGTATGTCACCGCCGCCCACCGCCCACCCGCGTTATGTAATAGCGGCACTTACGTAAGCAAATGAGCCGGCCGTCTCGGGTGGCCCAGCCTTGTTTTGGGCCGCGCGCTGCTCGCCGCTCTGTTTGTCCTTGAATTCCTCGAGAAATCGCGCGCCGCTCGCCTAAGAATGAAGACGGAGGGAGAAGTACGCGGTGGGCGGCGAAAGGACTTCTTTAGGAGTCGCGAACTGGTCGCCTCGAGACACTTTTTTCCGTACCGGGGCAAGGCAACGAAAACGCTGAGAGGCTTCAGTCGCGAATTTAAAGAGGTAAGTGCCTTATAAAATTGAGGCAACTAATATAAATATATGCTTACAGCTAACAAAAAAAGGAGAACTAGCGCACTCAGGGTTCCGTACAAAATTATGTATATACATAGTTCATCCATTCTGGGAATCGATAATCTCAACAATTTTTGGCAGTTAGCGATATTGAAACTGGCAAGAAATTGGTCCTGGGAATTCTAAGACCGCATCAAAATCTCCACAGTATTTCTTCAGTCTAATCCGGAAATACAAAAAGTAGCAAGCAGGCGACTACAGTTTATATCTCAAGAGAGAGAAAATATTTAGTAAAAATTTAATTGTTTACTTTTGAAACTTGACTGCAACTTGCATTTTATGCTTGCATGCAGTAATGTCCGTCTATTATTTTTTTAACGGATGACGAATGCACTCTATGTTCAAATGACAAAAGATATTTTTATGTAATATAATTACAGTTTAAAAAGTTTCTGATTTTTTACTTTACTTGTACTGTAAAACCTTGCTTCTTGCCGAACTTCATGATTCTAGGTCAACGGGAAGCACCCTATAGGTTTTGATGAGTGAGTTTGCGAGTATCGAAATATGTGAAAAAGTGGCGTACCTTTTGATTGCATTGACTTAGAGACTTCCAACTTCTACGCTGCCCAAGACCACAGATCTTAGTCTAACTGTTCCCGAGAAAAAGAGTTATTAACAGTCGAACAGGCGGACAACAAATCGATTCTATAAAGGTTCCATTTTTACAGACTGAGGCACGGAACCCTACAAATAAGCAAGCAGACATTTTGATAAGGAGTGCGCTGTTACTTCGTGTTGCTTACACTAGTGTTGCATTGAAATGACATATTTTCAAGGGGAAGCGAAGGGAAATCTGCGAAATTGTCGTTTAAAGGCATTTTTGTTGTTGTTGAGAATTTTAAGGTTTTCTACCGACCGAAATCGTCTCTGTGGGAGGAGACAGAGGCTAGATATCGTTTGCCTCAGAAAACCGCAATGGACCGCGGAAATCACGAAGAATTAACGAGGAAATGTTCGTTCATATTGGAGTTACAGTTATACACCTATGTATTCTTTTTAGTTGAAAACCTGCTATGACAGTAAATCGGAAGAAAGCAGCGATAAAGAACCGTAGCGGGATGTCGGCTGCTATTACACATCTAATGTTTCTCTCAACATGTTTGTCAGCAGGATACCCTGGCAGTATCCTGAAGGCATTCCAAGTTCGTAGCGGCGATGGGTTCTTTATGACGCTCCCTTTCCATTAGGATCGTTTCCCAGACTCCATTGTAGTTAATTTTCAGGACTTGATACAGACAGCGCTGGTTGTCTCTTCGTAAAATGACTTAGAACCTACGGGCAGTACATCTGAAATAGCCACACATTTCATTCGTATATCCTGTCTATTCTCACAACCTCCTGACAAAACTGATCCGAGACGGTGACTGACAGAGGCATACGAGTGAGAACCTAATAATTACCCCGCAAACGTCTTGTGTTATATAATTAGTATGTCTATACTAATTTACCGAAATAAAGGAAATAAAGCTAAAGGCGAACATCTCAAGTGAAGATGAACATTCAATTTTAACGTCATGTGAACCATGTGGAATCGGAACGTACTGTAGCATGCAGGATGAGAAATGGACATCTCTAAAATGGGCAAGCACAGAAGTTGGACAGACAGACGTAGGTACCAGGATGCTAAATGTGAAGAAATCTTGAGTAACAGAAGAAATTCTTCAGCTGATCGACGAAAGGAGGATGTACAGAAATGTTCTGGAAAAGAATACAGCAACGTAAGTCACTTGGGAATCAATTAAATAGGAAACGCAGGGAAGCTAAAGCGAAATGTCTCAGGGAAAAAAAATGAAGAAATCGAAAAAGAAATGGTCGCTGGAAGGACTGATTCAGTTATAGAAAAATCAAACGAAACTTTGAAATTTAAAGCAATAACGCTGTGCTATGACCATTCCAATGTTAAACGCAGAGCAGAGAGGTGGAAAGGGTACATTCAAGGCCTCTACGAGGAGAGGACTTGTCTTATGCTGTGATGGAAGAAGAAATGTGAGTCGGTAGGAAAGGTATAGGGGATCCAGTACTAGAGTCAGAGTTTAACTGAGCTTTAGAAGAATTGCAAGCAAATAACGTAGAAGAAAAGATAAAATTCCTTCATAATTTCTAAAAACCCGTTGGGCATAGCGGCAACCAAACGACTAATCAAGTTATTCTGTAGTATCTTTGAGAGTGAGGTCATACCATCAGAAATCAGACTTTCGGACAAATATCCACACAATCTCAAAGATAACGCGGGAACAGAAGTGCAAGAACTATCGCTCTGTCAGCTTAACATCCCATGCATGATAGTTATTGACAAGAATAATACACAGAAAAATGGAAGAGAAAAATCGAAGAACTGTTAAATGACGATAAATTTGGCATTATGAAAGGTAAGACACCAGAGAGGCAGTTTTCAGGTTGCTCTTGATAATGGATGAAAGATACATGTTCACTGGATTTGTTAACCTAGAATAAGTGTTCAAAAATGTAAAATGGCGCAAGGTGTTCGAAATTCTGAGAAAAATAGGAGTAAGCTAGACGGGAATACGGATAACATACAATATGTACAAGAACGAGAGAGAGCAACAAGAATGGAGGACCAAGAACACAATGCTAGGATTAATAAAGGCGTAGGATGGGGGTGCCGTCTTTCCTGCCTAGTGTTCAGTCTGTACAACGAAGAAGCATTGATTGAACCGAAAGAAAGGTTCAGGAGAGAGCCTTAAAACCTAGTGAAAGGATATCAATGATAAGTTGTACTGATCACATTGATGTCCTCAGTGAAATCGAAGAAATATTACATGACCTGTTGAATGGAATTACCACTCTAACGAGTAGAAAATACGATTTCAGAGTAAACCGAAGGATGACGAAGTAACGAGGATAAGCAGAAATGAGATTATCGATAAACTTAATTTCACCATGTGAGACTACAAAGCAGGCCAATTTAATGACGAAGAAGAGTTGACTGAGAAGGTGATTGCAGCTCCTGGAGCTATTGAATGAATGGGATGGTAACCTACCATATATCATATTTGTTTTCCGACTCATTGATCTTTAAACCTTATTACAAATTCCCATAATCATAAGCTGCTTCTGGGAGAGTAATTTTACGTATATGCTTAGAAGCTGCACGAAGGTCCCTGATTAACAGTTGTGAAGAGCTTTCTTGATGAAAAGAAAGAGTGCAACCCAATTAAGAGAATTCTGATAATTTCCTGATGTCACTTGTGAACTATACTTTGGAGTTTTCGGATTGTTGGAGTGACATTACACGTGGCCACAAACTCAGTTGAATGCTTTGCAGGCGTGCGACAAACCAAGACAGCAAATTTGTTTGTTTGTACGCGCGAAGCTGTCCGCTAGTATTGAAAATTCTGTGTTGCATCAGCGGCTGCACGTGTCCCAGCAACCGGCAGTCGATAGCCTGTAAATTATGGAGGCCAGCCTGGAGCACGGGTCCCAGCGTGATCGCTCCCCGGAGGCATACCGATGACGGATATGCTCGGGAAGCCCGCCACGGTCGATATACTCCGTGCCGTGGAGCGGCGTCGGGTGGCGTAGCGTAGCCACCACTTTACAGCAGTGTGCGCTTGAGTAAGGAGATACTTAGAGAGCCAACTAGTGTGCTCCGTAGACTGTGAACATGACAGTTCAGGACAATTAAAGAAATTGTTCGTCCGGAAACAAAAATAAAAAATGATGTGTCCACAACTGTTTCAAAGAGCACCGTATTATTTTGAAAGACTGAAGCGAACATAGGAACAATATTACATCCAAGACATGTGACAATGTATTTAAAACACTGTACTCAACATTCAGCTCAAATTTAACGCGAATTTCCAACGTACAGCCCCTGACCCCCTGCCCCTTCATTTTTCAGTTACTTGGAACTTGTAACTAATAGTTACGTTGTTATTCGACGCCGGCCGGTGTGGCCGTGCGGTTCTAGGCGCTTCAGTCTGGAACCGCGTGACCGCTACGGTCGCAGGCTTGAATCCTGCCTCGGGCATAGATGTGTGTGATGTCCTTAGGTTAGTTAGGTTTAAGTAGTTCTAATTTCTAGGGGACTGATGAACATAGATGTTAAGTCCCATAGTGCTCAGAGCAATATCTCCAAATAATTTAAGGCAACTTCCTGGATGGCTTCTCTGGTTGTGGGAACTATCCAACCCTGTCTCTGATTATCTTTTCATAGACTTCGTCCTTGACGGCGATGTTTAGCGTCACTGAAACATTGACGCTCTGATTTAGTGTTGGAAGGAAGATCAGTGTTTAACGTACTGTCAGAAGTTCGGACAGGGGAAGGATGAGGAAGAGAATGGAGCGAGTCGCTTTTTAAAGGAACCATGCTGGAATATGTGACATAAGGAGATCACGGACAACTTCAGTCTGGATGGCTTCATGGAGATCTGAATCGCCATTCCCGCGAATGTGAGCCCATTGTCTTGCCATTGGGCCAGCTGGTTCGGTCCTACGATTTGCGAATCCTTGGTCTTCATGAGCATGACTATAGTATCCAAAGCAGAATGATATGAGTGTCACGGTGCTTGGCATTGTCTATATTTAGTGTACACAAAAACAAGTGTGTTTGTTTTATTTTAAATATATCGACATTTTCTCTTTAATTTATCTCGATTACCATTTTGATGAGGGCACAGTCACCGGCTATAACAGGTCGGAAATATAACCGCTGCTATCCAAATTATCAGCTATGCGAATTATACGAGATCGTAATGTGTTGTGTGATATCCTTAGGTTAGTTAGGTTTAAGTAGTTCTAAGTTCTAGGGGACTGATGACCATAGATGTTAAGTCCTACAGTGCTCAGAGCCATTTGAACCATTAGATCGTAATGTGTACGCAATAACATCGCATACTGTTGCGCTAGGTTCTGGGCGCGAATGACGATGACAAATGCAACCTTACAGGGATCGTGCTTCTCGAAGGCTCCCAACGCGGATATATGTCCATCGTATTCTGTACGAAGAACTGAGATTCGTCTGGAAAGGCGACATGGTGCTCCCCATCCCTCCAGCGTCGTCGTTGGACGCAGCACTGTAGTCGTTCGTCCTCCGTCAAAGGAAACAGCAATGGTGGCCGTGCTGGCAGTCCGTGGTATTCCAGACGACGTCGCACTATCCGTGTGGATACTTGTCTGCTGGAAACACCCAATTCCAGACTCAAACCACGTGACGTGGCTGTAAGACCCAGCACGACGAAGTCAACAGTATTGTCTGTCCTCTCTGGACAGACAATGGGGCTGTTGAGATCCTGCTCGATGTTTCGTATCGCCGTCCTGGCCCATCGCTTTCACGTTCACATGGCAATGGTGGGATCCTGACAACACGAGCAACAGTATCACGGAACGATAAAACGCAGTCTCGAGTGGCCACTGTCGAATTCCGAAACCTGCTGGCAGACGTTTCTCGTTGTTGGACGAGGCTTAACAAGATCTTTTCACGAACACCCAACATTCAAATGCGATTTCTGAATGAGAGACTCGCTGTGTCAATTTTTCTTACGTGCAGAATTTAAATGGCGTTATTCCTGCCTGTTTTGTGTCTGGTTGCGCTGAAATGCTAACCATATGCGAATCCTAGCATACTGTAAACCGCACGCCAATGTGATGTCTGCTTCATGCCGGCTGGATGGTGTTGCAGTTTCAACGGCCATTAGTGTACAAGAATAACACGAGCAAATCTCGTGTAGAACTCAGCTGCCGTGTGTGGACTAGAAGATTGGCGCCGCACGTGAGCAAATAGGGGCGCGCACGCCAGGCGGCGTCACCGCTGCAGGGTCACTGACTCTGGACGGTCCTCGGCACGGGGCGTCGTGGCGCTTCTCAACCCCCCCCCCCCCCCCCAATCCTTTCACATTCGACCCATCCGAGTCTGTCCCGCATATCCTGACACCTGGGAACGTGCCCTCCTCTGGAATCACTCTGTAGACAGTCGCGGTGTCACATTTATCGAGGCACAGCTACAGCGCGTCCGATTTCACTTCTGCTCATAATGGAAAATTTCTGGCTCTCTGCAGACCAGAATTTCCAGTTTTGCTTCCGTTACTCTGCTGTCCCTGAACGAGTTTCGTGGCTGGTGAACTCTTTAATTTGTCCTCTACGTGGATTTAAAAATTAAAAAAAGAAGAGAAATGTCTTACCAGTAGCCCGATTACACCCGTCGGCGCCTTGTACATAATTGACTCTGAGCACTATAGGACTTAACATCTGAGGTCATCAGTCCCCTAGAACTTAGAACTACGTAAACCTAACTAACCTAAGGACATCACACACATCCATGCCCGAGGCAGGATTAGAACCTGCTACCGTAGCGGTCGCGCGGTTCCAGACTGAAGCGCCTAGAACCGCTCGGCCACACTGGCCGGCTGTACATAATTATATTTGCACTTAGATCCGTACTTAAATGACAGTGGTGCGGACCTAAGCGTACATAATACATAAGTGGCACATCCCTTCTTCGTTATTTCATTTGCGGGTGGTGTGCGGGAAAGACTACTAGCAGTACGCCTATATATATGATGAACACAAACTCTACCGACAAGATTTCGGAGGCTGTTCGGTTCCTTGTACCAACGTGCTTCACTTCCCCCAAAAAATCCAATGGTCTGCGAAGTCTCGTTACAGAATAGTAATGTAACGACGATTTTTTCAGTTTGTTTAGTTACCTTTATTTCCGTGAAAATACCTTCACAACTATGAAACACCTCTAAATAGAATCGGGAAAAGAGCAACGCTATACACAAAGTAGTGCAAAAACGTCCACGCTGATGCACAAGTGCTGTGATGTTGTTGCCGTCGCTGTGGGAACAGCTGTGTGCAGCTTCGTTGCGCCGCTTTCCCACTGCATTTATTGAACCAACAGGCGATGTGCATGTAGTCCAACTCTTCATCTACCCATACTGCTGAGTATCTCTGTTAACGTACAACTAACATGGCTGGAAAAAGAAAATCGAGCAGTAAGCGCAAAAAATGTGTGTGAAACCTTATGGGACTTAACTGCGATGGTCATCAGTCCCTAAGCTTACACACTACTTAACCTAAATTATCCTAAGGACAAACACACACCCATGCCCGAGGGAGGACTCGAACCTCCGCCGGGACCAGCCGCACCAGTAATCGGATGCAAGGTTGATGGCGAAGAGTAAAGCGAGCTGTACCTGTTGACAATGGTAAGTACCGCTAGTGAATAAAGTGTTCCGAAACAATGTGCAAAGATCATACCGTCTATGTCTACACTCTTGTGCAATGCAAGCAGAAAGCTAAATGGAGGCAAGGCAAGGAATTTTTTCGAAATGCAATTGCTCTGTAGTGTGCCACTGGATACCACATTGTGTTACACCAAGCTACTCAGAAAAACATCAGTTCAGGTTCATTCTGTATAAGGCCGAATTTCTTTACGTTTATGATCATAATCATTACACAAAATGTGTGGGAGAAAGTAATATGTTTAGCGACTTATCTTACATCGGTTCTACTCGCGCTTTAAGAGCATTAATCACAGAGTCACACGTAAGATGTGTCTCATAGAAGCTGAATTAAGAATATTCTGCTGTTGGTGCGCTGATAAATGAAACACATGAAAAATCGCGCAGCTTCAAAATGGTTCAAATGGCTCTGAGCACTATGGGACTTAACATCTATGGTCATCAGTCCCCTAGAACTTAGAACTACGTAAACCTAACTAACCTAAGGACATCACACAACACCCAGTCATCACGAGGCAGAGAAAATCCCTGACCCCGCCGGGAATCGAACCAGGGAACCCGGGCGTGGGAAGCGAGAACGCTACCGCACGACCACGAGCTGCGGACCGCGCAGCTTCTCTCTCACTCAACCTAACATGATAAAGATCCCACAGAATCATTCATATGGATCTCTTCCAAGCGGTTTCTTCCATACTATATTAAACTTTATGATGCATCCAGTGAATCTCAGTCTGACGTCAGCCACTCCTAAAACTATACCAGTAAAGTTCGTTTCACCTTAAATCATTCAGAACAGAACTCTCTCGAGTGTTGGCAGTTTTGGTTTCAGTGACTGATCTACGACATTGAAATTAAAAAAAGGTCTTTCAGCTATTTAAAATTTAGTTGTAAGCTGCTGCGTATGTACATATATTGAAGCGGCAGAGGAAGTGGTATAGGCATGTGTAGTCAAATACAAATGGTTCAAATGGCTCTGAACGCTATGGCACTTAACTAACCTGAGGACATCACACACATCCATGCCCAAGGCAGGATTCGAACCTGCGACCGTAGCGGTCGCGCGGGTCCAGACTGGAACGCCTACAACCGCTCGGCCACAACGGCCGGCATAGTCAAATACAGAGATATGTAAACAGGCAGAATAGGGCGCTGCAGTCGGCAACGCCTGTATAAGCCAACAAGTGTCTGGTGCAGTTGTTAGATCAGTTGCTGCTGCTACAATGGCAGATTACCAAGATTTATGAGTTTGAACGTGTTGTTACAGTCGGCGCACGAGCGATGGGACACAGCAAAAAAGAAATGGCTCCGAGCACTATGGGACTTAACTTCTAAGGTCATCAGTCCCCTAGAGCTCAGAACTACTTAAACCCAACTAACCTAAGGACATCACACACATCCATGCCCGAGGCAGGATTCGAACCTGCGACCGTAGCGGTCGGGACACAGCATCTCAGAGGTAACGACGAAGTGAGGATTTTCCCGTGCGATTATTTCACGGGTGTACCGTGAATATCAGGAATCCGGTAAAACATCAAATCTCCGGCAATGCTGCGGCCGGAAAAAGAACCTGCACGAATGAGACCAACGACGACTGAAGAGAATCGTTCAACGTGACACATTGCAGCCCTTCCGCAAATTGTTGCAGATTTTAGTGCTGGGCCATCAACAAGTGTCAGCGTGCGAACCATTTAACGAAACATCATCGATATAGGCTTTCGGAGACGAAGGACTACTCGTGTGTCCTTCATGACTATGTGATACAAAGCCATACTCCTCGCCTGGGACTGTCAAATTGTATTGAGCGAAAGAGCGTGTACGGTTATGGAGAAAACGTCATGAATCCATGGACCCTGTAGACATGTTCAGTTGGATTGATATGGGACCCCTGATACGTCTAGATACGACTCTGTCAGATGACACGTACGTAAGCATCCTGTCTGATAACCTGAATCCATTCGTGTCCATTGCGCATTCCGACGGACTTAGGTAATTCTAGCAGGACAATGCGACACCCCACACGTCCAGAATTGCTACACAATGGCTCCAGGAACACTCTTCTGAGTTTAAACACTTCCGCTGGCCAACAAACTCCCCAGACATGAACATTATTGAGCATATCTGGCATGCCTTGTAGCGTGCTGCCAGAAGAGATCTTCACCCCCTCGCCCTCTCACGGATTTATGAACAGCCCTGCAGGATTCGTGGTGTCAGTTCCCTTCAGTAATACTTCAGACATTAGTCGAGTCCTTGCCACGTCGTGTCGCGGCACTTTTGCCTGCTTGCGGGGACCCTGCACGATATTAGGCAAGTGTACCAGTTTCTTTGGCTCTTCAGTATATATTTGTATGTATGTATGTGTGTGTGTGTGTGTGTGTGTGTGTGTGTGTGTGTGAGAGAGAGAGAGAGAGAGTGAGAGAGAGAGAGAGAGAGAGAATATAAGGGTTGATGGGGTGATGATGCCGGGTAGGGGAGGAGGGGGAGGGGAGTTGAAAAGTGAGAAAACATTAGTGAGTACCGAAAGGAGACAGTTGCAACAAAGAAGGGGATCTGCTGTAACTGCATGAATAATCAGCTATAGAGGACGACATTACGTAGCGGCAAAATGAGCCGGTAACAATAACTCTAAAGCCAGCAATATATGCAAGCGACAGGCATCATTAGCTTTCACCTCCTGGACCGAGTAATAAATAGATTACAAGAATATGTTCCGCTAGAGGACAGAATCTTAGAACGTAAGTTATGCTTCAGCTTATTGCTTCACAGCCGTAAAATTCGACTTAATAGCAGGGCCACTTTAAGTGACGCTTCATAGTCAGTGTTGAGATACAACAAAACTTATGATTGATGGAACCGATATCCTTCTAAGGCTTTATTTTTCGTGCGAACGTGTACGACAAAGTTAATGTATCATAGGATTAATTTTTCGTTTTAACCGTAGCGTGTTGCAACATTCTCAAAAAGAAACGCCACAACTCACGTTGTGAGGGCACAAGATTTTCTTACGCAGCGTCGTTAACAAGTGTATTGCCTCCATTATCGCCGGAGATCTCGCTTTATACAGCCGATGCCAAGTGTTTTGCTCATAAAAGCGTGGCGAGTCTGACTGACGGCAGCAGCGAATGTTTTCTGTGTCGGCTACCAGGAAACGTAGCACTGTGTGTGGGCCACGGCGTGGCGGATGGACCCTGTCTCCGCCGCCGCTCCGGGTCGCGCCGAGTCGCCGCCTGAATGACAAGAGGGCCGATCCCAGCCGCGGCCTTGCTTCGGCCGACGGGGAAGCGCCACCACACGGCGCTTAATTTGCATCCAGCGAGGAGTCATCTGCATTACATTGAACCAATGACGCAAGGAGGTTACCGAAGATTCAGCAACACCGATCACCGTTACAGTCCGTCATACAATAAGCGAAGCAATCACCAAAACAATCGGTGTATCACTCACCGAAGTACACCAATGCGCGTGATGCTTCCTTTCCTACGAGTTAATCGTACACTGGATTTTCGTAAAACTTAATGACAATTTTAACTTCGCCGTCACTTCTCAACTATCACGCCCACACATTAGTGACGTAAGGGAAACTCACTTCCAGCGTGGGAAAAGGAGGTAGAATTAAACAGGAATAAAGCCTACACAATCCATCCAGCAAGTTCGAAACTTATTTTGTTCCTTGCGTAATAGCGACGTCGGCGCAGTAACTACGACGACAACGTGAGGTAACAACCGTAAATAAAAGAAGGGCATCCGACCACTCAGTAGTGAGGAAGCAGTGTTAAGTAATGAACGTGCGACAGTAGTGTGTCACCGTTGTGTCGCAAATCTCAATGGAGCCACGTGTCTAAATCAAGTTTCTGGATGCATCTGGGATATTATTAAATCGTGCACCGATCTTTCGGCTGGCAACCTATCAGCCATTCCTCAAGGTAAGTCGCTTGGATGATGAGATTATTTATAGAACAAACATGACAACGCATGTACATAGAACAGCACCAGTTTTACAGAAGTTGCGGTGATGCTCATGTGCCCAACTACAAGCAGCTCTATGTAAGGAAACTCTACGCTGAGATGATGAGCCAATTGTTGGCCTTCTCTTAGGAGAGTTAATTTGATTGCCATATTTGTTCAGTCATAGACAAAGCTGTGGCAGCAAAGGATGAAGCAATAGGGACGAGCAAAAAGAAGCACTATTATCATATGTTCAAGAGGTCACTGAACATGTGCTGTGTGGAAAGAGGCCGGCCGGAGTGGTCGTGCGGTTCTAGACGCTACAGTCTGGGACCGAGCGACCGCTACGGTCGCAGGTTCGAATCCTGCCTCGGGCATGGATGTGTGTGATGTCCTTAGGTTAGTTAGGTTTAATTAGTTCTAAGTTCTAGGCGACTGATGACCTAAGAAGTTAAGTCGCATAGTGCTCAGAGCCATTTTTTTGTGTGGAACGAATGCGTCGAGGAGGTATGAAGACAAATTTTCGAAGCAACAACAAGTATGTTAATTGACAAGTGTCAGAAATCGTGCAAAGTTGTAAACAGAACTGAAGTGTAGAGGAATATCATTAGTGGTCTTTAGTTCGGAAAGGAGGGAAGGAAGATTAGGGTTTAATGTCCCTCCATTGGAGCCTGAGGACAAGGTCGGATTGGAGTAGGATGGGGAGAGAAATCAGTCGTACTCATTTTATAGTAACAATCCCAAAATTTTCCGTAAGCGTTTTAGGGAAACGACGGAAAACCTAAATCTGGATGGCCAGTCGGGAATGTGAACCGCTGTCCTCCTAAATGCGAGTCAAGTGTGCTGATCACTGCGCCGCCCTGCTCGGGACTCGATATCTTAAGGAGCCATCGCTGCTAAAGTCAAGAAACTAGCAGCCAAGAATGGTGTGTCAAATCTGCCGTTGTTAGCCACCCCGCTGTCAGCGGCTAACTTGGAAATGAGGCCGGCGCGGTGCGCCGCAGATGCACGCGACAGATGGACGCGCGCTCCACTAACGCACACTGCGGCTGGATCTGAACTGGGCTGCGCTAGGCTAGGTTAGTTCGGCGCGGAAATGCTCGCAGCCTTACGTGACTGCTGCGCCCATCGATTTGCGCTGGCCGCTGGCGCCCCGGTTCAACGCCCCCGCGGGATGCACGGGCCTAACGGGTCCCCCCACGTCCCACCAACACCCCTCTCACGCAACGCCACGCGCTCCTCCTTTTAGCGTCTGCTTCCGTCAAGCGTACAAAGCAATCGCGCCGCAGCCTCCGGCCATAGAAATCTTCTCCCACGGTTTGTGGGCATGCCCACGAAAGAACTGTGTGTTTGGGTGTAGACTGCCTACTTATTTTCAGTATGAGCTTAAGCAGTCCTCAAATGGGACGGGAAAGAATTCTGACGAGGAGCTGGTCGAGACTTTTTCGACATCACAACATGGAGCTTCACTTTCCATAACATTTCGTAGCCTGAGAGACTGAATAAGATGAATCAGATTTTTGCTTCGTAGAGAGGAACGTCGCCATTGAAATGCAAGATCGTATTGTGCAAGCAGAAATTGGTAGACGCCATATTAGATTTCGTCGTTTTCAGACGAGGCCCATATTTCGTGGGCTTTACATTATAATTTACGTCCTATAAATACATGCTGTTTCAAAGCACCAGCACATTGAGGATCTCTCGAAAATGCGTCGTTATTGGTGCGATAACGATTCTTTGAAATAAAATGACGCAAAAGACCAGATTGGTGACAACGGAATTTTCGTAACTGGTCGTAACTTGCAAGTTATGAAAGTACGCCGTTTCAACACAACGGCATAATAAAGATTCATCGAAAACGTGTTCGGTAGGATTTGTTATAGTGAAAATGTCAGTCAATAACGTGTAGGTGATTAAAGCCTTCAGGAGATCATAACATGTAAGACGTGGTATTACAGAAGTTTAGCGTAGTGCAGTGGATAGAGGCGTGTTGTTGCCAAGTGCAAATGATTCGCAACTTGCTATTTTAAAATATTTTGGGATTTTCTTATTAATTTAATGAAAGTATGTTCTGTAAGTTTGGAAATTATGTACATATGAAAGAGGTCTGTCACATGAGTGAAACTGTTCGATTTTGTGAACATGCCAGGGATAAGGACCAATATTCCTTTATAAATATAGTTTATGACGGTGTGCACAGACACGCATGTACAGTCAAACATGTACACACACACACACACACACACACACACATACATTAAGTACAGGAAATGCAGCACTAAGAGCGTAGTAGTAAATGATGTTTTTATCTATTAGGGGAGATCAAAATTTTTCCGTTTGAGTGCGTTGCTGCAACATATACGCAACCCATCGCGACTCCGATGCGGGTATATAAGCACCGGTATGTGGCCAATGGGCTAGAGCGGCCTTCGAACGGAAATTTTGTAATCGCACCTTGTACACCAGAACTCACATGTCCTGCAGCATGATGTTTCACAACTTTTTGTTTAAAGCCTTGTATTTAACATGTTCTAAAAATTCTGCTACTGAACAGAAGAAATGATTTAAGAAACCTTACGGTCTTACTAAAACGTGAGAGTGATGAAATCATTTTTATCTTACGTGGAAGATTATTATAAATTTGCATCGCAATATCCGGAATGGAAACTTTTAAAAGTTTGTGCCCTTACTGACTCTACAGGGAGCTTTCCTTTTTCCCTTATGTCATGTTCATAAATATTACTTTTTTATTTATGTATACAGACAAACCAACGTAGCTAGCATATTGACATGTGAGGAAATGTGACTTTTAATAGAGTTAACGTAGCAATTTAACGCACGTCTATGAATACTTATGACCCAGATACAGCCGACAAGTGCCGCTGGAGTTCCATGTGAGACACCAGCTCATTTCTAAGCAAGCACCAAATACGATATCAACAACTTCTAGCATGCTAAAGGATGAGAAGCACGTTCCGTCTGAGGACGTTTTTAATGTGCCCCTGAAACTGGAAACTGTCTTTAACGCTCTCCTGATGTGCTAAGTCCTTTGTGCTAAGCTTTGATTATACAGGGTGTTAATAAAATGATGTCCACAAATGTAGGAATCTCTTACTGACACCAAAACGATACAAAAGTCAGCCGGCCGGAGTGGCCGTGCGGTTCTAGGCGCTACAGTCTGGAACCGAGGGGTCGCTACGGTCGCAGGTTCGAATCCTGCCTCGGGCATGGATGTGTGTGATGTCCTTAGGTTCGTTACGATTAAGTAGTTCTAAGTTCTAGGCGACTGATGACCCCAGAAGTTAAGTCGCATAGTGCTCAGAGCCATTTTTTTTATACAAAAGTCCATGAGCTACCAAATAAATTTTCCGTAATGAGCTCTGATTATGTGACGTATCTCAGACGTACATTTTTAACTACTTTACTTCCTTACAGACGTTTATTTACATGTCTGAAAGAACAAATTACTGACCATCGACATCGTACGGAATTAGCTCGAAATAAATTTGCCAAGTGCGAACACGTTGGCATCGGCGCTATTAGGTACGGATATACCTGGTACTATCGATTAGTGAAATACGAAAATTTGTGCCGAACCAGAACTCGAACCTCGATTTCTCGCTTGTCGCGAGAGCTTGACTTGACCACTTCGGCTATTCTCGCACGCCTCCCGTACCGACCCAAACTTCCGTATGTCCCTAAATTCATGACTTGATGCTCGCAGCATTACTCTGGATTCCTACATCAGTGAGAATGAGACTATGACGAATCGTGACTAATGATGTCGCTGTCTTTTTCCTATCTTGCAACTTAATATTTACTTGCATGTCTTAAAGAACAGATGTTGCGATACACGTTCTAAATCTGTCTCATGCTGTGCACCACCATACACTATGTGATCAAAAGTATCCGGACACCCCCAGAAACATACGATTTTCATATTAGGTGCACTGTGCTGTCACCTACTGCCAGGTATCCCTTATCAGCGACCTCAGTAGTCATTGGACATCGTGAGAGAGCAGAATGGGGCGCTCCGCGGAACTCACGGACTTCGAACGTGGTCAGGTGATTAGATGTCACTTGTGTCATACGTCTGTACGCGAGATTTCCACACTCCTAAACATCCCTAGGTCCACTGTTTCCGATGAGATGGTGAAGTGGAAACGTGAAGAGACACATACAGCACAAAAGCGTACAGGCCTACCTCGTCTGTTGACTGACAGAGACCGCCGACAGTTGAAGAGGGTCGTAATGTGTAATGGGCAGACATCTATCCAGACCATCACACAGGAGTTCCAAACTGCATCAGGATCCTCTGCAAGTACTATGACAGTTAGGCGGGAGGTGAGAAAACTTGGATTTCCTGTCGAACGGCTGCTCATAAGCTGGTAAATGCCAAACGACGTCTCGCTTGGTATAAGGAGCGTAAACATTGGACGATTGAACAGTGGAAACGTTGCGTGGAGTGACGAATCACGGTGCACAATGCGGCGATCCGATGGCAGGGTGTGGGTATGGTGAGTGCTAGGTGGCACTATCACAGCACAGGCCTACATTGATGTTTTAAGCACCTTCTTCCTTCCTACTGTTGAAGAGCAATTCGGGGATGGCGATTGCATCTTTCAACACGATCGAGCACATGTGCATAAAGCACGTCCTGTGGCGGAGGGGTTACACGACAATAACATCCCTGTTATGGAGTGACCTGCACAGAATCCTGACCTGAATCCTATAGCACACCTTTGGGATGTTTTTGAACGGCGACTTTGTACCAGGCCTCACCGACCGACATCGATACGTCTCCTCAGTGCAGCACTCTGCGAAGAGAGAATTGCCGTTCCCCAGGAAACCTTCCAGCACCTGATTGAACGTATGCCGGCGAAGGTGAAAGCTATCATCAAGACTAAGGGTGGGCCAAAACCATACTGAATTCCAACTTACCGATGGAGGGTGCCACGAACTTTTTAGTCATTTTCAGCCAGGTGTCCGGATACTTTTCATCACATAGTGTATGTTCCCTGTTTAACCATGTCGTCGTCTTCTCTGTTCTACGTCTGGAATAAGTTGATTAAAATAATTATGGAACACGACAGAAACTAAAGGAGAGTACGGTGTAGTTCAGAAATTTATAGCACATGAGATTCTAACATCGAGACAGGGTGACCAAATACAAAACGCACAAACTTCGGTGTGTTCCGTAGCTTTACAAAATTTGAATTCAGTTACTGCCGCTGATGAATGGGGGCGTCTTATTAACTGGCTAAGTAGCAGCAACGTAAGTGATATCCTAATCTTCTAGCTCCCTCGCGGCCCTTTTCCGTTGCCTGGTTTTGGTACCTTACAACTATGTCTTCATTGTAGTCACTTGAGGGCCCGTTTCGTCAACATGTGTTCGTTACATCCGGAAGAGGAAAATTACCCACTTGAGCGCAATGAAGCCTTTCGTTTAACGAAACAGGACATCAGTATGTATGTCAAGCTCCAGAAAATACGAGTACCGTGCTCTACTATGTAAATGGGACGCGCTGTTACGCAAAGCTTCCGAGAATGTGACCAAGCTGTCCTGGCCGCCTGCAGTGAGAGGAACCGCCATAAGAAGCTCTGCATGTCAAATGACAGCCCCGTAATGCTGTGCTCTGTCTACTCTTCTGCAAACGAGGCGGAACTTTCACTGCTTCGCAAGAGACCCAGACGTGATTTACTCTCAGATCATACCGGTTTGTCGCACGAGGTGTAAATGGCGCCAGGCTTGCAATGGGCGCGTTTTGTGACGAACATGCCGTTTACACTTCACTGTTTGACGTTTTTCCAAGACTTGTACGAGTACAAAGCATTGGTTTGAAGCTAAACGACAGGTCATCTGACGATTATCTGAAGTCTGTCGATTACTAGTTCGACTTCCAGCAGGATAATATAGCTGTAAATAGAAAATAAAGATATGTTCCATCCAGTTCACTGAATTTATGGATAGAAAATTCTTTTTTTTCGAAACAAATCAATTTTAAGAGCTTCGGTTGTGTAAGAAATAACGTTTTACTAAAAAGAGACAATTCTATCCATTATGCATACAACAGTGTAACGTACTCCAAGTTTTGCTGTGGTTATAATGCTAGAAAGCTCGCAAGGGCTTGATAGTAAGCAGAAAGTATAGATCATCTAAGAGCGTCTTTTGTAGTCAGATGAGATGTTTAGATATAACCTACGAACAGTCTAGATTTTTAAATACCAAAAAAGTGAAAGATGCAGAAAAAAGTTAAAATAATGAGATAAAAGTGATTAGATAGTGTTTGCAGACGATTTAAGAACGAAACAACGAAGAAACGTAACATTGAGCTTTAGTAGCAGCCCGTAGGCTGCCCGTGATAACAAATGGTACCAAAACATGGATTATAGCAAGAAATAAAATTAAAAATAAACAATAAAATGGTAAATATATTAAAGAAACATTGAAGGAGGCAATGAATTTACACCACCCAAAATTATAAGAGGAGGAAACCAGCTGAATACACGTGCATGACATTGGAGCTGATACGTTTTGTAAGTAGGCTGTTTATGTTTTCTTATTGGCAACGTTACGTAGCGCTCTGTATGAAAATCACTGGCTGTGCTGTGTGCAGTCTGTGGCTAGTTTGCATTGTTGTCTGCCATTGTAGTGTTGGGCAGCGGCAGCTGGGTGTGAACAGCGCGTAGCGTTGCGCAGTTGGAGGTGAGCCGCCAGCAGTGGTGGATGTGGGGAGAGAGATGGCGGAGTTTTGAAATTTTTTAAACTGGATGTCATGAACTGATATGTATATTATGAGTTTTCAACATTATTAAGGTAAATACATTGCTTGTTCTCTATTAAAATCTTTCATTTTGTTAACTATGCCTATCAGTAGTTAGTGCCTTCAGTAGTTTGAATCTTTTATTTAGCTGGTAGTAGTGGCGCTCGCTGTATTGCAGTAGTTCGAGTAACGAAGATTTTTGTGAGGTAATTGATTTAGTGATTTGTGAAAGGTATAGTTTAATGTTAGTCAGGGCCATTCTTTTGTAGGGAATTCTGAAAGTCAGATTGCGTTGCGCTAAAAAAATATTGTGTGTCAGTATAAGCACAGTCATTTGTAATTTTTCTAAGGGGACGTTTCGTTGAAAGGGGACGTTTCATATGATCCTGGCAGGGTCGCCATATGAAACGTCCCCTTTCAACGAAACATCCCCTTGGAAAAATTACAAATGACTGTGCTTATACTGACACACAATATTTTTTTAGCGCAACGCAATCTGACTTTCAGAATTCCCTACAAAAGAATGGCCCTGACTAACATTAAACTATACCTTTCACAAATCACTAAATCAATTACCTCACAAAAATCTTCGTTACTCGAACTACTGCAATACAGCGAGCACCACTACTGCCAGCTAAATAAAAGATTCAAACTGCTGAAGACACTAACTACTGATAGGCATAGTTAGCAAAATGAAAGATTTTAATAGAGAACAAACAATGTATTTACCTTAATAATGTTGAAAACTCATAATATACATATCAGTTCATGACATCCAGTTTAAAAAATTTCAAAACTCCGCCATCTCTCTCCCCACATCCACCACCGCTGGCGGCTCACCTCCAACTGCGCAACGCTACGCGCTGATCACATCCAGCTGCCGCTGCCCAACACTACAATGGCAGATAACAATTCAAACTAGCCACAGACTGCACACAGCACAGCCAGTGATTTTCATACAGAGCGCTACGTAACGTTGCCAATAAGAAAACATAAACAGCCTACTTACAGTTTCAGAAAATGTGGTACGCCAAAGGAAGAATAAAATAGATTTACTTTAGGGAACATCTACCTTAGGGAATATCCACGGACAATTTATAATGATAACGACACTATAAAATTACGAAAGAAAACTGAAATATCAGAGGGAAAAAACGGAGTAGCGTAAGAATTTTGAATAATTGCGATGTCTGCATATTTCATTGTGCTCACCCTGGAATTTTTCACAGCCAGTTCTTTTACGACTAAATTGGAATTCGGCAGTTTCTGATTCCTCGTTCTTGCCCAAAGGAGGGAAGGAGGGTTAGAATTTGAGTCGCGTGGACAACGAGGTAATAAGAGATAAAACACAAGCTGGAGATGGGTAAGGAAATTGGCCGAGTCCTTTGCAAAGGAACTAGCCCGGCATTTGTCTTACGCGATGTAGGGGAACCGACGTAAGTGTGGTACACCAGACAGGAACTTGAAACGGCGTCCTCTCAGTTCGTGTGTCCAGTGACCTACCGTTGCGCCACCTTGCTCGGTCAGCAATGATCAGTTTGCTAGTGAAAGTACATATTTTACTGCCTAAAGTTCAAACGTATCCTCGAGAGACGGCGATACAAGGAAGAAAGATCTAGCTGCTTTTCAGTATTGTAGTGAAAGACAAGAAAGAACATATGAAATAGAGAAAATGAGATTCAAGAGGCGGCGATATAGTGGCTGAGAAATTAATTTTACGGAGCAGAAAGGGGAAAAAATATGTACTTAAACTAAGAAACTGTATCAGAGGAGCATGTAGAAACTCGCACAAAAGATTCAGCCTAAACAGACATTTTAATAGCAAAACATACGTTACGTAAAAATGGGACTATACACTAGTCGAAACACATTTCCACAAATCAGTAGCTGATCTGATAACTACTTGTTTCCCCGGCATAGTACTATTTCGATTTCATTCGACCTCTGAATTGACTTACCAAATTGTTGTTGCTGGAAATCAGACCACGATGCAAGTTGTTGTTTTTCACACAAACGAAGTATAAAGTTTTGATAACTGCCAGAAAAAAAAGTCGTGTACTGAATGGAGAATATCCGCAAAACTTATGGAACTGTGGTCTGACATGCACTTTTCGAGCCACTAAGCCTCAAACGAAACACTGTTTCACTTATAATTCCTTTGCTCTGTCTCTTTCATTTTCGAACAGTCTTAACAATCTCTGGTTTGTGTGCGCCTGCGATACATTTGCGTTACGAGTCCGCTGCAGAGGTACTCGTCGCTCCATGTTTATCTTTTTTACTTCCAGGGCCAATTTTTATATTTAGTCACTAATTATTTTCAAATTAAATCTGTTAGCTTCTGTCACTTGCCTACGAAAAACCTGTATTCTTATATGAGCAACGCGAAGTAAGTGCAACAATGAAAGACAGTGGTGCGTCACAGGAGACAGTCACTGGGAAGAACTGATTTCTCAGTTTTCTCGGCTTGATTGAATAATAGTCTGCTTTCGGTGTTAATCCTAGGTAATATTCCATTTTATGCACTAGTGTTTCGACGATCGACTGTGACGTTTTCTTCGGGTTCTGCAAGCTGTGTTCTCATGCCCACTTACTGCCTGGACTCTAACCAAACTAGGAGCTATTGATGTCGCAACGCTACTTAGGGAACATTTCGACACTCGGCGCCCGCTACGTTCTCTGATTCTCATTTGATTTTCTGAGCCCTCACTCTTATTCTGTGAAATGCGCATACTTTCAACGATGTCGACGTCTGGTGGGTGAGATGGCCGACGAGTTATTAATCAATGGAGTGCCGCGCCCCACGCCAGAAACCTGCGTCCCAGTTAATTAAGTTTCCCGGCATCTTTATTTCGAGACTGCTTAATTACTTTATCCCAGAAACTTGGCGTTCGCACCACGGTACTGGTCTCGTCGTATTTCGTTTCACAATTGTATTCGAGGCAGTGCTCGGCTAAAGCCGACTTGCCCGGTTGATTTAGTCGGGCGTGTCGCTGATGTTCCTTGCAACTCTCCTCGACTATTTTAATTGCCACATTCGCATGGAGTGCGGTACACACCCGGCCTTCGGAAATCTAGACCGTCTTTTACAAGGAAGTTTTTTCCTTTTTGTTTACGGGAATCAGCACCTCGGCTGAACACCAGAGAACACACCACCAGCTGGGAAGAACAGCAGGCTAAGTAGGGCAGGCTAACAGGGAAGTCGGGCAGTTGTCACCAAGCAAGGCATGGGCGCAGAAAATTCACCATTGCGTGAACGCGACTTCCCTGCGGGGATCTGGGTCGGCAGGTCCGTTATTACAGGGGAGGAGTTTCTAAACGTGCTAATTGAGATTAATGGCGGCCCGCGCTCGCGTTCACAACAGCGCCGCCAGCGAAACTTCAACCCACGACCCGCGACTCGACCCGACGCGAAATCAGGCGTCATGTTGCAACCGCTTGCCGGTAGTATGTGCTGCTCTGGGTGATGTCCGCCTTAGTTTCAGGTCGTTCGGCCACAACCTCGGAATGCACGAGGGTTCTCAGAGGAACGATCCCGGAGGTTCGAGTCCTCCCTCGGGCATGGGTGTGTGTGTTTGTCCTTAGGATAATTTAGGTTAAGTAGTGTGTAAGCTTAGGGACTGATAACCATAGCAGTTAAGTCCGATCAGATTTCACATACATTTGATCATTTTGAACTATCCCGGAATTCGAAAAACCACAGAAAACCTAAATCTGGAAGGCCGAACGAGCATTTGAACTCTGCTATTCCCGAATGCGACACCAACGTAGCAACCTCTGCGCTAGGTCTCTCGACTAATTCCAGATTTGCATTCACCTGTATCCTGTAACAGTCCGAGAGTAATAGTTACGGTTTTCTTAGGAACGGATGGATGTTTCCGATTTGTTACTGTGTTGAACAATCTCGTTTCCCCGTACGGTTCATTCGTTCACGATGACCTTGTCATAGTTTTAACCTTACAGGAGTATTTTAGAAATAAATTTGGGCATCCACTTTTACTAGATTACAAAAGTATCAATTGGCACACAGAGAAAAATGGTTCAAATGGCTCGGAGCACTATGGGACTTAACTGCTGTGGTCATCAGTCCCCTAGAACTTAGAACTAGTTAAACCTAACTAACCTAAAGATATCACACACATCCATGCCCGAGGCAGGATTCGAGCCTGCGACCGTAGCGGTCACGCGGCTCCAGACTGTAGCGCCTAGAACCGCACGGCCACTCCGGCCGGGGCACACAGAGACAATTGTAATCAATCACTTCTGGTATAGTTATTTGGATATTTGAATTTATTCTTATGACACCCATTGTTAAGCTTCAAATAACATTCTCGAACTCAAAGAAACATCATACCTTGGCAGAAAGTATCCAGATGATAATACTGGCCCTCTGATACCTGGTATCTTTACTGTTCGTCCGATGCTGAGAGTGAAACTTAAGCTGCGGCATACACGTGTCTGTACTTCAGAATGTGGGACTGTCTGATAACTCGATGAGCTGGGAGATATCTGCCGGGTGCCAGTCACGTGTATTTATTTCGCCATGTTAGTCTAGGGATGCGATGTAATGCACCAGTGACAAGCAGAAGAGCGTGTATAAAGAGTAACAAACAATGGAAAACGATTCGTTCCCAAGAAGTGCACTCTGTCGGAAGTACTATATTTATATTCAGTTGCAATTCTTCGAATTGCAGGAAGAGCCTAGACAGAAATACAGACTGAATTATATTGAAATCACTCAAAGAGCGAGCAAATCGTAGCATCAAGTCCAGTCCCTAATTTTTAATTTTGTTTCGGCAGAATACGACGCTTGCTTCCCATCTGGGAGATATACCTCAGGTGTCCCAATTTTGTCTCAGTTTACTGGATGCTGTAGCTGTATGTGTGGTTGGGGGGAGGGGGCGTGTTTTCGATCAATTTTCTGAATTATACACTGTTGCGTAAATTGGTAATTGCATTGTTCTTTGTTTCGTGCCTCAAAAATGGGTCTGGTTCGGCCGACACCAACGTGCAGCGAATGTTGTACAGTAGCATGAGTGAGAGTGAAGTCACCGTATGAACACGTGTTTAGCACACGGCACTGATCTGGGGCGTTTACTAAGTAGCATCTACGTAAGGCTGTCTGTATGGTGGTGCCACATGGTCATTAAAGAAATAATTGTGTATCACGATGCATTTTTGTGGAACTTACTACCTGTTCCTCATTGGTTAACTAGCGCTTTCTACGAACGTCACAGACCTTTCCTGGCCCTGGCACTACAGGATCTAAAGTTTATCGCGCACTTTATGCAACCTGTACGTTAGGCAGAAGAACTTGGTTCAAATGGCTCGGAGCGCTATGGGACTTAACATCTGAGGTCATCAGTCCCCTAGAACTTAGAACTACTTAAACCTAACTAACCTAAGGACATCACAAACATCCATGCCCCAGGCAGGATTCGAACCTGCGCCTGTAGTAGTCGCGTGGTTCCAGACTGAAGCGCCTAGAACCGCTCGGCCACTACGGCCGGCAAGAGGAATTGTAACATTGTGTAGTTTCATTAAAAACAAGACTGATAACACAACATTCTGTGCAAATGGATTGTCTGTTTGCTTATAATGTTTCGTTACCTAAGAACTAGTGTCCCCTGCAGACGGTAGTCAGTTGTTTCTTGAAGATGGTCCAATAAGTCGAAACTAGTTAGATATAAACAAAAATCAGTAGAACAAAAACAGTGTACTTGTTGTCCGCCTCCGTAGCGTAGCGATAGCGTTACCGCTTACCATTCTGGGGGCCCGGGTTCGATTCCCGGGAGGGGGACTGAGTGTTGTGTGACCATCATCATTGGCTCTCAAGTCGCCGACGTGGCGTCAACTAAAGAGGACTTGCAATACGGCGGCCGAACTCCCCCGAATGGGGCCTCCCGGCCAACAATGCCATACGATCATTTCATTTTCAGTGTACTTGTTATTCAACGTCAAATAGAGCTTCTGTTTCCATAAGAGGCAGTAAAACGCCACCTGATGATTAGAAAACCATACTATAAAAGTTTAAAAATTTCCTGCTTAACAATATATAAGTAGCAGAACGAAACAATTTGTTCGTAACAGTCTCGGTACCAACACGCTAGTCAGCATAGTGACAGTCAATTGATCAAAGATTGTTGCAATATAGCAATTCACGAAGCGCAGATCTGGGACCAAATGGCAATATTTGCACGACGTTGCTATCATGTCTGAACGCTATTTCGATACTGTAATGCAGTACAAGAATTGCTTCCAAGTCTTTGACTTACTGTCCGTAGTTATGGGGTACCACAAGGTTTGACGTAGTTAAATTGATATTTTCACAAGATATTGCGAGATGCGAGGTAATTTTTTAGAATAAACATTGTTTAATTGACATCAGTGTCTGTCAGACACGTGGGTCTGGTTGGAGAGAGCTTTGGAGCGACGGTAGGAGCAGCTGCACCTGCCAGTCGGGGCGAACTGTGGCCTTTAGCGCGGCTGGGCTGGGCCGTGGCGCGTGCGCCTGTGCCGTATGTGGGTCATTTCGGCTGCGAATACCGAGGCGGTCGCACGCACACACGCACACGCAGGCTGGCGGGCGCGCTGCCAGCGGGGTTCGACGTGGGGGCCCAGCGCAGCCGGCTCCGCCACGGCCTCTGCACAAGCGCTGCTCTCAGGTTTGGTTAATACACTACTGGCCATTAAAATTGCTACACCACGAAGATGACGTGCTACAGGCGCTGTGGTATGCAAATGATAAGCTTTTCAGAGCATTCACACAAGGTTGGCGCCGGTGGCGACATCTACAACGTGCTGACATGAGGTAAGTTTCCAGCCGATTTCTCATACACAAACAGCAGTTGACCGGCGTTGCCTGGTGAAATGTTGTTGTGATGCCTCGAGTAAGGAGGAGAAAAGCGTACCATCACGTTTCCGACTTTGATAAAGGTCGGATGGAAGCCTATCGAGATTGCGGTTTATCGTATCCTGACATTGCTGCTCGCGTTGGTCGAGATCCAATGACTGTTAGCAGAGTATGGAATCGGTGGGTTCAGGAGGGTAATACGGAACGCCGTGCTGGATCCCAACGGCCTCGTATCACTAGCAGTCGAGAGTGACAGGCATCTTATCCGCATGACTGTAACGGATCGTGCAACCACGTGTCGATCCCTGAGGGGGACGTTTGCAAGACAACAACCATCTGCACAAACAGTTCGATGACGTTTGCAAAATCATGGACTATCAGCTCGGAGACCATGGCTGCGGTTACCGTTGACGCTGCATCACAGACAGGAGCGCCTGCGATGGTGTACTCAACGACGAACCTGGGCGCACGAATGACAAAACGTCATTTTTTCGGATGAATCCAGGTTCTGTTTTCAGCATCATGGTGGTCGCGTCCGCGTTTCGCGACATCGGGGTGAACGCACATTGGAAGCGTGTATTCGTCATCGCCATACTGGCGTATCACCCTGCGTGATGGTATGGGGTGCCAATGGATACACGTCTCGGTCACCTCTTGTTCGCGTTGACGGCACTTTGAACAGTGGACGTTACATTTCAGATGTGTTACGACCCGTGGCTCTACCCTTCATTCGATCCCTGTGACACCCTATATTTCAGCAGGATAATGCATGACCGCATGTTGCAGGTCCTGTACGAGCCTTTCTGGATACAGAAAAAGTTCGACTGCTGTCCTGGCCAGCACATTCTCCAGATCTCTCACCAACTGAAAACGTCTGGTCAATGGTGGCCGAGCAACTGGCTCGTCACAATACGCCAGTCACTACTCTTGATGAACTGTGGTATCGTGTTGAAGCTGCATGGGCAGCTGTATCTGTACACGCCATCCAAGCCCAGGCGTATCAAGGCTGTTTTATTATGGCCAGAGGTGGTTGTTCTGGGCACTGATTCCTAGAATCTGTGCACCCAAATTGCGTGAAAATGTAATCACATGTCAGTTCTAGTATATTTGTCCAATGAATACCCGTTTATCATCTGCATTTCTTCTTGTTGTAGAAATTTTAATTGCTAGTAGTGTACATATACTCTCTTATGACGTTCGCCGTAAATACACAGAGGTGACAAGTCATAGGATAGCGATATGTACATATACAGATCCACAGAACGACAGTGTATTGGCGGCGCTGTCGTTTGTACTCAGATGATTCATGTGAAAGCATTTCCTGCGTGATTATGGCCGTACGACAGGAATTAATAGACTTTGAACGCGCAATGGTTGATCGGGATAGACTCAGGGACATTACATTTTGGAAATGGTTACCGAATTCAATATTACGAGATCCACAGTGTCAAGAGTGTGCCGAGAATACCAAATTTTTGTCATTACCTCTCACAACAGAGCGGAGGCGTATGCGTAGAGTTGTCAGTGCAAACAGACAAAAACAGCGCGTGAAATCATCGCAGAAGTAAATGTCCGACGAACGTATCTGTTGAGCGAAATTTGGCATTAATGGGCTGTGGCAGCAGATGGCAGAGGCGAGTGCCTTCGATAACAGCACGACATTGCCTACAGCCATGGACCCAAACTGTCATCAAGGCACTGTGCAAGCTGGTGGTGGCTCCATAAGGTGTGGCCCGTGTTTACATGAGACATGGACTGGAAACGGTTATGTTCGTCTACTTGGCGACAATTTGCAGTTATTCATGGACTTCATGTTCCCAAACAACGGTGGAATTTTTGTGGATAACGATGCGCATGTCACCGGGCCACAATTGTTCGCGATTGGTTTGAAGAACTTTCTGGACAATTCGGGTCAATGATTTGGCCACAATATCGTCCATCATAAATCTCATGAAACGTTTATGGCGCGTAATCGAGAGGTCAGTTCGTGTACAAAATCCCGCACTGGCAACACTTCCGCAATCATGGGCACCTTTAGAGGCAGAAAGGTTAAATATTTCCGTGGGGGACTCCCAACGACTTGTTGAGTCCCGCCACGTCGCGCTGCTGCACTACGCCGGGCAAAAGACGATATTAGGAGGTATACCATGACTTTTATCACCTCAGTGTAATCCACGACAATTTTAGACGGACAGTGCTCTTTGTATCTACAATAACAAAATGTCTGACAGGTACGATAGCAGCTTTTAAATACTACCTAAAATCGTTTCTTCTGGACAATTCCCTCTATTCCACTGACGAATTTTTGTCTAAAATCTGGTGACCTACAAAAAAAACATAAAAATGGAAAAAACACCTAGTTTTTAAGTGTGTTTGCATTAGTATGACTAAAAAACTATGGTCATTAATATTAGACTAATAACGTATACATATCCTGTAAATCGACTCGTTCCACATCACTTCGATAAAAGAATCGTTCAAAAGATCATATGGAACATATAAATAATTAATAATGTCTCAATCGTCTATCCAGATCTCTGGTCAGCGCTTGCATTCTCTGAATCTACCGGCTACTTGCAGCTGGGGGCGTGTAGGTTCGTGAGGTTAATTGAAAGACCCATTTATTAACAATTCGGACTTGCATTGTGTTCAACTAGCGCAGTTCGCAAATCCGTGCAAGATACTGGACTAACTTTCTGACTCGTGAGTTATCAATTCCCTCAGTGCTGCTCTAAAATGCATAGCTACTTTTATCCATGACTTCGTAACATTGCAGCATTTCATCAAGTATCGTGAGCGTTTAAATTCTTCACCAGTGTAATACAAGACTTTAACGCCAGACGCAAATGCTAATACACGAGTTCAAAATGGTTCAAATGGCTCTGAGCACTATGGGACTTAACTGCTGAGGTCATCAGTCCCCTAGACCTCAGAACTACTTAAACCTAACTATCCTAAGGACATCACACACATCCATGCCCGACGCGGGATTCGAACCTGCGACCGTAGCGGTCGCGCGGTTCCAGACTGTACACGAGTTCGTAGTAGGTTATGTAGTAGGTATACAAACAGTTGTAATTGGTTTTATAGCCGCACTTGCAGTCCGACGGAGTAGTACATTACATCCATGTTGAAAACTAGGACCTGGATAGCTCAGTCAATAACAGTATCGCCCTCAGCAGAAAAGGTTTGTGTTCGAGGCACTGTCCGGCACACAGTTTTAATCATCCAGGAGTTTTAATTTACACTGTTAAAGCAGAACATCATGATACGTAACTCTGTCAGAACGCACGTGGCTGAGATTGAAGGTAGCTTCCTTTGCTAGAGGACTTTTCCAAGCGGCAAGCTGTGAGCGTCCGGTGGCTGGGAATGAGTATCACAAAAACGGCAGCAGTCTTCACCTGTTCACGCGCTGTACTGGTTCGTATCGCAGAAAATTAAAGAATCGTATGGCACTGATGGTCCGAAGACCCCACCTGGGATAGTTCGACTTCCGAGATGCAAGTCTTTGGGCGACTTGCGTGTCGATGACGATGAAATGCGGAGAAAGTCGCCGACCTGGCCAAGAATGGAACCCAGGACAGTTGTATGACAGTCAGACGCGCTGATCACTCACCTAAGGAGACAGACTTCGTATCATTAAATGCTAGACACTCACAATTACAGTGAGCACTGATGTGGAGCTAAATAGACCGTGGAGCAACGTAAACACCGCTTCGACAACTGCGTTGGCATATCCCATTTTTCCAGGATAATAATGTTTCGGTACGTCCACCTCTCGGCGTACTTAGGCCGGCTCTGGCTACAACGTAGTTTATTCATTATGTTTTTCATACGGTCCATTTTTACGAAAGGCTCTTTAATTGCATCCGTTGCTAGAATAACTTGATTCCGTTCATGATATCAGCGTTTTCCAGCAGGAGCATGCGAGAGCAGAATCTTAGAACGGTGAACTGAACGGCATAATGATGAATTCCAGATGATATTTTTGTTCTCGCATTTATTCAACACCTTATGTTAGACGTCAAACACCAACTCTGATCTTGCGAGCTCGGGGGTAATGTGTGTGCCCACGATTCGGAACGTTTCCGTAGGTTGCTACATGAGTAGTCTTCAGTTAAAGCGGGGGTTTAAGGCCTCTTGCGTCATTAGTAGCACCAATTTACTAAACGGATACAGAATGAAATTCGATATTTTCATTTCTAAACGTAATATTTCACACGCAAAATATTTTGGTGATATTTTATCCACCACACTCTTGGCGATTCCCGGCCTCTTATTTACCCGAACCACATTTTCATTTCCAAATACTCAGCAATCTTCCTTTCCACTCCGTTTACGACTAGCAGTAGCTCCTGGATCTTTGCTTCTGTACACTTCCCAAGCATGGAAGAGCATCCCCTCTATTCCTCTTGCTGCAATTTGGATATGGAAAGGAATACTTTTGTAGCCAAATGCGTGCTTCACGTTACGTTCGTTATATATGGAGTATTTGAGGTGGATGTGGCTCAACAGGCTTGCTTTCACTTCAAAGTGCTGAAACCCCCTAATAGCTTCAACCAGTCTGGTTACTTTGGCAGAGCACCGGCCAAATTAAGTGGTTTGTGTTTTCGCACCATATATGGCAGACTGCCTTGGCTTGTGGTCGTAACAGGCTACTTTAATGTATGTCACCGAAAATGCGGAATACTTTGGTAGCAGAATTAATTAAGTTCCCGTCTGTGAAATTTACAGGTGGACCAGACAGCAAGTAGTTCCACGCGCCATGTCGACAACCAGTACTGTGCTTTTTGGGCATAATTGTACGGTTCTTAATACGAATTACAGGCTGTTTTTCATCATTCACCCTTAGTCTGCAATATGAAGTAACTTATTATCAAAACGAACATAGAAAGTAGCCTTCACTACATTTGGTGACATACGAAGCATTCTATCGTCTACCCAATCTCGTCATACGTATGATCAGGTAAATTTGGAACCACACGCGCTCAATAATCATCGAGACCACTATTAAACCATGACTAGTAAAGCAATTGGTAAAAGCTATTTAATGAATTTTTCATGTGATGGATTGACACGTAATAGCAGATAATAATTCTTAATGTAGCCGCAGACAACGTTGTTATGCACGAGAGAGAGAGAGAGAGAGAGAGAGAGAGAGAGAGAGAGAGCGAGAGAGAGAGAGAGAGAGTGAGAGTCCTTAAAGCTACGACAGTGGAATATTTTACATGAAATGCCGTCAAAATAGTAATCAACGAAACTCAACCAATATAATGTTGCAGCTGAAAAGTGAGTCCAGTTAAATAACAGAAAGACAAGAAAATAGCATTATAATTAACACTAAACGCTAAGTTGAGCAAAACAGAACTATTAAAACATTTAGTAAATTAAAGTGCTGGTTGCTGCGTTACTTCTCAAATGGCTCTGATCACTATGGGACTTATCAGTCCCCTACAACTTAGAACTACGTAAACCTAACTAACCTAAGGATATCACACACATCCATGCCCGAGGCAGGATTCAAACGTAGCGCCTAGAACCGCTCGGCCACCCCGGCCGGCCGTTACTTCTCATTTCTGTGTCAGAATGTGTAGGCCTTTCTGTCTTTTCCTTGTTCGTCACAGCGGTCTTCGTCCCTTTCACTGATATCTACATTTTTTTTCCTAGCAGCACCACAGTGATCCGCTCTAAATGTTTTTTTTTCTGTCTTGCATATTGTCCTGCGTGTGTAGTGTTATACACTCTATTAGTAATTCTGTCGTTATTTCCGCATTTGGTGCCCTGTTTACTCTTGCGTACATTGCACTTCTTGCCTAAATCCTCATTTCTGCTGTATGTTTCTCAAAACCGGGTACCAGATTTTTTTTAGACTGTTTATTACGGTCCTTGGTGGTATGGTATGGTGCCCTGAATTCAAGACAGTATTCGATGTAGAAATAGAAAAAGTAACAAATCGCTTATTTAAAATGCGAATATTTATGTTAGACTTTGTCATGGCTATTCTTGATATCGATTGAAGCAGCAATTTTACCGTTAACAGCCGAATTTATTTAATATCCATTGCATCTTTCAGAGATTTAAACCTCCACCATCGGGTGGGTTTATGGGAGTTAATACGACATGTATGGGTTGTGGTGTTATTTTGGGGATTCGTGGGGGACTATCTGCAACAGTCACGTGTTCCTTTTTTATGGTGTTCCATCACGCACAAAATCGCACGAACTTTGTAAACTTAAGTGTAATGTTCAACGTGTACAAAGTGCGTGTGATGCTGAAGATGAAGCAGCTCGACAGAAAATGAAACTGTGAGTACTGAAGATGGTGCCAAAGGCCACCCCAAAGTCGTAATACAACCCAAATATATTGTATCAATTGACTTAAATCCACCTGATGATGGACGTTCAATATCTGAAAAAATTAAGTAAATGGCTACTCATCCGTTAACAGACGCACTTACATGGAATAACTAAGCAGTTCAGGTACACTGTTAATGCTTTGTACATTTAAGTAAGAAATAATAGGCTCCATTCCTACCTATTAGACACCGAACTACCATTTTTGTCTTTTTGGACGAAAAGCTCTACATGTTCTATAACTTACTAAAGAGTTACTTAAAAACTGTTGTATTCAGAACAAATACGGTTCCTGACACGGCACGACTGCGAGCCTGGCTGGGCCAGTGATGGCGGCGCGGCGGGTGTTATCGCGGGTTTCCGGCCAGTGCGGCGCTTCGCCGTGGCACGGCCAGCCAGCCAGCGTGTGCTGGCGCGGACCGTGCCCATTGTGTAAGAGGACACTTGTCGCGGCCGGCGAAAGTCGGCAGGAAAAGCGCTCTATCTGCGCTGACACCTGCCTGGCACTCAATGGCTGTTCTGCAGCGCTGCTTTCCCACACGCCGCAAACAAAATGCGGAAACGTCTCAAATGCAGACCGCCGAGGCTGCTGAATTCGAGAGTCCGCGTCTAGCGCTTTGCTAATCACAATCTGGTCTACAACAGGCTCTGACATTACGCTGTTATTCTAGTCCACCTTATCCTCATGTAATAATGCTCTGAAATTTGACTTTTCACACCATACTTATTCTTCTTATTAACCCCTATTGCAAGATAATTTCGGAGTAGTACGCCCCTAATCCCATACATTCACCTCCACTGGTGAACAATCAGCGTGTCTGACTGCTAAGCGGAGGACACTGGTTCAATTCGCAGCACTGTCAAGAAATTTTCATTTGTGGAAGGGCTGAAATGGGGCGCTCTTAGCATCGTGAGCAGAAGACAGGGTTTATCTGAGAGAGGGAAAAGCGCTTAATAACGACTGGGAGAATGGGAAGCCCCTCCACGCTAAAGTCCAGTTACACAATCCTCCCTCGAAAAATCGTTGCCCCCGTATCCGGACCGGGGAGCGTCCTACACATGTACAAGATCTTAATTATATGGAGTATCACCACTGCCCAAGTAGCTTCAGAATAGAATACGCTCTATCTCTAATGACCTCGTCGTCGATGGTACGATAAAAAACTGGTCCTGTTGATTTAGATGTTGAGCTACATAGACATTTAAATTATGTATTTATACGATTATAGTAATGCCTTTTTGACTCTAACCGAAATCTGGAAAAGTTTGCGGGATAAAAGCATGGCTGACAACGGAATGACATGGTTCAAATGGCTCTGAGCACTATGGGACTTAACATCTATGGTCATCAGTCCCCTAGAACTTAGAACTACTTAAACCTAACTAACCTAAGGACATCACACACATCCATGCCCGAGGCAGGATTCGAACCTGCGACCGTAGCAGTCGCGCGTCTCCGGACTGAGCGCCTAGAACCGCTAGACCACCGCGGCCGGCCAACGGAATGACATATTCATATGTGAAACATAGAAGGAAAATTCAAGGCAACGGAAAGGCAAGACAGTATGGAGCTTGACGAATGAAGAAACATGTTAGTCAATCAGGTCGAAAGAGGTAAGGTTTAATGATAAAATGTGAGCTTAGCAACCGATTTACGTTGTAAAGGACCACTAGAATTAACACGTTTCGAAGCTCAGAATTACTGTACAATAAACCTCATAGAGCGACCCATATAAAACATAAACAAAAACAATAACAATTATGAAATAACGTGGCTACTTTCCTTGCAACTGTGTCTTCTTAAGATGTACAGCCACATCAGCGCCCTATGCGTGTATGGTAATATCCAGTTGTTGTAATAGATCTAGTACATTTAAAAATTGCTAGATCTTAATCATTTTCAAACAGGGAGTGGCCAGTTTCGTGAATATGCATAGCTTCGGCAGACTTCTAGCAATTATTAAGCCGAAAAGTGTCCCTACATTCTTTGTACTTTAACTTTAAGGACCTACCAATTTGGTATATGTAGTTCGCATTTCAGGTGTTACACTGAATTTTGTGGACACCAGTTCTGTCGTATGTCTCGACCTGAAGTTGTAAATTACTCCTTAGCTTACATCGCGGCGTACTGCTGGTCTTAGATACGGCATGGATTTCAAAAGATTTGAAAATATTGGCCACCTTCTGAGAAAGATTACCGAAGTAACCGGACCTACTAGAACAGTTGGAGATTCCCATGCACTGCGTGCGAGATCGTAATACTTCAAATGAACAGCTTACAGATAATACAATTTTTTCAGGATCTTTAAAAAATATCTGTAATTATTTCTCGGCTTTACAATACACCGTTAGTTTACTGTTCATGACGTAATTTGAATTTCTGGGCTACCCGGCATCGATATACATCGTCTTTTACCTGATTTCGTGTTTTCATTCATGAAGAGCTCATTCGCATTATTTCTGTGTTTGTCTGCGGGTGTGGCTTTCAAGAAGATACACGGGATGTGCAAACATAGGACTGTTATTCTCACGCGGATAGTAGCTAATGACAGCATATGTCTTTCCATTTTAATCTGTTTTATCAATGATGTGCATGTACATATAACGAAGACACAGCTTCAAGTAAAGTAGCTACGTCATTTTAATTTGTGTAATTCCTCTTATTTATGTTTCATATTGGCCGCTCTTTGTGGTGTCTTGTTCAGTAATTCTGAAGATCAAGGCTTCACCTTTGAAACGCGTAAATTGTAGCGTTGTTTACATTGTGAGTAGGTAGTTCAGCCGACATTTTAACATTCAGTTTTACAACCACGACCTGGCATTATGGTTAAAATCAAAGATGAGGTATACATGCGACCGAATCCAACACCTCCTGTCGACCAGATGAGAAACAGGAGTGCAGCAAATTCTCACTTCGAACGTCACTAAGGCTCTGTTAAGGATGCAGCGATTTTATGGGCCATCCAAGTGAGAAATGAGAGCCGAATGTATATAAACTCTACCTCTCCCTGGCAGTGTTTCACATTCTTCACATCGAGTGTTGCACTCATCCTTGAAGACCAATCTTACGAAACCACAGCTGGTTTTAATGAGAACTGTCTCACACAAGAAGCTGTACAATGGACACAAAGCATAAAAGATGATATGTGCTCCAAAGAATTATTGAGGACGAAAAACTGTTCGACAGTAACACGCAGCCCTATCGAAGACGACAGGGAAGAGAGAACTTATCAGATGGAACGAGCGCGTCACATATCAGTATAATTTACTTGTCCGCCTGGCCACTATCGTAAACCATGCTTCGCGTTTAGAATGTAAAGGCTGTCTTTAGCATGTCTTCAGAACTCGATTTATGAGGCTATTACTTCCACTTGTTGCACCAGGAAAAAAAAATAAGTCGCCAAAGAAGAGTAGACTGTAGAAAGTAGCTTACCTGAATTTGGGCTGCCTTCTTTGGCCAGACTGTGGATACGTGAGCCATTCACAATCCTTGGCGGATGGCGTTGGTGAAATGTGGTTGTCTTCGCTTGGTAATGATTGGAAATGAGTAGACAGGTAAATGAAAACTTCCGTCACTTCTTTGTAGACACATTACATATCAAAGGTTGAAAAACTGTGTTTTTGTTCTGCAGATATTTAATTCGAACAGACATTTCTTGGCGTATTGTCACGAAACCACCGATGATCGTCCACAAGAGACAATACTTTCCAGAAAACAAATGACTAAAGAGAAAGAGATTATGAGCGCGCACACACTGAATCTTTGTAGGTCACACAAGTCATACTCCACTTTTCCTGAGTGCGTGTGGAAGGAAGGTCAGAGACACAAAGTCAGAGCAGAGCTATTACTTCCAGCCAGTAAAAGGAGAAAGAACTTTGCCTATTAGACCAACTTAAGGTAAATAATCACTTAACACCAACACGTGGTTCTAAATGGTCATTTACATATGAGCACCTCTCCCCCGCCACAGCCGGCCGCGGTGGTCTAGCGGTTCTGGCGCTGCAGTCCGCAACCGCGGGACTGCTACGGTCGCAGGTTCGAATCCTGCCTCGGGCATGGGTGTGTGTGATGTCCTTAGGTTAGTTAGGTTTAAGTAGTTCTAAGTTCTAGGGGACTTATGACCTAAGATGTTGAGTCCCATAGTGCTCAGAGCCATTTGAACCATTTGAACCCCCGCCACACACACACACACACACACACACACACACACACACACACACATTGAAGCTTCACTTGTTTCAGTTAACCAGTCACACATTACCTGACCTAGCCATGGGATACCTCCTAAAATCGTATCGGACCTGCTTTCTCCCGGCGTAGTGCAGCAGCTCCACGTGGCAGGAAGTGAACAAATTGCCGAAAGGGCCCTACAGAAATACTGAGCCATACTGCCTCTACAGCCGTCCATAATTGCGGAAATGTTGCCGGTGCAGGATTTCGTGCACGAACTGATGTCTTGATTATGTCCCATAAATGTTCGATGCGATTCAGGTCGGGCGATCTGGGTTGCCGAATCATTCTCTCGATTTGCCAGAATGTTCTTCAAACCAGTCGTGAGCAATTATGACCCATTTACATGTCTGGTAACATGAAGGCCATGAATGATTGAAAATGGTCTCCAAATAGCGGAACATAACCATTTCAACCATTTCCAGCCAATGATCGTTTCAGTTGGACCAGAGGATCCAGACCAGTCCATATAAAAACAGTGCACATCATTACAGACCAAATAGCAGCTTGCACAGGGCCTCGTTGACAGTTTCGGTCCATGACTTCGTAAGGTCTGAGCCACACTCGCACTCGAACCCTACCATCAGCTCTTACCTACGGAAATCGGGACTCATCTGACCTGGCCATGGGTTTCCAGTCATCTAGGGTCCAACCGATATGGTCACTAGCCCAGGAGATGCGCTGCAGGCGATGTTGTGCTGTTAGCGAAGGCACTGGTGTCGGTCGTCTGCTGCCATAGCCTATTTACGTCAAATTTTGTCGGACTGTGCTAATAGACACCTTCATCATACGTCGCACATTTATTTCTGCGGTTAAAAATCGTTCAAATGGCTCTGAGCACCATGGGATTTAACTTCTGAGGTCATCAGTCCCCTAGAACTGAGAACTACTTAAATCTAACTAACCTAAGGACATCACACACATCCATGACCGAGGCAGGATTCGAACCTGCGACCGTAGCAGTCGGGCGGTTCCGGACTGAAGCACCTAGAACGGCTCGGCCACCGCGGCCGTCCTTTCTGCGGTTATTTCACGCAATATTGCTTGTCTGTTAGCACTGAGAACTCTACCCAAACGCCGCTGCTCTTGGTCGTTAAGTGTAGTCCATCGGCCACTGCATTGTCCTTGGTGAGAGGTAATACCTGAAAAGTGGTATTCTCAACACACTCTTGACAATGTGATTCTCAGAATACTGAATTCCATAACTATTTCGGAAATGGTATGAGCCATGGGTCTAGCTCCAACTACCATTCCGCGTTCCAAGTCTAAATTCCCGTCGTGCAGCCATGATCACGTCTGAAACCTTATCGTACGAATGACCTGAGTACAAATGACAGCTCAGTCAATGCACTGCCCATTTATAGGTTAAGTAGGCGATACTACCGCCATCTGTGTGTGTCCATATCGCTATCCCATGACTTTCGCCACCTCAATATATAAGACTTTCGAGGCCCAATAAGCCAAAAACAGGCTCGAAGTAAACAAACATTAGCATAGCAAAACCACAGTAGTTTGTTCTTAAATTTTAAACAAACTCCTAAACTTTTCTCGGTATTTTCTGTTTAACTGAAATACAGAACCGCAGTTCCCGACACCATGGGTTATTTATATGTTCATGGGATGGAGCTGGGTACGGCGCTGTAAATATTTGCCATTCTAATAGTCGTGAACCTACCAATATGTCATATGAGCGGGAAGTGGCAGGTGACTGCGACCGGCTACTGCATGCTGGCTATGTGCTGTTCCGGCTGACCCGAGGTGGCCAGGAATGGCCAGCGGCTCATTGTTCTGCCTCTCGCCTGGCCACAACACCCTACGCTGCATCACCACAGCACAGCACAGCACAGCACAGCACAGCACAGCACAGCGCAGCACAATACAATCTGCGGCTGCGATCGGCGCGGTGAGACTCACCTCTGGCCTCGCAGGGTCGCGGGTCACAGGTCACGGTCAGCACGGGCTGCAGGCCGTCAGCTGTACAGCCGCCGACGCCGGATACGTCTCCAACCAGCGGGCACTATTGCACGTGTTGGGTGTATCGGCAAACAGCTGCCAGTCGCTGTGCGAGAACAGCTTCTCGCATTGTAGAGTGGCGGAATTTTTGACTGCACTGCTGTCTTTGCCACCTGAATGGCGGGAAGTTTTATAAAACACAACGGATGAAATTTTACTGATTATAATTTGGCAATAACGGGGAAATTGGTAATTTCATTTCTGTATCACGTGGAACCAGCGGGGATCGGAGCAACACGGATTCGTGTAGGTCCACTTCGTTCTGAGCGGACCAACACCGTGCCGGTCATACTACATTTGTGGATCAACAAATAGCAAAAATGAATCTGTCCAACAAACACAAGACACACAGTATCTCTTAGGCTTGGCGGGAAAAACGCCGAGCGATAACCTGAAGGCCACTCAGTGAGTCCATACATAACAAAACTCGTATGAGGGAGGGCCATTTAATAAAACAGAGGGCCCCCTAGATGGCCATCAATTCTGCAGTGAACCCAACCACATCCTACTGAGAGACTCCACTTCTCCAAATTTGTCTTCGATATTTTCCACTAAAAGTAACGGCTATGTAGCGGTGAACGTGTTCCGTCCGTCCTAGTGCAGACCAGGTAGGGGGAAAAGTGTTTCCGCTCAAGCCAGCGGGCCTGTCCCTCCTCCCAGGGTGTAGCTAGGGAAGGGAAAGCCACAGGGTCATAAGAAGCAGCATTAATGATCCATTACCAATGAAGAGACGGCCAGTTTTTTGGAACGTGCTACGTTTCATACGCAAAGCATCCACCCTGATACGACCCACTCCAGTCAGGGGCTCTCCCCATGGTCGCCACCCAGCCACAGCAAGGGTCATCTGGCGCGGCGGCCGTTGCCGAGAGTCCCGATGCTCCAGAATGACAAGCAACCACTGTTAGGCATGCGCAAAGAGGCAACAACTCAGTTATCAGAAACGTGTTCCCTGTTTTGTCAGGTGGCTCAGATGGGGACGTAACAGCCCCACCACATTGGCTGGCTACACGTACTGGTGACCTAGTGCGGCGGAGAGGTGCTATGGCGAGGAAAGACGAGAGGAAGGAAAGGGGGAGAGGAATCCACACCATAGATGTTAAGAAGGGAATTCTTCCACAAATGGCTCACACTACGGAGAGAAAAGTACAAGTGGAGACCAAACCCAAAGGGGAACCAAAACCGCCAAAAATGGAAGATGAAAAAAGAAAAGGGAAGGGGAACAAAACCTCAAGGAATACAGGAAACCAGGTGAGAAGCCAGGTCGACGTAAGTAAGAAGACCAAGAGAGGGGGCAGAGAGGAAGAAGCGAGGAGGCGGAGGGAGGGGCACGGGTAAGGAAATGGAGTCTGGGAAAGAAGAAGGGGTTGGAATAGCTCAAAACTCCGTGTGCGCCACGCACAAATTCACTAAAGAACCATGAGCTCCCATGAGGGGGGGGGGGAGAAGGGGGGGGGGAGCGATCTGAGTTAGGTTAGTAATATATCCTGGCAAAAATGTCGACAAGACTGTTCCTTTCCCATTGTCGTATTCATGCAGTCCACATCATGTGTTCGTATGTATTACAGCTTGTGGAATTTCAGCATTGGAAAGAAATGTCGTCCACACTTCTTTTTATTGCAGGAGTGCGGCTTTGTTTAATACAGAAAAGAATGTTGATACTACCTGGCAGATTAAAACTCTGTGACAGACCAGGACTCTAACCTGGGACCGTCGTTTCTACCGACTGAGCTACCCAACCACGATTCACGACCCGTCGCAACAGCTTTAGTTCCAGGACTGCTAGCCTCGCACGTTTGCTGGAGAACCTCTGTGACGTTTGTAAGGTAAGAGAAAGTCTACGAAGGTGGGTCGTGAGTTTTGCATGGCTGACACGGTCGATAGAGCGCTTGTCCGCGAATGACATAGTTCCAGGTTCGAGCCTTGTTTCAACCTGCCAACAAGTTTCATATCAGCGCCGGTCCTTCCCCTTTTCCTGTGCTCCCCCTTCCCAATAATATTTATGCGAAAAAAATAAAATTAACAGCGGGGCTTTGAAAACCTACTCTTCACTGTTCTGCAGGAGTTGGATTCTACATTAGTTCTTTCGCAACTTATGCTTCGCTGCCGACCGCCAGTCAGCCTTCACTTCCTACTATTCGTGCACTGATCGACAGCTCCAAGCGTGTCAAGTAAAATAACCTTGAACCCTGATTTGTAGTCGTTAAGTCGTTGCTCGCGCCAGCTATTGGATTACATTGCTGTAATCTGTTCGCGTAGCTCTTGCACATTATTGAAGAGACATAAAAAGGGGCGGAACAGTGTACAGGGTTATTACAAATGATTGAAGCGATTTCACAGCTCTACAATAACTTTATTATTTGAGATATTTTCACAATGCTTTGCACACACATACAAAAGCTCAGAAAGTTTTTTTAGGCATTCACAAATGTTCGATATGTGCCCCTTTACTGATTCGGCAGACATCAAGCCGATAATCAAGTTCCTCCCACACTCGGCGCAGCATGTCCCCATCCATGAGTTCGAAAGCATCGTTGATGCGAGCTCGCAGTTCTGGCACGTTTCTTGGTAGAGGAGGTTTAAACACTGAATCTTTCACATAACCCCACAGAAAGAAATCGCATGGGGTTAAGTCGGGAGAGCGTGGAGGCCATGACATGAATTGCTGATCATGATCTCCACCACGACCGATCCATCGGTTTTCCAATCTCCTGTTTAAGAAATGCCGAACATCATGATGGAAGTGCGGTGGAGCACCATCCTGTTGAAAGATGAAGTCGGCGCTGTCGGTCTCCAGTTGTGGCATGAGCCAATTTTCCAGCATGTCCAGATACACGTGTCCTGTAACGTTTCTTTCGCAGAAGAAAAAGGGGCCGTAAACTTTGAACCGTGAGATTGCACAAAACATGTTAACTTTTGGTGAATTGCGAATTTGCTGCACGAATGCGTGAAGATTCTCTTCGTCCTGAAGTGTCGTTGCACTGTTATGACTGACTGATGTGAGTGCATTTCAATCACGGCATACGCTTTCTCGGCTCCTGTCGCCATTTTGTCTCACTGCGCTCTCGAGCGCTCTGGCGGCAGAAACCTGAAGCGCGGCTTCAGCCGAACAAAACTTTATGAGTTTTTCTACGTATCTGTAGTGTGTCGTGACCATATGTCAATGAATGGAGCTACAGTGAATTTATGAAATCGCTTCAATCATTTGTAATAGCCCTGTACTCGCAGAAGAACTCTAACAGTCCTCGCTCTTAGTGATAATTGAGGAAAACTGTTTTCTATCGGTGACACGTGCAAGGCACACTGACGGTGGAGTAACAACGATGAACCTATGGTTACTCTTAGTTCTCCATTGCCTCATTTAATGACAACTGCCGTCTACTTAAATGCAAGTAGCAATGAAAAACACAGGAAAGGGTATGATTAAGGTAACTACCGTGTAGTGACGCTGGAAAAGGTGAGGCAAAGAACAATCACATAGCTAGTGTATAAATACTTATAGGACAGGCAAAGCTGTCAGCACCTGGGGATTCGCTCGAGAACCATCGAGATCGTGGTTGTCGTGCAAATGATTACATTGATGCCAGTATGTCCTTGTTTATTTCCATTCAGAGGGCTAGCGTATGAAGCCACATATTGAAGAGTTAACTTTAAGGAATCTGTATTTTGTAGGCGTGTCAGAATTTTGTTGACAAACATGTAATTTTCGCGAGCAAAAACGATTGCCGAAACAGGGGATAAATTAATGTACGAGAGAAATAAATACTACGAATAACCGCGGCTTGAGTTCAGAACTTACTGTTAACCATTTATTAAGTAGTTAAGAAACCGTGCCAAAACTATGGAGTGCTAATCAGATGGAGATATGGATGTTGTTTGGAACTGAAACTTTACCCATGATCACACTTCCTCCTTCCTTCCCATGGCTGCGGTTAGAGTCGGTCGTCATACGCGAAACAATTACAAAGGCAGTGTGACAGTGACACGCTAAGTGAAGAAGGTTGCGTTTGATCACCAAAACTGCGAACGTGTGCCATAACGAGTGTTTTTTTGCAAGTTTGGAAAACTTTGTACACGACGTGTTCTCAAGAGGAACTAAGAACTACGCCGTCATTCGGAAAACGCCCCTCACCCTGCAGAAAACGTCCTGTGGCTCAGGCGTGAACCCCATGCTGCCCGTAATCGCGATGTGATTGACATGTGTAATCACACCTCCATACTTATCAAGAGGTCCGAAACGAATAGTACGGTCTGCTGCGATTACGGGCAGCATGGGGTTCACGCCTGAGCCTCAGGACGTGCGCTAGCAGCGCATGTCGGGTGTTTCAAGTGTCAACTTCGCGTCTTAATATCTCGGCATGTAATGGGAATATTGCGATGCAATCAAAGCCATTGTGTATGTGCTTTGTCATGCTATGGATTGCTGAAGAAAAAATATAGGAGGTCCATTTAAAAAAAACATAAGTTTGTGTAAAAAACACATATGCTTTCGTTTTACAATGTTTCCAAATATGTACATTCATGGGCCCCAGATCTACATTGATACCGGTGAAAGTCGATTTCCGATAGCTGTTATTGTTCCAGAGATATTTTGGGTGGACAAGATAGCTGGGACACCCTGTATATACAGGGTGTTACAAAAAGGTACGGCCAAACTTTCAGGAAACATTCCTCACACACAAAGAAAGAAAACATGGAGGTCCATTTAAAAAAAACATAAGTTTGTGTAAAAAAACACATATGCTTTCGTTTTACAATGTTTCCAAATATATACATTCATGGGCCCCAGATCTACATTGATGTGTCCGGAAACGCTTACTTTCCATGTTAGAGCTCATTTTATTACTTCTATTCAAATCACATTAATCATGGACTGGAAACACACAGCAACAGAACGTACCAGCGTGACTTCAAACACTTTGTTACAGGAAATGTTCAAAATGTCCTCCGTTAGCGAGGATACATGCATCCACCCTCCATCGCATGGAATCCCTGATGCGCTGATGCAGCCCTGGAGAATGGCGTATTGTATCACAGCCGTCCACAATACGAGTACGAGGAGTCTCTACATTTGGTACAGGGGTTGCGTAGACAAGAGCTTTCAAATGCCCCCATAAATGAAAGTCAAGAGGGTTGAGGTCAGGAGAGCGTGGAGGCCATGGAATTGGTCCGCCTCTATCAATCCATCGGTCACCGAATCTGTTGTTGAGAAGCGTGCGAACGCTTCGACTGAAATGTGCAGGAGCTCCATCGTGCATGAACCACATGTTGTGTCGTACTTGTAAAGGCACATGTTCTAGTAGCACAGGTAGAGTATCCCATATGAAATCATGATAACGTGCTCCATTGAGCGTAGGTGGAAGAACATACTGACGAAACTAAAATGAGCTCTAACATGGAAATTAAGCGTTTCCGGACGCATGTCCACATAACATCTTGAGTCACCTAACGTTACCGCTGGATATATTTCGTAAACCACATCAAATACTGACGAACCGATTCCACAGACCGAACGTGAGGAGAGGGGCTAGTGTAATTGTTTAATACAAACCATACAAAAATGCACGGAAGTATGTTTTTTAACACAAATCTACGTTTTTTAAATGGAACCCCGTTAGTTTTGTTAGCACATCTGAACATATAAACAAATACGTAATCAGTGCCGTTTGTTGCATTGTAAAATGTTAATTACATCTGGAGACATTGTAACCTAAAGTTGACGCTTGAAACCTCCGACGTTCAGTTGCGTGTTGTAACAAACACGGGCCACGGTCGGCGAGCAGCATCTGCAGGGACATGTTTACGATTACGACCGTGTTTACGAGTGTGGCTGTAGTGCACTGTTGTGGTTTGGTCTAGCCGTCGCAGTGTCCGCATGTAGCGCTTGTCGCTATTGTTATTCTGCATTCGTCTCCGCACGCAGACCAACTGTAGTACACCGTGTTACCAGACATCTGTGATAGTGTAGTGTTGTAGGAACTGTGACCATGGTGTATTCGAACTCTGAAAAGGCGGAGGTGATACTCATCTATGGCGAGTGTCGACGAAATGCAGCTGAAGCCTGCAGGTGTATGCAGAACGGTACCCGGACAGAGAGCATCCAACGTGCCGCACATTGCAAAACATCTACCGCCAACTGTATGCAACAGGTATGGTCGTAGCACGCAAACGGGTCCGTAACAGGCCCGTCACAGGAGAAGCGGGTGCAGTTGGTGTGTTAGCTGCTGTTGCCATGAACCCACACATGAGTACACGGGACATTGCGAGAGCCGGTGGAGTGAGTCAAAGTAGTGTCATGCGCATACTGCATCGTCACCGCTTTCACCCTTTTCATGTGTCGCTACATCAGCAATTACATGGTGATGACTTTAATCATCGAGTGCAATTCTGTCAATGGGCATTAACAGAGAATGCGCTGCAGCTCTACCTGCTTACCGATGAAGCGGGTTTCACAAACCACGGGGCAGTGAATCTACGGAACATGCATTACTGGTCCGTGGACAATCCTCGCTGGCTCAGACAGGCAGAGCGACAGCGACCGTGGACTGTAAATGTATGGTGCGGAATCATTGGCGACCGCCTCATTGGTCCTCACTTCATTGCAGGGGCCCAAACAGCTGCAACATACATCGCGTTTCTACAGTATGATCTGCCAACGTTGCTCGAAAATGTCCCACTGGAAACGCGTCGACGTATGTGGTATCACCATGATGGTGCACCTGCACATTCCGCAATTAACACTAGGCTGACCCTCGACAGGATGTTCGACGGGCGTTTCATAGGACGTGGAGGACGCATAATTTGGCCAGCCCGTTCTCCTGATCTTACATCTCTGGACTTCTTTCTGTGGGGTACGTTAAAGGAGAATGTGTACCGTGATGTGAACCCCAGAGGATATGAAACAACGTATTGTGGCAGCCTGCGGCGACATTACACCAGATGTACTGCGGCGTGTACGACATTTATTACGCCAGAGATTGCAATTGTGTGCAGCAAATGATGGCCACCACACTGAACATCTATTGGTCTGACATGTCGGGACACACTCTATTCCACTCCGTAATTGAAAACTGAAATCACGTGTGTACGTGTACCTCACCCCTCATGGTAATGTACATGTGCGTCAGTGAAAAATGCCAATAAAAAGGTGTTAGTATGTGGACGTAATGTGCTGTTCCAGTCTCTTCTGTACCTAAGGTCCATCGCCGTTCCCTTTGGATCCCTACGTAATTCGGTGCTCTCCGATACAGACGATCGAACAGCGGAGGAGTGGTACTCAAGCGTCAACTTTAGGTTATAATATCTCCGGATGTAATTAACATTTTACAATGCAACAAACTGCACTGATTACGTAATTGTTTATAAGTTCAGATGTGCTAACAAAACTAACGGGGTTCCATTTAAAAAAACGTAGGTTTGTGTTAAAAAACATACTTCCGTGCGTTTTTTTATGGTTTGTAGTAACCAATTACACTATCCCCTCTCCTCACGTTCGGTCTGTGGAGTCGATTCTTCAGTATTTGATGTGGTTTACGAAATATATCCAGCGGTAATGTTAGATGACTGGGGGTCCAGATGAACTTCAGATAAGGACGGAGGAACTGAAAACAACAAGTAACAGAGAACTTAGGATAAACCATAAGATGAAGATAATGTACAATTGGTAGGCCCATAGGAAAACAGTGCGTAAACTTAGGACAGCTGAACCAACAAGTGTATGAGTGTTTAAAGAAATAAACAGTAGGGTAAAATGAAATTAATTTGGAACCTGCATCTTTATCCAAAACAAAGAAGCCAATGTGCCTTAAACAGTTAAGTCTATAGCCAGTGGTAACTTACACGAGTGAAAGGTCCAACAAACAATAAAAGTAACGTATGCCTGTTGGGTATAAGAAAGAGGTGCAGAAAAACAAACAAATTTACAAGATAAAAGGGCGGAGTTGAAGACGTGATAGTGGCTGGTACAAAATAGGGTGTATAACAAGAAGAAATGATAGACTAAGGAAGTTCTGTGTTGGATTCCTCGTGCTAAGAAAAGACCTAGAAAAGACCTAATGGAATATGGATTGATGACATAAAGAAACAAGCAGGACAAATGTGGATGCCAAAGCTTTGTAACGAATGGAGAAGTTTCTAAGAGATCTATATCTAGCAGTGGGTAACAAATAGCTATTGATGATGATGATGAAGATGATAATGGTGGATATACATTCTACAGGACACCGTTGTATGTCGCGGATGCTTCTTTTTTGAAAACAGTTCCAGTTTCATTGACGTTACGACCTTCTGTTCCACACCGGTTACCGGCCGCCTACATTTCGACAAGCGATTGTCGAGGACACGGCGTAGTGGAGGAATTCCCGCCGTACCGGTGTATTCAAATTACGGCGAGCAGGCGACGCTAGTGTCTGGACGTGCACGAGGTGCCGATGTGATGGGAACGTGGAATAGCTGCTAAGTCAGGGCCGTTCTGCGACACCGAAGGCCGGCCCGAACTTTCCCCGCAGCTGCGTGCCGAGAGGAATACGGAAAAAATATCCGCTGCCAATGTGTCATTGTGCGGTGAATAACGTTACTGGCGGAGATTGTTTTCCCGATCCAACATCTCTAGTGTTATCTTCCACGCAGTTTCGGTGCAACGAACAAGGATACCTCTGTCTTGGAAAAAAAGAAAATGAAAAAAAGAGCGAACATCTCAAATATATTCTCTCGGGAGGGAGGAAGACAAACAAGAGACTTTGAACAGATTGCCTGAAAACGGTGAAAAAAAAAGGACGATACTTGTAAAGAGGTAGACTTTAACAATGAAATAAACTTTACGAGCGATGTGCCTTTCTTCTTCTTAAGGCGACTTCTACCGCTGGAGGTTGGCAGTCCACGCGACGTTGCAGCATGGAAGGCGTCTTCTGTGGTGCGGCTGTAGCATATCCGAATGTCCTTTTCCCTTGTATTTTCCACTCAATGATGAGTTATAATAACTGGTATCTTTCGCCTCTTATAACGTATTCTAGTATGGAGTTTTCCTTCATTTTCTCGTGACCAAAGTTCCTTTTGCTTTTACATTTGGTGAAGGTCTTCTCCGTTTGAAATTTTCAGCGCCCAAGGTATGCAGAAAAGACTGCAATACAGACAGATTTCAAAAGCATAATCCCATGTCTCTAGAAATTGGCCAAAGGTCCAGCTTTTGCACCCATAGGGAAAAATGGAGAACATGTAGCAAAGAATCATTCGCATTCTCAGTTGCAGACTGTGATCCAAAGTTATGAAAAGTTTTTTCACGCTAATAAATTGTCTTCTGGGATGTTCTGTTGTAGATCTGATCTCTCTCTCGCGTTCACACTGTTCATCCATCACAGTGCCCAAGCGCTTAAAAGAGAATACTTGCCCAGTCTTAGTTCTTTTTGTTGACAAGATTGCATGGATTCTTCTCTTTGAAAATACTACAACTTTGATCTTGGAAGTATTCGAAAACAGGCCAAACTCTTCACTAGAGTGGACTAAATTATCTACTATGTGTTGGAGCGCAGGTAGATCAATTGCTATGACAACGGTCTGTTGTGCGTACCTAATTGTGTTCATTGTCTATCTGTTTCTAATGATGCCGTTGTTTTCTTCCGCCAGCACTTTCCTGAAAACTGCGTCGCGGCAATAGTACACAGGAGAGGTGGTATTATACAGCCGTGACGAACACTTTCACTAATTATAATCGTTTCTGATGTTACTTGATCAGTCTTTATACCAGTGGTCTGACTCTCATATACTGCGCTGATGATGCCTAAATCGTTTTGATCAGTGGCAGCTGACCTCAAAATCTGCACCATCTTTGTATGTCTCATGCAGTCAAAGGCTTTATTATAGTCGGTGCGACTTGTGTACACAACATTCATATGTCTGCACCTCTGCCGGCTGCTGTGGCCGAGCGGTTCTAGGCGCTTCAGTCCGGAACCGCGCTGCAGCTGCGGTCGCAGGTTCGAATCCTGCCTCGGGCATGGATGTGTGTGATGTCCTTAGGTTAGTTAGGTTTAAGTAGTTCTAAGTTCTAGGGGACTGATGACCTCAGATGTTAAGACCCATGGTGCTTAGAGTCATTTTTATCTCTGCACCTCTGCATTAATAAATTTAAGGATAAGAGTGCTTCACGAATTCCAAACCCCTTCCGGAAGGCAAACTCTCTCACGTCCATTTGCGATTCACATTTCTTGTACATCCGTGTGTGTGTCATTCGCAGAAATACTTTGAGTACGTGAGATATCAAACTAATCATACGATAGTCATTACACTGTGAGGAATTGCTGTCCTTCGGCGGTGGTATAAAGGATGATCTCAGCCAGTTATACGGTATCTTTCCTGATCCATAGACAACACTGAACAACGATGTTAGCAGGGTGAGGCCAATCGACTCCTATTCAGATAAACATCAATAAAATCAACGTAAACCCCACCCGGAACAGTGGCTTTATTCCTCTTCTGCGAATTTACTTACGTTCCTTCCAACGTGTTGTTTAAGTATACGAAGACCGAAAACGACAGACAAGCGCAGCGACGCTAAGCGCGGACAGAAGCACGCAGCAGCCGTTTCGTTAACGACGCCGTGGGGCCACAGTTCTGCACACCCACTCAGTAAACAAATTTCTCTGACCCACTCTTCAGAGAAGAAACAGGTCAGAATTACACGAGAAACCAGTTCTTTGTTCTGCGAGCACATGGGATGTTGTCAGCAGTAGAATACGAAGGGCGTTGAATAAGTAACGCAATACCTTCTTTCCTCGGTCAGTTTCGGTTGAAAAAACTGGCATTTGTTGTGGGACATCGTGGAATATCCCCGCTTCATCCCCTGTAGTTCCGATAGGTAGTGGCGCTGCATGTAGCCTTCAAAATGCTGCCTGTAACTGAGGTACATTCCAAGCAGAGATCTGTCACTGAGTTTCCTTTGATGGAAAACCAGAACGCTTACAGACCTGGCAATGAGCTAAAGCACGGTGAGTCGTCGGAGGAGGCGCCTGTCATCATCGCGACAAGGTCGCACAAACCTCTCCGATCTCCAACGTGCCGGCCGTACGTTGCTATGACTCCTGCAGTGTTTGAACGTGCGGACACTCTCATTCGAGGCGATCGACTGATCACAATCTGACAATTCGCTGCACAACTGGAAGTCCACTATTTGGGGTACTCAGTGTGCCAGCTCGATTCCTCGCCGCCTAACAGAAGACCATACAGAGCAACGAATGACCATATGCTCGGAATTGCTTGCGTGTTACGAGGCTGATCGTGACAGGCGGTGAAACACGAGTTCATCACTTCGAACCGGAAAAAACGGCAATCGACGGAGCGGTGCCACATCTACAGCTCCGAACTCACACCTTTCGACTTCCATCTGTTTGGTTCAAATGGTTCAACTGGCTCTGAGCACTATGGAACTTAACATCTGAGGTCATCAGTCCCCTAGACTTAGAACTACTTAAACGTGACTAACCTAAGGACATCACACACATCCATGCCCGAGACAGGATTCGAACCTGCGACCGCAGCAGTAGCGCAGTTCCGGACTGAAGAGCGTAGAACCGCTCGGCCACAGCGGCCGGCTCATCTGTTTGGTCCAGTGAAGGATGCATACGCGGGAAGCAGTACGTGGACGATGGAGAGCTTACTGATGCAGCATGAGGTTGGCTCCTACGTCGAGCAGTAGCGTGGTACCATGCGGGCATACAGGCCTTCCTAGTAAGATGGCATAAGGCCGTCGCACTGACGGAGATTGTGTTGAAAAATAGGGTTTTATAGTCAAAAGAGTGCAGAATAATCTGGTGTATTGGATTCCTGAATAAAACCAACCTGCGTTTAGAAAAAAAATATGTTTTATTTCTTTACTGAAAGCCCCTCGTAGAATGTACCGTTCAAAAAGCAGCCAAGACTGGACTTAGATTGCTTCATAAAATTCACGTTCATTAGTATCGCAAATCAGTAAGTGCTTGTTTGAACTCAAGTCAGCCGTTTTCTCATCGAGCTCTTTACTTGTTTTATTAAACCTACCACCAACCAACTGAGACAATTTCATTTTTTTATGTAAGGTTCTAGAGACGGTAATGTGAAAGGAGAACCTCCAAAAATTTCTAGCAAAAGTCAGTTTCCTTATCTTGGAGATGGTTGAAATGGTTCAAATCGCCCTGAGCACTATGGGACTTAACATCTGAGGTCATCAGTCCCCTAGACTTAGAACTACTTAAATCTAACTAACCTAAGGACATCACACATGTCCGAGGCAGGATTCGAACCTGCGACCGCAGGAGCAGCAGCGGTTCCAGACTGAAGCGCTTAGAACCGCTCGGTCACAACGGCCAGCTATCCTGGAAATGATATGAAGTGTAATAGGCAGAGCTGCGTCGAGGAACACAAATGAATGTTTCCCTATTTCCGGAATCCGTGGCTACAACCTGCTCAGTGAGAAGTATTGTGAACGGCGATAATTAAAAATCAAGGCGACTGGAGAACACTCGAACGGAATCTCCCGGGGTCTCTTTAGCTAACCATCCCGGCAGGCGCCAAAAATGACTTAGGGAAACAACATGGTCGCTGTGGATGCGTGTCCCGGTGAACGCACGAGATCATGTCTGCCGGCTTGTTAGGAAATAACTGAAGTGGCAGTATCGATGATTACCAACAACCTGCCCTGAGATGATGAGTCGAGCAACTGTCTCAAACCTCGTACATGTGTATATACACCACATTCACCCAAACAAGACAAACGTGCAGCAAAAGTATAGAACAAATGAAAGCACGTTTACGGACATTGTCTCCGTAGTTTATGGCTACATACGAAACTCGTTGCAGAGCACCACCAGGATTGAGAAAGACAGGGTAACAACAGCGTCAAAATGGTTCTGCGCACTATGCGACTTAACTTCTGAGGTCATCAGTCGCCTAGAAGTTAGAACTACTTAAACCTAACTAACCTAAGGACATCACACACATCCATGCCCGAGGCAGGATTCGAACCTGCGACCGTAGCGGTCACGCGGTTCCAGACTGCAGCACCTAGAACCGCACGGCCACACCGGCCGGCTCAACAGCGTCCCTACCGTTGAGTTACTCTCACAGGAATTAAACTTTAACTGTGTTTTCGTAATTGGGGACAAATTTCGAAACTTTGCGCAATTTTTTGTGGTGTTTATCGTACAGAATAAATATTACGCGGTTGGTTGTTTGTGCTCCAAGCGAAGACTAAGCGCTGGGACCTCGCTTACTGCGCAGCGGCCTATGACGTGACGGCGCGTTTCGGCTATCCGGGAGTGTGATCACAGCCGGGCCCGGCGCGGGAGAGCTTCGGCCCGCTGACGCAACAACCGTGCTGGGCTGGCTGCGAAGGCCGCATCGCGCCGATGCAGCCGCTTCTCGGCTCCCCAGTAACACACTCACCGCAGGTGGTTGCAGGCGTATTAGATGCTCCCGTATCACACCCAAGGTGAGTCATAGTGTATCGTACCGACGTTTGAAAACTCTGGACGAAGAAGTGCAATACAAGAAGAGAAGCACGGTCCAGTTTCGAAGAAAGTAGAGTTGTGCAGTGTTACCAGCGTGTTATGCGTAACGTCAAGATCCATCGAAGTACGAGGCATAAGCACAATGCACAAAACAATTAGTCACCCCACGAGACATGACACTAATATATTGGTACAATACCTCTAGTCTTGGTAACGGTTTCGAATAGGCAAGAAGAAGCCAGTCTGTTTCTACAGGTATATAAAGGTATATAGATGTTGATGCAGGTATGCCACAGCCAACTGAAGCTACCCATTGGTGATCCCGTAAAGCTACCAAAGTGCGGGGTGTTTGATTGATACGTTTCACCTATTGCTCCAGACAACCCATAGACTTTCTGTAGGATTAAGGTCAGTCAGTGTAGGGGAGCATTCGAGGTGAAATAGACTGAGTGTTCGTCAAACGGGAACTATGTTTGCAGCCGTGCGAACGCAGTTGTCATCTACGATGATGGGAGTGCCCACAGGAGACTAACTGTAAAGATTCAGAAGAAAACGAAACGCCTGGTCAGCAAGAATATTGAAATAAATATCCCGGTCAATACTGACGGCAACCTGAATGAATTAGCCGAAGTCATGGTACGAAAATCACCACCTAAACATGACAGAATCATGTACATCTACATACATATTGCCCGAGCCACCGTACGGTGCGCGGCAGAGAGTACCCATTACCACTGCTAGTTAGGTCTTTTACTGTTCCACTCGCAAACAGAGCGAGGAATAAACGACTACCAATCTGCCTCCGCGTGAGATCCAATTCCTCGTATCTTACCTTCGTGTCTATATGCGAAATGTGTGTTGGCAGCAGTAGAATTGTTCTATAGTCAGGTTCGAATACCGGTTTTCTAAATTTTCTCAATAGTGCACCTCGAAAAGAACGTCTTCTACCCTTTAGGGATTCCCGTTTCAATTCTCGAAGCATCTCCGTAAGACTAGCGTGTTGTTCGAACCTACCGGTAACAAATATAGCAGCCCACATCTGAATTGCTTGGATGTTTTCCTTTTATCCGACCTGGTAAAGATCTCAAACACTAGAGCAGTACTCAAGAATAGGTGGCACTAGCGCCCTAAATGCGTAAATGCGGTCTCCTTTACGGAAGAACCACATTTCCCCAAAATTCTCCGAACACACCGAAGAGATCATTTGCCTTCTCTACCACATTCCTCACATGCTCGTTCCATTTCGTATCACTTGGCAACACTACGTCCAGATATTTAAACGACGTCACTGTATCAAGCAGTACACTACTAATGCTGTACCCCTGGCCTTAACTGCACCGTCTAAACATAGCTGGTTAAACGGCTCACTGGGCAATTAGTGCGCTTGGCGTCTCGCATCATTTGAAAAGAGGAAAAGCCACGACTTGGTGGACGACAGGACAGTTCTAGTCAGCTACTATTTACTTCCTGACTTTTTTTTCCTGCTACTGAAGGCGTGTGGCTCTACGTGCCGCTGTGAGCAATAGCCTTTAGCGGAATGCTCGACTTCAAATGATCGCTGCTCAGTTGCCTTTTGAGTGTTCACTCGGAAACTGTTGAGATGCATTCAACTTTGGCAATTTCTGCCGGGTCTGAAACAAATTTGACTGACAAGGAATGACATTCGTGTCCGCCCCCTGTCGGATAGGATCTTTACCTGGCTGCGAGTGGTAGATCGTTCCATACAGAAGCGTTGGACAGGCCGCGTTGATGCATCGAGAAATTAGAGATCTTCAATCATGATGTGGTCGTGTGCAGGTCTAAACATGATAGCTCCGTTCTGCCATTCTGATATGTCTCGACGTCGACCCGTCTTACTGCCCTGAATCCGCACTACCGATTGCCTAATATTACAGAACCAAACGGTAAGAACTTGTATTTCTGGAGCTACACTCATACTCATAAATTAAGGATAATTGCAGAATGTGGTGCCACACAACGTGGCACTACACAAACCTGGCGCTAATAGCATAGGCACATACGGAACACACACGACACAGATTTGTAAGTCCATGGTATTGGTGGTAAGTTGAGATATACGTCCCGAAACACATGTGCTACAAAACGCCACTATTTCCTGCGCATGTACCCCGACATCAATATGGGATATGATCGCCATGCACACGTACACAGACAGTAGGCATACTCTGGATCACATGGCCGAGCAGCTGCTGGGGTATAGCCTCCCATTCTTGCACCAGTGCCTGTCGGATCTCCTAGGGCTTTGAAGACGTGCAGCGATACGTCGACCGAGAGCATCCCAGACATGCTGGAGAATAGACAGGCCACTCCTTTCGGCTCATATCTTCTGTTTCAAGGTACTCCTCCACGATGGCAGCTCGGTGGGGCCGTGCGTTATCATTCATCAGGAGGAAGGTGGGACCCACTGCACCCCTTACAAAGGCCGACATACTGGTGCAAAATGACGTCCCGATGCAGCTGATCTGTTACAGTTCCTGTGTCAAAGACATGCAGGGGTGTACGTGCACCAATCATAATCCCACCCCACACCATGAAACAACGACCTTCATAAAAGTCCCTTTCAAGGACATTAAGGGGTTAGTACCTGGTTCCTGGTTCACTCCCGGTGAGAATCACTGTTCAGACTACACCTGGACTAGTCCGTGAACATAACCTAGGACCACTGTTCCAATTACCATGTACTGTGTTCTTGACACCAGGCTTTACGGGCTCTCCTTTGACCAGGGGTCAGTGGAATGCACTTTGCAGGTCTCCAGGCGAATAAACCATGTCTGTTTAGTCGTCTGTAGACTGTGTGTCCGGAGACAACTGTTCCAGTGGCCGCGGTAAGGTTCTGAGTAAGGCTACCTGCAGTACTCCTTGGGCGTCTGCGGGCACTGATAGCGAGATATCGGTCTTCTTGTGGTGTTATACACTGTGGACGTCCCATACTGTAGTGCCTGGAATCGTTGGCTGCTGGAATCGTTGCCATAATCTTGAGATCACACTTTGTGGCGCACGGAGGGCCCGTGCTACGACCTGCTGTGTTTGATCAGCCTCCAGTCGCCCTAGTATTCTACCCCTCATAACGTCATCGGTATGTGTTCTTTGAGCCATTTTCAACACACATTTACCATTAGCACGTCTGAAAACGTCTGCACACTTACTCGCTGCACCGTACTCTGACATGCACCAACACACCTCTGCGTATGTGGACTGCTGCCAGCGTCACCGTGCGACGACCGCAGGTCCAATGCACCGCATGGTCATACGCCGAGGTGATTTAAGCACGCAAACCGCCCACCAGAGCGTTGTTTCACCATGTATTAGCATTATCCTTAATTTATGAGCATGAGTGTAGTTGCTAGATTTTCTGATTTAACTGATTTCTAAGTCCAAGCCATAACTGTCATCATCCTGATATGCTTGGAATTCGTAAATAATTTTTTTTTTCTTTCTGTGTTAGGTAACGGATAGAAAACAGTGCCAGACACCATCATCTTTAGTACAGGAAAGTGAAACAAATACTTTTTTTTCGGTGTATACTAACTTCTTGACGGTGGGGACCTGCGGATGTTGTCCTCTAGCTTTCGACACAAGATCAGTGTGGGTTGGGGAGGCTCTGGGAACCAAACTCTGGAAGCGCGGACAGACGCATAAACAAGACAGCCACACCTAACTCGAGGGGAGGCCGCAGTTTAAACACGGTGTTTCCAGAACGCCCGTCTAGACGCCGCCTCGAGTTGCCGACAAACTGAGAAGACCAGCGATGCCCGGCGGCGCCGACGGCGGAAGGAAGCGCTGACCTGCGCCCCCTGTTTCCATACAATCGGCCGGCCGGCTGGCTCCAATGCCCAGTCAACCAGCTGGTCTGGGGGACGCAGCCGAAGGTGAGGTCAGGGGCCGTAAACTCATAGGGATAAGGGCAGATCCGCCGGGTAAGCTGTCTGCGGTATCCCTTACCCAAGGTGTTGCTTTACATTCGCGCAGACGATTTCCTAATGAATTCGTAGGGTCGCATGTTCATTAGACTGAAAAAGAAACCACAGAGGACCTTTTTTTGAGCAAAAATGCACGTCACACAACAAAAACATAAAGGAGGAAACAAGAGTAAGAAAATCCGAACTTCATTCACACGGTAGCAATATGTTCTAGAAATGATCTCCATCACCGAAATATGCGAGGCACTACCTATAATTTCCGAGAATTTTAATACTGTCCCCAATCAATCAGTAGTGCAAACTTACACCGCCAGGTGCGTCAGTTGTGTTTTTCAGCTACCATTCTGACACATGGAGTCATTGCGAATGCGTAGGTGTGAGCTTCGTTGCTGATTTATTTATATCATATTCTATTGTGTCTGCGAATTTCGAAAAAACTGATTTGGTAGAACAAAGGATCTGCAGTAACTTTTCTTTTAAGTACCGAAAAACTAAGGCGAAACTCATCGCGTGCTAAGGAGGCGTTTTGGTGAGGAAGCTTTAGGCAAGCAAGAACATTCGAGTGTTTTAAGCGATTTAAAGATGGGCGGGAGTCTGTGAACAATGACAATACTCTAGTAGATTGTCATGCGGGAGATTTTATGCGGGACATATCAGCGCATTCTAGCTGATGAAGATGAGAAGAATTGCAAGGAAGTTCGTCCCCTCTCTTTCGAACGGTTATTGGTAAAAAAAAGACCTATTTTAACACAGACGAAAAATACCTAATAATGCTGGTTATTCAGAACTAAAATATCGGTATCGGCTTTATCCGACCGGTTAAAGCGGAGGCGCTATAGGCTCCCACTAAGGGTGCAGGCACACACAGCACAGGGTGGGGGGGAAGCATCGTCAATTCTGCAAAAGGGCGCAGGATCACTTTGGTACGGCACTGCAGGTGTTGTCTGAACTGCAGTAAACAATAGTTCGAGATTATCCAGATTGCCTGTCCTGGAATCATAGCTGCCGGACTTCAATAAAACAGCAACTTTCCCACTTTACTAAACCATCCTCTCCGGAAGAAAAAACGATAAGTTGGCAGCAATATCAAGGTGACTTTTTTTTACATTCGAGGAATTGTCTATAACGAATTACGTATTTCGTCCATTTGGTCAGACACTCACTAGGAAGTTCTAATGCGATGTTTCGAGGAAACTGAGGAAAAATGTTAGACACAAACGGCCTGACAGATGACAGAACGAAGGCGAGTTATTGCATCATGGCAATGCACCTGCCAGCGTCTCGCTCACTGTGAGGAACTTCCTGCGAAAACTGTCACCACCCATTCTACTTTTTTGATCAAGCCTCTTGCGACTTCTTCCTATCCCCGAAAATGAAACCGAAGTCGAAACGGTTTCGATTTGATTCCACAGAAGAAATACAAGTGAAACGGAAATTAATTTTGAACACTATTCAGCCAGTAGACTTCCAGCACTGCTTCCAACGATAGGAAAATTGCTGAAAGTGTTGCATAAGTAATGGAGGTAACACTTAGGAAGGCGACGGTTGAAATCAAGATTAAGTTTTCTGATTTCTTATGGGTATATTTTTGGAAATTTTGGCGGAACATTAGGAGGTTAGATGGTCATGTACAATAATGTCGGCACTTCGTCTGCATAAATGACATCACACATTAACTACGGCTGATGCACCTTTATTGAAAACAGTCTGTACTACATTTACCCCTTTTATCGGTGTGCGTTATCTGTTCATTATGCGTAGCTTATCACTGCACAGAGCAGAGTCCGAACAACCAAAGGGTGTTTCTGGAACCACAATGGTGTACTTGCTGTGTAGTGTCGACGTCGTATTTGCGCATTTTTTATGTACTTCTATGGAGACGTAAGTAATATTAATTGTGGTTACTGTGTCAATCTTAATTTTTGCGCTAAGGAATACGAGGAGCTCCTTCCGTTTTTCTCTGAAGTTCGACACTGCACATTGCTGTACTTATTCCCATATGTGCATTTCTCTTTATAGAGTCATAAATAAATGCGATATTCGCATAGGCCTATGGTCTTGTGGCTAAATACTTATGGACAAGAATCTATACAGGCGATCGCGTTGCCTTCTCCTATTCAAACTGTTAGAAAGCAGCTGAAAGTAATACCTTCATTCCACAGACATGCAGTCCAATATTAATGGCGTCATCCTCCAGTATCCTGAAAGTCATACATTGCTTGAGTACAGAAATGAAACAAGACCACATAATTTCTATGAAACTTTGATACCATGACTAAGCAAACAAGAACTACAAAATAAAACTGTAGTTTACTGCAGTGCAGCCAGTGGAAATAATCGTGCTGCCTCACCTAGCGGAGCGACAGTGTTGCCGTATGTTAGAAACTATTTTTTGTCGGAGAGGATGTGGCTGGCAATCAATATACCACTCTGTGTTCCAATGGAGACATGTGTATTTGCAGAACGTTTATGGAAGTACAGCTAACGCCAACGTAATGCCGACAACGTAAACTGGAGGTGAAAGAAACAAAGAATGATACTATATTTCTCGGATATGGGAGTTTTGGCTCTTCTGGACTCCATGTAGCAACATCACAAATGTCTCGACCGATTGTGTGCTATCGAGGAATATCATTAAAAAATGTTAGGCTCCTAAACTCATTGATAAAGCAACTGTTTGTAAAATGCCTAATGTTTCATCTTAATCTGAAGCTCATTGCTGTTGTTTGTGGAGAACAGGGTTATCTAAACTCAGCCACTGTGTGAAAGGTATGTTTACTAAAGCGTCCAAACACTGTTTTACGCCTTCGACATACAGTGCATATCCGTATATCTGGAAGGAGGATGAGGAAAGAAATCGGGCGAACAGGCGTTCATCCTTACTACGAAGAACCCTAGTTGAAAACAACAGCATCAAATGGGCTGTGAGTTTGGAATTCCTACTGAGCGAAGGGCGTGGTCCACTTGGCGCAGCGTCCGCAAAATAACATACCCGACACACGTAATGCTCGCTTTCCAAGGTGGTCACGAGGCTATTCGTGCGTCACAATGCGTACGCTAGCGACAAACGTATTCCAAATCACAGCATCTGCAGTCCACTCAAGTGGACACAAGCTTTCCTGCAAGGCAACGGCGTGGCAGTCTATCGTACCCTACTCTACCCTACCCTACCTTCTCCTCTCACTGTGCTGATAGCATATGTAGTAATTATTAGCTGACAGAGCGCTGGACGACTGTACAGCTATCGTTTTGACACAAGAAGGAACAGTAAGTCCTTTAGAATTAGGAGTAACGAAACGGCAAGGGTATTGCTTCGCCTTGTTGTTACGTTTCGGGGAGTTGGCATGACAGAAAGTGAGCCACCGCCACGCTGTTTGTCCCGTTAACATTTTCTGGGATGAAATTTAACCACACCACATACTGTTGTAGAACATAAACTTGTGGTAAAACCTGCTGGCCTGTTTCTGTTCCTTCTGTGGGCAGCGGTGCGTGCAGCTTGGTGCTATGAGGAACATACCGTATTGATTCAGTAAGAGGCTTAAGAATACCAAGCAGCCGGTGCGTCGTCTGTGTTGTTCGCCCTTAACCGGTGTACTGTCTGATTTCCTGTCAATCCTCGGTATTTCAGGTTCTGGAAAATTTTGTTATCTAACTTTGTGTCAAGATAACCTAAAGGAGTGCAGTCATATGCGCCACCTGTCTAATAATTTAAGCGATATTCAGTGCGTTGTCGTATTTTAACCGTTTGTGTATCGTATTCTCGGAGACGGATGTTGGGGACAAGCCAAACATTTGCCTGTACGAGAGGGAGAAACTGCCTAACACTCGGTGTGGCCGGTGTTCCAGCTACGGTCGATCTCATTCGCCTTCCTGTTTCGGAAACTAGCGCGATATGCGTTACACTTTCGAGCAGATCTTATTTCCTCACTTAGTACAGAAGAAAAATGGGCGCCGAGGTGTCCGTCACACTAGCAACAGGAATGTTCCTCACGGCATGAGACACTGTGGTACGGTATTAAATTTATGATAGCTCCCTGATAGTCATGAAATGTGCCCCCTGCACCTGTCCTTATCTTCTCGTCCCAAATTATTGGCAGGGTTTCTAACTATGTAAGAGTCCCTCTGAAGTACTGCTTCTATAAGCCCGCTGAATCTCCAATAGACAATTTTTTTTTTTACAAACAAGTGTCATAAAATTATAGAAGTGGATTGCGTAGTAGACTTACCTGCCTCAGGATCTTGGTGGTGACTAGAAGCTGACAGCGACTGCATAATATTTATTTTTAATTTTTTTGTTATTCCAGGTTTGTATCAGGCCTAATGCCCATCTTTAGCAGCACACTGGAAGGATCGTGGTGCCACATAAAGAATTTGTAATACCTGCAGTAAAATGTCACGTGATACCTCCCAACATAGTGTCGGACCTCTTTGTGCCCAGAGTAGTGGAGCAACACGTCGTGGCATGGACTCAACAACTCGTTGGGAGTCCCCTGCAGAAATACTAACCATGCTGCCTCTATAATCGTCCATAATTGTGAAAGTGTTGTCTGTGCAGGATTTTGTGCACGAACTGACCCCTCGGTTATGTCCCATAAATGTTCAGTGGGATTCATGTTGTGCATACTGGGTGGCCAAATCATTCGCTCGAATTGTCCAGAATGTTCTTCAAACCAATCGCGAGCAATTGTGGACTGATTGTCGTCCAAAAAGTCCACGAATGGTTGCAAATGATCTTCAAGTAGCCGAACATAACCATTAGCAGTCAATGATCGATTCAATTCGACAGACGTCTCAGTCCGTTCCGTGTGAACACAGCCAACACCATTGTGGAGCGACCACCAGCTTGCACAATGCCTTGACAACTTGGGTCCATGGCTTCGCGACTCTCGAAACCTAACATCAGCTCTCACAAACTGAAATTGGGGCTCACCTGACCAGGCCACGGTTTTCCAGTAGTCTAGGATCCAACCGATTTGGTCACGAGCCCAGGAGAGGCGCTGCAGGCAATGTTGCGATGTTTGCAGGCACTCGCATCGATCGTCTGCTTCCATAGCCCATTAACGCCAAATTACGCTGCACTGTCCTAATGGATTCTTTCGTTGTACGTGAAATTGATTTCCGCGGTTATTTCACGCAGCGTTGCTTGTCTGCTATCACTTACAACTCTACGCAAATGCCGCTTCTCTCGTTCGTCAAGTGAAGGCTGTCTGCCATTACGTTGTCCGTGGTGACAAGTTATGCCTGAAATTTGGTATTCTCGGCACACTCTTGATTAGAGAATACTGAATTCTGTAACGATTTCCGAATGGAATGTCTCATGCATCTATCTCCAACTACCAGTGCGTGTTCACAGTCTGTTAATTCCCCTTGGGCGCCCATAATCACATCGGAAGAGTTTTTAACCTGAGTACAGATGACCCGTGGTCTAGGGGTAGCGTCTTTGTTTCATAAACGTCTTCGGTCCCGGGTTCGATCCCCACCACTGCCTAAATTTTGATAAATAATCAGCATTGGCGGCCGAAGACTTCCGGCATAAGAAGTCAGCCTCATTCTGCCAACGGCCTTATCAAAGAGGGCGGAGGAGCGTGATGTGTCGACAGAAGTGCCGACACAGTGTGGTTTGAGGAGACCGAAATGCACGCTATAAGCTCACGCAGGTTGGCGTGAGGTCTGAAACAGGATACGTAATGAATGCTATAAAGAAAAGTACGTAGCTTCTGGAATACTTAACTTTAATCCATCATTTGTATACATCGTTCTTGATGAGACATGCTTCATACGATAACTATCAATTGCTATGGCGCCTTGCTAGGTCGTAGCCATTGACTTAGCTGAAGGCTATTCTAACTACCTTCTCTGCAAATAAGCGAGGCTTCGTCAGTGTTGCATTGCCAGCTAAGTCGTCCGTACAACTGGGGCGAGTGCTAGTAAGTCTCTCGAGACCTGCCGTGTGGTGGCGCTCGGTCTGCGATCACTGACAGTGGTGACATGCGGGTCCGACATGTACTAATGGACCGCGGCCGATTTAAAGCTACCACCTAGCAAGTGTGGTGTCTGGCGGTGACACCACAGAGCGGATAGAGGTTCGGGGCACTCTCTTGCCCTAGGGGTGGGAAATTGCCCCTAAAGGCGGAAGAATCAGCAATGATCAACGACATGAGGATGCTGAAGGCAATGGAAACCACTGCATTAAAGACACGTAACGTGTATCCACAGGACATGTGGCCTGTAATTGAAGAAGTGTCATGATGATCTCTCCATTGGCAAAAGATTCCGGAATAGTACCCCATTCGGATCTCCGGAAGGGGACTGCCAACGGGGAGGTTACCATGAGAAAAAGATCGAATAATCAACGAAAGGATAACGTTCTACAAGTCGGGGTGTGAAATGTCAGAAGCTTGAACGTGGTAGGGAAACTAGAAAATCTGAGAAGGGAAATGCAAAGGCTCAATCTAGATATAGTAGGGGTCAGTGAAGTGAAGTGGAAGGAAGACAAGGATTTCTGGTCAGATGAGTATCGGGTAATATCAACAGCAGCAGCAGCAGCAGCAGCAGCAGCAGAAAGTGGTATAACAGGTGTAGGATTCGTTATGAATAGGAAGGTAGGGCAGAGGGTGTGTTACTGTGAACAGTTCAGTGACCGGGTTGTTCTAATCAGAATCGACAGCAGACCAACACCGACAACGATAGTTCAGGTATACATGCCGACGTCGCAAGCTGAAGATGAACAGATAGAGAAAGTGTATGAGGATATTGAAAGGGTAATGCAGTATGTAAAGGGGGACGAAAATTTAATAGTAATGGGCGACTGGAATGCAGTTGTAGGGGAAGGAGTAGAAGAAAAGGTTACAGGAGAATATGGGCTTGGGACAAGGAATGAAAGAGGAGAAAGACTAATTGAGTTCTGTAACAAGTTTCAGCTAGTAATAGCGAATACCCTGTTCAAGAATCACAAGAGGAGGAGGTATACTTCGAAAAGGCCGGGAGATACGGGAAGATTTCAATTAGATTACATCATCGTCAGACAGAGATTCCGAAATCAGATACTGGATTGTAAGGCGTACCCAGGAGCAGATATAGACTCAGATCACAATATAGTGGTGATGAAGAGTAGGCTGAAGTTCAAGACATTAGTCAAGAAGAATCAATACGCAAAGAAGTGGGATACGGAAGTACTAAGGAATGACGAGATACGTTTGAAGTTCTCTAACGCTATAGATACAGCAATAAGGAATAGCGCAGGGGCAGTACAGTTGAAGAGGAATGGACATCTCTAAAAAGGGCCATCACAGAAGTTGGGAAGGAAAACATAGGTACAAAGAAGGTAGCTGCGAAGAAACCATGGGTAACAGAAGAAATAAAATGGCTGGTTCAAATGGCTCTGAGCACTATGCGACTTAACCTCTGAGGTCATCAGTCGCCTAGAACTTAGAACTAATTAAACCTAACTAATCTAAGGACATCACACACATCCATGACCGAGGCAGGATTCGAACCTGCGACCGTAGCGGTCGCTCGGTTCCAGACTGTAGCGCCTAGAACCGCACGGCCATTCCGGCCGGCACAGAAGAAATACTTCAGTTGATTGATGAAAGGAGGAAGTACAAACATGTTCCGGGAAAATCAGGAATACAGAAATACAGTCGCTGGGGAATGAAATAAACAGGAAGTGCAGGGAAGCTAAGACGAAATGGCTGCAGGAAAAATGTGAAGGCATCGACAGGACAGACTCAGCATACAGGAAAGTCAAAACAACCTTTGGTGACATTAAAAGCAACGGTGGTAACATTAATAGTGCAACGGGAATTCCACTGTTAAATGCAGAGGAGAGAGCAGATAGGCGGAAAGAATACATTGAAAGCCTCTATGACGGTGAAGATTTGTCTGATGTGATAGAAGAGGAAACAGGAGTCGATTTAGAAGAGATAGGAAATCCAGTATCAGAAACGGAATTTAAAAGAGCTTTGGAGGACTTACGGTCAAATAAGGCAGAAGGGATAGATAACATTCCATCAGAATTTCTAAAATCATTGGGGGAAGTGGCAACAAAACGACTATACACGTTGGTGTGTAGAATATATGAGTCTGGCGACATACCACCTGACTTTCGGAAAAGCATCATCCGCACAATTCCGAAGACGGTAAGAGCTGACAAGTGCGAGAATTATCGCACAATCAGCTTAACAGCTCATGCATCGAAGCTGATTACAAGAATAATATACAGAAGAATGGAAAAGAAAATTGAGATGCGCTAGGTGACGATCAGTTTGGCTTTAGGAAAAGTAAAGGGACGAGAGAGGCAATTCTGACGTTACGGCTAATAATGGAAGCAAGGCTAAAGAAAAATCAAGACACTTTCATAGGACTTGTCGACCTGGAAAAAGCGTTCGACAATATAAAATGGTGCAAGCTGTTCGAGATTCTGAAAAAAGTAGGGGTAAGCTATAGGGAGAGACGGGTCATATACAATATGTACAACAACCAGGAGGGAATAATAAGAGTGGACGATCAAGAACGAAGTGCTCGTATTAAGAAGGGTGTAAGACAAGGCTGTAGCCTTTCGCCCCTACTCTACAATCTGCACATCGAGGAAGCAATGATGGAAATAAAAGAAAGGTTCAGGAGTGGAATTAAAATACAAGGTGAAAGGATATCAATGATACGATTCGCTGATGACATTGCTATCCTGAGTGAAAGTGAAGAAGAATTAAATGATCTGCTGAACGGAATGAACAGTCTAATGAGTACACAGTATGGTTTGAGAGTAAATCGGAGAAAGACGAAGGTAATGAGAAGTAGTAGAAATGAGAACAGCGAGAAACTTAACATCAGGATTGATGGTCACGAAGTCAATGAAGTTAAGGAATTCTGCTACCTAGGCAGTAAAATAACCAACGACGGACGGAGCAAGGAGGACATCAAAAGCAGACTCGCTATGGCAAAAAAGGCATTTCTGGCCAAGAGAAGTCTACTAATATCAAATACCGGCCTTAATTTGAGGAAGAAATTTCTGAGGATGTACGTCTGGAGTACAACATTGTATGGTAGTGAAACATGGACTGTGGGAAAACCGGAAGAGAAGAGAATCGAAGCATTTGAGATGTGGTGCTATAGACGAATGTTGAAAATTAGGTGGACTGATAAGGTAAGGAATGAGGAGGTTCTACGCAGAATCGGAGAGGAAAGGAATATGTGGAAAACACTGATAAGGGGAAGGGACAGGATGATAGGCCATCTGCTAAGACATGAGGGAATGACTTCCATGGTACTAGAGGTAGCTGTAGAGGGCAAAAACTGTAGAGGAAGACAGAGATTAGAATACGTTAAGCAAATAATTGAGGACGTAGGTTGCAAGTGCTACTCTGAGATGAAGAGGTTAGCACAGGTAAGGAATCCGTGGCGGGCCGCATCAAACCAGTCAGTAGACTGATGACCAAAAAAAAAAAAAAAAAACAGATGACAGCTCTGCCAATGCACTGCCCTTTTATACCTTGCTCGCGCGTTACTACCTCCACCTGCACATGTGCATTAGCTATCCTATGACTTCGGTCACCTCATTGAAAGTGGTCATGCATGCCTCATGTTGTCACAAACATACAGGGGACAACCATACGAACGTCAGTAGTGTAGCTGAGACCACACACGTTATGGCAAGAGAGTTTATATCATTGTTCATTTATAACAATGTTGTGCTTGTAATACCATATATGTACGTACGCTGTTTGTAGCACAAAAATCCAAATGGCTTTGAGCACTATGGGACTTAACTGCTGAGGTCATCAGTCCCATAGAACTTAGAATTACTTAAACCTAACTGACCGAAGGACATCACACACATCCATGCTCGAGGCAGGATTCGAACTTGCGACCGTAGCGGTCGCGTGGTTCCAGACTGTAGCACACGTATTGAAGATTTTTATGTGTCACGACGGTCCTTATACTGCGCAGCTGAAGATGGCCATGAGCCTCGATACAGATTCGGCAAAATAAAAATATTTAAAAGCAGACCCTACGCAGCCGACGCCAACTTCTAACCACGGCGAAGTTCCGTAGATTCGTGCGAGCTGCAGAGCACGATATGTATAAAAATATTTATGGAAACTTACCAGTGCTGTGCAGTCCCGGAGGAATTTCGTTGGTGGTGTCGATAAATAAGTGCGGCGACGCTCAACGTGTTGAAAGGAAGCCGACAGATTTTCGAAAGTCGGCGGCTTTGGCGCACCTGTCGCAAAGGCCTGCCGACCTCGTGTGAGTGTCTCTGGGCGCGCAGCTTTAGTATTGTCATGTTTACACGACTGCTTGAAGACGCGTGCACCTTCATTCCGCTCTGCAGGAAGTTGTGCAGCCTCACTGTCGTCAGACAAAAGTGTCACCCGTATACATCCTGAAAGCGGGCCGATTAGCGGCGGTTCGGCGAGGCTCGGCCGCTAACTGGTGCCGGGTGTGCCCCCAGCTTTGGCCACGCCTGTTTATCCGTCCGCTGCGCTTCTCGATTGACCCTCGGCCCCGCGACCCCGTCCTGGACGGATGCAACCAGTCGGCCGGGCGGCCGGCCCTGATCAAAGTTTTCGGGTGCCAGACAGTTGGCAGATATAGGGCCGCCGAAAGGAATTGGGTCACGGTCGCCTCAGTTGCCGGCTGTATTAGGAGTCAAGGCGCCGAAAATTCGCCGCGCCACTGCGTATCGGCTCGCTTCCCTTATTGGAATGACACACATGAGCGAACTGTGGCGGCCTTAATTCCAGTTATTTCTATACAGTGCTTTTGACTGGCCATCATATCGCGGATTGGGGCTGTTTGACGTCATTGTACCGAAGAGTGTGAAACACTATCCGGTCTCTCATGCAGTCTATATCGGATGCTCACGGAAGACCTGATCGTATAGTTAAGGCGCAATGCGCTAGTTTTGAGACGAGGTCAGTAACTATCGTTGGTCCGGTAATCAAGCCACACAGATTGCGGTTTTTAGGCTGTTTTGTAAGCTAATTGCTGGGCTGGTCCCCTGCTCTGGCTTAAAAAAACGAGACATTAACAGTTACACTACGGATTGGCTACTCCATGGAGTGCTGTGTGCACAACGACCATATATGTTAAATTAAAAGGAAGGTCAGCTTTGGCCGTAATATCGATAATTTATTGATAGCAAAATCGATTTTCAATCTCATAGTGATTATCTTCAGTGCTGTGGTGTACAAATTAAACTCGTAGACACCAGTATCAAGTTATCAGTAACCAAAACTGAGAAGCGATCCCGTCGCAGTTTTGATTACTGATAACGTGATACCAGTGTCTATGAGTTTAATTTGTACACCACAGCACTGAAGATGATCACTATGAGATTGAAAATCGATTTTGCTGTCAATAAACCATCAATATTACGGCCAACGCTGAACTTCCTTTTAATTTAAATTACACTACGGTAATACACACAAGAATATGCGATTCAAAGACAGATGACGCTCGAAACGTTTCTTCCTTATGTTACCTGACGAAGTGATGAGAAAAGGTCGTCCAGCAACAAAACTGAAAACAAAGGCAACGTAAGCAACTGGCCCCGTGAGAAAGGATAGAGAGATAGCCAATGCGAACGGAAAGGTAACTTAGAAAGAAGTGGCAATCGAACGCTAAAACGTGAGGGAGAATTGCAGGACCTGTTGAATGGGATGTCGGTCTAATGAACACACACTACAGATTCGAGGTAAACTGAAGGAAGAAGAAAGATGAGGAGTTGCGGAAAAGAGATCAGCGTGAAGTGGAGGAGGGATATGTATTCGCTGCTTTTAAAGCAAAATAACACAAGACGGACGAAACAAGTACAACAGGGCGTTTTTGGCCAAAAGAAAGCTAATTGTGTCAAACACGTTTGGATCATAGCTTTGGGTGGTAGTACAGCAGGGCCTGCGGGGAAACTGGGAAGAAGTGAATCGAAACGTTTTAGGTGTGGCGCTGTAGAAGGATGCTGAAAATTAGCTGGACTGATAAGATAAGAAATGAAGTTCTTTGCACATTCGATGAGGAGAAATAATATGGAAAACAATGACAAGAAGGGCAGAGTGATGGGATGCGTTAAGACATCAGGGAATAACCTCCATGGTTGAAATGGCTCTAAGCACTATGGTACTTAACATCTGAGGTCATCAGTCCCCTGGACTTAGAAGTACTTAAACCTAACTAACCTAAGGACACCACACACATCCATGCTCGACGCAGGATTCGAACCTGCGACCGTAGCAGCAGCGCGGTTCCGGACTGAAGCACCTAGAACTGCTCAGGGACCGGCGAATAACCTCCATGATATTAGAAGGAGATGTAGAGGTTAGGGACAGAAATCTGATCATGTCCAACAAATAATTGACAAAACTGCGTGGAAGAACTACTCTGAGGCAAAGAGGTTGGCACAAGAGAGGAATTCGTGGAGGGGTGCATCAAATGAGTCAGAAGATTGAGGCCCCCTCCCCCCGTCCCCAAGAAAAGCTGTTCCTACAAGAATATTCATTGATATGCCTAACAGAATTATTAACTAAAATTCGAAATAAAAATCATCAAAGCTATATGCTATAATTTTTCCAGAATTTATCGAACAATAGAAATTATATTTAGAAAAATAGTTTTGGTAGAGAACATTTCAGAGCCATCAGAAAACATTCAAAATGTGCCTTAAAGAAATAATCAGTAATATTTCCTGTATAATATCTGTACTTCCTAAAAATACTTGAATATTTTCTCAAAGCCAGTGTCTTTGTAAAGTGTGGACTACATAAAAGTGGCCCGGAAAAATATAGCGTGCAATCCAACTTTTATCATCCCCATCCGCTGCAAATCTTGCAAGTTATATTCTAAGTTACGGCGCATGAAATATGTTCCCAGTAAGTTTTGGCCACCTTGTAGATGAAAACTCACCTCAGGTTATACAGAGTGTCACCTGGCGACGGACATGAGCTTTAGCAAAATGTTCCGAGGCCTGTAGCGTCCTGAAACTGGCAAGGTTTAGTCAGCAAAAAGGTACTGCATATTTTTTTGTCTTCGCAGGAGAAAGTAGGAAGCTATTGATCTATCTTAGAGTAAGATCTCAACTAAATGTGTCAGTGTGAAGAGACTCAAGGGCTCAATTAGAAAGTGTAATTATAGAGTGCGCCGTTGCGAGCGACTGCCCGCCACTCACACGCTCGTCCGCTACCTAAGAGGAAACAAGAGCACCAGTTGCTGACCTGCCTTATTTGTGCCACGGAAAGTAAGACCTAACACCAGTTACCTATTGCCACGCAAAGGGGTCCAGTTCTCGATTAAGAAGGACCAACGGCATGCGACGTCGAAATAAGCATTCAGCATCGATGTAATCTCGACATCGTAATATAAAAGCGCTGTTTCATACCAGGAGGTGAGAATTCCCTATTGTTTCGTCCTGATATATGTAATAACGTCTGAAATTTTTAACAGTTCGCTTCACGTAATTTTTATCCTTTTTTAATTGAATGTGCTTACAGTAACATGAGCACAGCGTGGTATGACCTGATAGCAGATGCCGAAAAGTGTGCATCACACTATTTATCCTTATTTCTAAAGTAGTGTTGTATAATTCGTCTCCTTTTTATTAAAATAAGAATGTGATTCGGCATTGCCTTCGGGAAATCTGGTTATGTTATAATGATTTTTCTGTGTAATAGCGCAAACGTAATTTAAGTGACCTATTACATTCCGACACATCCCCCACCCCTTTTAAAATCAGTTGGAATGTTGAAATTTCAGCCTGAAGCACTTCATCTAAGTAGAATTTGATGAGTCTAACTTGAGAAAATGTAGCTTCATGTCAAAGAATGTAAGTGTAGTGCCGCGTATGAATTCGTTCCTGCTTGTCAGATAACGATTTGTTCTTTCAGTTGCCCTATAAATCCGTCGATAATTCTAAACAGTGCCGTGGGAGAAAATGGTTCAAATGGCTCTGAGCACTATGGGACTTAACTGCTGTGGTCATCAGTCCCCTAGAACTTAGAACTACTTAAACCTAACTAACCTAAGGACATCACACACATCCATGCCCAAGGCAGGATTCGAACCTGCGACCGTTGCGGTCACGCGGCTCCAGACTGTAGCTCCTAGAACCGCACGGCCACTCCGGCTGGCACCGTGGGAGAGGCACAAAGAGTTTCTGTGAATTCATTCACGCAAAGTATCTAGAGGTCTTTGGTGGTGACTTACGGGATGTTCTAGTCCACGATAGTCTTAATCGTCGCATTGGTGAGATGACACCGTATTCGTGCAAAGTATACAAATCCGACCAGACGCGTCCTTTTTTAAAAAAAATTTACTTAGTACCCATAATGAGTTGTAAGAGAAAGTATTTTTTGAAGGGACCTACAGCTTCGAACACACTTCGTAGACCGTGTTATTGTCTTCTTTGTTACACGTTACGACAACTTCTCGGTATGAATCTGCCTATTTCTTTTTGTGCAAAGGACTAGTTCTCGGTACCGATATGATGAATGGCAATTTGCCTCAAAAACCACCAAAGGCTGGTATTTTAGGCTAATGTTGTACTTATGGACTGGCTTCGGTCCTCTGGCCATTTTCTAGCAGACAAATATACGGAGATGTACATAAACTTTTTTTAATGCTTTTGTACTAGAAGATGATGTGCTGACAGATACGAGTCAATAAATAAAATATTATCCTGAAATAACAGATGTTGGATGTTTGTTGTTGATAGAGGTCATTCATCAAGTATTTCAAGGTTGTGGAGCCCAATATTAAAAATTTTATGGAAAATTCTAGATCTCTTCTGGATAAAGAAAAGTTCATGTTTGTTCACTTCGTTATGACCGAATTATCAAGGGTGCTGTAATTGTGTATCTAGTTTGTAACTGGTTTTCTTTTTTTCTTTTTTTTTAACTATGGGATTTTACTTATGAGGGCATCAGTCCCCTAGAACTTAGAACTACTTAAACCTAACTAACCTAAAGATATCACAAACATCCATGCCCGAGGCAGGATTCGAACCTGCGACCGTAGGGGTCGCGCGGTTCCAGACTATAGCGCCTAGAACCGCACGGCCACCCCGGCCGGCGTTTGTAACTGTACAAGAAAAATTTAGCTGTAGTGCAAGGACAGTTTAAGAACAGTGGGAAGGGGAGGGGTTAAAGATTCGGAAGAGGTAGACGTGCAGGAAGAAGTGAGAGACGGCGATAGAACAGGAGGGAAGACTTAGTGTGAAAGTAGATAAAAATTTTTTGTTATCTTATGGCGAAAACTTACCCACGAAGCCAACTGACAGAGCAGTGACAACCCGAAGCACTTGGCTTAATCCAAGACTGGGCGTATACAGGCCACCTCCCTGAGTGATTACACTCGTCTACTGCATGAGCGCAATTTCCTGGCAGCCAGAGGTGCAGCGTGCGGCGTAAGTGCCTGTTGGCAGGGCAGGGTCTCGTGCAGTTTACACATGCGCCGAGGAGAGGGCGGAGCATATGAATGCGCGGACAATAACGAGCGCCTAGGGACAGGACGGCCACAATGGCGCAGCACGCCGCCGGCATCGCAAGCTGGCGAGCCGCATCTCGGACGGACATCTGCTGGCGGCCGCTACCTGCCGCCATGAACTCTGTCACCACTCACCACCAGGGGACCCACTGTTTACTACTGCTCATAATTAGGACTATTACAGCACATTCCAACAGTCAGGACACTCATACTCTGTTCATACACGGCTACAGGGGCGCGCCAAGCAAACAGTACGATATCCGATGAATGCGAATTTTTATATTCATTTGAGACATGGTTTGCACAAAATGGGGCGTACGTAGCCGGAATAAATTGGAGTCGTAAGAAAGAGAAGACACCGCATGTGTTATTCATGAGGTATGAAGCAGCACTTTACAGTACTGTTTAGCTACGATTCTCAAGTAATCCATAGACTTTTACTGAAGGATAACGTTTCTTTTTAACAATAAGAAAGGGATAGTAAATAGGAAGAGACATGTTATACTGTAGAAAGACGTCGTAGGTATACCAAATGAAGTGATATTTTCTTCGCTATACTTCGAAAATAATCAATTTATAACGCGTGAAGTAGGAAACTGGTACGGGCTGCAATATTTGCACAGTTTAAGGGACCATATAAGACTATAACCATACTTGAAGAGAAAAGTGCTATAAAGGCACAATAATACACTGATCACCCACATTAATGGGACCACTGCTTATGTCCAACGTCAACGTGCAGTAACTACGCACAGATGACAAGTGGCAGCACTAACAATAGAGGCTGTATTAATTGTATCGGAGGGGAGACACGGAAAACGGTGCAGTCGTTTATCATAATGCTGAAACGGTGCGATATATTTGACATCCAACAGAGCATAATTGGCTTTCGCCAATGGTACAAGCATTTCCAAACCGCAAAGTTTGAGAAATATTCGTGTTCTGCGGTGGCTAAAGTATACCGTGCATGGAAAAATGGCGGTACCATAAAGCTACGGTCGCAGGTTCGAATCCTGCCTCGGACATGGATGAGTGTGATGTCCTTAGGTCAGTTAGGTTTGAGTAGTTCTAAGTCTATGGGACTGATGCCCTCAGATGTTATGTCCCATAGTGCTTCGAGCCATTTGAACCATTTCGCTATCAAAAAACCGGCGCCGAGGTAACTGTGGTGTACCACGTGACGTAGATGATAGTGCTGAACGACGGTTGCGGAGATGCGTACGAGCGAATAGACATGCAACTGTTAAACAACCGACTTCCCAGGTGAACTAGCGAAAGTAGCTGTGTATGAGCCCCCGCAGTAGGCGCCTAATTGATGTCCCCGTTCATCGGTGATGAAGGCTGGGATTTGGACGCCAATACCGCAATGGACGTTCGCTGAGTGGCGACAGGTGGCCTTTATAGATGAATCGGGTTTTATGCTCCATCGAGCTGGCGGCCGTTGGAGTGTCGGCATGAAACGTCTGAAAGCAAACGCTCTGCATGCTTTATGGTGGCATTCCCTGGTTGATCTTGTCTTTCTGGGGAGTACAACGGATCAACACAATTACGCATCTATCCTTAGGGATCATGTCCACGCCTACATGCAGTTTATTTTTCTTCGGAACGATGTCATCTACCAACAGGACAATGCAACGTGTCACACAGCTGGCAGTGTATGGGCGTGGATCAAAGAGCATCAGGTGGAATTTACCGCACTCCCCTGGTCACCAAACACACCGGTTTTAAGAACAGTCGAGAATCAGTTGGACCACCTCGATCGGGCTGTTCGTGCCGTGGATTCTTACTTGAGAAACGTAGCGCAGCTGATCACAGCACTGGACTCGGCGTGGCTTCACATCCCTGTCGGTTCCTTCCTGAACCTCACAGACTCTCTCCTGCACGTCTCGCAGCGGTGCGCGCTGCAAAAACTGGTTGTTCTGGCTTATGACAGGTGGTCCCATTAATGTGACTGCACAGTGTAAAACGTCAAAGGCTATAAAAAGTTTCCTAATTCAAACGTAACTATTTCCGCTATGCCATTTTTGCTATATTAGGTCACATGCGACGGCGTTTTTCGACGGCGTCTTGTTTCGAAAAAAAAAGTAACTATCAAAAATAACATTCGGTATTGGAAAGTCGAGTGAAGTGCACAAACGTGCGAATCTTTAGACTTCATGCAGAATTGGTGCGTCTCGAAGGTAGTGTGTACCATAATAAGAATTGTCAACAGCAGAAATATAAGCTTCATATGCATGAAATATTGTTTATATTCTTTCGCTTTCAGAGGGGTAAGCTGTAGTTGCATGCACTTTCGAAAATATTTCTTCAAGACAATTTAGCTTATGTCATTTCATTAATGCGTTTATTTTTCTGTCATTCGGGTCTGTTGATATTATACGAACACTTGGGGCAGGCTAAAATAACAACCATCTCGGAAATTAAGTATAAAAGAATTGAAAACAAACATTCGTCGTACTGAGGCGTAACGCCACATAACGATCCTGCCTTGGAGGCGGTTCAGTGGGAGATGTGTCTCAGAGCTGGATAGTGACAGATGGTGACGGCGAGACTGGATGCGCACGTAGTTCATGTATCAGCCGATAGAGGACAGTATTGGATAGGGGACTGATTTAGTTTCGATTGTGCCCAGTAGAATGCACTAAAGTAATAGAATGTTTTTCATAAACTGTTCTAGTATTTTCATAAAGTGTTATTATGTCTTTTTGTGTATGTAAAATGTTATAAATGTGTTTTAGCAGTATGAATGATGCGTGAGTGTGGATTAATGTTAATATGAAGATAATTTTTTAACGAGTTATGTAGCAGCATTTAGTATGGGAACGTTTCGAAGAAGTATGGATATGAACAAAGAGGATTTTTGTAGAATAGATTGTAAAGTAAGTTTATGGTAAAGGGAAAGTTAATTCAGGTATAAATAACAATAGCAAATAACTTTATGCATAAACAAAACTTCAGCATATTAATAATTATGTCGGTAAAAAGTGTAGTCGTTAGGTTTACTATTTTGCGATTGGTTATTGATGAAAAGCGCGGACTGACGCGGGAGAATGTTGTTTTGCTATTGGCTGTTGAGTAAACTGACCAATGGTAAAGCAATATTCTTCGCGCGCCTTGCTCTGCTGGTAGAGAAGGCTTAGAATATTCTAGAGAGTAGAGAGGAGTCGAAGCCTAGCTATGAAAGAGATCGGACGTGTGCAGTAGTAGTTCCGATGGAAATAATAAGTTGCCGGATCTAGCAGTGTTTCATACATCGAAAGTGTTGGAAAGTGACGGCATAATTATTCCGATGTGTGTGTAGAAATTTCGGAATTTTTAAGTGAATTTTGTGACGAGAAAAGACATATATTCCGCGTGGCGTATTGAGCAGGTCGGTGGCTAAAAACTGAGACTGGATTAGGTACCGACAAACTTAATATTTGGCGAGCATTCTCAATCAAAAACAATCAGTATTTTTGTAGCTATTACGTTTTCAGGAAATGCAGCGCAATAAACTTGCTAACGTGAGTGAAAGGGGTTGTGAGTGACTGTGTTAAGACTAGCACGGGCTTGGCAGTGATACTTGTTCACCTAAGTTTCAGAATATATTAATTGAGGACAAAATTTCCAACCTTTCATTTCATATGAAAACTTTCTCCCGAAACGTAGATGAGTGACTTTGATTGCAACCTGGTTCACGTCGAAGTACAGTAGGTTTCACTCGGCTTCCCTACTGATGATCTGCTGAGACAATGTTCACAGGTAGGTGCAGGTCCGTCGTAAATGGACGGGAAGAACCGCGCCGCCGCAGTACGGCATATATAACGTTAACTTTCGGCATTTTTTCTCGCTGCTAGGGCGCTAGTGTCTCCCCAACGGTTAGATGGCAACTACTTTTACAGGAATGAGTGTCGCGACTCTGTTAGACTGTGATTGCAGAACAATATGTAGTGATGTAGTCAATCTAACCGAATCTCTCGCAGTCAGTGCTCTAGCACGTGACTTAGACAAATGCATGCACATACGAAACGCAACGACTCAAGTTCTCTTTTTCGACACAATAGTGTGTCTCGGCTAGCTAACAGAACGAGATTTGGAGCTGTTTTACCATATCCCGAAGTGTTTCTCGTTGTTGGTTGTACATCTACGTCTACATTTCTTCATAAGCCAGCATGGCGGAGGATAACTTCTAGTGCTGCTAGTCTCTCCCTTTCCGATCCACTCGCAACTAAAGCGAGTAAGAACACCTCTGTATGCCTCCATATGGGCTCTAATTTTTCTTACTTTCGCGGACCCTATAGGATATACACCTCAGTGGCAATATAGTCGTACTTAGACAGTTGCAAATTCACAAAATTTTGTCAATAGCGTTTCTCGAAAAGAACGTCGTCTTCCCTCCAGGAATTCCCATTTGAGTTCATGCAACATTTCCGTAATAGTCGCGTGTAGATTGACCCTACCGGTAGCAAATCTAGCTGTTAGTTTCTTAATTGCTTCGACGTATTTTTTCAATCCGACGTGATAGTGATCCCAAACAACCGAGCATACTCAAGAATAGGTCGCAGAGCTGTTCTGCACGTCATCTTCTTTAGACTTACACTTTCATATAATTATGTCAATAAACATAATCGACCATTTGCCTCCCCTACAACCTACCAAATCTGCTAATCCGATGTGATATCGTATTGCAGCGTTACGACCAGATCTTTAACCAAACTGACTGTGACGATCAGCACACTCTTTATAATGTATTCGTACCTAACAGGATTGTTTTCTTATTCGTCTGCATTAGCTTATATTTTTCCACAATTATAGCAAGCTGGCATTCATCACACCAAATAGAAATTCTGTCTAATCCTATGTCGTCCTATAGACACTCAATGGCGACAGTTTCCCGTACACTAGCGTGATAAGCGAACAGTCGCAGATTCCTGGGCACACTACCCGTCATATCTTTAATGAGAGATAAACAAGAGCGGTCCTGCATCATTTCCCGGGGCACCCTTGTCTCTGATGAGCACTTGCCGTCCAGCACAACGTACTGGGTTCTGTTCCATAAGGATTTTTTGAGCCACTCACATATCTAAAAACCTATTCCACAGGGTCGGACTTTCGTTAACTGTGGGGCACTGTGACAAATTCTATGTAATCACTATCCAATACTACTGTGCTGGCTGTCACTAGAGCTTAAAGCCGATTGTAATAACAATTCACGCAGCGCTCTTTCAGGCGTAATTACTCGAATGTAACAGAGGTTGCAACATCAACTGATCATTGCCGTCATTTTTCGTAATCTGTGGTCAAAGTAGAGAACTTTTTCAACAGTTCTTGGATGGATTTCATCTCTCTCATTTTTATCTGTCAATTACAATTAACGTTGGTATGGTTATTGTATTTTCAATACAATCGTTTCACACGCAGCACAGTGGCCTAACAGATTTTAGAATTCCCATAAATGTTTTACTCCTCGTGTTGAAACTGTCCTCGAAGGGGTTCGTTTCGACCAAGCCTGTTTTTCAGTCTTCAGGTTTGAAGAATTTCGGCCTGGAGAGAGAGAGAGAGAGAGAGAGAGAGAGAGAGAAACTCTATAGCCTCTTTCATAAGAGTAACGAGAAAAAATGAATTTTCTAACAATTGAATGTCTTCAAGAGACGAGGTACTGGCAGAAGTAAAGCTGTGAGTACCGGGCGTGAGTCGTGCTTCGGTAGCTCAGATGGTAGAGCACTTGCCCGCGAAAGGCGAAGGTCCCGAGTTCGAGTCTCGGTCGGGCACACAGTTTTAATCTGCCAGGAAGTTTCATTGAATGTCTTATCAGACGTAAGTAAACTAACTGCAGTTTTATTTCCGCACTTATCATTAACACACGTGTAAGAGAAAGTAATATCTGATGTTCCCTTAAGCTAAAGACGTAAGCCAATAATGTAATAAGAACCCTTATGACAAAAGTGCTTAATATATGTTTCCTGATACTTTTTTTATTAGTGAACAAAGAATCTGAGTTACTAGAAAGATCAAAATTTTGAAAATAGGTTTTCGTATCTGCCATGCGACTGGTGAAAAATAGCAAGCAACTCATTTTTTTTCGCAATTAAGTTTATTGCAGTCAAATACCCGCATAAAATATTTTATTGGCTAAACCGGTTTCGAATTATCATCCATTTTCAATTTTCTATGTATAATTTTTGTCTTAAGATGCATCAAAATATGGTAAGAATTACAGAACTGGAGAAAACATTTTATGCTAGTACTTGACTGCAATAAATTTAATCGTTTTATATGATATTTTTATATGATATATTTGGAGAAAAGAGAACCACTTGTATGAATATCAAGAGCTCAGATGGAAACCCAGTTCTAAGCAAAGAAGGAAAAGCAGAAAGGTGGAAGGAGTATATAGAGGGTCTCTACAAGGGCGATGTACTTGAGGACAATATTATGGAAATGGAAGAGGATATAGATGAAGATGAAATGGGAGATATGATACTGCGTGAAGAGTTCGACAGAGCACTGAAAGACCTGAGTCGAAACAAGGCCCCAGGAGTAGACAACATTCCATTAGAACTACTGACAGCCTTGGGAGAGCCAGTCCTGACAAAACTCTACCATCTGGTGAGCAAGATGTATGACACAGGCGAAATACCCTCAGACTTCAAGAAGAATATTATAATCCCAATCCCAAAGAAAGCAGGTGTTGACAGATGTGAAAATTACCGAACTATCAGTTTAATAAGTCACAGCTGCAAAATACTAACGCGAATTCTTTACAGACGAATGGAAAAACTAGTAGAAGCCGACCTTGGGGAAGATCAGTTTGGATTCCGTAGAAATATTGGAACACGTGAGGGAATACTGACCCTACGGCTTATCTTAGAAGCTAGATTAAGGAAAGGCAAACCTACATTTCTAGCATTTGTAGACTTAGAGAAAGCTTTTGACAATGTTGACTGGAATACTCTCTTTCAAATTCTGAAGGTGGCAGGGGTAAAATATAGGGAGTGAAAGGCTATTTACAATTTGTATAGAAACCAAATGGCAGTTATAAGTGTTGAGGGGCATGAAAGGGAAGCAGTGGTTGGGAAGGGAGTGAGACAGGGTTGTAGCCTCTCCCCGATGTTATTCAATCTGTATATTGAGCAAGCAGTGAAGGAAACAAAAGAAAATTTTTGAGTAGGTATTAAAATCCATGGAGAAGAAATAAAAACTTTGAGGTTCGCCGATGACATTGTAATTCTGTCAGAGACAGCAAAGGACTTGGAAGAGTAGTTGAACGGAATGGATGGTGTCTTGAAGGGAGGATATAAGATGAACATAAACAAAAGCAAAACGAGGATAATGGAATGTAGTCGAATTAAGTCGGGTGACGTTGAGGGTATTAGATTAGAAAATGAGACACTTAAAGTAGTAAAGGAGTTTTGCTATTTGGGGAGCAAAATAACTGATGATGGTCGAAGTAGAGAGCGAGAGCACCAGCAGCAGCGAGTACTGTTTGTATAAAGCGTTTATTTTGCATTTTGTTTACGACCTTCCACTAAGGAAGGGATTCTATTTGTGTTTATCTGCTCTGCATAGTAACTAACAGTTCTTGATAAAACTTTACGTAGTTTTCGTGTTAGATTTCTTAGTGTTTTCTTGATCGTTTAGAACAGAAAGCGCCCTAAAACCGTCTTTTGTTTGTTTCGCGGCCGTTAGCCACTAGTCACTTGAATCAGCAGTTGTCTTGTGACAGCCAGAGCGAGAGCACCAGCAGCAGCGAGTACTGTTTGTATAAAGCGTTTATTTTGCATTTTGTTTACGACCTTCCACTAAGGAAGGGATTCTATTTGTGTTTATCTGCTCTGCATAGTAACTAACAGTTCTTGATAAAACCTTACGTAGCTTTCGTGTTAGATTTCTTAGTGTTTTCTTGATCGTTTAGAACAGAAAGCGCCCTAAAACCGTCTTTTGTTTGTTTCGCGGCCGTTAGCCACTAGTCACTTGAATCAGCAGTTGTCTTGTGACAGCCAGAGCGAGAGCACCAGCAGCAGCGAGTACTGTTTGTATAAAGCGCTTTTGTACTTATTTGCTGCGCTTAGCTTTTAAATAGTTTTTCTGGGAAAACCTAGCGTAGTTTTCGCGTCTCGTATTTCAGTGAGTGTTTCTTGATTATCAGAGTAGCTCATCAGAAGATTATCTTGGGAATTTGCCACCGTATAGAGTAGGGTAAACATAGTCATGTGTAGGGACTGTGGTTGTTGTGAGCGGACGCAAGGAGAATTGGCCACTCTTCGGGGGCAGGTGGAGGCTTTGTCTGTTAGGCTCATCGAGCTCGAGGCGCAGGCGTCGGCTCGTAGTGGCGTTGGGGCAACTGTGGTGAGACCTACGCCTACTTCGGTGGCCTTGGAATCACATGGAACCCCTGATGTCGCTGCGTCTTCCGGCAGTGAGCATCTTACCGGTCAGCCATCACTCCAGGGTGAATGGCGGACAGTGGTGGGCTCGCGCGTGCCTGGCCGAAAGGCGAAGGTGGGATCTGGCCGCGTGGCAGCTGCCTTACCCCTTTCCAACAGGTACGGGGTGCTTCCTAGTGGTGATGACATCGTTTCCGAGCCACCACAGGATGCCTCGCCTGTTGGGCCAGTGGCCGATTCTCCGGCAAGGTCCCGACAGTCACAGAGGGCGGGCCTATTAGTTATAGGGAGCTCCAACGTTAGGCGGGTTATGGAGCCCCTCAGGAAAATAGCGGGTAGGTCGGGGAAGAATGCCAGTGTGCACTCGGTGTGCTTGCCGGGGGGTCTCGTCCGTAATGTGGAGGAGGCCCTTCCGGCAGCTATTGAACGCACTGGGTGTGACCGGCTGCAGATAGTAGCACATGTCGGAACGAATGACGCCTGCCGTTTGGGTTCTGAGGCCATCCTTGGTTCCTTCCGGCGGCTGGCTGATTTGGTGAAGACAACCAGCATCGCACGCGGAGTGCAAGCTGAGCTTAATATCTGCAGCATAGTGCCCAGAGTCGATCGCGGTCCTCTGGTTTGGAGCCGTGTGGAGGGTCTAAACCAGAGGCTCAGACGACTCTGCGACTATAATGGTTGCAAATTCATCGACCTCCGTTATTGGGTGGGGAACTGTAGGGCCCCCCTAGACAGGTCAGGCGTGCACTACACACCGGAAGCAGCTACTAGGGTAGCAGAGTACGTGTGGCGTGCACACGGGGGTTTTTTAGGTTAGAGGGACCCCCCCTTGGGCGAAACGATAAAATACCTGACGGCTTACCAGAGAGGACATTATCATCGTTGATAAAGAACGTCCGTCCTCAGAGACTAAAAACAGGAAAAGTTAACGTAATATTGGTAAACTGCAGGAGTATCCAGGGCAAGGTTCCTGAATTAGTATCTCTTATTGAAGGAAATAGTGCGCATATAGTATTAGGAACGGAAAGTTGGTTAAAACCGGAAGTGAACAGTAACGAAATCCTAGACACAGAATGGAATATATACCGCAAGGATAGGATAAACGCCAATGGTGGAGGAGTATTTATAGCAGTAAAGAATTCAATAATATCCAGTGAAGTTATTAGCGAATGCGAATGTGAAATAATCTGGGTTAAGCTAAGTATCAAAGGTGGGTCAGATATGATAGTCGGATGCTTCTATAGACCACCTGCATCAGCAACCGTAGTAGTTGAGCGCCTCAGAGAGAACCCGCAGAACGTCGTGAAGAAGTTTCGTGATCATACTATTGTAATAGGGGGAGACTTCAATCTACCAGGTATAGAATGGGATAGTCACACAATCAGAACTGGAGCCAGGGACAGAGACTCTTGTGACATTATCCTGACTGCCTTGTCCGAGAATTACTTCGAGCAGATAGTTAGAGAACCAACTCGTGAAGCTAACGTTTTAGACCTCATAGCAACAAATAGACCGGAACTTTTCGACTCCGTGAATGTAGAAGAGGGTATCAGTGATCATAAGTCAGTGGTTGCATCAATGACTACAAGTGTAATAAGAAATGCCAAGAAAGGAAGGAAAATATATTTGCTTAACAAGAGTGATAGGGCACAAATCGCAGAATATCTGAGTGACCACCATCAAACGTTCATTTCTGAGGAAGAGGATGTGGAACAAAAATGGAAAAAATTCAGAAACATCGTCCAGTACGCCTTAGATAAGTTCGTACCGACTAAGGTCCAAAGCGAGGGGAAAGATCCACCGTGGTATAACAATCATGTACGAAAGGTACTACGGAAACAAAGAAAGCTTCATCATAGGTTTAAGAGTAGTCGAATCATAGCTGATAAGGAAAAGCTGAACGAAGCGAAAAAGAGCGTAAAGAGAGCAATGAGAGAAGCATTCAACGAATTCGAACATAAAACATTGGCAAACAATCTAAACAAGAACCCTAAAAAGTTTTGGTCATATGTAAAATCGGTAAGCGGATCTAAATCCCCTATTCAGTCACTCGTTGACCACGATGGCACCGAAACAGAGGACGACCGAAGAAAAGCAGAAATACTGAATTCAGTGTTCCGAAACTGTTTCACTGCGGAAAATCTTAACACGGTCCCTGACTTCAGCCGTCGCACGGACGCCAAAATGGAAAATATTGAAATAAATGATATCGGAATTGAAAAACAACTGCTATCACTTAGTAGCGGAAAAGCATCCGGACCAGACGAGATACCCTTAAGATTCTACAGTGATTATGCTAAAGAACTTGCCCCCTTTCTATCAGCAATTTATCGTAGATCGCTGGAAGAACGTAAAGTACCTAGCGACTGGAAGAAAGCGCAGGTCGTTCCCATTTTCAAGAAGGGTCATAAATCAGATGCGAATAATTATAGGCCTATTTCGCTTACGTCAATCTGTTGTAGAATAATGGAACATGTTTTGTGTTCTCGTATTATGACGTTCTTAGATAATACAAATCTCCTTCATCATAACCAACATGGATTCCGCAAACAGAGATCATGTGAAACTCAGCTCGCCCTATTTGCCCAAGAAATTCACAGTGCCGTAGACACTGGCGAGCAGATTGATGCCGTATTCCTGGACTTCAGGAAGGCATTTGATACGGTTCCGCACTTACGTTTAGTGAAAAAAATACGAGCTTACGGAATATCGGACCAGGTTTGTGATTGGATTCAGGATTTCCTAGAAGAAAGAACACAACATGTCATTCTTAACGGTTCAAAATCTGCAGATGTAGAGGTAATTTCGGGAGTACCGCAGGGAAGCGTGACAGGACCTTTATTGTTTACAATATACATAAATGACTTAGTTGACAACATCGGTAGCTCCGTGAGGCTATTTGCAGATGACACGGTTGTCTACAAGAAAGTAGCAACATCAGAAGACTCGTACGTACTCCAGGAGGACCTGCAGAGGATTAATGCATGGTGCGACAGCTGGCAGCTTTCCCTAAACGTAGATAAATGTAATATAATGCGCATACATAGGGGCAGAAATCCATTCCAGTACGATTATGCCATAGGTGGTAAATCATTGGAAGCGGTAACGACCGTAAAATACTTAGGAGTTACTATCCGGAGCGATCTGAAGTGGAATGATCACATAAAACAAATAGTGGGAAAAGCAGGCGCCAGGTTGAGATTCATAGGAAGAATTCTAAGAAAATGTGACTCATCGACGAAAGAAGTAGCTTACAAAACGCTTGTTCGTCCGATTCTTGAGTATTGCTCATCAGTATGGGACCCTTACCAGGTTGGATTAATAGAAGAGATAGACATGATCCAGCGAAAAGCAGCGCGATTCGTCATGGGGACATTTAGTCAGCGCGAGAGCGTTACGGAGATGCTGAACAAGCTCCAGTGGCGGACACTTCAAGAAAGGTGTTACGCAATACGGAGAGGTTTATTATCGAAATTACGAGAGAGCACATTCCGGGAAGAGATGGGCAACATATTACTACCGCCCACATATATCTCGCGTAATGATCACAACGAAAAGATCCGAGAAATTAGAGCAAATACGGAGACTTACAAGCAGTCGTTCTTCCCACGCACAATTCGTGAATGGAACAGGGAAGGGGGGATCAGATAGTGGTACAATAAGTACCCTCCGCCACACACCGTAAGGTGGCTCGCGGAGTATAGATGTAGATGTAGATGTAGATGTAGATATAAAATGTAGACTGGCAATGGGAAGGAAAGCGTTTCTGAAGAAGAGAAATTTGTTAACATCAAGTATTGATTTAAGTGTTAATAAGTCGTTTCTGAAAGTATTTTTATGGAGTGTAGCCATGTATGGAAGTGAAACATGGACGATAAATAGTTTAGACAAGAAGGGAATAGAAGCTTTCGAAATGTGGTGCTACAGAAGAATGCTGAAGATTAGATGGGTAGATCACATAACTAATGAGGAGGTATTGAATAGAATTGGGGAGAAGAGGAGTTTGTGGCACAACTTTACTAGAAGAAGGGATCGGTTGGTAGGACATGTTCTGAGGCATCAAGGGATCACCAATTTAGTATTGGAGGGCAGCGTGGAGGGTAAAAATCGTAGAGGGAGACCAAGAGATGAATACACCAAGCAGATTCATAAGGATGTAGGTTGCAGTAGCTACTGGGAGATGAGTCTTGCACAGGATAGAGTAGCATGGAGAGCTGCATCAAACCAGTCTCAGGACTGAAGACCAAAACAACAACAACAACAATATGACCCTTCATTGATGTCGCTTCTAGTCGACCTAGGTAATGTAAATTTGCCTGTGACTGGAGGATGCAACGGCCATCATTGTGTCGTAGCACATTCGTCTAAATTTTCTAGTTCCGTCGTTTCATCTTCATTGCCGTACCTCTCGTACGTGAACGCACAGACAGCCTCCTCAGGAGAACTGTTGACCAGGAAAGGCGAAAAGCGAAAATAAGAAATCTTAAGCAATATTATGTCATCGTCAGCACATGTTGTTTTAGAGAAATTCGTTTTCGAACCTTCCCTCTCACATTATTGTATTTAGGTCAGATCCCAAATGACGTTACCCAACAACTCATTCCTAGATGTGTAGACATATATATAAGTTCCTAAAGTCGCGATAAATGATTATTTGACTGCAATGAACTCATACGGGCGGATTAATTGCTCTAGAGCAAGAAACATCAGTTTCCAGCTAAGTACAACAGGTCAGAAAGTCAGAGAGCAGCTAGTGTTAATGACTTACGTGGAAGCAGCGGTCAGCGGTGCGTCGTGGGTGAAGTAACTACGTCATTTCTCCGAAAGCGTACACCTGCCTCGATCTTACTGCCATTCGTATGGTAACATACCTGAAAAAATCAAAATGAATTCGAGCATATTAGAAATATAACTCTTAATTTATTTCGATGTTTCTACATAGATATGAACCGATGGGCGACTACATTCATGAGAATGATTTTGTTTGTGGGAAAGATCATTGAACGTCCAGGTATTCTCTGTATTGTTTACTTGCACTATGTATTAAACTAGTAACAAGACTGATAAATTTTCTAAGATATTCGGTATTGTAACAAGATGATACTAGTGATCCAAAGATGTTTATAATTACAGGACAATTAGCCAGAACCATAGGTTTGTATTTTAGCGCATATTATTTTTAAGCTTTCCTTCTTACATTAAAGAGTTAGGGTGCAGATCAAAGCTGTCGCCTGTCAGTGAGAGGGTTATGCTGAGGCAACAACCCCCCCCCCCCCCCGTTTTCCTCCACCAACCATCCCGCCATTACTTTTTCTCCAGAGAACTAAACTATAGTTTATGGTGGCAGGGTAATCATCGGTAGTAACATCACTTAAAACAGCGACAACAATGACCGCAAGAGCAGCAGCAGCAACAATCCTTCGAATAACTCGTACACTATGTCCATGTAACAAACCTGATCCCCTGCAATTACGACGAGGAAGCAACTCTTAATTCACCTGAGACAGTATCACCTATGCGAAGACCTTTCCAGCTCAGTATCGGAGCAGGTTCTTGGTGTCTCAAACATTAACACAATACAGACTACATATCTGTTGGTTAATCGTCATGTGAGAGTGCCCATGCTTTATCATTTTGCGAATACGTATTTCTAGAGTTTCTGCACAAACTACACATGAAAGTCAAATAATTTATGAAATGTGACAGAATATTAATTAATCGCTGAATACGCAAAGAGCAGTACGAAGTTAGTAACCGGAGACAGCAACTTGTATTTACACAAATTTGATACAATTTTCCTATTGCTTGTTTCACTGCTTCACATCGTGTGCTGGAGATCTTCAGTACTTTTCATTTAAGTTCAAGGGCAGACTCCGAGGTTTGTGCCGTCGACAAATACTATCCGATCAAAACTATCTGGACACCACTCATATGTAATGTAGAATTGACCGCAAAAAGTGTGTGTGTGTGTGTGTGTGTGTGTGTGTGTGTGTGTGGTTTGGAGTTTACGGGTGCTCAATGGCGATATTAACAGAGCCCTTACAAATATTAAAAGTAGCGAATGTGGAGGAAGTGGCTAAAAATGCTGTCACACATTGACGTGTACACCTACAAAATGACACTCACTGACATTTACCTCACTCTCGTTGACCCACACAATCACTATCTCACACTCCGTAAGACAACGGAGAAAGGGTGAAAGTTGCTATTTCTGGAATTAAAACATAAGTAGAACGACAGAGGAGCTAAACCAGTAGCATAGGAAAAAGTGACTGGCTGACGAGGGTGAACCAGTCATACTGTTAACACATCAAGTACGTCTCCTTAAAAGTTTAAGAAACAAGTTGGATATATCACAAAACCTTAAAATTCTAACTACGAGATGTCACGAGGACTCGACTGTTTAGAAGGAAGTGGGTAATACTGTGCCGTCATCGCAGATAAGCAGTAACATTAGAAATGGTAGGGCACGAGAGTTCAGTGACTTTAAACGTGGACTAGTCATTGGATGTCGCTTGAATAACATATAGATCAGGAACATGACAACCCTTTTAAAGCCACCTAAGTCGATTGTCGGTGATGTGATTGCGAACTGAAAACGCGAAGGAGGAACCACAACTACACCAGGGTTGAGCATACCTCACATACTGAGGGACAGGGACCATCGAGCGTTGCGAATGGCGGTTGTAAAATATAACTTGAAATCAACGGAAGGGATCATCCGTGAGTTCCGAAGTGACGCCAGAAGTCCAGCTAGTACAATGACTGTGTGTAGGGAGTTAAGGAGAACGGGTTGCAATGGTCCAGAGGGTTCTCATACGTCACACATTTCTGTGGTCAGTGCTAAGCGACACTTGATATGGATGAAAGAGGATAGCCACTGGACAAGGAATGGCTAGCAATGAGTGACGCTATACCCTCTGTAAATCAGGTGGAATGGTCTGGGTTTGGCCAATGCCTGGAGAACGTCATCTGCCATCATGTGTAGTGCCAAAACTGAAGTACGGAGGAGGAGGTGGTGGTGATAAGATATGGGGAAGTTTTCCGTTGTTAGGGTGTGGTTCCCTTATTGCGCTGAAGAAAACGCGAAATGCAGAAGGAACTGAACACATGTTAAAGCGTTATGTAGTGCGTAGAGTAGAGGAATTGTTCGGAGGCGAAGATTAATTGCATCACCGTGACAATGCAGCCCGTCATACAGCAGCAACTGTAAGGCAATGGTTTGTGGAAAATATCTCCGGAAATGAACTGGTCTGCCCAGGGCCCCATCATGAACCCAAGGAACACCTTTGGGATAAATTAGAACGTCGAGCTCGCTCCAGATTCCAGCGTCCAACGTCACAAACTTCTCTGATTCCCACTCTTGAGGAAAAATGGGCCGACATTTAGATACGTCAGTGAAAGTGACGCCAGCAGAGTTCAAGCCGTCACCAAGAGGAAGGGTGGACATACCATATACTGTATTAATGAACACTAACAGGCGTCCGGTTACTTCTGATCAGATAGTGTACTCCATAGTTTAATTGACAATGTGATGTTAACCATTTATAGTATTCGTAAGAAGGAAAACTGGAGCGGAGACACTGAACCGCTGCTGTGTCATGGGCTACTGTTGGAGTCAGAAGGCGACGGGCAGCCGACCACGTGGTGGGCGCAGCCGCAGGTGGTTCGCTTGCACGGCCAGGCCGGTCCCTGATGAGGGTCCTAATGGGATTTACGACACGCCGCGAAGGCTGCCGCTGCAGCTGCAGCCATTAGCAGGTACGCTTTGCCATGCCGTGCCTTGTCTCGTGTCGCAGCACGCCCTATCTGGACGGCTACGCCCTGACTCATTGTTTGGGTAAGGCATATCGGCCGGTCTGGTCTCTACTACACTTGTGCAAGCGTTCTCATTGGTCTTCAGAGCACAATGAATGCTTGAAGCCTATTAGTGGATACGTCGTAGATGTATAGATTTGCATTGTCTGATATCCTACACTTACCCCATGTCTTGATAATTTTAGCAAATTAATGAAGTGATATCTTCTTTCCGAAATTAGTCGTCGAGCCTGGAACACGTCTTCGGAGTTTTATGTGCTTCGCGGTGGAGCAGTAGTTACGCCTCTGAATTCGTATTCCGTTTACGTAACCCGCAGTTTCTCTAACTGCCTGATACGGACGCGGCTCGGTCTCCAGTGGAATTCTCCGAGTCAGATATTCTCGCTGCGATATTAAGTTAATCGCAGTCTTGTTACTTTATGCAGACACCGAGTAAAAGGGCGAAGTGGTTAGGCACTGGACTCGTTCGAGAGGACAGTGATTCAGATCCTTGTCTTACCATCCAGAACTAGGTGTTCCGTGTTTTTCTAAACCGGTCAAGGCATATGTTGAGTCGGCTGCTTTGAAAGGACACAGCTGATTTCCTTCCCCAGGCTTCTCAGGTCGCGTTACGTCTGCAATGAGATCGTCGACGACAGAACGTTAAATTCTGGTCTTCCTTCCGTGTTTTGGAAATTTGTGGTTAAGTTCCTGTAGGACCAAATTGCTGAGGTCATCGGTCCCTAGGCTTACACACTACTTAATGTAACTTAAACTACCTTACACTATGAACATCACACACACCCATGCCCGAGGGAGGACTCGAACCTACAACGGGGGGGGGGGGGGGGGGGGGGGGGGGGGAGCCGCGCGAACCGTGGCAAGGCGGCCAAGACCGCACAACTACCGCGCACTGGACTTGCGTCTTTTTGTAGTTCATTGTTTCGGAGAGTTTTAACAGGCGACAGAACTGTTGTCGTCGGCAGTCTACGTAACTGATATGACAATAAGGTTGTTCGTAGTTGATGGTGTCGCTTACCGAGAGCCAGTCTCTGGAGCAAAGTGTAATGAAATACTGGAAGATACGGAGAAAGATCTGCAGCCGATTCCAAAAATATGTACAAGCAAATGCAACGAAAAGCGTAGATACAGGACACTCAGAGGAGTGCAGTCGACTAAATACTTTGTTACAAATCGGTCTAAGCAATTTAAGGCAAACCGGCCACAAATCCTTAGCGACTAGGAACAAGGGAAGAATGGTTACGTAATTCGTGAGAGGTTGGTTTTCTATGCGGGACAGTAATACACGGTACTCAGTAGATTTGAATAGATGGGCAGGTTGCATTAAAAGGCTTGCAAATTATGTGACATTTTCCTTCCTCTTCTGTGACGTAATGTCGGCAAAGAAAGAAAGGCAAAGGTCCCGAGTTCGAGTCTCGGCCCGGCACACAGTTTTAATCTGCCAGGAAGTTTCATATCAGCGCACACTCCGCTGTAGAGTGAAAATTTCATTCTAAAGGAAGAAATGTTTCATGAGGTGAATGGGTAACGAAGATTCAAATGATCTTAGATGACTCTTTCCCTTTGCAGTGTCAGCTCGCGGTGATCTAACTTCCTTACAGACCGGAATCACGGAACTGGTCACTTGGCTCCCGTTCGCGTAGTTGTTACCGACTGAGCTATTCAGACGCACACGGTGGCTGCGTATAACGCCGCTTCTGCTGATTTCCAAATTCTATAATGGCTCTCCATATACATTGCTAATCTGCCACTAGTGAGCAAAAGGATGTCGCGTAACACGGCTGGAGTTCCAGACACACAGTTTGAATGTGTCAATGAGATTTAAAAATGAACCTGTTCGCTCAAGCGATTCTCAGAAGACGTAAATATAATATATGCTACAATCAGATGCTCTAAGAATTATAAATACGCACAAAGACGAAGTGTGCGTATGACTGAATAACGGAAACTCGGTCAAGATGCACGTTTTGAGGAAAGCGATACGTACGATGGAACAGTATTGCTATACGGAAATGTTGTGTGCAGTGTACACCCAGAAGCGTTCGTCGTGGGCTGTCGTAACATTCCTGCGGTGGAATGAGAACGCAGCATAACGAGCCAGCACTGCTGCTTCGAGAGTCCGGCAAGTAAATAAGGCAAGGCAGACAACGGCGTGCCGATGGCGATGGGTATCAGAAGCACGCGGCCCTAACAAATGCCTACTCCTCTGGGCGGGGAAAGGAAGCTGGGGAGAGCGAAACGATGCAGCGGCGCACCGCATCAGTCAGTGTCCAAGACGTTATCGCTCAGCACCTAGCCTGCCTAGAAGCAGCAACAGCAGCATCATCTTAACCTCAGTTTTGTAAACTCTAGTTCACATCTATTTCATTCACGCTGCACTCGGAGACCACTTGCTTGCTTTGCAAAGTAACAGGTGCTGTACACCCAGGAGATACATTAATGGAAAAGTAGACAAAATAGACACCCTGAAGCAATATCTCCTCATTAATTAAATATTTTATTCACATAGTGACCAAGTTATACAGAACAGTTCGTATAGCTTCACGCGCAGCGTGCTGTCTTGCGAGAGTGTCACGTGAACGAGACCTCGGACCGAACCAGGCCCGAGTGGATTAACGACCGCCGGCCGCGATGGCCGAGTGGTTCTAGGCGCTTCAGTCCGGAGCCGCGCTGCTGCTACGGTCGCAGGTTCGAATCCTGCCTGCGGCATGGATGTGTGTGATGTCCTTAGGTTAGTTAGGTTTAAGTAGTTCTAAGTCTAGGGGCCTGATAACCCCAGATGTTAAGTCCTATAGTCTTAGAACCATCTGAACCATCTGGATTAACGATCGCTGTTCTGGAAGATAGACCAGTGTCAGTGTGGTTTTAGATGGTTTTCGACGCTAGTTTAGGCAAATTCTGGACTGGCAGTCTCAGAAAATACGATACACAAATGCTATTACACAAAGAACAAATTGTACACGATTCACATACAAATTCCACGCACGACTTTCCTACCTTCCGTTAGTTGACGACTGGTTCCTGGGGTGCCGAGAGGATGTGGAAATAATACAATAAAGATAAAATACATTTGCCAAATAATGAAAGCAGTTGACTCCATACGACAGGATGAATGCTAAGCAAGACAATATACTGGTAATATTCCGCAATTTGACAATCTGGTTTGTGTATTAGTCTCTGTGTAATTGACAGTAGCTGCTTGTGTGACGCAGAGAAAATGATTCACGATCACAAATGTGTGCTGAACTGCTAATTACGTCCACCTAGGTGACACTCGATATGGGGAAAAAATTGCTAAGTGATCAGTAGGAGAACATTATTGTAAAGAAATATTTTAGAGACTTGGAATTGTTACAATATTTTGCAGTGAGATAAGACATGCTCCTAATTCTGTGTGCAGATCTGGAGAATATTTTGTCACCAGCCGTTTATCATACAGGGTGTAACGGGTATAAGTGCTGGTATTTCTGTTGACGACCGAGGGCGGTGCACTGAACAACATTACTTCAGTATTTACAGCATTTGCAGACAAATAATTACAACTATTACGTTTCGTATGTTTTTAGATTGGGTACTACCTCCAAGTATATGTGGAGAGAGCAAGCCATTAATTCTTATTTGCCCACTGTTAGCAGGTCAGGTGTTGGAACGTGGACGTGGGAACGAAAAACGGTAAGTGTATACTGACAAGCGTAGTCTACTTAGTGATGTAGTTACGACCGTGCAGAAAATACTAGATTGTAAAGTTTGTGACGTGTCTGTGGGGAGACTGCTAGACGCAGGGTTAAAACAACCAACACACAGATGTTTGCAAATATTAAGATACCACATGAAAACTATCTGCACTTATACCCGTTACACCCTGTATTTGCGAGGGTTTTCCACTGAAAGAAAAGAGAGAATGGGCATGGCGCTTCACAAATTTGTCAGCTCCACTGGATAGTGTTGATACATAAGAGTTAAATTTTGACATTTCAGCAAATATATCAGCATTTATGCATCTCGTTGCATTTAAACGTTAGCTGCTTAGTTGTATAAAGGAAATGGTCAACCAAACACTTATTTTCCTTCATTTCGCATAAAAATAACATTTTGAAATGCAAACAGCGACCTGCCAGGCCAATCAAGTCTCAAACTCCCGTTTCTGGAGTCGATACTGTATAGCTCACATGACCAGCGAAAAGCGCTGCTAAGCAATTGTTAGGCACTCCTTCGATCCTTATTAGGAGCTTCAGTGATGTCACTCGAAGTCCCTTCACTGCTGTGGCGATAATCCACACATTCCAGCGAAGTGACGTATTTCTCAGAGCAATTACATGTAAACGTTTATTGGTCGACCCAGATTAATCCCCTGCGCTGCTCTAAATCTGCCCGAATAAGGCTCGCCAACCTCACTTTGTTCCTCGAGATACGGTTAAGCTCTTCACTGCTGCAGATTCAATAATTAAAAGCCCTAGAGCTATATACTTTCAGAAAGGGTATTAGACATGGTCACTGGATTCGAAAACTGGAAAATGTGCACCGCTAGCAGTTCATATACCACCTTTAGCTGGCTCCTGACGGCATCCGAGGATAATCATCACAAAATACAAACACGAGTGTAGTGCAAAGACAGTTGCTAAAAAGACACAAAAACGTCACATTTAACAAAATAAATATAGTTAACATGCTTCAGTAAAAATCAGCATTTCTGTCTCATTCACTGTACATCACCATCCAAATAACTACTGGCGTTGTGATGTGGTATGAGGCGTCTTAATAACGAGCACGTACAGCATCACTGAACCGCGATCCTCGCTGAGGAATCAGCGATATGATTTATCGGAATACTATGTGCGTGCACGGAGACGCACTTTCGGTTCGTGCAGGCTTTCCATAGTTGAAAAATAACGTGGCTGATCATGCAGTACCACTTACTTCGGAAGCACACTTTAGCAGATTTACACGGAAATATACAGGGTGTTACAAAAAGGTACGGCCAAACGTTCAGGAAACATTCCTCACACACAAAGAAAGAAAATATTTTATGTGGACATGTGTCCGGAAACGCTTACTTTCCATGTTAAAGCTCATTTTATTACTTCTCTTCAAATCACATTAATCATGGAATGGAAACACACTTTGTTACAGGAAATGTTCAAAATGTCCTCCTTTAGCGAGCATGCATGCATCCACCCTCCGTCGCATGGAATCCCTGATGCGCTGATGCAGCCCTGGAGAATGGCGTATTGTATCACAGCCGTCCACAATACGAGCACGAAGAGTCTCTACATTTGGTACCAGGGTTGCGTAGACAAGAGCTTTCAAATGCCCCATAAATGAAAGTCAAGAGGGTTGAGGTCAGGAGAGCGTGGAGGCCATGGAATTGGTCCGCCTCTACCAATCCATCGGTCACCGAATCTGTTGTTGAGGAGCGTACGAACACTTCGGCTGAAATGTGCAGGAGCCCCACCGTGCATGAACCACATGTTGTGTCGTACTTGTAAAGGCACATGTTCTAGCAGCACAGGTATGAAATCATGACAACGTGCTCCATTGAGCGTAGGTGGAAGAACATGGGGCCCAATCAAGACATCACCAACAATGCCTGCCCAAACGTTCACAGAAAATCTGTGCTGATGACGTGATTGCACAATTGCGTGCGGATTCTCGTGAGCCTACACATGTTGAGTGTGAAAATTTACAATTTGATCACATTGGAATGAAGCCTCATCCGTAAAGAGAACATTTGCACTGAAATGAGGATTGACACATTGTTGGATGAACCATTCGCAGAAGTGTACCCGTGGAGGCCAATCAGCTGCTGATAGTGCCTGCACACGCTGTACACGGTAAGGAAACAACTGGTTCTCCCGTAGCACTCTCCATACAGAGACGTGGTCAACGTTACCTTGTACAGCAGCAACTTCTCTGACGCTGACATTAGGGTTATCGTCAACTGCACGAAGAATTGCCTCGTCCATTGCAGGTGTCCTCGTCGTTCTAGGTCTTCCCCAGTCGCGAGCCATAGGCTGGAATGTTCCGTGCTCCCTAAGACGCCGATCAATTGCTTCGAACGTCTTCCTGTAGGGACTCCTTCGTTCTGGTAATCTGTCTTAATACAAACGTACCGCGCTACGGCTATTGCCCCGTGCTAATCCATACATCAAATGGGCATCTGCAAACTTCGCATTTGTAAACATTGCACTGACTGCAAAACCACGTTCGTGATGAACAATAACCTGTTGATGCTACGTACTAATGTGCTTGATGCTAGTACTGTAGAGCAATGAGTCGCATGTCAACACAAGCACCGAAGTCAACATTACCTTCCTTCAATTGGGCCAACTGGCGGTGAATCGAGGAAGTACAGTACATACTGACGAAACTAAAATGAGCTCTATCATGGAAATTAAGCGTTTCCGGACACATGTCCACAAAACATCTTTTCATTATTTGCGTGTGAGGAATGTTTCCTGAAAGTTTGGCCGTACCTTTTTGTAACACCCTGTATATTGGAGGACCCTGCCACCTCAGAGTACACACGGCTTCCCTCTTACACCACTCGAGGGCGCCAGCTGGCTTCTCAGATTTGCGAGTTCCAAGCAGCACCGTGAAATTATCTTTCAGCCTGCAGTCGAATGCGGGTATCTGGGTCTGCCATTTCCTACTCCCACTGACAGCAATACTCTGCAAAGTGCTGCTTCCTGCCAGGACTCCTCCCAGAAGTAACTTCCTGACAGGCACTGGAAAACGCCTGCCGTCTTTGGAAACTCACGAACTCTTGAGCCAGCCTGTTAGGCGTTCGTGACAACTCATATGGAAGGATTACGCGAAAATGAGACTATCAGCTACAAGGGCAGCGAAAACCCCCATCCCCGAGATACTGGGAACCCGCTGTAGTGTCCACAATAGCGAACAGAAGGAGCACACAAGTGCGACCAAGAAATGCTGTGTTACAATCGGAGTTGGGGGCCCATGTGAACGCAGTGACAGCGCCGCGAAGTGGTGTGCAAAGGTAGCAGCGTGACGTCGCAGCCTGCGTGGCAGGAGGAGGGGGGAAGAGAGGAGAGGAGAGGACCGGGCTAACGGTGAGCCGCAATTAGCGACGTCACGTGCCGAGCAGAGCGCTCGCCTCTCGCTCTGGGCGAGCATGGGATCCGCGGCGCGACGACGCTGAACGACTCTGCATTGGTTCTCGGCTCCTCTGTGCGCCGCTGTTGCTGCTGCTGCTGCTGCCCGTGTCTGTTGAACCGATGGTACAGCTGAAGACGATGCAATAGCTGACGTCAATTAGCTAGTTAGTTAATTAGAACGACTCACTTTACAGGGTGCGCGCACATAATTAATTTCAGTGATTGGCTACATGGCGGTCATTTACAAGGTCCTCAATGACACGCTGTCCTAAATTATTTTCCAATTATATTCACACAACTATATTTAAAACTAGAATTTTCTTAGTAGATAAAAATTCGTCTGAAATAGAAGAAATTCTCCACAAGAAATTATTTTAAATTAGACTTAAAACTCGCTTTACTACCTATCAGACATTTTATGTTATTGGGAAAAGGATCAAAATTTTTTTTTGAAACGTGTTGAACTTTCTGAGCCATTTCTTTTGTGGCATGTTGAGTTCAAAGAGTGATCGCCTTTGGCGATTTTTTCTTTTGGGGTGGCAAGGCGTGAGAAATAGTTTCACTTTATTGCGTATTGCTTGCAAAGGGACGTGGTCTCTCTGTGGATGCTTGAGTCCTTTGAGGGTGTTGATTAGGTAGTCGTACGAGTGATACGAGTGATTGATAGTAACTATTTACATGTAACATACCGAATACTGAACATTGCATCATCTTTGATGGTCCCGTTGGGGTGCAATAATGGCTCAAGGCACCTTGTATTTGAGCCAGTGTCGTGGTAGGGCCTGGCCTACATTCGCAAGTTAGCTGACATTTCCCCGATATTCGTGTAATTGTTGAAAAATACGAGCTGCCTGGTCTTTTATCTTCACAGCGACGTATTTTTCTCCAGTCAGCTCGTGTATGTCTCTCTTCCTTTGGAGCGCCTAGACTCAATTTCAAACATCTGTTTGTAGTGGTTGCAAACTGCGTATATTGGAGTCACATGTTGTTCCCGAAGATGTCGAGCCGTACAGCAAGGAGGGTTGTACCGTTGCTCTAGAAAGTTTTAATTTCGTTGATAGGTTGTAATTTTTGCTCGTGAAAAACGGTGTGAGTGCCCGGGTCATCTTTTATGAGCCACTAACAGCAATAATAACGTGCAGTAAATATTATTTATTTTCTTCTAGCATCGAAGGCATGGATATCACTGTTCTTCTCAAGTTACGATCGATTCACAGTGAATTTTTACTCCACCCCAGGAAATTTTGCGATGGAATATTTATGACAAAGATAAAACACCTGACTTCTTGAAGAGGTACCTACCTACAGATTAACTACGTGTCAACACCACATATTCTTGATTTTGCAGTCACTAGCTACTCTCTTGATAACTGATAAGTTATCCCAGAAAATTATTCAATAAGACATTGTTGATCGGAAATATGAAAAATATGTTAGTAGATTGATTCGTTCATTTCCAAGACTAGCAGTTATATGAAGAGGAAAAGTAATCGCATTTAATTACTTGAGCAGCTCAGTGATACGTTTCTTCCATATCAAGTGTTCATTACCATGTACACGGAATGTACAATGCACTTCCATGTGGAATGCCTTTTCACTTAGAAAGTGATTAACTTCTAACAGGGAGGCGCCCACAACGGGGAGAAAAAATAAGTATCTGTAGATAATTCCATAATACATTATCTGAGTGTACAATTGCCGAATAACCTCTAAAACAATCATATCCATTGAACAACTTGGAGTAAGCGTACAGAAGAATTTAAAATGCAACGACCACATGAAACTAAACGTAGGAAAAGCAGAAACACAGTTTCACAGCAAGAACCATCAGGAAGCATCATCCACACACGAAGGAGGTAGCTTACAGAAACGTGTTTCAACTGATACTTGATTATTGCCGCTCAGTCTGGGATCCTTACTGGGTAGCACTGAAAAAGTAGAAAAAGTATATTCAAAGACGTGCAGAATGTTTCGTCGCGGGTTAGTTTATTAGCACGAGGGAATCGCAGAATTGTTCATCGAACTTGAGTGACAGACGCTACAAGAGAGAGGCCACGCATGAAGATATGGTTTACTATGAAAATATCGATGGCCTACGTTCCTAGAAGAGTCAACCAACATGTTCTCACCTACAACCACAAAAAAATTTTAAATTAATGAATTCGAGCCCATACGGAGGTTTACCAACACCATTCGTGACTAGATCTCGAGGGGGTCGGGGGCAACGAAACTACTGCACCTGGAAGTACCCTTTACTACATACTCTAAGGCAGCTTACTGAGTACAGATGTAGACCCAGATAAACACGAAGAACATTTCTCGCCGAATACCTCAACGACACGAAGATCTCATTTTTAAGCTCGGAAAATAAGGTTAAAAATGTACCGTTGCTTGTCAGAGGGGAACTGCACACAGGAGGTTCTAGATAGTTGTTACTGTCAAATCGCGAGGGGACCGTCCAGGTGCTGGTACGGATCGAACATCGCTGCGAAATAAAAATTGTAAAAGTTTATGAGCCTGATGGCTGAGTCTCGGAATTTTGGCAGAAGTGGGAAAATTTACGAGGAAAATACATTACATTTGATGGAATACTCCTGAAATGAAAATTCGATGAAATGTGATAACTATACTGAGCAGCTACGAATGGAGGTAGCTGGAACAACAATGCTAAGGAAGTTTCCGAGTTGGCTCAGCTAAAGGGACTAGCAGTGTAATCAGAAAAGAGGGCTAGAGGACATAGGTGGAAGCCTCAAGGCTTCTACCGTGGATGTTCCAGAGCGTCTGATCTGTGCGTTTCTGAGATTGCTGGAAACGCTACACAATCCATTTTGATGCCATCACAACTGCAACGGCCTTCGCCTACAATGTATGGTAATCGCTTGCTGATATGAATGGTAGAGCCTGCCAGTTGGCGACAGTTCATCTCAAAAGTGTATAGATTTAGTGTACCTATAGAAAGTGATCCTGCGAAGTTGGTCAAACGTTATTTCATTTTAAGATCACTTTCATTTTTCTAAGGATATTTTTGAAGGATGTGAACTCTTAACACTTTTGCACAACCGTACTGATTTTCTGTTAAACCGTTTAACTGAAATAATATGACAGTTGTCAGTCCTTGTTCTAAAAGACGTAATCAAGATGAGAGTAATTTATGTTGATAAATCTGCATTCCCATTTCTTAATTGCTGTTGTTGAATTCGAGTACATATCTCAATTCACAAATTAAATATAGCGCTCAGCAAGTATCAACGCGGTTGTGATTGACTGATCAGTTGCATACTAGTGTACTATTACATACTGTTGGAAAAATCAGAGCGCCAGGATTTCATATTTTCAGTTTCCCAGTATTAAAGATTTTTCCAAGCAGTTAAATATAGGACACTGGTCCTCCATACTCTGATTGACACGTGCTGAATATTTATAGATTACATGCATGCTGCAGCATTCTAGCTTCCAGGCGACTTCTTCGATCTCTGCCCCAAAACTTGACGTGCATTGGGTATTGAATGTAAGTATCCGCGCTGTCTTATCAACCAGATAAGTACGCTCACGTAACTAATCTATCGTGCCTTTCTTATCTGCAAACGTTTGCAAGATTTGCTACGAATATCAACATACGAAAGGTTCTGCTGCAGTGTGTACCGGATGGCCACTATTGGTAAACATGGCAGATAAGCGAACTCATTGCTGCTTGGTTATCGAGCACTCTCAGCGACGAATGTCTGCAGTATTTGTCGTCTAAATCAACATATGTAGCATTCTGGGTCAGCATGTTCTTTATTGGATCTGTCAGACGGTCTGTAATTTTTTTATATTTATGATACTCGAAATTCAGGATTGATTTATACCTCTCCCAAAGCAGTTTGATGCAAATCTCATAAATACTCGAGAAAATCGATCATTTGCAATATTCTAAACTAAGATGGTTTTCCTTCGAAAAGCAGCATGGCTATTTGGTAGAGTGCCTGACGTGTGCTAAAGAACACACACCACGTATATAATTACAATGATTGACGGCCAGTGATACGTTCAGTGCAGAAGTAGTGAGGCTAATGAGCAGAGCACTACATCAGTAGTGTGCGGTGCAAGTTGAGAATTTGGGTCTGATGGAAAGCATGCTAACGTAACCCTTGCGGTTGTGGTGAGCACTCTCTCCAGACGGCGTAGTGGCAGTGCATCTGACCAGTCATCAGGTGACACAGATTCGAATCCCGGTGCAGGACAAATTTTCAATTTGACCCATTGATATAAATCAATGCCCGCTGGTAGCTAATGTCTTTAATTCCTTTGTATCTTGCTAAAAATGTATGTTTGTTCGACATCTCATAAACCACTGAATAAATTTCAACCAAACATGACACACTTATCACTTGCTATATGGAAAGAAGTACTGTGGTGTTAAGAAAAACCTACCTATCAAAGGGGTGTGGAATGAGGGTTAAAGCGATGCGTGCCGTGCGCAAATATCCAAACTATATTCGTCCAGTATTTCAAAGTAAGACCACTTAGCGATTTCCAACAAACTTTATACATAATTTCGAATCCTTGCGAAACTTTTTCTCCCTGAAAGTCCCCTCGAAATGATGAAATAAAAGAAGTTTATCGTTTACAACATTTTTGCTGGTAATGCAGTGAAACTGTCGCGTCAGGCATGATGTTTCAATTTATTACTTCTTTACTGTTAACCCTATTTCGGAGACGGTATTCACATATAGCACTAAATCTACCTGCAAAGTTATATCATTGTACGACACTTAATTCAGGAGGTGTGTCATAAACACTGAGATGCGTGGATAACTAGGTTTTCTTAAAACGGGGGCGCAGATGTTTTCTTCTTCGCAGTATATTTTCACAGAAACCAAGATAGTTGTGTTTATGGTTTATAGCCGTACGACCAGAATACTATTATGGGGTCTGAACTTGCAGAAGGAGATGGACAGTGGGGGGGGGGGGGGGGGGGGGAGGAGCGAAATGTACGTAGAGAAGAGGAAGGAGGAGACTACCCAGACTGTACTGATGCACTGTTGGCTTATGAGAGGCCTTATCGATATCCGACAAAGTTTAAACGTAATTTCAAACCTTTTCTAAACTTTTTCTCGCTTTCATGTTTGTTGTTGTGGTCTTCAGTCCCGAGACTGGTTTGATGCAGCTCTCCATGCTACTCTATCCTGTGCGAGCTTCTTCATCTCCCAGTACCTACTGCAACCTACATCCTTCTGAATCTGCTTAGTGTATTCATCTCTTGGTCTCCCCCTACGATTTTTACCCTCCACGCTGCCCTCCAATACTAAATTGGTGATCCCTTGATGCCTCAGAACATGTCCTACCAACCGATCCCCTCTTCTGGTCAAGTTGTGCCACAAACTTCTCTTCTCCCCAATCCTATTCAATACTTGCTCATTAGTTATGTGATCTACCCATCTAATCTTCAGCATTCTTCTGTAGCACCACATTTCGAAAGCTTCTATTCTCTTCCTGTCCAAACTATTAACCGTCCATGTTTCACTTCCATACATGGCTACACTCCATACAAGTACTTTCAGAAATGACTTCCTGACACTTAAATCTATACTCGATGTTAACAAATTTCTCTTCTTCACAAACGCTTTCCTTGCCATAGCCAGTCTACATTTTATATCCTCTCTACTTCGACCATCATCAGTTATTTTGCTCCCCAAATAGCAAAACTCCTTTACTACTTTAAGTGTCTCATTTCCTAATGTAATTCCCTCAGCATCACCCGACTTAATTCGACTACATTCCATTATCCTCGTTTTGCTTTTGTTGATGTTCATCTTATATCCTCCCTTCAGGACACCATCCATTCCGTTCAACTGCTCTTCCAAGTCCTTTGCTGTCTCTGACAGAATTACAATGTCATCGGCGAACCTCAAAGTTTTTATTTCTTCTCCATGGATTTTAATACCCACTCCGAATTTTTCTTTTGTTTCCTTCACTGCTTGCTCAATATAGAGATTGAATAACATCGGGGAGAGGCTACAACCCTGTCTTACTCCCTTCTCAACCACTGTTTAACGTCAAATTTTTATCACGTCTATTCGTTTTTAATCGGAAGCTGTAGATCTTTTATATAGGGGAGTTCCATTGTTTAAAAAATCAGGGAATTTACTGGTTACTTAGTGTTTTCAAAGAAGCACTGTGGAGTTAAGAACCACCTACATTCCATATGGGTGGGAATGAAAAGGCGTAGCTCAGCAACACCTAGAGCGGTTTCAACCAAATGTGCTTTTGTTAATTGCTGCAGTTCAGCAGCTGCGGAATATTTCAACAAAGTCAGTCGTCGGCTGCACAAGAAACGCTTTATTAGGTTCACTTTACCGGTTTCGACAGTTTAAACTGTGATATTCGGAAGTGAAACAGACTCGAATTATTGGCAAGCCAACGTCAAAATAAAAATCGGACGGCAGTGTCCTACAAAGGATTAGCAGAAAATACGTATATAAAGTAAGTATTTTAGAAACAAATAGCTGGAGTAAAACGAGTTAGTTAAAACAAATGTAATTAAGTTAAGCTTGAGAGCCACAACAAGCCTTTGCTACAGAATCAGTAAAATAGACTGGCATCGCTAAAAAAATATAGTATGTGAGACGAGAAATAATTAACCGTCAAACCGTTTGTACATAGTACAATATGTGCAAGGAAATTCAACACACATTCTGCTGACGTGACATAAAGGGCATTGAACACGCCCATATACACAGTGGGAGCGGTAGCGTGCATATAAACTGCAATAGTTGAAGTGCGAGTATGCATTACACCTTATAAAACCATATAAAATGATTAACAAAAGAATTTTTCACAGACAAAGAAGCCATGGACCAAGTGTTAAGCAAACAGACAAATAAAAATGTCATTACTGCTACCAAATATCTTTCGCACATGACTTATTATTTGTACAGATATACTGTGGCAGTAAGATTCAGCAGTACCACTACGGACGCGTGTGTGGACGACAAGAGGTGACGTAAAAATCTTCGAAGGTAGCCTCTTTGTATTTATTTCCCGTGTTTAGTAGATATGGAGTACTTTTAAAAGTATGAAGTGCAATTTGTCCGAGCGGTTCTAGGCGCTTCAGCCCGGAACCGCGCTGCTGCTGCGGTCGCAGGTTTGAATCCTGCCTCGGACATAGATGTGTGTCATGTCCTTAGGTTAGTTAGGTTTAGGTAGTTCTACGTATAGGGGACTGATGACCTCAGATGCTAAGTCCCATAGTGATTAGAGCCATTTGAACCATTTTGCAATTTGTCTGTTGTTTATGCTATTCAGAGTGTCATCCAGTTCACGAGAATTAGCAATACAGCGAGCCAATGATGTTGTCAGTGTTTCTGAACCTAAGATCAAGCCACAATGCTGAATACTGCAAATAAATTTAACATTTGCGACATACTCACATACGCATATGTTCAACATTAAAAAAAAATGTTCAAATGTGTGTGAAATCTTATGGGACTTAACTGCTAACGTCATCAGTCCCTAAGCTTACACACTACTTAACCTAAATTTTCCTAAGGACAAACACACACACCCATGCCCGAGGGAGGACTCGAACGTCCACCGGGAGCAGCCGCAAAGTCCATGACTGCAGCGCCTTAGACCGCTCGGCTAATTCTGCGCGGCGTTCAACATTCCTTCCTAAGCTCCTGGATCGATATCAACGAAACTTGGTGCACATATTACTTACTCTCTGGGAAGAAATGCCGTGGAGAGTAAAAAACCACAATCCTCCCACTGGTTTGGTGATGGGGGGGGGGGGGGGAGGGGAATGACGGAGTAATAGGAGGGTATAGGAGAAGGTGGACAGAGGGATGAGCAGATGGGACGGATAGAGAGGGAAAGAGACGGACAGCGAGAGGTGGGGAGGGTGAGGTGGACAGGAACAAGGAGGATGAATGGGGAGAGGGGAGAGGAGGTGAGGGGTGAGAAAACAGAGAATTGGAATAAATAAATACCCTGGCAACGCCCGATTTCTCGTTATTTTAATAAGCGTCAAGAAGTAGGGAGATTTGTCAAGATACCGAGAGTTGTCCGCAGCGGTGCGCAGGGTAACGTAGTCATCTGTAATCCTCGATCAACAGATTTAAGCAGGACGAATGGACAGTACGCTGCGGAGTTTCTGGTCATCGACTTAGCAGCAGCCTTGAAGGAGTGGTTGCGGCGAAAAGCTGGGCGGCCGGCGCAGCGAGCGGGCGCACGCGGCAGCCAATTGTCCGCGGCCGGCCGGCCCCTGGCGGCGCGCCGCAGCCGGTTAGGGTTACCTCAGTGCGGCACAGCGCAGCAGGGTCAGGGAGACCCGCGGCGCTCCACTTTTCCGCGGCGCGGCTCTGAAAGAGAAAGGCAGCCAGCCGGCAGCCAGTAAGCAGCCGCCCAGAGGCACATACTCGGCGCAATCCTCATTTTCTCTCTAAACAGAGGAGCGCCCGTTATCAGCCGACTACCTTCTGGCGTCCAGCCAATCACAGGTGCTTGCTCGCCAGACGTCTCCCCGTCGTTAACTTGACTGAACACTGGTATTACTTAAACTCTTAATCTCAAATCTAGCAACAAAATAAAAATAAAATAAATTAAAAATTTTAAGAGACTAATTAGCTGTAACATATTCCATTGTTTCAGAAAGATTCATTCAGTTTTTCTTCTTGAATGAACAGAGAAACATGCATTTCATTTTAGCACGCAATGTCGCTTGATCACAACACACTGCACATCCAGCCGAAACGGCATTATACACTGAAGAGCTATAGATACTAGTACACTTGCCTAATATCGCGTAGGGCCCCCGCGAGCACGCAGAAGTGCCGCAACACGACGTGGCATGGACTCGGCTAATGTCTGAAGTAGTGCTGGAGGGAGTTGACAACATGAATCCTGCACGGCTGTTCATCAATGCTTAAGGGGTGCAGATCGCTTCTGAACAACACGTTGCAATGCATCCCAGATGTGCTCAATAATGTTTATGTATGGGGAGTTTGGTGGCCAGTGGAAGAATTTAAACTCAGAAGAGAGTTCCTGGAGCCACTCTGTAGCAATTCTGGACGTGTGGGATGTCACATTCTCCTTCGAGAATTGTCCAAGCCCGTCGGAATGCACAATCGACACGAATGGATGCAGGCGGTCAGACAGGATGCATAGTACATGTCAGAGTAGTATCCAGACATATCAGGGGGTCCCATATCATTCCAGTTGCACATTGCACACACCGCCCACCATTACAGAGCCTCCACCATCTTGAGCAGTCCCCTGCTGACATCAGGGATGGTGGATTCATGAGGTTGTCTCCATACCCCTACACCTCCACCCGCTCGATACAATTTGGAACTAGACTTTTCCGACCAGGCAACTGGTCTCCAGTCATCAACTGTCCATTGCCGGTGTTGACAGGCTCAGTGAATGGCTCTGAGCACTATGGGACTTAACATCTGAGGTCATCAGTTCCCTAGAACTTAGAACTACTTAAACCTAACTAACCTAAGGACATCACAGACATCCAGGCCCGAGGCAGGTTTCGAACCTGCGACCGTAGCGGTCGCACGGTTCCAGACTAGAACCACTCGGCCAGCACAGGCTCAGTGACGCGTAAAGCTTTGTGTCGAACGCATCAAGGGTGTACGAGTGGGCCTTCAGCTCCAAAAGCTCATACTGATGAAGTTTCATTCGCACGCTGACACCTGTTGATGGCCCAGCACTGAAATCTGCAGCAATGTGCGGAACGGTTGCACTTGTGTCACGTTGAACGATTCCCTTCAGTCGTCATTGGTCTCGTTCTTGCAGGATCTTTTTCCGGCCGCAGCTATGTTGGAGATTTGATGTTTTGCCGGGTTCCCGATATTTGCGGTACACTCATGAAATGGTCGTACGGGAAAATCCCCACCTCATCGGTACCACGGAGATTCTGTGTCCCATCGCTCGTGCACCGACTATAACACCACGTTCAAACTCACTTAAATCTTGATAACCTGCCACTGGAGCAGCATTAACAGATCTAACAACTGCGCCACACACTTGTTGTTGCCGACCGCAGCGTCTTATTCTGCCTGTTTACATCTCTCTGTATTTGAATATGCATGCCTATACCTGTTTCTTTGGCGCTCAACGAAAGAATTTTGCGTTCGCCGTTTCAACATCTCCAATTCAGTTACTCTTGTGCGACGTGATTTTCAGACAGTTGGAAACGACCGAACCACGTCTGTCGCAATCAGAAACTGTGCTCCAAATATTTTCTCAAGGCATTCTTGAGTACGCAGTCATTTCATTTTCTGTTAAACATATACTTCCCCCTCAGACTGCTGACTACCCACGTACTGAAAACTTGTACTTACTGTTGTCCAAGCAGATAGTCGGAAGAACTGTAGGTGGACTGCCAGCTGTGAAACGATTTCTAACTGCACCGAGGGGTAAAACGATTTCAAAGAGATTTCGTAAATATCAGCGGCATGTGGCGTAACGTATTTTCTTGTCCATGCGGTTCAACGAATATGAATGTATGAATGTTACTCATTAGCCAATACCATTTATGCACACGACAGAACTTACGGTTGCCAAATCTAATCTTGGTAACAGAAAAATATTAGTCATTAGAATGTCACTGATGTGATAAGAAACACTGCCATACAATTACTGCGCCCGAGATTATTCGCCATTGTTCTGGACATCCCAACAGCCTTTAAGTGGGAAATCATGTAGCATTATTGATGATAGTGATCCATTCACCTAGTTTACTGCATTTATAGAGCACAGTGTTATTTGAGGCGAGGAGGTTCTGTGAGAACGTCAGGTACGCTCTTTTGACTTCGTTTCTTACCGTATAAATAAAAACAATTCAATAACCTTACATTTGACACCAACGCGTCATCCGATTTATAGGCACGAGGGAAGCAGATGGCCAACAATCCCAAAATTGTCACTAATAGGCTCTTTCCAACGTTGATTTTGAGTTTAGTTACGAAAACGAAATGCGGGCTCGATTATAATGCAACGACAGACCAGTGGAGGTAACAGTGAGACGCCGATTCTGTAGCCCATCTAAAAAACTGACAACCAGCAATGCTTTCACAAAGCCTCTGCCTATGACAGACAAGAACAGGTTTGGAATGCAGTTCAAAATACTGGCGGAAAAGTGGCGATAAAAAGTTTTTCGACAACACCTTACTTTTTCCGGTGCAGATGTAAGGAAGGAAACGTCTTTCTATTGATAAGCGACGTCACCTGCGTGTGATAAGATGCAAAAAGAAGAGTAGGGTATAAAGCGAAAGAGAGTTATTATGGGAGGCGTACCATAAAACATAAAACAATAGTTTTTCTGCGACTCATGCCTTCTGTGTTAATCTGGCACATTCTGATGTTGGCACCATTTGCCAAATGGTACTGAGAAGAACCTTTGCAGACTTTCGTTTACTTTGTTGTCATTGCGGTATGTTCGCTAGAGGATTAAAAGACAATCTGGAGGTTGGTTATCGCTGCTCACTTAGCGTTAAATAGTAGCCACATTCTGTTACGGACGGGAGCAGCTTCATTCACCTTCAAACACTACCTGAAAAATTATCACCAAAAAATCGAAACTGGAACTGATTTGATTCAGAAGCTAGCCGGTACGTTGAGGGGTGCTATCGCCGAAACTTTAAGAATTAGCTAAATAGCCGCCGTACACAAAGCCGCAGAGTGCTGTGATCGTGTCTGGATCAATAGCTGCCATATGAATCTTGTCGACACGCAGCTAAACCGGGTAATGCGAACCCTTATCTGAAGCATTAGAACAACGCCGTTCCAATGGCTACCACTACTGAGTATATCTCACCTTCTCTAAGTAGGCGACTGGCAGCCCTCAAGTCACGGCTGAAAATGAAATGACAACCCATCCCTTCGCATTTATGCCGATGCTAGTTTCCTTACACGGCAGCAACTCAGACTAGTCACGACACCCACTTGTAGCAGACGCCAAAACACTCAACGACTTCAACATCAATGATCACTGGCTATCACTTTGACAAGATCAGCATATCAAGAACTTCCATCTCGTTACAGATACAAGTTTGATGGTATCTGGGTTTTCTCTTCCCAGAAGACAGCGCTGCGACGTCAACAGGATTCTCTCAAATCATGGTGTCTGCAGCGAGTGCCTGGCTTAATGAGGAACTTCAGAAAGCCCCTTTTCTAAAGAGCAAACAGTCGTCCACTTGCTCCTGGGTTGCCCCGATACATTCACGAGTGCGTTACAAGATGTCTACGGCCTCACCACCTAAGCTTCGCAATGGCTGCCCCACAATGCCCTGCGTTTGTGATAAAAAACTGCAATGGACAAAACATATCTGTTCTTTTAGCTCCGGTTTTCAATAGTTTTTGCGATTTTTAACTTATTTGTCTCGGTGGGTGTAAATTCATTCGAAAATATGTATCACTCATTTATTTAACCTGATCTGGTCAGGACCATCAGGCCCTATCTTACATCGGACCACGGATTTACACATACAGTACCTCTTTTACACCATAGTTACTTAATAAATAATTTTAATATGAAAAATAGTATTAAAATGATTTGAGTGTCTACAGAGACAGTGAGAGTAAATAATACTATGAGCTAATGAAACTATTACTGGCGGTGCTGCTGCTGCCACTAATGATGATGATAATGATGATGATGATGATGATACGTAAAATAATACTGTAATAAATTGCCTGGGGAAAGCGTTTCCTACACTTTCGATGTTAGAACAAGTAAATGACGAATTACAGTGTCGAATAAGATGAAAAAATAAATCACGGAAAAAAAACATCTAACCACACAGGGCACAGGGTGAATGGAAAGGTCATTGTGATCGAACTAAATGTAGAGCTGTCCGATCAAATACAGACCGTTGAACCTTAACGTACTGTTGCTTCTTCAGAATGGGATAAGGCGTTAATGCCATTCTCCGCTTGACATTTTAAACAAGGATAAAAATTTATGGAGCACCATTGTGCTGCAGTAAGCGCTGAGCTTCGCGAATGAATGCGGTTGTCTCCTGTGTTAGTTACGCTTGTGTATTCGAGATGCTCTTCACTGCTGGAATGAAACCGTTTCGTGAATACCTAGAGAAAATCCATTGCCATTTACCATAGCTTTCACTGTCGTTCGCCCTGTTTCGATGCATTACAACGACGGCAGCACAATAACGTTGGACTAGTTGATATATTCCTGCGATTTTACTCCGTCGTCGCCGGGACATCACAATCAAAGACGTATAAAAACCACCAGCTTTCTTGATTCTTTGCACACGGCGTGTGCTCGTTGCCCGTTAAACAGCTTTCACCTCGCGTCTTGTGCCCTTCGCGTGATCTATGTTACCCGTTGCCACAGCATAGGGGCAGTCACAGTTTCCTGGCAGAATTGCATAGCTGACACATACGAGAGGTCTGTACACTGTAGTTATCTGCTGTTTCTGGTACTCTTCACTATGACGGGTTTCTAATTTCTCCACAAGTAATACACCCTAACTTGGCGCGTGCACTTCGTTGCTCAGACACTGGCACCTACAAATAATTATCCGGTTATTCTCTTTAGGTGACATATCTAGCACGACCGAACATACGTTTGCTGTGATGCAATCACAGTCTGACAAGTTAAAAACAGACCTCGCTCAAAAGAAACGGAAATCCAGTTCCAACCGGTCCAGCAGGAGATAAAAACCCGTTTTAGCACTGACGGATGATTCTGTATTCCCGTCAATCAATGAGAATTTGTAGTAGTGAACAGAGAGTACCAGAAACACAAGTGCAGAAGTATACGATTCTGCTGACATGAAAAAACATGTGAAGTAATGTATTCGATCTTCAGATTTTGTTGGTTAAAATAACAGTAACAAAGCACTAGAACTCTTTTAATATTTTCGTTTGTAACAACTGACTAGTGTGGTGACAGCGGCCAGTGCTAACCGTTGTTCCAGTACTGAATCATGAGCCTGATCGTGAGTGGAAAAAGAGGCGCCGAGTGTAAGCGTGACTAGTGACTATTGGACGTTTCGTTTTTCCTCTCAGTTTTGGTACTGTTGCTACATGTTAAAAACGTAATTATCATTGCTCCGTTACCCAACAGAGGCGGAAGTGTGGAATATTCTACTTGAAGCATTTTGTGGACCTGAGTTTCTATGCAGAATGATACTTCCCGGGTTCAACGACAAGAATCTAGGGTGTGTCGAACTTAGAAACACAAGGTATACTAGCTTCAGAAACCAATGTTGCTGAACTGTGATTACTGCGCAGTTGAAGATGGCATCTTTCATTTTTTTTACTGAAGTGTGTCAAAAATAAAAAATAAAGGGTGGAAACATTGTACGAAGAACTAAAAATTATTAATTTTTAACACTTTTTATTAGGTCTATTTGGTAGAAATTTTGGAACTGAGATTTAAACTAACTTCCCAATGGGGTAGAAACTTGAAATTTTTAACATATCTCAGAACTGGATGGCAGTGGAACTAGTTCTCTTTTCTCGTGTGTGTCTCGAATCTCTCTATTTTTACCTTCCGGTCTACATGCGAGATATATTTAGGAGGAAGCAATATAATGGTTGACTGAGATGTAGAGAAACTGAAATAAACAGGAAGTTTATCAAATGTCTCGCTTGTGAGCTCACCAAAATGTTTAAAATCGACTGAAAATTTCACACACGAAGACGGAAGGGCCTAAAGTAATTATTTAAATAAAATCAATTTTTAGTTTAACACCTTTCCGAAAAGAACCGAAAGGTATAAAATAATTTCTCCTAGCCACATACAGATGAATAATGCCATACAGATAGACCTACAAATTTGTGACTACGCAAAAATGGCTGAGCACTAGGGGACTCAACTTCTGAGATTATCAGTCCCCTAGAACTTAGAACTACTTAAACCTAACTAACCTAAGGACATCACACACATCCATGCCCGAGGCACGATTCAAACCTGCGACCGTAGCAGTCGAGCGGTTCCAGACTGTAGCGCCTAGAACCACACGGCCACTCCGGCCGGCTTGTGACTACGAATTTTTAATAAGTATGAATATACTTGTAAGATTTAAAACAACAAACTGGGGACGCATCAGTTATGTATTGAACGTGCCCCACTTTTTTCGTTTAAAATGTTACAGGTATTTTTATATCTATCACAAACTTGTAGGGGTATCTGTATGGGGCTAGGAGAAATTATTGTGTACGTTTCAGCCGGCCGCTGTGGCCGAGCGGTTCTAGGCGCTCCAGTCCGGAACCGCGATGCTGCTACAGTCGCAGGTTCGAATCCTGCCTCGCCCATGGATGTTTGTGATGTGCTTAGGTTAGTTAGGTTTAAATAGTTCTAAGTCTAGGGGACTGATGACCTCAGATGTTAAGTCCCATAGTGCTTAGAGTCATTTGGATTTTGTATACACTTCAGTCCGTTTTAAAAACGTAGTATATATATTTGACTTATTTAAATAATTAGTTCTCACTCCGTTGAATTCTAATTTCTTTGAACGATCAAGCCGGTAAATGCCTTTACAAATTCACTACCTTTTGTAAAAATATCTTTAATGATATTTTAAGTTTGTACTCCTCACTTGATTTGTTTCTTAACATGTTAGTTTATGGAAAAATTTAATTTTGAATGAATGTTTAATGTCTTTACAGTCGCTAAACAAAGCGCAGGCCTACAAATAGTAATTTAAAAATTTCGTTGTGTTCATGTCCTATACAAAAAATTGCTACAGTTTAATCCTGCCTCGTGTTTCGAAAATTTTTCACTTATTTATGTGGGCCATTACCCGATGACATTAGAAATGAAATAAAGAAAAATATGGCAGTATTGCAGTACGCGCAGAATGAGGCGCCTGTGCATAAGCGACAACGCTGTGCAGTACAGTGGCAGGCACATACTGGAGGGCCTTCCAGCTTTCGCAATTAGCATGGCGCGCCGCCGGGACGTGCGCAAATAAAGAGTGAAATTCGCGCACTTGCCGCGCCTACAGCGAAAGGGCAACGTCCCGGGCCGCGACACGGCGGAACGGGGTCGCCATCCCACTGCCGTGCCGATAGTGGCGGCGGGACACGCGCGCCCGCTTTGGGGCACTGCGCGGCTGCTTACAGAGCCGGCTGCGGCGGCCGGTCTTCGGTGGCAGCATCACTTCCCAGTCCTGTCTGATAAGCACACGGAGAAAAAACATTGGTAACGCAAGGAGACTTCAAGCTAGTACTGTGTAACACCGCCTACACCCTTGATGATAATTCGGCGAGGAACAGCGACCACAAGTATCTTCAGCTGTGTCACATCCAGCTGAAGCCGCTCATTGATGATTAGATCCCGTAGAGCTATCAAACTATGGGGATGTTAATAACTACATTTCATCCGCTATCCCAAATGGTCGCAGACATTTTTTGTGCAATCGTGTGATTTAGCGATCCGTCCCAGGTGCGACGACGAACCTGACTGCTCGTCAGACCAGGAACGCATGAGTGCAGCATGGTGACCAGGGTTGTGGTCGTCTAGACGCGAGTGTCCACAGTGTACTTACCACGAAGACAGAGGAAAGGGCAACGCGTCGCCATTGAGAATACTGAACGAAGGCTCCTAGTTCGTGTTCACCAGAACTACAATGAGTAGGGCGAAATCGTGCAACGAAACAACCCCGAGACATCACACACTCGCATCCGGCCTTAACTATACCTTCCAAACACTAAGAGTTAAACACCGCATTGGAGCCCCGCGGGATTAGCCGAGCGGTCTAAGGGCGCTGCAGTCATGGACTGTGCAGCTGGTCCCGGCGGAGGTTGGAGTCCTCCCTCGGGCATGGGTGTGTGTGTTTGTCCTTGGGATAATTTAGGTTAAGTAGTGTGTAAGCTTAGGGACTGATGACCTTAGCAGTTAAGTCCCATAAGATTTCATACACATCTGAACACCTCATTGGGCTGTCGATCCTTTCGACTCCTTCCATCATTCAAAAAGAACCAAAATATTGAAACGTTGAACAGCGTTGTTTGTCCGATGAAGACTTGCAAATTAATGTCCCATTGTTCCTTCGCAATGTTCACTCCGATTGGTTTGGGAGGGCCTAGATTCACTGAAAATAGCAAAAAATGGTTCAAATGGCTCTGAGCACTATGGGACTCAACTTCTGAGGTCACAAGTCCCCTAGAACCTAGAACTACTTAAACCTAACTAACCTAAGGACGTAGATCAGTCTGGTCTCGACCCTAGCTGGCCACCCAGGTCAGCCAATCTACCAGTATGCGATTATTTTGTGCGGGGAGCCCTCAAGTCTAAGGCCTATCGCAACAACCCTCATAGTCTTCAAGAACTGCGGAAAAAAATTCGGATGAGGTTGCAGCAATTCCAGCAGTCCAGCTCTGATCTGCCTTCAATAACTTGCTGATCAGAGTCCAAAAGTGCCAAGAGATAAATGGTGATCACTTTCAACATCTACTATTGTCAGTTTATATTCTCCTTTCCTTTGCTGTGTTTCTTTGAACCCTGGAAATCTATCCCCCAGGCTACTTTTATTTGTCCCACCCAGTAGAACCCCTGGGGCACAAAGTATACCGGAAGCCAACCCACAGAAATCGACACCTGGACCCGGAGAGCCAACAGCACTCGTCTCAGAAGTACTCAATTCTGTACACGCTGACTGCCCGTACCTACTACATAAGTAACACTAACATCAAAGAAGAGTTTAGGGAGCCACGTCACACGTTTTGCGCCAACAGTTACGACAACAACGTTCGAAAAAAGATGACCGAGGCCAACCGAATTCAAAAAAGAGAAGAGAGCAAGGAAGAGAAACTTCCGCTAGTGCACTTACCATATGTGAAAGGGCCAGTGAACGGCTAGGCAATGCCCCCGCAGACGAGATTTCAAACCGATTTTCCGCAGCAGCCACAGGATCCACAACATCATACGTTCCACCAAGGATAAAGTCAACAAACTAACCGCTGAAGGGGTATATGAACTACGTAGTTTCTACACAGGGGAGACAGGGAAACCAATCAGCACGCGAGCAGCTGGGTAATGAACGCTATATGCGATTAGCACAACAGAATAAATCGGCGGTAGCGGGCCACCACCGTGATTGTGGACGGTGTATCTTGTTCCAGGAAGCCCGTGTGCTGGCTGAAGTGTCGTGGACGTGGCAACGCGACGACTGAAATTATTAAGCAGCCTGACAATGTCAATAGAGAGGACGGCTACAAACTTCCAGGGTCCTGGCTGCCAGTTATCCCAGTCCGACGGGCCGCGAGCGGTCGCGGGGCAGAAGCCTCACCGGTCACGGACGCGACAGCCTAAACAAACAGCAGCAAGGAAACTGTCAACGCACCTCCGCGCACACCAGGAAGAAAACGTGCCTACCAGAAGCCATGCGCTGATTTGCAGGCTGTTGCCAATCAGTGACAAGCCGGCTAGCCCACCAACAGCTTCTTTCCTATTCTCCCCCTTCCGTCATGACTGGCCTGTTATATTCTAGGGTCAATAAAGTTTCAAAATATGACGTATTGACACCGATCTTCTGCAGTAAACAGTCACCTTTCCTCCATCACAACCAGTCTTGCCCTGAGGAATGCCGCTGTAATACTGTCAAAACATTTGTTTTAAGTTCATAATTAAAGTATTTAATACAATGACGCGACAGAACACCCAGAATAATTTTAATCGTTCCTTGTTTCATTGTTTATACTGCCTGTTGTCTCTTCATTCCTTACATTACCTGTATAATGTGATAAAAATTAAAAATACGTCAACATAAAGAGCGTTAGAAGTTGAACAGTGGAAGCGGAAGAAGCCAGACGATGATTTTCTGAAGATACATTCTGACAGTGACGTTATTTACGAAACCACTGACAACCTACGTCGGGACAGCGAAAAGGGTACCTGCCGAACTGGTGTCCCTTGACTTAAGAACGGAGAAATCGTATTTAGTATGCATCTACACGACAATTACAGCAGTGTACAGTCTCCGTGAACAACTCGTGTCACTCGCAGTCTTATGCACGTGTTTTCTGATTACCAGTACTTCAGCGGTTTCCAGATCCGGTGTCTTAGGTGGGACTATCCGTGTTAGTGATTCTAATGAGTGGGTGTATGTCTTGATGACAGAAGTAACAGGATGTAACATAGCCGCGGCACATAGCTACTCTTGAACAGCACCAGGTAGCCGATGAACTTAGAATTCTGCACACGACGGTCAGATCACCGCGGACAGTGGATATCTCCTCTCCCCGAGAGACACGGCGGAGAGGTTTGTAATTAACTCCAGAACAGGGGAGTATAATCTGGTAATCGATACCTCCAGTCAAACGCATCGCACAAGCGCGCGTTACTGCAGGAGCCTTGCTTGCTGTTTCCACAGTCCACATATCACTTCCACGATCTGCTGCGCTCCCAATCGTATTGTTTCAGAAAATTCGCGCTCAATCCCAGTACAATTTTGTCGCCAGTGTTTCCTTTCATTGAAGAACACCTGTTTCGTCTAGAAGCAAGTCTGTTCGCATCTAGGTTATTCCAGACCTGTGTCATCTAGTGTAAACTGTCTTTCGCGAAAGTAGATTTAATCTACTATTCTATGACATTATCCTGGTTTACTTTCATTTTCCGCATCTCTTATACGTTGTATGTAAATTGAAATTGGAGAGGGGAAGAAAGGAAAGGAAAGGGGAGGGATTAATGTTGTCAGTTGCACTAGGACATTATGGGAGTGTGGATCGACCGTGATGCGAGCCGAGATATTCCGTGCAGGTGCGGTAACACTGTGTCCCGGATGGCGCACTTGTCTAGTAAGCAGGAGATCCCGGGTTCGAATCCCGATACGGTACACATTTTCACTTGTCGCTGCCGATTCTGCGTAATGTCCCACTGCGGCTCACAGCAATGATCCCTCCCCTTTGCTTTCCTTTTTTCCCCTCTCCACCTTCAATTTACTTTTCATTTTGTTGCTCTTATTTCACTGTTAGAAAGATTCCTTTGGTGAGAGGCGAGTCTGCCCGATTTAACCAGTCTTATAAGTTTTCTGAGTGATTCTGGTTCAGTCCTGAACTACAGTCACCATACCTTATTCCCTGCGCCATACTTAACCAACACTGGCAATCAATCACAACCGCGTGTCACCCATAGCAACATGAACTTATTTATCAATCCACTTTGAAAAATTGGCTCAATAACAGCAAACCTTAAATGAACATTTAGATTGTGAGCATTACGCAAGAGCTGCCACTAGTGTTTTCTCGAGGAATATGGCACTGAAAAGCGTCAAAAACGGAGAAAAAAACCTGCGGAAGCAATTTTTTTTAGTTGTTGATGTGTTTGAAAGCAAGTGATTCGATAGTTATAAATATATGATAAATTATATGTAGATTAGATGTTTCACTTTGCAGAGCATTTTGCGCTCCTATAAAACTTCCTGACGGATTAAAACTGTGTACGGAATCGGGGCTCGAAACAGAATCATCAGAGACTAATCCTGGCAGAAGCGAAACTATTAGAGTGAGTCGTAGTTAGATAGCTCAGAATAGGATGCACGCCAAAAACATGATGGCTGGAAGGAAGAGAGATTAAATTTTAACGTCCCGTCAATATCGAGGTTATTAGAGAGGAAAAGATGACGGAATTAGGTAAGAGATTGTCGCCTGTGGGCAAGGGTTTTTCTCGAGTCCCGGATAGGCACAAAGTTTTAATCTGTTAGCGAATTTAGATAAAAAACAGAGTACAGTTTATGGCTGTAATCTTCGTGGTATTTTATTAATGCAGCCGCAGTGCGTGGATAGTGACAACCGTGGGATTAGTTTCGCTTTTTACGTGTTGTATGTCGGATGGTTTCTTCATACTAAGAAAATCCATTCATCAGCTCCTTCATACTGATGTAGCAACGTCAATTACATGTTGTATTCGACGGACAAGAACGCAAGCGCATACATTAGATGTACAGACGTCCAGACCCAACACGGCTACCACCGCTGCTCTCAGCTGTTGCAAGCCAGTGACTTCTGGCTTCACCGTAGGCTGACGAGTTTCAACGAGTTTCCGGGAAATGCGACCGGAAAGCGTCAGCCACTAACTCACAGGCCTTACCGCGATGTAGGACTCACGGAAAAACAACATATGCCGTCAGGTGAGTTAGTAATCAGCAGACTGGAGAGAAAAAGAAGTGAACAACTAATGAAGGGGACGAGTAAAGTGAGAAAATCGTGGTGGTGCGAATGTATATGTACCGTACAATATCTAAATTTCGAATGTCCCGTAAGTGATCCGTCACCCAAATAACAGAAGCTTAATATGTTTCATTCGAAATCATTCAGCTATTTTCTGTTGCGTAGTGTGAATGTTATATGTGATGTGTAATATTTCGGTATGTTGTGTCTGTGATAATAATAATAGCAAGAGGGGTGGTGAAACATATCAGGCTCAAGGCCCAATCGTTCAGATTTCATCATTCGGGGAAGGGGTAGCGTCGAACCTAAGATTTGATCTGAGCGTTTCACACACCGTCAGTCATACAATGCACAGAGGTTTGGAATATAACGCAAAACAACGTCGTAATAGCAGATATTATGAGACCATCTGCCCTTTGTCGATATAAAAGGTAGCGATGGAAATTTCTTCCCGTACATTAGAGACTGCGGCCGCGCGTGATAAAATTTGTGAAATGGAGATGTTAAGTAAAAGATAGTGATTAGCGAACATACATGATAAGAAAACTGGAATAAATTGCCTTGGACGAGAATGTCATCCTATTTTGAAGGCAGAAAAAGTAACCGACGAAGTAAAATGTTGAGGAAGGGGAGAGAAAAATAACCCCAAAATAAACCAGGAGCAAATAATAGCTAAACAGTGGTGGTGGTGGTTAGTGTTTAGCGTCCCGTCGACAACGAGGTCATTAGAGACGGAGCGCAAGCTCGGGTTAGGGAAGGATTGGGAAGGAAATCGGCCGTGCCCTTTCAAAGGAACCATCCCGGCATTTGCCTGAAACGATTTAGGGAAATCACGGAAAACCTAAATCAGGATGGCCGGAGATGGGATTGAACCGTCGTCCTCCCGAATGCGAGTCCAGTGTGCTAACCACGGCGCTACCTCGCTCGGTAATAGCTAAACAGAAAAGGGAGAAGATGAATTATCAGTTAAAACAACAAAAACATTATAACGATCGAAATGACATGAAAAATTGTACAATTAAACACTTGCGGAACAGACATTTGAAGTTTTAACGTACTGTTGTGTAAACAGAATGACATTAGCGACCGTTTCAGGCATTAGTATCATACTACGGTTGACATTTTAAACACGTGTAAAATTTATGGAGCCCTATTGTGCAGCAGTAAGCCCTGAGCTTCGCTCGAGCAACAGAAACCAGCGAGATTACGAGCGACTTCTTTTACATAGAGAGATACCGTGATAAAAAGAAGGTCTTGCCTCCCACTCGAGAACTATTACACGAGAACGTTTCAGTGTTAAATTCACTCGCTGATGAGCTTCGTCAGAGCTGCTCTCATACTTACGAGTTTTATGTTCTGCAATAAGATCATCTTGGTCGATTTTTATTTAAAAAAGTACTGCGAAGAATGTTTTAAGGTTCTGTTTATACTGCCGTCATTTGGAAGAATCCTTAGCTAATCCCACTGGGCGTCCAACGATGGCTCTGCGGGTTTCATAACTCGTAGGCGCAGATTTATTCGAAAATCAAGGCCAAACGCTAGCTTGGGCAACTCGAAATGCCATTAAAAGAAAAAAAAAGAACAAAAAAAAAACAGAAAAACAAAACCTATTTACTGGACTCAGGTTCTCTTGAAGAAGATACTCCTTTTGAGATGCAAATAAAAATTAGCTCCTATGGGCTCTGTACAATTGTTTGCACAGCCAATTGGTAAAGCACAAAAATATTATTGGTCATTGCATCAATTTGTAGACAAATATTCTACAGGTTCTTAAAAGACACGTAAACTGTAGCACGAGACCACGTGTGGGAATCGCCATTTATTTCGCAATAACCTGTGTTATATACAGCATTTCACCATTGTACTGAAGCATTAAAGCATGAGGAAATGCCGAGCTGCTTAGCTTTTTAGATACTACACAGAACGTGATTACTTACTTCATATACTGAAGAACGCTACATCAGCTTTAGCACGTTCATCCTTAAAATTCCTGACATCCAGTATGGCCTCAGACATTCTCATCGAAATGTGTGCTCTCGATGTCGTAATTTTCTCTACCCACCGGGTTTCAGTATCAATACTGTTCCATAAACTTTTCTTTTAATTGCTGGACAGAGTACACTGATCAGATAGAACAATACGATCACCTATATTATAGCCGGTATGTTCACCTTTGGCACGGATAACAGCGGCGGTCAGTCGTGGAATGGAACCAGTGAGGCCTTGGTAAGTCACTGGAGGAAGTTGGCATCACATCTGCACTCACAAGTCATCTAATTCCTCTAAATTCCGGAGAGGAGGCGATGAGGTCTGACGCCACGTTCAATCACATCCTAGATGTGTTCGATCGGGTTCAGATATGGCGAGTTGTGAGGGGACAGCACATCAACTGGAACTCGCCACTGTGTTCCTTGTAACCACTTCATCACACTCCTGGCCTGACATAGCGCATTATCTTGTTGAAAAATGCCACTGCTGTCGGGAAACATGATCGTCGTGAAGGGGTGTGCGTGGTCTACTCCGTAAACGATACGCCTTGGCCGTCGTGGTGCCTTATACGAGCTCCACTGGACCCATGGATGTCCACGTGAATATTCACCTGAGTGTAATGGAGCTGCTGCCAGTTTGTCTCCATACCGTAGTACAGGTGTCAAGGAGCTTATCCCCTGGAAGACGACTGATCGCGCTCTCCCATCGGCATGGTGAAGAAGATATCGGGATTCATCAGACCATGAAACGCTCTGCCACTGCGACAAAGTTCAGTACCGTTTGTCACGTGCCCATTTCAATCGTAGTTTCCGATGTCGTGGTGTTAACATTGGCACATGCATGGTTCGTCGGCTGTGGAGGCCCGTCGTCAGGAGTATTCGGTGCATTGTGTGTTGACACACACTGGTACTCTACCCAGCATTAAAGTCTGATGTTAGTTTAAACACAGTTCGTCAACTGTCTTGTCTCATCAATCTTCCCAGCCCACGACGTCCGATATCTGGGCGTGGTTTCACTTTGGTTTCGGCACGTCTAGAAGACATTCACTACAGGACTCCTCGAACACCCGACAAGTGGTGCAGTTTTCGAAATGCTCGTGCCGAGCCTCCGGTCCACCAAAATCTGCCCTCCGTGAAACTCAGATCACGCGCCTTCTGCATTCTATATGCGGACAGCACGCTCACTGATACTACAAGGACTGCGTGTGACCAGCAGTCATTCCTCGCCAGGTGACGCTGCTATCGCCTGGATGGATTTATATTGATAGTGGGTCGGTGGTCATAATGTTCTGGCTGAACAGTGTTTGCGAATCGGGGTAACTCAATTCCTTGGCTAATAATGAACCTGTGCGATTGTTCAATTTTGCATCCCGCTGCTATGTATCAGCCTATGTATTTGCACATTATCAGTGAGTCTGGTTGTGAATCGCTTATCAGGTGACGAAAAGGTTTTATAGTTAGCCACATGTTCTGTATATTGCTTGTGACTTGCGGATATTGACACCTGCTTATAATCGTATTCAGGCTGTGGTCTGCTATTGGATTAGTTTTCTCCGGATAAAAATTTGGCACAAGCGGTAGTAATGTTTGAAATGGCGAAATTCGCAGTAAAATTATTAGCTTTGTGGTTAACTAATGGCATGAAAAATAGTCTCCTCTCGTTGGCGTGTCGTGCTCCCCCCCCCCCCCCCCCCCCCCCGAAGTTTCCTTTGCTTGTACTGATAATTCTCCGTCCAAGATAACGCGTTGCGTCGCGTTGGCAAGACAGCTGTAGTTCTACCACACGCATCCTCAATTCTCGTATGAAATATATTTTTTAAGAGAAACATCACTGACCTGCGTGATGGTATGGTACCGAATATTTTTTTCTGTGCTCCGAACAGAAGTGTAGTTGTAGTAGTTTTAGCTCTGTTTTACCCCAAACCGTCTGGTGAGTGTGGAGGTAGGTCATTTACGAAAAGCGTCCTGCACTGCGATACAGACGAGTGAGCTAGTTCTTGGCTGGTAGTGGGAGTGACCTCGGAGATTTTCTTAGTTGGTGCGTTGAATGGTCCGCTTAAACGTTAGCTAGTTCGTGTGTGTAGTGTATATTGATGAGCATGCTCTGCAGGAAGCAGGAAAATTCGATTTGCGACGATTGCAGCTTTTTTGTTGAAGTGTCTTTGTGCTGCAACTCCACTCCAAACAGCATCACTAGCAAGATATAAGCATGATTTAAGCTGATTGTCCTCTTAATGGAATTAATGCAATGAGTAACCATTACTGTTGAAACGGTTACAAATAATTAATCCGATATGTAGTTGAAGAGCTAAATTAAGTGTTGTGACAATCTATTGCAGGACGGAACACCATAGTCTGATTGGATTTTCCACACACTTTAAAAGGCGTCAGTCCAATACTTAATCGTGTAGTAGTCCAAGACCAAAGGCACAGAGTACAGCCTGCTACCCGCTTCCGTGCTTTAATGATATCAAAGTTATGGCTAGTAGCTGCCTCGCTTTACTGTTACTTAAAAGCTTAAGAGGAGCTCACTTCTCAAAGCGAGACACATCGCCGAGGTCTACTGTTACTTAAAAGCTTAAGAGGGAGCTCAAAGCGAGACACATCGCCGAGGTCTTCCGTTATTATTGTTATTACTATAATAATAATAATAATAATAATAATAATAATTATTATTATTATTATTATTATTATTATTATTACTATTACTGAGTCAGCATTATCGGCGTTGCTCACTGTAGTGTTGATATTTCTGACATATTTTCATTATTTGATGAATAACACCTAAAGTTGCTAAAAACTTCTTTATTTCACTCCGGAATTGTTTTCGGCTTTTACACTGAATTCCAAAAAAGTGAAGCACTCGGAAGCGAAGAAGGAAACGAAATGAAACTTCACTGGTTGAGATAGTACGTAATGTACAAAGTCTAGTCAAAACTACAAAGAACTTGTCAATATGAGCCTATATATCTCGCATATATGGTGTTTAGGTTTTCCGTGATTTCTCTAAATCGCTTCAAGCAGATGCCGGGATGGTTCCTTTGAAAGGGCACGGCCGACTTCCTCCCCCATGCTTCCCTAATCCGATGAGACCGATGACCTCGCTGTTTGGTCCCCTCCCCCAAACCAGCCAGCCAGCCAGCCAGCCAGCCGTTCTATCCTGTCCTGAGGCAAGCTGGCCCACAACTTTTTTAACTGGCCCTTAATATCCCGCGTAGTTTCGCTGGAATGGAGTTGACGTCCGAGCTGACCCCAAGCACGTTCTATCGGGGACAGATCTGAGGCCACGAGACTACGGACATCGTCTTGTTCAAAAATTGTACCAGGATACTGTAGGATGAGTGGTAACAAATGAGGAAGCAAGATGTCCGTGACGTACTGCTGTGCCACCCGTCCCCTAAATCATTACAAACCGTGACCTGAAGTCGTACCTCGTGGCTCCCCGCGCCATGACCCCAGGAGTAAAACCGCTGTGCCTCTCCATAACACTGGGAGAATGGGACCTCTCGCCAGGTCGCTGCCATACCCGCCGACAATGGTCATCCTGGGTAAAACAGAACCGCGATTTATCGCTGAACACAATGCAACACCATTCATCAGTAATTCATGTTTCCCGTAAACGCAGTCGTTTGCGTATGGTGTTAACGGGGCAGCCTACAAAAGGGATGGCAATTTTCTTTCTCTCTCTCTCTCTCTCTCTCTCTCTCTCTCTGTGTGTGTGTGTGTGTGTGTGTGTGTGTGTGTGTGTGTGTGTGTGTATGTGTGTGTGTGTGCGCGCGTGCGAGCCTACAGGTGCTGATCCTGCTGCTTCTAGTCTCCTGCCGACGGCACGGGTTGACACACTATGTTATAGGGAGTGAATTACTTGTTCTCAGGTGACAGATGCAAATGTGAAGGGGTTGTGAAGTGCTTGGTGCACAACACAGCGATCCTCCCCTGTTGTGGTAGTGAAACGTGGCTGACCGGAGTCTTGACGACTAGTATGCCTGCCGTCACTGTCCCACGCAGTCCAACATCGGGCAAGTGTCACATACGAATGCCCCACAGATGTGGAGACTGCACGATTCCACCATCCGGCTAAATTGAGACCCACAATGAGGTCCCTTTCAAACAGTGACAGGTGCTGATGAGTCTGTCTCACACGGCTCCGTGGCATCTTCACGGTGACCACTCAGCATCTGACTCTTTTCGCACTTTATGTACCTAATCGGGCCTAGTAACAGCACTAAACACGAGTAACACTAATGGACTCTAACAGCCGCTCTACCTACCAGATACAGTTGCAACTCTAGTCATTTACATACCCGCTGATGGTGTTTACGTCTACGAAGTTACATTTCAATCTTACCATCTTTCTGTGTGCTTCACTTCCTTTGTTACGTAGTGTATATTGAAACCATATTCTAGCGGAATCTAAAACCGACATTCTGAATGCAAACTTTAAACATAATGATGTAATCAGTACTGGTAGAATTTGCGTAACATGAAACGGGAAAGACGTTCAACGAGCAGTGCACACTATATAACAACATTTTACTAGATATATGTCTTCCAGTTACTGACAGCTTCCTTTAAAGGAAATTTGCAGCGTAATACCTACGTTTAAGTATTAGCAAACACGTAGTTATCTTGGAGGCAGACCACGTTTGCGTCCAGGACACTCCAGCAGTGTCTGTACTTCCTTACGTACTAACTTTTGTCCGCTCTCTATAGAGGATGTAACTTTGGGCTATCCCCGCACACTCCGACCAGTGCAGTTGCTTTTTGGAAATTTGTGGTACGTACCTTTGGGACCAAACTGCTGAGGTCATCAGTCCCTAGGCTTACACAGTACTTAATCTGACTTAAACTAACTTACGGTAAGGACAACACACACACACCCGTGCCCGAGGGAGGACTCGAACCTCCGATGTGTGGAGCCGCGTGAACCGTGGCAAAGTGCCTGAGACCGCGTGACTACCCCGCGCGGCAGCGCAGTTGTTTCAGAATTTAATTAAATCTGAACAACCACGTTTAATTTTTCATTCTAAAGCATCTCATTTAAAATTTCTAACATGTCACAGACATGATTAATTTTAATGGTAAAGCATGGTAATACTTTTAATTTATCAAAATGTACAGTTTTATAGTCAGGAAACGCTTTTTTTCCCAAGATACACATATCACCCTGTTTCCCAGAAATCCTGATGATTGACGTCAACTGTGGATATACTATCACAGACACAGTGCCTTTGACTGTTCAGAGATGTCACTAATCCCGCCCAAAGATGTAAAAAACCATGCATGATCAGTGCCAATTAGACGGGTCGACAGCCGATCAGTTCCAGTCATTCCATCAGGAAAGAGGTACACGGCTCGTGTTGTCTGTAGCTCAACGATGCTTAGACGGCCACTACCGCGGTTCGAACGCGTCTGCATTGTTACTTTGTGCCAGGAAAGGCTCTCCATAAGGGAACTGTTCAGGCGTCCTGGAGTTAACCAAAGCGATGTTGTTCGGACATGGAGGAGATACAGAGAGACAGGAATTGTCGATGACACGCCTCGCTGAGGCCGCCCAAGAGCTACTACTGCAGTGGATGACAGTCGCCTACGGATTTTGGCTCGGAGGAACCCTGACAGCAGCGTCACCATGTTGAATAATGCTTTTCGTGCAACCTCAGGACGTGGTATTACGACTCAAACTATGCGCAAAAGGCTGTATGATGCGCAACTTCACTCCCGACGTCCATGGCGAGGTCCATCTTTGCAACCACGACACCATGCAGCGCGATACATATGGGCCCAACAACACGCCGAATGGACTGCCCAGGATTGGCATCACGTTCTCTTCACCCCTGAGTGTCGCATGTGTCTTCAACCAGGCAATCGTCGGAGACGCGTTTGGAGGCAAGCCGGCCAGGCTGAACGCCTTAGACACACTGTCCAGCGAGTGCAGCAAGGTGGAGGTTCCCTGCTGTTTTTTGGTGGGATTAATTGCGGCCGACGTACGCCGCTGGTGGTCATGGAAGGCGCCGCAATGGCTGTACGATGCGTGAATGCCGTCCTCCAACCGATAGTGCAATCATGTCGGCAGCATATTGGCGAGGCATTTGTCTTCATGGGCGACAATTCGCGTCCCCATCGTGCACATCTTTTGAATGACTTCCTTCAGGATAAGGACCAGTGGCCAGCATGTTCTCCAGACATGAACCTCATCGAATATGCCTGGGATAGATTGAAAAGAGCTGTTTATGGACGACGTGACCCCCTAAACACTCTGAGGGATCTACGCCGAATCGCCGTTGAGGAGTGGGACAACAGTGCCTTGATGAACTTTTGCGTAGTATGCCACGACGAATACAGCACTCATCAATGCAAGAGGACGTGCTAGTGGGTATTAGAAGTAGAGCTGAGGAGCAGCAGCGGCGGCAGCAGCAACAGCAGCAGGGCTCTCCAAAGACAGAGATGTCCGAAAGAACAGACACCACATATTACATATAATTAAAGCGAGACGGCCAATGATCTCTTCGGTGCAGATATATACCAGGCTCGAACTCTTACAGGAATTGGCGAAATGCCGTGAGTTATGAGGCTAATAAGCAGAGGCAATACATCAGTGGTGTAAGTTGAGAATTTGCGTCTGAAGGAAGGCGTGATAGGGTAGTCTGTGCAGTTGCGATGACCACTGTGTCCGGATGGTGCAGTGGTCAGCGCACATGTCTAGTAAGCAGGAGATCCGGTTCAAAAATTGCTCTGAGCACTATGGGACTAAACATCTGTGGTCATCAGTCCTCTAGAACTTAGAACTACTTAAACCTAACTAACCTAAGGACATCACACACATCCATGCCCGAGGCAGGATTCGAGCATGCGACCGTAGTAGTCGCGCGGTTAGGAGATCCGGTTTCGAATCCCAGTGCGGCCAGATTTTTGACTTTCGTCATTGATTTAAATCAATGGCCACTCGCAGCCGGAGCCTACAATGCCTTTGTGTCTTAATAACATTTTGGTGAACTGAGTTAGCAGGGATGTTGGTGGCGGAAGACTTGCCGGTCAGGGCGCGGGGCTGCGAGAATCTGAGGCCTGCGTCAGAGGCAGGCTCGGTCTGTTGCGTCGGCGGCGTTAGTCAGCCAGCCAGACAGCCAGCCAGGTCGTACCAGGAATGCGCGGAGGCTCTGGCGGTGAGCGCAGCGCGGGGCGCACGCCAGAAAGCGGAACGGGGCGGAGAGGCTCAGCTGTGCTGCGGCAGCGCGGGCAGAAGCTGCCTCCGCCATGCGTCACAGCCGTCGCACCGCGATAACCCACGCTGCTGGCCGTACACTATCTGCCTCTACTGCCACCACCACCTAATACAGCATCGGTTCGTGATCGCAGTGCATGTTATGTTCTAAGTGATTTGGGTGGCCGAGACACGTGACAAAATAAGCATAGATTCCAAATACATGCATGCCACACAGAGAGTTGATTTCAGTTTTAATATTCCTCATGCAACCAAGTTACTGCCAAGAGTAATACATATAGGAAAGAAAAAGCAAAACGAAACTCTCCTAATGTGCCAGTTCGTTTTAGGAGAGCAGAAGGCAACAGAGAACGTTTATGGACGCCGAAAATCTCCCCTGTAACGACCTTGTGAAACCCTGTTCGCTCTGATCGTCCACGAGACTCAGAGAGCAGTCGATACAGGCGCCCAGGTAGATGTAGTATTCCTTGACTTCCGGAAGGCATTCGCTACAGTTCCACACTGCCTCCAAATGAACAAAATAAGAGCGTACGGAATGCCAGACCAATTCTGGCACTGGATTGGAGAGTTTCTAGCAAACAGAACGCAGCATGTCATTCTGAATGGAGAGAAGTCTTCAGACGTAAAAGTAACCTCGGAAATGCCCCCGGGGGATTGTTATAGGACCATTACCTTTCACAGTATATATAAATGACTTTCTAGATAATGTCAGAAGTTCCATTAGAGTTTTCGAGGATGATGCTGTTGTATGAAGAGAGGTCGCGACGGTGGAAAACTGTAGCGAAAGGCAGAAAGATCTGCAGAGGATAGCCGCTTCATGCAGGGAGTGGCAATTGATCCTCATTACAAATAAAGGTAACGTGTTGCGAAAACATAGACAGAAAGACCCTTTCTTGTACGACAACACGATTGCATAACAATCACTGAAGCTGTCTTATCCATAAAATGGCTAGGAATATGCCACGCCACATAAAATTAATCACGCATAAGGCAGACGCCAGTCTGACATTCATTGGAAGAATTCTCAGGAAATGTAGTCCATCGTCGAAGAAAGCAACTTAGAAAACACTCGTTGAATACTGCTTGTCAGTATGGGCTCCGAACCAGATAGAACTGATAGAGGAAATACAGAAGGTACAAAGGAGAGTGGCGCGTTTCGCTACAGGGTCATTTAGCACGCACTAAAAGTGTCACAGAGATGATCCTGTGGCAAACACTGCGAGAGAGGCGTTGTGCATCACAGTGTGGCTAATTGTTCCGAGAGCGTACGTTCAAGTCAACAAAGTTGTTCCTTCCTCGTACGTATGTCTCGTGAAAAGACCATGAAGAGAGAAAGATTCGAGCCCACACAGATGCTTACCGGCAATCATTTTTCCCGCAAATTATTCGCCACTGGAACAGCAAACGGGGAAATTGACAGTTGTACACAACGTACCCTCCGCTACACAACGTACTCTCCGCTACACAGTGCAAGGTGGCTTGCGTAGTAAATATGTAGATTTACATGTAGAGAAGCACACTAGAAGACAGAGGAAAGTCGTTTACCTAAGTAAAATACTTCGCCAAAGGCTTTCATTACATTACACTACCTGATGAAAAAAGTGCAGCACCCAGGAGACATAGTCGGATGTCTGAAACTTCGTACACATGCGTGGACACCATCGGGAGGTATGTAAGTGGTTAGAGTTGCAATTCCTCGTGACAGGTAAAAAGACCACCAGAATGCGTTTTATGTTGTTGTCAGGTCTGGTAAGGTATAAAAAGGGCATGAACAGCGTCAGATGTCATCACTGTGAAGGCCACGGAAATGCCGCGTACACGTATGAGTCGACGTTATCAGTACCTGATCCAGTCTGAAATGGACCTCAGTATGTGTCTCCATTTAGTCAGGCTGGTCGAATCGTACAATATCCATATTTGTGGAGCATTCGGATGTGACAGTGCCCCGATGATGGACTGCACGAACGTGAAGACAAGCATGTTCGTCAACACTCCGGACGACCATGACTGACCATCACAAGGCAAGACCATGATATTGCGCACAAAACATTTCGTAATCCCTTCAGATCGGCGTCTACCATCCGCGAACAAATAATGCAACATTCTGTATCATCCGGCACCATTAGTCGGTCTAGGAAATTACCGTGCAAAGCTTAGGCTGTCGTTAACACCACAACACAAAAGGCCGCGTCTGGAGAGGTGCTGTGACCCAGAAGCATTGACTGCTAATGATAGGCGTCGCATTGTGTTCGGCGATGAATCGCAGTTCTGCACTACTCCGCCTGACCCGAGTACGGAGGCGACGTGGCGTTAATAAATATTGCAATATACGTTTTTCAAAGTATCAATTGCAATATACGTATTTTTAACATATTCACCTCTAAGCATTGTTGTACACGTCGCCATGTGCTTGTGGTAGGAGTACGCTGCACCACTGCATTTCTTGTTCCTGCGTGGGTGGTTGAATTGTACGTTTAGAAGAAAAGTGCCAACCTCGAAGAATACCTGTTCCAAGCAGTGTGCTGAAAACTCTGGTAAACACTCTACAATCACAAATTCGACGTGAGGGAAACCGCCGACGGTATCGTCCAACAGCAGCAGGAGCACTACATCGCGGAATAACCAGCGAGCAGCAAACACAATTAACCGATGCTTGTGTCTGATACGGTCTCAGTCTTCCGCACCACTTCACTCACAACACACCATGGACAACTGCTCATTTAACGTGCTAGATTAATGGCAGAAAGGCATGCCGAACACAGGGGTTTACAGCAACGCGGTACGCTAGAATAATGCAACAAAATGATTGGGTGAGTAAGACACATACGTGCGTGCCTATAGCGCCAAAACAAATACTCATTAAATATGTTCCATCCCGTAAGCCTTTCGGAATTTGTGTCCATATGAAGTTTTTTGCTTCAAATGAACTTCCCTGTCATACCCATGAACATTGTCCATTCCTCGTGGGACACCCTATATAAAGCCAGCAGGAGACTAATCGCACGCGCCGTACTTGCCCGCGCCAACTTTGGTTTGCCAGTTGTCGCTGAGAGGTGGCTTATAAGGACACACAGATACAGTTTTGTAAAATAATCAGAAGGAATTATTAACGTTACGACACTCCTAAAATTAATAAGACGAGCAAGAAAATGTGTATGAGACTTTAATAGCAATATGAATATAATGAATGTAAAATTCACAAAAACTCTGTCATGATTACACAAGAACAGAAATTAATCAGCAGACGGTAGCTGTGAAAACAAAGGGTAAAACCATCAAATCTAATTTCTATATTTTGGATACATGAATACTGATAAGAATATTGTTTTAATCTGATACTAAAATCGTTGTTAACTGCCAATGGTCGTCCACCGTGGTTGAGGCGCCACCTTTCAAGCAGGAGTGCGTAGCAGAGCGCATGTCAGAGCACGAGCATGGTGGGCCATGGGAAAGACGACGAATCTGTGTTGGCAGTTTTCCATGTTCAGGGTGGTTATAATTAAACTTTCGCTAGTTCAGAGGGCCCCAGTGACAAGCTAGTGATTGTGGGACAACGAAACTTTGTGGAAACCAATCGCAAGGACACGCAGAAGAGAAATAATGAATAAACCACTGAAGTAAACAAATTTTAATTTCTACATGAGACGGTAACATTTATTAACAGCGTACCATGATTAAGTCCGGTCTCGTAAACTGACATATGGCCGGGAGAGCGGTGTGCTGACCACATGCCCCTCCATATCCGCATCCAGTGGCGCTTGTGGGCTGAGGATGACACTGCAGCCGGTCGGTACCCTTGGGCCTTCGTGGCCTGTTCGGGCGGACTTTTGTTTAGTTTTACCACGTTTACGTTCCAGGTTACAAACATTCCTCAGGGTGACGATCATCTACATCAACGACAGCCTGGAACCACACTAGAGGTTGCTCTACGGCTGCCCGAAAGGAACGGTGGACCGTGGAACGTTCAGCTGCCGTGAGGCAGTTCATGCACTGCTTGAAGGTCGCACACTGTGTTCAGCATTCTCATCCACGGCAACAGTAACGTAAACAGTTTTTGGAGCAATTTTCCGTAATCCTCTCCCAGGAGCCACTCCCAAACCGCTAGTTAATTCGAACTTCCGAATCATGTTATTCAACCCCGATGCTTAAAGAGGACCTCTCCGTATTCCTTTAATGCGCCGATACTCGAGAACACCAGCAGCACTTTTGCTGTTGTTTTGACAAGACAGCTTTACGACTATTAGTCGACTACATTATAATTGCACTTGGAAATGAGAGCGCATCGGTCAGCTTACCGTGCGTTTTTATCATGCAGGAGGATCTGTTGAAACACTTCGCACTTGAAATCATTCACAGTGCAATGCGTCTTCCTTAGTCACCTCTGTACTTGATTACTGTAACGTCTCTGCGTGTTTCCGATAATGGCCACGCGAGGCCAAATGCAGTAATATCGTGGTCAGTAAAAAAGTCCTGCTCACCTTGCCCAGACCCACGTTGATTGCCTGCAACTGTAAATCATGCAAATGCTTGTGTTTCAACCCTACGTCACCGTACCAGTAACGGCGCCTAGCGGCAAGTCGTGACACCAACACTACGAACTACGCAAATTCTGCACACACAATGTAAACATCATTCCCATAAAGTTGGGCACCCATACGGTAAATAGTTTTCCCTCTATACTGTCTCAAGTAGCGAAAGTTTAACTATAACAACCCTGCAGAAGACATTCAAGATCTGTCCATCGGTACATCAATGATATTCAGATAACTGAATAATATCTCCAGCTTCAAAAACCATTTAATGACATCTAATCCGCTATAACAGTACTGTGTGCCGTTATTCCTGTACACACTTGCTGACCGTTACAAATTAGCGCTGTTTAAAGTAGGACATTGAAAGTGTTAAAACAACAGTTCCGATTAAACTCGCTTAGCTCATTATTTGTTAGGAACGATTTTCTTTTTACAACGAATTTCTATTCCTTCCATTGCATCGAGCTGTGCCTCCCTCACCTGACGAAGTCAGGTATTATCAATAGTATTACAATGAGATGACAAAAGCTATGGGATAGCGATATGAGGTGCCACGTCGGTTTGCGCGGCCCCTCCCACCGGAGGTTCGAGTCCTCCCTCGGATGTGGGTGTGTGTGTGTTGTTCTTAGCTTAAGTTAATTTAAGTAGTATGTAAGTCTAGGGACCGATGACCGATGACTTCAGCAGTTTGGTCCCTTAGGAATTCACACATTTAGATAGCGATATGCACACATACAGATGGCGATAGTGTCGCGTGCACAGAGAATAAAAGGGCAATGCCTTGGCGGAGCTGTCATTTGTACTCAGGCGATTCATGTGAAAATGTTTAAGGTGGCCGCACGACCATATAATCAGACGTTGAACGCGAAATGGTAGTTGGAGCTAGAAGCAAGGGACAGGCCATTTCGAAAATCGTTCGAGTATTCAGTATTCCAAGACCCACAGTGTCAAGACTGTGGTGAGAATAGCAAATTTCAGTCATTATCTCTCACCACGGACAACGCTGTGGCGGACGGTCTTCACTTAATAACCGAGAGCAGCGGCATTTGCGCAGAGTAATCGGAGCAACACTGCGTGAAATAACCGCAGAAATCAACGTGAGAGGGACGACGAACGTATGCGTTAGGACAGTGCGGAAAATATGACGTTAATGGGCTATGACAGCAGACGACCGACGCGAGTGCCTCTGCTAAAAGCACGACATCGCTTGCAGCACCTCTCCTGAGCTCGTGCCCATATCGGCTGGGCCCTAGACGACTGGAAACCGTGGCCTGATCTGATGAGTCGCTATTTCAGTTGGTGAGAGCTGATGGTAGGGTTCGAGTATGGCGGAGACTCCACGAAGCCATGATCCAAGTTGTCAACAAGGCACTGTGCAACCTGGTAGTAGCTCCATAATGGTGTGGGGTGTGTGTACATGGGATAGACTGGATCATTGACTGGAGATAATTATATTCGGCTCCTTGGAGACCGTTTAGCCATTGATGTGCTTCGCTGGCCGGGGTGGCCGAGCGGTTCTAGGCGCTACAGTTTGGAACCGCGCTACCGCTACGGTCGCAGGTTCGAATCCTGCCTTGGGCATGGGTGTGTGTGATGTCCTTAGGTTATGGTTCAAATGGCTTTGCGCACTATGGGACTTAACATCTAAGGTCATTATTCCCCTAGAACCTAGAACTACTTAAACCTAACTAATCTAGGGACATCAGACACATCCATGCCCGAGGCAGGATTCGAACCTGCAACCGTAGCGGTCGCGTGGTTCCAGACTCCTTAGGTTAGTTAGGTTTAAGTAGTTCTAAGTTCTAGGGGACTGATGACCTCAGAAGTTAAGTCCCATAGTGCTCAGAGCCATTTGAACCATTTTGATATGCTTCATGTACCCCAACAACGATGGAATTTTTATGGATGAAAATGCGCCAGGTAACTGCGCCACAATTGTTAGCGACTGGTTTAAGGACATTTTGGACAGCTCGAATGAATGATTTGGGCACCCAGATCATCCAACATGAATCCCATCGAACATTTACGGGACATAATGGAGAGGTCAGTTCGTGCACAAAATCCTGCTCCTGCAACACTTTGACAATAGTGGCCGGTTATAGAGGCAGCATGGCATATCTGTGCAGGTCATTTCCAACGACTTGTGGAGTCCATGCCAGGTCGCATTGTTGCATCACGCCGGGCAAAAGGACGTCCGACACGATATTAGGAGGTATGACATGACTTTTGTCACCTCAGTGTATGTGACAAATGTGCGTGTGTGTGTGTGTGTGTGTGTGTGTGTGTGTGTGTGTGTGTGTGTGTGTGTCGGCCCTGGAGACTTGTGCCAAGGCGCGCACGCGCAGAGCCGCAGACGCGGCAGTAAGCGGAAATATCGCGGAGCGAGCGCTGACGGCGCGTCCAGCGGGTCACCCACAGCGCGTGCCGTACAAACATGTCGCGCTACTTAGCCGCCTCTTGCGTCACGCGCACGCCGCAAACACACCGTCTCCCGTCAGCACTAAAACGATTTACTACCGAACTTTGTTGGACCACTGTTGCTGAGTCCAGCATTTGACGCTTGCTCGGTGTGTAACGAATTATAAAGCAAACTTAAGGAGTGGAACATTGCTGAAAGTCACTTAACGCCCTCGCCTGCCAACACGACACGCGTGCCATACAAATAATTCCCCTTCTCGTTCCCCTCAAACCGCCGCCCCTCCCCGTCCCTCCTATATTCTCATCGGCCCACTTGTACTAAGCGATATGACGCAGCTGTAAGACATTCCACTCGTCTTCGGGAGGACGGCGGTTAAGGTTCTCGTCCTGCCTGAAGTTTTTCTTAAATCGCTTAAGGCAAATATCAAAATGGTTCAAATGGCTCTGAGCACTATGGGACTTAACTTCTGGGGTCATCAGTCCGCTAGGACTTAGAACTACTTAAACCTAACTAACCTAGGGACATGACACACATCCATGCCCGAGGCAGGATTCGAACCTGCGACCGCAGCGGTCGCGCGGTTCCATACTGTAGCGCCTAGAACCGCTCGGCCACTCCGGCCGGCAAGGCAAATATCGCTGTGATTCCTTTGGAAGGGCATGTCCGAGTTCCGAACCTGTGCTCAAGTGACCTTCCTCCGCACCGAGACAACAGAGAACAGAACGACTGCCTCTCGCTGAAATTTTTGTACCAAAGTGATAAATTATTGTCGAATCAGAACGATGAAAGTCTATAAAAACCCATTTCTCTAATGAACTGAGAAAGTATGCTGTACAACGCTTGTGCCTCCCGTTGTCGATTACAGTAATCTTATTTTGGAATTTTTTGGGAATCTTACGGCACATTGAACTGGTGATGAATTCCTGCGTACGATACATCTTTGTCGCTCAACTTTTTTGACCGCATTTGACCATGTTATTCTCAGCTGTCCTGGCTATGTGCAGATGCTCAGACAGTTCCGTACACCGTTTGTCCTCTGCCGTCTGGTCAACGTATGCAGTCCCTCATATCTCTCCTCGACATTAACGCTCATCTGTGAATAATACAGCAGAAGCACTCTTTCGCATCAGAACAAAATCCTTTCTCTCGCACTTCATCACTCACACGGTTTCTCGAAGTCCTTTTCAGTAGCAGGAACTCGACTCTGGAACGACCTTCTACACTGGATCACTGGATCAGAAAACTGAATAATATCTCCAGCGCCAGAAGACAGTTAATTGCACATCTACTAAAACAACAATAATGTTTGCCATTGTTCATGTGCGCGCTCGTAACCCCATCGCAAATAACTACCCCTCTTTCTAAGCAGGCCACAGTGCCAAGAGCCCTTTAGCTGGTGCAGTGTACCTAAATGTCTCTGCATCAGAGCTCGGTACGTCAGAAAACATATCTTATTTACACATATAAATACAATTTTTATCTACTGCTGTCATTACTATCATTATAGCAGCAGCATAGTGCTAATATTATTATAATTAATTTTATTGTTATTCGCGACCAGGAATAATATTTCGTTTGACTGTAGAAATGATCAATTTCCTTTTAATGTGTCATACACAATAATCACAATAAAAGAATGTGAAGAACACTTCCGCAGTCAGAGGCAAATCTATTCCTAATCTAAGTATAAGACTGCGTTCCTGCTTTCCATCGATGATGGAAAATATGTACGCGTAGATTCAGTTCATTTTCAATTCCATCATCTCTGCTCTATTTATCCTATTAAAGATGTTTTCGTATTTATGATGTAAAATCCGTAGCTTATGTAAAACTCCAATCTGATGTGAGAGAAGGCCGAAAGGCCCAAATAGGATCAGGTTAAATAAATAAATAAACAAAAATAAATGTGTAATACGAGTAAGCAGATCTCAAAATTTTAATATTGTGCAAGAGATAGCATATTTAATGAGAGATTTCATAAAGGGACTAACACTGTTTAACCTAACCTGTTGAAATTCCATGTGAAGTCACTGTTTCTGTAAATGTCTAGACCTCTCTATGCGTGCTGTACAATAAAGACTTCGTATTTCTGTAACGGTGTTGTTTTGACTATTCGTCAGGTAACTGCCAGAAATGTCGCCGCAGCAAATAAAGTGGCGAGCAGTTTGCACATTTTTGGATCAGTCCTTCAAGGAGATGTATTCAGTGATTATAGCATATTTAGTGTGTTTCGGCCTCCAGGACGCTTTTCTCGCAACTTCATTGGTCTCTCAATACAAACTAAGTTACGTAAATTGTAGCGCATCCCCATACAACAGGCATCGCTGCAATGAAGATCTGCACCTTTAGTTTACACTATTACGTATGATGAGACTGAAGCGAAGAGCTTTGTTATTTATGCGAATCACGCTATCTGACACAGTAGGAAAGTTAAATAGAAAGACCTAACGTGAAGCACTTCATTGTATGAATAGTACTGCCACGTACCACAAACCTAGTCTGCGTTACTGAGCAAGGACGTGGTATGGTTAAAAACTGCTATCTATTCGAAAGTTACAGGACCTTAAATTCACTCCTGGCCATCCAGTTTTAGGTTTTGTGATTTTTACCATAATCACTTGCCGCCGACTCCCCAGTGGTTTGGCACTGTTGGTTTCCTTGTGCATCCTTGCCGAGTGAGAACTCGTTCTCCAACGTTACTGGCTTTTACGTCGACTGACCGTTCCTTTCCTTCAGAGTACGATATGAACTTCGAACAGGGTATGGAACAAGTTTAGGTAGATAACACATAAACGTATCTGTAGAAACAGTATAATTATTGACTGAAATAAAGATAAACGTGTGTTGTATGGATGTTGAAACGTGCACCTATTCGACTTCCAGAAGCGTTTGAAACATTTGGACATAATACGTGATGTCTCGCAGAAGCATTTATGTTTTGCATCCTGATGAAATATTTTCCATATTGGTCTAATCATTGCCCACAGCGCTGTGTTCTTTATACGTCACAAGATTTGGCAGTTGGGATAGCTATTTTCTGTGGCAGAACACCTACTGCAGCCTTGGTGTGTGTTGAAGTGCTGAAGAGGCTTACGGAAAATGGTTTCTGAAGATTTCAGTTACGTCTTCAGCTTAGTCAAAATTGCTTTGAAAACTTAAATGACGCTGTACAAGGAGATGACCATACTAACCTTTGTAGTGAAAGATCAGAAATTAAAAAAAATAATAAAAATAAAAAGCAACCCCAAGAATGATCTTACGAATACTATAGATGCAGTACGCGAAAAAATGCACTACATCGTTAGATTATGAAGTGACTAAAAGAAACAGTGCGATGGTCCTTCTAGACTGAAATGAATAAAAAAGTAGAACAACTAGCGACAATAAAGGAGTAACAGCTGAAGACAGGAATTTCTTATCTTGTGTAACGTACCCAGTCTGACTGAAAATTACAGTATTTCAAACACAGATTTCAGTTAAGAGGAAAATTAAATATTTGTAAGAGAAAAAAATCGTAAACAATCAAATAGTAAACAAAGCAGTCTACGTGGACATTTACTTGGATATTATATATACTCCTTACCTTGCAAGAGCTTCAACTATAATGTGTGTCTGATAGATTTTAAGTGGTACATCATGTTGGCTTCAAGTAGTTCGAAGAAGAGTGTAGGGATAATCAAAAAGCACGATAAATATATAGTTTATGGAAATACAAGGACTAAGTGACGTATACGAGAAGGCCATTTGAATAACTGCGACTAGAGATTGCTTGTATACTGAAGTCTGTCGCCCTAATAGAGAGGACCTGAAAAAAAAGTGAAAGGAGACCGCAAAAGAAGTGTACAGATCGACTGAGCTATATTTGTGAACGTCTACATAGGATTTTACTAAATAAAAATGGAGGAAGCCAAGATAGGATTTAATGACTCAGCGACATCAAGGTCATCGCGTGTTGATAACAGAACGATCTTGCAATGCATGTGAAGTAAGTGCTAGAAATCTTGTAAAGTATTAATGAGGATGGTCGAAGAGACAATGGAGTAACACTCCTCTACAATAACAATATAGTATGTCCAGTAATGCGCTACCTCGTACGGTTTGAGGAACGTCAGTGTCATGCAACAGCGCAGTGTATAAAGTATCACTGTTTTTCGAGTAGACCGCTTTACTTTTCGTCTGGCAAACACACAACTGGAGCAAACGTTTTTATCTCCAAGATTAGTATTTCCAGTGTAAAAACTTTTAGAAATTCCACCTTAAGCGCACAGTTAGCACGTTCTCTCTCTAACTTACACAGAGCACGATTCCACAACTAATGTCGCAACTCATTGTACGAGGACAACCGTTTCCTCGCTGCCCAAACACTGCAGTGACTGTATTTATTCAAGGACGTGTCTTTGGCCTTTCTGTTCTAGCGTTACAGAGGCAGCAAAAACTTAATCCGCCTGCTGGAACCTGGCGTTTTTCATGGCCACGAGTGGCAACAGCTGAGGCGACTAAATCAGCTGCGGCGTTATTTATCTCAGGGTGGGGTTGGGTAGAATGAGATGGGATGGCAGTGTCACATGTCGCATCACTTATCACATGTTTCAGCGGCCGACGGGCAGGCACGCTATAACTTCTTGTTAGCTCTCTGGCTTGCACCATCACACTAGACAGCTGTACAAAGGGCAGGCAAAAAGACAAGGTACCGTGGACGAGCAACATAAATGGAAAACACGCTACGAGGTTGCATGAACTGTGACGCTGAATTGACCTTGGTGGTAAGTTCCTATGGGACCGAACTGCTGAGGTCATCGGTCCCTAGGCTTAGCCATTGCTTAATCTAACTTAAACTAAAGTACGCTAAGGACAACAAGCACACCCATGTCCGAGGGAGGCTTCGAACCTCCGACGGAAGGCAGCGGCGCCAACCGTGGTAAGGCGCCTAAGACCTCGCATCTACCTCGCGCGGCTGGATTGACCTTCAGAAAAAATGTTGTAATTAATGTTCTGTTTTGTACACAATCGTGAGATAGGAAATTTTACAGTAGCAACACTAAAATATGAGAAGAGCTAAACGAATGTGACAAAATCTGCTCTAGATAATTATTTCTTTTGCATACACCAATAAGAGATTTGCCAAAAAATGAAAAGTTTAGGGATATAACATTCTTTATATTCTATTACTGTTTTCATCATACTACCATCCTCTATCCTTACTCAGCTCCTTCCGAATTTTCGACTGCTCAAGGAAGAGGCTTAAGTTCTCTTCTGAAAGCAAATAGGGTCACCGGCTCTTTTCTTTCATGGGTTTACCTGTCTTACATCTCCTTTCTTTTGGTGTAGATTTCACGTCTGGGAACAGAAGAAAGTCGCACGGAGCAAGATCTGGTGAGTAGGATGGATGTTCCGACACAGACATCCTCTGCTTAGCGCAAAACGACTTGCCTGCCAATGTTGGATGTTGTCCTGATGCAGCAACCGTGACTTGTTTTCGCACAACTCAGTCCGTTTTCATTTTATTCGATCACAGAGCGTAGAGAAGACTTCAAGATACTGAACCGACGGTCTTTTCGCGATTAAATCTCCATTTTTTCAGTGTTTTCATCCGTTGTTGCCATTGAGAATCACTCAGGAAGAGACTCACCTTCAGTCTCTTCTCGTCCCACTAGAATCGCTTAAACCATTCAGAAACTTGAATGAAGACAATCATCACCGTAGACACTCGTTTCCACAAATAATGGGTCCCTGTGGCGGAATTTCCAAGTTTTATTAAAAATTTCGCATTAATTCCTTGCTCTTTCCAAACACGACGCATTTTTGCGACGGGTTGCGGATAGAGAGCCTGACACAAATGTAGGCCTGACCCGGCTGAGGGATCGACAGTTTAACGGATAGCGGGACTGGAGAAGGAAGGCGTCACGTGAGTCGACAGTGTTTGTCTGTTGAAAAATCAGTCTGGTTATTTTGTAACCAAGCCTTGTATAGTAAGCCTAAACTACTTTAGATGATGGTATTATTCTAAAAAAATCTCGAACTATTTTTTGTGTATTATACACCAGGCATTTCTTACAGGGAAAGGCTTACCTCTACTGAGAAACTGCATCTGACGGAAACATATGCTGGAGTAATTCCGGTCGCGATAGCCTAGGCTAATGGTGTGCTTCCGAGTATAAAGCTGAATACTTGCTTCCATTTGAGGCACGATATTTCTATGACTGTTACAGTCGTGCCACGCGGGATTAGCCGAGCGGTCTCAGGCGCTGCAGTCATGGGCTGTACGGCTGGTCCCGGCGAAGGTTCGAACCCTCCCTCGGGCATGGGTGTGTGTTTTTGTCCTTAGGATAATTTAGGTTAAGTAGTGTATAAGCTTAGGGACTGATGACCTTAGCTGTTAAGGCCCCGTAAGATTTCACACACATCCGAACATCTGTCCCACTCGTCTTCTTCGTGTTGCGAGTTTCGGTGTTGTGTGTACTCGCTGTCTGGGCTCCGTAAAAAAATAATAGAAAGAGAAATGTTTAGGACAAAAGCTTTACAAAGAAGGAAAGAAAAGAAATCAGACACGGAGTGGTCTGAAAAAAGTAAAAACAAGCCCATTTAAACTATGAAGTTACGCCGGAAGAAAAAAAAAAGGAACGACGAAAGGTGAAGAACTGACATTTTAGTGTGGTCCCTAGAAGGTTCTAACACATAAAGAAAAGAAAAACAAACGATCTAACCAGTACTGTGTAGATGAGATAGGAGATAGAAACTTTCGGTAAATTTGAACATACTCATAGGATCACAAATTTGTTATTTTCAGAAGAAACATGGAACGCTATTTTGTCGAAAATAACATTTTGAGACCATGGCCGTTTTACAAAATAGAGGCTGATTCTTTCAATGAAGATAATAGTAACCAGACACTACTGATAAATGGTTCAAATGGCTCTGAGCACTATGGGACTTAACATCTGAGCTCATCAGTCCCTTAGAACTTAGAACTACTTAAACCTAACTAACCTAAGGACATCACACACATCCATGCCCGAGGCAGGATTCGAACCTGCGACCGTAGCAGTCACGCGGTTCCAGACTGAAGCGCCTAGAACCACTCGGCCACACCGCCCGGCTACTGATAATGTTATTTATTTAGGCAAATGGAGCCGTTAACAGTTTCGAACAGACAGATTCATCTTCAGAGGGCTATTCACGTTTAGATATACTTTTGTTGAAGTTTACATTAGTTTTCGACTCTTTATTTCCCCATGTGGTGAAAATTTATTGCAATGATTGAACACAATGTATACAAATCTTTAAGGTTGAGTTGTTGTATGTATGTTTCAGTTATGTCGAAAATCCCGCGTCATTCCGTTGCCATGTTGGATCTCATGTTCTTGAAATTCTGTAGAATATGTGAAGCATCTATTTAGTTCATATACAGTGTGTATCGCGTATACGTGATTTCTATTGTTGTGTGATTACAGTGTGCTGAACAACATTACATCAGCATTTACTTCATCTGCAGCCTAATAATTATAGCTATTAATAGTAGTACGTTTTTAGACAGATTGGTAGCCACAAATACATGTGGCAAGAGGAAGCCATTAATGCTTATCTTCTCCTTGGCAGCAGGTCAGGTATTGAGGTGTGGACACGTGGATGCAAAACGGTTAGTTTATACTGACAAACGTGGTCCACTTAGAGGTGCTGTTGCGGCTGTGCAGAAGACATCACGTTGTGACATGTTTGTGGGAAGGCAGTTCGATGCAGAGATAAAAACAGTCAACACACTAGTGTATATACATATACCGTTAAACCCTTTATAACCAAATAGCGTAAAGCACAACTGTCTCAATTTTACAAGGCCAATATATTGCGCTTACAATCTTGCCGTACATTTTACATTTAAATTTGCGAACAATGTTTTCATCTACTTTTCCAAAATATGCAACTTGTTCTCCACCTGACACACATGCAGTATTGTCTGAAACCCAAACGTCGCCAGAAAACACGCTAGACAACACACGTAAGGAACGACCAACTCACGGCCGGCACGACGTGTAGACTTCTGTGAAATATGTGCAGAACTCTGTTGAGCGAGTTCTACTTCTTGAACGAGAACATGGAGGTGACGTGTGGATTCCCTTTTTCATAACAACCACTGTTTTGGGTGTGTTGGGGCCATCGTCGAATGCATCGTACCCTCGACGAAAATCACGCTGCACAGTAACAACTGAATTGCACTGTTGAAATGGAGCTCGCAAAACACGGATTTGTTCCGCTGTTGTCGTTTTTTCTACTGGCTGCACTCTGGATAGTAAAGACGAGCTAGATGCAACAGGGAGAACTCTACCGGCGACGACGAGAAGCCAGCAAACTGTGGCCGAGCGGTTCTAGGCGCTTCAGTCCGGAACCGCGCTGCTGCTACGGTCGCAGGTTCGAATCCTGTCTCGAGCATGGATGTGGGTGATGTTATTAGGTTAGTCAGGTTTAAGTATTTCTAAGTCTAGGGGACTGATGACCTCAGATGTTAAGCCCCGTAGTGCTTAGAGCCATCTGAACCATTTTGAACGACGAGAAACATCAAGTTGCAACTCTCTTAGGTTTCGAATAAGCCACAATTCACATCAAGACTAGAAGGTATAGTCTTGTGAAATCGGACGACTGTTTTTGAAACAGCCTGTATAATGAAACGATTTGCAATGGCCGACAGCTGTCAGCTGTGCTATCTTCCAACATGAGAATGACGTGGAACATTCATAACAGAATACCTTTCATCTTCCCTAAAAATGAAAATTCATAGTTTTTCCTAAAATTATACAATATGTTTACTTCGAAGTATTGAGTAGATGACAACAAATCATTAAGCAGGAGAAATTTTAAACCTGGTATCACACCATATATATTCCACAAGACGTGACAGAAAAGAAACGAGATTGTGTCATGACACAGGAGTTACTGTTTCATACAGCCAGTACTCAACTGTGTTTAGATCTTGACCCGTGCACTTAGCTTGCTGGATCAGCTCAGTAGCAGTGGGGGAGCACGTAACTACGGATGTGTTTAGGCACACCAAGGGATGGCAAAAAAACGGCGCAGCTCCAGCGCGCCCTCACGCGAAACGGAAAGCGGAAATGTTCCGAGGGGTCTAAATACCGAATTTGGATTTGCGTGGACCCACATTAGCGCTGTTTTGAAGGCAACTTCCACTAACTGAACTTATTTAATCGTCACATAAATTTGTAGTATCAGTTTCTTTATTTTTTGTCACCCTTCATAACATTAACTGTAGGAGCGTAAGAGCACTGCAATGTACATTTTCGCTCCTTGTAAAATCGATTCAAAAAGTATCTTTTTCTTTCATTGTCTATGGATGTAATGTTGTTGTAATATATGTTTTACAGATTGTTTAAAAACAAATCTTAAAACGAAGCTTACGCTTAAATGTGCGTGATATTATCTGTTCATGTCTTGTTGTGTCCGCCACCATAGCTGAGTGGTAGCCGGCATGGTAGCTCAGTGTGCTCGGTCAGAGGACCAAAGGGCCCGGGGGCCCGGGTTCGATTCCCGGCTGGGTCGGAGATTTTTTCCGCTTAGGGACTGGATGTTGTGTTGTCCTCATTATCATTTCATCATCATCAGGGGAAGGCAACGGAAAACCACCACTGGAATCACTTCCCTAGACACTCATGCGGTGGACCTCTCTGACGAGGCTTCCCCCATGACAAGACCTGCCGTAAGGCAGAACAAAAAGTTATGTCTTGTTGTACTGTTACGTAATGTCAACGTAAAGTCTGTAGTTTATGTAAAGAGAGCACTATGCTCAACTAGGAGCAAATGGATCTCTCTCTAGTTAAACACAGAACGAAGTCGGGAAAGGAGCTTAGGATATGGAAGAATGGTAATGGAGGAAGGTGTTGTATTTTGTAGAAGGAAGAAGTATTTTGCGGCAATGGCTGGACAGCACAGTGTCGAGAGGAGTGCTGATGGAGTATTGTCACGGGAAATTGAAGAATGATGTTTTTGGAGATAGTGTCAGTGGAACGAAGAGCTTGTTGGAGACGATGTAACGGCTTCATGCTATGATGAATCAATGAATTTTCGGCACAACATTAAGTTTCTAAAGTATTCAGCGGATAAGAGTTCATTCCGAGAGAGAAGAAGAGAAGACCGGAAGAATGAAGAATAAATTGAGCTTTGGCAGAAGAAATACGTAAGACAGAAGAGAAGAATATAGTACACGAAAGTTTAATGGCAGACAGCAATTATATTATCTTGAAGAAAATCAGCGACAGATTAGGCTGTTATTGATAATGTATGGAAGCAAAGAATAAAGACAGAGTTTAACAGTAAGTGTGGCGGTGAATTCTTAATTGGGGCATTTGTGCTAACAAACACAGTGGATAAGTGCTTAGACTGTGTTTTAGTGGGGACAAAACAGGTTCTCTGAGATCCGTCGTGATTTACAAAGCAACTGCAGCTACATTTCTGGTTATAAGGGCATATCAGATACTTGGAGACAAAACTTCGAATAAATGGAGCCAGCTGCTGCGACCGAGCCGTTCTAGGCGCTTCAGTCCGGAACCGCGCTGCTGCTACGGTCGCAGGTTCGAATCCTGCCTCGGTTATGGATGTGTGTAATGTCCTTAGTTAAGTTGGGTTTAAGTAGTTCTAACCTTAGGGGACTGATGACCTCAGATGTTAAGTCCCATTGTGCTTAGAGCCATTTGAACCTTTTTTTTTATTAGAGGGAAGTCATTAAATATAGTGAACAGTTTATGGGCAGAGAAAACATTTGTGTGCTACAGTATAAAACAAACACTCAGTTACAGTAACTTGTATCAAATTTCTGTCTAAACGCAGCCAGTTAAGCTGCGGTCTCTTAAGAAAGAAATTCTTCCAATCCATACGTGGCATACAGCAAACCAGTGCTTAACAGTATTGGTTAAAAACAGTCTTGGTTGCAATTTTAGTTTCTTATTTTTCAACGACGCGTTTCGCCTTATTTAGGCATCTTCAGGTCATCTTTTCTATATGGACGCGAGTGACACCAAGATCTGAAAAACGCGTTCCCGTTCACAGGAGCGAGTAACAGAATAAGATAGGGGCTCAGGTAGTAAGCTTAATGCAGAAATTTTAAGTAGTCGATTTATTCTCTGGTGTCTAGTTACGGTTAGAGTACGGTTATTAAAAACATTCCTGAAATACCCGAGATTAGCTACATGTTAATTCAAAATAGAAGATAACATACAGAACATATGATAAAACAGAGCAAACGTGTTTGCGTTAGCCCCATTTTAGCACGTCAGGATTAAACCACTTGTCCGCTGGCAATGAGCTGATGGAACAAGCCGAAACTTGTCACGAGAGCAAGGTTGAAACCTGTCGTGCACTAATAAGCTACGGCTAGTAGTATCTCAACAGTGCGTGCAGTCTCAATCCAGTTTTGTTACACCTTGCACGACAGGTTGTAAATTAAATGTAGTACAGAATCTTAAAGTTGGAGATTTACCCTAAATCAGTGTTTAAACATTTGTTGCCTACTGCGGAAACGAAGCTTTGAACGTTGTGATTTTCAAATGTTGTGTAAGAAGGTTTCGTTAATAACTGGGCGTAGAGACGGAAGCGGCAGAATGAAAATACGACGAGTATCGACTCACGGGTGCACTTATTACGTCTCCATGTTGGTTTCCTCCAAATTTTTACGGCGTTATGACAATATGTCTCATGTGTAAAGGCGCAGATGTGCGACTCTTATGTAAAGGCGTATGCTGCATGGCTGTGGATGAAGATGAGAGTGAAAGCGAGAGGAGAGTGAAAACTGACATCAATTATCCACGACTTCGCGGAAGGTAAGAGAGAGGGAAGCGTGTAGGGGAACAGAGTACAGAGAGGGTGGGCCTTAGTGTTACCATGTGGATTAGCAACAAACGTTCACCCGAAACACACACCTTAAAAGTTCGAGATTTAATGTAAGACTGTAGTCAGAATCCGCAAACATTATATACACCTCGTGACTTTTTTTTTTTTTTGAGCCGGAACGTTCAGGTTCATAATTACCTACGAATAGCGCGCACTGAAATGGGAAAGCACGGGTTCTCTTCTTCATTCAGCTGAGGGTGTATCTTTGCCGTTTGCATGACTAGCAAGTGCACCGAGTGAGGCGGAACTTTTTCTTAGGAAATGGCCCTATTTGAAAGGAGTGCAGGCCATCCTGAAGTGTATTGCGTGGTCTTCATAAAACGTTTAGGGTTAATGCTGGAATGGGTCTTTCGAACAATGGCATGGCCTATTTACTTATTCATCCGCTTCTGATCTCTGTGTCAACAGTTCGTTTCATTACAACCCACACCGTCCTCCGAGGTCTCCAGGTAGCAAAGCTGCCTCGTAAAGTGGAAGTCACGACTTCGATTCCTGCCTCCGTGAGAACATTTTAAGTTTACCGTCACTGTGTGATTCCTTCATATTTGCGAAGACAAATTATAGAAAGGCGCAATACGTAGAACCGAAAAAAATGAAGAATAGAGAGATACGCAGTAGCAGATACATACATTAATGTGTGCTCAATAAATATTAAAAGATGGATGAATCTTAGAGACTGATAAGATGATATATATTTTTATTTTAAGGAAATGAAGTTTTATTACTGCAGTTGGAATGGAGTCCACCTCCAAAACAATTGTTTTGAATGATAACAATCTGCCACACTGGTTGTCGTTATTATTGTTTTTATTAACATGCTCCATTACGTTGAGTAATACCGCATTTGTTGATTTGCTTAGTTATCACTTTTGTTGTAGACACAAAAGAGATATTTTAAACATTGCGTGATTTGTCTTACAGTGGTTACTGCCTTAAAATTAGTACATAGTTTCTTTTGCAATTAGTTACTGAAATCCATATATTTTGAAATTCTATCGGATTAAAGAATGGGTAGAAGACTTTTGAAAACGAATTCTACCAGTTCATTCCTGCCTTTTATTACTACACTTCTCGGTATTATGTTTCTCTGTCTGTCGAAGTTGCTACATTCCAGTAGAATGACTGTGGTTCACAATTTGGTTACCTTCGGTACGTGACAATATGACGTCGTTGGTTACTCTGTATCGAGGGTAATAAGCCTTAAGTTTTTCGTGTCCCGCTAACACTGTTGGTCATTCTTTGCCCCATTCTTCCCGAGCTGCTTTCCGTGACTTTGTTTCACGAAGATTTGGGTCTTTCGATACAGCCAACTTCCTCTTGTGAAATGGATGCCTCTTTTGTTAGCAAGTTCACTTTCGAGTATGCTTGTGTGAGCCCAGCTTCGGATGTGATGCCACTTTCATGTGAGTGGTATAGCCTGTCAAACGAGCGTATTTCAGTTGCTGTAACAACACAGCCGGCCGCGGTGGCCGAGCGGTTGCAGGCGCTTCAGTCCGGAACCGCGCGACTGCTAGGGTCGCAGGTTCGAATCCTGCCTCGGGCATTGATGTGTGTGATGTCCTTAGGTTAGTTAGGTTTAAGTTCTTCTAAGTTCTAGGGGACTGATGAATTCAGATGTCAAGTCCCAGAGTGCCCAGAGCCATTTGAACCATTTTTTTTTTTTTTTTGTAACAACACAGTGATCATACATCGTTAAAATGAGAGCAGATATGAAGTGCAATATTGAGCACAATTCTTAGACTGTGTGTTGCTACGTTCTGGTGAGAATGAATAGATTTGAGTCTATACATATAATAAAACTGTAACTGTCCTATCCCTGTACCTGTACATAGGTGATATTTAAGAAAACTTAATATGAGGGGTCTTTTATTTCGATTATGCTGCTTCGGAACGTAACCCCTCCGAAGTTGTGTAACGGAACTCGCCTTAGAGTGGTGTCGCTTCGTAATAGTATGACAGAAGCTGGAATTCTCACGGGCTGTGAAGCTGGTGAAGTAGTTTTTATACCACACGTACCCCTCATTCCCAACAATTTCACTTTCCAATTCAAATGCGTGCAGTTTCCCGTGAGCATATGCTTCGCCATAACCATCAACACGTCCAAGGACAGACGCTTCGAGCCGCCGGCCTCACATGGACAAATCTACGTAGCTTGCTCTCGGGTGACTAACTCAGATATTTTGCTCCTATGGGTACAACATCAAATTTTGTATACAAAGAAATTCTTTAATTTTCGTAATTTCTTTAAATACAACACTAGACTGTTCCTCTATCCAAGTCTATTGGTATTTCGTAATTCAGACATCTGTATCCATACTAACAAACACACCGATTCTATGCCGTTGCGCCCTTTAGACAGCTTTACCATCAGTTTATTACATATGATTTTCTCAACGATAATAAGCTTCAGAATTTTTCAAAATACATGCGGGTTCGAGATCCAGATTACGAGGTCGTGGGCAGAAGATAGTGAGAAAAACTCGCATCTCAGGTGGTTATGAACAGCGCCGCATTTTTCCTTAACTAGGGCAGTACGGCGTGTCTGGAAGGGCAAGGCTGCGCGCAATGTTTACTGACAGCTGGCGGGCTGTGCTGGAACGTAGCGGTGTGTAGCGCAGGGCAGGGCAGCGGAGCACAGCACTCTGCCGCTGCTGCTGCTGCTGCTGCTGCCGCCGCCGGCAGGCCCGCATCCGGCCGCCGCCGCCGCCGCCGCCCCCATCGGCTCGATAAACATTCCCCGGCGGCAGACAGAGCGCGCCCGCCGTATCGACGCCGCCAGCCCGCCACGCCGCGCCATCTTCACGCAGCGCCAAATTGCCGTGCCACGGCGTGCCATGTAGGCAGCCTGTCGTTACTGCGCTCTATAGCAGTCTCTAAAACAAGGTTCTTCAATCTTCTAGCTTACCTGGGCAACATCGGAAGACGGCCAGTATTTCTGGGCCGCACATAATACGCTTAACTCTAGCTAAAAGAGAACAAAACCGGGACGGGATGGACCAATGAGAGAACAGCATCGTGTGGCGGTAGTTTCATGTCGAAAATATTCAATTTATCGTAACATAACTTTACATGAACGGAATATTACGGATTTCTTTTACTTTAAAAAAGTTTTTTTTTAATTTTTTTAACCGATCGTCTGATAGATGCTTACCTTTTGGGCCGCTTTGACACTTGCTTTCAGCCGGTCTCATCGGATTAGGGAAGGACGGGGAAGGAAGTCGGTCGTGCCCTTTCAAAGGAACCATCCCGGTATTTTCCTGGAGCGATTTAGGGAAATCACGGAAAACCTAAATCGGGATGGTCGGATTGAACCGTCGTCCTCACGAATGCGAGTCCAGTGTGCTAACCACTGCGCCACCTCGCTCGGTGATTTCACAGTTAATCGGTTTACTCTATAATCTTGTATATGGCCGGGCGGTTCTAGGCGCTTTAGTCTGGAACCGCGCGACCGCTACGGTCGCAGGTTCGAATCCTGCCTCGGGCATGGATGTGTGAGATGTCCTTAGGTTAGTTAGCTTTAAGTAGTTCTAAGTTCTAGGGGACTGATGAGCTCAGATGTTAAGTCCCATAGTGCTCTGAGCCATTTGGACCATTTTTTGTTTAACGTTGTTACCAACAGTCTCGAAAAGTTCGTCGCCGATTTACTTCAGATTTGTACACGGTATTCTTAATAAGCAATCACACGTACATAGGCTATATATGTATTTAGACAGCAATGCACAGGTTTTCCGTTAACACGACTGCGAGAAAAAAAAGTGTGCTGTGAAAATGAGCGATTTCTTTTAATTTGTCGCAGTCAGTTGTTAGGACGATAGTAGGGTGCTTAAACAATCGCACAAACTGCTTCTATATATTCCTTCTCCTTATACGTAAATTTAAACAATAATTGCATACAGAAGAATGTGCTGTTTCGTTATCTTCCTTGCAGTCGGTTTTTAACAGAAAACAACAAAGTTGTATTAATGACTTACGGGGTTCAATACTGTTACGGACGGTTAAAGGCGCTGCAGTCTGGAATCGCAAGACCGCTACGGTCGCAGGTTCGAATCCTGCCTCGGGCATGGATGTTTGTGATGTCCTTAGGTTAGTTATGTTTAACTAGTTCTAAGTTCTAGGGGACTAATGACCTCAGCAGTTGAGTCCCATAGTGCTCAGAGCCACTGTTACGGAATGTAAATCGTCCGAAACTTTGTAATCCTAGCCGTTGGCAGAATAAAACTATGCAAAATACTACCACTGAAGCTACTATCCTCACGGATAGAGTAGCTGGATGTCGCATATACTAATGATCCCAACCGATTTACGCATTCATAAGCGACTTCCATTCCCAATCAACGTTCTTTTGTAGTAACAAACTAGAGTCAAGGTCAGATGTGGGGAGACGATAGAGAAGGGAGGTTGATAATGGGCAGAGAGGGGAAAGAAGGTGTTAGAGAGAGGTTGTTGGTGGAGGAGATGGTGAGAGACGGGGGAGGAGGAGGTGAACAGAGAGAGGAGCTGTGCGTGAACAGTGCTGTGTACGAGTAGGTTTAGTGACGATGGAATTGGCCGGTGTGCACCTCGCATGTGGGTTCACTGAGCGCAATGGGAGAGCTGCATGACGCCGGTCTGTCGAGTTGTTCCTACACCGCCGGCAGTCACGTAACAGGACTTTTGCATCTGAGGGTTTTGCATTGCTCACAAGGGGAGGGCACGACGCTGCGATCACAGATTTACTTCATACTTTGTACACCTTTATTAGCCCATTGAAACAATATAATATGCCAGTAGTAAGGTGCACTACTCTGGCAGTTCCGAGAAAATCGGAAGAGAAGTTTTATGCATCTATTATGTAAGGGATGTATCTGTGGGTAGGTGCTTGAATCTTAAAGTTCATGGTGGACAAGCGGTTAGTGTTCGAGCTTCCTAAGACGAACGTGTGTGAGTTGACGGTTAGATATATGCTCAAACTTAACTTTTAATCTATATTTTTTCATCAGTCGACATATTATTTAGTTTATCTGACATTTGAGAGGTAATATAACAGGTATTTGCATCAAGTGTTCGTGAATCTCATGCTGTTTGACTACTTACTATTTTTAATTAAATTTCATTATTAGAACAAACATATTTATAACTACCAACAAGTAAATGAAGAAATGCATAGAGTTTTCCTGAAAATGTATGTTTGCCATGATTTGCGAAATCCCTTATGCATGCAATTTGGTAAGGTACCCGGAACTACTTTGCACCTCGACGTTTCGAGCCAGGCACCATACGGCAGTGAACCTGCCAATGTAGCAAGAACGAATATCACAGAGTTTACACTTGTACTACAAAAATGAAAGTTTGACCGGGAGTCGAATCGTCGTCTTATACACGTTCGCCTTAATGAAGCTCGAACACTAACCACTTAACCACCATGAACTCTAACGTCCGGCACCTACGTACAGATACATCAGTCACATAACAGACGCGTAAAACTTCTCTTTCGATTTTCTCGGAATTGCCAGAGTAGTGTACATTACTACTTGCACATTATATTGTTTCAATGGCCTAATAAAGGTGTACAAAGTTTGAAGTAAATCAGGGAGCGCTACGTGTCCTTGACAGTATTATGTTGTGCGTTGTACGTTTTGATTATTGCAATAATACAGGCTTCTTTGCTCACGCATTGTGACCTTTTTGAAAAATCAAGACTGTGTCCGAAAACAGAGATCTGCGAAATTCATCTCGCTGTCTTTGTCCTTGAGGTCCAGAGCGCCGTAGGCAAAGGCGCCTAGGTTGATGACATGTCCCTTTAGTTTCGAAAGGCATTTGATGCACCGCATTGCCGTTAACTGAAAAAATAATACGAACTTTACAGTGCCAGATTTGTGAATAGTTTCAACAAAAGCAACAAATGTAAAGGTAATTTCGGAAGTATCCCAAGGGAAAGTTATAGGGCCCTATTCAGATGATAAGAAACACTAAATGGAACGAAGTTCGAGTTTAATTCATCGTTGGTATGGGCTCTAGGATTTATTTTCTTATGTACAATAGGGGATTAATAGGATTAGTATTGGCGTTTACAGTTTATTTTAATGTGCTAGTGGATAACGCTGAATACTCCATAAGCATACTTCGCGGGCGATGCTGATGACTGTAGGAAGGTTGCAGCGAATTGCACTAAGATCTACGGCGGATCGATGACTGGGGCAAGGACTGACAGTTGACGTTAATAAATGTCACGTATTGCGCATAAATATCCAAAGAAACCCATTACCATTCGACTACGGTATTGGCAATAAATCGCAGCAAACGACAACGATCGAAAAATAGGCAGAAACGATTGTCCAGAGCGCCTAATGCCATAACACTAACTGTAGGGAAATCGCATGCCAGTGGCTTACAAAACACTCTTTTTATTGATTCCTGAGTATTGCTCACCAATCTTGGAACCTAATAAGGCTGGACTAGTGGAAGAGCTAAAGAACATCCAACGAAGAGTGGCGCGTTCCTTGACGGGTCGTTCAGTAACCTTGAATGCGTTACGGAGATGCACAACAAACCTCACTGGCAGACGCTGCAAGGGAAGTGTTGTGTATCACAAAGAAGGTTACAGTCGTATTTAGGAATGTCTACGTTCCAAGAATAGTCGGGTAACATATTATTTTCTTGAACGTATGTCTCGCAAAACGACCACAAGGCAATGAAGGAAATTAGAGCTCATACGGAGATTTAATACCAGTTTATCCTTCTACGCACCTTTTGCGAACGGAATAGTTAAGGAGGCAAATGATGGTGCTACCAGAAGCAATGTGGCTTGCGGAGAATAGACAAGGATGCTCTTACAATTTTGTTGGTTGCAGTGAAACTACGACCGTCACTATACGCAACATTACGGAGAGATGAACATGTTTCCGTGGCTACTATGGTTCCTAATTTATACGCAATAGGACATACACATACACATTAATTTGTGTCATTGTAGATTACATTTCTGTTTGCACTCATTAAAATAGTAACGGCACATTTAAAATCCGTATCCACATCCAACCTGAGACTGGAAGCCATAAACTTTCATTCTGTCTGGTAGTGGCTATATACGATAAAGACACACAATCGAAGCGACTGTGATTATTTTAGTGCAGCAGCTTCCAAAATTTTCCTCCGTTGGAACACTTTGAGAATCCAGAATCCTGGTACTTTGATGGAACACCTTGTTTTTTTTTTGAAGGTTAATAAAATTTTAAAGATGAGAAAACTTGTTTCATCGAGCGATTACCTCAGTTTTAAATCATAACTAATAACACAGAAACCAGAATAAAATTAAAAAAAACTAATATCATCAAAATGCTGAAAAAAGCCATATTACTAATAGTTTATCGCAGAGCGCTTACCGCGGAACACAGTTTAGGAAACCTTGTTGTACTGTCTTCAGTGGTTAACAACGGAGTCATCTTCCAAAGGGAAACGTGGAGCAGTTCTGTAACAACCCGGTAGTTACCTTTAACACATGTTTGTTACTAGCGCTTGCTGTCTCTTCCAGCATACAGCTTTACGTGCTTAACGCTGTAGCGTTGTCTGGCGTTTAGGTGTGCAAGAAGTAATTCTTTGCAGCGAGAGATAAAAGAGAGAGAGAGAGAGAGAGAGAGAGAGAGAGAGAGAGTGGGGTGGGACGGGGGGAAAGGGGAGAATTAGGAGTCTTTGACCAGTGAATGCCTTACTAACAAGATGTAAGTCAAATAATCTGAGTACACAAAATGAAGTACGAGAAGCAAAGCAAATGATTAAATTTACTAGCAGTGCTACTTAAGGGCAAGGTCCCAGCGCTCAGATATTTCCTGAGTGCTCAGATTGAAAATGATTAAGCGTTGCTACGATGGTCCAAATACATAAAAGTCGACGAATAAAGTTTTATTGTTTATTTTTAAGACTATCGCCATTGAGTATAATGTCACTACAAATTTAGTGGCTCCTAATGGCAGAATGAATCCATTGGGGTCCCGTTGAAATAACCATTAAACATTACAGCAACTAATTTAGCGAGACGTCTGACAATCTCACTGGTAATGGCTAGATCGATCCTCTTGACAAGGAGTAGTATCTCGAAACGACAGCGTTATACACCATTTCAGAACGCAGTTTCCGGTGAAAGTACGGATGTTGTTCGGTGCTGGATTTTCTGTATCAGAGGTACGTGTGATGTAAAGAAACTAATGTCAGACTACATCTGCGTCCGGGCAGGATTCAGATTCTTATAATGTGTTACGGTGCGAAAAACAGCTGCACGCAGATGCCTGATATACAGTAAACAAATGATCAAACAAAAAGATCTTGTTCATGAGGTGGCGTTTAATAATATGACAGGACAAAAATCTGACCTGTCTATGCAGTCGTGACATAGCGATCTTTCAAAGTGAAGCAGACAGAATCTATTTGCATCCAGTTACTAGAGCCACTTCACAAAGTGAGATACAAAACAACGTTTTATCTCACGCGACAAATATTCCCTCTCGGGGCTCCATGTACGCCATGACCAGCTCTCTTACCCTCTGCCTATGGAATGAGTTATAGAAAAGCTGTCTCACAGTAGGTAACTGCACATCTCGAGCAAACATCGACTTTACTCCGTTACACATTTAACAGATACTCCAACACTCACTATTAGGGCGTTATACACACTGTGTACACTATAACTGTGCCGAGTACAAACAACTGGGAATATTAATGGTCCCTCCCGTCACTCATGTGAAAACAGTAATAAAAAAGAAACTGTAAAACTGGCTTCGTAGACTGGGCGGAGGTTACTTTCTCTGTTAGCGATTCGCCGAGCAAAACCTGACATAAAATTGTAGTAACAGTCGGAAACTATATACTAAATTAGGTCTTCGACTAGTTCTTTTATGCGTCTCATTTTTCTTGAGAAACATTCGGCGTTCGTAGAAAGTGAGGTAAGACGGGTAAGTGGAAATCGGCGCTGTAGAACGCTGACTCCACAAGTCGTCGAGTATTTATTCGTAAACGAACTGTTTGAATACCAGTCTTTAGTTAGTCCCGAAAGTAGATAGGGGATCTGAGACGATCTCGAAATACTTTCACACATTTGATACTTAAAGAGCGAATTTGATTACATTCGCCTTCTGACTGTGTTGTATCCGCGGACCCAACCGAACAGCGCGCGCGCCCTGCCGTCGCATCGCTTGCCACAGTTTCCCGTCTCGACCGCCGGCGGCGCATGGCGTTGCCGCCGACCGAAGGCGTCGCACCATTGCAGAGCCGGGGCCTACAGCGCCCTCTGGCTACACGATAGAACAGGAGCGCTTGCCACGAGTCAGGAAGTCTTGCAGACAGCTCGTTGCAGTCGTCAGTGCCGTCGTTCGTTGTCTGGTTAGCTAGCTCGCTGTGTGATTCAGTATTGTATAACGACTTAGGCCACGAATCAGGAATATTCTTTGGACACTAATTGGAACTGTATCTACGGTACACTCTTCGCTGTCAATAAAGCTAAGTAACTGTTTTATACTAGCTGGCGCTTATTTGTCACTAATCGTTTTCCTGCCACCAGATTTTAGTCACAACCTGGTCACGTCCTACTCCATATCCAAATTATGGTTGCCACGCCCGGGCAGCCATAAAAGACTGATTTGATGCGGCCCGCCACCAATTCCTCTCCTGTGCCAACCTCTCTTGTATATGGCTCTCTCTACCACCATGGAAGTTATTCTCTGATGTCGTACTCCTGCCATACTGTCCCTTCTTGTTCTGAAAGTTTTCTGCGGAGAATCTCATTCCTTATCAACCCACCCAATTTTCAACATTATTCTGTAGCACCACACCACATCTCAACCGTTTTGATTCTCTCCTTTCCGGTTTTGCTCTAGAGGGTATGGCCTTTAATTCCTGCAAGCGGATGACTGCACGTCAGCACGCAACGGGTTGGATAATACATTAAAATGGCATTGCTCCAAAACGCAACTCATTTCATGGCGCGTAAGCAGTCGTCGGAATCTCGGCACAGCCTTCTCGTTTTAGGCAAGAGCGGCTTGGCAGCCTATCGCCGCGGTCGGCCCCCTCGGCAGCGCAGGCCTCGTGGGGCAGGTGTTTCCTTTCCCTCGCCCTCACCTAAGGGAGGAGTCTTGCGTCCACGATCCCGCCCAGCTGTTCCCTTCCCCCTCCTGTTGAATGCGCCACCACTGCTATGATTCTCTTAACTGCTTTCAAAGGGGACGGGGCCAATTCTGTGTCTCGTCGGTCTCTTTCGTAAGAGACCAAAGCGGAGTAAAGCGGTACAAAAGAAAAAAGAAATACTTTATTGTTAAGAAAGAAACTGCTTGTTGTTAAACATTTTCAAAAAAATAAGGGAAGCACTATCCTTCAGTTCAGGTCAAATCTTTTGGAACAGCTGGCTGTGAGCCCTCTTTGGGGTAACTTCCTATGGGACCAAACTGCTAAGGTCATCGGTCCCTGGCCGGCCGGAGTGGCCGAGCGGTTCTAGGCGCTACAGTCTGGAACCGCGCGACCGCTACGGTCGCAGGTTCGAATCCTGCCTCGGGCATGGATGTGTGTGATGTCCTTAGGTTAGTTAGGTTTAAGTAGTTCTAAGTTCTAGTGGACTGATGACCACAGCAGTTGAGTCCCATAGCGCTCCGAACCATTTTTTTCATCGGTCCCTGGGCTTACACACTACTTAATCCAACTTAAACTAAGAACAACACACACACCCATGCCCGAGGGAGGACTCGCGGCTACCCCGCGCGGTCAAGCCCTCTTGGCTAAACCTTCAAACTGGAATTATAGTTCGTCACTTGTGTCGTTGGCACAGCTGCTTAGAGTTGTGTGTTGTCAACGTTGATGGTTCGAAGAGATAAAAGTCAGTACATACGTCGGCAAACAGTCGGCATTTCTCGAAAACTACAAAGCAACACGCGAGGTTTAACGTCTCAATGCAGCAGAGACTATTTCGCTATAAGCTGTGAACTAACTAATTCAAGATTCTTCAAACGCTTTGGAAAATTTGGAATATAACGCATAAAAACACAAATGAGTAGTTCATAAACCGTACACCACCCACTCCCAGCCGGAAGACCTGACTGTATAGCATTTCGAAGCAGCTGGTCGCCCTGCAGTCCCAAAACCGACATCGCAAAGCTAGTCGTGAAATATCTGAGCTGCTTCAGGCAACGTAATAACTGTCAACCACAGAAGCCGCAGCCGTTTGAAGAGGAGGCAGTGTGTAGGTATCGCTCGCCAACGCTTCCGCGACCGTCCTCCAACACCGCTAGCGGTCGCTCTGTACGAATCCTGGCTTTTAGCCAATCGGGAGTCTTAAGACGCCAGACCAGGTGAGATTATCCCGATAAAAATATCACCCAACATCTTTACTGCAAGTAGCTTCTGTCTGGATAACTGTGTATAAATTTGCGGTGAATGTATGATATTTGTGGTAGTTACAAGGACAAGTCGCAGAACTGCGGAGTCATTATTAATGCCTCGAGTAATCTTCGTAGTGTGCGCCGAATCTTGTGGATGGGCAGAAAACTGACAAACACTGCTTTTCCTTTGACTATGACGAAGATGAAGCATACATGAATTACCCTCAAATTTTGGCCTAAAAGAGATGGATGTCTTAATGGAAGATTATTTACTTTTTATAGAACAAAATTTGTGCCTCGAGAGACCGTTGATCACCTTATACACTGACGGGCCAAAAATCATGCGAATGCAATGGGTGTGATGTCAGTAGCGAGTACTCCTCCGTGAAGCGACGAAACTTCAGTAACACTTTGTGCTTTGGGCTGTAGGGGATTTTGGAATCGTTGTGGATCGTCCGTATATTTCTGCGGAGGCGACGTGAGTCCGTCAGTCTAACGCTTATGGCCATTGTATGCAGCGGTTATCATACGTGGAAATATTGCCACTGCGATACTGAAGATCGAGCTTCATACAAGGCAATTTTTCAAAAGGCAGAACCCTATCAAGACTTCTTTCCCCTCAGTTTAGTTCAACACCACAGCCTGTATTTCGTTCTTGCTGAGTAATGTAAGGCCGAGCGAATGTTATGGAGACAGCGATCCACAATTAACGACAGAGAGAGTGTAGGCATTTCACTCTATATGAAAGCATCTGCTGTTGGACACTACCTGAAGAATGTCTGTTCTGATCATATAAATTTATTCTGGCCACTGTTGGACAATGTATCGACTCTGCTACATTTGTGATGTCCTGCCGGCCGCTGTGGCCGAGCGGTTCTAGGCACTTCAGTCCGGAACCGCGCTGCTGTTACGGTCGTAGGTTCGAATCCTGCCTCGGGCATGGATGTGTGTGATGTCCTTAGGTTAGTTAGGTTTAAGTAGTTCTAAGTCTAGGGGACTGATGACCTCAGATGTTAAGGCCCATAGCGCTTGGAGCCGTTTGAAGCATTTGTGATGTCCTCAACGTTGTTGGTTCACGTGATTTCAGTTTGCATTTTTAATGTCGGGCAGTAACAGCTGAAATACGTTTGTTCGAGATACTCATCTAGTTTCGGCTTTCCTAAAGTCTCTCTAGCTCTAAGGTCCTTGGTAACAGTATTTTGAGTGACACAACTAGTCTCTGCTGAAGATACTTGCGACAAACGGTGTATAGCACCGTGACACAGAACAATGATCCTGCCTGTACGCCTTGGTAAGCTTTTACCAATTAAATGCTCTCCAAACAAGTCCTCAAAATTCAGAGAATCTAGTTGTGCTAGAGAGGCGTGTGATCAATAAATGTTGTAACACTGCAGTGGCGCACGAGATTCGCTGCACTAGAACAATCAATATTAAATTCTGACAAAGGTGCTGTACATACTGTGGAGTCACGTTCTCATGACTATCCAGTGTAGCAGCCTACTGGCGCACTCATAGATTCCCGACAGTCGGGCGCTCTCAGTTCTCCAGTCGTATAAAGTGATACGCTGTTTCCAGTGCTTTCAACAGCTTTTGTTGGATACACGGCGGACGATTCACACAGCGGACGAGCTGATCCCACAGATCTGCAAATGTCTTGAAATTGCCAGGGTAGTATTTGGAAGTCTCGATCGTGCTTCTCCAGTGATTTACGGATAAACAGGATGTTTCAGAATGATGATTGAAAAATTTGGGGACAGTTACCTGACACCAACACGAGGAAAAAGTGTCAAATAAACATAGGCTCAGAACTCATACCTTAAGGGCTGGACCGAGCGAGGTGATACAGTGGTCAGCAAACTCGACTCGCATTCGGGCGGGATGACGGTTCAAACTTGCAACCGGCCATCCTGATTTAGGTCTCTCGTGGTTTTCCTAAATCGCTTCTGGCAAATGCCGGGACGGTTCCTTTGAATAGGCACTGCCGATTTCTTATCCCATCCTTCCCTAATCCGAGGTTGTGTTCCGTCTCTAATGACCTCACTGTCGACGGGACGTTACATACTGTTATCCTCCCCCTCCGTAAGGGCTATGAGCGCTCGTTCATGCTCGATACTGCGAACCGCAGCTCTTTCACTGCATGCTCTTTGCTTTCTATATTTTGGGAGCAGTTAGTAGCGACCAAAACAAGAAAAAATGTCCAGTAGATATGGGCTTTAAAAAGCATATCTTAAGAGTTACGAGCACTTGTTCATCTTCGCTGCAGAGAGACATCTCTTCTACTGAACAACTGTACCCAAATATTTAAAATGTCAGTTTGAAACACCCTGTATTCAGGCCTGGATAGTGTACTTGATTTCGTACTAAGATGTAGGTAAGAAAACCAGCGTGTATGGGTAACAGACGATGGATTCGTAATCAGATCAGATCAGATGGAAGAAACCGAAAATGCCCGTCAGATACTAACGGATTTTCAATTATGTTTACAGAGCAAGTGTTCAGCAAGTGTCTCGTCGGGTGTAGTGGTGCCCATCACACTTACGATGCAGAATACATGACTCATGGGGGAAGCGTACGAGTCTACAGTCAGGAGAAGTCCAGTTTCTATACCGACAAGCGGACGCGGAACTTTTCTGCGGACAGTCAGCGTTAACTTAGGCGAAATCCTTACACTCCAGAGCCCGGTAGTCAGCAGTGACAGCTAAACTGTAGCTGTGGACAATTCTTGTTCTCCATGATTAAAGGTGTTCTTTTCCCTTTCCGCACTAGCGTACGTGCGAGACGCGTCGCAGGTTCCGCATGTCAGACACAACACTTTTACCATACAGGCACTATAGTACAATTATTGGTCATTTAACAGTAATGCTCCCTCTTATGATCAGTGCAAATCATGCGAGATGTATGATCTAAGTGTTGTGACTGTAATAACGAAGAGCTTGTCGTAAGAAAGACAATCGACAGTCTAGATCCTTCGTTGTTACGCTACTGGCCATTAAAATTGCTACACCAAGAAGAAATGCAGATGATAAACGGGTATTCATTGGACAAATATATTATACTAGAACTGACGTGTGATTACATTTTCACGCAATTTGGGTGCATAGATCCTGAGAAGTCAGTACCCAGAACAACCACCTCTGGCCCTAATAAAACAGCCTTGATACGCCTGGGCATTGAGACAAACAGAGCTTGGATGGCGTGTACAGGTACAGCTGCTCATGCAGCTTCAACACGATACCACAGTTCATAAAGAGTTGTGACTGGCGTATTGTGCCGAGCCAGTTGCTCGGACACCATTGACCAGACGTTTTCAATTGGTGAGAGATCTGGAGAATGTGCTGGCCAGGGCAGCAGTCGAACATTTTCTGTATCCAGAAAGGCCCGTACAGGACCTGCAACACGCGGTCGTGCATTATCCTACTGAAATGTAGGGTTTCGCAGGGATGGAATGAAGGGTAGAGGCACGGGTCGTAACACATCTGAAATGTAACGTCCACTGTTCAAAGTGCCGCCAATGCGAACAAGAGGTGACCGAGACGTGTAACCAATGGCACCCCATACCATCACGCCGGGTGATAGGCCAGTATGGCGATGACGAATACACGCTTCCAATGTGCGTTCACCGCGATGTCACCAAAGACGGATGCGACGAGCATGAAACCTAGATCCACCCGAAAAAATGACGTTTTGCCATTCGTGCAGCCAGGTTGTCGTTGAGTACACCATCGCAGGCGCTCCTGTCTATGATGCAGCGTCAAGGGTAACCGCAGCCATGGTCTCCGAGCTGATAATCCATGCTCTGCCAACGTCTTCGAAATGTTCGTGCAGATGGTTGTTGTCTTGCAAACGTCCCCATCTGTTGACTCAGGGATCGAGACGTGGCTGCACCATCCGTTACAGCCATGCGCATAAGATGCCTGTCATCTCGACTGCTAGTGATAAGAGGTCGTTGGGATCCAGCACGGTGTTCCGTATTACCCTCTTGAACTCACCGATTCCATATTCTGCTAACAGTCATTGGATTTCGACCAACGCGAGCAGCAATGTCGCGATACGATAAACCGCAATTGCGATAGGCTACAATCCGACCTTTATCAAAGTCGGAAACGTGATGGTGCGCATTTCTCCTCCTTACACGAGGCATCACAACAACGTTTCACCAGGCAACGCCGGTCAACTGCTGTTTGTGTATGAGAAATCGATTGGAAACTCTGCTCATGTCGTCACGTTGTAGGTGTCGCCACCGGCGCCAACCTTGTGTGAATGCTCTGAAAAGCTAATCATTTGCATATCACAGCATCTTCTTCCTGTCGGTTAAATTTCACGTCTGTAGCGCGCCATTTCCGTGGTGTAGCAGTTTTAATGGACAGTAGTGTATAATCATATAAAGTGCCCCATAGCATTCGAACTCCCTGCACACTACTGATTGGCGGGTGGTCTGAGCAGTGGGCGTCGCTCGAGTGGAGCCGGCGGCTGCCGCGTGCCGACACATGGGTCTGAGGACTGCCGCAGTCGCAGCTACAGCGACAGCCGCGCGTTGCGAAACGCGGCCGCTCCCTGGCAGCGGGTAGCGGCCTGGCGCGGCGTCCCGTTAGCGGCAGCAGGCTGCCTGCCTGCAGAGTTGCGTATTTGCGACACCGAATACGCATACGTTATGGCGCGCTACGCGCATGCGCGCTGCCGCCGCCGCGATGTCGAAAGATTTTGCGCGGATCGAAAGTCACCTGCCCGGCCCGGGCTGGCAGGCCCCGTGCGCCCCACGCGGCTCGGCGCGACCTTTACATAACCGCGCCGTCCCAGCGGCGTCCGCCTTACCCCAGGCCTTCCTACACTCAGGTGTGACCTTTGCCGAACTTACCGACGCCGGCGTTAGAAATTTCTGCAGTGCGACAGCCTGACAAATGTAGGATGCTTCAAGTATGGTGCAAACGCTGTGTGAATGACGTGAACCGTTAGCTGGGAAGCAGGCTCTGTCCGCCACATACGCACCAGGTCGTATCGGTATCAATCGAGTTAGCTGCTACTTTGAAAAGATGTCTCAATAAATCTTTAATTGGGTCACTCAGACGGCTGTGCAAGTGCCATCAGCTCATAGAGCTGTGCACAAACTACACTGAAGTGCGATAGTATCGCGTACACAAGATATAAAAAAGCAGTGCATTGGTGGAGCTGTTATTTACATTCAGGTGATTGTATTGTATTATATGTTAACCGAGGACCTAGAAACAACGGATAGGCAGCATCCCCGCCGCAGCCGCAGTTGTCCACAACCCTATGACGACTGCCGCAGTCCACTTCACCCCTCTGCCCCCCACACCGAACCCAGGGTTATTGTGCGGTTCGGCCCCCGGTGGACCCCACAGAGAACGTCTCACACCAGACGAGTGTAACCCCTACGTTTGCGTGGTAGAGTAATGGTGGTTCACGCGTACGTGGAGAACTTGTTTGCGCAGCAATCGCCGACATAGTGTAAGTGAGACGGAATTAGGGGAACCAGCCCGCATTCGCCGAGGCAGATGGAAAACCGCCTAAAAACCATCCACAGACTTGCCGGTTCACCGGACCTCGACACAAATCCACCGGGCGGATTCGTGCTGGGGACCAGGCGCTCCTTCCCGCCCGGAAAGCAGTGCTTTAGACCGCACGGCCAACTGGGCGGGCTTTCAAGTCATTAGTGTGAAAAGGTTTCAGTCGTGATTATGGCCGCACGAAGGGAATTAACACACTGTTAAACGTGGAATGGTAGTTGGAGCTAGAGGGATGGGACATTCCATTTCGGAAATCGTTAGGGAATTCAATATTTTGTGACCCAAAGTGCCAAGAGTTTACTGAGTATACCAAATTTCAGGCATTAACTTTCACCACGGACAACGCAGTTGCTGACAGCCTTCACTTAATGAACGAGAGAACAGTCTGGAACCGCAAGACCGCTACGGTCGCAGGTTCGAATCCTGCCTCGGGCATGGATGTTTGTGATGTCCTTAGGTTAGTTAGGTTTAACTAGTTCTAAGTTCTAGGGGACGAATGACCTCAGCAGTTGAGTCCCACAGTGCTCAGAGCCATTTGAACCATTTAATGAACGAGAGCAGCGGCGTTTGCGTAGATTTGTCAGTGAAGTAACCGCAGAAATCAATGCGGGAGGTACGGCGAACTTTTCTGTTGGTACAATGCGGCGAAATTTGGCATTAATGGGCTATGGCAGCAGACGACCGACGCGAGTGCCTCTGCTAACAGCACGACATCGCCTACAGAGCCACACCAGGGTTCGTGACTATGTCGGTTGTACCCTAGACGACTGTGAACCAGTGATCTCAATTTCAGTTGGTAAGAGCTGATGGTTGGGTTTGAGTGTGGCCACGAAGTCATGGACCCAAATTGTCAACAAGATATTGTGGCTCCATACTGGTGTGGGCTGTGTTTACATGGAATGGACTGGGTCCTCTGGTCCAACTGAGCCTACCGCTGAGTGGAGATGATATGTTCGGCTACCAAAAGACCACTTGCAGCAATTCATAGACTTCATGTTACCAAACAACGATGTCATGTCGCTGGTCGACGATTGTTTCTGACTGGTTTAAAGAGCATTTTGCAGAATCCGAGTGAATGATTTGGCCACCCACATCTCCTGATATGAATCCCAACGAGCATTTATGGGACATAATCGAGAGGTCAGTTCGTGCACAACATCCTTCACTGGCAACATTTTCGCAGTTATGGACGGCTGTAGAGAGAACATGGGTCAATATTTCTGCAAAGGTCTTCGAACGACTTATTGAGTCCATGCCACATCGGGTTGCTCCACCATACAGGGCAAAGGGGGGTCCGACACGATAGTAGGAGGTATCCCATGACTTTTGTCACCTCAGCATGCATATCGAATCTCACAAAGCAACGGTAGAGTATCGAATTAAGAAATACTGTTGCTCAGAGTTAACCTTGCAACTGGTCACTGCAGAATCTGCATAATAGATAGGTTGATTCTGAAATTATTTTTGTTCCCTGATAAAACACGGCTGCATTTATTGGGCTACGTGAACTCACAGCGGCGACAGTGTTATGAAAATCCTCATTCCTTACACCAAGAGCTTATGCAACATATGAAGTGTGGTGTGCTATATGTGAAAAACGAATTACTGGATGGATGTTTTACTTTCAAACCTGAATTCTGACATACATGTGAACAATATAATACAACCTTTGTTACAGATAACTGAGAACTAACTACAGTTAGTTCATGCACAGTAATGTAAATGCACACATGCTAATGTATCTCTGACTGAATTACGAAATGTTTTTCATGACAGGAACCATCATGTCATCATAAGCTTTATAATCTAGTTCTGTGGGAGGACTGTGGGAAGATTGTGGGAGGACTGTGGGAAGATGGGACAAAACACCAGTTTGAAGACTAAATGACTCAACGAGTTACTTAAACTTCTCTTCGGGGTCACTCCTAAAATGTTTAGTTCGGCTATAACCAATACAATACCTACGAAATTCCGGGAACGGTTAAGATCATATGGGGTTGTCGAAGCCTGCTTGCCGGAATTTGTTCCCACGTGACGCAGAACACAACGCTTGCGTCATTCCTCATCGATATTGCGACTCGCTTAATAGCCAACTACAGAAAATATTTAAAATTCCAAGAGCTTCCGTCCCTAATACAATCAATCAACACATTGCTTCCCCTTCCTTTACTTGTCAAACAACTATGAGGGTGAAAAATGAAGATATTTAGCCTAGTACAGCTTCCAGACCGAACGAGGTGGCGCAGTGGTTAGCACACTGGACTCGCATTCGGGAGGACGACGGTTCAATCCCGCGTCCGGCCATCCTGATTTAGGTTTTCCATGATTTCCCTAGATCACTTCAGGCAAATGCCGGGATGGTTTCTTCGAAAGGGCACGGCCGATTTCCTTCCCCATCCTTCTCTAATCCGAGCTTGTGCTCCGTCTCTAATGACCTAGTTGTCGACGGGACGTTAAACACTTATCTCCTCCTCCTCCTCCGGACTCCAGTCAACAGCTGAACCATTCGCTACTGGAACAGGAAGCGGCGGGTGAGGGGGAATTAACAGTACACCAAGTTCCCTTAGCCACACCCGCAAGGAAAGTTAATTTTATTTAGATCCAGAGAATATTTAAGTTCCACGTTTCTTCAGAGTTCTCCCATAACAATTAAATGTCTCAAAGTAATTTCTATTCACCATTATGCAGTAATTGTCTATAGTTACATCAACATTTATACTCTGAAGGTCGCATCGTGACTTGTTGTGAAGATAGTGCTCCTCGTGTTCGAGTATGGTGTGTGGGAAGAGCGGATACCGGTGAATATCCGTATCAGGTTGAATCTCTCTAATTTCACCTTTATCTGATTTCACCATCACGATCATTTCGCGACATGTATGTGAGAGGTGTGAGTACATTGCTTGATTCTTCTTGTAACGTGCGGTCTTGGAGTAAATCTGTAAAGGATGCAGAACATCTCATGTAGGGTCCATCACTGGAGTTGGTGGACATGTCTATGAAGCTATCTTGTTGACTGAAGGAAAACGTTCTTTCACTCCCCCACCCCCTCCAATCTCTCTTTCTAATAACTGGTGGAGCAACAATTTTTTAAGCTGCCTCCTTCGTGAATGAATTACATTTTCGTAGAATTCTTCTAATTAATCTACGTGAGCTTTATCTTCTGAATCTTAAAAATTGTATGGTTGTGACTGTATCCAGAGATTGACCGCCAGTGATCAATAGAGCAACCAAACAACAAGGGGTATTTCTGCCTTCTACTGCAATATACATAGAGCTACCATAAAATTATCTTTTCCAACGTGATGGATAATAGCTTCCTAGGAGGAACATACCTCATATCTATTAGACGTAAATATTTCTGGTGCGTCTGAGGATGGGACTGGTAGCTCGAAATCAGTCATGACACAATAAAAATAAACTGACATTAATTTTTACAGTCAGAGGCAATTTATTCCTAGTCTCAAATAAAATTATTTCTTGCTCATATTTTAATAAAGCCACATTTATCATTTCAAGAAACGATTCTGCTTAAATTGTTATTAAATTGAAATACTGAGGGTACAGCAGGGAGAGACTAAGTTGACAACGTTGATTAATTTGCATATTTTTTATTAAATTAAAATCTTTTTCGAATAATAAATTTGATATACCAAAAGCAAGTCGGAGACCTGATCCCTTCAGTAGCAATGTTACTTATTTCCTATGATTTTCGTATTTACAGCAAACTGAGAACATGCTATTTATGTCCCCTTTAGAGTTATCACTGCAGCCGCTACAGGGAATTTTTGATGTCACTGATTCTGAATAATTGAGTTAGGTAATTGTCGTGATTAACGCAAATCTTGTCGGACCTGTAATAAGATTTGTGCCACTGTTAGGGTATGTAAAGAAAAACTTTCTGGGACTTACTGGTTCATAGCGGCATACCATTTTCCTTCGATAGCATTAGACTGTTTCCAGTTTCCTTTCCAGCGCCGTCGGTTTTTATTCTTACTCGTGGAACGATACGCAGTGGCTGTTGCAAAACGGGCAACTAGTTTAGTAAAAATTATTTAAACGTTAACTGCAATTCGCAAAAAAACTCTAAATTATTGCTTTACACTATCTTTCATTGTCTTATGAAGAACGTCTGCTTTATACAATCATTTTACTATTTCATTTTCGTTTTTATTCGTATTCAATACTTCTAAAAAGAAGTATTTTCTATCAATCAATAACAAATTAGACTACATCTAGAGAACCTCTCTCCTATTTGCTGAGGATTGCAAAGCGGGTATTTCGTAACGCTGCTTCTTCCTCCTTCTCCTCCTGTATTGACGAACATCTCGTGGAAAGAGTGACTCACTGTGTACCTCCCTACCCTAACCTTTCTTATCTTTTGATCTTTCGCCTAGATATGTGAAGGAACCAGTACAACGGTGCTCATTCCCGATGGCAAGGGGGGGGGGCACCCCCTAGCTATCAGGGAAAGGAAAAAAGATATAGGTTAGACACATGATTTTCTATCGTGAAAATAATTTAAAAGTCGGTATTACGCAGGTTTTTGACAGTGTTGGACCTCGAACTTTTTTAGGGGGTAGTCGACAGGATGGTAGGACATCTGCTAAGGCATCAAGGAATAACTTCCACAGTCGTAGAGGGAGTTGTAGAGGGTGAAAACTGTAGTGGAAGACAGAGACTGGAATATATAATTGAGGATATGATTGCAAGTGCTATTCAAGGAGGAAAAAGTTGCCATAGGAGAGGAATTCGTAGCAGGCCGCATCAAAACAGTCAGAGCACTGATGAATGAATAAAAAAGAAACACCTCCCCCCCTTCCCCCCCCCCCCCTCCTTCCATCACCTCGTCCACGAAATATCTGTATGGGCGCCCTGGAACCTGTAAGAGCATTTTACAATCTGGTTGAAGTATTGGTTCTTTACATTTGTCTGAACATATTTCACAAAAGATCGTCTCTTCTGAAATAATTCCGTGTAAGATAGGGAAAGATTTCAACAACATCAACGTATTAACTGCAGCGGCTGAACAAAACCCAGAATCACAACTAAATTCTTTCGGGGACATGTTTAAAGCGCATCTGACGAAGAACTCTCAATTATCGTATAAGTATCTTTTTCGCTTTCTTCCTTGCAGCATAAAAACATTATATGCTCAAACTCCGTTACTGTTCGTAGGATAATTATTTATCTGAACGATTTCTTTTTAGAGGAGCGCTCAAATGACTACCCAAGCAAAAAAGGACTTTGGGTGGTTAATTTTGTACATACTTTACCGTCTCTACAAGTCTGCTATGTTCTTACAAATGGTGCAAGACATGTAGCTAATACGAACGCCCTTTCAACGATATAATAATTTTTGTGCGAAATTATTGTTAGCATCAAAACCTGACAAGTTTCAAATCTAACTTTGAAACTATCTTTAATCGGGCTGGCGTCCTTGGCAAAGGGATGATTGGGATCACAGGAACGTGAAGGGGGGAAACATTTTGTTTCTTAATCAGAAGTAAACGCGAAAGAGTGAAAGTCGAATTTTCAGACGCGTGTGCAATGTCGAGAAAAAGTGAAACCTGTTGCTTCTGGCAAGCGGCCAGTGGGCAGTCTGACAGAAGCAGCTTGTGCGGCACTCAGCTTCGCTAAAAACGACAAAACGTCGCGGAGGTGGCGACGATGCTGGTAACAGCCGCCTAAATATCTGGCACGCTGTTCCAGATTTCCACTGAACAGGAACCAAGCAAACAAAAATCAGCATCTGACAGAAGTAGAGTACAGCATTTCGTAAAGTCGGAGCTAGTGACTTCAACACATAATGCATATAACAATTGCTCAAATTCGTAGTAAACTTTCTCATTTCACAATTCACCGTCATCTGTTACTTCTTATTGCCTACATTAGTTTCAGTGCTTTTTATCAAACGTCAAAGTTTACAACACAGATTAGGATGTTCTAAAGTCAACGAGAAAAAAGGAAACAACAGAACAGTTAGTTGCAGAACACTTTTTTTCCTCAGAAGCTGGTGAAATGCGCTAAACATATTTTCAGGATGTGTTTCATGTGGGACGTGTAAAAAATTAAATATAAAATTAATTATAAAGTTAATAGATAGTAAAAGTAAGAAACTGCGCACAAAAATAACACATCAAAAACAAGTCACAATAAAAGTTCCCTTTTTCAAAATGAAGTTCTAGCATTCTCATTAAACAGGTGACAATGAAGCAGAGCTCAAGTATTTATGACGTTCTGTGTGACGGCTTGTTTAAAGTAGTGGTTATTCACAGCAGATAGATATCGTTGGAGCCACCTACACTGCATTTCTTACAAGCACAAACTTGTTAAAGGACAAGAATATTCTTGAACTTGCAGCCGCATCAGGCGGTTTTAAATTCACGTGCTTTCGGCTGAAGTAACGTCGACCGTTAAAATCAGAATTCCAGATTGCAGATACATTAAATACGGTGGAATCTGGCCTAGCACAGAAAAGCACACTGACGTATACGACAATAGACTAGGAACCAGTAATGTCACAACCACAGGCAGTAGTATATAAGCTATGCGTCAAGGCTAATTAAATTATTGTTTAATAAACTTAAGGACCGATGACCGTTGCAGTCTGGTCCCTTTAATCCCACTAACCAAACCAAACCAAACCTTTAATAAACTTAAACATAGCCCGTAGTAGGCTGTAACGTAATTTTTATTTAATCGTGCCATAAGATAAAAATTACGTTAGCCTACTACGGACCATGTTTACGCTTATTAAGCATCTGGAGGTTGTGGATCCCCATAAAACAAAAAATTTCAAATTGTTGTTGTTGTTTCATAACGACCAAAGACACGATAATATAAAAGTGACGAACTTCAAACGCTGTGATACACCTGAGACTCCACAATTCTACTGTTAAAACGCAAACATCAGACCGCATAGCCTCTAGTGCGGCTTCTTATTCTCCCGTTAATCGCTACTACATACCGATCTCCCGTCCGTACATTAAAATATAGCTAACCTACGAAATTTCAGAATTGATGTATTGTTGAATAGCGTGAAGCTAAAAGAATTTTATATATAGTGTCAAATTTTATAAACCCTGGTATGCACTCTAACAAAGAAACGACGCACCACGAGGGAGTTATCCTAATAGGGCGGAAATCGGTAGGTGTGATGTAGATGTACAGCCAAACAAATGATTACAATAAAAAAAAGAAACTGAATGATTTTTTCAAGAGGAAGGACTTCACAAACTGAGCAAGTCAGTAAACCGTTAGTCCACTTCTGGCCCTTATGCAAGCAAGTTATTCGGCTTGACATTGACTGATAGAATTGTTGAATGTTCTCCTGAGGGACATCGGACTAATTCAGTCCAATTAGGGCGTTAGACAGTCAAATTCCGAATAGACCGTTAAAATCGCAAGTCGGTTGGAGAGACCTGCCCAAAAGGCTCCAAACGTTCTCATTTGAGGAGAGATCCGGTGACTTTGCTAGCCAAGACAGGGTTCTTCAAGCACGAAGGCAAACAGAAGAAACTCTCGACGTGTGCGGGTGGGCATTATCTTGTTGAAATGTAAGCCCAGGGTGGCTTGCCATAGAGGGTAACAAAACGTGGTGTAGATTACCGTCGACTATAGCTGTGTGTCGGATGACAACCAGAGAGGTCCTGCAATGAAAAGTAATGGCACTGGTTGTCGGGCCGTACGTCGCGTCGGGCGACAGTCGGGTTGGTATTTCACTGCTGTCCCGGGCGTGTCCAGAGACGATTTCGCTGGCCATTGGGGTTCAGTTCGAACAGGCTCATCACTGCGCACAATTATGTTCCAGTCAACCATATTCCAGGGCAAATATGTACAAGAGCGAAGAGGGAACAAGAAGACTGGAAGACCAAGAACGTAATACTTTTACTAAAAAGTGTGTAAGGCAGGGATGTAGTTTTCGCCCCCACTGTTCAGTTTATAAATCGAACAAACAGCGACGAAAATAAAAGAAAGGTTAAAGAGTGGGATTAAAATACAAGGTGAAAGGATATCAGTGATAAGATTCGCTGATGACATTGCTACCCTGAGTGAAAGGGAAGAAGAATTAGAGAATCTGTTGAATGGAATGAACAGTCTAACGAGTACAGAATGTGGACTGAGAGTAAATTAGAAGTAGCAGAAACGAGAACAGCGAGAAACATCTGAGTAGGGGATCAGGAAGTAGACGACGTTGAGGAATTCTTCTAGCTTGGCAGTAAAATAGCTCACGATGAACGGAGCAAGTAGACACAAAAAACAGACTAGCACTCGAAAAAAAAAATGCGAAGTTACAGTATCAAATATAGGCCTCAATTTGGGGAAGAGATTTCTTAGAATGTATGTTTGGAGCACAGCATTGTATGGTAGTGATACATGGACTTTAGGAAATCTGGAACAGTGGAACAGAAGAGAAGCATTGGAGATGTGGTGGAGATAGACAGAGAAAGGGGGGGGGGGGGGGGGCAGGAGTAGATGAATAGAGAGAGAGGGGGAAGGGAGTTGGAGGAGTTGAACTAATAGAAGATTGGAGTAAATACATGCCCTCGCAACGCTGGGTACTCAACCAGTGTGAGCGTCCAGGGAAAATGTACCTAGTTTTTGCGAATCCGTGGTCGCCACAGGTAAGTGGATGAAGACGCATTTAGAAGAAATATGCCTTTGAAATACAATTGTTTCTTGATTCTTGCTTTTTTTTTAATTATGACTCGTCTGTGATAAATAGTAATACTCTGAACGAACCACAATCGTGGCACCACCTGGAAGTACTTTAACGGGCGGCTTACTTGCTGCAAGTGCTTGTCTTTAAAATTTAGCCAATGACTGTTCTTTAAATAAGTGAAAAATGTTTTGCTTGGTGAATATCCGTAGTCAAGAAAAGTAAATGCTATTTTTTTTAATAATTTATGGTTTGTGACTCTAGAGCTATACGTCAATGAAATTTTGGGTTCGAGTCTCTAGAAGAAGAGATTTCTTATTTATGTTCGTGGAACGGGCATAGTAAAACCATTAGTATTATCATGATGTATGTCCCGGCGAGTTGAGCTCTCGGGCTTCCAGCTGAGCGAGTTCGTGGAAATGACACAAAGTTTCGATGAGTGCAGCTCCTTTCATCTTCTGGCGAAGTTCACAAGAACATAGTACGTCGAAACATGCAGCACCATCTCGACGAACTCTAAATTAGGCCTGTTCTTTTATAGTAAACAAACATTTTCAAATTTTTCTCTCGCAAGCATGGAACCATGCTTTCAGTATCAAAAAGCTTTAATACCCTGCACTTCAACGTCGCAGTCCAGTAAAACCCGTGGTGCCTAGCCGCGTAACCTGCGTGCTCTCTCAGCAGTGGTGAGCGTGTGTTGGCACAGTGTACGGTAGTCACTCGCGCTGCGGTCTGTATCTGGTTCTTATCAGGGGCGACAGACCGCTGGTGTGCCGGACGGGACGAGAATATGTCGGCGACCTCAAATCCTCGGAGTCGTGCGGGCTGTTAGCAGACCCGGCTGCAGCAAGTGCCCGGCGACGGGCTCTTTGGCATAATCCCGTCTCCGGCAGCGAAACGACCGACCTTGGGTGGTGAGTGCGCGAGCGCTGACCCCAATACGGTGGCTGGCGGCTGGCGCGGCTGTTGCTTCACCGTGGACGCTGGCAGTGAAAGTCGCCAGTAGTGCATCGAGCGGCCGCACCGGGCCGCGCTGAGACGACCTTCTGATCAGCAGTTACGCCTTGCGCCAATATCCTGGCGTGCGCTGCGCGCTCCACAAACCTTTTCGGACGCAGTCGCTATAGATCACGCAGCAGTCCCGCCTTATCGACAGGGAGGCGTAGTAGATGCGGACAGTTTCACGCCCACGTGCTTTTCGCGTTGCGCAACGTCGCCACCAAAAGTGTGACTGCCGCACTTTTGCAGGGTGGGTGAGAAGTCCCCGTACCATCTAGTATCGAATGGTAATTTTTTTAAACTTGTTTTAGCACAAGTACTTACGTATTAAGTGTCCAGTAGGTTCCCCATTATGCTGTAAACACATTTGCATGCGCCTCCATGTTCCTCTTGACATGTTTTATATATTACGGAATGCATCCGCAGCAGCATAGCGCAGTTCTTCGTTTGTACCATAACGATGTGCAGATACATGCGCCTTAATGACTCCCCGTAAAGAGTTGTCAGATGTGCTGGGGTCAGGACTTCTTGGTGGCCATTCCAAGGGAGCTGGTGGTGCTAATAAACGACGAGCTATCCTCCGTTCTGGAAAGTCAACTCGCGCAATGCAAGAGCGTAATGAGCAGGCGCTCCATCTGGCTGCAACGACATGCGTTCTGTGAAGCCCCTTTCCGCAAGCTGAGGTATTAACCATGCATGTAACATTTGTAAGCAATTTGCACCATTCACAGTCCCTTGAAAAAAGTGCGAGCCAAACAGATGATGTGACGTAACTGCTGCTCACTTGAGGCGGGTTCTCCTTTAACTCGATTGTGTAATGAGGATTCATTTTGACTCAAACGACAATATGTCTGGCACGTGACCTGCGATAAATGGCATATCCATCTGAAAACATAACCTTGGGATGGTTCACTGCATTCTGAAATTGAGTTACGAAAGGACGGCACGCTAAAACGCTATTATTCCGGTCTGTATCCGATAACTCGTTTATGAACGTCGGTCGAAGAGGTTTGATCATGGTTTTTACCATGTGATCTCTCACTGCTGTCTTCGATGTGCCGAGTTTCGAAGCACGCTTACGCGTCGACTTCAATCGAAGCAGAGACTCCGGCACATGTTTGTTCTCGCGTCTTCTTGCTTCCACTCTGCGACGTCACTTTATCACTGCCAAAAGTGAAAGCACTTCGTTCCCAATGTAGAAGCTTTGCCTTTCGCGGTGGAGCCTTAGTAAATCCTTCCGGGAATGCTCCCATAATCTGGCTCATTGGCTGTCCTTGTCGTACGTGCATCCATACACTCGTTACTAAGCGCTTCGTGGTAGTGTCACTACGACCGCTCACATGTGCCATGGCTACAAATTAAAACTCGACTGCGGAAACATGTAAATATGAATTCCACCATTTGATCCAACCATTGATAAGAAGTAACGTGGCCACCAATCTGCACAATAACATTTGATACTAAAAAGCGGTTACAGGTGTGCGGGGACTTCGTGCCTACCCTGTACATCTGCATCTACAGCTATACTCCGGCGTTTAGCGGAAGGTACTTCTCCCCTTTCTCTGTTCTGTTCGCTAATGGCTCGTGGGAAGAATGAGTGTCGTTAGAACTCAGAATGAGCTCTAATTTCTCAAATTTTCTCGAATCATTCGCGAGACATTTATAGGAAGAGGTAAAATACTGGCTGACTCGTATCCGAAAGTGACTTTCACGAGATTTAAATAGTAAACTTCCCCTTGCATATCTCACTTATAGCGGCTGCCACAGTAGTTTGTTAAGCGTCTCCATAAGGTTTACACGCCGACTAAACGATCTCTCAACGAAAAGCGCCGCTCTTCATTGCATCTTCTCTACCTCTTCATGAGTACAGCCTGGTAAGTGCCCCAGACTGATGAGCAGCACTCGAGAATCAGTCAATCAAATAAACCACTTCCTTCCTATTTTCCAACAATATATTTGGGACTACGTTAGCACAGCTCGTGTCTGGAAGTGTAGGTTCCTTAGTCACAGCGCTGCCGCTTTGATTCAAAATCACTTTTGTGCCGTGCCGCAATCTACCGGAAGATCAAAAAGTCAGTATAAATTTGAAAACTGAATAAATCACGGAATAATGTAGATAGAGAGGTACAAATTGACACACATGCTTCGAATGACATGGGGTTTTATTAGAACCAAAAAGTACCAATGTTCAAAAAATGTCCGACAGATGGCGCTTCATCTGATCAGAACAGCAATAATTAGCATAACAAAGTAATACAAAGCAAAGATGATGTTCCTTTCAGGAAATGCTCAATATGTCCACCATCATTCCTCAACAATAGCTGTAGTCGAGGAAAAATGTTGTGAACAGCACTGTAAAGCATGTCCGGAGTTATGGTGAGGCATTGGCGTCGGATGTTGTCTTTCAGCATCCCCAGAGATGTTGGTCGTTCACGATACACTTGCGACTTCAGGTAACCCCAAAGCCAATAACCGCACGGACTGAGGTCTGGGGACCTAGGAGGCCAAGCATGACGAAAGTGGCGGCTGAGCACACGATCACCACCAAACGACGCGCGCAAGAGATCTTTCACGCGTCATTTTGTGAACTTTGTTTTTTTGGTTCTAATAAAACCCCATGTCATTCCAGGCATGTGTGTCAATTTTTACCTCTCTATCTACATTATTCCGTGGTTTATTAAGTTTTCAAATTTATACTGACTTTTTGATCACCCGGTATTTTAATTACTGGTTTGCTGGTTTATTTAGAGAGACGGTGATGTAATGTTTAGGGTCACCAGACTTTGCATTAATGACGCCAATACCCATCATGCGTCGTCATGGTTTTCGCTCACGGCCGTGTGAAGGGATTGTCCTGGATTAGAGTCCAGGGTCACGCTAGTGTGGGTTTCCTCTCTCTCTCTCTCTCTCTCTCTCTCTCTCTCTCTCTCTCTCTCTCTCTCTCTGTGTGTGTGTGTGTGTGTGTGTGTGTGTGTGTGTGTGTGTGTGTGTGTTGTATTTGCAAAATTGCACAGACATGTAATGAACATGTCGAAATAATGAACCATGTGACATGATGGAATTGTTATACCACTAGACTCGAATTTGGAAGGAACGTCACTTTTTCGTGGTTTACCTGAATAGATTGAGACGAATACCAGAATAATTTCTTTGCAAAAGACACGGTCGATTTCCTCAACTGTCCTTGTTCAATCAGCTTGTTCTGTGGCGCTAACGACGTGTACGTCAAAACCTAATCGTTCTTCCTTTAGAAGTAAACAAAATGCATTGATATATGAAGCATTTAAGCGTATGTACGCTCACATAAACAAGACTGACACTTCCAGATTACTAATGATCTGCCCATGGCGTACAGATGTCAATCTTAGTAGACACCAAGATACTATCAAAGAAGAGTAGGCAAGATCCCAGCATCAAGATTTAGTCCTCCTTTCTTCCATTCCACACTCGCCCACAAAAAAAACAACATTAAACTGCAGAGGCAGTTGTGGAGTGGTATAAAAACGCATTCGACACTTACTGACAGATTAAAGAAACGCCAAACCACAACTAGGGTATTACGGTGTTACCGTATGTTCATTAGTTACGTAAATACTACTGACTGATTTATCCTGAATAAATCGGTTTAAGTAATTTAATCTATGTTAGTATGGCATTAAAAAGACGAAATCAAAGAAAAAATTGATTTTATCCATAGACTGGTAGGAATGAGGTTGGGGTTATGGGTTGTACTTGTACTTTAACAATTTAAGAGGATATTTTGGCTCAGTGAGATCCCATTTTAAGTTGAATAACATTATTAGTGTGGTTGAACCGAAGTATTCCTTTAAGTTGTTAAAAAATTGAAGAGAAGATTGAAATATACTGACTGTAAATATGGAGCAGACCGTTCCACAAGAGGTTTTTAATACACTGAAGATATGTCTTTAGCACAGAGGGAGGCTACATCGAGATTTACAAAATGATCATGAAAACACATATGAAATATTCGATGAAAACCTGTGCGACTTTTGACTTGCGAGGAAAACATGTATGTGGGAAAAAGTCTACTGAAGGTGATCGCTATTCAGATTATTGCTGTCGTGCCACGAACTAGGACACGAGTAATCACCTAATGGTCTACTTCGCAGACAGGCTGGGGCATAGAATCAGAGAAGGCACAATCAACCTCGATCTGAACGCATGTTCTCCATATCACGGCTGGCGCACAACGAGGTGAGTATCCTAGAACAAAGTACTGCAGATGGGTAGTAGCCAACAACTACAATATGTAGCCGTTGACTCTTTTTGCGCACTACGCAGGGTTAGGCACTATGACAAAGAGTTGGAAAAAAAAGAAAAATTGAGTATTCGACATATGGTGCTTAGAGAAGAATTATAAGACATTCCTGGATGTTTGGGACCACCTACGCGCAATATCAAAACACCCCAAAATGTAAGAGAAAGTCTTGGACAGCGTAAAGTAAGACATTTTTATTTTCGCTGTGTCATGAGGAATGGGAAATGGACTACTTTTCATATCACCCTGTAAGCTAAAATTAATGATAAATATGATATTAAATGTCACTGAACGCAGCGGCTCGACAGGTTACTAGAAGTATTAGCACGGCAACTAGCCACAACACATTTTTTCTCTTTCTTTTAAGGAACCTGAAGTTGTCTAGCGAACATAATCGAAGTGTACTGTGAGAAAGAATTTGTCATTCTGCAAAATAATATTGATAATCGTTTTTGTAGGACCAATGTGTTAATTTAACGGTGGCAGACGCCACGAGAATGGCTATCAACAGATTTCGACAAAGTGCGAGAATGTGAGAGAGACTAACTGGAAGGGCTCTGCAGGAAGTAACTAAGATGTAGCATTGGTTATATATCTGCTACCACTGTTGCCGCTACAAACACTGCTACTGCTTCTACTACTATTCAACTGTGTGCGAATATCCACGGCTGATTCATTCAACATTGTTGCTACAACACAGCTCGTGCTCCGTCGCTATTTTGACGGAATGTTAAACAGTACCCTTTCTGTTTTCCTCCTATATCAACTGTATTGACCTCTGATTGGAGAAAGTGATCCTCATTGTGTCAGAGTAACGTTCTTAAGCTCACAGATACAGTTTCCGCAGCTCTTTACTTTCACCAAAGTGTCATTACTTTCATGTGGCCTCTCTCTTGCTCCTCCTTCTCATCTTCTTCGACTTCCGCACCCCTTACCACCACCATCAAATCTCTTTCCACTGCAAGTTTACTTCAGTGACGTTCCTCTTAAAGGCCTGCTACTGTTAGTATCCACAATTACCGTAGACGAGAAAGTAGAGGTCACTAAAGTTGAGTAATTTCCCTACGTGTGGTTTCAGCCATTAAGAGCATAGAATTTGACGCCTTTAACCTACAGTCTGTGGTATCACGTGAAGAATACGTCTCGCGGCTCTCATTTCATTAGCTTTCAGAAATTGTCAGCCAAATTCTAAGAATCTTCGGCGAAGTCAAGCAGATGCATTTTTAATATTGTAAGTAAAAATTTTGAGTCGGTATTGTTCTAAGAGCAATACTGAAATACAACAGCTACTGTTGTTTCTTTACTTTACTATGCCATTCTTACATTTAGGCGATTAAAAAAGAAAAATGTCGAGTTCGACACATCTAAAAAATGTTCAGTTGTGTGTGAAATATGATGGGACTTAACTGCTAAGGTCATCAGTCCCTAAGCTTACACTCTACTTAACCTAAATTATACTATGGACAAACACACACACACCCATGCCCGAGGGAGGACTCGAACCTCCGCCGGGACCAGCCGCACAGTCGATACATCCACTTTTATTTCTAATGTACTTCTGATTTAGTCTATCATGTCACTAAGTTTGCACTTTTTAGGGACGCAATACAAACTTCTTAAGAACCATGGTGGCGTGGACTAACTAGTTGCGCTTCACGTCGGTGCACGCCGATGTTGAGTTACGGGGACGTCGTTAACATGAGACAGTGCATCTCGTTTAACAACAGGCAGCTGGAAGGGATGTTCTCACGCGAGAAATGTCTGAACAGTTTCTCACCGACGAACACTGCAAGAACGTACTTTGCGAACATATGCATCCGTGTGTTCACCTACTTCATTCTACTGTCGACCTGTAACTCTAGCGAGACAATTAGCCATCCCATCGCTAATGAACTGCTTCAGAAAGGTCTGACGAATCCTCTACGGACGTAAGAGTGCTTGGAAACCTGAGACCATTCAAACTGATTACATATGGAGCGCCATCGAGTGTGGTGTGTGCGTCTCTGGTCCAGCTCCGACCAATCTCCATGAGTTATGGGAGGCGATTAGTCACACATCAGAATGGTTTAACAGCACATTCGGTGTCTCTAGCAGACACTGCCGTTATTAGGGCGGATTAATGGGCTGCACGCTGCTTAGTGATTGTGTCTAAAGCACTTGCTCTCAAGTAGCAACATAATTTGCCTTTGCCCGCATCTCGTGGTCGTGCGGTAGCGTTCTCGCTTCCCACGCCCGGGTTCCCGGGTTCGATTCCCGGCGGGCTCAGGGATTTTCTCTGCCTCGTGATGGCTGGGTGTTGTGTGATGTCCTTAGGTTAGTTAGGTTTAAGTAGTTCTAAGTTCTAGGGGACTGATGACCATACATGTTAAGTCCCATAGTGCTCAGAGCCATTTGAACCATTTTGAGACGCCATCGTACCGTACATAACGACTGCATTCTACGGACTACCAACAGAATGAATGTACGTAGTAAGTCCGGTGGCGCTACACTACAAAAGCGCCATAGGGTACAGCGAACCCCACCGAAGTCAAGTAACCAAAGGCATTTCGTGCTGGAATCAACCGAGCGATGTAGAGAAGTGTACAAAGCAACATCTAGCTATATGCAGGCGAACACGACAGGCCGAAAGCCTGTGCTGGCCCATGATGTAATGCCTACCTCATTTGATATTAGGCATCATAACTCGGAAATACATCAATTTCAAACAAAACTTTATTTAACTCTTATTTTGATGTATACGTTACACACACAAAGTGTGCACAGTTACTTTCGAATCGGCCGGTATATTCAGCAAGCCATAATACGGTGTGTGGCACAGATGGCGTCGTCCTTGGTTTCCTGTTACACTCGTAAATGGAACAAAGGAAACCCCACTATCTATATGCCTCAGTACGAGCCCTAATGTCTGTTATCTTGTCTTTGCGGTCCTTCTGCAGTCAACCCCAAATGCCGGTACCTTTAATTTTGTCAGTGGCGTTTCACGAAAAGGAAGTCCACTTCTCACCAGGGATTCGCATTTGAGTTCTTGATGGATCTCCGCAATACCTGTAATACTCGTGTGTCGGTCTACCGATAAGAAATTTAACAACACGTCTCTGAATTGCTGCGATGCCTTTCTTCAATCTTATCTCGTGGATGTGCCAAACACTCGAGTAGTACTCAAGGATGGGTCGCATTTGTGTTGTGTACGCAGTCTCCTTTACACATGAGCTACACTTTCCTAAAATTCTCCGAATAAACCCCGGTAGACGATTCGGCTTTCCTGCTAAGCTCGTTCCATTTCATATCGCACAGGTACGCCTAGATATTTAACCGTCGTGACGCACCACCAGTACTGCATTCATACAAACGACGGCTGTTTCTCCCAGTGATCTGTATTAACTCATTGTTTCTCTACATTTAGAATAAGCTCCCATCCATCATATTGACCAGAAATTGTATCTAAGTCATAACGTACCCACCTATAGTCACTCAACAACTGCATTTTCCTACATCATAGGATATACATCTACAACCATACTCCGCAAGCCACCTGAAGGTGTTTGGCGTAGCGTACCTTGAGTACCTCTATCGGTTCTCCCCTCTATTCCAGTCTCGTATTGTTCATGGAAAGAAGGATTGTCGGTATGCCTCTGTGTGGGCTCTAATCCCTCTGATTTTATCCTCATGGTCTCTTCGCGAGATATACGTAGGAGGGAGCAATATACTGCTTGACTCAACGGTGAAGATATGTTCTCGAAACTTCAACAAAAGCCCGTACCGAGCTACCGAGCGTCTCTCCTGCAGAGTCTTCCACTGGAGTTTATCTATCATCTCCGTAACGCTTTCGCGATTACTAAATGATCCTGTAACGTAGCGCGCTGCTCTCCGTTGGATCTTCTCTATCTCTTCTATCAACCCTATCTGGTACAGATCCCACACAGCTGAGCAGTATTCAAGCAGTGGGCGAACAAGAGTACCGTAACCTACTTCCTTTGTTTTCGGATTGCATTTGCTTAGGATTCTTCCAGTGAATCTCAGTCTGGCTTCTGCTTTACCGACGATCAGCTTTATATGATCATTCCATTTTAAATCACTCCTAATGCGTACTCCCAGATAATTATGGGATTAACTGCTTCCAGTTGCTGACCTGCTATTTTGTAGCTACATGATAATGGATCTTTCTTTCTATGTATTCGCAGCACATTATACTTGTCTACATTGAGATTCAATTGCCATTCCCTGCACCAGGCGTCAATTCGCTGCAGATCCTCCTGCATTTCAGTACAATTTTCCATTGTTACGATATACCACAGCATCATCCGCATCGGGAAACAGTTGCATATTGCCGCATGCTTTATCGGTCCGATCATTTATGTATATAGAGAACAAGAGCGGTGAGTACGTTACACGTATGGCGTAAGACAAGGTGCTAAAATGAGGGTGACAATATTGTTTTTCGGATTCCGTTCGTCAGTCGCTTATAGGAGCAGTCTGTTATCAGTCTGTGTGTCCGTCCGAATGTTACGACAACCTTTTTCTCAGGAACAGATAGAAACATAGAGCTGAAGTTTATGTTAGATCTAAGATCTACAGTCGCTTGGCAATGTAAATAATTTAAGCTTCTAAGTCAGTGCGATCAGAAGATACGACCGAATGTATCACATAGTTTAATTCTCGTTAACTCACTCGTCATAAACTATTGATTAATTGTCTGTGTACACTGAAGAGCCAAAGAAACTGGTACACCTGCATAATATCGTGCAAGCCGCCCCCCCCCCCCTTCCACACTCCCCCCCCCCCCCACCCCCCGAGTACGATGAAGTGCCGCAACACGACGTGGTATGGACTCGACTAATGTGTTAATGTGTGAAGTAGTGCTGCAGGGGACTGACACCATGAAACCTGCAGAGCTATGCATAAATCCGTAAGAGCACGAGGGAGTGGAGATCTCTTCTGAGTAGCACGTTGCAAGGCATCCCATATATGTTCAATAATGTTGATGTCTGCGGAGTTTGGTAGCCAGCGGAAGTGTTTAAACTCAGAAGAGTGGTCCTGTAGCTATTCTGAACGTGTGGGGTGTCGCATTGTCCTGCTGGAATTGACCAAGTCCGTCGGAATTTACAATGGACATGAATGGATGTAGGCGATCAGACAGGATGCTTACGTGCGTGTCACCTGTCGGGGTTGCATCTAGTCGTATCAGGGACCCCATATGATTAACTGCACAAGGCCCACACCATTACAGAGGCCCCTCCAGCTTGAACAGTCCCCTGCTGACATGGAGGGTCTCTGGATTCATGAGGAGGTCTCCATACCTGTACAGGGCCATACGCTAGATACAATTTGAAACGATACTCTTCTGACTATGTAACATGTTTCCAGTCATCAACAGTCCAATGTAGGTGTCGAAAGGCCAGGCGAGGCATAAAGCTTTGTGTTGTGCAGTTATCAAGAGCGCAAGAGTGGGCCATCGTCTGCGAAAGCCCGTATCAATAATGTTTCGTTGAATGGTTCCCACGCTGACACTTATTGATGGCCAAGCATTGAAATCTGCACCAATTTGCACTTCTGTCACGTTGAACGATTGTGTTCCGTCGTCGTTGGTCCCGTTCTTGAAGAATCTTTTTCCGGTCCCAACGATGTCAGAGATTTGATGTTTTACCGGATTCGTGATGTTCACGGTAAACTCGTGAAATGGTCGTACTGGAAAATCCCCACTCCACTGCTACCTCGCAGATGCTGTGTCCCATCGCTCGTGCACCGACTATAATACAACATTCAAAACAACTTTAATTTTGATAACTTACCGTTGTAGCAGCTGTAACCGACCCCTGTGGCCGAGCGGTTCTAGGCGCTGCTGCTACGGTCGCAGGTTCGAATCCTGCCTCGGGCATGGATGTGTGCGATGTGTTTAGGTTAGTTAGGTTTAAGTAGTTCTAAGTCTAGGGGACTGATGACCTCAGATGTTAAGTCCCATAGTGCTTAGAGCCATTTGAACCATGTTTCTAGTTTTCTTACATGGGCTTTTCCGAACCAGAGCCGTATTCTGCCTGTTTATAATCTCCGTATTTGAATAAGCATGCCTATACCAGTTTCTTTGGCGCTTCAGTGTATATGTAGGGCCTGGAGATGCAGGAGTAAAGCGCGTCCCTGAAAACCTGAGAGGTCGCGGGATTGAATCTCGGTCGGACCAGCGGTTTTTCGGTCTTCATTTTAACCTAACCTCAACCTCTCAACGATGTGGGGAATTGCCAGAAATAATACGCGATTCAGATTCCGTGTTAAAATGAAGGTCATCTTTTCCCGGGTGGATGAATGGGATGAGTTACGGACAAGGAAGTCGCCGAAGTGACGCCAGGCCATCGAACCACACGACATTATTATTAGCACTATTATTACTGAAACTTCCTGGCACATTAAAACTATGTGCCGGACCGAGACCCGAACTCGGTACCTTTGCATTTAGCGCGCAAGTGCTCTACCATCTGAGCTTTCCAAGCACGACTCACGACCTGTCCTCACAACTTTAATTCCGCCAGTACCTCGTCTCCTACCTTCCAAACTTCTGCAGGAGAGTTTCTGTGAAGTTTGGAAGGTAGGAGACGAGGTACTGGTGGAATTAAAGCTGTGAGGACGGGTCGTGAGTCGTACTTAGGTAGCTCAGATGGTAGAGCACTTGCCCACGAAAGGCAAAGGTCCCGAGATCAAGTCTCAGTCCGGCACACAGTTTTAATCTGCCAGGAAGTTTCATATGAGCGCACACACCGCTGCATAGTGAAAATCTCATTCTGACTATTATTATTGTCTGTAAACATACACTACTGGCCATTAAAATTGCTACACCACAAAGATGACGTGTTACAGACGGGAAATTTAACCGACAAGAAGTAGATGCTGTGATATGCAAATGATCAGCTTTTTAGAGCATTCACACAAGGTTGGCGCCGGCGGCGATACCTACAACATGCTAACATGAGGAAAGTTTCCAACCGTTTTCTCACACACAAACAGCAGTTGACCGGCGTTGCCTGGTGGAACGTTGTTGTAATGCCTCGTGTAAGAAGGAGAAATGCGTACCATCACATTTGATAAAGGTCGGATTGTAGCCTATCGCGATTACGGTTTATCGTATCGCGACATTGCTGCTCGCGTTGGTCGAGATCCAATGACTGTTAGCAGAATATGGAATCGGTGGGTTCAGGAGGGTAACACGGAACGCCGTGCTGAATCCCAACGGCCTCGTATCACTAGCAGTCGAGATGACAGGCATCTTATCCGCATGGCTGTAACGGATGGTGCAGCCACGTCTCGATCCCTGAGTCAACAGATAGGGACGTTTGGAGGACAACAACCATCTGCACGAACAGTTCGACGTAGTTTGCAGCAGCATGGACTATCAGCTGGGAGACCATGGCTGCGGTTACCCTTGACGCTGCATCACAGACTGGAGCGCCTGCGATGGTGAACTGAACGACGAATCTGGGTGCACGAATGGCGAATCGTCATTTTTTCGGATGAATCCAGGTTCTGTTTACAGCATCATGATGGTCGCATCTTTGTTTGGCGACATCGCGGTGAACGCACATTGGAAGCGTGTATTCGTCATTGCCATACTGGCGTATCACCTGGCGTGATGGTATGGGGTGCCATTGGTTACACGTCTCGGTCACCTCTTGTTCGCATTGACGGCACTTTGAACAGTGCACGTTACATTTCAGATGTGTTACGACCCATGGCTCTACCCTTCATTGGATCCCTGTGAAACCCTACATTTCAGCAGGATAATGCACAGCCACATGTTGCAGGTCCTCTAGGGGCCTTTCTGGATACAGAAAATGTATCCAGCACATTCTCCAGATCTCTCACCAATTGAAAACGTCTGGTCACTGGTGGCCGAGCAACTACCTCGTCACAATACGCCAGTCACTACTCTTGATGAACTGTGGTATCGTGTTGAAGCTGCATGAGCAGCTGTACCTGTACACGCCATCCAAGCTCTGTTTGACTCAATGCCCAGGCGTATCAAGGCCGTTATTACGGCCAGAGGTGGTTGTTCTGAGTACTGATTTTTCAGGCGCTATGCACCCAAATTGCGTGAAAATGTAATCACATGTCAGTTCTAGTATAATATATTTGTCCAATAAATACCCGTTTATCATCTGCATTTGTTCTTGGTGTAGCAATTTTAATGGCCAGTAGTGTATATTTGTGCGGACCCCGCCGGAGCGGTAGTTCTACTTGCACTTGTACGATTTCTTTATTCCTGCAATCCAATATTTCAGAACAGCACACCGATTCTGTATTGTTGTTCTTGATGTATGTGTGTGTGTGTGTGTGTGTGTGTGTGTGTGTGTGTGTGCTGAAGCCGTGTGAAGCGGTCGGGGGCGGAGTGTGGGGGCGAGCGTGCGGCCCGGCCCTACCCGTTCCCGCGCCACAGGTGTCCGCCAGTGGCGAAACACTGTGCGGCACCGGTACAGCTGCCACCAGAGGAGCCCCCAGAGGCAGACAGTGCCGGAGCGGCGCGGAAACCGCAGCGGAAGGCCGGCCGGCGTGGTCCGGCGTGGCAGCGGCCGCGGTGCTAAGTAAGAGCGGCAGCCAGTAGGCCAGAAGAGAGCGGCGCGCCGGAGAAAGTCCGCTGGCCGGCGCTCTCCACACCTCGGCGCGGGCCTGCGTCTCCACCGCCGGAGTGGGATGCCAACACAACGCCGCGGTCCAGTCTTGACGCGTGTCCTTGAGTTATGGGCCATACGGAGACTGCTCTGCCCTCTCCGATTTTGCACATTTTCGTATGATTTGAGGGTCAGTGCCTGGAGAGCTGTTTCCTAGAGTAGTACGATGAACTGCTAAAAAACAATGGAAAATCGACTCTGCTCTTGACTACAAAAATGTCGAGGTTTTTGCGTTTTAATCCTTTTATTGCGAACCTGCTGGTCCTATCCTCACCGGCAATTCTTATGAACTCTTTTGTACTTTTTCTATCACGATAGAGGATGACAGCCAAAGCAGTTGCAGGATAAAAATTTATTAAAATCCTTGACCAATGTTTCGGTATATATAAATATACCTTCATAAGAAGTAAAAAATCCTGAACAGGAAGACACTCTCATTAGAAAAACCTTAGCATCGGAAATGAGAAACACAAAAGCTTAAGTAACAGTGAAATTACGAGAGTAATACAGGCACAAAATCTTTTAGTTACTTACCAGAATTACATCATGCAATGGAGATTAATAAAACAATTGTGCAAAAGGCGTCGTCAATAATTAAGACATCTTCTCCATTTGTACAACGTGACTATGGGCACAGGGTCAATGCGAACAGTTTAACACCAGTACTTCTCCTATGAACTATCGAGACAAGAGTGTGAAAGCACTAGGGCAGATGGTTTCGCCGAGTGAGGGCACTTGTGGTATGCGCCAGACACTTGCGCATATTAAAATCCATGGATACCTACATAAGCGCATCAAAAATTATTAAAAGTTGTGCTAATTCAAACCTTCTGTCTTAATAAATAACACATATCAAACCATTTAAAAATATTTATGTAAAATAGAAAATATGGAACCAATTTACCTGTGTCCTAGTGTCAAACAGATGAAGCTTGCGCTATGGAACACATCTAATGAGAGAGGCCACTAGTGTAATGCGCGAGAATCTCGCGTAACGTAGGCGGTGAAATACGTACTAGCGAAAACAACCGAAATGTTACAATAAAACGAAACCATCTGTCGTTGTCAATAAAAACATACTAGTCAATTAACCACACATACACATCGAAAATCACAAACAGCAACATTTATGTATTTCTACAATTAGTTCTACAGCAGTACTGTTCCAATAGCTAGTGGTAAAATGACAGTCTTTAACAACAGCTGATCTTTCGGGACCCACGTTCCCTCAGGTTCTCTTTTGTTCACATTTAATGCGAGAATTAAGAAACAACCTCGACGGTCAACAAACACGACTCAAATTCCAACTTTTTTTTTAGTCATTAGTGTTGCGAGTTGCGACTGATTAGATGCAGTCCGCACCGACTTCCTCTCCTGTGCCCAACCTTTTCATCTAGAGTAGCACTGCAAACTACGTGCTCAGCTATTTGCTGGATGTACTGCAATCTCTGTGTTCCTCCACAGCTTTTATCATCTACAGTTGCCTCTAGTACCGTGAAGGATAAAGGCTGATGTCTCAGCAGATATCCTACCATCCTATCCGTTCTGATTCTGAGTGTGTGCCACGTATTCCTTTCCTCGCCGATTCTCTGGAGAACCTCCTCACTGCTTACCTTATCAGTCCACTTAATTTTCAACATTCTTCTGTAGCACCACATCTCAAATGTTTCGATTCCCTTCTTTTCCTGTTTCCCCACAGCCGATGTTTCACTACTGTACTGTACTTCAAACGTACATTCTCAGAAATTTCTCCCTCAGATTAAAGTCTTTGTTTGATACTACTTCTCTTGGCCAGGAGTGCCCTCTTTGCCGATGGTATTTTGCCTTTTATACCCTCTTTGCTCCGCCCATGATTCGTTATTTTGCTGACTAGATAGCAGAATTCCTTAACTTCGTCTACCTCGTGATCCTCACTTCTCATATTTTTTCCCAGTTCTCATTTCCTCTACTTCTCATTACTTTCTTATTTCTTCGATTTATTCTCAGTCCGTATTCTTTACTCAAGAGATTGATCATTCATTTCAACAGATCCTGTAATTTTTCTTCACTTTCACTGCGGATAGCAATGTCATCAGCGGATCTTATCACTGATAGCTTTTCACCTTGAATTTTAATCCCACTCTTCCCACCAACGAGTTAAAATATGCCAAAATAGATGAACAGCAGCAATGATATATTTTTTCATTTAAAAATAAGACGTTTCTCCTTTTTGTACCAAATTTAATGTATTGTAAGTACTCGCATTTTGGTGCATTTTCCAATTAAAAATAAAAAGTTTTATGTAGTTAAAATATTGTTCAATTTGTAACTGACATTGCAATTTGATGATAATGAATTCAATTTCTTCTAGCGAGAATCGAATCAAAGACATCGCGATTACAAGAGTAGAGCGCTTCGCAGTCAACTACCGGCGGGTCTGTTTAAGTTATCGTGTGGCGTTGTTGTCCAGGTGTCCCGTCCGTCCCCCCCCCCCCCCCTCCCCCGTCCCCTGACATGTCGTTCGGCCGCTTATTCAAAGCATTTGTATATGATGCTACTTCGGCGATGTCCACGGCTTTGTGATGAAGATGAGATGAAATGACGAGGACAACACGAACACCCAATCCCCGAGCGGAGAAAATCTTCAAGCCGGCTGGGAACCGAACCTTGGACGTTGCGGTTTGGAGACAACGACGCTAACCACTAGACTAAGATCTGGGGGTGGCTCCATTAAATACCCTTATTTTTTTCTTTTACAGCGCTTGTAATTTTTAAACTCATTTTTTTGAATGATATTTGTTAAGCGTACTGCTTCACGAAACTGATGTCTGGGCACTGACCTTCAGATCCTAAAAGCATAAATGAAATCGAAGTAAGCAAGAGCTTTGTGAGAATATTCAGATACAATTACTTCTCTCTACTTCAGCGAGGTGTGTCAAATACGTTCGTGTGTGAAGTGAAGGAGTGTGACGATTGCTTTGCAGCGTAGTGTTTCGTCGGACGCTTATTGAAATGAAATTAGGAAATAAGTCGGAACCTCATTTAGATGACGTAACCTGTTGCCGAGCAGCACCAAGCCTCAGTTTCCACACCTTATGATCAGATCGCCACCAAGTGTGTGTGTCGCACGGTCTCATTCCGTCAGACACAGCAAAAGGTATTTAACTCTGGACGGCCAAACTATCTGAAATGACATCTTCCCTTACAGAGGATGAACAATACATTGAAGGAAAAAAAGTGAACCGGCTATGTCGGGTACGTGGGATACCACAGGAGCATGTGATAGTGACTTCGGATAAAGGGGCAGTTAAGATGGAAATCTGTTAATGACAGAGAACGTAGTTCGTATGTCACAGGAGTGCTTGACAGTCAAAGTTGATAGACACTATAAACTTTGTTTCTGTCAACGTTCAAATAAATTGTTTAATCACTACACCATTTCCGACTGGTTTGTCATTACAAATGGCCCATAGGCACTTCTTGGCGGCTGGCTGCTTCAAAGGATGCAAGGAGTCTACGTTTCCTTGTCCTCTAACGGTAGATGGCAAATATGAAAACACTGACAGAGCTCTGTGATACTGTCTGGTTCACATGTGTGAAAAAACTACAGCAACAGAATGTAGAATACTGTCTGTTTATTGGTCGAATGTACTTAAGAAGATACGAACCGCTTCAAAAATTTAAAGTTTCGCTTGAGTGATTACTGCTTATGTGTTAGACGTGTTTCTTTTTTGTGTTTATGAATTGATAGGATCATTTCCGTGTTGGCTGCCATCAAACAAACTAACTCTGCATACGTCCCTGAAAGCTATTTCCACGAACTAGCCATATAAGCCTAATTTTCCATGGATCTTCGTCATAATTTCAGGTGAGTGCCTTGATTGTTACCACCAACAGGAATTCCGATACGTTTACCTTTCTTCGCTCACTATTAAAATTTTAATGTTCAGTGTTTTTTTTTGTTTTCTTTGAATAAGTTACGTATATGTTACGACAGGTATCCAAACGAATTTTTTTTTCTTTCTGCAGTAGTTGAGCGCAATTAACTATATGATCATGATATTCTTCACTGTCTGCACCTGTGATAAACTGGTTTACATCACGTGTTTTCATTGCTTGATGTCCTATGCGTTAACACTTTTGAGATCATTAGATACACAGAAGGATATTTTTGGCTCTGAAGTATGTCATACAATTCATAGCTTGTGTTTATTCATGAACGTCACGTATGCCTTATTTTTTAGCTGACTAAGTACGTCTACTTCCTCAAAAAATTGGCTGTTGGCAGAGGAATAGAAGCGTCTGTTCTGTAAACATATGTCAAAGAATAAGTGCATATAGCAGCCCGGCAAGAACATTGACACAATCAAAAATGAAATACTTTTGAAAACTCGACTTAAAGAATTAGTTCTGTAAAATTTGTATTGAAATACATAAGCTTCCTTTAAATTTCGAGTAAGTATTGTTAGTAAATTACATTATATTTCTCGTGAGGTTTGAGCATTTTACACATGGTTTTCAGTGACAAACTGAAATGACCGTTTTTCAGCATGAATAACTTTTATTACCGCGAACCGGTTTGTTGCCGGCACGTCCCCGCCTGTATTTCAGAAAACTCTGTCTTACGTTGCACCGTATATTTTAAACTTGGCTCCACGAGAAAAGAAGCTGCTTAATGATGAATTCACATTTTGTTGCCCAGTTTGAAGTCTTTCCTCTTGGTAAATGTTTGCTCTATACACAAATATCTCGGATTCATTTAGTTGTGGTTGATTGTAAACTGTATGGAGTTTACATAATGTAGTGTTAGTAGTGGAGAATCAGGGTTGTTACTTGGTCAATCTTCCCTGTTTTCAGTGTTGATAAATCGTTCCATAGGAAAGTTGGGCTCCTTCCTAATAATAACACACGGCTGCTGGCTTCCACAGTTCACATTCGTTATTAATAGTAAACATATTATGCAGTTACATAGTAGTAAATATTTTACATACAAAAAAACAGTCTTGGTTGCACAAGAGCTTTATTGAATCTATACATGTGACGCATTTCACCCGTTCTAGGCATCATCAGACAATCAATAAAAACTCTTGGTAATCGTGTAAAGGAGCATCACGATGTCAAGGAGCATGGACAGTGGCCATCTGGCTGTTTCGTCCGAGTTCTTTGCGACTCAGAATCACGTTTGGCGCCTCGGTTACGAGTAGTAAGAATTTTATTGGTGATATAATGAAGCACTGGCTGTGGCTATCTGGCTGTTACCTCGTGGGTCTATGGGGCTTTTAATTACGTTCGACGCCTCGATCATGATTAGCAAACGTTTGTCTGGTAATGCCTAGAAAAAGTGAAACGCGTCACATGAGAAGGTTAAGTAAATCTATCTTGTGCAACGAAGACTGCTTTTCTGCATCTAAAGATCTGTTACGGTTGCTGTACCAGTGCCATCACCTTATGGAGTGGAATGATTTAAATATTTTTACTGTCTTTCAATTCTTTTAATTTCACCCGTGTGATAATACTCCGTGGTTCAATAGATTTTGCTACTTCCTTCGGGTTCGGTTAGAGAAGTAACTACATGCATTTGCATTGTAGCGCAATAGTACGGCGTTAAAAGTTGAGTGGACAAAAAAAAAAAAAAAAAAAAAAAAAAAAAAAAAAAAAAAAAAAAAGGTTCTGAGCACTATGCGACTTAACTTCTGAGGTCATCAGTCGCCTAGAACTTAGAACTAATTAAACCTAACTAACCTAAGGACATCACTCACATCCATGCCCGAGGCAGGATTCGAACCTGCGACCGTAGCGGTCGCTCGGCTCCAGACTGCAGCGCCCAGAACCGCACGGCCACTCCGGCCGGCAGTTGAGTGGACAGATGCGTAACTAAGCAAGAGAAAGCTTGATATGGTAATGGGAGGAATGTGTAGAAACTGCTGCAAGAGGCAGAACAAATAGGACCGACCCACACATCAATATTTTCAGCAGCAGTTCGTCTTGAACACCGTTGAGAGTGCACAAAACTCAGCACAGATTACGGTACGTTTCAGAAACTATGGAAGATTCTGATTGTGTTAAAAGCTGAAGAAATAAAAAGATGTCAAACCAGTCGGCGCTTTGATGTCTAATTACAAGGGCAAGGGAAAACAGTTCACTTTACGTTGTAACTTCGTCTCTCTACGGGAAACTGAGATAGTGAAAACGGGAGTAAATAATACGCGTTTCTAAGGTCTGGTCAAAAGGGAAAAGGGGACGGTGCATTCCCAGCATTAAGAGGGCCGCAACCGAAACGCTTCGTAACAGAGGCGTCAGCGCCGTGGCGCTAGCGGCGGCCTATGTAGGACGCGCGCTGAGTCAACATTTTCCCTGTAGAGGACCGCCAGCGAAGTTTCTCCGGAAAGGACGGCGAGGGCCGCCTTCTTGTTACGTCCCAGTCACATCTGCGTGCGGGGCTCGTACCACCAAAACCCGGATGCGGCGGAATGCACTGCAATTTTACTACTACTTTACGGTGGGCACTCGTACATTCATTATGCAGTATGTATAAAAACATGTGTCAGTGTTTATTCTTGCCGTCAAAAGATTAAAACACATATTGAACACGCATCCTAAAATCCTTCGCTAGGGAGGTATGACTGTAGTAACTCCTGCATGTTTAATTTACCTCTAATGTGCACTTTTACTCACTCTCTTGTCTATATTTGACCATGGCATGTGTTTTGTTTTGCCTCATTGTTTAACAATAGCTTCCATCACAACAATGTATTCAGTGTCTGTAATAACGAATGTGCAGAACATTTACGGAATAACCTAGCATCCAACGAATGTTGATGGATAGTTCGCCAGTATCGGAATAACCAGTTTCTGAACAGTCGATTGTTCGAATGGGATCCACTACATGGCCTGTCCGATAGTCAGGTTTGTAATCCAGTGTATCTTTGTCCTTTGTATCATTGGTGTATTCAGTTTCTGTCGACGTTCTGAGGGAGCGTAGGCAGAATAGATCTGACCAAATACGGAATAGACCAAGAGTTTTTCGCAACTTACAGCAAAGGATAAAACGGAAACTCAGGGGATGCATGCAAGCAGGAGGTGGTTGTTCCGAGCAGTTTTTGTAAATGTAAATATGTTCGGTAAATGTATCATTAGTGTGTTATGAATGATAAATTCTTTCATACATGCCAGTGTATTTAATAAATGTATGCCGACCGGAGTGGCCGAGCGATTCTAGGCGCTTCAGTCCGGAACCGCGCTGCTGCCACGGTCGCAGGTTCGAATCCTGCCTCGGGTATGGATGTGTGTGATGTCCTTAGGTTAGTCAGGTTTAAGTAGTTCTAAGTTCTAGGGGGACTGATGACCTCAGCGGTTAACTCTCATAGTGCTTAGAGCCATTTGAGCCTGTAAATGTATGTTTTTTGTGCCATGAGTAATAAATCCTTTCATATATTCGAAACGAAGGATTTTGGGACCCATATTTATATAAACTTTTTGTAATGTATTGACGTAAAAAGTAAACCCCTAAAGTTTCTCCCACTGTAACTGAATCTTCCAACGGTTCTTGGTAGAACAACATTACAATAAACAAAAAGGGCTAGCTTGCTTTTGTTCTACACTATTAGTTTTATTGTGTTAACCGGTTTTCTACTTACGAGGCCATCTTCAGACATTCACTGACTGTCAAAGATGTTATGTACTGTACGTTTTTGCTTCAGTCTCGATATCTAACGTCTTTTCCAATGTCGTTTACAAACATTGCAACTTCTTTGGCGACAATAGTCAATAAATGTCTGAAGAAGGCCTTGTAAGCCGAAAACAGGTTCACAGAATAAAAGTAATACCGTAGAACAAAAGCAAACTAGTGCTTCTCAATTATTTCTCAAACTTACTTTTACAAACTCTGTAGAAAGTAGATTCCAACGTCAACGGAAGTCGATTCAGGCTAAACAGCACATTTCATACACCAACGTAAGACCTGAATATGTGTCCATTTCTCAGAACGAGGATCTTTATATTGATACCTGTTTCAAACAATCGGGCGACCACCTGAACTTTCGCGAAGTGTACCCGACCTAGTGCAATCACCGACGATGGCGAAAGAAAGGCGTTGACTGGTTTGTCACCAACTGCTTGACTCGATGGCTAGACAATCGTCAACGCACGTTAATGAGGAAAACTGAAAGGGACATAAAGTTACCGAGAAATATCGACTACAGAAATTAATGAAAACATATAGGCGGAAAAGACTCCTAAGTTGTTTCTTAGAAACGTTTCGCTTCAGTCTTGACAGTGGAAACAAAATAAAATACTGTATATTGACATTGTAATTATATATAATCTAACGATCTCAAGCAAGTACGAAGCAAAGATTCCTGAGGATGAGCGCTGGTTATAAACACGCCTTGTAACGGGAGACGCGAGGAAGCGAAGATCTGCAACAAAACTCTGAGCCAAGGTACCTGCAAAATTCCTGTCACTTTCAGCACCAAATCTTAACTTAGAGACTCTACGACAGTTATCTTCCATATCTAAATGGCAGAAATAATGATTTGTAGTTCATTTCTGAATGGGAAAAAGAGTGACGAGAGGATCAAGTCCAGTTTATGGCGCTACAGGCTATTAACCTGTGACAAATGGGTCTTCTTAGAAGCTTTGGCGATCGCTGGAAACGTGTCAGAATTGTATTTATGGGATGTTTCATAAAGTTGGCTTACACGGAAGTTGAGCTGATGTTCTTTCTGTTATGAATGAACTGTCAGTAACTTCAGAAGAAATTAGTTGCACTGTTTACGACGACAGCTTCCCGAACGAGTGATACTGCATGAATTAAACTGGTCTTAAAGGTAAAAATACTGAATAAATTTGATTTCAGAACACATTAATTTTACGTTATACATTATCGTCGGTTTGCATAATGCGTCGGAAAAACTGAGGAAAAAGTGGGTTTTGAATTGGCGCCTTTAAATATTACGTCATGTGCGTTTTTAGCACAAACGAACTACATCACAAAAAGTTACAGCTACACTTAAAAAGTGGATAGCACAGGGTACATTTCATTGCGGCGTATTTTAAGATTTTGACTGTTCCGTTTACGACTGGAGAGTTCGAGAATTACTGCATATGTACAAATGGTTAATATTCTTATCATTCTATGAAAAAACCGCATGTACTGACAAGCACTCCTCATTAATTTATCCATGTTAATTGTTGATGAACTTTATGGCTGCGGATTAAATGACTTGACGGAATACAGAAAGCACTTATTCTTTTTATAGCTTTATTTAGAGTAATAAATTGACATCTTCGTCAATAAGACGTTTTATATCGACAGTAGTTTTAACTCTGCAGCTGCCTCTTTATTCCGTAGGTTCTCGTTTCTCTTACGTATTATACGAATACAAACACTTTTAGCGTGACTGATGCAGCGTAAAATTTAATGAAGTCATAAATGAATTTCACAGACTGAAGATGAGTGAAAGGCCGAAACGCGAAAGCTATAGAAAAAAGTGGAAAAGTGGCTGCTTACTTCATATCTTCAAGAAAACAACATTCACAAATTCACCCGCAGAAACGATATGATAAAATAACGATGGAATATTGTTTATTAGTTTCGTTACTTTCGACTAATGTGGACAGAGCTTTCACGATCCTATTATAACCTGAAACAGACGTATTTCATTGACAGTTCGCCGGATGTACTGAACTGTGTTCGTATTAGTACCCTGTAGGAAAAAGGACAAACAATGAAGGAAAAATCGTCTACTTATTTTTACTTGATATACACGCTATTTTTTTAAATTTTTTAATTTTTTTTAATTTTAGAGATCGGAGAGTATTCTATCGTTTGCGGGAGCCGCAGAGGATGTCCTAATAATGACACCAACGTCAGAATCGATGAGGAGGAGAAGTCAGATTTAGAAGCGTAACTGCCATCCTCCGCGATAACTTGGCTCGAAGGAGGGGAAAGAGTGAAAAAAAAGGAGGGAGCAACAGCAACTTGTATCGCGGCTGCAGCCAATGACGACCGTGGGCGCCGAAATTGATACAGCGGCGGCCGGCCGGCTGGCGGCGCAGTATCTGGGGCGCCGAGTGAGTGTACGCCACGGCGTCGCTGTTGCCAGGCCGAGTTCACAAGCCGCACTATTTATGAGCAGAGCCCGCGTCCGCCGGAGGCTAAAATGACGCGCGCGCGGGACACCGAAACGGGACCTGCGAGAGCGGCAGAGCGCCGTCTAGTGCGGGCCTGGCCTGCTTTGCGGCGTGTCACTGCTCGCTTTTTCCCTTTCCTTCGCGCCGTTTCTCCGGAGAGCCCGCGCCGCGCCGTAACGGGGGCAGACGCTGTCATCGCGGCACGTTAAAGCGGCAAGGCCGCCTCCGCCGCCGCGGCCGCCAGCCAAGCAACCAGTCGATATCTCTCCCACACATACAACTCTCGCGACGAAAACAAACTGCGCCGCGCTCAGCAAATCGTTTTGCTCTCTTCCTCGTTGGTTAGGCACTTCTGTCATTCGGTAAAGGTGTGTTGTATGCATTGTCATTGGCCTAGAGTGGGAGGCGTGACAGAGACACACATATATACACACACAGTGAGAGGCAGAGCCGAAAATAACTGCTTACAAAGAGAGAGAGAGAGAAAGAGAGGATAGTATACTGGTGTAAGTAAGACACTCACCTATAACGGCGCCCCTGGCATCGATGTTGTCACCGCTCGTGCACAGGCAGACGACAACCAACTGGCGGCACAACAGCGGAACAACAGTAGTTAGCTACTTGCGCACTCTTGCGGCGTACGAGACACGACACACTTTAAGAAGAAACAAAAAACCACAGAGGGTCGCTCGCGACACTTGTCAAACGCCGGGCGGCAGTAGTGGCTCGGAGGAACAGGTAGTGAGAGCGAAAGCGAGCGTCCCGTGAAAGTGGCTGCTGGCAGAGGGCGTGCTGGCTGGCTGGCGAGGTCGCGGCTGCTGAGGATGCGAGAGCGACCGTAGCGCGCCACAGACGGCTGGAGACTGCCCGTGTGGCCCGGTTCGGCCGCGAGCCGAGCCGAGCTCGCGCGGAGGTCACTCTCGCTTCTGGCGACGCAGTGCGCGCGCGCGCCGCTAGATGTAGCTGCAGGCGCCGCAGCGGCTCGCGGCGGCCGCTGCTCTCATTTTCCGTGCCGACGTCGCGTCGCGCCGCCGCGACTTGTTACGTCGTCGCAGCAAGTGGCGTGCCGACTACCGCGTTGTAGCCTGCGGCATTTAGGTCAACGGGAATCAAGTAATTCTCTAGCAAGACGACTTTTTAATTAGATGCAGTCTGCGAGTGCGTATTTTCATGTGCGTGTGCGTCTTCGACTAATTAATTTGAATACAACGGAAGTACTCCCAAATGTCAATAAGTTTTATAAAAACATCCCATAAACTATTGGCACATAATCACGATTTCAGTGAGAAAAATGAATCATTTTTGTAAATGAATTGAAATTTTCCATATTATGACGAGAAATTGCAAGTGGATCCATGATCAGTGACGTAACTAGGTTACGCCAACTACGCTGCTCGCCTTGGGCGTTTCTTCTGAGGCGGCGCAGTTTTCTCGCAGACAAAAAACACGAGTAAGGCTTAAAGAAAAGGGGAAGGTGATTGGGAATGAATTGGAAGGCACTAAAATAAAAGGAGGTGTACATCATGTGGAATTTGAGGAACGTGTTCCTGCATACTGGCCTTCAGATCAGGTGGAGTCCGAACATTCCCCTGGAAAACGCGTTTTTTTTTAGATGTCCCCGGAGCCAAAAGTCACATGGATTTAAATCAGATAATCTTGCGAGTGATGCATCTGGAAGACCTTTGGAGTTACCACTTTCGTGGAAGGTTGCATTAAGCAGATTTTTCACAGGGCGAGCGACATGAAGTGTTGCCTATCTTGCATGAAAACAGTGATTTCCACACAGTTGCGCTCTTCCAAAACAAGAATCACATCGTATATACAAGGAGGTCCCGATAACGTCACGGTACATCTGACAGGCCCTCTGTGTACGTTCTCTTCAAAGAAGAACGGACCGACAATGAAGGTACTTTTGAATTCCAGCACGTAGTCACATACGACGAGTGCTATGGCTCTTCGCACACACCACGTTTAACAGTATTCGGCAGTTCTGTGTATTGACTGCACCCTGTAAGGTAAAATGTTCCTCGTTACTGTATAGCATATAGCCCAGCCACATATCATCAAATTCGATTCGTGCCAGAAACTGAAGAGCAAACGCAGAGCGTTTCTGTGGATCATGAGGATTCCGTTGCTGCACCGTCTGGATCTTGTATGTGTACTAGTGTAAAACAGACTGCAAAACTTGCCGTGCTGTTGACCAAGGGATGGACAATTCTCGTGACACTGCAGAAGCACTAGCACTATCTGGGACACGTACTGCGTGGCCAGTTACAGTAACAGCAATCTCGTCAATAACTTCCACTCGAGGATGCCTTCCCCTTCCAGATGCCACACCAAGCTAACCCGTGTTTTCCTATTTCAGTATCTTCCTTAAATCGTTCAATGGCATTGGGCTTCTCCACAGATCTTTCAGTCTGCATTATTCCGTCAGTGCAGCGCAGTAATTGCTGCCGTTCACATAAAACAGTTTCACAAACAGCTCACGGTCTCCCTTCTGGATGGCGACACTGCTCTCTCGCATTATGGCTTGTCAAATGACAGCGTAGATGTCGTACCTTCATGCAAACAGTGTACAGCACCTGGTGGCCAAAGTTGGAACTAATTTTGTCCAGCGTAAATCTGTTCTACATTAACGCAATAGCTTACTTACCAAGTTTCGTTACTATACGATGATTACGGCGCACACTGGACCTCCATGAGTAGCCGCACTTAATTATGGCCACCCGGTACATGTAAACAGTATATTTTGCGTTTGTCATCTTCGTCTGTCGCGGTTTCGCGTTGATGTACAGTTATATTGTTAAAAATGAATCGAATTATTGTTTTGCAGGCAAAGCGACTTTGGACTGTTTATTCCATTATTTTAATAGTACATCAAAAATTGTTGAAATGTGTACCTTTCACTTGATTCCAAAGTTATGTTGATACGAATAAACGAGGGAACAACGATGAGGACAAACAAAAAATGGGGCGGTGTCGACAGGGGTTGAGGGGGACGGAGGCGCAAAGTCAAAGTTTGCCCTGAGCACCAGTTACCGTAGTTAAACCATTGTTCATGGTACGTTAAAATAACTTACTAGGGGAGGCAACGACGTTCGCATCATGGATTTACATCGAACTGTGTTCACATTTATAAGTCTATTGGGACAATGCACAAATAGTGAATGTTAACTATTGTATAGTTAGACCTACTGGGAATGGAAATATATACTGGGAGCTCGGAGGGATGCTCTGGTCGTTCCTCATTTAACTATCAGGATCGCCATACAACTAAGTTGGGAAATTTAATTATAAAAGAATTAATCACTGATTTTATCCACATGAACGTTATATCCTTAATTGCTTTCAGCAGTTGATCAATTAAAATCGATTTATCCATGAAGTATATTCGCTCCGAGTGAAAGGTAATATAAATTAAGCTTCTACACAATATACTAAATTCTGAGAAACGGGAGATAGCTCTGGCCTACAAGAATTATTGCACTTAGGAAAATGCCAGGTTGGATGTACTATGCTTATTCTAACAAGGAAGTGGTTGCCTGAGAAACAATCATCAACATTTCGCGATTTACTTACATAAAAGGAACAGTTTCAAACAAAGCGTAAGAAACCAAGTTAACTTAAAGTGCTCGTTGCCTGCGTTTATGTACTGGTGTCATTCCAATAAATAATACTGAGGCACTGCGTGAATATAATTCGTACAAAATGAAGGAAGGCTGGGATAGATTCACAGGCAAATTAAGTTCACACTAAAAGAATACAGACTGAAGGAAGTCGGCCCTTCGCCATACAACTACTGACCACGAGGTTCGTGCATTCCAGCATATTAAGGTTGCAGTAAAAATGAACTGGCACCGAGCATTCACACAGAAAGCAAGTCTATACAGAAAAAAACACTTGAGTGCAGGACTCAATGAAATGGAACAATCGCAAATTTTCTGAATGTCTATGAGATAAATTAAACTGATAAATACATGTCACGATAGTAATAATACAAACGAACCTTACTTTTGGGATTACCCTCGTCTTTACGAAAATGTTGCGCTGCACATGGTTTGCATCCAAATTGTCGGAAGAAAGAGAATGTTTTCAAAATGTCAACGAGCTTTGTTTTTTCATGGAAACTCTGAATACTCCTTGTGCATCCGGGAAAATTGGCTTCATTTGATGTAATAGATGTCGTTTTAATTTATTTTCTCCTTATCTGTATGGAAAATATGATCTTGCAACTTGTAATGTCGAAGTCACATTCTACGATTAATCATACGTTTCCATCATACTATAGCACATTGTAAATCGCATTATTGAATAAAGTTATTCACGTCTTTATTTATCGATGTTTTCCAAGCCTGTCTCTTGTCCTTGAAACCTGTGTACGCAGACCGAAACGTCCAGGCGCAAACCAGTTCTCGGTGCCACACCCGACTGCAGTTGTATGGGATTTCGGAAATCACGACAGGCATACAGTTTCGGGAAAACTTTATGCATTTGGTCATTTACTTGTCGACAGTTATAAATATAACATTTGTTGAGATAGTAAAAATTAGCAAAACACCAAATGATATTGGAAATTCAATAAACGTTCAAGCAAATACATTGCCTTTCATCATATTAGCTGTCAAATACAATATGTGTGAAATAACATGACTAGTGATGAAAAAAATATAAAAAAAGCGTTAGCGGGCCTCCATAAAGCGAACCATTGAATACGGAGCTTGAACGCTAAACACAAGACAGTCGCCATTTCGGAGTTAAGGTCGCGACGCACCAGAACATCACTGACGCATAAAACTTCTCTTCGATTTTCTGCAAATGGAGTAAGTAGTACGACTCATTACTTGCACGTTACGTTATCCTAGTGGACTTCTAAAAGTTACAAAGTCTGAAGTAAATCTGTGATCCGGACGTCATGGCGTGCTCCTGTCAGTTTCAGCACCCATTGACAGCAAAATGAAATTTGCAAATGCTGCTAGTTATCGATCAATGAATACATCTGCTATATGTTTATGTTTTTCACATCTTGGAGAGCCAATGAAGCTGTACACCTGCCTAACATCGTGTAGGGGTCCTGCGAGCACGCAGAAGTGCCGCAACACGGCGTGGCACGGACTCTGCTAATGTCTGAAGTAGTGCTGAAGAGAACTGACACCATGAATCCTGCAGGGCTGTCCGTAAATCTGTAAGAGTACGAGTGGGTGGAGATCTCTTCTGAACAGCATGTTGCAGGGCATCGCAGATAGGCTCAATAATGTTCATCTCTGGAGAGTTTGGTGGCCAGCGGAAGTGTCAGTTCTGGCGGTGTGGGGTGTTGCGTTGTCCTGCTCGAATTTCCCAAGACCGTCGGAATGCACAATGGACATGAACGGATGCAGACGATCAGACAGGATGCTTAACTTACGTGTCACCTGTGAAAGTCTTATTTAGACGTGGCAGGGGTCCCACATCACTCCCACAGCTCACGCCTCACACCATTACAGAGCCTCCACCAGCTTGAACAGTCCCCTGCTTACGTGCAGGGTCCATGGTTTCATGAGGTTGTCTCCATACCTGTACAGGTCCATCCGCACGATATAATCTGAAGCGAGACTCGTTCGATCAGGCAACATGTTTACAGTGATCAACAGTCCAATGTTGGTGTTGATGGGCCCAGGCGAGGCGTAAAACTTCGTCTCCTGCTACCATCAAGGGTACACGAGTGAGCCTTCGGCTGCGAAAGCCCATATTGATGTTGTTTCGTTGAACGGTTCGCTCGCTGACATTTGTTCATGGCCTAGCCCTGAAATCTGCAGCAATTTGAGGAAGGATTGCACTTCTGTCACGTTGAATGATTCTCTTCAGTCGTCGTTGGTTCCATTCTTACAGGATATTTTTTCCGGCCGTAGCGATGTCGGAGATTTGATGTTTTACCGTATTCCTGATATTCGCGGTATACTCGTGAAATGATCTTACGGAAATATCCCCACTTCATCCCTACCTGGAAATGATGTGTCCCATCGCTCGTGCGCTGACTATAACACCACGTTCAAACTGATTTAAATCTTGATAACATGCGATTGTAGCAGCAGTAACCGATCTGACAACTGCACGATTTTTTTTTTTACTTTATTGTTATTTTAAAACTTGTACAACAGGCAGGCTGTCAGCAGCACACTACGCTGCTCTTCAGCCATAGAAGACACAAGCAGCAAAAACAGTGAGAAGACACATAAGTCACAGAGCGGTGGGCAATAAAACAGGAGACACATAGAGACAATCACGGAGCCATTCACACTCGTCGATAATCCACACTGCTAGCTGATGAGACGACGCACAACCACTGAAGATGATGATGGCACTGGTGAACGATGGAGGGGACGGTGAACACTAAACACTAAACACTAAACACACAAAACACTGATGGCGGCGACCTCCGGCGCGCGAATGTCCACGTAACGTGTGCGAGTCCGGGGACCTGCCAAGAGGGGTAGAAGGGGGAGGTGGGGGAGAGGGGAGAAAAAGGATGCCAATGGCTGAGGAGTCGGGGGCAGGAGGAGAGGAACAGGGGAGGGGAGGCCCAGGGGAGGAGGGGGGGGGGAGAAAAGGAGGAGGGAGGGAAAAGGGAGAGAAGGGAGGGAGGGTGCACGGAGGAATAAGTACAGGAGGAGGGCGGGAGGATCAAAGTTGGTAGGAGGGGTAGATGGAAGGGAGGAGGGCATCATCAGGGAGGGGGAGCTGGCGGAAGCCACCTTGGGAGAGGGTAAGGAGGGTGGAGAGGTGGAGACCGGGTGGGACGTGCGAATACAGGCGCGGCAGCGGGAGGGGGTGGGAGAGGATCGGGGAGACGAGCGGGTGAGGAGGATCGAGTTTGCGGGAGGTGTACAGGATCCGTAGCCTTTCAAGGAAAAGGTGGAGGTGGGGGAAGGGGATGAGATCGTAGAGGATCCGCGTGGGGGAGGGGAGACGGATGCGATAGGCGAGGCGGAGAGCATGGCGTTCAAGGATTTGGAGGGATTTATAAAAGGTAGGGGGAGCGGAGATCCATGCTGGATGGGCATAACAAAGGATAGGGCGGATGAGGGATTCATAGGTGTGGAGGATGGTGGAGGGGTCCAGACCCCACGTACGGCCGGAAAGGAGCTTGAGGAGACGGAGGCGGGAACGTGCCTTGGCTTGGATTGTCTGGAGATGGGGAGTCCAGGAGAGGCGACGATCGAGGGTGACGCCAAGGTACTTAAGGGTGGGAGTGAGGGCGATGGGACGGCCATAGACGGTGAGATAGAAATCAAGGAGGCGGAAGGAAGGGGTGGTTTTGCCTACAATGATCGCCTGGGTACTGCGCGAGACACTTGTTGTCTTATATAGGCGTTACCGACCGCAGCGCCGTATTCTGCCTGTTTACATATCTCTGTATTTGAATACGCATGCCTATACCACTTTCTTTGGCGCTTCAGTGTATAATTGTTTACAGCGAGTGACAAGGCGTAGTGGTAACTTAATGAACTCCTATGTAGGTGAAAGGTGGTTTCTTCTCTAGCCTTAGTTCTGAATTGGGACACCAGGGCTACTTTATATTAGTTGATCGCAGTCGTCACAAGCAAAAGCCTTGACCTAGGTAGTTCACTCAGACGTCACGTCTTATTGTGGTGAGTACGGTCACTGAAGTTTTAGCAGCATCGTCTATCGTAGGCTCGGTTAGTAGATTACATTTAGGTGATAAAAGTCATGGGATACTTCCTACTGTCGTGTCGGACATCCTTTTGTCCGGCGTAGTGCAGCAGCTCGACATGGTATGGCCTCATCAAGTCATTAGATGTACCTGCAGAAATACTGAGTCATCCTGCCTCTATAGCCGTCTATAATTGCGAAAGTATTGCCTCAGCAGGATTTTGTGCACGAACTGGCCTCTCGATAATGTCCCATAGATGTTCGATGGGATTTATGTTGGCCGATGTAGGTGTCAAATCATTCGTTCGAATTGTTCAGAATGTTCTTCAAAGCAATCTTAACCAATTGTGGCCCAGTGATGGGGCTAATTGTCATCCATAAAAATTACATAGTTGTTTGACTGCAAAAAGGTCTCCCAGTAGCCAAACATAACCATTCCCGGCCAATAATCGTTTCAGTTGGACCAGAGGACCCAGTCCATTCCATGTAAACACAGCCCACATCGTTATGGAATCACCAATAACCTGCACAGTGTCTGGTTGACAACCTGGGCCCATAGCTTAGTGAGGTCTGCGCCACGTTTGAACCCTACCTACTGACATCGGAACTCCTCTGACGAGGCCACGGTTTTCCAATCGGTCAAACTGATATGGTCAAGAACACAGGAGAGGCGAGGCAGGCGCATGCTGTTAGTAAAGGCACTCTCGCCATCTTCTGCTGCCAAATATCGGCGCACTGTCCTAGCAGATTCATTCGTCGTACGTCCCAAATTGATTTCTGCTGTTATTGTATGCAGCATTGGTTGTCTGTTAGCACTGACAACTCTTCGGAAACACCGCTGCTCTCCGTCATTAAGTGAATTCCGTCGGCCAGTGCGTGATCTGTAGTGAGAGATAATGTCTGAAATTTGGTATTTTCGGCACACTCGTGACACTGTGGATCTCGAAGTACAGAATTCCCTAACTGCTTCCGAAATGGAACGTCCCATGCGTCTTGCTCCAACTACCATTCTGTGTTGATGTCTGGTAATTAAAGCCTTGCGGCCATAATTACACCGGAAACTTTTTCACATGACCAACCTGAGTGCAAACGTCTACTCCGCCAATTTGTTACCCTTTTATAGCTTATGTACTCTGTACTGCCACCATCTATATATGTGCATATCGCAATCCCATGACTTTTGTCATCTTAGTGTATGTTGCTCATAATTCTTCCTTGAAGCTTTTTCAGTGAATCCTACGGGGCACCTCTCATGTGAGTCGAGTTGTAGTTGCTTTAAAAGAACTAGTCGCCAAGCCCGAAAATCATTTCACTACTGTAGTTAAAGAATTAACAGGCAACCACAGGATTCTTTGGTTTAACTGCATGTTATCACCAACCGACTCACCGTACAAGGAACGTTCAGTTAAAATCACCCAACTCGGGCAAGAAATTGGTAAGACGATCGAAAATGGGGAAGAACAGGTGGAGAACGTGTTCTTACTTGCCCGATATGGATGTAATCTTCGCATCTGAAGAGTTATCTCTAGCAAGCAAGAGTTTCAGTCGCCGAAAATTGGTTGTATGCTATAGATCGGAGCTCTAAGTTCTGAAAAAAGTACGTTATTTTCATTGATGTTGGGGGTGGGATGCCGGCCGCGGTGGCCGTGCGGTTCTGGCGCTGCAGTCCGGAACCGCGGGACTGCTACGGTCGCAGGTTCGAATCCTGCCTCGGGTATGGGTGTGTGTGATGTCCTTAGGTTAGTTAGGTTTAAGTAGTTCTAAGTTCTAGGGGACTTATGACCTAAGATGTTGAGTCCCATAGTGCTCAGAGCCATTTGAACCATTTTTTTGGGGGTGGGATATAGCGAAATGCTGGGATATTGTGTCATCGTGACTTATTAGTACTGTGCCAAGTGTAATTCTCTTCTGATGACGGTGATAAGTGTTTGTGTAGTGTTTATGATTGTATGCAAACAATAAAACGTAAGACAGTGAAACCTGTCTGCTCACGTAAACAGCTGGTACGGGTTTGACCGACAACAACAGTGGACTCTTTGGTGAACACTACCACTATGACAACTGGCATTTTCTGGATAAGACACTATCGTACGAGTGCGACTTGGCGGCTTCATCCAGGAGATAGTACCAACGAATATTAGCTTCAAACTCATCAACAGCAGCTCCACGAACGATGCAGCTCTTTCCGTTAGCAGTAAAAACGGGCTACAATCTGTTCCGGCGTAACGTCAAGCGCCTGCACGACGATCAAAAACGGAAGAGCAGACAGGGCTGCGAGACGACGTCAGCCAATAGCGCGTGGCAGACCCCTCTTTAGGACGACACCGAGACAGGAGCGACATCTACGCCGCTCCGCCTGGCCGCGACCCGAGTTGAAGTCGAGCCGACCTACGAACGCTACAGCAGTCACTTAGAAACTGTTTTGGTTCACTTGTATTACGAATTGTATATACTGAAGAGTTTGCTTATCTTTGTCTGACGTCCCTTGCTTGCGACACGTCTATCTCTCACAAAGTTAAGTATTGTAATCATTTCCTTTTGTAATAAACTCCATCAATACGATTTTCTTGAATTGTTGTCTAGCGATAAGAGAAAGCAGCTTTCCTAGGCACCCTATATTAGACGAGTGGGCAGAATATAACACTATCGTTACTTAAAAATTGTTCTGCGTTTCTGCTACTAAGAATTCTATCTCTCAGAAACCACACCTCAACAGCTGTGTAGTCTGAGCAGTACTCTCCCATTTAACACTATAGGCTGACAGGGATGCATTGTCCCAGAATAAGTCATTTGTCTATTGTATGTTGTTTCAGGTTCCAAGTGCTTTACAAAACGTAAAATAAAAAGGAGAGAGGAAATCCTGTGACACACGCGCAGTTGAGCGCCCCACTAACCAAACTTCATCATCCTGTGACACACATTTCTCCTGTTAACAAGGGAAACTCTCCAACGTAGCCGCTCAGATTTAGTGGTAAGATGGCCCGGTAGATAGCCCGTCAGATACTGAATGCAGGTCAAGCATGAAAACAGGAAGAAGATATACTGAACTACTAAAAAAGAAGCAAAATAGAAACAGTGAACGCTCAAAGCGCAAGATGCGCAACATCAATCGAATCTGAACAGTCATGGCGTCGTGGTTATGTGGTTGAGCTGTTACTCTGCGGAGTGAGAGTTCCGTGTACAAACCTCCTTCATGAAAATTAGGAACTTGTTGTCCGTCATTGAAGTGTCTGTTCGCTGTATTCAAGTTTGTGTTTGTATCGTGGTGTACCGTCCTTCTGCAATAGCGAGGTGTAAGGAAGGGACCTCTAGACGTACGTATTGCTCTACACAAGTACCACATGTTATGACTCTTGCGTTCCGATTTGGAAGTTTTGACTTTTGAATGCCTTTCGTGTCACACAGTGTAGAGATGACGGTATGTTCCGGCTGGAGACCCAATATGAATACAACCAATTATCATGCCGGGAAAGTTTACGGAGCCACACAGTTCACACCCGTTTATTTGTTGTTTTCCTTTCTGTGAGAGTTCTATACAGCATCTCGTCTGCTCTCACTATTCATCACATTTACTTGCGACAGTAATATATTCTTGCCATTCCATAGCCAATGTATAGTACGACAGTTGCCAAGACTACACAAGGAGAACACACAACAACTACGTCTTGGTTCTTGTAATTAGCTCAATGTTGCACATCTTAACCTTGAACCGTTCACAGTTTTCATTTTGCTTATTTTTTCACAGTTCAGTACACCTTCTTCCTGCTTTCATGCTTGATCTGGGCTCAGTTTTTGGCAGGCTACCCACTAGGCCATTTTAATACTACATCTGAGAGGGGTTGCTATGGGGAGTTTCCCTTTTAAGAAGGTGGCGACTTATTTTGTTGTGCTTGGACAAATATAGTCTGTGACGAATACTTGCGGCTCGAATAATTGAGCCTTTCGGTGAAATTAATGTGACGAGTGGAAATGACTACAGTGTCGATTAAATGGGCGTGCCTTTCCGGCTGAGCAGGTATTTCGTGGGAATCATCCACTCAGCTGTCGAGGGTACAAAACAGATTTTGAATCTAACGGCTGTCTGGGCTGCATGATATTAATGGTTACCTTCGGCTCCTTTGTGGAGTTTCCGTTAAGCCCGCTGTCTGCTTATTGTCACTGAAATGAAGGGAATATCTAAGAGAATTCCAGGATTCTAGAATACAGCACTTCTTGAACTTCGTGCTAGAGAGATGCTGGACCGATCTGTGTGAATCAGTGATGCATTTTAGACTACCGTCGTCTGCTAGCGTACAACGTACACGGAAATCTACATCAATTAAAAAAGAGCAAAGTCCAGGAACTTGAGATGAAGGCGCCTAGGCGCGGATAGGAAGTAGTAGCTGAAAAGTGAGTTAGACGTTCCGGAAAGGACTGATGGGTTGCTGTATGTCTACTCGCTGTGGAGTGTTGACGGAAACCTGAGAAAGGTATGGTGAGTTGTTTTGAACAAGTTATATACTGAAAATATAGTTAAACCAGACGCCGGTCGCTGTGGCCAAGCGGTACTAGGCGCTTCAGTCTGGAACCGCGCGACTGCTACGGTCGCAGGTTCGACTCCTGCCTCGGGCATGGATGTGTGTGATGACCTTAGGTTAGTTCGGTTTAAGTAGTTCTAAGTTCTAAGGGACTGATGACCTCAGATGTTGAGTCCCATAGTGCGCAGAGCCATTTGAACCATCACAGTAGTACGAGTTTATATGCCAACTAGCTCCGCAGATGTCAAAGAGATTGATGAAATGTATGATGAGATAAAAGAAATTATTCAGATAGTGAAGGGAGACGAAAATTTAATAGTCGTGGGTGACTGGAACTCGATAGTAGGAAAAGGAAGAGAAGCAAAAGTAGTAGGTGAATATGGAATGGGAGTAAGGAATGAAAGAGGAAGCCGCCTGGTAGAATTTTGCACACAGCATAACTTAATCATAGCTAAGACTTGGTTCATGAATCATGAAAGAAGGTTGTATACATGGAAAAAGCCTGGAGATGCTGGAAGGTCTCAGATAGATTACATAATGGTAAGCCAGAGCTTTAGGAAACAGGTTTTAAATTGTAAGACATTTCCAGGGACAGACGTGAACTCTGACCACAATCTATTGGTTATGAACTGTAGATTAAAACTGAAGAAACTGCAAAAAGGTGGGAATTTGAGGAGATGGGACCTGAATAAACTGAAAGAACCAGAGGTTCTAGAGAGTTTCAGGGAGAGCATTAGGGAATGATTGACAAGAAAAGGGGAAAGAAATACAGTAGAAGAAGAATGGGTAGCTTTGAGAGATGAAATAGTGAAGTCAGCAGAGGATCAAGTAGGTACGACGACGGCTAATAGAAATCCTAGGATAACAGAAGAGATATTGAATTTAATTGATGAAAGGAGAAAATATAAAAATGCAGTAAATGATGCAGGCAAAAAGGAATACAAACGCCTCAAAACTGAGATCGACAGGAAGTGCAAAATGGCTAACCAGGGATGGCTACAGGACAAATGTAAGGATGTAGAGGTGCATATCACTAGGAGTAAGATAGATACTGCCTACAGGAAAATTAAAGAGACCTTTGGAGAAAAGAGAACCACTTGTATGAATATCAAGAGCTCAAATGGAAACCCAGTTCTAAGCAAAGAAGGAAAAGCAGAAAGGTGGAAGGAAGAGGATCTATGCAAAGGCGATGTTCTTGAAGGCAATATTATGGAAATGGAAGAGAATGTAGATGAAGATGAAATAGAAGATATGATACTGCGTGAAGAGTTTGACAAAGCACTGAAAGACCTAATTCGAAACAAGGCCCCGGGAGTAGACAACATTCCATTAGAACTACTGACGGCCTTGGGAAGGCCAGGCCTAACAAAACTCTACCATCTAGTAAGCAAGATGTATAAGACAGGCGAAATACCCTCAGACTTCCAGAAGAATATAATAATTCCAATCCCAAAGAAAACTTTCTGTTTAATAAGCCACAGCTGCAAAATATAACACGAATTCTTTACAGACGAATGGAAAAACTGGTAGAAGCCGACCTCGGGGAAGATCAGTTTGGATTCCGTAGAAATGTTGGAACACGTGAGGTAATACTGACCCTATGAGTTATTTTAGAAAATAGATTAAGGAAAGGCAAACCTACGTTTCTAGCATTTGTAGACTTAGAAAGCTTTTGACAATGGTGACTGGAATTCTCTCTTTCAAATTCTGAAGGTGGCAGGGGTAAAATACAGGGAGCGAAAGGCTATTTACAATTTGTACAGAAACCAGATGGCAGTTATAAGAATCGAAGAACATGAATGGGAAGCAGTGGTTGGGAAGGGAGTCAGACAGGGTTGTAGCCTCTCCCCGATGTTATTCAATCTGTATATTGAGCAAGCAGTAAAGGAAACAAAAGTAAAATTCGGAGTTGGAATTAAAATCCGTGGAGAAGAAATAAAAACTTTGACGTTCGCCGATGACATCGTAATTCTGTCAGAGACAGCAAAGGACCTGGAAGAGCAGCTGAACGGAATGGACAGTGTCTTGAAAGGAGGGTATAAGATGAACATCAACAAAAGCAAAATGAGGATAATGGAATGTAGTCGAATTAAATCGTGTGATGCTGCGGGAATTAGATTAGGAAATGAGACGCTTAAAGTATAAATGAGTTTTGCTATTTCGGGAGCAAAATAACTGATGATGGTCGAAGTAGAGAGGATATAAAATGTAGACTGGCAATGGCAAGGAAAGCATTTCGGAAGAAGAGAAATTTATTGACATTAAAAAAGTATCAGGAAGTCGTTTCTGAAAGTATTTGTATGGAGTGTAGCCATGTATGGAAGTGAAATATGGACGATAAATAGTTTAGACAAGAAGAGAATAGAAGCTTTCGAAATGTGGTGCTACAGAAGAATGCTGAAGATTAGATGGGTAGATCACATAACTAATGAGGAGGTATTGAATATAATTGGAGAGAAGAGTTGCCAGCCGGTGTGGCCTTGCGGTTCTACGTGCTTCAGTCTGGAACCGCGTGACCGCTACGGTCGCAGGTTCGACTCCTGCCTCGGGCATGGATGTGTGTGATGTCCTTAGGTTAGTTAGGTTTAAGTAGTTCTAAGGGACTGGAGACCACATATGTTAAGTCCCATAGTGCTCAGAGCCATTTTAGAGAAGAGAAATTTGTGGGACAACTTGATTAGAAGAAGGGATGGGTTGGTAGGGCATATTCTGAGGCATCAAGGGATCACCAGTTTAGTACTGGAGGGCAGCGTGGAGGGTAAAAATCGTAGAGGGAGACCAAGAGATGAATACACTAAACAGATTCAGAAGGATGTAGGTTGCAGTAGGTACTGGGAGATGAAGAGTCTTGCACAGGATAGCGTGGAGAGTTGCATCAAACCAGTCTCTGGAGTGACGACCACAACAACAACAACAACAACAGTAAAAGATTTAAGACCAACATTACGAGTGAGCTCTAAATAGATGTAGTTCGAGTAAATAATGTACTGCCTGAAATAAGAATGATCAGTGCCTGGAAGGGGACGAGGAAACGTAATGAAACTTGAGTTGAGGGGGAATGTGAGACTATTCCCAAATTTACAGGGAACTTGGCAGTACGACGTTACATTAACTGTGAGCTGGATGCCTGCAGTTGTATCCTTTCCTAAGGCAAGCTAGCCAACAACTCTTGTAACTGTTCATTGATGTCCTGGATACTGGCACTGCGATGGAGTTGACGTCCGAGTTTGCCTCACACATTTTCTATTGGTGACCTGTCTGTTGACCTTGATAATCACGAGAGTGTCGCAGACAGTCCGACAGTTCATAGAGACACATGTCATGTGTGCACAAGGTTTGTTGTGTTGAAAAATGGTATCACGATACTGTCGCGTGAGAGATAACACACGAGGGGGGAAAAAATTGGAAATTTGTGGTAAGGGCTTATGGGCCCAAACTGCTGAGGTCAACGGTCCCAAAGCTTACGTATTACATAATCTAACTTAAACTAACTTACGGTAAGGACAAGATACACACCCATGCCCGAGGGAGGACTCGAACCTCCGACGGGGGCGGCCACGCGGACCGGGACAAGCCGCCTAATACCGCGCGGCTAACGCACGAGGACGCAGGATGTGCGTAACGTACCGTTGTGCCGTTAGAGTTCTCTCTGTCATTACCAGCTGTCAACTGACGTCACACCCAATGGCTGCTCACACCATGACGCAAGAGTGACTGCTGTGCCTCTCCAAAAAAGTTGTAAGAATGGAACCTCTCCCCAGATCGTCGCCCTAATCGCGGACTATGGTCGCCCGAGGTAGTGCGGAAAGCGATTCATCGTTGACCACAATGCGTCTCTATTCATCAGCAGTGCATGCTTCCCGGTCACGGCACCAGCCCAGACAAAGCCGTTTGTGTCGTAGTCACGCATGCAACAGTAATTCCCTAATCAACTGCTCCTACTCTCCGGCCGATGGTGTGGGATGACGTGAAATGTCGAAAGAGTCCATTACTTGTTCTAGTATGTCAGTCACAGAGACGAATAGGTTAAGGTGTGCTTGGTTCATTATACAGCGATCCTCCATTGTGGTGGTCAAGATGGTGTCGACTTGAACCTTACATCGAGTATGCCTGCCCTCAAGTTGCCATGTGGTCCAATATCCATCTTTTCGAATTGCAGCTCTTGCATTTTTTCCGTGTTTACAGTTAAATAATTGGATATAGGTTCCGCGGTTTGTGCAAAACGTTGTTTTTTCTTGTTACCCAAACATGTTTCAGCACCTCTGTGCCATCCTCAGTAGGTTTCGTTTATTGAACAACTGTAAAATTGAATGTACTGATCTAACAAAATGAGGCCTGAAGACAGTTTTTGTTCTTATCTTGATTTTACATTATATGCTTACCATACTGATGATTCTGCATGTAGTTTATTAATCAAGGTAAGAACAAAAATGAACAAAAACTGTCTTAGGCTTCATTTCGTTAGATCAGTAACAACTTAAAATATGTTCACGTTTACTATTGTCTGATAAACAAAAACCCACTGATGATGGCACAGAGGTGCTGAAACATGTTTGGATAACAAGAAAAAGCAGTGTTTTGCCTAAAAGTCGGAAACTGCATCTAAAAATTTGCTGCAATATCGGACCACTGTCACATCTGAATACCTATAAATCAGGGTATTGCACGATTCAACCAGTAGGCCAAATGGTGACCCACAATGAGGCCTCTTCCAGACCGTGTCAGGTGGTAATCACGCTCTGTCACCCGATTTCGCTGCTTCTCCGTGTCCTTCAGTGATCACTCAGTATGTATCACAGTTCACCCCCCTTATATACCCTACCAGGTTTGGAAACAACACTGAACACGAACAACACTAACGCAGTCTGATGGCCGTTCTACCTGTCAAAGAGAAGTTTAACTCTAAATCATTCAAGATAGTCAATATTTCTGTAGCATTCTCTGCGGGATAAACATTTGTGTGAGCATCGGCACTGCTTTTCTCTAAACTGTTCGTTCACGAACTGCAAATTTTCATTATTCTAAGAGTGAGATTCCATAGAAATTTTATGACATGCCTGTTTCCAACCATTGGTCATGAAACGTATAGTGATCTTGGTTCAAATGGCTCTGAGCACTATGGGACTTAACATCTGTGGTCATCAGTCCCCTAGAACTTAGAACTACTTAAACCTAACTAACCTAAGGACATCACACACATCCATGCCCGAGGCAGGATTCGAACCTGCGACCGTAGCAGTCGCGCGGTTCCGGACTGCGCGCCTAGAACCGCTAGACCACCGCGGCCGGCATATAGTGATCTAACTTTTAGTGAGTTACACAACTTCCTGATCATCTCCGAATAACTGCCTTCAACGTGCAGGTTCACAAGATGCGGAACTTCTGCGTTGAAAACAGTTTTCACCTGTTCCTGGCTAGCACCTGAAGAGCTTTTATGTATCGCGGAATCAGTTCCATGTTTGCCTTGACACTCTTTCTAACGGCACATTCCACCTTACTGTAGGCGCAGAAATGTCGTGTACTACTTGTGTCTACGAATTTTGCATATTGGAATTTCCATCTTTTGAACTATCGTGTGTGGCTTTCACGGGCTGAGAATGTGAAATGAGTCTGTAATCACCAGAAAAAGGGATTCCATATGATGCTGAATTATATACCTTACCATAATTCCATACACACAAACACTAATCCCTTTGTCGCAAGTTATGCTAACTTCGTCATTGATACGAATAACGGTAGTCACTTGAGTGAAAATATCACATATTTGTCTTTGATAAAAAAATGTAGGGCTTTCAGGTACTGCTTGTCTTTTCCCCTCAGAATGAGACACTTCTCGCACGTTCAGTATTGGCTTTTCTGCAGGGTTTCTCTTTGGTTTAAATCTGTCATCCTGTTTTCTTTTTTGTACACCTGTTTCTTGGGGAAACATAAAGTTTATATCGCTTTATGTTAATTATCTTACGGCCCTTAACAAGCGTCTTAGCCTTGTTCTCTAAAAAAGTATAGTTGTTACCGACTATATTTTCAGAGTAAGTGTTCATAAATAAGCAAAATCTCTTCGTTTTTAGAAGTTCTTATCGTAACTCTAAGTTTGCAGTATCAAAGCAAATTTCGGATTGTCCGGTTGCAAAAAGAAGTTTTGTTCCATGACTCATTTACAAAATTGTAAGTTTATTTGGCTCTGGATGGTTAAACTATCTTCCAATCGCAACGTCAGAACTGAGGAAAACATGGAAAGACACCGGTGAACAAGTGATTAGTTTCAAGATTTCAGACGTTTCAAAGAATGAGTCGGATGACCATAGGAGTAATCCAACCAACAATTCCAGTCACTCCTAAAAACAATCGTTCCGAAACAAATCTGCATTCTGAATCATCAGATCAGTTGGCTCCAATATCTTTTCTGCAGCAATAGATTCTAGTTTCTGGTTTAACTTCAAATGGTTCGCCGGCCAGAGTGGCCGAGCGGTTCTAGGCACAATAATGCGTTCACTATGCTGTTTGTAGTAGCTTACCCGCATTCCTATTTTCCTATTCATTACTAAACCTACTCCTGCATTACCCCTATTCGATTTTGTATTTATAACCCTGTATTCACCTGACCAGAAGTCTTGTTCCTCCTGCCACCGAACTTCACTAATTCCCACTGTATCTAACTTTAACGTATCCACTTCCCTTTTCAAATTTTCTAACCTACCTGTTCGATTAAGGGATCTGACGTTCCACGCTCCATGGTTCATGGGGGGGGGGAATCTTTTACTGTCATAATGAAATTATTTGCACGATATGATATTCTCTCAGTATTAAAACATAAAGAAGCAGCTCACAATTAGGAAGCCACAACACTAAACTTTTAACTATCATTAGTGTCTTACATATCCAAATTAATTATTGCAGTGTAGCAGGTCTGTAATTACTTCGTGTGGATGTGCATAAGAATATTAGTTACTCTTGAAGATAAGGTGCTTTGACTGGAATTTCCATTGTATTTCTCTAAATACACTATAGAATGCTTCAGATTTTCCCCTCTGAAGAAGGATATTTGTGGTGTGAGTCTGTATTTATAGACATGGAGGATACACTATTACGACAATTGAAGCAGGTTGTTCAAGTTCTGTATTCACTATGTAATACTATTTTCGACAAGAGCTTTCTGTATGGGATCGTCAGTCTGATATTATATTCTCTTCACAGTTTCCAGATGATTCGACAAAGATTTAAAATTTCCATCCATCGGCTGAATGCTCTTGAAAATTAATTGCTGAAACTGAAAGGCTATAGAGAAAAGAAAACCGTCACTAGGTCTTTTACGGCTGCCATTATCAAGTGACTAGCCAATTAAAATCGTTCAAATGGCTCTTAGCACTAAGGGACTTAACACCTGAAGTCATCAAATCCCCTAGACTTAGAACTACTGAAACCTAACTAACCTAAGGACATCACACACATCCATGCTCCAGGCAGGATTCGAACCTGCGACCGAAGCAGCAGCGCGGTTCCGGACTGAGGCGCCCAGAACCCCTCGGCCACAGCGACCGGCTCCAATTCAAAGTGTAAGCAAGGGAATGAATTTTAGGTGTTCCCAGCTCAGATGTATTTGTTCTAAACATCGTCCCTGTTTACTCGTGAAAGATGAGTGTTACTTTCCAAATGTAGGTCTCTGTCAGACACTAAGTGTATATTTTGTGACATCGAACTCCTCGGCTTCCCGGTGAGATTTGAAATACAGAGAAGCTATTTCCGTTTATCAAATACATTGCATGGGGGTTTAATTAAATAAGATTGAAAATACTTTTAGTTTTTTAGTGGCTGTATGTCCGATTACGCTATGTCTCGTAATCGGTTGGCCCTGACTATTATTATTACGCTATCTGACTGCAAAGAACAACAACAAAGAATGAAATGAAAATTTTCATTAACACAATTAATTAATTAAGTCCCCAGCAACTATAAAATCTACGAAGCCAACAATAAGTATAACTGTTCTGTATGTGGAAGTATGACTCAACGCACATCTGGCACGGTTCTTCTTCAATAAGACAAGAATTTTTAAATACCATTTATACTGAAGTAACTAAAGGAAATAAAAATACCATAATTACTCAAGAAAACCAGAATTACACTCTAATACAAGAACACAAGCCAGATGCTTTGTTGACTGAACCTGTAATGACGCATTATTTAAAACATGGAAATAATGAAAAAACACGCAATATTTTACCTTCATATATATTGACGAAAAGCACTCTGATCGTTACAGTATTTCCATTCGAACCATCTGCTGTCTATCCCATCAAACAACTGCATAAAACATGGAACAAGCACTCCTTACTACAACATCTCGACAAGCCTTGCCCACTAGCACATCTCAAAACGAACTAACTACTACGAGTCCTCGACAAGCACTGACTACTACGAGCTCTCTCCAAGCACTGCGGAGGCGGCTTAATAATACTCTTTGGCGCAATCTCTGGCGCAGTGGCTCAGTGTGGCCACCTTTCATATGCCCCTCCTCCACAGGCCAGAATTTGATGGTATTTTTGCCAGCATTGGTGGTGAAAATACCACCAAATTCGTCCAGAAAAATACAGACAAAAATAAAAGATAATATTAATACCTAAATATCACATAATTAGTTAAAATTTTGGCTTTGCACTGACCTTTCAATAACCTAATATATGAAATACAGTAAGCAATACAAATTCTTTTCATACCTGTGGCTTTACATAATAGTTTACACAATACACAAAAATATCAGTTTATACAAATGTTCACATAAAATACTTTCAATGATTAGTTTATACAAAAAAAAGGACACCAACAGGTGACATCTTTTCAGTAGAAGCAGTCCATCAGTGGCACCCAGTAAAGTTTAGCAGGTACAGACACCAACAAGTGACATCATTTCAGTAGAAGCAGTCCATCAGTTGCACCCAGCAATGTTGAGCAGCTGCAGACACCGACAAGTGACTTCGTTTCAGTAGAAGCAGTTCCATCTGTGGCACCTAGCAATGTTGAAGAGGTACACACAGCAACAAGTCACATTAGTTCAGTAGAAGCAGTCCATCAGTGGCACCCAGCAATGTTGAGTAGGTGCAGACACCGGCAAGTGACATCATTTCCATAGAAGCAGTCCATCAGTTGCACCCAGCAATGTTGAGTAGGTGCAGACACCGGCAAGTGACATCATTTCCATAGAAGCAGTCCATCAGTTGCACCCAGCAATGTTGAGCAGGTGCAGACACCAACAAGTGACATCATTTTAGTAGAAGCAGTCCATCAGTTGCACCCAGCAATGTCGAGTAGGTGCAGACACCATCAGGTGACATCATTTCAGTAGAAGCAGTCCATCAGTGGCACCCAGCATTGTGGAACAGGTGCAGACAGCATGAAGTGATTTCATTTCCATACAAGTAGTCCATCAGTTGCACCTAGCAATGATGAGCAGGTCCAGAGAGCAGTCCATGATATTCACTATCACTGATCACACAGTTCATCAGCAGAAATTAATCATTCCTAAGTGTCACACATTACGTTGAAAAGTGCAGGTAACAGTCCATAATATTCACCATCACTAATCTGACAGTTCAGGCATGAACAATAGTTTGAAAACACATACTAATCACACTGTTCATCAGCAGAAATTAAACATGTCCTAGTGGCACCAATCATGTAGAGAAAGTACAAGTAACAGTCCATAATATTCACTATCACTGATCACACAGTTCATCAGCAGAAATTAATCATTCCTAAGTGTCACACATTACGTTGAAAAAGTGCAGGTAACAGTTCATAATATTTACCATCACTATCAGACAGTTCAGGCATGAACAATAGTTTGAATACACATACAAATGCTTTTACAATGCTCTTACACTAAACATACAAATTCTAATAAACACACAAATGATGTCAGATAATTGTCATATTAACTATTACAAATACTCAAATATCAGTAAACCTATAATATTTATGGGTGTCAGTGCAAGCCACTACAAACAAATAAAATAATATTTAGGAGATAGGTGGGTAGGATTAGAAATGAAAACACACAAAACACACTCACTCATCTTTCATCCACATTAAGTACTACTGTGTAATTGAATAGTGTTAACTGTGTAAATGCAATTCTGTCAAAATCTGATATTCATCATGTGTATCAAGTAGTAATGGCAGCAATGTATAACAGTCAATAATAGTTAAGTCAACGTCATAGTCATTATGTCAAGACCAATGTTTGCCAAGCCAGATCAAAATGTACTGTTGTCGTACAACTGTCAGTGAGCCAAGATATGCAAATACTTCCTCTCTTCAAAAAAAAGTATATACTGCTTAGTGATTTAACAAAGTGTGTGTATAGACTATCTTCCTTCTACTTTAGTGTTCTAGTCTGCTATCTTCATCCTCCTTGTTCCATTAAGACCAACAAAAAAATATGCATCTCACTTACTTTACCTCTTATCCACCAAAACTCCAATAATCATCAACTTCACACAATCTCAATAATACCTCAATAATACCTCTTCAATACGTCGATACATATAAACCTTATTGCCAATATATGCTCCTCACTTACTTTACCTCTTATCCACCAAAACTCCAATAATCATCAACTTCACACAATCTCAATAATACCTCAATAATACCTCTTCAATGCGTCGATACATATAAACCTTATTACCAATATCATTTCACTTCCATAACAACTCTTTCCTCTAGTCAGTCTCCTCGAACAAGTACAGATAAAATCCTAGTGCAAACTTCAGTTCATCATCCCATACAATCTGAAGACACATTGTCAACACACAACCTCTGTGTAATCCGTCTGACCCAAATCTTCTACTCATTATGAATTATAAACAAAAGAAATGCATACATGACCTCTAACAGACTTAGTTCGAATAATTCTCAGTAATTAAGTACGATTACGGAGTGTGAATGATCATAATATTTCACAGTGTGTACATCACTTCAAGAATTATGGCAGAAGCAAACATGTGGAGTATTTTTTGTGTCAAGTGTCACTTCCTATTTGAATTGCTCACGAAAAATGCAGTGTAATGACTGTCAATGGTCTAAACCTAGTTTTGGTATGTCATGTCGTTAGCTTCCTTCCTATTAGCATAAATTTATACAGCTTCCATAAAACCTCCAGCTCATGTGACTTCAACGAAGTTCCTTGTACCAATGTCGTTCGTCGAATTATAGCAGTTCATTTTCTTATCTTAAAAATATAAGGCACTGAGCGTAAGCAAAACATGCAATAGCGAGTAAATATACCAGTAGAGAACAGAATGTCAACCAGTGGATGCAGCACAATTCCTACAACGAGGCTCTGCCAAGCGAACAATCTATAATTAATACAGTAGTGTGACCTAAACTCTATGTTTGTATACAGTATATCAGCATTTCTATACACCAAATTAAAGAGTAGTTATGACAACAACAGATATGTATAAATATGCAATCCATACGCATAGCAGTAAACATGTCATTAGCATAAATGTTCATATGTCCTCTTAATAAGTAAACATGAAGGCGCAAGCAGATAAATCACAAAGTATAACTTACATACCTAACCACATCAGCACAATAAATCAGGTTACAATTATAATTTAAATAAATAAGCACAGCAGGCACATAATAGAAAAATATGACATCAGTGAAAAAGCAGTGCAGTCAAGCGATGCATAACATACACAAGTTACAACCCAGTTCATTAATAATCATTGTCAAAATCAGTTAACGTACGCAAGTACGTCGCTTCACAAGTAAATCCATAGAACATGAAATTAGCACAAAGCATGAATCACGTAATCGCGAGCAGCAAATTACGTCTAAAGTACGTACCTAAGTGGAAATATGTTACCTGAAAAATGAACTCAATTAATAGTTACCTTGTTTTTTAGTTTATTAGTTTCTTCTTCGACATTACATTCTTCCTGAAAATTTCTCGATAACAAGTCGTCTTAACGTCGGACACGCACAGAATTTACCTGAAGTTCTTAAATATTTTATACAACCGTATCCTGAAAAATACTGAATGTTAATAACATAATTCATCAAGTCACTATAGCTTTATACTGAATTTAATCGGAGAAATTAAACTGTGTATTTGTTTACGGCTGTCAGTGCATTCGCACTGAGCGCTCGATCAGCTGTAGGCGCGTGACGTAGGAAGCAATTGTTCGCGGTCAACGACTGCCTTGTGCGGCGCGCAGACTTGACTGTTGCTTTGAGTATGTGCCGCCGCCAAAACACAGCGCGGTATCCTTGCACTCTCCGCATGTTTACATCTAGCTGTTGGTTTCTCGCAAAAATTTTTCAAAAGTATATCATTCCACAAAAAGTTTGGAAACTATGAACCTCACGTTTTGTGGTAGGTACAGCATAATTACGAATAGCGTCTAATTTTTTTTTTTTTTTTTTTTTTGATCAGGAAGAATACCTTCTGTACAAATAATGTGACCGAGAAATTTCACCTGAGAACGACCAAATTTAGATTTTTCTAAGTTCACTGTAATGCCAACTTTTGCAAAAATACGCAATGATGAATCCAAAATTATGTTATGCTCAACTCCAAGAATGTTTAGCAATAAGAATATCGTCAACATATGAAGTAATATTGTCACGAATATAAACAGGTAAAATTTCATTTAAACTACGAATGAATGTTGGTGAAAATATAGTAAGTCCAAATGGTAATTTACGAAATCACTTTTAGGTACAATTAGTCATATCAGGTTATTATTTACTTACTCACTAGATAGATTGATAGTCGAAGAGTTGTTTTGACAGATGCAAAGAATAGTAAAAGAGTAGGCAGCGGTACAGAAAACTAAAAGAGAAATAGCACCACTACAGCTCGGGGCCCTGTGCTCGCTACGGCACATACACTCCCGGAAATGGAAAAAAGAACACATTGACACCGGTGTGTCAGACCCACCATACTTGCTCCGGACACTGCGAGAGGGCTGTACAAGCAATGATCACACGCACGGCACAGCGGACACACCAGGAACCGCGGTGTTGGCCGTCGAATGGCGCTAGCTGCGCAGCATTTGTGCACCGCCGCCGTCAGTGTCAGCCAGTTTGCCGTGGCATACGGAGCTCCATCGCAGTCTTTAACACTGGTAGCATGCCGCGACAGCGTGGACGTGAACCGTATGTGCAGTTGACGGACTTTGAGCGAGGGCGTATAGTGGGCATGCGGGAGGCCGGGTGGACGTACCGCCGAATTGCTCAACACGTGGGGCGTGAGGTCTCCACAGTACATCGATGTTGTCGCCAGTGGTCGGCGGAAGGTGCACGTGCCCGTCGACCTGGGACCGGACCGCAGCGACGCACGGATGCACGCCAAGACCGTAGGATCCTACGCAGTGCCGTAGGGGACCGCACCGCCACTTCCCAGCAAATTAGGGACACTGTTGCTCCTGGGGTATCGGCGAGGACCATTCGCAACCGTCTCCATGAAGCTGGGCTACGGTCCCGCACACCGTTAGGCCGTCTTCCGCTCACGCCCCAACATCGTGCAGCCCGCCTCCAGTGGTGTCGCGACTGGCGTGAATGGAGGGACGAATGGAGACGTGTCGTCTTCAGCGATGAGAGTCGCTTCTGCCTTGGTGCCAATGATGGTCGTATGCGTGTTTGGCGCCGTGCAGGTGAGCGCCACAATCAGGACTGCATACGACCGAGGCACACAGGGCCAACACCCGGCATCATGGTGTGGGGAGCGATCTCCTACACTGGCCGTACACCACTGGTGATCGTCGAGGGGACACTGAATAGTGCACGGTACATCCAAACCGTCATCGAACCCATCGTTCTACCATTCCTAGACCGGCAAGGGAACTTGCTGTTCCAACAGGATAATGCACGTCCGCATGTATCCCGTGCCACCCAACGTGCTCTGGAAGGTGTAAGTCAACTACCCTGGCCAGCAAGATCTCCGGATCTGTCCCCCATTGAGCATGTTTGGGACTGGATGAAGCGTCGTCTCACGCGGTCTGCACGTCCAGCACGAACGCTGGTCCAACTGAGGCGCCAGGTGGAAATGGCATGGCAAGCCATTCCACAGGACTACATCCAGCATCTCTACGATCGTCTCCATGGGAGAATAGCAGCCTGCATTGCTGCGAAAGGTGGATATACACTGTACTAGTGCCGACATTGTGCATGCTCTGTTGCCTGTGTCTATGTGCCTGTGGTTCTGTCAGTGTGATCATGTGATGTATCTGACCCCAGGAATGTGTCAATAAAGTTTCCCCTTCCTGGGACAATGACTTCACGGTGTTCTTATTTCAATTTGCAGGAGTGTATTCACTTAGTGTAGTGAATCCCCTGAGGACACATATCCGGTTACTGTTTATCTACTGTCTAGATAGATTGATAGTCGAAGAGTTGTTTTGACAGATGCAAAGAATAGTAAAAGAGTAGGCAGCGGTACAGAAAACTAAAAGAGAAATAGCACCACTACAGCTCGGGGCCCTATGCTCGCTACGGCACATATTCACTTAGAGTAGTGAATCCCCTGAGGACATTAATAGCCGCACATAATTTCTAGTTTGTGACTTAGTGGCAAATTTGGCGGAAGTGCGTACATAAATTGATCTAACCATGCACATGGATGTATGTCATTCTTAGAGTTGCGGAAGATTTTAAATTTCTGAACAGTCAAAAAGTGTTTATAGTCAAAATTTTCGCCTCGTGGCGACAAAGACCTACCGCGTCTGTCCCAGTCACAATGACGACTATTGTTAAATTCACGCGCCTGGTGCTCTCGTGTCGCATCCCGTAAATGAAACAAATTATTTTCTTTAAACCCATCTGATATCTGTGATTCCAAGTTTCTTTTGCTGTCTTTTCCTACAATTTCGCCTTCGATCTGTTTGACTTGCTTTCGTAATGCCTCAACTTCCCTTTTAACGTGTTCATTAAATTTTCCCTGATTTTCAACATGTTTATTTATGTTCTGGTACTCTTCAGTTTCTGCGAATGGTAATGGAGCTGTATCATCCGAATCTCTATCCCCATGTAAACTAAGATTTGTCAATTTATCTGATATCTCTTCAACTCTTTCCGATAAGTCACCTAATTGTTCTTTCTGTTTATTTACGTCTTCCGTAAGTGTCGCGACTCGGGTTTCAGTATTAACACATTTAGTAGTTAACTGTTCATACTGTTGTGTTAGGTTATTTAATGTGTCATTTGGTACGGATTCCTCGATTCTCTCAAATATTTCTTTCTTATCGTGTGCACGTTGTAAATTTAACTCTGAAAATTTTTGAACTATCACGCGATCTCTTTCTTCCTGTTCTTTATCCTGTTCCCTTTGTCTAATCTCTACTGCAATTAATCTATTATTGTGAGAATTCAAGATCGGTTGTACTTCTTCTCTGATTTCTTTCTTTAACTCATCTTTCATATTTTTGAAGCATGTCCCTATTCGTGAGTCTAGCCGTGTTTCCAGTGTTCCCATATCAGTTTTTAATTCAGATCCCCAAGTTCCCATCTCGGTTTTAATTGTTCCTATTTGTGATCCCAATGAGTCTAACCGTGTTTCCATTGTTCCCATCTGTGTTTTTAATTCAGATCTAAACTGTGTTTCCATTGTTCTATCTGTCTTTAATTCAGATCGTAAATTTAATATTGCATTCATCAACTGCTCCATAGTAACTGGTTCGAAACTCTTTTCACCCCTAACATTTCCCGCAAAACCAGCTTCCTTCGTCATAGCTGTAAAGCTATCTGTGTTCGATACTATTTCAGAATCTTCTATCGTTAATCTCGTATTCTGTGAATTTTCTGATTGAAAAAAATTTTGAAATGGTTCCGGACTATTTTCCCGACTTATTACATTGTTTTCCACTTCATTATTCATCACACTGTTCTCCTGTGTTGGCGAGTTCGCCATGTTAACAATTTCGTCATTCTCACTATTCATCATTTTTGCCTTTTTCATTGATCGCGTAATCATTTACAAAACATAAAAAAATTCGTCACTGTACGAAAATTACACACAATGACTCTTTATCTCCAACAATACCATTTACATGAAATGTTTCCCTCAAACACGATTAATCGAACAATTGAAATAATTGCACTAAATTGTCAAACCCATAGACAAGACAATAAAAATTAAATTTTGAAAAATACCATTAGAAGAATGCCAATTACCAAATCTACACATGCAATATAAACTACAATTACTAAACTACAAATTACTACAACAATACTACTGTCTACTATTTTTACAATCAGAAGAATCCAAGGGACGATCCGAAGCAGCGGTCGCCACGTGCATGGGGGCTTAATTAAATAAGATTGAAAATGCTTTCAGTTTTTTAGTAGCTGTATGTCCGATTACGCTATGTCTCGTAATCGGTTGGCCCTGACTATTATTATTACGCTATCTGACTGCAAAGAACAACAACAAAGAATGAAATGAAAATTTTCATTAACACAATTAATTAATTAAGTCCCCAGCAACTATAAAATCTACGAAGCCAACAATAAGTATAACTGTTCTGTATGTGGAAGTATGACTCAACGCACATCTGGCACGGTTCTTCTTCAATAAGACAAGAATTTTTAAATACCATTTATACTGAAGTAACTAAAGGAAATAAAAATACCATAATTACTCAAGAAAACCAGAATTACACTCTAATACAAGAACACAAGCCAGATGCTTTGTTGACTGAACCTGTAATGACGCATTATTTAAAACATGGAAATAATGAAAAAACACGCAATATTTTACCTTCATATATATTGACGAAAAGCACTCTGATCGTTACAGTATTTCCATTCGAACCATCTGCTGTCTATCCCATCAAACAACTGCATAAAACATGGAACAAGCACTCCTTACTACAACATCTCGACAAGCCTTGCCCACTAGCACATCTCAAAACGAACTAACTACTACGAGTCCTCGACAAGCACTGACTACTACGAGCTCTCTCCAAGCACTGCGGAGGCGGCTTAATAATACTCTTTGGCGCAATCTCTGGCGCAGTGGTCAGTGTAGCCACCTTTCAACATCTTTCGCTATCATTGTCAATATCTACGTCATTCAAAACAAGATAAAAAGTAAAACACGAGGATTCGTTTGTACACTATAGTGCTGAACTAGACAAGGTCCAATTATATGTGGTATCGCGTTGCTTTCCACCTACCATGGAAGTGTCTTATCCAGCCAGCTACAGGTTAACATGGATTCTGCACCACGGTGCCACTCGGGACTTCTCACATTAGCAAACACTGGCAGAGATGAAAGAAGTTAAAAGTTACAGAAAATATGCTCGGTTTGACAGGGCATCGAACCCGAGACCTTTTTTAAATGACTATCTTTCTAATACAGATGCCAACTATAGTGTAGTACATTTCCTTAGGTCGAGCACTAATTTACCCCTTTCCTTTTCTCGTCATTAATGGGAAGGCGCATGGAGCGAAGGCAGAATAGGCTGAGGAACACATCCTTTATAGCACAGAGCCACCAAACGATCAGTGCCAGGTTTTGTAAGGGTCAGGAGAAGAGTTGCTGCAATTGCGGAATCGCGCGTTTTCCATTTAATGCTGATAGTTACTTCTGAGGACATGAACAACTCAGCGGTAAAACTCTTGCTGTGACGTGTCTAGCACCCAACGCTCCAAAACTCGGAGAAAGCATCCACGCTTTGTATACTTTGTGTCTTATTTGAAATAACCATTGCAAATTTCACTTGGAGTGATTTAGACACACCGTGGGAAACATAAATACGATTGGTACCTTGGGCATTTAAAACCCGCTTCTATGCATTTATGCTCAGCAATGGGCTATGCACCATAAGGTAGAGGCTGCTACGGATTTATGTTTCGGACGTTCTGTTCCATTACCTACGCGAATGTGGCTGGGAAAAAGTACTGCCCATATGCCTTGATGTACGCTCTAATCTCGGTTATTTTATTTTCATGAGACTCATTCGAGACATACAACGGCGGCAGTAGAATTGTCGCGCTGTCTTCTCGAATAATGGCAATAACTTTCTTCCAAAGAGTCACATTTAAGTTCCCTACGTGCTTCCATTACACTTTCATATGGGTTGCACTGACCTGTTACAATGCTAGCAGTGCCGCTCTAGTATCGTTCACTGATCGTTAACGTGCGTACTTGATAAGGATTCCAAGCATAATTGGTCATACTAGCGTGCTGTATGAGGTAACTTTAAAGTTGTTTGTGTTTATTGTGTACCCGGCAAGGATTCCAAACACTGGAGCGGTATTGTGTAATAGGTAGCTCTAGTGTGTTGTTTGAGGGTACTTTACCAGAACCCTTTAGACCAAGGGTTTCAAAGATTTTCATCCTGCGGATCGCTTTGAGAATTGTGGTAATTTGATGGAATTTCACATTTACTTTGAAGGTTAATAAAACTTTTAAGAAATTAGAAAAACTTGTTCCATTCTATGATTTCTTCAATTTTATGTGACGGAGGACTTATTCACATCCCGCGGAACGCCAGTGTTACGCAGAACACAGTTTGGAAAACTCTGCTCTAGACAAATCTAAGTGTTCTTGTCCCCTTCACCACTATTGATTTTATGGCTTCGTCGCATTTCATGTTACTTTGTCGTATTACCCACATAAATTTCAATTCTATGACAGGCTGACACAACTCTTGTAAATAATATTGTGTAGTTCCGTTATTAAAGATGTTACCTTCCATCTATGTTCCCTTAAAGAGAGTGAACCGAGTGATTTTCATTCTTCCAACAGTGTTATCCTTCCTATAGACAACAGTGTCGTCGGTTGATAATCTGAGTTAATGGAAGGAGAGGCACACAGCAGTCAGTCGCAACCCCATTAGTTTTATTACGTTTGCAAATCTAGATTTAGGCTATAAATAGCCATCCTCAGTGCACTTCCGTGACAATTCAACAGTTAATGTTACCTTATGTTCTTACAGGTGTATGGACACAACGACCTTCTGTATAGGTAGAAGGACATACAAACTACGGTCGCTATGCACAACGGTTCCTGATGGAATCAAAACTGGTTAATCTGAGTGTAATGCTCAAGCTATCTGATAAATTTTTTATGTATATTGAGAACATTAGTAATCCTACAATGCCTATTTGGAGTATGCCCGATACTATTTTCATTTCTATGGAATATGCACTGTCCAGTGCAATGCGCTAATGGAAGAGTTTTATTCCTAACATTTCCAGTCGCAGCCATTTCGCAGTCTTGGTGTGACTTTCCAGATATTCGTAACTGGAACACTTCTGTTCCATCTCGCTGTGGTTTGACGAGGCCCGAATAGGCGCTCCCTGCGTATTGGTCTAGGGGCAATTCCATGAACTCCAATGCTTGACTAACTTGTTATTTAGTGTCCTTTTTCTGAACATCAGATTTAGTGTCTTTTAAATACATAGAGAACAAATTCTTCGAGACTATTAAATATTTGTGAAGCTACTTCATGCGATTGTGTGGTTTGGAAACGCATGATAATAGAACATTTCGAAGGACATTTCTTATTTGTAAGTCAAATTTTAATTTTGTATTAAAAAGAAGGAAAGTGCCCGTGGTACAAATCATTTTTCAATTCGAGGTTGGAATTCTCTTCTTGAAGCTCCTAAAACCCTTATGAAGTAGTAATGCAAAATTCGCAGTTTGGATAGTAGCGCGCCGCGATTTTCGAGGCGCATATAACCGATTCTGGCGTATCGAGGCAACGTGCGCGTCAGAACTTGCCTGTAGCTATTCGTTCACACTTCCTAGAACGACAATCCGCTGCATCATACTGCGAAACTTTCTTTGATACCACCGACAATCAATGAGCCCACTGCGAAGTAAACGTTTCGCAAGCTGTGCTCCACAGCACAAATATAATTAACGAGCACTGATATAGTTAACGAATCACTCAGTTTCAAGATGTCAATTAATTATGCAGCCCGAGCGAAACAGGACTCAGTTATACCCTACTCGCATTCTACATGTTTTGTTTATTTAGGTGGCGTACGCGAGTTCAGTCAGACGTCGCTGCATATTTTCTGCTTTTCGACAGTAATATACCACAGTAACACACTACTCTAAAAAAATTCGTTGTTTATTTTTTCATTACTAGATCTAAGAGTTGAAAGTAACGACACAGGATTTTGCCACTGTGAATACATTTATTGATAAATTTACTTTCCGTATCATCACTTTGTTGTAACAAAAATAAAAAAATACGTTTCAATCAAGACTCAGCTTTACAGGTACCTCCCATTCCGGGAAACAAAATTGCATGTGAAAACACTGTAATATTCTTATTCTAATGCCCAACATCATAAGCAGAATTATATTTCCAGAATGGATTTTATCTCTGCAGCGGAATGTGCACTGACCTGAAACTTTCTGGCAGACTAAAACTGCGTGCCGGTTCTGGACTCGGACTTACGGCCTTTGCCTTTCGCGGAGCAATAATCGTAACTTAGGTTTGTCTGGTAAGAACGGAGTTCTACAACATGGTGGGGTATGGGAAGAAAACCATGAACTTAAGTAGGTGACATTAGTTATGAAGTCCGCTTTATCTGAAGAGAAGAGTTAGTGCCATTTAAATATCTCTGAGACAATATAAATTTGTTAGCGGTTCTTGGCGCTTCAGTCCGGAACTGCGCTACTGCTACGGTCACAGGTTCGAGTCCTGCCTCGGGCATGGATGTGTGTGATGTTCTTAGGTTAGTTAGGTTTAAGTAGATCTAAGTCTAGGGGACTGATGACCTCAGATGTTAAGTCCCATAGTGCTCAGAGCCATTTGAACCATTTAGAAAGACTAAATAGTGTGAAGACGAAAAACGCAAATTTTGACTATAGCCGTTAGACATTTGGTCTCCCCTAGTATTGTAGGAGATGAGCTCTGGGGTGAAATAGACAGACAGGACACAGACGAAAGTGGTAAATACATTATCTGAGAAAACTGGTATAATGTAGGGAAAATGCTATAAAAGACCAGGTCTTTAAGAAAGGGGGGGGGGGGAAGAAAGGGATTACACCTAACTGCAACAACTGTTAAAAAAGCAATCAGAGAAAATTGTAGAACACGATAAAAATTTCAAAATGATTCAAATGGCTCCGAGCACTATGGGAACATCTGACGTCATCAGTCCCCTAGAACTTAGAACTACTTAAACCTAACTAACCTAAGGACATCACACACATCCATGCCCGAGGCAGGATTCGAACCTGCGACCGTAGCGGTCACGCGGTTCCAGACTGAAGCGCCTAGAACCGCACGGCCACACCGGCCGGCGATAAAAACTTAAGTAGTGTAAGACAATACATACCATATTAAACCTGTGTACCTTACCAGATCTCGAACCCGTCCATCCATGTTTCGTGAGCAGTACGTTTTCAGTGCAGCCTTACGGGCACACTGAGAAGTCTGCTTAAAACTGTCCTTACTACACGTTAGGAGACCCTGTGTGGAATGAAAGTAGCAATTCAGTAATGGCAGTTAGAAGGTTTACACGACTTTTGTATGTTTAGTGCAGCGGCTTCCAACCTTTTTAAGACCATTACCGACGAACGAGATCAGATACTAACCCCGAAAACTGTTTCCGAACGGCTATATTTTAAAAATTACAAATTGCAAGTAAAATCTACTTAGCGTTCAGAAAAAGATTGTCATGTTTTAGTTGTTTCATCAAACTAAGCAATAATGTATCACTGAGGTTAGGTCTTGCTTATTTTTAACAATGCTGTTTATAGCCGCTTTCGTCTTCGCCAACTCACACCGTAAGTCATCCTCCAGGTGGATTCTGTGACTTCTCTCTCTCTCTCTCTCTCTCTCTCTCTCTTTCTCTCTCTCTCTTTCTGTCTCTCTCTCTCTCCTTATGAATGCATGTTCTCAGTTTGTTGCCTTCCTCCAAGTTCACTCTATCAAGAAGTTGTAGTGTCACTCGAATTTACTATCTGAATCAGCGATGGGGTGTAGTCATAAGACACTGGGCTAGTATTTGAGAGGAAGGCTGCTCACAGTTCCGCTCAGCCATCCAGACTGGGGTTTATACTTACCACACTAGTAAGACATTTCACTGACCTTTTTCTGTTGCTCATGAATCAGTCCAAAATACCTTGAGAAGTTGAAATCAGGACATCAACCACATATCCGCTACATACCACTGTCCACCCGCTCGGTCGTCGAGCGAAGTTAATGTCGAAACAATGAAGGTCGAGAGAGACGATAACGCGATCGAACCACTGGACGTGGGTGGTTGGTTTGGGGGGAGGGGACCAAACAGCGAGGTTACCGGTCCCATCGGATTAGGGAATGATGGAGTAGGAAGTCGGCCGTACCCTTTCGAAAGAACCATCACGGCATTTGCCTGAAGAAATTTAGGGAAATCACGGAAAACCTAAACAGGATGGCCGGACACCGGTTTGAACCGTCGTCCTCTCTGATGCCAAACCAGTGTGCTAACCACTGCGCCACATCACTCGGTCACTGGACGAGCCACACCAAGCAAGTGAGCAGTGAATGCTGACATGCAATTTCTGAATACCGTGGTTCACGCAGTGCTAGTCATGAGGGTGGTGAAAAACATTTTTCATAGTTTGAATCAGTGGTATGGAACAGAAGAACTATTAAAGACGAAGGGCGAAAGTCATAAAACGGACTGCATTTCAGGAACATTATGTAAAATTGAGTAATTTTCTATGAACCGTTTCGAGAAGCGATTGACAGACCTCGATCACATAACAAACCACATCGAATAATTCTCCGATAATCGTAAACATATCTGAAATAGCGCGCTCATAGCTAATATTGCAGAGTGAGTTTCACTTCTGTTCGACAAGAAAAATAAAAGCTTCAAAAATGCAACATCATGCCACCTTCCTGATTCTGCTTTTAAGAAGCTTGGAGATGATTGACCCATCTGACAGCGGCCTCATAATGACGGGCTGGATTCATGTTTTCTTTTTCTGAAAGGTCGCAGTACATAGTAATTGGCAGGAATTATAGTGAAACAGGATTTATATCTGGCGCGCCAAGGAATTGTAATAGGCCCTTTCTGTTCTTGATCTCTATAAATGATTTACGAGACAATCTGAGCAGTTCTGTTAGCAAATTTGGAGGCTTTGTCGATGTTTACTTTGTAGTGAAGCCAACATAATATCAAAAGGAATTACAAAATTTTATTGTTTGAAGAGAATTTCTAAATCATGCGGTTCTAGGCGCTGCAGTCTGGAACCGCGAGACCGCTACGGTCGCAGGTTCGAATCCTGCCTCGGGCATGGATGTGTCTGATGTCCTTAGGTTAGTTAGGTTTAACTACTACTAAGTTCTAAGGGACTAATGACCTCAGAAGTTGAGTCCCATAGTGCTCAGAGCCATTTAAATAAAAAAATATAGAATCGTTGGCCAGTTGCTTAGAAAATTTTATTTTTTAATTTTGATACAAATTTTGAACCCACACGACTGTGTGGGTTGGGATTATCTTACATATTTTTGTCATTTCTTGCAGTGATATTCACGAAAGCAATTACTGTCTTTTGACAAACACAAATAAATATTACACTTCAGACATCTTGATCTCGTCCTCTTCTTGCAATTTTTTTGCTTGCAGCAACGAGCTGAAGGCAAATCATCAACAGATGGCCAGTGATGATATCCATCTAGCCGCTTCTCTTCACATGGTGTGTTTGCTGGCTTGTACATTTTATTTGGTGGCCCTTCATCGGATTCACTTCCATGTTCCTGTCCTGAAGAAGAAGAAATTAGCGCTTCCTCAATCACTTGTCGGAATCCAAGAAGATCTAAAGTGTTTTTCTTTTGTACTTTGTTGGTTTCGCAATCAACTTTGTATTGTAATCAGGAATTGACGCAAGCCAAATCAAGTAAATTAATCAAAGATTTAAAGTCCACCTTTTTGTCTTCAAGAAAGTCCTGTAGGTCTCCGTTATTTGAGGGCAGAGGTCCACTCCTCCCATACACAGGTTGTACTTCACTACGACTGCAGGACATGGCACTAAGATGTATTACTTTTCTGGTTTACTCCATCTCTCAACATTGCTTACAGGTTCACATCCTGTACAAGTAGAGGCAAGGGTTACAGCTTTTGAATCTTTCCACTGGACAATGACTATTTTATCATCGTCCCTGCAGAATTCTTCCATATCTCCTCTCTTCAGTCTTTTTTCTTCTGTCAGGTGAAGTTATTTCACTCTGTTTTTCATTATGGGTCCTGTTCCTTCCAGCCCTAGGTCAAGTAACTGTTGCAACAATGGCAAAGCTGTAAAATATCTGTCAAAATATAGTCTTGCACCTTGAGGTAATGTTTGAGCAAGGCGAAGAATTACAGATGGCCCAAGACCAAGGCCAACATCTGGCGGAGGAGTTGATTTACCTTGATAAAATTCAAAATCAAGTGCTAAACCTTTCGTTGTTGCCAAAACAAAGTTTTTAATTCCCAAAGGGCGCGGTTTGTTTGGAACATACTGAGACAATGTGCAGCGTCCAGTAAATGGTACCATTTGCTCATCAATGGAATAATCATTTTCAGAGTGGCGTGGAAGTCTCAAACAAGCACTGCGTACAACATTAATTGCAGGTTGTAGTTTCCACAATCTATTAGTTTCTGATTCACATGGAATGTTGTTAGTGTCCACAACATGCAGTGCTGTTCTGAGAGTGAAGAACCTGTCTCTAGGCATACAATCTGCAATAGTTGGCATACGCAATGACTTCTGCCAGTACATACGTGTACGAGGATATCTAATGCATCCCATAAGTATATGCATGCAGTACAGCTTTTTTATCCCTTGAGGATTTGTATGAGCAACTTCCCTTCCTTCGAAAAGTAGTAACTGTTAGTGCAGTCAGATGCTAACTGAAAAGAATATTCTGGGTAGTACTCGCTCACTCTCCGAGTGCGCAAAAATTTTGGAGGTGATGGTCTTTTTCTCCAAGTGGACAAACGACGATGTGTTTCCACTTTTTTTTTTTTTTTTTTTTTAGAATTCTTTCTACTGTGTTGACTGGAAATTTGTCCTGAAGTTCTGGAGCAACTGGTAGTATTGTTGCAGAAGCAGTGTTACAATTTTCCTCCTCGTCAGAAGATTCAGAGCTTTCTCCAAGTCTAGGTTTGATTGTTGGAAGAGTTCAAGTTGTATCTAACAATTCGTCATCACTTCTGAAGGCTTCCACTTCAGAGTCATCTAATATGGTTAGAATTTCCTCGTCAGTAAGCCCTAAAACGAAACAAACAAAGGAACTGTTAAGATAATGCGTAAATACAATAGTAAAATGACTTATCTATTCCGTAATCTGTTCCGAATCGTAACCACAAACATCGACCGAAAACGACCATATGCACACAATTGTGCGTGTGGATGTTACAGTCATTGTGGCTATGAAAGTATTCAAATAATTGTGGCGGACATATTTTTATTTACTTCTGTACACCTTTCGGAATCTCAAACACATTTTTCCAAATGTCAAAACGCAATAAATAAAGCACAATAAACATTAACCTCGACAGACATGCTTCCGACCCGCCATCTTGAAAATTACCAAAGATTAAGACACAATATCTCGCGTCTGTAACGAGATATCGATATAAATCGAGTTGTATACGAAACAGCGATTCCTGCACACTCGTGTGACTTGGAACTCAACTGCATTGCGGAATAATATGATGCTGCAACGCAAATAAACCGCACCCACACGATTGTGCGTATCGGGTCTGAAAGGGATACGAAGAGTGGCAGTCAACTATGGACAATAAAAAGTTTGACGTAAATTTAGAGTTTTTTCTATGCAGCAAAACACGTTATGAGTGCTGTTGGGAACAACATAAATTGGTAGTTCTAATGGAGAATATCCGTTTTATTCTTAGAAGTTCCGAACAATCCGCCACTGAAACTGCTTACACTATGTTGATACTTCTTCTGTTAGACTGTTGATGCGATATGTGGATACTTACAGATAGAACTGGTAGAATCCATAGAAAAAGTTAAAAGAAGGTCGAGTTGTTTGTGTTATCACGAAACCATTTCACAAATTTTCAGTCAACAACTTTTTCCCTTGAGTGCTAAAATATTTTGTTGCCACTGACATACATAGGGATAACACTCTATAAAATAAATGACGGTTCGCACAGAGAGATATACATCACTTTCCCACGTGCTTCTCGTGAATTTAACAGTAGAGATGTATGCAGTTTGAAAGTAGTGTCTTGTATCGTCTACCAGAACTTAATTGCAAAATAAGAGGCGTATTCGGAAAGTAAGGTCCGATTAGGCGCGAAATGGAAACACTGTGAAAATCCTATGGAACTTAGCACAGATGTATTGGACAGTGCCTTTAGTGTGCCTGTCGATCGCTTCACGTCGCTCTTTTCAGTTCAGAGCGCAAAGTGATGACGTAGAAATGTCTAAAACAACAGCGTCTCTCGAAAAGTATTTCGATCTGGTGAGAGATTCCGCCTGAAGCTACGCAGTCCAAGAAACATAAATGTTATGCGTTTCTTTCTTCAAGACAATTTTTAGTCTATTCTGCAGGGGCAATGAAGATGCTCCTGCAGCGTTTTCGGTGGGAAGTGATCATCCACAATACAGCCATTAATTGGCTCCCTCCGTTGTTAATCTCTGCTCGCATTAACCGCTGGCTACGAAGACAACATTTTGGCACAAACAACGAAAGGCAGACCAGCGTAGAGAATTGGCGGAAAGCACAGGCGGTTGCTTGCCGTGACAAGGGTACAGGAAAGTTGGTACAACGCCACAATAGATGCCTATGTCGGAGCGGCGACTATTTAGAGAGGTATCTGGAACGTCTGGCTAACTGTTGCGAATAAAAATTTTTGATTTTCACTGCGATTTTTATTTCGTGACCGATGCGACCTTATTTTCCGAACAGCCCTCATACAGAATAATAATGTAAGAGCAGTTCATGTAGATGAACTCCGTGTAATGTACGTATTCGGACTGAGAAAAATGATGAACTTCTTTGTAGAGACAAAGGAGGCAATTGGAAGATCTTACGACTGAATCTATACTATCGGATGAAAAGTATCACGGCACCCAAAGGTAATGCAAATTTGACCACTAAAGGTCAAGATTAGGGGATGAGCTAGTATAAAAGAAGGCGGTGAGTACTGTCAGAAGAGAAGCAGTAATAGCAAAATGGGTCTGTTAGGAGAAATCAGTGACTTCGAACGTGAGATCTTCATAGGGTTTTATACGAGTAACAAATCCATCAGAGACATTTCAACCCTTCTAAAGCTGTCGAAGTATACTGCTGATGAAGTGGCTGTGAACTGGAAACGCGAAGGAACAGCCACAACTAAACCAAGACCTGGCAGACCTCCCGTACTGATGGATAGGGACCATCGAGCAATACGGCAGGTTGTGGTAGAAAGTCGCATGAAGTCAGCAGAAGGGATCACTCGAAAGTTCCAAAGTGTTACCAGCAGTCCAGCTAGCACAATGGGGGACTGTGGTCAAGCAGCTCCCCGTAACCCATGTATTTCTATAGTCAGTGCTGAGAGACTTTCGGTGTTCCAAAGAACGACGGCACTGAACAGTGGATGACTGGAAACGAGTGATTTGGAGTGACGAATCACACCGTATCCTGTGGTAGTCCGACGGAGGCGTTAGAGTTTCGCGAGTGCCTTGAGGACGTTATCTGTCACCACGTACAGTGCGAACATGGAAGAACAGAGGAAGTGGTGTTATGGTATAACGGTAGTTTCTCGTGGTTAGAGTGCGGTCTCCTCATTGCACTTAAGGAAACGCTGTATGTGGAAGGATATCTACACATTTTACAGCGCTGTTCACTGCGTATAGTAGAAGCATAGTTCAAAGACGATTGCTGTTGATATAAGGAGGTCAATGCACCCTCTCACAGAGTTGCATCTGTGAGACAATGATCCGTGGACAACAACATTCCTAAAGTGGCTGCACTGCCCACACTCCCGACCTGAAGCCAGTTGGACGCCCTTTGGGTGAGTCAGAACGTCGACTTCGGCACAGACCCCACTATCGAACATCCCTCATTTCTCTGGTTTCGGCTATAGAGGAAGAATGTGCTGGAATACTTCCACAGACGTGGAGACATCTCACTGAAAGTGTCCCCAGAAGAGTTCAGTCCCTCATAAAGGCGTTAGGTGGACACACCACACTTTAATATTCGCTCATATGTGTCCGGATATTTTTCATCAGATAATGTGTAGAGTGTAAACGATAGAGTGTAAACGATATCTTGGTGAACCGTACATTTCAACGTTTTGGAAAAACCCAGTATTGTTACAACTTCTTTAGTATTGACAACGTTCATGGTGCACGTTATTACTATGTGCCTCGGAGTCTTTAGCGGCGGCATGACTGGATGAAATCTTCTCGCTTTTCAAGCCGTGTCAATTCCAAAACAATTCTCGTGCTTTCGATGGCTAGCTCCGCCATCGTCGTCGGGAGTAAAAGTACAGTCAGTAATTGTACTCCTGACGACGATGGTGGAGCTAGCCATTTGAAGCTCGAGAATTGTTTTGGAATTGACACGGCTTGAAAACCAAGAAGATTTTATCCACATTATTACTAGTTTTGTGAGTGTGAAAGCACGAGGATTTTATTTCCAGAAATGTAAACCCATGCACGTCCTGTTCTATTTATTACAGCGAGCAGCGCCAGTTTTGATTAGTGAAAAATCGAATATAAAAATCCGTGAATAGTAACTGTTCCGAAAGAACAGATACCAATGATGACCATGCAGCTTCTCTAGAAAGAAATTATAATTAATCGAAACCCTCAGCTGTCAATAGGTGTTGTTGATATACCTCGATGGGGACAGCTGAAAATGTGAGCCCCGACGGGGACTTGAACCTGGGATCTCCTGCTTACATGGCAGACGCTCTATCGATCTGAGCCACTGAGTGCACAGAACACATCGCAACTGCAGGAACTTATCCCCTGCACACTTCCCGTGAGACCCACATTCCCAGCTGTGCACGATCTACATTCGTAATGTACCTAAAGGATATTTATTCATTCACTCATTACTCGCGATAACTAAGGTGACGACTCCCGTAAGAGTTCGGGCCGACGTACGCCATTGGTGGTCATCTCACTCTTCTGAAGCCTGCCTGTTATTTCCCCATTTGCGGATCTGCTTGTGGTTCTAGTCTGTTTAATAACACCTTTGAGAGAATTTTGTATGTGACTGGTACTAGAGAAACTGTAACAAGTGGATCTGACGTATCTCCCTTTTTATGTAGCGGATGGATCAAGGAACATTAACATTCCTCTGGCAACTTCTCTGTGACCCAAATTTCTGAGATAATCTTACAAATTTTCATGGTGATGTTTCTATCATGGAGCTTCCAGATCTCGGCAATAATACCATCTTCTCCTACCGTTCTATTATTTTTCATTTGTTTGATGATTCTCTCTACCTCTTCTTTTGTGGGTGGATTAGAATCTGGGTTGTCTGTGGCCTTTTGAAGGGTTAATTTTTCTGTGGGTTTCTTGCAATTCAGAAGTTCATCAAAGTATTGTTTGAGGACTTTGCAATTTTATTTCGTGTTCGTTTCGAGGGATCGATCTGTTCTTCGGAAGCAGAGGCTAGGGGGTTGATAAACCCTTCATATTTTCTTTGAATGTTCTGTAAAAATTTCTAGTGTTATTTCTCTTGAGATCTTCGTCAATTTCTTTCAACCTGTTGTTGCCATACGCCCCTTTTTCTATTCTGATTTCCTTTGTCGATTGTTTCTGAATCTCGTGAAATTCCTTCCATGTTTCTGATGTTCTGTTACTGCTGAATTTCTTCCATTCCTGTGTTCTTTACAATGGCTAGATCACAATTCGCGTTCCACCATCTATGTTTTAGTTTCCTAGGAGGTTGCCCCCATCGCATTGCCTTCTGAACTGTTTTCGCAAAGTCTGTCCCAGTGTCTGTTGAATGCCTATTAATCTCTTCAACAACTTTGTCCCTGTGTATTCCGCATCAGGTATGACTATTTTGTTTCGTACTGGTTTTTACTGTCTTGGGATAGTCATAATCTTAACTTGTAGTAAATAATGATCAGACTCGAAAAATCCCTTACTTGTTCTGACATTTAGAATTTCCCGCTTACATTTGGTGGAAATGGTCACATGATCAATCTGTAATTCTCCCAACACGGCGTTGGATGCTTTCCATGTTGTAAGTTTCCGTCTTGGCTTTTGAAATTGCGTCGACTTAACTTTGTGGTTGCAATTTTGACAATATTTTATGAGGCGTTCTCCATTTTTGTTTGTAGGAACGTGTGCTGAGTGCGGACCTGTGATTTGTTTGTACTTCCTTTCCTTACCTAATTGCGCATTAAAATCTCCCATAAAAATTTTCACGTGTCTTTCTGGAATGTTGTTGATTACTTCTTCCATGTCTTCCCAGAAGTTTCCAACTTCTTGTGGCTTTTTTTCTATTATGGTCATTTGTTGGTGCATAATCATTCATAATTGTGTATGCTTTATTACCTGATTTGAAGGAGAGTGTGGAAATACGTTCTGATGCGGAACTGAAGTCTATGATGTTATCCCTGACTGATTTATGTACAGCAAATCCTGTACCTTACAATGATGGTATGGCTCTTCTGACAGCAGGTTTTCCTTTGTAGATCCTGTAATTTTCTGTACTGAAATGGTTTTCATGTCTGAAGCGCGTCTCTTGAATGGCAAGAATTTTGATATTAAATTTTTCTAGTGTGTTTCTGTTTTAGTTCTCCAAGTTTGAAGAGTGTGTTTGTATTGAGAGTGCCAATGTAGTGTTTGCGAAGAGATTTTGGAAAGCTCCGATTCTTTTCCTCATGATGTTCCTGGTCCCCCAGAGTCCTATGACCAGGAAAATCCAGTGCGTTGACTGGGGCCTGGTTAGTGGATTCATTTCCTTTTGTTCCATCATGATCACTTCAAGTTGAGTTTAGTTGCGGTGATCTTTGAAAAAGATCACAAAGATTGCAGACTTGATTGTTGAGATCAAGCCATATTTCACGGCCACACCAACTAGGTGAACAGACGCTGACACTAGTCGCTGGATACCAGAACAGACACTAGTGGATTTCTTGATGTTGTGTGTTTGGTCCGCGAGAGCTGTTTTATTTCGCTGAAGTCCACCGACAAGCCGGTGAAGACCCCCCTATCCGCCACCTGAGACGCGGCACGCCGGAGTAGCACCTCTCCGCCTGCTACAGCGTATTAGGTTCGTAGTTTATTTATTTGTTAATTTTGCTGTTTTAATTATTTGTTAATTTTGTTGTTTGAGATTGTTTTCCGCTTCGCAGCACTGTTTCCAGGCGGTCATTGCCTCAATCGGCCAGACAGTCAGACTGCGATCCGGTTGTGATCAGTGATAATGGTGGATTGCAACCAACAAGTAATCAATATTTCTGTCTTCTTCTCAGTTTTTTAAATTTTTGAACTGTGTTTCGATGCATATCGTAAGGCAGTTTCCGAGATCATTGGTTCCTTACTTTAATTTTCGTTGGTAAGGTGGAGCAAAATGTACTTCTACGCTTGTAAATCGTGGTGAATGCAATTGGTAATTCTGATAATGATGCATACGCGTGCTTTCCATCAAAATTTTTCTAAAAGGTCGCCAATTACGGCTCAATAAAATCTGTTTTTAGTATGTTGTCTTCGAAGAAATAAAATACTTTTATTATACCCGCTGATAGCTGTCGGCACTGTGACTTCATGGACAGAAAAATAAATAAACATAAGAGAAGTAACGGCGAAGAGCGCTTTCGGAGGAACTAAACAGGCCTTTCAAAATGAAGCTTACAAATCGTCAGAAATTATGTGTATCAGCAGTTTTGACTTATGCCGAAGAGACCTTCTTCAAATGCGAAAATCAGCAAACAATGCGGAGATGCATGATGGAAAATTACTAACAAAGACGGAAAGAGTAAGAAATGCATCAGGGAGCAGACATGAGTGTAAGAGATAATAGTGCCGGCAATGCAAATGAAATGGAGTCAGGCTAAAGAAGTTTTTCGACATGGTTGATACAGTTACCAAGTGGAAGAAAAGACGTAGCACCAGCATCGATACGTATCGAATTCCATAACTATGTTATGAACCACTAGTTTATTATCACTTACTCAAAGCTAGATCCACTTAACGCAACCTCTCCTGCAGTAGGAATCACATACTACCTGAGCCTAGCAATCTTCGTAAAATTTACGGTAGACCTCGCTTGAGTCTTTCCTCCTTCTGCTCTGGCATATTCACGTGTAGATTGTGCTTTTATATTCTGTCACAATGTCTCAATTTGTACCTACCACTGTTGCACTAGCTGCACTGTATTAATTTTTCGTGTCTCCCTTGGAGCTATGCTTGCGTCCCCTACACACTCCCTTCGTTTGCAAACAACAGAATTATTCTTAGAATAATGCTGAGCGAGTGTTTCAGTCTAAAAAAAAGGGGGGGGGGAGAAATCGGCCACTGGTGAAGAACTACGAAATGCTCTCATAAAACAAACACTCCGGAAATTCGAGAGCGATACGGTTCCTTATGTACTGAACGTGGAAATATCTATAATTTAATGTCACAGTTAAATCCTTCTGCTGTTACTTTATGATCATCACTGCACTATGCAAAATATTTCATTTACATAAGTAAAACGATCCTACCAGCAGTTCTTATCTTCATCCTATCCGAGAGAAAAGTATACTCAAATCTACAGAAGCGGGTCGAAAGAAGATACGGAAAATAACACTGGGTGCGCTTCTTCTGTCCATACTGTAGATGAAAATAAGTTTTAATTACCGAGACCGGCTTCACTTTCTTTCCGAGATAATCAAATATGTAGTGTTGTTTATCAAAATATTCAGAGCAATAACATCAAAGTAGTCTGAAATCAATCTGAGACAGAAACTGAACAAAGAATAGGGTAGAAAATATATTAAGAACCTAGAAGTTCAATATTACAAGAAGAAAGGTCAAATAGTAGAATTCGCTCGGGTCAAATCTCACATCGGTATTAAATTCAATGAAGGAACAGACTAATCTAGCAAAATTTGTAGTTAGGAGCAAAACACATAAATCGGTATAAAAACCCCGTTCACAGACTAAACTCCAAAAATAAAATCGTGCACAACCCCCTCGTGGCAGGAAGAACGAAATTCAACCCAGAAGCAAGTGGCAACTACATTACAAGGCACCGCCACACATCCCCGTGCGCAGGAGAAAGAGGAAAAAACAACTGCTGCCTTACGAATGTAGCTAGGAGGAGCACTGGGATTACAACGGTTCAAATCGTATTCGCACAGCAAGAGCTTCCAGTCGGAAGCAATCGACCGGACGTCAAGAATCGAATGCTTGCAATCCGTCTTCGACTGTGTTTCATTTTTGTTTAATTCTTCGCTCTATTTATCAGTCTACGAATCGGCGTATCTACAGCTTAGTGATTGCTTCAGAGTGACAGCTCATTGTTCATCGCATGTGTGACAAAATTTTGTTGTGATATAAGATACTTTAGACCGGAACTTTGGTCTGAAATTACTCACCTCTTCTCATACCAGTTGTTTTGCTTATATTTATTCGCTCTCAACGTGTGATTCAAGTATCTGTTATTGATTTTATGTTTAGAAATTAATCTCAACACTACTCAACTCAAAGCACCTCTTATTGACAGCAACATAACAGTTTATTTAGGGAATAGTTTCTACACTATCTGATGAAAAATGAGAAGTAAAAAAATGTGACGTAACAGGAAGTGGTAAGGCTGGTTTCAGCGGTAAATGATCATAATTTTAAATCTTTTATTTAACAATAGGACAGAGATTTAGTATTGCAAGCAATCTTAAAAAACCTCCGAGAGGAATGCGTTAAAATGCAAGAAGTGGCTGAATAACATTCAGTAACCGATTAATGCCCTTTCTCTCAAGGCAAAACGTGAGAACCGTTACAATTAATTAAAAATCCAAAAACAGGTAACAGGCCCCAAAGATACTAACCGTAATACAGGGTATCCGGGTTAAAAATATAATAGCATGGAATGTAATAACTTGAGATGTAATTGAGATATTTATTAGTGATTTGCTTCTACAAGTATGATAACTCAAAATTTTTTCTGTTTGCTTGCGGCAGTTGGTACCGCGTGCGCATGCGCGTAACTGCTTTGCAAGCGCGCGTCATTAGCCTGGTAGACCTTACAACAGGTGTTTTGTGCGCTTTCTCTCGCAGAGCTACAGTCTCTTAGACTGGTACAAAGTCGATTTCGGCCTGAGTATTGGCCGCGACGAACTGACGATGTTCCCACTTACTTAACAATCAAGAAATGGGACCAGCGGATTCGGCAAACTGGGAGTTTCCTTTCGATGCCGGGCCACCACGCTAAGAACGCAGTTCTAGAGGCTACTGTTGAATTATTCGGTACTTACTTCCGTCGGAGCCCTCCTTAGTCAGTCCAACAAGCAAGTGGGCAGTTACAGTTACCTCTTTCGTCAGTGCACGATGTCATCCACAAAATGTTGGTCCTACGGCCGGACAAACTACAGCTTCGTCACAAAATCAAGTCTGAAGACAGTCCACAAGGGGGCATTCGCGGAGACAATGCTGGCAAAAAATAATGAATTCCTGGATTTCGTCTTTATTTCGGACGAGACTACATTCCACACATCTGGGAAGGTAAACACACTCATTTGTCTGTTGTGAAGAACTGAACGATCCCGCCCCCAGCCCCCTCCTCCCCCCCCCCCCCCAACCACCCATGTAGCGATAAGAGTGCGAATGTGGCCCTCCAAAAGTAAATGTGTGGTGTGGATTGTAAAAGGACAGTGTTATAGGCCCATTCTTCTTCACGGAGCCCACAGTTAACGCAACAATGTATGGAGACATGTTGGAGCTCTTTGCTGTTCCACAACTTTCTCGAGACGTGTTCTTTTTAAAAGATGGCGCACGCTGTCTGCGGATATTTTGAGGGATTTCTTGATTCATGAGTTGCCAGATGTCTAGATTGGGAGAGGCAGTCCACCGACTGCTTGGGCACCTAGAAGGTCAGACATTAGGTCATTTTATTTTTTTCTGTGGGGGCATACAAGAATGAGGTATGTTGGCTACCAGTTCGTGATCTACCACACCTGTGCCATAGCATTCGTACAGCTATCGCTGATGTTACACATGCAGAGCTGCAAAACACTTGGAGAGAAGTGAAATATAGATTAGATGTCTGTCGTGCCACTAATGGTGCTCAGATCGAGGTGTATTTGACATGTAAAAAAGCATTTTGAGTTACCATACTTGTAGAAACATACCGTCAATAAATATCGCGATTACTTGTCAAGTCATTACATTTTATATATGATATGCTTAACTCATACACTCCGTATTAAATGAAATTACACTGGAGCTACCAACAGAATGAGAATAATTTAAAAACAAACCAGATTGAAAAACGAATTGACTGCACACGGGTCAGAGCACCAAATACAATCTACTATAACAGTGAGAACATACTGTATGCATGAAAATATGCTCTAAATAATCGTGCCTACAATTTCTGAAACATAACACAGTGACAAGAAATGTAATAAGCACAAAGAATTTCGTTAAAATTAAAAGTCCAACACAACTTCCCAAAAAAATAGCTTTAGGCCAAAAATGCTCAAGGTTCATAACTCACTCGTTGAAAAAGGAACCAGAGCGATAATTACAACAACATTAAATGGAAGACACCAAAATATGCCAAAGTTTTGCTTTACTTCGACGTGCTTATATCTCCCAACGAAAGGAACAGCAACATAACGCGATGGTTCACTGAGTACTAGAGTACAGCTGTGCAATGGTTACACTACAGTTACTCAGAATCAGAGGTTATCTACTTCCAAAACGCTTAACAGCCACTCATGAATAAATAGTCACCATTCCACAGCCTACGAACCTACGTACGTACCGATAACACTGTCTCCTCTCTCGTACAATTGTGATAACAGTTATATAAGGGAGAGAGTCTCAACAACTTGTACCAGAAATGCAGGAAGCGCTGTATGACAACACACCTACACAGCTCCAGGCACTGTCCCAGATCGTGCCTTCCAGGAACCTCCTGGAACAGCCTGCTCTATAACAAACATCACCAAGTGCGCCGTACTTCCACTGTTCGGACAGCACCCTCGTCTTATCTGTCACTGACTAGACCATGGCTACCCAGGCGTCCAATCAAATCCGTCCTCTTCAGCTGCTCAGTGGTACTCTAGGGTTGCCTCTTATATTACTCTCTCTGTCGCACTTTCAGTTGTGCCCGATATACCCAGCTGGTCTCCCACGCCGACTCCCGCCAGCGCTGGTGTCGTGGCGCTCTCTCTGACAGTGCCCTCATGGAGTCGCGCTGCCGCATCTGTAACTCTGTTCACGCCGGTTTTCAAACTGCCGTGGGTGAGTGACGTCTTGTAATGGCACAACAAGTATTCGGATAGCTGTTAGTTGACGTCAATATGGCGTATGACCACCCTTCGCCTTTGTGACGGATTGAAATCCGCTAGGGAGACATTCATTAATGTGTCTGAACATTTGTGGAGGAATGGCAGTTCATTTTTCATCAAGAGCCTAAACCGGAGAAAGTATTGATGTTGGATGGTGTCGTCTGTAGCGAAGTCGACGTTGTAACTCGTCCCAATGGTATTCCGCAGGGTTCAGGTCGTGACTGTGGGTAGGACAGTCATTTCAGGAATGTTATTATCCACAAATCATTGTCCCACAGATGCTGCTTAAAGAGGAGTGCATTGTCCTGCTGATATTCACGCTCATCTTCTCTGAACTCAACCTTTACTATACGCTGTACACAGTGCTATCTAAATGTGCTGATTTTCTTCCGCGTTTCGTGTTTTCTTAAGCGTAATGAGGAGACAACACTGTAACCACGAAAAACAGCCCGATACCTTAACACTGCCTCCTCTGTACTTCACTGTCGAGACTGTCCTTGATGGAAGGTAATGTTCACAAGGTATTCGCCAAACCAAACCCTCCCATCGGATTGCCGCGGGGTACAGCGATATTCATCACTCGAAATCACTCGTTTCCTGTCAACCTGTGAATCATTATCAAATGTCTTCTGTGAAAACCTCCTACAACAGATGATTCACCATCTGAGTTTCCACTCATGGTGGAAATATAATGGACAGTGAGACAGGCGGGGAAAATAAGTAAGTAAACTATTATTTCAAAAGAAATCCCCCTAACTGTTAATAAATTTATACGACTGTGACACAAGACGGTGAGTGCCTTTATGGAACAAGATGGTCAATGCCTGTGGAACCATGAATGCACCGAAGTGTGCACCTCTTTACACGGATGTCTTCTTTCAGGTCTCCAAAAACATGGAAATCGCATGGGGAGAAAACGGGACTTTATGAAGGATGTGTAACGACTTTCCAGAGAAGCTTCTGCAGCGTACTCGAAATAGCTTTGGTAACATGGGAGCGGATCTACATGTTGACAACGTTGTTTCTTGTACGCTGCAGAAGTTTCGCTGGGAAGCCATTACACTTCCTTCATTAAGTCTCAATCCCTCCCCTCTTTTGACTATAATCTGTCGTAGATCCCTTGAACAAAAAACCGTTACCAGTAGTTGGAAGAAAGAAGAGGTCACGTCAGTTTGCAAAAAGGTGGTAGAAATGATTCACGGAACTACCTTCAAATATTCCTGACATCGATTTGTTGTAGAATCTTAGAACATATTCTGTGCTCGAACATAATGAGATATCTGGAACAGAAAGACCTCCTCCATATGAACCAATATAGATTACGAAAACATCGGTCATGTGAAACCAAACTGTACTTTTCTCACATGACATACAGCTTACTTACTTATTCTTCGGCTCCGCAGCCCTTGAAGGGCCTTGGCCTGCATCACAATATGCTGCCATTCTATCTGATCCATTTCTTTCCGTCTCCATCCTCTGACACCCAACTTTTTCATGCCCTGTTCAAATCCGTCCACCCATCTCTTTCAGGGACGTCCCTTCCGTCATCTGCCTCCAGCCTTGCCATCAAAAGCCTTCTTACATGCTCTGTCTTCCTCCACGTGTCATTCCCACCGCAGTCTTCTTATTTTAATGGTAGTGACAATGTCAGGTTCTTCAAAAAGTTGTTCAGGTTCTACATTTGTACGGATGCGCCAACCTTCTTGATCGCATATTGAGCCATATATTTTACGCGGAACCTTACTCTCCCAAATGCTAAGGATCCTTTTCTCATCTGTAATCATGGTCCACATCTAGGCACCATTCATAACAACAGGTCTTACAATTGTTTTGTAAATGAGGAGTTTAGATTTTCATGATAGAAGCGAGTTCCTAATCATGGGTTGTGTAGCAAAGTAGCATCTGTAGCCTCCTGCAATTCTAGCTTTCACCTCGCTGCTGATGTCATTTATTTTTGTGACAGTCGATGCGAGGTACTTGAAATCCCTCACCCTTTCAAACTCCTTGTTTCCTATGCTGAGATTTGATTTGTTTCTTTGGTTGGCGATTGTCATATATTTGAATTTTTCGACATTGACTTCCTTGTCCTCTCTCCAGTTGTTGATAGGCATCGGCCAGAAAAGCAGTGTTTCGTCTGCGTTGGCAGGGTACTGGAGTGTAACTCTATCTGACTTATGACTTTTTCGGGGCAGAGGTTGAACAGCAGTGAGGAGATATTGTCACCCTGTCCCAGTCCCTTCTTCACTTCCACTTCCCTAGAGATTTCACCCTGTATTTTTACTTTAGGGTTGGTTTCACTGAGCGTCATCACAACAAGTTTAACGAGCCTTTTAGGTATCCCAGCCTCTTCCATTACATTCCGCAATGCCACTTTCGAGATGCTGTCATAAGCTTGTTTAAAATCGATATAAATCCAGTGTATGTTTATTTGATGTTCATAATATTTTTCAGGTAGTATGCGCAGTGTGAATTTTGGTCAGTTGTTGATATATTTCTCCTAAAGCCACTCTGATAGCCTCTAATTCTCTCTTCCATATAGGAAGTAAGCCTCTTAGTTAGGATCTTGAAGAACACTTTATTTTCAGTATTTATTAGGGAGATTCCTCGATAGTGCTGGCAGTTTATCTCCTTTTCTATGTATGGGGCACGATATAGCCGTTTTTCACTCCATTAGGATACTCTCCTCCTGCCAGATGCTCAGTATTACTTTATATATTGCTTTTCACAGTGTTTCCTCACTACATTTGAGAAGTTCCGCCTGGATCTGATCTTCTGCAGGTACCTTATGGTTTTTTAAGGTCTTACTGGCTTGCATCACTTCCTCCGTTGTGTGTTCAGATGTTAAGACCTCTGGTCTATAATAAATTATCTCCAACAGTTCTTCTTGTTCTAATCCTTTTACCTTGGGTTCAGTTCAAATGGTTCAAATGGCTCCAAGCACTATGGGACTTAACATCTGAGGTCATCAGTTCTCTAGACTTAGTAGTACTACTTAAACCTGACTAACCTAAGGACGTCACACACATCCATGCCCGAGGCAGGATTCGAACCTGCGACCGTAGCATAAGCGCAGTTCCGGATTGAAGCTCCTAGAACCGCTCGGTCACAGTGGCCGGCCTGGGTTCAGTAACTCTTGGACGTATTCTGCCCATCTTTCAAGTATTATGTTACTCCCTCCTATCAAATCAAATATATTTGTTCTGGCTAGAAACCCGGCCTCTCTTTCTTTAATCTTCTGGTACATTTCACGTGCTTGCTTCTCTTCTCCTGGCTGTTCAATTTCTTTCAAATTTTACTTCTCTAGTCTCTTCTCTTCTGTATGCAAACCCTCTTTGCTACACGGCGCTTCTCTATATATTTATTCAGATTTGTTCCAGTTATTCTCTGAAATAATTTCATTCGTGCTACGTTACACTCCACAGTTCTTCTCAGACGTTTTTCGTCAAACCAAGTCGCCTTCCTTTGAGCCTTTACGTATCCAAAAACCTCTTCAGCTGCCTCGAGGATTACAACCTTACATCGTTTACAGATTATTTCTATATGTTCATTTGATGTGTCGATATCATTCTTAATCCCCTCTTCTATGTTCGTCTGACATGCTCTCTGTATTTCTTCGGTTTATTAATGTCAAAACTCTTGTGTTTGTGACATTTTCATTTACTCATCAGTGAGATCCTTTGCCTATACTTAATTCTCACTAGATGATGATCTTAACTGCAGACAGCTCCACTTTGGCTCCTAACATCCATTACGTCCGATCCGTGCCTCCGATTAGTTTTGATTTTTAGTCTGTCCGTCTGGTGACATTCATGTTTCTTTGTGTATCTTTTTGCGTGGAAAACGTATACTGCTGACAGTCATGTTTTGCTTATAGCAAAATCTACAACACCAAGTAGTCCATTGTCGTGTGATATTTCATGAAAACCTTGGATTAAGGTAATAAGACAGATGCAGTTTTTCTTGATTTTCGGAAAGCATTTGACTCAGTACCATATGATTGCTTTTTATGAAAAGTACGATCATATGGAGTATCGAGCGAAATACGTAAGTGATGAGAATTTTTCGGTAGGGAGGACGCAGCAATACATCTTCGACAGATCTAGAAGTAACTTCGGGTGTGCGCCAAGGAACCGTTGGTATTTATGTTGTATATTAATGACATTCCGGACAGCATTAATAGTAGCCTCAGGATTTTTTCAAGTAATGCAGTTATCTGTAATGGAGTACTTCCGAAAGAAGCTGCATAAATATTCAGTCAGATCTTGATACGATTTCAAAATGGTGCAGAGATATACAGTTTACTTTAAACGTTCAGAAATGCAATACTGTGCACTTCGCAAAACGAAAAAAAGGAATATCCCATGACTACAATGTCAATGAGTCACAGTTGGTATCGATAAACTCATACAAATACCTGGGTCACGAAGGGAATGATTTATTGACAAACAGCCAACAAGGATTCAGAAAATATCCTTCTTGTGAAACGTAACTAGGTCTTTGATTTTAAGAAGTAATGAGTGCTTTCGACAAGGGATGTCAAATTGATTCCATATTTTTAGATTTCCAGAAAGCTTTTGGCATCTTTCCTCACAGGCGACTCCTAGTCAAATTGCACGCCTATGGAGTATCGCGTCGGAGGAAGGCAACAGCAAACCAGCTCCGCTAGGATCTTGCCCAGTATGGCGGTGCGGGTCTCCCGCATCGTCCCCTACGCTCTGTCAAGGAGTATGGGACTTCATCATCATCATCATCATCATCATGGAGTACCGTATCAGTTGTGCGACTGGATACGTGTTTTCCTGTCACAGTTCCTACTAACTTAAACAAAGTAACATCTGGCTTTATCCAAAGAAGTGTTACAGGCCCACTGAAGTTCCTGATCTACATAAACGATTTAGGAGACAACCTGAGTAGCTCTCTCAAATTGTTTGCAGATGATGCTGCCATTTACCGTCTTGCAAAGTCATCAAAACCAACTGCAAAACGATTTAGACAAAAGATTTGTATGGTGCGACAAATGGCAATTGGCTCTAAATAATCAAAAGTGTGAAGTCATACACATGAGTACTAAGAGGAATCCTCTAAATTTAGGTTACAGATAAAACAGGCAAATCTAAAGGTTCTAAATTCAGCTAAATGCTTAGGGATTACTGTTAGGAGTAACTTAAATTGGAAAGCACGCCAAAGATTGCGATTTATTGGCAACAATACTTAGAAGAGGTAACAGGTTTACTGACGAGACTGATTACACTGCACTTATCCATCCTCTTCTGGAGTAGTGCTGGAGATGTGGTACCGAACCAGATAGGCTTGTCGGAGAACTTCTGAAAAGTTCAAAGAAGAGCAACTTGTTTTGTACTATCGTGAAATAGGAGAGAAAGTGCCACGGATATAATACGTGAATGGGAGTGGCAATCATTAAAGCAACGGCGTTTTTCGTTGCGTCGGAATCATCTCGTGAAGTTTTAATTACCAACTTTGTCCTCAGAGTGTTAAAAATATTTTATTGGCGTCTAACTACCGACGGAGGTATGTTCACCGTAATAAAATAAGAGAAATCAGAGCTCCCACGGAAAGATTTAAGTGTTCCTTTTTCCAGTGCGCTAGTCGAGAGTGGAACGGTAGAGAAATACACTACTGGTCATTAAAATTGCTCCAGTAAGAAGAAATGCAGATGATAAACGGGTATTCATTAGACAAATATATTATATTAGAACTGGTATGTAATTACATTTTCACGCAATTTGGGTGCATAGATCCTGAGAAATCAGTACCCAGAACAACCACCTCTGGCCGTAATAACGGATGTGATACGCCTGGGCATTGAGTCAAACAGAGCTTGGATGGAGTGCAGAGGTACAGCTGCCCATGCAGCTTCAACACGATACCACAGTTCATCAAGAGTAGTGCCTGGCGTATTGTGACGAACCAGTTGCTCGGCCACCATTGACCAGACGTTTTCAGTTGGTCAGAGATCTGGAGAATGTGCTGGCCAGGGCAGCAGTCAAAAATTTTCTGTATCCAGAGTGGCCCGCACAGGACCTGCAACTAGCGGTCGTGCATTTTCCAGCTGAAATGTAGGGTTTCACAGTGATCGAATGTAGGGTAGAGCCCCATCTGAACTGTAACGTCTTCTGTTCTAAGTACCGTCAATGAGAACAGGAGGTGACCGAGACGTGTAACCAATGGCACCCCATACCATCACGCGAGGTAATACGCCAGTATGGCGATGACGAATACACGCTTCCAATGTCCGTTCATCGTAATGTCGCCAGACACGGATAAGACCATCACGATGCTGTAAACAGAACCTGGATTCATCGAAAAAATTACGTTTTGCCATTCGTGCATCCAGGTTCGTGACTGAGTACACCATCGCAGGCGCTCCTGTTGTGATGCAGCGTCAAGGGTAACCGCAGCCACGGTCTCCGAGCTGATTGTCCATGCTGCTGCAAATGTCGTCGAACTGTTCATGCAGATGGTTGTTGTCTTGCAAACGTCCCCATCTGTTGACTTAGGGATCGAGACGTGGCTGCGCGATCCGTTACAGCCATGCGGATAAGATGCCTGTCATCTCGACTGCTAATGATACGAGGCCATTGGGATCCAGCACGGCGTTCCGTATTACCCTCCTGAACCCACCGATTCCATATTCTGCTAACAGTCATTGGATCTCGACCAACGCGAGCAGCAATGTCGCAATACGATAAACCGCAATCGCGATAGGCTGCAATCCGACCTTTATCAAAGTCGGAAACGTGATGGTTCGCATTCCTCCTCCTTACACGAGGCATCACAACAACGTTTCACCAGGTAACGTCGGTCAACTGCTGTTTGTGTATGAGAAATCGGTTGGAAACTTTCCTCATGTCAGCACGTTGTAGGTGTCGCCACCGGCGCCAACCTTGTGTGAATGCTCTGAAGAGCTAATCATTTGCATATCACAGCATCTTCTTCCTGTCGGTTAAATTTCGCGTCTGTAGCGCGTCATCTTTGTGGTGTAGAAATTTTAATGGCCAGTAGTGTGCCTGAACGTGGTTCGACGAACCCTCTGCCATGTATTTAATTGTGAACTGCATAGTAATCATGTAGGTGTAGATGTAAATGTGCGATCCATCGTAGAATATTGTTCAATTGTGTGTGTCCTGTACCAAGTAGGTCTAACAGGAGATATTGTTTGACCTGTGAGAGAGTGTCACAGCGTTGCTGAAGAAACTGAACTGGCAGACTCTTGAAGAGAGGTACCGAGAAAGCCTACTTACAAAGTTTCAAGAACCGGCATTAAAAGATGACACTAGGAATACACTACAACTTCCTACCTATCGCCCATAGAGGGATCCTGAGGATAAGGTTAGAATAATTAGAGCACGCACGGAGGCATTTACACAATAATTCTGCCATTGATTCATACATTAATGGAACGAGAGAAAATCTTAATAACTTGTAAGATGGGACGTATCCTGAGCATGTTGGTAGTGGTGTCTTTGTTGGTTTTAGCAGTTGTCTGCCTTCTGGCGAATTTGAGGTAGATTGTTCCTGTGAGTTCGTATGGGTAAAGGTTATACTTGACAACCAGAATAAATGAATAATTGGTTTCTTTTACGCATCTCTCGACTCAGATGATACAGTTGCTGACCAGTTCAAAGAAGATTTGACTATCACTTCCAATAGGTACCCTACTCATAGAATTATACTTAATGCTAGTATCAATCAACCGCCGATATGGTGGTGAAAATACATGTTTAAAGTCTTAATTTTATCCATATTTCGCAGATCCAAACGTTACTGTATTCAGTACATTGAAAGTATGAATTAACAAACGCCTTCAGGCAGAACTTATCGTGTTTTATTAAGTACACGATGCATTTCTGGCCCTGTGGATCCATCATCAGGTGTAATTTGTTTTAAAACATGCTTATTTTTTCCCTTGAATGAGTTGAAATGCATATTCTTGTCGTGAAAAGGTTCGCTGTTATGTTATGAATTTCGTCAGAAAAACGCGGAAAATATGAGCGAAATAGTGGAAAAGATGAACAGTGTAAACTTACCACATAATTCCAGGAAAGCATTTTTATCACTTTAGCACCACCATAAATTCTTTCCTCTGTCGTTTTCGTACACATCGCTTCATTTCCCAGGTAGATGCTATTTTTCTTGACTTCCGGAAGGCGTTCGATACAGTTCCGCACTGTCGCCTGATAAACAAAGTAAGAGCCTACGGAATATCAGACCAGCTGTGTGGCTGGATTGAAGAGTTTTTAGCAAACAGAACACAGCATGTTGTTATTAATGGAGAGACGTCTGCAGACGTTAAAGTAACCTCTGGCGTGCCACAGGGGAGTGTTATGGGACCATTGTTTTTCACAATATATATAAATGACCTAGTAGATATTGTCGGAAGTTCCATGCGGCTTTTCGCGGATGATGCTGTAGTATACAGAGAAGTTGCAGCATTAGAAATTGTAGCGAAATGCAGGAAGATCTGCAGCGGATAGACACTTGGTGGAGGGAGTGGCAACTGACCCTTAACATAGACAAATGTAATGTATTGCGAATACATAGAAAGAAGGATCCTTTATTGTATGATTATATGATAGCGGAACAAACACTGGTAGCAGTTACTTCTGTAAAATATCTGGGAGTATGCGTGCGGAACGATTTGAAGTGGAATGATCATATAAAATTAATTGTTGGTAAGGCGGGTACCAGGTTGAGATTCATTGGGAGAGTCCTTAGAAAATGTAGTCCATCAACAAAGGAGGTGGCTTACAAAACACTCGTTCGGCCTATACTTGAGTATTGCTCATCAGTGTGGGATCCGTACCAGATCGAGTTGACGGAGGAGATAGAGAAGAGCCAAAGAAGAGCGGCGCGTTTCGTCACAGGGTTATTTGGTAACCGTGATAGTGTTACGGAGATGTTTAACAAACTCAAGTGGCAGACTCTGCAAGAGAGGCGCTCTGCATCGCGGTGTAGCTTGCTGGCCAGGTTTCGAGAGGGTGCGTTTCTGGATGAGGTATCGAATATATTGCTTCCCCCTACTTATACCTCCCGAGGAGATCACGAATGTAAAATTAGAGAGATTTGAGCGCGCACGGAGGCTTTCTGACAGTCGTTCTTCCCGCGAACCATACGCGACTGGAACAGGAAAGGGAGGTAATGACAGTGGCATGTAGAGTGCCCTCCGCCACACACCGTTGGGTGGCTTGCGGAGTATAAATGTAGATGTAGATGTAGAAGAGGTACATCTGTATACACATGTTTGTAAACATTTCACGGATGTTTTTGTACATGGTGTGATCAATGATGAATTTATTCGTAGTGCTAAAGATATAATTATTAAACAATTGACATATGCAGGGAAGAACTTTGGAATAGGTCTTTAAAGTTACTGAAATAACTGTGGCTTGCGAAATGTGTTTGTTCATTGAACATAGATTCTGGTTTTTTGATTTTGTGGAGGTATATCTCCAGTTGTTCTAACAGCTATAGGGTCTTACCATTGACTTCATTATGTAGTACTATCAAGTTTTCTAGGCTGTTGATGACGTGTTTCGTTTCTTACATATGTTGTGCAATGACTGATTTTTCGAAATGGTTGAGCCTGAAAGCATTTAAGTGTTCTTGAAAACGGGTTTCGAAGTTTCTGCCTGTTTTCCCTACATAGTAGGCAGGACAACTGTGGCATGATAGTTTGTACACTCCACTTTTGTTGTATGTTGCGTATTTAATTTTATGTTATGGACGAGTATGTTTCCTAACTTATTATTATTTGAGAACGCGACTGTTATATTTATTTTTTTGAAAATGTTAGCGATTTATTGTGATAGGGGACCCAGGTATGGGATAATGGCAAATATTTTTTCGTCTTTCACAGTATGGCCATTCGTTCTCTTACGTTTGTTTATTTGTCTGTCTAAATTGTCAGTTTTTTTGGCAGTATAGCCATTGCTTATGGCAATGTTCTTTATAGTATCTGTCTTTTTTTGAGGGTATTTTCTACTAAATCAAGAGTGTGTACTCTGTGTAGCGTGGACCTAAATGCAGCATGTTTCTGTGTAGTGGGATGGCATGCCGAATTGTCCAGTGATACGTCTGTGTAAGTGTGTTTTATGTGGATACTGAACTTATGTTTTTGTTGGTGGTTGGTGATTTTTAAGGTCCAGGAAATTTATGCTTTTGTTGTCCTCATGTTCTATTGTGAATATTATGTTTTTTTTTTTGCAAAGAATTCAATACTGCTAGTAGTTCTTCAATCTCATCTTTTGTTCCATCAAATAGCAGCAAAGTATCATCAACATATCTCCGGTAACATACACACATCAAAAAAGTTTTGCATCACCCCAGTTCCCAGAACTCCTGAAGACAGACGTTGACTGTGGATATTGTATCACAGACACAGACCCTTTTACTGTTCAGAGATGTCACTAAACCCGCCCAAAGATCTAAACAACCATGCATGAGCAGCGCCTATTAAACGGAGGGGTCCGACAGCATATCAGTTCCAGTCATTCCACCAGGAAGGAGGTACACGGCTTGTGTTGTCTGTAGTTCAACCATGCCTGGACGGCCAATACCGCGGTTAGATCGCGTCCGCATTGTTACTTTGTGCAAGGAAGGGCTCTCAACAAGGGAAGTGTCCAGGCGTCACGGAGTGAACCAAAGTGATGTTGTAAGGACATGGAGGAGATACAGAGAGACAGGAACTGTCGATGACATGCCTCATTCAGGCCGCCCAAGGGCTACTACTGCAGTGGATGACCACTACTTATGGATTATGGCTCGGAGGTACCCTGACAGCAACGCCACCGTGTTGACTAATGCTTTTCGTGCAGCCACAGGACGTCGTGTTACGACTCAAACTGTGCGCAATAGGCTGTATGATGCGCAACTTCATTCCAGAGCCCCATGGCGAGGGTCATCTTTTCAACCACGACACCCATGCAGTGCGATACAGATGGGCCCAACAACATACTGAATGGACCCCTCAGGATTGGCATCACGTTCTCTTCACCCATGAGTGTGTCATATGCCTTCAACCAATCGTCGGTGACGTGTTTCGAGACACTCCGGTGAGGCTGAACGCCTTAGACACACTGTCCAGCGAGTGCAGCAAGGTGAAGGTTCCTTGCTGTTTTGGGGTGGCATTATGTGGGGCCGGCGTACGCCGCTGGTGGTCATGGAAGGCACCGTAGCGGCTGTACGGTACATGAATGCCATTCTCCGACTGATAGTGCAACCATATCGGCAGCATATTGGCGAGGCATTCGGCTTCATGGACGACAATTCGTGTCCCCATCGTGCACATCTTGTGAATGACCTCCTTCATGATAACGACATCGCTCAACTAGAGTGGCCAGCATGTTCTCCAGACATGAACACTGTTGAACATGCCTGGGGTAGGCTGAAAAGGGATGTTTATCGACGACGTGACCCACCAACCAGTCTGAGGGATTTACACTGAATCGCCGTTGAGGAGTGGGACAATCTGAACCAACAGTGCCTTGATGAACTTGTGGATAGTATCCCACGACGAATATAGGCATGCATCAATGCAAGAGGACGAGCTATGGGGTATTAGAGGTACCGGTGTGTACACCAATCTGGACCACCACCTTTGAAGGCCTCGCTGTATGGTGGTACAACATGCAATGTGTGGTTTTCATGAGCAATACAATGGGCGGAAATGATGTTTATGTTGATCTCTATTCCAATTTTCTGTATAGGTTACGGAACTCTCGGAACCGAAGTGATGCAAAACTTTTTTTTGATGTGTGTACTATTTTACTTTTGAGTCTATTGTTTTCATTAAAGAACTTACTTTCCAGATGATTGAGAAAGATGTCTGTCAGAAAACTTGATATGCTACTGCCCAATGCAAGACCCTCTTTCTGTTGGTAAATTTCCCCATGAAATGTAAAGTAATTATGAGACAGTATTAGTTGTAACACGTCCTTGACTTCTGATATTTCTGCAACTGACAATTTTTTATGTTTTACTAGGTTTTGAAAGATTGTATCTATTGTTTCTTTAGTTGATACATTTGTAAATAGGCTACTTACATCAATAGAGGGAAACCTGGCACCTGCAGGAATATTTATGTCTGTAATTTTAGTTTCTAATTCAGTTGTGTTCTTAACTGAGTATGATTTATCAAACGTATAGTACTGCTTGAGAATTTCGTTCAGTACTTGGGAGACTTTGGATGCAGGTGTATTTTTAGGATTAACGATAGGCCTCAATGGAACATGGGGTTTATGGGTCTTAGGTTGAGCTCTCAGTCTTGGGGCTGTGGGATTCATTAAAATGCATGTTTTTGCTTGATTTTCTGTGCCTTTGTGTGATTCGCGGTTGCGAATAAGATCAACCATTAGCTGTGTAAGGGAGTAAAAAAAAAAATTTGGCCGGACCGTAACTCGAACCCGGAATTCCCGCTTTAGGCGAGCGGTCGTCTTAGACGCTTTTTATAAACATTTCAATTTGTTAATAAATATAGAATTTAGTTGAAAGTAAAAAAAAAGATAATTTCTGGCCGGACCTTCCGCTTGCTTTTCGTAAGTTACAGGAAAAAGAGATACATGTCATAAGTGGTTTCTTGTGGTAAGGAAAAGAAAAACAAAGCACAATAATAGAAAATATAACTAGAACGCTCTCTTTGCATTAAAAATAAAAAGGCCCCACACCCGCAATTGTTTGCTCGTGGTTACAAGGTGCTTACCGTGTCCTGTGAACGAGGTCCGGACATGTCGCCTGAAGAATAATGCCGTACGTCCCTGTCACTGTTCCTCTGCTGAAGTTGGACATTCGCTGTGAAGTTACCTGCTCATTCTCGGCACACACCAGCTGCGGGGAGATCCAAGAACACATGCCAAAAAACTGGTGTGGTACTGCCAATAGTGTGGGTGGTGCTGAAGATGATTTGAACGTTGCTGTAGAAAAGCCCAAAAATCAAGAATTTTCTTGACACTGTCGTGGAACGATACGATATCGACTTTCCTATGATTCATGTCACAGCACTAGTCTTCGTGCGAGAGAAGAATCTCTCATCCCCATTGTGCATTGGGCCATGCGAAGAAGAAGGGCAAGCATTTTCCCTATCAACTGCCACACCTCCGCAGAAGATCCGCATTCCATGCGATTTTCATCCGTGTATTGCAGACGACACTGTCGGCAAAGTGGAGAGTCGGTCATATTAATGGCTTGGAGCCTCATCTACATCTACATTTACATGGTTACTCTGCATTTCACACTTTAGTGCCAGGCAGAGGGTTCATCGAACCATTTTCGTACTACTTGTCTACCATTCCATTCTCGTATGGCGCGTGGGAAAAAGGAACACCTAAATCTTTCCGTTCGAGATCTGATTTATTTTATTATGATGATCATTTCTCCCTACATAGGTGGATGTCAACAAAATATTTTCGCATTCGGAAGAGAAAGTTGGTTATTGAAATTTCGTAAATAGATCTCACCGCAAAGAGAACCACCTTTATTTCAGTGACTGCCACCCCTACTCGCGTATCATATCAGTGACACTCTCACCCCTATTGCACGATAACAAAAAAGGAGCTGCCCTTCTTGGGACATTTTCGATGTCCTCCGTCAATCCTACCTGGTAAGGATCCCATACCGCGCAGCAATATTCCAGCAGAGGACCGACAAGTGTAATGTAGGCTGTCTCTTTAGTGGGTTTGTCGCATCTTCTAAGTGTTCTGCCAACAAACCACAGTAATTTGTTTCGCCTCCCCCACAGTATTATCTATGTGGTCTTTCCAATTTAAGTTGCTCGTAATTGTAATTCCTAGGTATTTGACAGCCCTTAGATTTGTGCGATTTATCGTATACCCTAAATTTATCCGATTTCTTTTAATAGCCACGTGGATGGCCTCGCACTTTTCTTTTTTTAGTGCCAGTTGCCACTTTTCGCACCATACAGAAATTCTGTCTAGATCATTTTGTAATTGGAATTGATCGTCTGATGATTTTACTAGGCGGTAAATTACAGCGTCATCTGCATACAATCTAAAAGAGCTGCTCAGATTATAACCTAGATCATTTAAATAAATCAGGAACAGCAAAGGGCCTATGGCACTACCTTGCGGAACGCCACATATCACTTCTGTTCTGCTCGATGATCTACCGTCTATTACTACGAATTGTGACCTCTCTGAGAGGAAATCACGAATCCAGTCACACAGCAGAGACGATACTCCATATGCACGCAATTTGGTTAATAGTCGCTTGTGAGGAACGGTATCAAAAGCCTTCTGGAAATCTAGGAATATGGAATTGATCTGAGATCCCTTGTCGACAGCACTCATTACTTCATGGAAACAAAGAGCTAGCTGTGTTGCACAAGAACGATATTTTCTGAATCCGTGATGGTTATGTGTCAATAAGTCATTTACTTCAAGGTGATTCATAATGTTTGAGTACAGTATATGCTCCAAAATCCTACTGCAAATTGAGGTCAGTGATAGGGGTCTGCAATTCAATGGGTTTCTCCTATTTCCTTTCTTGAATATTGGTGTGACCCGCACTACTTTCCAGTCCTTAGGAACAGACCTTTCGTCATGTGAGCCGTCGTATGTGATTGCTAAGAAAGGCGCTATTGTGTCTGCATGCTCTGAAAGGAACCTGATTGGTATACCATCTGGACCAGTAGTCTTGCCTTTCTTAGGTGATATGAGTTTTTTCCCCAACAGCTAAGATATCTACTTTCATGTCACTCATGATAACAGCAGTTCTGGTTTCTAATTCTGGAATATCTACGTCGATTTCTTTCGTGACGGAATTACGGAAAACTGTATTTAGTAACTTGGCCTTTGCTGCGTCGTATGTTTTTAGATGGTTACCAGATACCAGTTGTTTTATCAGGACTGGCAGTCCTGAAAAAACTGTACCATCTGGTGAGCAATATGTATGAGATAGGCGAAATTCCCTCAGACTTCAAGAAGAATATAATAATTCCAATCCCAAAGAAAGCAGCTGTTGACAGATGTGAAAATTACCGAACTATCAGTTTAATAAGTCACAGCTGCAAAATACTAACGCGAATTCTTTACAGACGAATGGAAAAACTGGTAGAAGCCGACCTCGGGGTAGATCAGTTTGGATTCCGTAGAAATGTTGGAAAACTTGAGGCAATACTGACCCTACGACTTATCTTAGAAGAAAGATTAAGGAAAGGCAAACCTACTTTTCTAGCATTTGTAGACTTAGAGAGAGCTTTTGACAATGTTGACTGGAATACTCTCTTTCAAATTCTGAAGGTGGCAGGGGTAAAATACAGAGAGCGAAAGGCTGTTTACAATTTGTACAGAAACCAGATGGCAGTTATAAGAGTCGAGGGACATGAAAGGGAAGCAGTGGTTGGGAAGGGAGTGAGACAGGGTGGTTGCCTCTCCCCGATGCTATTCAATCTGTATATTGAGCAAGCAGTAAAGGAAACAAAAGAAAAGTTCAGAGTAGGTATTAACATCCACGGAGAAGAAATAAAAACTTTGAGGTTCGCCGATGACATTGTAATTCTGTCAGAAACAGCAAAGGACTTGGAAGAGCAGTTGAACGGAATGGTCAGTGTCTTGAAAGGAGGGTATAAGATGAACATCAACAAAAGCAAAACGAGGATAATCGAATGCAGTCGAATTAAGTCGGGTGATGCTGAGGGAATTAGATCAGGAAATGAGACACTTAAAGTAGTAAAGGAGGTTTGCTATTTGGGGAGCAAAATGACTGATGATGGTCGAAGTAGAGAGGATATAAAATGTAGACTGGCAATGGCAAGGAAATCGTTTCTGAAGAAGAGAAATTTGTTAACATCGAGTATTGATTTAAGTGTTGGGAAGTCGTTTCTGAAAGTATTTGTATGGAGTGTAGCCATGTGTGGAAGTGAAACATGGACGATAAATAGTTTAGACAAATAGAGAATAGTAGCTTTCGAAATGTGGTGCTACAGAAGAATGCTGAAGATTAGATGGGTAGATCACATAACTAATGAGGAGGTATTAAATAGAATTGAGGAGAAGAGTAGTTTGTGGCACAACTTGACTAGAAGAAGGGATCGGTTGGTAGGACATGTTCTGAGGCATCAAGGGACCACCAAGTTAGTACTGGAGGGCAGCGTGGAGGGTAAAAATCGTAGAGGGAGACCAAGAGATGAGTACACTAAGCAGATTCAGAAGGAAGTAGGTTGCAGTAGGTACTGGGAGATGAAGAAGAGCTTGCACAGGATAGAGTAGCATGGAGAGCTGCATCAAACCAGTCTCAGGACTGAAGACCACAACAACAACAACCAGATACCTGGTCGCCCGGACGTTCGAGACGAGACGGGACGGTGTACTGCAAGCCAGACAAAGCTACCGTAAATTGACGTCGTCCCATCACATGCCGGTTATGTCCTCTCTTCATCAGGCGGAAAACATGACGCGCCGTAGAGGCCCAGGTGCGTGAGAAATCGGTGTGAATCTAACTGTAGTTAACGAAAAAGGTCTTGATGTGGGAAAGCGATGAGAATATATGCGGCACTGCAATGGGCTGTAGTCGGGAGGAGGGTGCCGGCTCTTCGATCAGAGTGCCCTTTAAGTTGTGCTGATATCGGGTCCGCAGCTTTATCATCGTTTTGACATAGAAAAGACGTTGGTGAGACCTAGGCCGCCTTCGCTGGTGGTAGGGTGAGTGCATCATACCGAACTTTTAGTATCAGACCCGCGCTCACGAAGCAGCCGAAGCCAGCCATAATCTGTCTTAGGCATCGATAAAATGGTAGCCAACTGTCCAGGGTAGATTTTCTCGGGCGCTTGTGCGTTTTCCTTAAAGAAGTTGGGTGTAATTACTCACTGCGGTCTTCCTGACGTCGCATTTGAAGACAGTCCCCAAATATTTAAGTATATCTTGTACTCGGAACGGGGCCACACTTTCTTTCGGGAGACCCTGCCTATTGCCATTGCTTCGGACTTCGTTAAATTCATACGGCTGCCCGTAGCGACCTTTGCAGTTCGTCACGCGATCGCGCCAAAAGCACCAGATCGTCCGCGTACTTTCGGCCTATAAAGGCATGACTTCCCAACGCAGTTCCAGTCATCTGACGTTGCAGCGCACGTAACAGGGCTCTAGGGCGATGGCGTACAGAATCACAGATGGCGTACGTCCCTGTCGTACTGATCGCGAGATGATAACTGAGTCTGCCGTGCGTCCATTGACCATCACTTGTGACGTAGCACCTAGGACTAGACGCATGACAACGTAGATGAAGATGGGAGGAAGGCCATTCACCGCAACAACGCCTCGAAATAGTTTTGATGCAATCAAAAGCGTGACCGAAGTCCACCGAAACAAAACTCCACCCAAGTGACAAGTCTCTGCCCGGGCGATGACGTACCTATAATCTCCGAGTCTTTCACATTTGGTCTGAGGAAACAAATCTGGGCAGGACATAACGAACGCGAGTGACTAGAATCCGGGGAAAGTGTTTGAAGCATAGTGAGAGGGAAATGATATTCAAACCCCTGCCGCCTTACGGCTTGGGGATCGGCAGAAAGAGGCCGTCCACGAATTTAGGTTGTATGGTGACGCCGGTGGTCATCAGATCCTGGCACAACGTTTCCCAGCGAGGTGCCATAAGGCTCTAGCGGTAAACAATCCGGGCCTGGTGATTTGTTAGCAGCCCGTTTGAGTAAAGCATCTTCATCGTCATCGGTCCAGTCAGCGAATGGAGAACGCCGTCCGTCGCTGAGGCGTCATGGTCCTCTGCTTCATAGAGCGGTCGGTAATGTTCCACAAATGCAACTGCGGTGTCCATTTGGGCCGTTGGGCTTCTGCCGTCCGGTATGCCGAGGGCGTGTACCGAATTTCTCCAATGTCGCTGTTTTTCGTGGATGATGCGGTGCGTGGACAGATGTCCGCCTCCTATCTAAGCCCGACAAGGCGCACGTACGATTGTGCCCTCCATACGCCGTCGTGTGAGCTTGATGATTTTCGCCTTCATCCGCCGTAATTCCATCTTCACATACATCAGACGGCGCTTGGGCGGAGTTCTCCCGTAACAACTTGAAATAGTATTCGAATGCCTACGCATTGTTTCGTGGCCGTATTGGATGAGTCTGGGTTGGAAGATGGGCTTTTGCGCATTCGAGCCACCACCTAAGCGTGGACGGATAAGACAGTAGACGCCTCTCACATTCCCCCCATTTCTCTGTTACCAACTGGCAGCACTCAGATTGCTTGAGGAGCACAATATTCAGTTTCCATAAGCGCCGTCCACGCTACGCCTTCTGCCGTCGTAAGGAGACTGTAGATATAAGCAACGTGGTCGGAGAAAGCGGTCGGCAATAGCTCCGCATCAGGCGGCGTTGCTCAAGTCCTGGGCAGACGTACCATAGACACGGGGAGGGCGGCTCGCAGATTGGCTAGAGACACAAGTGAAACCTTACCGGTCGCCCTGTACGCGCCGCTAGTTAGGCCTGTCTATGAGGTGCAGTTTATTTATCAGCTGGTTCAGTTCTGCGCTTATGATGAAATGTGGCATATGGCCCTTCGGGGTAAAGTCGCAGTTCAAGTCGCTCCCGAGGCGGGGTAAAGTCACAGTTCAAGTCGCTCCCGAGGACGATGGAACATAGTATTATGTAGTTCATTTGACAATTTTTCTGCAATACGGAGCCGGTTATCAACATGTATGTATCTCGCAGCAGTGTATGTCCTTTATTTTAATATATTTGGCGCCTTAGTGCATTGCTGATTCGGTAATTGCTTTTATTTTAGCGTACTTATTCTTGCATGAGAGAATCTTTTCTGTGAGTTTACATCCATGTTTTCAAAGGACAGACGGCAATGTAACACACGTAGTGGCTTTATAATTCACGTATCCCATGGTCTGAATATGGCAAAATAACTTTGCCGAAACTAGTAATCAGGATATGTATCAACTGCGATCTGGGCAATAAAACTTTCTATCCTGAAAGTTTTTTTTTACACTGATACAGAGATGGCCCTCCTTCTGACAGTGTCAGATAATTACATAATGATTAACTGAAACCCCCAGCTGCCGACAGGTATGGTTGATATACCTCGATCGGGACAGCTGGAAATGTGTGGCCCGACCGGGACTCGAACCCGGGATCTCCTGCTTACATGGCAGACGCTCAATCAATCTCAGCCACCGAGAACACAGATGAATAATGCGACTGTAGGGACTTATCCCTTGTCGTCTTCCCCTAGAGTCCCACATTCCCAACTGTCCACAATCTACATACGTAATGTTCCTAATAGATATTTGCCCATCAACTCGCCGGCCGTAGTGGCCGAGCGGTTCTAGGCCCTTCAGTCTGGACCCGCGTGACCGCTACGGTTGCAGGTTCGAATCCTGCCTCGGGCATGGATGTGTGTGATGTCCTTAGGTTAGTTAGGTTTAAGTAGTTCTAAGTTCTAGGGGACTGATGACCACAGATGTTAAGCCCCATAGTGCTCAGAGCCATTTAAACCATCTTTCGAGAACAGTTACTATCTTCATATATCAGGTAATTACAATTTTTTAATGAAGTGACCTCTGTGCGTACACCTGCACCGTTGGTGGACTGTTTCAGATGGCGAATGACTGTAGCCGTGTTCATATAAACATAAGAGCCCAGTTCGCTCTTTCATTCGCGAAAGTTGTACACAGCGAAGCCGAAGTTGATACCACGTTCCTTGAGTTTTGGGAAGTCTTAGAATCCTACGCCGTTATGTACACGTGTATAAAACACTGTTTCGAAGGCCTCCTGGAAATCAAGAAACACGATATCGGGTTTCTCTGTATACGATCTTCTTGAATTCAGAGAACGATCTCGATTCATAATCGTTGCTTGTGGAACTCGTATTATTTCGCAAAGTAATCGTCGGAGCTCTAAAATATCAGAGGTTAGGGCTGCACGTGTTGCCTAATTGTATTGCAAACTGATGTCAGTAAGACAGGTTTTAATTTTCGGACATTTGATCTCCACCACATCTTAAAAACTGGAATTACCATATCGCACACTTCCTTGATCCAGAGAGCTAAAAGAAAACTGTTGCTTCCTTCTCTGTCTATAGTAAAGCTAAAAAAAACCATGATTTGTTTACAGCACGAAAGTAATGGGTGTGTGCGTTTCCTCGTTTTATGGCTCAATGCTGCTTGTCTGCAGGTTGTGAGCAACAGTTGTTGCTGAGGAGAGTTTGCCTTACTTTCCAAAGTTAAGACTTGCGCCACCGGAGCTGATGTTAATACCTAAAAGGCATGCTGGGTGCCTGTTTGATGTCGGTGCTGTAGCAATGCGCCGCCTCAATGACAGCTACGCGCAGCTTATCCCGTGGCGTGACGTCTTGCTCACGCTGTGCTGATCGTATCTGCAGCCTCACAGCCGAAGCTGGATCAAACAGACGGTGAAACAAGGCACACGGTTCTCTCTCTCTGGTGCCTCGCTTTTGCATAATCATTAGAGTACACTGCTGTGTCAGCGCTGACACACGCAGCACCGGCCTCTAGCCAGAGGCGCACGACACAGAGTCGATGATTGCAAGTGTGCTAGGCAACGACGGCTTGAAGCCAAGAAACAGTCGCAGCGTGCTTGGTGGCAGCTGTCGTGGAAACTACGTGTTGATTATCGCTTCTCTAGGGGTTGTTAATATTTCTCTTTCCATGTTCAGCGAGACTGATTTAAATTTACCATTTGACAAATCTATCACGCAGGAGGATCATACAAACATACCGCCATTCGAATCTCGTGCAGATTCCCGTATGGAGGACATAGACATACCTGGGGTTGTGAAGCAGCTGAATGGGTTGAAAATAAATAAATCGCCAGGTCCTGATGGGATACCAATTCGGTTTTACAGAGGGTACTCTACTGCATTGGTTCCTTACTTAGCTTGCATTTATCGCGAATCTCTCGCCCAACGTAAAGTCCCGAGCGACTGGAAAAAAGCGCAGGTGACGCCTGTATATAAGAAGGGTAGAAGGATTTATCCTCAAAATTAGAGACCAATACCCTTAACATCGGTTTGTTGCAGGATTCACGAACATATTCTCAGTTCGAATATAATGAATTTCTTTGAGACACAGAAATTGCTGCCCATGCATCAGTACGGCTTTAGAAAGCATCGCTCCTGCTAACCGCAACTCGCCTCTTTTCACATGATATCTTGCGAACCGTGGATGAAGGGTATCAGACGGATGCCATATTCCTTGACTTCCGGAAAGCGTCTGACTCGGTGCCCCACTGCAGACTCCTATCTAAGGTACGAGCATATGGGATTGGTTCCCACTTATGTGAGTGGCTCGAAGACTTCTCAAGTAATAGAACCCAGTGCGTTGTCCTCGATGGTGAGTGTTCATCGGAGGTGAGGGTATAATCTGGAGTGCCCCAGGGAAGTGTGGTAGGTCTGCTGTTGTTTTCTATCTACATAAATGGTCTTTTGGTTAGGGTGGATAGCAATGTGCGGCTGTTTGCTGATGATGCTGTGGTGTACGGGAAGGTGTCGTCGTTGAGTGACTGTAGGAGTATACAAGATGACTTGGACAGGATTTGTGATTGGTGTAAAGAATTGCAGCTAGCTCTAAATATAGGTAAATGTAAATTAATGCAGATGAATAGGAAAAAGAATCCCGTAATGTTTGAATACTCCATTAGTAGTGTAGCGCTTGACAGTCACGTCAATTAAATATTTGGGCGTAACATAGTAGAGCAATATGAAGTAGAACAAGCATGTAATGGCAGTTGTAGGGAAGGCGGACAGTCGTCTTCGGTTCATTGGTAGAATTTTGGGAAGATGTGGTTCATCTGTAAAGGAGATCGCTTATAAAACACTAATACGACCTATTCTTGAGTACTGCTCGAGCGTTTGGGATCCCTATCAGGTCGGATTGAAGGAGGACATAGAAGCAATTCAGAGGCGGGCTGCTAGATTTGTTACTGGTAGGTTTGTTCATCACGCGAGTCTTACGGAAATGCTTCAGGAACTCGGGTGGGAGTCTCTAGAGGAAAGGAGGCGTTCTTTTCGTGAATCGCTACTGAGGAAATTTAGAGAACCAGCATTTGAGGCTGACTGCAGTACAATTTTACTGCTACCAACTTATATTTCGCGGAAAGACCACAAAGATAAGATAAGAGAGATTAGGGCTCGTACATAGGCGTATAGGCAGTCATTTTTTCCTCGTTCTGTTTGGGAGTGGAACAGGGAGAAAAGATGCTAGTTGTGGTACGAGGTATCCTCCGCCACGCACCGTACGGTGGATTGCTGAGTATGTATGATGCAGATGTAGATGATCTTCAACGAACATACACGTACCGTTTGAAAGGCTCATTGCTAGAGTCTAACGAAAGAAGGGAATCTGTGTTTCCACAAAACAGCTGTCGAGGAACGAATTACAAATTTTTACACTGGACTGCAATATCAAATTGAAAAGTTAACACTGTTGAAAAGGAAGCTCTGTGTCAAAAATAGTCACAAATCACAGTTATTTCGGAAGATATACGATGTTATTGGGTAAATCATTTATAAGAAACACAAAGGAAGGTTATAATTTAACGTGTTGCAGGCGTTGAGTTTACGACAGACAGGAACTCTCAAGGTAATTAATCCCTTGAGCACAATGATTTAAAGGTAATTCATGGGGGTGACTTTATTAATCCAGTGCTATGCACGTATGCAGACATTCGTATGGATACCAGTGTTGGATACAGTATTAGTTTCTCGATTTATAGGCACCTGATCTATATCAGGACTGGATAGGAGACTTTTTCTTGGTCACTTTAAATTCGTTCATATTGAAAAATCAAATGAGTATTTTATCCTGCCAACGACCTTGCCGATCATCGAAGTTAAGCAACATTGGGCTCGATTAGTACTTGAATTTAGCTGATATGTCATTGCCAGGGATGCTCTCTTTAAGTGCAAGAAGCTGCCTGATCCAGCCTGTGACTGCGAGGCTCCATACCAGACTGTTCACCACATTGTCAGTGAATTCAGGATTCGAGCCTATCACGGCGCCAAAGAGGACTTCCTGCTAGCAACTCCAGGTGCAGTGTGCTGGATTGAAGGACTGGATATTCAGTTGTAAAGACAAACTTAAGTTTCTTGTGTGTCGATATGTACATATGCATATGTAATTTAATTTCATGATATGTCTGTATTAGCCATACGCTAAATAAAGTACTTGAATAGGTGACGTTCGGGAAAATCCGGGTGCCGCTGGCTGACGGACACGCAAGTCGCCGAAGTGGTCTTTAATCGAAACACTTGCATCAGCTGGGTGTGCCACAAGACATTGTTGTTGTTATGCCGTTTATTCTGGTGACATGCGTTTTGATAATTGTCTAGTTAATTACTTTTTGACAGAACTGTAAATGATAAGAAATAAAACTGAACTCAGATAAAAATTCTGCGTCCCAACAAATCGAAAATAGGTTTTCGTTGGCCTCCGTTGTTCGCCTGTAAGATTATTAACTGGTAAGTAGCCAAGAGATTGGCGGAACACTATGTCATCACTGTGGCTAGCTATGGTTCGTTGTCTGTTAGGGGTTGAGTATTCACTACCGCAGTATGTTGCCCAATTTGGTTATCATTCCTATGGTTCGTTGACTGTTAGGGGTTGAGTATTCACTACCGCAGTTTGTTGCCCAATTTGGTTATCATTCCTATGGTTCGTTGACTGTTAGGGGTTGAGTATTCACTACCGCAGTATGTTGCCCAATTTGGTTATCATTCCTCTGGTTCGTTGACTGTTAGGGGTTGAGTATTCACTACCGCAGTATGTTGCCAAATTTGGTTATCATTCCTTACCCATGGTATGATTACATGTAATACATGAAATTTTTAATTCTGATTAAGATTGCCCTAATGCAGTCGAAACCATGGTCAATTTGACAAAAAAAAAGTGTAAGCGATCTGGCTGTATATACATCCTGTAATTAAAATAATCTTCGATAAGTCAATTTATGTAATTCGACGTATTAGTCTGTAAGGTATTAATGGGAAGTGCGTAATTGTGAGTGCAGCGACTCATAGCTGCAAACACGAACTTTGCTTGTAAGGTCTTGATCACAACCTGCTTCGAAGCCAGCATTATACAACACATCATGTAAGTAAAAACTCAACTGACAACGGGTTTCTGGTTCCTGCAACTTTACTTAACGGTGCAACATGTCTCTTTACCTTCCAGTACCGTAAAATATCTGTTACAAAAACACGGGAAAGTTGCACTATTTACAAACATGCGATTTTGCAGAGATTCAAGTTTATCCACGAGAGGGAGCTACAGTCAAGTGACAACAGCATAGCGTACTTTCCGTTAATTCTTACTGAAAGTATTACATAGTGGACTTTAAAACTAATTACAACCATTATTAATATAATCAGTTATTCTTTACTGCTACATGGATGCTTCAACATCTCATTAAATCTTTCTTAAATTTATTTTCAATTATATGCCATTTCTGAAAGTGGTCTTTATACCTGTTGCCACTACTCGAACCATAACTTTAAAAATTATTTACAATACTGTCAAATCATAAAATCATTTACGTTCGTATTGCAGTGTAAAAATTAACTGCCATTTTGATAATACTATTCTAAAATTTTCTCATGTGTTCGTTTCCCTAAAGCAGGACATTAAAATTAATAGCTAAGTTAGATGTATTAATGTTTTACTTATGCCTGATGTGATAGAGTGAAAGTAATGCGGCCATGCTTAGTTTGCATCTGAGAGAAAATAGTCACTCAGGCTTAGACACAAATAAACCATCAAACATTTTACTAAGATCAGATAATGGAAAAACTATTGTGAACTAAAATAGTGACATGGAAAGTTTGACAGGAACTATTTATGGAGACAAGCAACACTGATATTTTGACTTGTATCTTACCGCACTGTGGTTGAAATCTATACCTGCAATAAAAACATTATTAGCAACTTTGAACGAACATTAGTCAGGTGCATGCATTTGCCCGTCCCCTTAAGGAGAGACCTTTGTCGGCTGAGGAAGCGTGCATTTGTTGAAGTGCTCCTGTAGAAGAAGGAAGGACACAGACACCTTACTGGTAACTATATCATTTCCTTCCTAGTAAATTACTTAATTACCTAAAATAATAATGGCTACTAAAGTTTTCGTCCTGTCGATTATTCCACTTCACCAGAAATTCGTGCTTGAAATTTACTTTACTTTCCAGTATAATTCTTGGTTCTATCGTAACTAGAAAGGTAGATTCTTCGATTTTCAGATACATTCAGTGTTCAAACTGAGAAAGCGTTATTATGCTGTTGTCGAGTTTTGGTCTCGCCATATCTCTCGCTCACCATCGTTACCTATTTGGACCACCAGGATTCCTAGTTTTTCTCTAGCTCCTGCCGTTCTCACGTGAATGATAGATTCGACATACGACAACATTGACGGACAGCTTGCAGCTGGTTACGTCTACTCTTCCGCGGTCAATATGGTGCCTCACGTTCACAGTGGCCGTAATTAACTCTGGCTCCTTCTGATAAATCACTATTTTATCTAATTTGAATGCACTGTCACTAGATACGTGGCTTTGACAATATTAGAAGATTGTCGCCTACCTTGCAGCTCTGAATTTTATTTTCTTGGTGATGGGAGTGCACAATACAAATTTTTAAACTCGAAGTTACACACTTTGGCAAATAGTTCACTGTTTCAGTAACTTAGTTATCGCTTGCGACTTGGGGCTTTATCGCAAAGTAAGTGAGAAAATTTTTAGTGAAGTGTAGTGTCTGTCATTTAGTTGTTAGAGTTGGGAGGAGCAGCGAAACAAGTGCTCTGATTTCTCATTGTTGCCTCATTAATACTGGCAATATTTACTTTTAGTCACTATAAGATATGAATTTCTTTTAGTCTTAATCAGAGAGAAAAGGGAAAATTGGCGCTGCGAAAGTATTTTATTAGGTTAAAACTGTGTGCCGAACCAAGACTCGAACCAGGACCTTCTCCCGAATCACAATCGCTGTGCCATTGCTAAGACGCTTCACCACTTCCAGCAGTGGTTTTCCAGAACTTCTGCTTAGCATAGATATAGGTGTGAGAGGTTCGTTCGATTTTCGTAGCTTTGAACAGTGTCACAATGATTTGATTTCAGATCGTCATCGTTAATTAGTAGTGAGTCGACAATTCATCGTTACAGAACACTGTTTGTAACACTGGTAGACGTTACGCTGCTAATGACTGCAACACTCTCAAGTGAATGGTGGTCATATTCTACGAAATCTCAGAATATTTCAAAATGGTTAGTGGCTCGTACTATAAGTGGCTTACGAAAATATAGTGTGTACGTAGTAGTGGACCATTCATATAGACGGAAGTTGGAATCGTCCAGTGAGAGGTGTAATAGAAGAGACAGATCTGGGGAGAGAGAGAGAGAGAGAGCGAGACAGGGAGAGGGAGAGGGAGAGAGAGAGAGAGAGAGAGAGAGAAACCATTGTGACGCCTTAAGAGTGGCTCGGCATAAAGTTCATTACGTAGACCTCCACGACTGGATTTACTCCACTGATTTCTGAAACTGTCAAACAGTATTATAGGTTTGAAAATCAAACCCAGTTACAATGAGAGATGCAAAAGTCCTGAAGCTGCTAGGATGTATAGTATCTGCTGAGATAAGAGAAATAACACAGGCCAGCGATGGAAAAACTTTTTTGCTGAAAATATCTTATTCTTATGTTTTTTAGGATGGGAAATCCAAATATGATACTTAAAAAACTGTATCACCCACCATTTCTTCACATTTTACAGTTCAATTTATTAAATTAAACGAGTTTTAAAGAATTTAACAGCTTTTACACAGTTAAAATAATTTAAAAAGGTGATGTAATGAATGTAGGTGACGTTGGTAACACTCCTGAAAAACATTTGCTGGCAAAAAAAAGGTCGATTCTATTTTTGTGTTTTGTTTACTGTCAATCTAACCTCACTTTGCCGTTTCCTGCACATGTCCTCAGTACAATGTCTAATCGGGATTGTAAAGACTCTGCTGACATTTTTGTTATATTTGTTGTGAATTTGTGATTAAAAAATATCAAAGAAACATTACAGTCTTTGTGAAAGAGGTTTATCTATAATACTTTGGATTTAAACTTGGTGATCAAGATAATTCTTGGGCGCCTCGTAAGGTATGTTATGTGTGTGTTGAAGATCTGAGAAGGTGGTCCAAAAAGGAGAAAAAAGCCTTGAATCATTCCGTTGATTGCTGCTTTTGCAATGTTGATATTACTGGTCATAATTCGACCTTCCGTCCGCCATCCAACCAGTAGGGCATGGTGTAGATTTGCCGGTTCCTGAACCAAGAGATGATTTAAATTCTATCCAAACAGAAGTATTTTCTGATGTACATTCTGATTAGATGAACCAGATGATGATGAATTCCATTGTAATACAGAAAGTCTAGAGCCCAGATTGTTTACAAAGACCGAGGTTAACGATCTGGTTAGGAATCTGGGCTTAACGAAAGAAAAAGCTGAATTGCTTGGCTCTAGATTAAAAGAAAAGAACTTATTGGCAGTTGGAACCAGCATATACGTGTATAGAATGAGAGAGCAGCAAATTTCCAAGTTTTTCAACAGGAAGGTGATTTAGTGTACTGCTCAGACATTCCCGGTCTGATGAATGAGTTTGGTATTGAATATAAAAAGGAAGACTGGAAGGTGTTTATTGATTCATCCAAAACTAGTTTAAAGGCTTTTCTATTACACAACGGTAGCATGTATGCATCTATACCTGTTGGACATTCTATGCATATTAAAGAAAGCTATGAAAACTTAGAAATAGTGCTAAATAGAATAGGCTATTCTGCTCATGGTTGGATGATATGTGGCGATCTAAAAGTAACATGCATGCTCCTTGGTCAGCAAGGTGACTTTACCAAACTTCCAAGTTTCTTGTGTGAATGGGACACTAGGGCTAGGTATCAACACTGGTGCAGAAAGAACTGGCCTGTGACGGAGCATTTAAAACTTGGTGAGAACATTCTACGCAAAAACCTTGTAGATCCAAAAATCATACTCCTGCCACTTCTACATATAAAGATAGGCTTAACTAAACAGTTTGTAAAGGCTTTGCCTAAAGGTGGACCATGTTTTAAGTATGTCTGCCAAAAGTTTCCACACCTTTCAGAAATTAAACTAAAAGAAGGCGTCTTTGTCGGACCTGACATTAGAAAATTGATATTTGATGTTAACTTTGAATACAATGATCTTAAATGAGAAAGAAACATGGGTATCATCCAAGCAAGCCGTTACAAAGTTCTTAGGACATGAAAAAGACCCACAGTATGTTTCTATTATAGCTACAATGTTAAGGAAGTTTAAAACTTTAGGATGTTTAATGAGCCTGAAAGTTCACTTTTTGAACAGTTACCTTGATTACTTCCCGTACAATATGGCAGATTTTAGTGAGGAGCAAGGAGAGCGTTTTCACCGGGACATTAAAGTGATGGAAAAACTCTGCCAAGGCCGCTGGAGCACCAACATTATGGGGGACTACAGTTGGTCACTTCATTCAGAAGTTCAGCAAGCGACTCATCATAGAAAAAGCTACACAAGAAGCTTCAAAGAAAAAGAGAAAGAAAATACAATCCAATTCCAGCTGACAAGTGAAACCTCTATAAACACATGTTAATGTTTTATGTAGCTTACTGTAAATACAAACCATGCTTATGTTGTAACAAAGCGTTTCATTAGTTTCCCCGTTTACCGTATAGCATAGGATCCTTATACTATATAATAAAAAGCATATTGTTCGAAAACTATGGGTGATACGAAAAAGCTAAGGCTAGTTTTGGATTCAGCTTATAAAAATCTATAAAGATCAACTATCAAACTAAATAAAGGTTTAAAAAAAAATTTCGTTGGCCTGTGTAATTCAATATCAAAGTTGTGTTTCCGTAGAATATCGGAAGTAGTGATATGCTGCAACTAATTTTGTCACATAATTCCGTTAACTTTATTAAAAATAGTTAACGGGCATAAAGGGAAACTTTTCATGGGCATCAGATATCAAGTTTCCAAGAAGAAGTGTTTTACCACCATTTGCGACGAAAGTACAGTTGTGTCCAGATAGCAAAAGTGTATGCGTGACATGTAATGTTGCCTATTTAACTGGAGGTAGGTACTGATGCGGTCGTGAATTACTGTGTGGATATTATCGAACTGACTGTTGACACACTGTGATGATGCCGACTGCTGAGTGGAGCCGTGGTCTGCTTATATGCGTGTTTGGCAAATTGATATCCACTTAGGAGCTAATTGTGAGCCTTAAGGCGGAAGCCTGGTATACACTCCTGGAAATTGAAATAAGAACACCGTGAATTCATTGTCCCAGGAAGGGGAAACTTTATTGACACATTCCTGGGGTCAGATACATCACATGATCACACTGACAGAACCACAGGCACATAGACACAGGCAACAGAGCATGCACAATGTCGGCACTAGTACAGTGTATATCCACCTTTCGCAGCAATGCAGGCTGCTATTCTCCCATGGAGACGATCGTAGAGATGCTGGATGTAGTCCTGTGGAACGGCTTGCCATGCCATTTCCACCTGGCGCCTCAGTTGGACCAGCGTTCGTGCTGGACGCTTCATCCAGTCCCAAACATGCTCAATGGGGGACAGATCCGGAGATCTTGCTGGCCAGGGTAGTTGACTTACACCTTCTAGAGCACGTTGGGTGGCACGGGATACATGCGGACGTGCATTGTCCTGTTGGAACAGCAAGTTCCCTTGCCGGTCTAGGAATGGTAGAACGATGGGTTCGATGACGGTTTGGATGTACCGTGCACTATTCAGTGTCCCCTCGACGATCACCAGTGGTGTATGGCCAGTGTAGGAGATCGCTCCCCACACCATGATGCCGGGTGTTGGCCCTGTGTGCCTCGGTCGTATGCAGTCCTGATTGTGGCGCTCACCAGCACGGCGCCAAACACGCATACGACCATCATTGGCACCAAGGCAGAAGCGGCTCTCATCGCTGAAGACGACACGTCTCCATTCGTCCCTCCATTCACGCCTGTCGCGACACCACTGGAGGCGGGCTGCACGATGTTGGGGCGTGAGCGGAAGACGGCCTAACGGTGTGCGAGACCGTAGCCCAGCTTCATGGAGACGGTTGCGAATGGTCCTCGCCGATACCCCAGGAGCAACAGTGTCCCTAATTTGCTGGGACGTGGCGGTGCGGTCCCCTACGGCACTGCGTAGGATCCTACGGTCTTGGCGTGCATCCGCGCGTCGCTGCGGTCCGGTCCCAGGTCGACGGGCACGTGCACCTTCCGCCGACCACTGGCGACAACATCGATGTACTGTGGAGACCTCACGCCCCACGTGTTGAGCAATTCGGCGGTACGTCCACTCGGCCTCCCGCATGCCCACTATACGCCCTCGCTCAAAGTCCGTCAACTGCACATACGGTTCACGTCCACGCTGTCGCGGCATGCTACCAGTGTTAAAGACTGCGATGGAGCTCCGTATGCCACGGCAAACTGACTGACACTGGCGGCGGCGGTGCACAAATGCTGCGCAGCTAGCGCCATTCGACGGCCAACACCGCGGTTCCTGGTGTGTCCGCTGTGCCGTGCGTGTGACCATTGCATGTACAGCCCTCTCGCAGTGTCCGGAGCAAGTATGGTGGGTCTGACACACCGATGTCAATGCGTTCTTTTTTCCATTTCCAGGAGTGTATTTCATGCTGCATGCGCCCTCTATGGAGTCTGACCTTAACTATGTTTCGTCCCTCTGGAGGCTGGATTTACAGTGTGCCACCCCCTTTGTGTGTGGCGCTGGCTCGTATCTCTGGAGGAGACAGCATTCATCAAAAACCCAAGTCTAGTAGTTACAGGAAATATACACACAATGACATAGCAGATAACTCATTTCACTCACCCACACACATTTGTCATTTGGGGTCAAAGCGATGAGCAGTGGCTACAGATCTACACTGATGCTAATTTATCCACAAAAATATGTCAAAACAACAGAAACAAGGAAAAATATAGAAATTCAAAAAAATTTAATAAGTAGACGGAAGCATCTAGCATCTAGACTCCAGTTAACCAATAGATTTCCAACGTTTTTAAAAACAATGTAGCAATTTCTCCTCCATTAAAATACGTTAGGACACTAATTACTCCAAACCATAAGAAGAGGCAACCAAAATCAGTATCAGCATATAAAATATCTTCGCCTTGCTGTTCTGCTTAATAAGTCAGAAAAAAAGGCAGATTCTTCCAGCCTCATTTCCGAGAGCATATAAATACCTTTAGGTTAAATCATCTCGAAAAATCAGCCATTGCACAGCATGCACCCAACACTAAACACGTTGTTAACAACATTTCTAAAAATATGTGAGTTCTATGCAGTCAGCTTAACAGTAAGGATATACACCTGCTGCAATAAATGAACGTATATCTTCACAAAACCAAAACATTGGCATACATGTTGTAAACACAGGTATAATTTTCCAACCAATGTGTTTTAACAAATTTATAGGCTTCCTGTAACTGCAGTACCATGCAATAATATAACTGCAATGCAAATTTCAACTTACTTCTTTAGTCTAGCATTGAATAAGAAGCACATCTCTGGTTAGCTCTGACTGCAGCCTATCTTATCCGTGAAATGGTTTGATATATACCTACAAGAGTATGTGTGCGTTTTGACAGGAGTGTCATGCTACTGTCAAGTACGGTTATCAACATTGAACGCCAATATATCATCAAAGAATGTTTCTATGGTAAGTTTCACTTTCTTTGTCATTTTTATATGAATTTATTTTTTTCTTCTCCTTTCGTTTCACCTTCTTTGGGGTATGCTGGATAAATCATTTCTTTGTGCGTTGTTCTTTTCTTAGGGCCCAGTATTTCTTCATTCTTTCTGATCTCCTTTTCCTCTCTTCTTCCGAGATGAAGGGTTTGGACTTTTGTGTAGATTTGTCTTCCAACCTTATGTTTAATTTTTAGTAATTAATTTAGCTGTTCAATCGATAAGTGAATTTTCTGAAATCTTTAATTCTACTAGGTCTTCCTCAGTTTCTTTAAACCAGTTGGATTTCGTTTTGCGGTTACGGAAAATGTCAAAGATTTGTTTGGTTAATCTGTTTTTATCCTCCTTTTTCTTATAGTATCTCAAAGTTTTTCAATTTTCTTGTAGAGTGTTTCATTTTTGATGTATATGATCTTATTGTCTTGAAATTTTGGTCACATGATTTTTCTTAAGATTTTTCTTTCCTTTAGCTCAAATTTCTCCATTTCGCCTTTGAAATTCATGGTTAGTGTTTCTGCTGCATACAGTGCTTCTGGCTTAATCACTGTCTTGTAATGTGTAATTTTGGACCCCCATGAAAGGTATTTTTTGTTGTATGTATTTTTTGTTAGTTGGAAGGCCAATTCAAGTTTATTTTTTCTGGATTTCATTGCTTTGCTTTCCCCAGCATTATAACTAATCAATTCTCCGAGATATTTGAATTCTTTTACTGTTTCAATCTTCTGTTCTTGAACTTTGAGGTATTTACATGAGTGCTCGATGTTTGTCAATATCTTAGTTTTTTCAAAGGAGACGTGAAGGGCTATTTTAGTTGCTTCTTTCCTTAGTTCAAGGATTCTCTCCCGTGCTTCTTCCATTGTTTCAGCAAACAGGGCCATATCATGTGCAAAAGCAATGCAATTTACTTTAAGGTTCTTCTTTTTGCAACCCAGTTTTATACCACTCTTAATATTTTTGTCCCCTTCTCTGACTACTTTCTCAAGCGCACAAATGCACAGCAACGGTGAGAGCCCAACCCCCATCCCGCACTCCCGTTTTTATTTTAAAGGGTTCCGATAATTCACCCATAAATTTAACTTTCGAAAATGTATTTTTAACGGTCGCTTTTATAATGTTAGTTCTTTTCTTATCCAAACCCATTTCTTCCAAGACTGATAACAGGGATTCTCTATCAATCGAATCATATGCTTTTTTGAAATCAATGAATGAGATTACGTATGGCTTTGCCCTTGATTTTTTGTATGCCATGATGTTTTTGAGGTTTAGTATTTGTTCCGAACATGATCTACCCTTTCTAAAACCTCCCTGGTATTCCCCGATTTGAGGGTCGAATTGCAGCTCTGCCCTGTTTCGAAAGAATTTTGTATGTTATATCCAGCAGTGATATTCCTCTGTAATTGTTGGGGTCTGTCTTCAAACCTTCCTTGTGGGTAGGGACGATAAGAGCTGTTCTTCATTCTGTGGGGATCTCCTCTTCTTTCTAGATTTTATCGAAAACATTTTCGTCAGCTTTTTTCCATAGTTTGGCAACAATTTGGTTTCCTCCGGACGCATGGTTGTTTTAAGTTCTGAAATGGCCTTCTGTAGTTCTTCAGTCGTCGGTGGTTCTGAATCAGGCTTCTCACTGTTATTTGGGATGGATTCAAATTTTTCAAGGATGGGTTCACAATTCAAGAGTTTCTCAAAGTAGCCTGCTAGTATTTTGCAATTTTCCGCGTCATTGTGAGCGATGGTCCCATTTACATCTCGAAATTGGCTGGTGGCTGCTTTGTATCTTGATAACCTTCGTTTGAAAGTTTTGTAAAGGCTTCTTGTGTTGTTTTTAGTAAATTCTTCATCAATTTCGAGGAGAGTTTTGTTTTCATGTGTCTTCTTAATCCTTTTTATATTTTTATCTACCAGTTTTCTAATGAAATTCAATCTGCTTTCTTCTGTTTTCTGTGATTGCCAGTTTTGCCATGCCTGTTTTCTTGTTTCGATGAGGGCATCACATTCCAACGACCACCAGGCATGTTTTTTACTTATTATGACAGGTGCTATCCGTTTGGCTGTAGTAATGAGGTTTTCCTTGATATCCTCACAGCTTTGTGTCTGTATGGTTTCTGTTGCTGATTTTAATATCTTTTCCGTGCTGTACTTCCGGCTATTAATTTGTTTCATCCAACGGTTCCTGTTTGGGATGACTTTGAACATAATTTTAGAAAGGTAGTGGTCTGAATCCACGTTTGCACCCCTGAGTACCCTAATAGCCATGATTTCTTTGCGAGAAATCTTCTTGATTGCCACCAGATCAAGTTGAAATTCACCAAGGCTAGGATTTGGGGACATCGATGTCTTTTGTCTTCGTGGTAGTTTCTTGAAAGCTGTGGATTTAATAATTAATCGTGTACTTGGCAAAGTTCTATTAGCCTCACACCATTTCTGTTTGTTCTCTTGTGCGCAGGATAGTCTCCAACAATTTTATTATATCTTTTTTGTTTACCAATCATTGCATTAAAGTCTCCAAGAAGAATGATGATGTTTTTATCTGGAATTTTCTGAATAATGTCATCTAGATGATTCCAAAAGGCCACTTTTTCTTTGTTTTTACTGTTATCCTCATTTATAGGGGCATGTGCATTGATAATTGTGTATATTTTCTGTGTGCTTGTGAATGTAAGACTTGAGATTCTTTCTGATTGGCAATCAAAGTCAACTACTGAGTTCAAGATTTGTTTGTTGATTATAAAGGCTGTTCCAAGATGTGGTACATTTTTCATTACCCTCCGTCCCACTTTCCATTTGTGTATCCTAAAAACTTCGGAATCGAAGGTATCTGTTTCTTGAATGGCTGTTATGAGTATGTTGTGGTTCTTTAGCGTATCTGTTAGATGTTTTAGTTTTCCGGTTTTCAGCAATGAGTTTTCATTAAAAATTTCTAGGTACGTTGATTGCCTATGTTGAAATGTGGATGTGATTCTAAGACACTCCGACTTGTCTTTGTGCATTGTTGCAGGCTCCCATGAATCCGAATGTCTGCTGACGTACTGGCGTACGGTGGATCGTCCACCTGGGTAAAATAGTTTATATCACACACTTCCATGATTGATGAAAGTTATTTTGGGTGTGGCCCCGGACTTGGGACCGGCAATGGTGGAGTTTGAATTTCTTTCGTTTTTTATTCATATTTAATAAAATTTAATATGTTATCCTCTCATAAGAATTATCGCACTCTTCTGGAAACTGACCTCGCTCAAGAGGAAGGGAACTACTACAAGAAACAAATTACTCCCGATGATGGACTCACAGGGAAAGAAAAGTTGCGTAACGCGCTGGAGCTGGAATATTTGTCAGTGAAGTCGCCGTCTATTATACTTCCTATAACTGTCTAGTTTTGCTGTGGGCGGAAGCAGAATTAATGTTTCACGTGCCATCGACGACGAGGTCAGTACAGAAGGAAAATCAGCTTCGGGAACAGTGAGAATGGATATCGCTCATGTCGTTTCCAAAGGAACAATCCTGGCTCTTGTCTTCGGTGATTTAGGGATGACCAGACTTGGATCTGCACTAGCGCCCTCCCGAATACTAGTCCAGTGTCTTACCATTGCGCACCTAGCTCGACCTTTGTTCCCATTTCACCTTAGGTTTACAGCGAGATACTGTGGAGTAATACAGTGCATTGACCTGGACTACGGTCGGTGAGAAAATTGGACTTGACTGCAGAACCATGCGTTACTTGATTTCCGTAAAACAAGAGAAGCCAAGCAGGAGTTGTTTTAAATTTTCACCTTTTGTCAAACTCTTGATCCGAAAAATCTTTCAATGAAGCCACAAAACCGTTTCAGATACAGTATAGCACATATTTGCATCACATGGTTTGCAAGAAATATTACCCCCGAATGCGTCAAAACTAGAAAGTAATGCTGTGAAGAAGAAAGAAGCGTAAAAAAAAAAAAAATGTAGGGGAGCCTATTCGAGCAGCGTATTTCTGGCCAGACAGCAGGAATTCGATGGCGAAATTTACGTGGCTACATTTTAAGCGCAGGAATAGAAGATTCTGTACGCTAGTCTTTCGGCGCCGTGTTTATTCAGCATACAAATTTCGTGACTGCGGTTTATGTGGAACAAACGATTTTGTTATTAACCTTAGCTATCTACACATGTGCAAAAGGGAGTCATGATTCGTTCGTTACGTTACATTAGTAACATAACAATATGATGGTTATTCACTAGGGATTGCTCAGTTTATGCTACCTGAAACCTGGTTAGCAAAAGCACTTTAGAGGGGTTTACGAGGTGGAGGATTTTCGTTAATCACAAAATTATGGTCGCAGTTTATGAACTTTAATCAAGTTGTTAAGAAGCGACGAACTGCACAATCTTAGCGCCCACTTGTTACCGTACGGACTGTTAAAGGCACACACGGTGACATCCAGGACATATGACAGAATGATTCGAGCGGAATAAAAGAAGAATGGAAAGTAAAGATTAAAAAATCGATAAGGAATATAGGATGCTATTTTAATATTTGACGTATTTGTACCTCTAATGCATACTTTACCCGAAAAATAACGATAGAAGTATGTATCTTTTTGCCATTTCCTGACACGGTCATCTCCTCTAGTATTCGCATCTCGCACCACCAGAGCTCAGTTCGCGGCACTCTTGTGGCCTAGGGACCGATGACCGTTGCAGTCTGGTCCCTTTAATCCCACAAACCAACCAACCAACTCTTGTGGCCTAAAGCTAGCTGAGAATGGCCGTGTAGTGTCATACTCAAAGAACTGAGAAATTCGTATTGCTATGAAAGCAGAACATCATTATATCGACTGCACTGTTACGTGCGACCATACTGCACAGCTGTTAGTTAGTGAAATGACACTTCATTCATCTGGCATCAAAGAAAACAATAAAAAAATTTCTTCCAACCCAAGAAACATGGCAAGTATTTATTGAGAAAGCACTTACGAGTACTAATCGCTTTCATTTGAGAAACAATGTCAGTGCAGGCTTCTGGTGAGCGTTGCATAATTTGTGTTGTGTAGTTGATTCTATGAGAAAATAATTGGATGTGCCTTGAGGTCAAAAGTCTCCGCAAACCAATTGGTGTTCGTTTCAAGACAACGTCCTTGTAGCAGATAGCGTGGAGGATATTTTTTCGCAATTAATGAACAGTACAATATTCGGGGTTGGCTGTCGACGGTGCGATATAAGGAAGGATTTATTTCCAATCTTCGTGAAGCGTGGTGAATAGTTGTTGGGATGGGTGGTTGGCTAGTTGGTTGATTTGGGAGAGGGGTACAAACAGCGAGATCATCGGTCCCACGATTTAGGATAGTAGAAATCAAGGGAGGAAGAACAGAAACAGCACAGTCCAGTCAAGAGGAAGGGATAACGTGCAAACAAAGAGGGAAAAGGGATATCAGGGCAGCGGGAAGAAAGAACAGGAGAGGGGTAGGTGGAAACAGTGAGAGTAGGAATGCCCCAGAAATGCTACACGCGCTGGGGCAGTAGCACCACCATCGAACCGTCTCGACACCCACACCGTACTACGGGAAGAAGACACAAAAAAGGGGGGAAACAGAGCAACACAACAGACCAGAGAACGTGGTCCAGTTTTTGCGAGCAATCAATTGTTAAGCAACGACAACTCTTGCTAGTGATAAACTCCGTCCCATAAACGTATACGTCTATACCCATATTCGTAAAGAAACCTTACTTTTGTGGTGGAGCGTACTTCTCGTATCGCCCCCCCCCCCCCCCTTCCCCATTCCCTTCGTTCACTAAATGACGCTGCGGAACTGTATTCTATACCTTCCAAATGTACAAAAACTGAACAAGTGCAAGTACGATCTGCGCTCTGAGGGTTCCGTACAAACTTTATTAAGTATGTAGACATTTCATCCATTACCGGAATCAAGAATCTCGACTTTTTTTGCCTGTTGTCGATATAGACAGTTTCGAGATATCTGTCCCGGGAATTCGAAGACAATCGAGATGGTTTTAATGTTAAGTTTTAAGTTTAAAATTTTTGTATATTGTCACATTTATTATTGCAACATTTTTCGTGTGATATAATTGCAACTTAACAGTTTTAGAATTTTTTTTTCGTCTGCTTGTGAATACAATTGTTCGCACTTGATTTCAGGAAAATTCTGGACGGTACGAGAGAATGTTTTGGCCACACAGATTGCCCGACATGAATCTCGTCGAACATTTATGGGATGTAATGGAGAGATGAGTTCGTGCTTAAAATCCTGCAGCGGCAACACAATTATGGACGGATATACAGGCAGCATGGCTCAATGCTTCTGCAGGGGGCTTCCAACGACTTGTTGAGTCTTTGCCACGTCGATTTGCTGTGCTACGCCGGGCAATATTAGGAGGTATCCGACGACTTTTGTCCCCTCAGTGTAGGTTTTGATGGCGTGAATGTTGATTAACAAAGTGCGTGACTTTAATGGCCGTATCTAGTGATTATTTTGATTTCGAAACTTAAATTTTATACACAGTCAAGGGATTGTAGACCGCAATACATTACTGGCCATTAAAATTGCTACACCATGAAGATGACGTGCTACAGACGCGAAATTTCCGACAGGAAGAAGATGCTGTAATATACAAATGATTAGCTTTTCAGAGCAATCACACAAGCTTGGCGCCGGTGGCGACACATACAACGTGCTGACATGAGGAAAGTTACCAACCGATTTCTCATACACAAACAGCAGTTGACCGGCATTGGCTGGTGAAACGTTGTTGTGATGCCACGTGTAAGGAGGAGAAATACGTACCATCACGTTTCCGACTTTGATAAAGGTCGGATTGTAGCCTATCGCGATTGCGGTTTGTCGTATCGCGACATTGCTGCTCGCGTTGGTCGAGATCGATGACTGTTAGCAGAATATGGAATCGGTGGGTTCAGGAGGGTAATACGGAACGTCGTGCTGGATCCCAACGGCCTCGTATCACTAGCAGCGGAGATGACAGGCATCTTATCCGCATGGCTGTAACGGATCGTGCAGCCACGTCTCGATCCCTGAGTCAACAGATGGGGCCTTTTGCAAGACAACAACCATCTGCACGAACAGTTCGACGACGTTTGCAGCAGCGTGGACTATCAGCTCGGAGACCATGGCTGCGGTTACCCTTGACGCTGCATCACAGACAGGAGCGCCTGAAATGGTGTACTCAACGGCAAACGAATGGCAAAACGCCATTTTTTCGGATGAATCCAGGTTCTGTTTACAGTATCATGATGGTCACATCCGTGTTTGGCGACATCGCGGTGAACGCACGCTGGAAGCGTGTATTCTTCATCACCGTACTGGCGTATCACCCGGCGTGATGCTATGGGGTGCCATTGGTTACACGTCTCGGTCACCTCTTGTTCGCATTGATGGCACATTGAACATTTCAGATGTGGCTCTACCCTTCATTCGATCCCTGCAAAACCCTACATTTCAACAAGGTAATGCACGACCGCATGTTGCAGGTCCTGTACGGTCCTTTCTGGATACAGAAAATGTTCGACTGCTGCCCTGACCAGCACATTCTCCAGATCTCTCACCAACTTAAAACGTCTGGTCAATGGTGGCCGAGCAACTGCCTCGTCACAATACGCCAGTCACTACTCTTGATGAGCTGTGGTATCGTGTTGAAGCTGCATGGGCAGCTGTACCTGTACACGCCATCCAAGCTCCGTTTGACTCAATGCCCACGTGTATCAAGGCCGTTATTACGGCCAGAGGTGGTTGTTCTGGGTACTGATTTCTCAGGATCTATGCACCCAAATTGCAAGAAAATGTAATCACACGTCAGATCCAGTATAATATATTCGTCCAATGAATACCCGTTTATCATCTGCATTTCTTCTTGGTGTAGCAATTTTAATGGCCAGTAATGTGTCACGGATTTCAAATTGACTCGTCTAACTTTTTTGTAGGAAAAACGGGTCTTAACAGTCAGGCAGAGAGACAGACGGACAACGAAGTGATCCAGTAGCGGTTCCTTTTTACCGATTGAATTCAGGAACACTAAAGAAGGAAAGCTGGTTTCGCCAATTGGTATTAGTCTTCACACAGTCTCTAATTCGGATGGATATTGAAACACAAATTGCTGGTACTCGTTTCGTCTACCAACGTTTGTGGCCGATGGTGATAACGACGCGAGAAGCATCCCGTGCGTCTCGTTTGGTGTAAATGTACTGGCCGGCCGGTGACGCCTCATTGCCGGCCGCGGCTTTGCGCAGTGGATTTGTTTGCTCGGCGCAGCGATGCTGTCCGGCCGGCGGCAGGATTTGTGGCTGGCCGCCTCATTACGGCGTCTCGCCATAAATCCGCGCGCACAGAGGCGTCCCTTGTGCTGGGTCTGCGCGCCGGCGGTGCTGACCTTCGCCGCCGCAGCCGCCGCCGCCGCCCGCACCGCCCCCGCTCCCAGAGTCTCGCGTCGACGCCGATCGCCGTGGTCTGCTGCCAGCCTCTCGTTCTTTATGAAAATTACACTACCTACAAGAACACAAGTGATTACATGAAATTTATTCCACAGATTGGGGACATAACAATATACAAATGATCACAATTAAACAGGTGTCCGTGCACTTCAACCACGAGAGTTCTGTACGTTGTAAACCCGCACGCGCTGCAGTCAGAGCCTCTAGGCGTCGTGGAACAGACTGAAAGAGGGCCTGGATAAGCTCCTAGGGAACGCATTGGCAAGCCGGTAAATGAAAGCATCATTTGAAAACGATCTAAGAGCGCTGCTCAGATTGTCTCCTAAATCGTTTATGTAAATCAGGAACAGCAGGGGACCTAAGCGTTTCCTTGGGGAACACCACATGTTACTTTTGTTCAACTCGATGACTTTCCGTCAGCTGCCAGGAACTGTGACCTTTCTGACAGGAAAACACGTATCCACTCGCACAACTGATACGATACTGCAAAGGTGCGCAGTTTGATTAGAAGTAGCCTGTGAGGAAAAGTGTGAAAAGCCTTCTGGAAATCTAAAAACATGGAATCAGTTTGACATTCCCTGACAATAGCACTCATTTCTTGGTGAGAATAAAGAGTTTTTGTGTTTCACGAGATCGATATTTTGTGAATCCGTGTTGACTGTTCGTCAATAAGCCATTCTCTTAGAGCCATTCTCTCTTAGAGACAGCTCATAACGTTCGATCACAGCATATATTACAAAATACTGGTGCAAATCTATGTTAGAGATATGGCACTGTAATTCCTATTTCCTTTCTTGGGTAATGGTGTGATTTTTGCCACTTTCTAGTCTTTAGGTACGAACATTCCAGTGAGCGATCGGTTATGTATCATTGCTTAATATGGAGCTATTGTATCAGCATACTCTGAGAGGAAACTGACTGGTATACTGTCAGGACCAGAGGCCTTGATTCAATCAAGTGACTGAAGCTGCTTTGCCACACCGAGGGTATATACTTCTAAGTCACTCATGTTGGTAGTTGTTCTTGGCTCGATTTTGGAATATTTACTTCGTTTTCTTTGGTGTAGACTACGCTCCTCGTCGCATGTGGGCGAGCGTTATCGTCTTAAATATACCGCGTGGAGTTGCCTGCAAGATGGACAGTGCACCTGGCGATAAAACCTCCTCATAATGTAGTGACCACTGTTCGGGTTTACCTCAATACGTAGGAGGCACATGTTACAACGAATGGCACTCCAAACCATCACACTTGGCGTTGTACGCTTTGCCGCTCGACAGTACAATATGCCTAATTACTTCCACCACAGTAGTTTCTAACAAGTACGCGGCCGTCACTGTAGGACAACTTGAAGCGGAACTCGCCCGAAAATTTTGACACTCTGCACGCCGTTCGATGGCATTCACGTGAACATTGTCAGTGGAATCCGACGCAATGGCATTTCGTGCCACGAGGCCAAGCCCTCAGCAGACGTTGTCAAACCATCGACCCATACGTGTCGACGCCTGTTGTATTGCTCGAACATTGATCCAACACCGTGGACGAAGCTGTTCTACCATACGACCGTCGGCCGTTTGTCACTGTGTCTGAACCTCTTTTATCAGTCGTTATCACACAAGCATCACTGTACGTTTCGCAAAGACGGAGAACGACATATCCGTTTCTCGGAGAGCAATCATTTATCGGTTCTAACTCACTCACATGCTCGTATTGTGCCCTTTGGCAACGATTAGACGCACTCTCACCTGCTTGCACGTTTCCATTACGTTTGGCGGCT